>NC_133024.1:46930000-48306250 GCF_048771995.1 Taeniopygia guttata
GAAGGGACACAGCCACTCAGAGGGCGAGCCAGCTCTGAGAGCCCCGAACCAGGGGCGGGGCAGGGTATATAACAGTAACAGGGAAGGAGGGTCAGGGTACGGAGCATCCAACCGCGTGAGGGTATGAGGGTGGAGTCAACGGAGAGTGACATGGCAACGGCCAACTGGGCTAGAGAGAAGGAGTGGTTTCGGGGGAAGAACCAATGGGGTTACAAAGAACCGAGAACTTTCTAGAACAAATGGAAGGAGTACAAAATGATTGACATGAACTGGGGGAAGGGAGAACAGATAACTGACAACTTGGGAGGCGGGAAAACTACACATCTGTGGCCTCCCATGGCAATGCAGGGAGGTCACCAACCACACCCCCTCCCACATCTCCCCCTTCTTTATTAACTAAATAAACGGATCTGAATGTCTTAACTAAATAATGTTTAAAAATGGCTAAAGCAACGAAAATAAGGAAAATAATAACTAAAATCCAAATAAGTACTTTCACGATGGGGGCTGCCCATCCGGGGATGCCCCACTGCGAGAATGTCTTGTCCACTGGGTCAGCAGCCGATGGGTTCTCAGTTTTTAGATCTTTTACTTGTTCTCTTATCTGTTGGATGTGGGCCTGAATGGATTTGCTTCTTGATGACAGGTTGAAGCAACACAACCCGTCAAAGTCCTCGCAGCTGTGGCCATGGGCTAAGAGGAGAAAGTCTATTGCAGCCCGATTTTGGAGGGTTGCATGCCTGGTGGTCTGTTCGTCCGCCAAGAGGTCTGAGAGGGCGGCAGACGTAGCGTTGGCATTCTTGTTGACCCAACACTCCGGGTGAGAAAGCTCACCAAGGGCTTTTGCTGCTGCATACCACGGAAGGAATATGGACGCAGCGATTCTCTTGGTTTTGCCCCAATTGTACAGCTGTGAATCGCAATTTGAGTCAAATTGGTTATAGGATCGTTTTTTGCGGGCCAATTGTTTTTCCTTCCTCCATTCCAAAATTTGGGTTTTATTTGGAGTGAGGGTAGCAAGCTTGCCAAGGCTACATGGTCCTCCCTGGAGCCGAGATGGAATGCCTGACCATACTCTGTCCCCACAGATAAGAAACATCCCCTTGGGCAACACCTTAGGACGTGTGGACGAGACCGAAATGACCTGGCTGGTGTAATTGCACCAGGTTTGACTGTTGTATTTTTTGCTTAGAGGTGTTACATCCTTTCTGTATGTATTCTTGGCCAAGTCAAGTCCATGCCAATTCTGACTTGGTCTCCTATAATAAAATTTGACACAGTATTCTGCATGAGAGGACCCCAGCAAGTCCAATTCTTGGGGTTCCTCCTTACTGTTCGATAGAATTTTGGTCCACTCGTCCCAAGTGTCGACCGGGTTGGGTCTCTTACCCGTGGTTCGGAGTAGGTCAGAGTTGAAAACTGGCCAATCATCGGCGACCAGGGGAACCCCCACCAGGCATGTGGACAAAGGGTTGTCCACACTGCCCATGGCCAAACACAAATTGTCCTGCTGCAAGGACTTGGCGAGCGTGACCCACACATTTTCCTTTGGCTGCTGAACGATCCATCCGTCCGCCGCTTGCAGCCACAGGATGACGAAGGCCACGGCGACGGCCAGCTGGGCGCAGTGGGGCGATTTCTGTTGTTTCTCCCGGATTGGTGACATGTGGGCAGCCATCCTTATTCTATTAAAGTAAGGAGAACTGTAAATAACAAAAAGGGGTTGGTTCCCTCCCCTCCCTCCCCTCCCCCTTTTGGGTTTAAATAAAAACTTTTTAAGGCACAGGGGTATCGGGAAAGCGGGTAAGGTAAGGGGGTAAGGGAAAGGTAACTGGAGGGGATGGGGTATTTTGAGATGTCGAGTCCGGTGGGTGGTACAGTCTGGTGATGAGGACTCGGGACACCAAGTTGGGACGGCTCCCGGTCCTCTTCTTCTTGCGTCTTCTCCACGCGACTGCGTCGTCCGGTGTTGTGGGAGACGCAGTCTGTGGGTCCTGTTGCGTTGTTGGTCCTGCAGCTGGGGCATCTTCTAAGAATGGCTTCACGTATTTCCCCGGAATCCATTTTGGGCCATGAGCTGTTGAAACACAGGCATATCCTTCGGTAGTCTTTTAAGTATTTCTCAGGTGCCAAATTGTATTTGAACCCTTTTGGAACTGTTCTGTTAAAAAGCAAGAATGTTCTAAAAGTCTCTGTGTCAAAAAAACCTCCACTTTCTCCAGTGGTCCATTGGAGAAATCTGAAAAGGAAACTTCCAAAAAAAAGCTTTTGCTTTCTGCTGTGATCGTCCATTACTAGGGTGATATATTTGTAAGGCTCACAGAATTTCCTGTTGAGAGCAGGGTATATCTCTTTGTGTGAGAATCAAAGGGAAGCCAGGAGTGGTACAAAAGCAGGTTTCCTCCTCATCCTCACCACTATTCATGCACAACTATAAGGAAAGCCTCTGAATGTTCAACATTTATACTTAGCCCAACTATTCTACCATCTTGAAGATGAAACTGACCCAACTAGAATGGGCTTTCCATTTGTTTCAAGTTGTTCTTAATGCTACTCAAGTGCACTTGAAATAAAAGGAAAAAAAGAAATAAATGAATCATCTCTGTGCTTCTGACTTCCTCAAATACACTGAAGAAAACATCCCTGTGCCAGGACTGCACAAGTCTCTGTATCTCACAAATGGTATAGCACATATCCTTTACCTTGCCTAGCCGAAATGAAAGAGGTCGATATCACATATATTCAAGTTATACTGTTGTGAGGATTGTCTTCTGAAGTGCTTTCTGCTCTGAGTCAAGAGTCAAAATAACAGGAGAGTCCATACCTGCCAGCCAGTTTGCTGTGAAAAACATAGTCTAGCCAAAGGTGTCAGAAATGGCAGCATTTAAAAGGTGAGAATAGAGTCATCATATAAAGAGAGGTCAGGGCTGGAGGAAGAATACCAGGGAGTCAGGTGTTTAATTGAGATGTTATTCAGGTTGACTGGAATGAATTTACTAAGATCAAGAAGACTTTTAACTAAGCTCAGATCAGGGGTTGAATCAATGTTTTTGAAATTCTTATTTCCTATGAAATGGTTCAAATAGCTCAACATTGCTGAAATTTAGTTATTTTTATTTTGTTAAGAGCTGGTACTGCTCATATAAAGAAAACCAGTTTGGAAGCAAAACATATAGAACGAGAAATACATTCTTCCACTACATTCCCTTAAAAAAAAAAAAAAAAGTTGAAACTTTTTATAGCATATGAATAGTAAGAAAAAACAATATACACTTCTTAGGATTTCTAGCTCTCCTTAATCTGTCTCTCATCCTATCACACTTCACTTTTCATGCTTTTTCACTGCTCTTATTGCATTAAACAAAAAAATTTTTCAGCGTCCATCCATACCAACAGATGACGTTCCTGTTGAGCTCCACCCATTTATTCAGTTACATTTTCATATTTATTCACAATTTCTCTGGTTCACACATCTCTTTGTATGATATCACTGTGGTTTTATCCCACCTCTATCTAGCCACATGTCTTGATGTTCATTCTGAAAACTCACAGGTTTCATCAATTGTTTTTTCATTCCTCGCCCTCAAATACATTTAACCCTTCCAGTTAAAAATTCTGCCTGAAAGCTGGTGTTTCCACACTTGTTACTTGTAAGAAGTTTTTTCCTATCATAATGAACTACCTAGTGAATGAAAAGGAGTAATCACACATATAAAACTATGGATTTCAATGTGACAGCTGGAGATTTTACCTCTCAGCATATGGAGCTTTTACTTATATTTGCATCTCCCCAAAACAATATTCAATTTTATTATTAATATTCAGAAAGAAGGAGCTTTTTGTTTATCAATTCTCTCAAGAAAATTCTAATTGGAAGGTCCTAAAAGAATTTGGGATGGCTTAATATAGGAAACAGTGTAACACAGTGAATAATTACCACTCTAAATCAGTGGGAAGTTATGAGCTTGAATTTATTAAATGTTATGAGACTCTAAGACATTGTTATAATAGTCTCATATATAATATGTCTAAAAAGGTGGATCTAAGATCAGTTCTGAAATGTTACATTCCTTTACAGAACTTATGAGGAGGAAAGAAGGGAAGAATAAGTGTCTCATGATAACAGCTATTATTGTAAGTACTACGGGACAAATCTTAAACAAGCTACAAAATTTTTTCCTTTCTATTGAAATTTTCTGGGTGTAAAATATAAATTGAAATACTTTTCTATAACTGGATTTATAGAATCATATATGTTGGAAAAGACCTCCAAGACCATTCAACATCACCCTGTCAAATAAATCATGGCACTAAGTATCATCCCCCATAATTTCCTTAACATCTCCAGGGATGGTGACTCCATTACCTCCCTGGACAGTCAGTTTTGGTATTTAATCACCCTTCCAGTAAAAAAATTCTTCCTCATGTCCAACCTGAACCTCTCCTGGTGCAGTTTATGACTATGTCCTCTTGTCCTATCACTGGTTACCTGGGAGAAAAGCCTGAACCCCACCTGGCTACACCCTCCTTTCTGGTAGCTGTAGAGAGACATAAGGTCTCTTCGGAACCTACTTTTCTCCAGTCTAAACACCCTCAGCTCCCTCAGCTGCTCCTCATATTCCTTGTTCTCTAGACCCTTCACCCGCTCCATTGCCCATTATCTGAAAGGTTAGTCAAAGACAGCTCCCATCTCAATCTCCCATCTCTCTTGAATGAGAAATATTAGCCTGAAGTTTCAATACAACTGTTTATCAAAACAGTCCATCTGATTTGGACATTCTAGGATTTGTTTTTCCCTTTCTTAGTGCAACAACCTTCAGTCTTGGTGCAGCCTCTGGGTGCAACAGTAAAAAAGAATAAAAAAATAGGAAAAACAGTTTTTAGAAAAAGAAAGGACTGGGAAATAGTGAGAAAAGCAACACTTTATTGAGCTTTATATAATTCTGTTGAGTCAATTGTGTAAATCTTTTGAGTTGATAATTTTTATATCCAAGTTACACATTTCTTTCCTCCAAGCAGTCAGTCACCAGGTCATGCACAACGGAAAGTTCTTTTCTGCGTCAACTCTTTAAATAATCAACTGCACATTAGCCACACTCAAAAACCCCATTACACACCAAGGATGACATGAAAAATACCTACTGGAGAGAACTACTCCAATGGCATTGTAAGGAAAAATAGTAAAATAAATAGCTAATAATAATAATAAGTTGCAGTCTGTTTAAGGAACAGATATCTTCTCTTTGTGAGCCAGCTGGCCCTGTCAAACCCCTTTTGTTGCATGATCCTCTCTTCCACACAGGGTGTCAGCACATATATAAACCCAGAATCCTCTCAAAACACAAAAACATTGTTTGCTTTATTAGAGATGCCCAAGGATATTTTCTATTTGCCTTCCATGTCTGTCAATAACAGCAGTTTGGGTTTCACAAGAGTTTATACACTGAATAATTCACTGCTTACTCTGCTGAATGAGAAGCTTCATTATATTAAAAAATATATTTTAAGAAACAACAGTAGCTGAATGGGCTTCATGATTGTACTTGAACTGATATTAACCACCTTTGCTTTCTGGTTGACGGATTTGTGCTACATGGCTAAATGTTGCAACACATTATTTCTCCATGTCTGGCCTCGAAGTGCGGCCCAGATTGCTGTGTGGGGACCTAGGTGTCTTATGCTGAATACAGGGATAATTAAATATACTATATGGTCTTACCCTCTTCTGACAGGATCCAGAATTACAGATGTTCTGAACTGGCGCTGTGTGAGTTCCTGTGCTGGGAAGGGGTGGCACCAACTCACCTAAAAGGAGAAGTGCTGCAAGCAGAGGTGTCTCTGGTGACTAAAGTATTTGGGAATCATCTGTCCTTAGGATTCACAGCCCAAAAGCTTTGCCTGGTACTAGGCCTGGATCCACAGTAACCTAGACATGATTCATACACACAAAGTCCAGGACGGTCAAGTCTTACGTAACAATCAAGCTTGCAATTCCATGATATTTGACAGAAATGTGTGAAGCTCAACTGTGTCTCCTTCTCTGTTCCCTTATACAGATTCTGTGCCACATGATTCAGTAATCTACAGGCCAAACAACTATAGAGTCCTCAATAAACTTTCACAGGTTATACAGTTCATTGCAGAATCTGGCCCTTGGCCATATCCATGGAAGAAGTTTATTCCTTCTGTTTTTAATGAATTACAGATGAGTAATAGTTTTAGAAGCCTTTCATTAAATAACAGGGAAATATAATTTAAATAACAGGGAAATATAATTTCCAATAAAAGGGAAAAGCCTTTAACTGTGGTACTGTTGGGATGGAGCATGCCAAACAGGAAATTTTGATTACAGAGTCAGTAACTTCTGCTGGCCTTTGCCAAATTGTCAAACAGCCTCTGCAGATATGTCACCATTGCTAACCCCATAAGATCAAAGGGGTTTGGTGAGTTACACTGCAGCTTCTGCAGTGACATCTGTGCTGCTTACCCATCCAAATTTTCAATTGCTGAAAAGCAGATGTAACTGGCAGTCATTCTGGAAATGCAAGAGAGAGAGGGAGAGGAAAAAGGCTTCCAGGGGTGGAACAAAACCAAACTGTGGACAGCATACCCTTCAACAGAGTTCAGTATCTTTCTTGGAGCCTTAATTGAGCGCAACCTGAGAGAACCTGGCCACAACACATTCTGTCCTCTAACATGAGCCTTTCTGTTGTGATTTAGAATATGTGCAGCACTGTAGTTAAAGGTAAACGTCAGTAAACAAAGACTAATTTGGACAAGAGATGGTGTGACTACTTTCCAGTCTGGCCTCAAGCACAAAACTGGTGAGTTTGCCAATTGTTGCCAACCAATATAGTTTGTTTTTTTCTGATCTTTGTCTTAGGCACAGGGAATGCAAACCAGGAAACCACTGGCAACCTGAAAAAAAATTGGATACAAAAATAATATTTTTGTTTATGCCATGCTGTTTTGGTTTAACCCTGATAGACAGTTAAGCACCACACAGCTGCTCACTCTTTTTGCCCACCCTCTACCACCAGTAGAACAAGGGAAGAAAAAAGAAAGGGTAAAACTCATGAGTCAAAAAAAAAAAAGCTTCATAAACAAAGAAGCAGTGGAAGAGGAAAGGAGAACAGAAAACTGAACAAAAAAAAAACAAAAAACAAAAAACAAACCAAAAAAAAAAACCTGATACAAAGGCAATTGTTCACAACCTTCCAAGCAGTAGACAGACACCCTGCCAGGTCCTAAGCAAAAGATGGCTAATCTATGTAAATCCCCCTCACTTCCCTTTTTACTGCTGAACATGGTGTTGTATGAAGCATGTCTGACTAGTGTGGGTCAGCTGCCCAGTTCTGTACCCTCCCAGACTCATGTTAGCTCAGTTTATTCACTGGATGGTGGCAGAGTGAGAAACAGAAGATGTTGCAGATTGCAGACACTGTTCAGCAGTACTTAAAAATTGGAGGCTTTGGTCAGACGTGCAAAACATGGAACCATATCACCTGCTATGAGGAAATTTATCTTTGTTCCATCTGAAGCCAGTGCACATGTAAACGCTGTTTCAATACTGGCTGCAGAAAAGGTCTCCCAAAGGCACTCTGAATTCCATCATTCTGGGAAGCAACATCAAACATCCACAGAAGAACAGCCTGCCTAAAACAGCCTGCCACCAGAAGTTCTGGTGACACCAGGTCCCTTAGAGGAGAGATATCTGCATTTCTGAAAACAAGCACCTGAAGTCATCCTCTCTGCTGAATATCACCAACACAGACTTCATTCTGTGGTGACTTCGCTGGAAAAAATCAAGTGCATTTTCTCATACCCTGAGGTACCTAAGATATCTGTATAGAGTCATAAAACATGGCATGGTGTATAGGAGGCCTGAGCCCATCTTCAGCTTTAGATGGCACTTAGGTGCCATGTGCAACCTCAGATATCTGCATGGGAATCGTATTTTATCAGAGCAAATGGATTCATTGACAGAGGTCCAAATCCTCTCCAAGTGCACCCTGTGCTACACCCCAAGCAATGGATATACTTGTACTTTCCTCCTGTGGATATCTACCATTTTGCTTATAATCAACCCTGAAGATCCTCCTGCAGAGTCAGTGTCAAAGGGAGGATCCTTGTAGCCTGGGGAGCTTTATGGGAGCGTCTTTATTCAGCACTGAAGTTCTTAACCATGTGTCTGCTACCAGACACTCTGTGCCTATCTATGTTAAGGCAGATTTTACTTCAGATTTACCTTCCAGGCAATCCTTTGTTCCAGGTGGAGACGTGTAATTCGTCCCAGGTGAATTTTCATGCTCAAAACCTCCTATTTTTTAGGGCTGCTCTATGGTGTAAACTGTAAAACAGAGGCACTTCAATAAATAAGTCGCTAAGGTGGGATGTCTCTGTTTTATCCAAAGACTCCAGCCAGGGAGTGGATAAGTGAGTTTTCTCTTAATGCCATTTTCTAACCTGCTTGTGGTTAGGAGAAGAAAGCACTTTAGCTCAGGACTACTTTGGAAATTACTTTTATTGATATATTTAGCATCATTATCATGTATCAAGAGATCTTTAATATCTTTTATTCCATTTAAAAGCAACTACTGGCATTTCAGCAAATATATTTTTGCTGCAGTATTTACGCATAAAATATGCCAATATATACTCTAAGGTCCATTAGATGGTAATAAAAAAAAGTGAAAATGTCAAACAAAGCAGTTGCTGCATTCTGTCAGCAAATATCTTATTGTGTTATATGGTCTTGTCTGCTGGTCTTTGACTTGGGATTCCAAGTGTGAACAGTACCCAAAGTGGGTCACATTCATTGGGAATTATACATAAAGATAGAAATCCTCTATTCCTACTCCCCTGTAATGGGTAGGGACTACTTTCTCAGGCTATTTTCAAAGTATGTCTCTTCAGTTTTGAGTTGACTTTGCTCCATTTAAACTGCTACAAATTCTGTGAAATGAGTCTAGAAAATCCTTGTGGTGACAAAAAGGTTGTTTTTATAAGCCATAGTATTTTTCATTTAATATTATCATAATGCTGGGACAGAGATGACTTGACAGGGATAGTATGGAAACTCTGGTGAGCATGGCTATATCTGGTGTTAATGTAAGAATTATATAAAATTTTCTGTTTTTTGAAGGCTTTTATAAAAACAAAAAAATTCAATTTCTTCCAGTGAGTACTTCTATCACATTCACAGAAAACCAAAATATGCTCTGCTGTCACTGGGATCAAATCAGTGCCTGACTTACATGAAGATAGTTAACAGTCTTCTGACTCTGCTTTTCATCAAATATAATGGTGAGGTATAAATTATTCAGCTCCATAATAAACCTTTCCAGTGAGTCACAATCATTTTTCCAAATCAGGAAAATATCACTGAAGTGCTATAACTATTACAAATATTGTTTAAATTTCTTTAGGGTGTAAAACAATTTTTCTTCAACCCTTCCCCCCCCCCAATTTCAATCATAAGTCTTTTCCTATCATCGAGGGGATACTCTTAATACTTTTTGCACTAATCAGGACTATCAAATGTCATTTGTAATCCATCTGTGATATGGATATTCCAGTTTCAGTTAGGTCAGTAATATATTTTGTCATGATGAAATATTTGAATAATATTATGCTTTATGCTTGGATGCAGCTGAATAAAACAGAGTTAAGTAGATGGTCCAAATGTCACTGAATTCATCAGGAGCTGCTTTCAAACTGAACCAGACAGAGGTTCTATGGCCTTTCATGGATTACCTTTCATGGATTGGATGTGTAACTATCAGAAGTAATCTTCACACAGTAATAAGCAGCACTCATATTGGGCTTGCAGCATAAAGAATCCTAACTGATAGGCCAATGCCAAGATTCTCTTTCTTTTCTACCCACAGGGGTCTTTTGAAACTGGATTTCCAGATGAAAGAGATGCAGGAGTTATCAGTTAGCTAAGCTTGAATTTGGAAAGGCTGTTATGTAGATGTGCAATGCTAGATCTATGATATAGTTACTCAGCATCTGATCTTCATGTTTACACTGTTGCTCTTTGACGTCTTCAGGTGTTAAGGAGTCACGCCTTCAAAAACCTGTCAAGACATTTCCATTAAATGATGACATGGAAAAATATATTTTTAAAATTTTTATATTTTCTTGACTTCCTTATGTTCCCCTTAGTATGGCAAAGCTGTGCATTGACAAGTCAAAGGTTCCTGAAATCAAGAACTTTTCATGGTTATTGTAGCTTCAGATGAATATTCAACTATAGTATAACTAAGTATATATATACTTTTACAAGCATATGTGTGCAGTGCAGTCATCCTACAAATTGAGTGGACACAAATGGTACTATTTCTCTCATTTTGAAATATGTGGAGCATATGATCATTTAATCCTTGGGTGAATCATCAGACAATCCCTTTAATGCCATCTATATCTCTCTGAAGATCTGGCCTTTCTTCATCCCCATATTTTGTTTTCTTTTAACTTGGAAGTTTTTTCTTTGTTTTCTTTGTCTGACATGCTTAAATCCCTTGCATCTATCCCATTTTCAATATTGATTTTTATGGGCTTTTGTGTGTTGTATGCAGCATTTTCTCACTTATTCCTTTTCATATCCACATTGTTAGGACTCATAGCAGCTCTTACAATCATGGTGTCTTCTCCTAACATGTCTTCAGATAGTAACTGAGTGACTGTCCCATTCCTGAAGAGCAAATTGATTTTATCTCCAATGTGAAACTAAGAGTGAGAGTTGAACATATTTTTGGTAATACCTTGCATGTTGTTCTCCATCACAGGAGAAGAGGGACCTTTCAAATGCAATCCAGACTTCAAAATATCAAAGAAAGAATTCAGAATCCTGTGAAAGTAAATCAGAAAGAAATAATGAGAGCTTGGATGGACAAGACAAAAATCATTATTAGCTTCAAGGAGTGACTATGAAACTGGATAGTAGTCTAGATAAATTTCTAGAAATATCTAACAACATTTATTAAGCATAAAGAATTTGGCTTTTATGCTAAAAAAAAAAAGAAAAAAGAAGAAAAACAACAAAAATGCTTAAAATGTCTGTTGTTACCACAGGATTTTGTGAGCTCTTTTTGTAAAAATGATTAGGGTCAATCACACTAATTTTTAGTCTCCTACAGAAAAGAGGTTTGGGTATGAATTACATTCTATAAAAATAGACTTAGACCAAAATAATTTTCAACCTGCTTATGCTCCTTAAATTTGTAGGAAACAAACCATTTTTCTGACTCTCACTAAGATGACCCATACATTAATTCACGTGTATTAAATTGACACGTCTCTCATCCAAATTCACAATGGAATTTTTGTTAGATTAGAAAAAAAGTCTTGAATAAACCCAAGATATGTCTTCATAAATATTAGAAATATTTTAAAGGGAAATGCTTTATCTTTTATCAGCATTACAGAATAACTGCAGAGTGAGTAAATTTTGTATCATAGGGACAAGGATCATAACAGTATGAATGACTTGAATTACCTTGGGTATTCTCCTAGCTATAAAGCGATTTATTCCTTATTGCTTGAAGGTAATACTTGTGCTGAAAAATGGGACACAATGCTTAATTGAATTTTTTTTTAATGTACATAAAGGCTGCTTACATTTCTTAGAACTGAATGGCATAAGAGTGTTGCAACACTTCAGTACACAGAGTGCTGTCACTTGCTGTTACTATGGGGGAAAGTACTGAAATAATTTTGCACATAATGAATGATCATGGGGATGTTCAAAAAGGCCGAGGGAAACAGAGATTTCACTGAACATTATAGATGCATAGCTGTTGTCCCATATAGGGCAAATTACATCCTCATGTTACAATTTTCAAAGTAATTTCTAAGACTTTTGATTATGAATCTGCAGATGTTATGTTCAGAGAATGTGTATCACACTGTTCTTTCTCCCTAGAAACAACCCCCTTTCTGGAGACAGCAAGTTAAGCCACTTATGTGATGGGGAGATTTTGGTAAGAAGCCCATATTTGGACCTGATGAGCCTTGTGTGTCACAGAATATTCTGTGATTTTGTGAAATACATTTCTAACATTGCAAATACTGGATGGGAATGTACTCTGCATCATGTTTACCTACACATTTACTTCATATTTGCCCGATTTATGGTCCTATTTTTTGCTGGGCAGCTCTTCCCTCTAGAGGTCTCGGAAACTCCTATCTTGGAAGTCTATAAGGACTAAACATTTGATATTTAAAATTTAGATTTTTCATGTCTATAGATTTGATGTCATGCTTTCTTACTATATCCATTATGGATATGCTCTGTGTATCAAGCAGGATTAACAGATCCCCTGTTTGTAGAAACAGGAGTACTTTGGATGCCTATTTTACCAAGGAAACTATTCATTTAATTATCACAGCCACAAAAGAGAAAAAGAAGATCTAGTAAACTATGAGATGCATAATTCAGCTAAAAAGAGAGCAGCAGATATTTTCTGTTTTCATAATGAAAATGCAAAATAAATATATATCGACATCATTCATATATTTTCATTATGGGTACATTATGGGTTCATTAAGGGTACAAGAATATTTTTTTAAATTTATTTTGATGCTTTTTTAATGCTGAATAGAAGAACTAAAATTAACAAGAGTAAAATCAAAAATATCTGATATGACAGCGACATCTTCTACCACTAAACAAATTAGATTGTAAATTAGAATAAAAAGTGAGAAGTATTACAAATATATTTGGGTATCAAAAGGGATGGAGATTTATATAGAGAGGTAAACTCCATTTAGCACTGCATTCTTAGCAAAGTATTTCTAAGTGTTATCTTATTTCCTACTGATACAAAAGGAAAATATTAAGTGCATAACCATAAATTTTACATCCACCTCAGAAGATTTTTAGTTTTGCTGCTGGAAAGTACTGCAAGATACATAGATGGCTATAGCAATAAAACAATAATAACAGTAATGCCAAAAGACTGATTTGATTCAATATATGCAATGACACATTCTTAGCACATTGCATAAAAATGTTTAATCAGTAACATTACTGCTTACATGTATTTCCAAGGATGCTTGCATACAGAGTAGTGAGGCTGAGGAGTCAATATACAGACAGAGCAAACAGGCAAGAAGAGCTCTGTGAGAATTCAGTCCAGAAAAGTACAACACAATGCAGAAAAATGGTCTTTGAATGTCATAATGCTCTTGGAAAATGTAAATAGGGAAAGATTCAAATTCACCCATCAGACTACTTTTTAAAGATTTTGATCAGTCAGTTGTTGGGCTGAATGTGGTGAGAATGAAAAGAATTTTCTTTCTGGTATACCTATTTAATGTTCAAATTTTCGAACCCAGATACAAATTGGTAAGCAAACGTAAAATACTGTTCTTGTGTTTATCTAGACAAAGCTTTTAGATTTCTAGAAAATCTACTTAACTTTGTCCTCCTATTACAGATTACAATAGTAATTTGAATATTTGGGATGTGAGCCTGTATATATTAATTTAAAAAATCTGCGACAACGGTCACATGTGAAACTTAAGAGTGATGTACCTAAACCTAGAATTTGACCAATTTAAATTTTATTAGCACCAATATTTCTACTGGAACTACACTTTCACTTAAAAAGGCAAACATGTTTCAGGAATATTGGAGCAGTTTAGTCATGTGTTCAATCACAGATAATTTTATCTGATCATAGCTTTAATACACATGGTATTCACTAGTCTTTTAATGTTAATGCTATCATCACTAATTGTGTCAAATTGTGGATTGAAGCAACATTTTGACTGTTGCCAGAGACAAACTAAAAAAGACAAATTCTGTAACTTCATTCTCAGAAATGCTGGATTGTGCCATCAACATTAGCAAAGGAAATGGTTGTGCTCAGGTCATAGTAAAAGTAAGACGTGGACCTGAAGAAAGTAGAGGTTAAAAAATTATCTCTAAAACCATTGCGTCTTGCCTAATTTCTAAATGGATAAGATGGATAGGATAGGATAGGCTAGGCTAGGCTAGGCTAGGCTAGGCCAGGCTAGGCTAGGATAGGCTAGGCTAGGGTAGGCTAGGCTAGGCTAGGCTAGGCTAGGCTAGGATAGGATAGGGTAGGACAGGATAGGATAGGATACAGAGAACTTTCCTGCAGGTGCCTGCACAGTGCTGTCAGGCACCAGAATCGTGTACTTTCAGAAGTTGTCAGTGCAGGGTGAAGCATGTAAATTTATATGACACATCCATGTTTATCTAAACATCACCAGAGTCAGGGACCTATCTAACTCTTTTGTTTGATTTCGTAAGTGTAGGTAGCTATCTAACATGTCTGTCTGTTATATATGCAAGCTACTTTAGGTATTCAGATGACCATATTTGGGTGTCTCATTTTAGGATGAATGAAGCTTCCTTTGACTAGACTGAACAGATGTGGGATTAGTCATCTATAGCAGGATCTGTAGTATCCATTACATCTCTACAGGAGATTCATGACATTTTAAAAAAGTTGTACAAAAGGAGAAGTAACTGGTGTCTAGCTGCATATAATGACACTACATATCTATGTTGATAAAGCTGAAGCCTGTATAGATGTCCTCTGGCTAAGAGGAAGCTTGGATACCTTTTATCATAGATCAGTAGCTACACTGTAGTCACATAAATTTAAGTTCTAAGATTAGGCAATTGCATCCTGAGAGGTTCATTTGGTTGGCCCGTGTTTTAGCGCATCACCAAAGGTGATACACCAGAACAACGTGATTAGACTCCAAGGTGTCAATGGGTTTCCATTGTCATGTGCGAGAATGTTTGGGTAGCCTAGGGAATCTCATATAGAAATAGTTCTCTTTTAGCAAGCAAACAAAGAATAAGATATTCCTCTTATTTTTCCACTTATAATAAAAGCCTGGATACACTTACAGTGTCTGCACCATTTCCATAAATTTCAAAGATGCTTAAAGATATGAATTAATTTCATAAAAGAAGACCTATCTCCTAAAAGTGTGTATCAAATGCTGAAAAATGTAGAAAGGGTTTTCAATTGAATACCCAACTTTCACTAATATCAATGAAAGTTACTACTGAGTTTGAAAATTTTAGTAGCCCTTATCTGCATCCTTAGGAATATATAAAAATTCCCAAGATCTATTAAAAGATACTTATGTAGAAAAAAATCAGTAGATTGAAGTCCTCCGTTAAAACACAAAGTAAACATATTGTGTTATATATAAAAATGTCAATAGCTTAGGTTGGAATCTGAGTTAAATTTTTGCAAATGTTGTAGTTTTTATTTTTTTAATACAGGATATAAAGGAGAATGTTAAGAGTGCATTAGACGAATTATTACATTTTTGGAATCCTTAAGAAATAGGTACCTTACAGAAAACCCTTCTCCTACTTTCCCCCCATCTATTCATTCTTATGAAGATGTGTTTAGTGCTTAACATTGTGTACTAATTAAGCACAACTCTTGTTGAAGCCCTGTATCCCAACCTAAAGCTCAAGAGATATTTTTTATCTCCAAACCGTATATTAATCCATAATAGAAGCCCAAGACTCCATACAGCCCTAAATGTAACATCATGAATGTGATGTCCTCATAAGTCAGCAGTATAACTTTTATAAAAGGCAAACATCATACTCAAATACTGGAACTCAAAAACCAGACCTGTTTGTATTTCCTTGCTTGACTATAATGTTAGATGTATACATTATTTATTAATGGAGGATGGATTTTTCTTTTGATTAAATGCAACTGTTACTTTAACAAACAGATATGAGATCCCCAAGCTCTCAGTGTGCAGGGAATTTTGTCCATGCATGCCATGCCAATGGATTGTCAGTAATGGAAAGTGACGGAGTGTCGAGGGGAAGGGGCTTCCTTGAAATACCCTTACTTTCATGGTAATCTACCAGCTACAAATGCTTATCTCAAAGGACTGCACCTTGCTGTAATTGCTACACTTTGTCTGAAACTATAAAACATTGGCAAAGCTGTTGAGGATAAGGCCTAATGTTTTCATGTGAGAAGAAAAAACAATACATTTAAATTTGGAATTCAGTGATAGAGAAATTCAGCTTTGAATAAATAATCTATTAGTGTTGGAGCATATTTACAAATCTTTGATATTCTCCCAATGGATGAGCTAACTGTGGGATATATACTGTTATAGCCAGATTGCTGTAAGGTAAGAGGTATAGGAAAGCAAACAAAGAAAACCCCATGAGAACCAATGTCCACTCTGTTTCATTTGATTCTATAATGATACTATAGTCGTGATCTCAGTTGTGATGACAGTCTTCCAGCTGCAGCTTCACTGGGACATGTAGCAATATCTAAATCCTGAGTTACCCCAGTCCAGTCTTGGCACTAGGGCTGGAATTCACCTGACTTGATTTCAAACATACAAAGATCAGATGTCTTGAATTTTCTCTACAGTCTTTGAAGATAGACAACTCCAAAAAGTGAGTAATCTGCTAAATGCTTTTTCTCCGTTTTAATTAGCTCCTGGAACTGCCTGTCTTTCTGCTTTATACCAGTTAAAGTTTATATGACTAGTTGGCTAAATTTTACAGAAATTAATTCAATCTCAAAGTCCGTACATGAAAGTATCAAGCTCATTTCATTAATGTACTTCAAAGCATAATTCCAAAAGAATTGTTGACACAATGGGGGTTTTTTTTTCATAAATCTTCTACTTTCCCAATACTTATTGCTTAATATTTTAGGTGTATTTAATATAACAAAACTTGATTCAGTTGCAATATTAAGTCATGAGCTTTCACAAAACATTAAATACTTTGCAGTCAGGTGACTGGGTAACCAACAAACCGTTTTTCTGCAAGGCAACTAGCTGGCTCAGAAAAGCTATTGTCTTTTTTGTATGAGCCCAAAGTGCAACTCTTGGAAAAAATAAGAGAATCCCTATTAACTGACCAGACTGAAAAAAATCTGTTTATGTCTAATACATACTATGAAGACTCAAAAGTGTGAAAGGCCACAAAAAAGAAGATGGATGGCAACATTGTCACTGCTAGAACAGGAAGGTTCATTATCACCTCAAGTTGTCATCAAGAGAATATAAATAACAGAGTATCAGACACTGGCATTCATGGTTGAAATTCTGGATATTCCAAAGTAGAAAAAATTGCATCTTTGATTATGTAAGGGTCATAACAGGCTCAAAACAAGACTATTGGCATATAAAAAGTTCCATGGAAACTAGCAGATAAAAGATTCAACAAAAGAGGACATTTGTCATATGCTGAAAGTTAAAGTTGGATTACAGCAAAAGCAGCAGTGATAATTATGGAGCATTTACAGTGAAACCAGGTAAATTGTTAATGGGTGGACTTCTTACAGGTAATCTAGGTCTGACAGTGGAGTTGAAAGCAGATAAAGTCAAGCAGAAGAGTTTGTAGTATCAGATCTCAAAGTAATACAATTTTCTTAACCCATAGAATTGCACCAAAATTCAGTAAGCAAATCTGTTCCAGTTGTATTATCTCTTTTTACAATACTAACAAGAGAGATGGAGACTTAAGTCAACCAGTCAGGTGTCAAACATGCTCAAGTTCTTCCAATACAATTTAACTAACAAATGCACACAGAAAACTTTAATGTCTGTGGGATTTTCTTCATTCCAGATGGCTCCAAAAAAGACCCACTGCAAGATGCAGCTGACCCTGTCAGCCATACTGGTGGTGCCTCTGGGAAAATGTATTTAAGAAAGGGCAAAATGGTGCACTGCAATTTGGAGACACAGGAGGGAAGGAGGAAAAAATGTGAAAAATAACCATCGAAACATGAAGGTTGGAGAAGGAAGAAGGGGAAGACACATTCCAAGAGCCAGAATAGACATTCCCATGCAGCCCATGAAGACCATGGTGAAGCAAGCTGTCTCTCTGCAGACTACACAGGACAACGCCAAAGCAGATATACTGCAGCCTGTGGAGGAACCCGTGTGGAAACAGGTCCTGAAAGATCTGTGGGCAATGGAGATGAGTCCATGCTGAAGCAAATCCTGAAGGACTGAAGCCTATATAAATCATACATGCTGCAGTAAGAGAAAAGTGTGAGCAGGAAAAAGTGGTAGAAAGAAGCTGTTATGGACTTACCACAACCCAAATTCGCCATCCTCCTGTGCTGCTTGGGGAAGGGCAGGCATAGGAGGGAGAGAGTGGAGAAGTTGATAGAGGAGTTGAGAAGTTAGGTAGGTATTTTTTAAATTTTGTTTTAATATCTCACTATCTAAGTCTATTTTAGTTAGCATTAAATTAAATTCATTTTCCCAACTTGAATCTGCTTTTTTAATGATGGTAATTGATGGTGTGCTTTAACCCTAGCCATCAACCAAGCCCCACACAGATATTCTCTCACACTCCCACAATCAGGACTGGGGAAAGAATTAGAAGAGTGCAAGCTATAAAACCCATAGGTTGAGATAAAAACAGTTTAACAGGAAAAGCAAAACCTATGCAGACAAGCAGAGCAAAATAAGACATTAATTCACTGCTTCCTATGGGTAGACAGGTATTCAGCCATCTCCAGGAGAGCAGGGCCCCATCACACATAACAGTTACTTGGAAAGACAGGCACTGTCGCTCCAAACATCTCACCTTACTCCTTCTTCCTCCCATCTTTATATACTGAGCATGATGCCATATGGTCTGAAACATCCCTTTGGTCACCTGGGGACACCTGTCCCAGCTGTGTCGCCTCTCAACCTCCAATGAGCCCCCAGCTCCCTTGTCAGCATAGCAGTAGGAAAAGCAGAAAAGACCTTTGTAAGCCCTGCTCAGTAATAGCAAAAACAGCTCCAAATGTTTGTCAGTATGTTCAGCACAAACCCAGAACACAGGCCCATACTAACCACTATGAAAAAATTAACTATACCCCAGCTAAAATCAGTACAATTGGTGGGTGCTTTGTCATGTGATGACTCACGAGCTTCTTCACCTTGTTTGCAAGGGGAAGAGGGACTGGGGGCCAGCTGAGATCAACATACCACAAGAAACCTAAGAAAATACTTACTGTTTTGGGACACAAGGGTCCAATGAATAAGCACACAGATAAGAAACACATCTAGATAAGCACACATCTAGAAACATCATTATAATTCACTGTTTCCTATGATGCCAGTATCTGATATTTCTGATCTGGTCTATTGACTCTCCAGGCCAGAACCTCCAAGTATTTTTTCCTCTTCACAGGAAAAAAGAGAATTTATGTAACAAGGAAAGAAGTAGAAATATTATGCATGTTTTTTAAAATGAGGTTTTGTATTAAAATCATCACAAAAAAATTAGAGGGAGAATTCCTTTTCCTTAACTGTCTATGTCTACATCTGACATAGTGTAAATGTCTGCACTGATATAGACTCCATGATCAGTGAAAAGAAATGAGGAATATTAGGAACCTTCTGCTTTGGTTGTAGATATACCAAGGTGTATCTCCATTACAAAGAAGCTCATAATCTGGTATCTAGCTGACACTTACATGCCATGTGGTCCTCAGATTTGTTACTGACTGTGTGAGCACTCAGGGAATATTTGGCAGCCCATGCAGAGCATCCCCAAGTCTTGACATGACTGACCTGTGTGGAACTTTGCTATGGTTTAGGAGCTCTCTCTGAGTTGTCTTCTCTGTCCTGCCTGTAGAACCTGGCCACAAACCTTTCCCTAAATTTAACCCATAGATTACACTTAGTATAAGAAAGACCCAATAATAACCACATTGAGTCTGGTGGTTTCTGCCCCAGCTTCACAACATTTAGCTCATTGTCCAATTCCATAGAATTCTGTGGTCTTTCTCAGTTTTTCATTTTAAATGACTGAAATAGTTTTAAACTCCAAGTCTAAAAGGGACTTTACCTATGAGTGCTAAATGGGTGGAGGATTTTGCCCTCAGGCCTAGTATGAGATACTTCCTTACACATTTCTGTGTTTCACTGACTTCCCAGCGTTATGCAGACAACCTGGAGAAGCAGCTCTTGCTTTTGAGTAGAAAAGGTACCCAGAGCTATAGTTAGATTTGGAGGGACGTTGCCCTTGGAACTAGTTCTTTCCCATACCTCGTTCTCTCTCACAACTCTTTGTGCAGCCATGTGGGAAACCTGATTAAGTGCTCAGCACATTACTTCCTCCAAAGAAACTGATGACTTATTCGTTAGTCAATGAAGAATGAGGAAAATAGTGCTCAAGCCAGTTGTGGATATCCATTACCAAGGAAGCACTTTTCTAGTCAGCACCAAGACAAATGAGAAAAATTTTGTACTTCAATGTTTGTATATAAAGTCACACCTCTATGCTAAATATCAGTTCTCAGGAGGTGGTATGGAGCCTTCCTTATATGAATGAGTTGTTATATAAACGAAGCAGCCTTGGAAAACCATCACCAGCACTCCATGTAGTTGAAAACTCCAATAAAGTAGTTTCACAGGGTAGTTTCTCTGGTGGCACTACTAGCTTAGGAGATTGCCAAAGCCAGCAAAGGCTTTTGCTATCCTGGATTATGAGTCAAAAGTGCGTCTGAATCTACTGAACAAGTAACCTTGACCCCGTTTCTTAGCTGCCTCTTCTTTCCTTCTTTGCTTGCAGTTGGAAAATCTTGCCCTGAGACCTGTGCTAGCTCCAGTGTTCACTGAGGTCAGTTTTTTTTATTTCATTTTTCTGAGGGAATGTAAGGGCAGGAAAGACTAGGTAAACGGACTATCTTTGGGCTTCAAGAGATGGATCAGTTCAATAAAACACCAGAACTGACACAAGGGAAATACCTGGCCATGGGTAAGTTAGGAAAGGTGTACGAAAGAGGAATTAAGTGGTCTCAGCTCTATTTTCTAACTGCACTTCAGCTTCTATTTCACTTTTCGGCTCCAGGTATAAAGGTAGCAAGCTTTATGGTTCCCCTAAGGACAGCTAATGGTCTGAGAATGATAGAGTTTGGCTCTGTTTACTTGCAATAAATCTTTAGGAGTTACAGGACTACATGATTTTTATGCCAACAGCATTTGAAGCCAGCTTTCTAAATCATTAAATCAGTTGTTTTGTTTGAGGAAATAAATGGTTGAAGCCACCTTGAGGCTAGTTTGGGGGAATTCACATCCCTGCTAATCTGTGAAGAGTCCCTTTTATCTGTCATACTGCTTTGCGCTACATATAACTAAATTGTACCTAGTTTTTCAGCATATATGAGAGCTGTCTCACCTAACTTCAGATGTATGTGTCTGCCACAGCTGACCTAATTCTACTATGTACTTTCAGTCACAGAAAAGGTATTTTTAAGGCAGTTTCACACAACTAATCTAAACTATACGAAGAAATAACTTTTTCTTTTCATTGCCCATAGTGGAAACACATAGACAAATTTAGATGCAGCTTTTCTAGATATCTATCTGCCTTTGTTCTGCAGAGAGAGGATAGAGACTAAAGAAAGTGATGTGGCAAAATTACAGAAAAACAAATACTGTGGTGCAAGTTGTGAAGATCCCTGAGACAAAACCCTTGCAACACTATACAGATTTTGTGGTATTTGCACCACATTAGTTCCAGTCCCACCCCCTGCACTGTGTAAGTTACTGCTCTCTGGCATGTCCTGCTCCCAGGCTGGAGTGGTGGATGGAACCTTGTTGGGAAACCCTACGCTGCCCTGCCTCTTCCATAGGGAGCTCCTACAGCTCCCAACTCCAGGGAGCCGTGCCCAGTACCCATGGAGCAATTATTGCCCAGAAGTGATTTCTCTACATTGCTCAAACCATATCTTTTGTTTATTTTTTGCCAAAGATGAATTTATTTTAAGTGCTGAGACCTTTTGTTGATGAGAACCTTAAAGTGGTAAGTTGAGCTGACCTGAAAGTCCAGTTCAAAACAGCCTCTTGATCCAAAGTAAAAGGCCAATGTGGACATAGTATGTGCTTTCAAATTTATTTACATAACAGAGGCAATTCATTAACGTATATTTAAAATATATATATAACTCACTAGATGTGATCTGGGGACCCCAAATCACTCTGGTTTCTTTAGCTGCTATATATCCATTGTTTTGGTTCATAGACCATAAGTGTGACAAGGCAGACAACGAGAGGAGTCACAAAAAAGGTATTTTTACTCAGGTTTACACCAATACCTGATCACTTCTTTTTTTGGAGGATATGTTTTCTTCTTGGGTAATATCATAGTTACCTAGGTGTCCTCTATTTGGTCCCGATGTTGTTGTCAGATATGTAAGTGTAAAAGAGCTGAAACTATAAATCATTCCAAGGTCACTTCAAGTATTACTAAAACATACTGGATTGCAGCAAGGCCCCGGGGAAGGTGTTAAAATGTGACTCCATACAACTAGACTTCTGATCTCTACAACTGCCCCTAAGTATTTGGGACCACATTGACAGTACAGTTATTCTCCAGTATTATTTAGAATCTTTTCCCCTTAAGCAACTGAAGTTTTGCTGGATTTATCTGTGGCTGCTTCTGATATGTTTCCTTATATTCAATAAGATTCTAACTATAAGCATTCTCCATGTAAATAAATTTTTATCAGTGACATATGGTATCAAGCAACTGACAACAAGAAGAAAACCAAGATCAAAATACAAGTTGGATACTAGGCAAAGAAATAAATAGCAGTTTGATGTGCCGCAAACAGTAGGAGAGAGGACTTTATTATGACACTGAGGTAATTTCTTCTTTGTATATTTTAATTAACGCCTTCATTATTTATGCAAGAGCTTAATTTTGGGTACAGAATGTTGTTGACTCTCTTTAAAAGGCACAGAATACTGGTTTCTTTTATTATCTTGTATTGATTCTGGTTCACTTTGGAAGGATGAACCATGTAGTTTCCTTGAGTTCTTGATAAGCCTTCAAGTATACATTTATGCATCAATCACACAGCATTGATACAAAAATCAGAATTGAAATACCAGGGGTTCTAGATCAGGCAGGATGGAATTTGGCAGTGAAACCAGTCATCTTGTGTCATCTGAAAAGCCTCATGATATGATGCCTGCCTTCCAGTGGCCACTCAAAGATATTCCTTTCTCCTTCTGGTCCTCTGTCCTTTCTGTCAACATCATAAAAAATTCCTTGCTGTGACTAAAATGCCTGTAGAACCAGAGAAACTGGATCTCATGAGTAGTATGTTTTCAAGGACTACATCCAGTGTCCAAACATGAAGTATCTTCCCAATGGAGAAATTATTTCAGACAGCAGTCTTCTGTCACTTACTACAGTGTTTTCAAGAAAAGCTCTTAAGAAACAGCATCACAGAATGACCTATAAGAATAAAACCTGTTTTCACACCAGTAGAAAAGACAGGTTATTCTGTCACAGTAACCTGTTGAAGTGACCACCTAACTGTGTTCATAGAATATCTCAATAGAATTATTGTGATAACACTTTGATAATTGCCATCACAATAAAGACACTCTCCAATTGCTATCACAGGTACAACAGTCTTGGGGGAAAAATAATTTAATTTTTTTCCAATGTATTATAGAATATGATGATGAGAAACAAAGTCAAAATCTAAACCACCTTCCACAAATCCCTAAGGGCACAAGGGGAATAAGGAATGGGGACTGTGGTCAGTCCAGAACAGAACTTCACTGCTACCCCTCCCTTCTCACACTTAGCTGCTGCTATTGGATGGACTTCTCATGTCTGCAACTTCCTTCAGGAACATCCAACTTCTCCAGGGTGGGGTCCACCACATACTGTGGATATTTGAACCACCATGATCACCTCCAAGGGCCAGGAGACTCCTCTGGGGATTCTCTTATTTGCTACCTGGAACACTTCCTCCTCCTCCTCTTGTCTGTAGAGTTGTTTCTCACTTTTTTTTTTTTTCCTCAGTCTTCTCTTGGTCAATTTTTTTGCCCTTTCTTAAACTCTTTCTCCCCCGAGGTGCCACACCCTTGGCTACAGGGATCAGTTGTGTCCCCTGCAGCCCTTACTGACAGTATGAGCATCTGCACCCACTTCAGTGGCAATAACCTTATTATCAATTATTTTGTCAACTAAAGAGCTTAGGTTCTAACCTAAGTGCTATCATCAAACTCATGATCTTTCTGAAACTGAATATCAATTTTTAGATGACGATTTCATTGGAAGAACTGAAGCTAAGCTCAGGGATTTTGGGGCAGTATCTAGTGAAGACAGTAGTCTTTTTTTCTAGTATCACATTTTATGTTATCTATAGTGGAAATTACATAAATAGATGAGGGATAAATTATGCAGGCTTCTTCATGTATTCATCCTGAAGCAATGCCCATAACAGGTCTAAATTATATATGAAAAATTGTAAAATTCACTCTGAATGGTCACTTACATGTATATGATTGAAAGGGCAGGCTAGTGCACAAACCCATACCCCCTCCAGCTGCATATGTTTGAATCTGGCAAGGCCAAACAAAACCTCACCCCATAACTCAGTGCCTGTACTCCACCATGGATACACTGCAAAAGGTCCCTGCAAGTATCCAGCAAGCTGTGCAGACTTCCACCAGGCACTGCCAGAGAACTCCAACAGTAGGAGTTGGCTGGATAGTTCATTCTATTCAAATTACTGCTTTTCCCCATACAAATGGTAATGAACAGCAATATCTCTTTCTGTCTGTCCCACATAAATGCTGTTCAAGAGATAATGAGCCTATACAGATCATCATTGCCATCTAAGCTGATACCACAAACAATTCTTTGCTATTGCAGTAATGAGAACAAAGCAATCAGCTTTTAACAGATAATGCTGCTGCCTTGAGTGTGGAAAATGATCAGATGTTTCTTAGATGTACTTTAAGTTTTACAGGACTTGTGTTGGGACACTTGAAAATGGAGGTGGAGTTTGAGCACAAGGTGGATTGAAAATAGTGGAGGTTACGCTATGGGAAGATCATTTTCAAAGGAGCACAAGGTAAGGCTGGGGAACATAAAATGCCTGTTAACATGCATAAAATATATTTGTTCACTCTGCAGCTGTTTCAATATCTGAACAATAACTGATGTCTCAGTTGAGAGCAGGTAACATTTACTTGTTTAACTTACAAAAAAGTACCTATTATTCTATGAGAGAAATAGCAGCTGGAGACATCCATTATTAGAAATCTTGAGATCCCTATAGGAGCTGGTTTGCTAGAACGTATTTTTTTGAAAACTAGGGAATTTGGAATCAAAATAAACAAGTTGCATAGCTGGTTTTTGCATTGCATGTTGCATAATATAACGCTTTGATTCATGAAACAGCATCAAACAACAAACAGGTACCAATATGGAGCTTAGAAGATTGAAAATTTGGAAATCATTGATGACAAACCATTGCACAGCCCTCATTGCTTCCATCACTTTTCTGAAAGGCTAAATTAATTTGGGTTATTTGCTAGTGGGGTTTCTAGAGCAGCCTTAAGGCCAGTAGTGCTTGCATGAGAGAAATGAGCTGACGTCAACCTGACAGGGGATCTGGAAAGTGCTGCCAGGGTCACAGGGCAGGTTGACTTCATTAGATACAAAGGCAGGATATGCTGAAACTGTGGCCCAAGCCAGATCTTCAGCTCTGAGATAAAGCGACAACTCGGTGGAAAGTGACCCCATTCTTCATGTAAGTTACGACAAGTCTGTTCCTAGGAAAGGGCTAAGAAAGTGCTCCACTGGAGTCATTAAATCTGTGATAATTTGCCTGAAATATTTTCCCAAGAATTCATAAGAACCTCAGCTTGTTCTTGCTGCTTCGTCTTTCTCTCATTCTTTTTCTTCTTCTTTTCAGATCCACTGGTGTTTTATGGAGCTAATGATCAATCTGGATGATATCACAGAAATTTTAGCAGAAGACAGTATGGAAAAAGAATTCCATGTGATCCTGAGGAAGGAGCAACAGCTTTAAGGCAGTATAAACCCAGCAAAGAAGAAAAATAGGATATGTTTTCACTGTGTTCTGTGTCAGGAATAAATAGGCTTTGATATACTCAGAGATAATTTAGATATTTGACATTACTGACTTGGTTTTTTGCTACCCAGAGTATATTCCTCTTGAAAATATCCCTCTAAGTGATTTTTAAATGAATATGTCGCATCAGATTGCATGGTGCTATTTGGAGGTGAACCTCCCATCCTGTGACCTCACATCACTTCCCGCGCAGGGCAACTCACAAAAGGCTAATAGCAAAAATATATACTTCACAGCATAAGGGGAAGCAGGTCAAAAAGGGGGGAGGGAGCAAAAAGGTGTGAGTAACTCAAATTGCTCTATGGGTTTAGGCACTGATTGTCCAAAGCTGTAAGCTGGTTGATCTGGGATTGCTTCTCAGTGATTTTATACCAGTGCATAAACTCTTTGGGGAGAACTGATATGACATTGTCAGATTTACTTTGCCTTTTATTAAGTTCCTCTCCAATTTCAGAAAGTGGGTTGGGGAGCATAGACAAGATAAACCAATCTGAATTTCTCACTGCGCCTCCATGTATTGGAGGTAGGAAGTTCCCTGATGCCAAACATGCATTTCAGTGCTGTAAAAGACAGCTAACATTCCTGTCTTTTGAAAACAATGCTTGTAAGGCCTATGTTGAATCAGAAGAAATTGCACATACCTTGTAGTTTTGTAGCCATTGGTTTAAGTCCCACTTGACATTTGCAGCTCACTGAGTCCCTGGTGGACAGGCATTCACTGCACAAAAACCACTGTATATCATCTTGTAAATTTGGCACTCAGTGAATTAGAGAGGACTAAAATTGATGCTGACATGGAATAAATGACCCAGAACCGTAGGGAAGGGTCTGAGAATGTGAGGGGTCAGAGGAGAGAGAGGGACAGAAACATGAAAATTCTTAATTGCTTACTAAGTATGACTTTTGCCCTAAATTAACCTTTCTTTTTCCTATCTTTTTAGTCACCAAAGAAAATTAAGAGTGGAACAGTCACTATTTCATGTTTTTTAAGGAAGGTTGATTCATAAAAAATAAAAATCAGGAAACATTTAGAGAATGTAATATCATCAGTGAGAAACTTTTCATGCTCTTGTTACATTGGAGGAAGATTTTGTTATGGAAAATTTCAATTTTTTTTTTACACAATGAAGTAAAAGAGAAATGGATACTTTGCTATTAAAATAAAACATGAACACATATATTCCTCCCTATAAATGAAAACACAAGGAACCTGTGGCAGAACTGCTATACAGACATCCATTTATAAACATCCATTTACAGATACAGACTCACATATATGAGGTATTGTTTTTCTTATGAAAACTGGACCAAAATCAAATATTGACGAAGCCCCAAACTACACCATAGAGTAAGGAAACTATGCTTCCAGGTTTATCTCTTACATGCAAACCTTGAGCTATTGCTAATTGTCTGGTCACGTTAATAAGCCAAACAAATATAAGCTCATTGAGACCTAAAGATTTAAGATGTGCTGCAATAGTTTTCTATTACATTACAAATTCAACTACTTTTATTCTGAATTTTCATGTAGAATCATAGAATATCCTACATTGGTAGGGACACACAGACTCAACAAAGTCCAACTTCTGGCCCTGCAGAGGACACCCCAAGAGTCACACCATGTCCCTGAGAGTGTTGTCCAAACACTTTTTGAACTCTGCCAGGCTGGTGCTGTGACCACTTTCCTGGGGAGCCTCTTCCAGTGCCCAACCACCCTCTGGGTGAAGAACCTTTCTCTAATCTCCAAACTAACCTCTCCCCTCACACAGCTTCAGGCCATTCCCTCAGGTTCCATCACTGGTCACCAGAAAGAAGGATCAATGCCTGCCCGTCCGCCTCCCCTTGTGAAAAAGTTGCAGACTGCAATGAAGTCTCCCCTCAGTCTCCTCTTGTCCAGGCTGAACTGACCGAGTGACCCCAGCCACCCCTCATATGGCTTCTCCTCAAGGCCCTTCACCATCTCTGCAGATTTCCCTCTCACACTCTCTAATAGCTTTACATCCTTTTCATTTTGGGTTGCTCAAAACTGCACACATTAGCAGCTCTTTCAGATAAGAGTTCTTACATTTAACTATATAATCTTATTATCATCCCTTTGTGGAAATTTTTTGTGTGAGGAAGAATATTTGGTCTTTAGAGAATTTTGTAGGAATGAGTTCTTAAAGTGTTTTGGACCTTGGATCTGTCAATTTATTTGAAAAAAAAAAAAAAAAAGGATAAGACTCAGGAAGAACTGGTAAGATTCCTCCATAGGGAAACTGTCTATGCATGGGTTTAGTTATAGCGTATATCCTTCACAGACAGTACAGCAGGAAATATGGACGAGAGATTTATAGGAAGAGAATATGTCATTTATGAAGAGATAAAATAACCATCAGAAGTTAAAAAATGCCCTAAACAAATCATTGTATCTATACCACAGTTTAGCTTAGGCACAAAAATGTACAGCTGATACTTAATGCTTGAAGGTAAAGGTGAGGTAAAAGAAGTTAGATAGGTAGAAAACCTCCAAACTTTGAAAATAGAAAATGGCAAGTTCTAAGCAAGAAAATATTTATCGTGGTAAAAAATATCGTTTATGGTAACCAAGAGAGGGGAAAATGTCTATCTTTAAATTTCTATCAGAGACAAACTGGGATATCTAGTCTATAAATATCTAGTCTATAACAACCTGAAATTGAGGCAGTTTTGATTTGTGAGATAACAAGAGAGTAGTGGGTAAGGGGGGTAACAGTTATTCATACTTTTGAAATCCATTATTTCATAGTCTTCTTTACAATATGTTCAAAAAGTGTTAGACCTTCCTTGATCTCAAGAATGCCTCTTAGTCTCCTGATAACAAGGGAATCAATTAAGAAGAATAGAAAAGGAAGGGTCCCCAATGGGTTTTTTCATTCCCTTCTTAGGTCACACTCAGATTTATGCAAGGGAAGAAGTGACCTGAAAGAAAGAGGAGCAAATTATCTCAATTTTTTCTCCACAAAATTCTTTAGGTGGTAAATTTATAACCAATAAACTAAAATTATGTAGGATGGGTTTCTACATCCTGAAAACCTCACTCTGAATTAAATGAACAGTTGCTTGCACTCACCAAAGGATTATCTCATTTACATTTTCAAAAGGGATTACAGTGCCTTTAAAGGACAAGCATCTTTCGGGCTAATTAATTTTCTCAGACTAACTTGAAATATATGGTGAGCACTTGATTAAATATTAATATGGGGTATGGGGTCACACTTTTTGCAATTTTCTAAATCTGTTATTTTATTGTCAGTGGTTCAAAATTTAAGTATGTGCGTGAATTTTTTTTTTTTTTTTTTTTTTTTTGTATGCGTATATTTATGTGTTGTGGGAGAACAGAGAAAATTAAGAGAATTAATGGACATTTGCAGTATCTGGCTCCTTTCAGGGAATACAGGAAAGTTTGCCATAAGTGAACAGAACACTACACATTTAATTTCCATTGATAGTGTTATATGGTTTTATAGATCCAGGAAATTCTGAATATTATGCATAGATATATATAGATAGATATGGGATATTTTGTATAAGCTTTTCACATAAGCATTCAAAAAACATCAGGCTGAAGAATGTGGAACCGAAGATCAAGGAAAAGCCCCACACTACCCCCTAGTGATCAAAGTTTGGTGACCTCCAAATAACAGAAAACACAATAAGTGGACTTTAGATCACAAGAACAAAAAAATGCCCAGGAGCGATGCAAGTCACTGCTGGTGTTCTTTACTTAGGATCCTTTTCATGATAGAAGAATAAAGCAATGGCTGTCGAAAGGCTGCAACTTCCAATTCCTTGGACTGAAGCCTCAGTAACCAAACAAATATAAAAATGTATATATTCAGAAGGAGGAAAAAAACAAAACCTCGGGGGAGATATTTCAAGTGTTGTTAGGATTTGTAATAATAAAATAAAATAGAAAATTTTATTGCAACCATATAGTTGCCAAAATATGTGTTTTTTCATTTTTTTGAGCTATTTGCATTTTTCAGATATACTGTTTATCAGATATCATACATACACTATTTGTTAGCTTTACATAATCTTGAAATAACACAAAACAAAAGCTAGGGCTATATGTGTATGTAAGGCAAACTAATTAAGCACTAGTTTATGCATCAGAGAACAGAATCTGAATCCTAGAAGAAAAAGGATTCACCAACAATTTCAGTGCAACTTTGTAGAGATTCTACCATGTTTCATTAAGATAATTAAAGTAAAAGAATAGGCAGTGCATATTCAAATAAAATCAATGGAGCAACTCATGTGTTGTGAAGTAACTAAATCAGAATTTTTTTTATCTAATAAAGATGTCCCAGGATAATACTGAAAATGGTTCTGTGTTCACTTCGTGCTGACGTTTTTGCTATGACTGATAAACCAGTCAGTTCTTTGGCATTCTCTAACAAGTGAGAAATCACAAACTCATTTGCAGAATCTCTCTGAGAGGTACTGATTTTGCTGACATGGATTTTAGGCCCTATCCACAGGTAGGTAATCCGCACAGGGTTCTTGCTATTCCACATTATCTAAATCAAAAATCTCTAGAAATTGAAGGCCTTTAAATTCCATTTGTAGAAGACTTCATTTATATCTTTACCAGACCTCAATGTGCTTTATTGTTGTTGATCCTTCACAGCCTCAATTTTAACATTATGTTTATTAGCACAGTATCTCAGAACCTTCCAAGTGAATGCATGAAGTCCCAGTTTTAAAGCTGTATTACTCTCTCTTTCCAAGAGGACACCTCTTAAGGTCATCTTTTTCATTCTTTGTTTTACTTTACCAAGTTTTGCTGAGTGTGCATCCTCTTTTCTTTTGCTGAAACTGTGGGAAAGATCCATCCTTACACCTGGCAAATTCATATGTAGGAAAGGGAGATAGTGAAAGACCTGACAGCTCTTGGATTAAAATCATTAAGGCCACAGGATACTCTGAATTGATATTCTATTTCATGATAGGTCACCAGTGTAAGAGAGGCCATGCACGAAACAGTTAACATCGTGATGAAAGATATACAGAGGGAAATAATTCTAATGGAAGAGGGGGAAAAAGGGAAACCAAATCAAGCATTAAGGATTTGTTAGAGCAGATGAACTGTTCATTGCAGCAGATCAAGATTATATTAACAGGAGAGCAATAGCTGAGACAAGCCGTAAAATCAAGGTAAAAAGAAAGGTTGGAGGCATGAACAGGAAAATCCACAACACAAAAAAAAAAAAAAAAAAATCAAATATATTTGAAGAAAAGAAACATCTATTATAACCCCCACAGTCTAAAGGCCTTTCCAGAGGCACATACATAAAAACATTGTATACTATCTTCAAAATTTGATAATTATTATGAATTCATATGAAATGAAAATGAGAAAATTCATGCTGGTCCTGTACCTGTATTGCAAAGATGAATATTTCATCCCATTTCTAGTAATATTATTGAGGAAAAAAATAGGGTAAAAGACTGATACTTGGCCCTGAGGCCAAGTGGCAGAGAATGGATCACATTCAAAATGCTTAGGGCATACACTCTAGAGAAGACACATTGGAGAAAATTAGCTGAAGCAGTCCTCAAAAGAACTAGGAAATAAGTTGAAAATTAATTACATAGGATTGTAGCACTTGACTCCTCTGACTTTTATTTGTCTGTGTATACATGTCTAAACTCTGCATTAAACTAGAAAAGACAGCAATACTTTTGCACAAAAAAAAGCAATTTAAAATGGGGAGGAAATTTTTTCAAGCCACTTACTGCATATTTGTACAGACAATTTAAGATGAAGACTGTTGGACATTGTGGATTTAAGTTTTGCGATAAACACAAATAGTTGATAGCTTACTACTGCTGAGGCTGATCTCAGTTATTACATTCCTTTTCAATCCTTCATAGAGCTCTGACACAGCGTCACAAAGTCTAGGGAAGTCATACTTGTCATGCTCACAGGTGCAGCTCTAAGAATAAACAAGTAGTATACACATTTTAATTATTAATCCCTCTCCTTCTCACCTCCCTCGAGATTGATTTGTATCTGTTCCCATCTCCTTATATCTATATTTATTTTGTTTCTTACACACATGTTTAAATTTAATCTGATTGTGTCCTTAGGCCTGTTGTTGATAATTAAACCCACGTATTTTATTCCCTACAGCATGCATTGCAAACTCTGTCTCCAAAAATGAGTCTGAGGCTTCCCCTTGATCTCAGTAGAATTATAGTTTTGGTTTCCCTTTTGATTAATTTTGTATTGGGTGTAGTTTTAGATTTTTTTAACCAGGGTAAATAGACCTTCCTATCTTTAAATCTAAAGTATTTTTTTCTGATTGATGTCAAATGAATATTTGACCTGTAGTTCAAACCTGCTAGCAAAGATGGAAAGAGTAATGTCAGTTGTGTCTGGAACTGTAATATCTTTTTTTACTTCAGTACTAAACTTATTAGTCACATGCCCGCAATGTATCTTACTGGACCAACTACAGGTTTCAGACTTTCAGATAAAGAGAGAGACATAGGAGGGAACTGACCAGCAAATTTGCATATCTAGTCAAATACAGTATATCAGAGAAAACATTTCCTTTCCATTATGATTTCATACACTGTCCTAAGCATTACAAATAATAGGCTCAAGGGTCTTCTTGATGACAATATAAAACCAGATTGTAAACTCCATTTGCCCACTTAAATAGGCATGTTGAAGACACAAAAACTGTTCAAAGGAGCAGTGCTTCTAAAACACCTAGGAGTTGATGGTATTGAACTTTCATAAAAAGCAATTATTTAAAAGCAATTATTATTTCAGTTTTCCCTAGGTAATGACATATTAACCCACCATGACAGAAAACACTGGAAATTTAAGCCATAATCTTCGGATCTGAACATATTTCTACATGTCAGATGAATGTCCAGGGAACAATCTTTCTGGATGAGCTCAGAATTTATTTAAAATAAATACACCACTGAACACATCGGTGTGGCAGAAACTTCAGAAAATGCATACATAGCCAGAAGCATATATTCTTATTTTACCAGCTGTAAACTCTCTTTCTTTTCTTGTATCATTAGATCTTCACAGGAGATCTAATTACGTATATAAATTACGTAATTAATTACGTAAATAAATTACGTATATAATTACGTTTATATACAAACGTAATGTATATAAAAACAAATGGGTCAGTGAACAACATTCCAGGTTTAAACATGTAAAGTTAAACAGCTTCATGCAATATCATCACTAAAGGAAAATATTTTTATTCATTCATTTTTTTCCTTTCCCACTGTTGTGCTTGCTGATATGCTGTGCAAATGCATATGTCACATCCATGGAGTCTGGACCCTTACCTCGCCATTTTCTGAGCCTGTGAATAGAACCTGGGAGATTCTTTAAGTTGCCCTCTTCTGCCTTTTCCTTCATCTCTTTATTCAAGAGAATCTGAAAAAATGTCCATGAGAATCTTTAAGAAATGTATTTATAATAGTCCACTGCAGAAGACACTGTAAATGAGAGTACAATGGCTTCATGGAAACCTTAGCAGAGTTTAACCATACATCTTGGCTGTAGACGTCTGTATGTTTTAGCATGAATGACCGCTGTACAACCTGAGGACACACTGTGACATTCATATGTGCTGCCTTTGACAACACCACTTGCACATATTGATTGTAAGAACTCACTGCTGCTATGGAGATATGTCAGAATGTTAACACTCTTAGTGAGCTTTCATGTACCATCAAGAAAGCTCATATTGTGCAGGTGGAAGATTAACTTTGGTTGCTTGAGAAAATCCTAGAAAAGTGAGAACAAAAGTGATGCTGTTGAGCATCACCAGGGAGGGGATTTCCGCTGTCTGCTGAGATCAGTGTGAAGGGCCCATCTGGAGGTGCATTGCTGTGTTCCCAGAATCAGAAAGGATGTAAGATTGTTATTACCACATCTGTTACTGTTAAATAGTTACCCAAATTTGAGTACCTGCACCCTTCTTATGGCATAGACCCCTAAAAATGCCAAAGGAATCATCATTCCCTTGTTATAAATCAGTATTGAAGAACTAAAAGCAAGACAGTCTAATGCTGCAAAAAGCACTATTCAGAAACACGTAGACCTTTCTTTACAGCAATATCCCTTGTCTATGAGTGCCCCTTAAATCTCCATGTTATTGCCATTATTTTCTCTCTTTTGTGATTTTTGTTCATGTAACTGTTTCAAATGTTATTGTACACTGGATGCCTGTGGCTCATTTTGAAGGCGAATCATGAATGTGGATGTAGAGCATTCATGTTTGTCCCATCTGAAGAGGAATAGCAGAGGTTTTGAATAGAGATTAATTACTAGAAAGGTTTCAGGTTAGCCAGGGGTTAACTTCCTTCCCAGCACTGAGCTGTAGCACACAAACTCTAATTTACAAATTAAGAGCAATGATAGATAATGCATCATTACAGATGATGCATCGACTCTACTATTGTATATCCTGATCTTAAAGGAATTGCAGAGGGAGAGAACAATTCTGAAATAAGTTTCTGATTGCTGCCTTCCCCCTCCTCCCTGTGGTTGCTGTATTGTAGGCAACATGGTGTGTGTCAGAGAACAACAGTGAATGTGGCCAGCAGTGGCTTGAGAAGGCTGCAGCCCTCATACTCAGGGGAGTAGTCGCAGCACAATGATCACCGTTCAGGGCAGAGCTGCTCCTGGAAAGAAACCTTGGGGACAGCCAGGTTTGAGGAGAAGTTTTAATACCAGTAGCTGGTATTGTTTTCAATGAAAACAAACATCAAGAAAGTAAAAATTTGAGAACTGCTCAGATCTTGACATGAAGTGGTTATGGACTGAAGCACCTGCACAGGGACATATTATCGATATGTGGTTGTCTCAAGAGACACGTTTCTGAATTTTAGTAGCTATGTATATGTCAGACCTGGGGAGGTAGAAAAAGCAGCATTTAGGTAACTCAGCAATAGGGTTTTAGGTCATGTCTTTGCCTGTGTTGCTTTAATTAATTTCAGTGAACAAAACCTTGAGTTATACTTATGCCTTATTTTCCCAAATACTACTGAATTAAATTTGGCAAGTATGAGCTGTATAGGATCATAACTCCATAGAGGTTCTCAGATAGTTGATCTGTTTATCAAGAGTGTTCTGAATGTTGTCTGCAGTTGTCTTTTGTTTCCCTTCCTGTGAAGTGTTTGGAATTAAGATTTTGTATGAGATAAATTATGAGTTTAGGCATTACACTAAAAAGCATTCATTGCAAACCAATATTTAAAGCTAAATTTTGTTCTGATTTCTGCCACATGATGTAAAAATGTCTTCATGGCAATAGTATGAACTAAAAAATATCAGCATCTATTCCTTTCAAAAAAGGAAATACACTTAGCATAATCTGCATGTGAAGAATTTATGCCGGTGATGCATCCAAGGGTATCCCCCTTACTCTAGTGTTTCTGTATTTGCAAACTGCATGCAAGTAATATTGTACCTGTGTTCTATTTGAAAGAGTAACACGATAGGTAATAAGTATCTCTAATAATGTATTGCTTTTACTCTTAAAATTTGCAGAAAGACACAATGTCTCAATATTTTGGATTTTGTACAGAAATGAAAAATACTGAGAATATGCTGCTAGCTGCAAATGTATGACCTGTTGTAAGATTTATTAACTAAACCCAAAGCTATTTCTTGTTTCTGATCACAGCTTTATATACCAGACATTGACAAAATATGCAGAAACTACAGAGAACAGTACAAGCTAATCAACAACTTTGGCTGTGAGAATATTTTGCTCTGGAACGTAGGTGATTATGATTCAGTATAAAAGGCAGCTGCAAGCCATTCAATACTCTCTTTCATTGGAAGGGATAAGAATTATCATCCAGCCTTCTAAATTACACACCTTCTTTCCAACTTTGCCAAGATTCATTTCTGCTTTCTCTTTCAACCTTTGTTAAAAAAGAAAAAATGAAATTTAATGATACTATTCTCATTATACAGCTATCAGTTACTTAAAATATCTTTGTTTAGAGGCCTAATAAAATTGGTCATATAAAGAGGAAATGAGTTTTTGAATGTAAAACGAAGTTGACAGTGCTCTTCTATTACTATGGTCTTATTAGGAAAAATTCTCTGACATCTGTTTATCCCCTGCAGCCAACCTTGTATTCAGAACACAGTAATTGATTCACAGCATCCACTGGGGAACTAACTGGCTCACTTTTCCACACCGCACTACACAGGTATCTCTGCAGCTAATTCTGAATGTACATCTACATCGTTATCTCCTGGTGAACTGTGACCCGAAACACTTTGGAGGCCCAGATGAAAGTGCTTCCTCACCCCTCCAGTGCTGAGGGTGCAGGCGTTTCTGCAGCGCAGCAATTCACCCAGGACACCCAATCACAACCAGCCCCTTTGAAGCCCTGCTCAGCTGGGAGACCATGAATGATTCATGGCTTCTCTACACACACTAAAGGGGGAAGAGCAAAGCTAGTGTGTATTATTCAAGACTGCATCCTCAATAAGCCTCCGTGTTCAGCAAATTGCTACAACGTTTTTCTGCTTAGTCCTCACCTGTACACAACATCTCTTTCTGTGCATAACCTTCTCATTTTAACAAAGATAGGCTGATTATCTAGGAGGCCATGGTAATTAACACCAGTACAAATAAAAAGTCCAGTGTCAGTGCACAAAGCCAACATTCAAAGGATTATAAGGAAATTATAGTAGACCAGACAATACTCATTTTCTAATGGTTGAACTACCATTTTTTTGTTTACCCAATTCCATTTCCACAATATCAGAGGTCCATTTGGAAGCCAGTTAGTTTAGTTGTGGGTTTCAGACTCTGTACATATCTTGTTTGTTTGATGAAACATTATTAACTACCATTCAATGTTGTGACAATCAAACATCACAGAAGCTGATATTTGCAATTAATAGCTGCAAAAGAACCTCTGAATTTCCAGGTATCCAGGTAGTAGAGCCAGACATCAGTCCTCAAACTGTATCTGTTAAAAGGCTCTTGTATTCCCACTCTCAGAAATATTTTCAGAACAAAATAAAATTATGGCTCAAATAATAAATTCTCTCTTTACATTCAAATACCTCATTATACACCTGTGCTGATAGGATCACAAGACAGCCAACACCTACTAGCCCTTCCATACCATTCACCCTGCTGCAGGTGAACAAACCCCACTGAGGTCACAAGATCATAGCCCTGCTCCTTAAAGGTAGAATTCAGAAAGGGGCAAAGACAAAAGGTAAGTCAGTTCCCATTGTCATCTTCATTGCTGGCATACAGATAAGGTAGCACAGCTAAACCTCATTCATGAGAGAATAGCATAAGTGTTAAGAAAGTACAGAATTTAATAAACTGGTTTTATAACTGAAATTGTAACATTCCAGCTCCTCAATTCATGCCTTCAGAGATCACATACTTCTCATCATCAATTTCTCTTATTTTCAAGGGCAATAATTATTAGATTAATGAATTAGGTGAACACAAATCCACAGGACAAAAACCTAGGGGATCTGGGGATGCTGGTTGAGCAGCTGAACATGAGCCAGCATATGCTCAGGCAGCCAACAAGGCCAATGCATCAGCAATAGTGTGGCCAGCAGGAGCAGGGCAGGGATTGTCCCCATGTACTCGGCACTGGTGAGGCTGCATCTGAGTGCTGTGTCTAGTTCAGGGCCCCTCAACTCAGGAAGGACTTTAAAGTACTGGAGTGACTCCAGAGAAGTGCAATGAAGCTGATGAACTGTCCGGAGCACAAGTCTTACCAGGAGCAGCTGAGGGACCTGGGGTTGCTTAGCCTGGAGAAAAGGAAGCTCAAGGGGTGACCTTATTGCTCTCTACAGCGACTGAAAGTGTAGCCAGGTAGGGGCCAGTCTCTTCTTCCAGGCAACCAGTGACAGGACAAGCTGTGCCTGGGGAGGTTTAGGTTGAACATTATGAAGAATTTCTTCACAGAGAGGGTGATTGGGCATTGGAATGGACTGCCCAGGGAGGTGGTGAGTTCATTGTCACTGTCACTTAAACACTGGAAGTGTTTAAGCAAAGATGGAACATGATGCGTAGTGCCATGGTGTAGTTCATATGGGGGTATTCAGTCATAGCTTGGAAGTCAATGATCTCAGAGGTCTTTGACAAACTAATTGATTATGTGATTCTGTGACTTCAGAAGGCTTTATTGTGAGGCTTATTATGTACTTGATTCAAGGTCCTTATAACAGGATCCACCACAATGGAAACAGCCTGATAGGACTAAAACTGACTACTAGAGAGATGGCCACAGTTACTTTTAATCATGAGCGAAAGAGGAAGAGGAGCTGTTTATAGTCCCTCAAGAACAGCAAATTTCAGGTAAACACTGCCTCACCTGTGAAATCCAGACTCACTGGGTTATGGAGATGGATTCCTTGCTTTTATTCCTTCTGGCTTTGTGAACCCTGTACCTTATACTGTAGTCCAACTTCAGTAGTATCTAAGCGCTCCTGGAAGCAGGAATTCTAGATGGAAAGCAAAGTTGTCATTTGCAGCCGGAAGAATTAGACACAGAAATTAAGCACACCACCTCTACCCTGTGAAAGGAATTTCCTTAATCCACCTGGATGAACAGAAACCACATTTAAGAGAAGATTTTATAGTGAGTCAAGAAGTACTTCCTTTGCTGTCCTGCTGCAGTTTACAAACTCAGAAAATGGCAGGTTTCCAGAAAGACCCTATTCCTTAGCAGGAAAGACCTTATTCCTTTTTTACCAAATAATGGTCTCTAATGCATCATGTAGGTCTTTACATTAATTTTCTGAGGTTCTTAACTCTACTTGTCCAGGATACAGAGACAGTAGTCAGTTATGGTTTCCGTGTATTCCGCATGCAGGTAAGATACTCACAACTTGCAATCCTGCACATTAATGAAATTTTTTTTCAATAATGTTGTATAGAAACTATAGACTCTTTGCTCACATTTAAGTATTTCCAACTAACACCTTTAAATTCATATTTTCAAAACCAGTTAAAATGGTTAGAATCACACCAAAGGATAAACAGCAAAATAAAAGAGAGTTTGTAAAAGTAATTCTTTGGAGTTTTTAAACAATTAGTAAACAAGAAAAATTACTAAAGGACAATGACTAAACAGAGGAATATACTATACCAAAACAAGGAATAGCCAAAGCACACCGCAATTCAGTAGGAACTGCACACATATAGTTGCATATATAATTATATAAATAAATGCAAACATATATATGAAATGGTTATATGTGCAAGAGGATCTTTGTAGCCAAAGCTAAAAGTACCAAAGAAAAGGTAGTCATCTAGAATTCATTGGCTGAATGTCCTAAGCTTTGGTCTCTGCAAATGCCTCCCTGGCTGCAAAATACATCTAACCTGAAAAAAGGCAAATCTCCGTCTCCTGCTGGGCTAACCTATGTTTGTTTATTAGGAGACCCTAATGACCAAATGTGCATGGAAAAATATTCCTTCAATCCCCTTTATATTAATGGCTGTCCAGAAGAGATGTGTGATTAGGTCAGTTTTTCAGTCCCAGTATTGTTATATAAGTCACCTCCATGCTCAAACTTGGCTCTTCCGTTAGACAAACCAAGACAAGTTCTCACAGTCTGTCAATGGCCACTGAAAGGTGTTGTTCCCATGCATTATTTAGAGAAATTGTGTCTAATTTAGGCATTTAAATTGTATCTAAGGGCTAGACAACTGAAAACTAGGCAATGCAGCACTCAATTCTGAAGGCTCACATCCCAAATTTTGTATATAGTTTTAAGACTCAAGGGCTTGCCTCTCTGTCAAATAAGATAGATATCCAAGCAATAGCTAGGAGCTGAGCTGGGATTTAAATTGATTGATCAAAGAGATTGATCAAATGTTAGCTCATGAGACAGATACCCTAATGTAAATTCCAACTCATTTCTTGAACATTGTATTGTTAAAACTGGTTCTAAGTTTTTCAACTAAATACACATGGAATTACAGTGTATCCAGTTATCTAAACATTAATATTAAGAATATATTCAATTTCTATAATCTCTAGGCTCTAAATTAATAATTAATTTTACTCTATAATTTTACTTTATGGTTGGTCTATAACTTTAATGGCTCAAATTGATAAACCTGAAGTTTAAAGAACTGAATTAGGTACAGCTTTATCAATCAATTTAATAATACCCATAAGACAATATTTTGCTTAAAAACACAAACTGATTTTCTGAATTATATAATTGCTTCATTTATCAAGCATTTCAGAATTTCAAACAGAAAAGTCTTTTGACTGAGAAAAAAATGCCTTTACTGATTTGTAAAATTACACCTTCCCTAAAAAATTTTGTGTTTCAATTGCTCTTTGTGACTAGCTGGATATCCTTTCCAGTTGCCATTTGGATTATATAGAATTATTAAATTTTTCTATAGGGTCAAACTTTTTTTCCTCATTCTTCAGTAACATGCAGAACACACAAAACATCTAGCTAGATTCATTAAACCTGTGGAAATAGTAATAAAAATTGTTGCGGCGTGATATATTACTGAGAATGTTCAATTATTTTGCAGATTATAGAACTCAGAAAAATTGTTTCAGTATCAAATTAAGGATGTAGACACTATCCACCTCTCATTTACACCAGGCTTCCTCAGGTCTTCATTTCTTCAACTCTTTCAACTCAGAGGGTAAAGGCTTTCAACTCAGAGGGTAAAAGAAATATCAGGTCTGTCTAACATAGCATTGATAGATGAGAGAGAAAAACTAAACTTTCCCCTTTTTGTATTTTAATTTTTATTGGTTTATATTTGCACGTTTAGCAAGCAAAAAAAGTGTCAACATTCCCTTATATCTTAGATCTGCAATTTAGCAAATAGCCTTAAGCATATGTCCACAGCTATTTAAAAAATTAAGTACAAGACTGAGCCTGCAATTCATCTGAATTGTTTCCTTCTCTTGGGATGTTCCTATCCCAAGTCACAGTGTCAGGAAGGTGATGATTTAGCTCACACAGATATCCTTGTACAATTCCAAATCTGTGGTATTTTCCATACATTTTCAGCTGTCATGCTGAGAAAAAAATGTTTTGAGAGAGACTCTAAAAGGAGGAAGGTTACTAAGAAAGACAGCAAGGGTTACAAGTGAAAGGAGCCAGTAGGAAAGAAAGTACATACATAAGAAAAGCATTCCAAACACATGGAAAGTGGAAGGAAGGTGCATCCGTAGGTACTATATTAGAAAGCAGCATCATGAGACAGGCAGCAGATCTAAGGAGTTCAGAGCCACCAAGGTGAAACAAAAAAGTGTCAATTTGATGGGAATGCTAAAGATGATCTAGTGAGAAAACCAGAAGAGCAAAAGCCTACTGGGGCACAAACAAACAAGGATTATAGATTGCTGCATTTGTGTGTCACAAATGTGGAACTCCATGGAGGAGGAACTTACAAGCATTAGAGGAAACAATACATACTGGAGAATATTATGGTATATCATATGTGTGCATCCTTTCTGAAGATACTGAAGCTTGAGATTCAAATATTCCCTCAACTACAATCAGTTTTAGATTAAGTGTCTTCACTAGAAGCATCAGAAAAAGTTGTTCAAATATTATTTGATTCCTTCATCTTTCAACCTTACCATTCACTTTTCTCTCTAAAAATTTCCAGGCAATTTGGCACACATGATAGTCTCCTGCTTTTAAGTGACTGAACAGGTTAACCAAGCCACTGAACACTGAAATATTCTTTCCTAAGCAAGCACAGTAGGGGACTCTTTGTGGCAGCAACTTGTCCTTTCAGGATGAAAAATGGGGAAAGGACAAATGAAAAGAAATTTAGAACTATACGAGAAAGAATAACCCTTATCTGACACAGAAAGAGAAATTCCTTGCCTGTAAAGAGGATGAAGAAAAGTGAAAGATACTTTTAAAAATGCAGCTTTTTATACATTTTTCCTGTTCTGCAAAATTTCTGAAAACAGCTACATGATTTTTAGAGTACTTAGCATGCCAATCACCACACTCTCACAAAAACATATGAGTGCAGACAATTGCACAGGCCATCACAGTTTTTGTGTGAGTCTTTTACTTCTCCTGAATATAAGCTTAAGTTTTACACAATTCTGGTGTGGCTTCTTAAAACTACAATACTACCCCAATATTGCAAAATAAGCCATTTAAAATTCACTGTTCCTGTTGCATCTTTGAGGACATCTGTCTATAGCCAAAAAAAATCATTAGGTGTGGAGCACCAAAAAATAATTAGGTGTGTAATTTTCCAAGGAACTACATTTTTCTTTTAACTGCATTAGTAGTGGAGTATTTTGCAAGCTCCATAGCTACAGTTACAAAGTCAATTACATGCATGAAAAATAGTTTACAAATCTGCAAACAAATGGAATATTTACAAGATGCTAAATGCTGGCAATGTAAAGAATGAAAAGAAAGAAATTTTCTAGTTTTACTTTATTTCATAAAATTTTATTAATGTTTATAACTTCCTAACAAGAACACCTATCATCTAAACAATTAAATTGATAAACTTGTTGAAATACATATTTGTCTCATTCTGACAAAAGAAAATTCTGTTAAAATTAGAGCAATAAAATATAAATTATTAAACATTGGGATAGAAAATAAATAAAACCCTTCAATAAATATGTAATGGGTAGAATGGCAATGGAAAATAGATATCATTGTTCACAAGTAAATAGCAAAACCAGCACCCAGAGGTTGTAAGAAAGTCAAGTCAGGTGGTTGGAAAATTCAACCCCCTCTTCTTTAAACAAGTCTTGTTTTTTACTTATCTTTTCTCTATGCCTTTTCTGGGTGCACTTTCACATTTCAGTGGAATAAGGAATGATTTCACACAGCACTAGGCAAAAGTTCATCTTTGGGAAAGTATGTGAAGGAAACTTCAGAACATTTTGAAGTGTGGGAATTAGTGCTTCTACCTCTGAACCTAGGTGCTAAAGTCAAAGAAGGAAAAAACTCCATAATATTGATTTTTCTTCAGAGAAAAAGAGGGGAGCTGTGTTTCTACTGATCCTTTTCTGCTGAGCTCTCCCTTTCTGGGGCTACACCTGTGTACAAAATCTAGGCGGTGAGATTTATTTGGTCAAGCTATTAGGAACAGTGAGTTCATATAATGTTCAGGGACCTGTTTTATGTACCCCTGCAAATAGTCCATCCTCTTATAGAGGATTTTCCTTGTTATTAATTAATCTCAATACCTAGCCTTTCAAAAATATCGGAGTGAAGATGATCTCTCTTGGTCCATACTCACTCATTTCTGATTAGCTGTGCCTAGGAACTGCAATAAAATGGTCCCTGTCCAGCTGCAAGTGAGTTAACTCCAGCGCCGAGCACAGAAAAACTGTGTTAGTGCTTTGCTGCCTGTTGAGACACAGGTTTGGCCAAGGGGTTGCACTGATCTATATGTGCAGCCTTTGTGGCTGGTTGGTGCTTTGCTCTAAATGCACTATCCCACCGAGAATTAGTCAGAGTTTCCATGGTCAAACATCCCTAGAAAACACTCTTAGGAACACAAGCTGATTATCCAGGTTCCCCTTACAAATTAGTGGTAGGTACAGTCAGATCACACGTGGCTGCAGTAGAAGTTCAATGAGGCCATAACCTCTAGGAGGGACCTCCTTTGGAAGCACAAATAGAAAAATTGTAACATTTATAAATATTAAATCAAAGTTTAATATGCCTATCCCCTATAAATTAAAACCAAACAGAACATGAGGCATAATGTTATACTTGAAATGTTGATCACCTTAGGAATATTTTGATAACCAAAATTTGAAATCAAGGGTTCAATTTATGGCCAGTGAAACATGACTAAATCGTTCAAAAGAAAGAGAATCCTGAAAGCTAAACTCTTCTGGAATTTCATCATTAAAAGTCTCTTAGACATATGAAAATCATTTAGATAAGGACCTTACAGATTTTTCCTACTTCTGAAAGTATCTCTTTAAGAGATCTACACTTAATTTTATTAATTTGGAGACGAAAGAAAACAGGCAGATGTATAACACTGACATCTTTATAAAATATTTAACAAAGGTATCTGTCAAGGTTTTCTTCTTTTTTTTTTTCACACCATAAACTTCCATCTACTACTTGACATAAAACAACAGGCAGAATCTGATCTGAGCCAAATAGGAAGAGCATATTGGATCTCCAGAAATTACTGTAGTAGAGAGAAAAACCCTTTTCTTTCAGTCTTCTGAGATAAGAATATTGGTAACTTCTCACCAGCTAAACAGTGGTTCTTAAGCATTCTTGTGCCCTTTTTTTCACTAGGTTTAACTCTTCTCTGTGCAATCAAAAAGTACTCAGCGAAAATTCATTAGTGTTAAGAATGGGCCTGATTTCTCTGAAAGAGAGCAATTTAGAAAAAATTGGGATAATTATGGGTAGTCTTGATAGAGAAAAGGTGAATGGGTCGAGCTGAGTTTTCTCTTCTAACATGCAGGAATGTTTTCAAAACTGCTTACCTGGAGCAAAGGCCTTTGAGTCTGTATAATTAAAAGGCAAAGGAACAGAGCAAAGGGGATGAACCAGGTTAACCTATCAGTGTTCCCTAGCAAACTGTTCATTTGATAGGAAAGAATGGATCTTTTCAAAAGAAAACTTTAGAAATCAGGAATTTGCACTTATTAAAATATTCTTATGGGAGGATTTATTGTATTCAAAAATTACCAAGATACATCAAGATTATATAAAAAAGAAATATAAAATGCATCCTTCCAAGCACATAACCGTGCACATATATGTGCAAATATAATTTTTTTAACCAGATATATGTTGGTGTAAGATCAGTTAGCCATTTTCTTCACTAGTTCTTACCACTGCACATTAAATGTTTGTGACTTGGAGCCACAAAAGAAAATGCAATCTTTGCCAAAAACACCTCTGCAAAAACAAGTAGCTCAGATATACATTCAAGTTACCACGTCTCTACTTTTATCTGCATTAGCCTTAAAGGCTGCCAAGCAAAATTTCACATGCTATAGGGTAAGTTTTTTAAATCTCCTGACTTCATGTATCATTGATGTGATACTTAAATCTAGTATGTCCCACTCTAAGTCATGCTCTGATTAAACAAACATCCCCATGATCTGAAAACCAAAGGCAGTCCTGCAGCAATCCTTCATTAAAAAAGCTATAATGCCTCCTAATCAATGGACCAAAGCCTAGAAAAATGTAAAAAGGAGTATTCATTTAAACTGAACGGGAGAAATGAACAGTCATGGTCCTAGAGCCACTTCCCTGGGAGTCATGCTTCTGCCACATACAGATTAAATTCTTTGCTTTGATAGAGGACATTTCAATAGAACCAATAAGTGCAGGTATCTTAGAGCAGAAGCTGCTCTTTTCTCCTCTTCACACACCAGCCGACATTATCGCTTGTTATATAATCATAAACATCTGCTTTTGGAGTCTGCTGCATGTGTTTCTTAATTATTTTTTCATTTACTAGAATTATAACATGCACAGGGGGTTTTCATGCCAACTACAAAATATTAGTTTGAAGTCATTGGTCTTAAGTATCATTGCAGGGAGGATTTTGGATAATAGACCATGTTGAAGCAAGTTGTTTGAAAAGGTTATCAAACTCTCCAAAGGAATTACAGGTTCATTATAAATTTGATTGCTTTCTCTATATTCCTGTAAGAAACTTCTCTAAAGATTTACTAGTGCCAATGCAAAATTATAGCTGAATACGCATGCTGTAATAAAATTAAATATGCCTGTAACTTTAACACTGTATGTCATGCAAAACTGTTACACAACTCTTTGATCAAATGCTAATAAATAATATCTCTCACTGCTTCACATAAAATGTGCACTGTGTTTATTCTTTGTTTGATTTGTGCAAGAAAACCTAGATGCCTTTTGCACAACTTGTAAGAAGAAATTACAGTACAATGCATGGTATCTGCTGCACCCACCAAGGCATAATGTTCTATCCCACTCCCCTTGCAGAATTAGTGTAGCCCTGCATGGACTTAGTTCCTATCAAACCTCTCTCTAACCTGAGAGGAAAAAAAGTCTTACTCCAAATTAGTTTGTACTGTTGATAATACCAAGAAGTCCACATACCAGAAAATAATGTGACTGTGTCAGTGTGTGTGTCTGAGCCTTATTAAAACTAAGGAGTCATTTTTATGTACAGTGAACAATTAACTTTATGCAAAATTCCTACTGTATGTACTTGCCTTGAGGCATTGTTTGTTATAAAAGACAAAACAAAAAGTGGGGTCTTGATCTGTCAAAGTGCTGAGAAACTCAACTACTCTTGAATTCAATGCATGTTCTGTACCTTCCACTCTTGTTTGATTCAATGTCAGTTTAAGGTACTCAGCTTATCCACGTGGTTCTTGGAGACCTGGGGTTTGGGCACTGCTCTCCAACTCTGCAGTGTCACTTCTTATACATCTCACACAGACAATGCTCTCCTTTAAAAAAGAAGAGTCTGCCAATGCCAGCCATGCTGGATCAGGCACTTTTAGAGTTTTTTTCCCCCCACTGATGTCATGAATTTTGAAACATTAAGAACATTAGAATGTTTTAATTTGTTCATGGTCTTTATGCCAAGCCATAGGAACTTGCTGCCTTACAGTGATTCCTATCACATTTTGTAGTGTCTTATAACAAGGCTACTGAAACATATGAATCTTTTTCTTAAACATTGTTAATAAAATATTAAATTGTATATTAAAATTTTCAGAACGACATTCTCATGTCTTGAACTAATTTATAGAGGAAATAAAATATTTTTTTCTGAACTTACAGTGATTTAACCCTGATTTATATTAATATAGAATATGTTAAATGGAAGGCAAATACATTTATGTTTATACAGTTCATAATTCCATTATCTATATATCTTTACATAATTTAGAACAATGAATCAGAGTAATTTTCCATGCAATAAAAATAACAGTCCCAAACCTCTTTTATGTTTATTGCATCTGCTGGCAGTGTTACCTTGATTTTTCATGCTGAAGTACCTTCTGATTATTTTCTTTTATGATTTTGTTTTTCATCTTTCACTCTATTTATCTTCTCTATTTTGCTCAGATGTACAGTCTGAAAACACAACTTTAAAATGTGACTCTTTCAGCTTTGGTCAAATTAACACACTGCCATTACATCTGACCTGTTACAAAGAGTTCCTTAATTTTCCCTTTACTAAAATTGCAAATAACTAGCTGTCAACACAATGCATTTCCATGTAACCACTACATAATAGCCAATTAAAAAAATATGTTTAACCCTGCTACTAGGGAAATGGATCAGCAAACATGGAAAAGAAAATATAAAGCAAGGGAGAACAGTTTTTAAAACAATGAAATGTATTTATAAGTGTCTGAATTAAAATTCTAGCCTGCAACTTTATAATCAAATGGATAAATTTGCCATACTGGTCATTCGCTTTCAAATTAGTGCAAACTAGAGAATCCCAGTTTAATGTTACTGGTTTTGTTTTTTGCACCTTATTAAGTGACTCTTCCTTTAAAAAAAATTAATATGAAAAAGTTTGTCTTGGTGTTATAGTGAATTTTTATGAATATCTGTCTTTGTATTTATCTTGCCCTTATTTGCCAGACAAACACAAATCAATACTAATCTTTTGTCTAATTTTCCTTTGGCTCTGGTTACTCTATACTTTATTTTAAACATCATTCTAAAGGACTAATTCAAAGATTCATTTTTAATACACTTATATAGCAGTTAGTTGAGTGGAAATGCAATTGCCAGCAAACTAAAAAGCAAAAATGCAATACTAATGGCATTTTGATCTGGGTGAGGAAAGCAGAACCAAACCAGATGATATCCTTTTGGGTTACATTTGTAGGTGTTATCAAAGAACTTCCAAAATAACTGTGGTTCTTCTCATCTGCTTTTTTGTTTTCATTTTATATTGTACCTGATTTTTTTTCTCTTTCTTGTGAGAGGATATGTTTTGATATTGCCATCTCTCAGATTTTTTTCTTTCTTTCTCTGTTTAAATGTGAGAAAGCGTGTTGTATGTCCATTTCTTGTGGTTTATTTTTCCTTAGAGAATTCCCAAGACTATGCACTGACAGATTCTGGTATCCAAGGGGGAGTCTACTCACAGGATTAAAGGCAAGAACCTCAATTAGACTATCTCTGATTTCTTCAGATGTTTTTTCTAATCTTTTAATATGGGATTAAAGTCTGCTAGAACCTAGCGTGCTTTTTTTCTTAGCTAAGGTCTTTGTTGCAATGCAAGCTGGAGATTTTTTTTTTTCCTCTTTTGGAAAAAAAAGGGAAATAGAAAGGGAATAGGAAAAAAAGAAAGGCTTGTCTCTTTTTCCTAATTTGGAGTCATTCTAGTCCAGATGAGGATAATGAACTTTTGTCAGCTCTTATGTGATACTGCGTACAAAATAGCTTGATAAGCAATGTGAAGCATACACACACTTCTCAATGATCCGCAGGAAAACTCCCTCAGAGACTGATTAGCCCATGCTTGTCACAAGTAGGGGAGATAATTATGGGGGCTTAACAGTCTATATGGTGGATCTTTTGAGAGGAGAAGGGTAGATCTAAGAGTGTCTTGTGGATCAGCTGTAATTTTTAATATTACAGATAACGTGTGTGGTTTTTTTAGTATATCCCTGGAGCCCGGGTAGTGACTCTTCCCATAGAGTGACATCATATTACTTTTTGAGAAGATAAAAATTGTTCAAATTAGATTATCCCTAATTAGTATAATCTTATGAACCATTCTGAAAAGTTTATTGCACCCATGCTGGCAGTCTCTGATTCCATATTGAGAGCTTCTTATTGCTAATCCTTAACCATGGAGATGAATTCACAGTACACAAAAGTAATGTTGTTGTATTTCTTCATTTAATAAACTTCACATTGTACTCTCATTCCAAAGTTAATAGCCATCTTTATGAATCTCTGTATATCAGGTAACAAAACATTTCAATATTTAAAGTGTTTTTTTTTTTAAAAATGACTGTGTCATTCTAGCAGTAATTTGCATTCATTAAACTAATATGTTTGTTAAGCAGAGATAGCAAAAGAGTGGGGGAGAGAAGCTTTAACAAATGTTTTTTACTCTTGTTCATGAACATGGACATCCTGCGAACACTCAGTCCCGTGTATACGTATTGAATCACTAAGCAGAACAGTGTGTAACATAGCCATATTCCTGTCTCGTCTGCTTTCATTGATTACAGTGGTGTTTGTGGATGCTCTATCATACAAAACTAAAGATACAATTTTCCCATCAGACAGGTATTTTGTTGAAGTAGCTTTTCTGGTTAGAAGAGCATAGAGGTTTGACACCTCTATTACCTCACAAAACGTTTTTAGCATTTGACTCTTAACTGCATAACCCAGTAATTTCACATGCCTTCCAGTACAGCTTCCATCAAGGTGATATCCCACACCATTTAACAACCCAGTATTTCCTTTTGATCTCCTGCCTGAGTTTTTCTCACCTTTCCCACCACATCTAAGTTGGTGGGGTTGCCAACCCACTCACCTGGGCTGCATCGCTGCAGTTGCTGCACTGTGATGATGTGGTCAGAGTGAAGCAGCTGCTCATACATTCCCAGAGTGCCAAATCAGAAGAACTCATAGGATATGCAACTTTCACTGGAGGCTCTCTCCTCATGGCACAGGTTAGCACTCACTGCACAGCAGGCATGAGCTTTGCTCTGCTCAACTATGTGCAGCCCTTCTGTAAATAATACACAGCAAATTAGATTAAGAGCAACTTTCTTCCTCCACTTCACTTTCTGAAGGGTATTCAGAGCCTGTGGTTGTTGAGAACAAAGCTAAAGTCTCAAAAGGTATGCAGGCTTCTACAAACAGCCCCTTAGCAACATTCTGGAGAGATCCCAAATGCCAGTAAATTGAACTAACCATGTTAAATTTAGTGAAGGTTTCACTGACTCTGTCTGGAGGTTTGACCCTCTATATCACATGTGCATTTCTGTTTCTAGTTAAGAAAACACCACGTCTACAATTTCAAATTTTGTTTGACCTCTTCTTTGCAGACAGGACTGAAATGTACTTTGTCTTCCTCCCAGGGTGATGACCTAGAGGGTGAAGTCTCTTTCATTTGCATGGTGGTATTGCTCTCACTGTGTCTGCCTCTGAAGTTTCTTTACCACAGAACAGCAATAGGACTGTAAAGAGTGTTTTAAAAGAGCAGAAAGAATCTCACTTATTATTATTTCTGGGTCTAATCTTGTAACAGAGTAAGGCTAGGATAATGCACTCTGTAGCGACCCAAGGATCAGTCAGATTTACTGAGACACATTTCATTGATTTCTGACTCTGAGTTGCAATTGATCTGGCTACTCTTAGCTGTCCTCGCAAAGCTAACCAGTGCCACTAATTCTCTTAAGCAGCAGTCAAGAGATGCAGATAAAAGCTGGTAATTCACCTTGGCTCAAATATCATAGCTCTTAAAAAGAAAATAGAGGGTTTATGCCTTACTTATAAAAATGCATGATCTGCATGCTGACTGCATGTTGTGCCATAGTGGAGTGTATTTCAAGGCTATTAATTAAGGTAATAAAAGATTGAGTGCTCACAAAGAAACTGCTTCTAACAACAACAATAATTCTATCTTTAGCTATGAAAATAGCTGTAAAATCAAATATAAATGATTTTTAATAGAATTATTGTACTTAGATGAGCCTGGGAGCATGGGAAGCAGCTGGTTTTTCATATCTAATGTTTTTATTTCAAGACAAAGGCAGGCAGTTTGGAGAGAACCACAGAATATCTAAGTGTGCCATTTTTGGCATCGGTCACAGCATATGAAGGCAGATGCTGTGCTAGAAGGAAATACTAAAATCAGACAAATATTATCAGAATGAAAACACTATACAATAGCATGAAGACAACTTAGACAAATGTGGACAAAGCCAGATTCAGACTACAAATGTTCTCTATTAATATTAACCATTTTTTCACTGTGATTCTTATGAAAAAAATTTAAGAAATATTGTGCTTTACATAGAAATTGGAAGAAGGTGAAAGCCAGACAATATTCTCCCTTAGCATGGTCACAGAGAGGCTTTATTGGAAGTATTCACCAGAACATCAGCAATTCTCTTTGCCTTCCTGAAAAAATTTTGGCAACTCATAAAAGGGTAAAAACCATATTGTGAAATTTTGATGCTCAAACACACATCATGAAAGGCAAATAATGATGAGTTCTGAGCACAGTTAAAGCAGGGCTATTTGTCCAATCCATGCGATGAAATACATTTGCGTAGTCAAACATCACCAAAACAACCAAGCTGAGGGGCGTTATTGAATATTAAATGGGACTTGCCTCACTGAATAAATTATTTGCTTAGAAGAGTTCACCCCACTCCAGTCAAGCCATACTGTGATTATTTTATACTGTTTCAAAGCTCCAATCAAAAGAGCGTTCCATTTTAGTTGCAGTCCTAGGATGGAAAACATCCTTCTTTTCTTCCTTGCCTCACTTCTGTTTCTTCTGAAATGGCAGAGGGCAGCTCCCCACTTTCCCATCACACGGGGCCCTTTGCCCAGGCTTGCTCCACATCGTTTTGTGTTTCAAGAAGGAAAAGCCATGTTTTGTGCCTCATGGTCCATGATCCTGCATCATGTGCCAGGATTGATGCATGGGCCCTCATTTCTTCTAATGAACTTTGGGGAGGTTAGAGAGGCATCAATTTTTGCCATCCTAGGCTGCCTGATGGTCACTGTGGACAAAACTAGCAGCTCCAAATGGCATTTCACATTTTGAGTTCAACCCAGACTGAAGATGGCAGTTCCCAATTCCATCTTCTCATTATACGTCCTCAATTCAGATGGTGTGATTTTTTTTTTTTCCCAGAGGTTCTCTGTCTTAGGGAGAAAAATATCTCTTTAATTACTAGGGGACCAAAAAGCACCGTTTTCTGCCTGTGCAGGGTTAGTCTTGGAAAAAAAAAATTCAACTTAAGCAGTTTAGCAAAAAGATACAGAAAGAAAGTGTTGAAGTCTTTTACTCACAAATTCTGAAAAGTGGCATCCTATTATTTAGAACTGCCCACATATTCTTTAGTTCTTGGTTTTACAACTTCATACACAAACTTTCATTAACCCTGAGCATTCAAGGATTCAAATGGACCTCTAAGGTACTGCTGTCTACAAAACAATTCTGTAAATTCTCTCAAGCTGAATAAGTAAATTTTAATAAATAAATTTTTAAAAAATTTAGAACTTTTGGACCATTCTATTTCTTCCTAGCTTCTGACGTCATTATGGTCAGTACCTGCAAGACAGTATGAATAAGGAAGGAATTAATTGAAATACCGGTGAATAAATAGTCCAATTTTTTGTCACTGTAAACTGGATTTTGTTTTTTTAATTTTACTTTGAACATTGCTTTCTGATCCCTGTTGCTCAAAAGATAACTCTACAAGTTCTTATTGGCTCACAAAACAGATTTTTCAATTTCAACTGCTTTTCCTTCAGAGTTTTGTTGCATACAGTACAACTGGTATTGATACACATGGAAACATGAGTGAGATGGCCATATTTCATTATTATATTTCAATCTATCTTAAATTTTTTTACTTTGAGCTGTGGCTTGAATTTTAATGCTGAATTTTTATATCTGCAATGTTCTATTTGAGCAATCATACTAGCTTAAAAATACATATTTGGGCTTAAATTTGGGCTGATAAAAATTATTTTTCCTCTTAAGAAATGGAGATTTTAGCAAATTTAAACAATTATTAATTTTCCATTAATAATGGAAAATCATATAAAAATGTAACTATAGTGAAAAATTATGTGGAAATTATGGAAAAAGAAAGCCTATTGAGATACCGATGTCAAGTCTTTTCAGCTTCTTCAGAGCTGTTAAGGAAAAAAAAGTAGCTGCTCACCAGGGCCAAATGACAGGAACTAATCTGCATCTCTCCTGGTTAGGGACAGTTTGCTTTCAAGTAGGTTTGCTTTAGAGGTCGGCTTAAAGGGAGGAAGCCAACCAGCAATAGTTGAGAATGATCAAGGATCTGGGCCTCTGAATAATTTCTTGGACCTACCCTAGTACTATGTCCCAAGTATTCTAAGTTTCAGTACCTCTGCTCCCTCAGGATGTGGCTCAAAGAGACTCTGGCCCCTATCCAGATGATCTACTGGCTTTGCTGACCATGGAAATGGTCATGGTGCGCCTGAGGTTTCACCCAGAAACTGGAAGGTTTCTGACATGCATATATGGTATTCAGAGGCATTCCTATGTAGACACAGTGCAATCAGTCTGATTTCCTCTGCAGAGACAGTTATACGTGATTATTTGTGGTTTTTTAAAAGTAAGGATTAAGCACCTTAGTAGGATGTGATTTGCATATTGCCTCAGTTTAAAATACTCCTATTTAGTCACCAATAATATCTCATAAAGTTCAAACACAAAAAGATAGCAGTGGTGTGCAACTGAAATCTACCCTTTGACAGACAGCTTCTGCAGTTTAAAAGATCAAACTAAGTGTGACTAAAAGTCATGCCAACTTCATGTTTTGAAAACATGTTAATTCTCAGATACCTCTGTGGACAGCACTGGAAGTGAACAGCAAATGGGCTCCGTATGTTGTTATATAGGACTGGTTGTGAAACAAGACCTTGCCATGAGTCACAATTTAGTTTTCCTTTTCATTAAATAAAAAATAGACCTTTAGGGCATTCTGGGATAAAACAAAACTGGGCAAGAAATATGCTCTCTACAAAGTAGACAACTCTGAATGAGCAGACAATTCATTCAGAGCCAAGAGCAGAGTAGAATTTCTTCAAGCTTCACATTTGCCTTTAGGCTTCAATATGATCTCAGCTGCCTTTTTTAGCCAAAAAAGCAAGAGAAATAGCTTCAAAACTTAATTTTACCTTTTCTAGAGCAGAGCTTTCAAAACTGTAAGCAAATTTTTTTGCCAGCGGCAAACTGCCTTGCTCCTTAGGTAGAGAAGGATGAGTAAGTCCAACAGTAAACCTTGAGATATTTCCTCTGTTGGCAAAGTATATTATGAAAGTAGCTCAAACAAAATGGCTGTGCTATTAAATTAAAATCAGTTTTAAATCATTAAAAATGCTTATTTGTTCCATCCTGAGCACCATATCACTGCTGGCTTTTTACTATTTCTTGATGTCACTGGAAAAACCCTGTGGACAGTTTATTTCATCACTCAGTGTCCTTTGAACCAATAAAACATTACAGGTGAAATTTAGTTAGAATTGATCTTTAACATTGACGTATTGAACTCTCAACTAGTCTGATTTTAGGTTTCTGTTGTTTGTAGCCATCCACAAACGATGCATCTGATTTTATATTTTTTAAAAATATATTTTAACATGGCTTTAAATGTTAGTAACATCTACTAGTAAATATGCCTCCTTATTACTGATGGTTCTCTGCAGTAAAATGAGGCTAAAGTGATTTCTAGGAAAAAGTACAGGTGGCATCCCACTGCATGATTGGTTTCCAATTCTCTTTTGCAGCATGTTAATTTTAGATATTGATGAGAAAAAGCAATTTTTAAGTATCACTTTTTAGAGAAAGACTCTGCAGCAACTACAGTGGATTAGAAGAAATGGAATAGAATCTGATAAAAAAAAAACTTTTTTAAAAATATGCAATAATCTCTTCCACAGAATTCTGCTGAATTCCACAGCAGGCCTATTAAACTACATTTACCAAACCTCTAGCATCAGAACAGAGACAAACAAAGCATTTCAAAAAGCTTCTGTTTTGTAAAGTTTTGTAATATTGCTTCATAATGGAAAAAGCAGCAGTTCTTTCTTTATTGTCACAGAAAAGGATAAACTTTTATTACTTCTGTTGGTCTTAAAAATGTCCATTTTATCCCATGTTCTGGCACTTAGAGTTCAGCTATTTACAACAGCTGAACCCTATATCTGGTTACACATACAGCACGTGTGGATCCATAGACATAATATCTGCACATTTTATTTGGAAAAGCATCTTTTGTGTAGTCCCTCTTTTGACCAACCAAAATTAAGTATGATGTCCCTGTACCAGAAGGTAAGATAAAAAGACGAGGGAATCAGTTTTTTCAGCATATTTCTCTAAGCACATAAAAATTCCTGTTTCTCAGAACACAAAAGAAATCAAGCAGAGGCTGTTCATTGCTTGCCATTCTAATTCTCTTGCAGCTAACACTTTATAGCCTCCCACTTCGCAATTGTCTCCCAGATTCAGAGCCAAGAGCAGAGTAAACTTTCTTCAAGCTTCAAATTTGCCTTTGGGCTTCAATATGAACTCAGCTGCCACTTCAAGCAAGCCACTTGAAATAATGCAGTTTATTTAAACAAGTTTCATTTTGGAGTGTTATTATTATTTTTATTATTATTACTATCATTGTCATAATTCATAATGGGGTTTGTATTATGAGACTGCCTGTAAGCTATCACAGAATGTCTTGTATAAATATAACTTGTGCAAAAGAGCTCACATTTGAAGTGTAAAATGAGACACAACAGGTGGAAGAAGCGATCAGCTGGAAGGGAGCACAAGGGAACAATGAAGCAATTACGAACAGTTGATGAAGCAGCAGTCAGAGAACACCAGCTGCTTAACTATTGTGGGAGCTCTAATTACAATTCTTCTTGGGAGAGTGAATTACTCGTGGAGTTCTCTGCCCAGAACCCTCCCTCAGGAAGAAGGACGTGATTTTGTGAAGAAGGAAAATGCAGCAGGGAGAAATGCAAGTTCTCTGTCCTCCTTTCTGGGCCAGGCAATGCAAACCAAGTTTGCATGTGCAGTGCGCTCCTCTTTACATACATACTCTTTACATTCAGTGTCTTTGCAGCACAGCACTGTCCTTGAGCTGTTAACATATGGATCTCTAACAGAATGAAATGTGTTATTTCAGTATAGATATCCAGCTATTAAGAGAAATCACGTCAAAAATCTTAGTGTTAACGGCTCCATATTATGTGTTGACATGATCCATTTTAATGGCTTTTCCTCCCCGGCTGCTACAATGTAGTGTGTCAAAGCACAGTATTGAGCCTTTCATTTGAAGTGCTACATCTTATCAAAACTTCTTTTGCAGTTATTCAAATATATAATGTCAGCACATAGTATGGAGTTCATACGTAGATCTTTGACAAGATGAATCATGACAATATATGGTAATGATTGTTATGACACCAAGCAGTGCTTAGTAAGAATGAAAAAGTTCCTACATGCAAGCACATTAAACTAAATTCAGAAGGTTTGGATTTTGTTTTGTGTTTCATATAGAGGGAATTAATTCAAACCAAATATAGACAAACCTGGAAGGATCCTTCCTGCATACTAATAGAACATCTTTCTCCTCTTCATGGATGTGTAGCCCTTCTGATTAGAATAAATCTTTTCCAGCAAGGTTAAAAGGAGTGTGAACAGCTTAATCCTATGTTCATTGTATGGAAAAGATAATGAGACCTTCCAATGGGTCATTGTTAAACTATTTTTTTCCTGTCAAATATTGCAGGGGTTATTTGAAGTTAAAACCACTGTGTGCCAGGTTTGACACTACTTCCATTAAGGGAGTCTTCCAAACTGCATAAAGAGAAACTGCATGGGAAATTTGGTTCAAATCACTTTTGTCCTTTGTGCAACTGAGAAGTTTACAACTTTAGAAATGCTGTCTAAATTCCACATCCACTAGGAATACTGAAACCATGAAACTCTCTTTTGCTCTTTTGTCTTGTGCCTTTTCAGTATATATTTGCACTGATGCATATAGCTGAATGTATAAAAAAATGTTCTAAGAGCAGAGGTCATGTTCATTCTGTGGTACTGGAATAAGGACATTTGCACTTCTAGAATTTCAGCATCTGCAACAACTAATATTTAATTGTTCATATGAAGCAGAACAGTTTTGCCTGGAAAAAATGAACAAGGATCACTAGGACACAGACTCTCCTCAGAAACAAAATCAGCAACTTGTTGCATGCTTCCATGCAGGGCTCAGAAGGACCATGAGCTTCACCATCCTAGAGCAAAGTGAGAAGAATCCATGCCCTGGACCTTCTTTTTCCTTAACACCCTAAACAAAAATGTGAGAATGAAAGTAAGAAAGAAAATGCTATTACATATGCACATTTAGGCAACTGAATCAAGATCCTAAATTTGTATTTGCAAAGTGAATGTGCTACCTAACCTCACATTTTGATTCATATTAACAAACTTTTCTCACATATCCAGTGACTAAGAAATCTGATAATATTGGTACTTTCTAACTTTTTCTTAATCAGTAAGCCAGACAGACTTCTTGCTAATTGGACTGGAGACTTAAATGCACTGGCCTCTGATGTAAAATTAATCCACACAGCTCCATGGAGTTTAGTATTTTAACTTGATTCATTTACCTTTTAACCTGATGTTGTACCCTACAGTATATGGAATGGCACCAGGCACCTATCTGTGTGGCATGGGCAACTGAACCAAGGTCAAGGGGTCCAAATTTTTATCATAAGGAGCTTTAAATGCCTTTTTTGCTTGCAATTGATATTGGATTCAATTACTTCAACAATCATCATCTCCTATCTCCATATCAGGTCTCAGAAAATAGAAACAGGTATGTCTACCAGCTGTCTTCCTATAAATATAGTGAACTCCTATGTAAATTTTGGCCATACATGATGGATTAAGAAGGAATTATACAGGAAAATGATATATCACACATGGTAATGATACATGGTGGTAAATTTAAGTTCATAAACCATTACATAGAGCTGAAAACCCCAAAGTCAGCATTTCCTTTATGAAGAAAGTTTATGAAGCTTATGAACAAAAATACTTAGTAATGACCGAGAATGAAAAATTAGCAATTAAAATACATGTATATGTACATGAGTGATTATGCCTCTAAAGCCAAAGTAATATCAGTCAATAAGATAACGTGCTCAGTTAATCCATACCTCTAAGCTGGGAACCATTTGGTAGGAAGATCATAATTTTGATAACAAAATATGGTGTTACACTGATTTATTTTTATGGGAAAATAACCTGAACATTTCAATTTTCCTCCAAAATACTCAAATGTAGGTGAATCATCTTCAGAGAGGATGCATTGCTTTGGTTTTTAAAAACAAATCATCTTGAGGATGCATTGCTTTGGTTTTTAAAAACAAATCAGCTGTATATTTACAAAACCCTTCTATGAAGACATATGAAATGTTCATCACCTTTTATGTGTTTTGCATCATTGCAATAAAAAAGGCAGGACCACCCAAATGATGCTCAAAAACTCAAGCTGTTTCTTTCTGACAAGGCAATATGACACCCACATAGCTGAAATTGAAATGGTATGTCTGAAAGGAAAGTTCCCCTACAAAGTACAGATGAAAGCAGAGGGAATGTACAAAGGGAACAGATCCAAGAGTCCTACACCTCCTGTGGGCCATGGTGCCTCACTCTGTGAGATGAGTGGCACAGGGCCAACAGTGTCACGCTTCAGCTGCCAGAGAATAGAAGTTAATAACTAAAAAGAGTGTGGGGGAGGGTGGGGAACGGAAACATCCCATTTGAGAACAATTTCATGCATTTCCAATAAATGAATATTTGTGAAGCAGATCAGTACTCATCACCAATATTATTTTTAACCTATACTGCACATTATTCATTTCAAATGTACCTAATAGATTGTATCAGGTTTTCTACCCAGATTGTATTAAAGATGTGAGTTAAAAGGATGCTAATTCTATGCAGAAAAGTCTGTTTGTTGATAACAAACTCTTGCTGGACTTAGCACAGTAACATAAATCCTAGAACCATAGAATTGTAGACTGGTTTGAGTTGGAAAGTATTTTAAAGATCATCTGGTTCTGCCCCCACCACTACCATAGGCAGGGGCACCTTCCACTAGGCCAGGTTGCTCAAAACCCATGCAGCCTGGCTTTGAACACCTTCAGGGAGGGGGCACCTGCAGCTTCTCTGGGAAACCTGTTCCAGTGCCTCACCAACCTCACAGAAAAGAATTTCTTTCTTACGTCTAATGTAAACCTATAATCTTTCAGTTCAAATACCTTATCCCTTGTCCTATCACTGCACACCCTTCTAAAAAATCCTTCTTTGACTTTTTATAGACCCCTCTTAATGTAAAGGATGGCTGCTCAAAGGTCTCCTCAGAGCCTTCTCTTCTTCAAGCTGAACCCCAGTTCTCTCAGCTTGTCCTTATACAAGAGGTGCACCAGCCTTCTGATCATCTTTGTGACCCTCCTCTGGACTTGCTCCAGCAGATCCATGTCCTGGACTGCCTTTGCCTTGCCCCAGAGACCACTGCCCTTGACACAGAAATGAGGAATTCCCTTTTTCTGGTTCACAATATTGGCTGGTAGGTGGAACACTCACTACACGCGGCTGAGATAGATGCCTAGTGTAGTGATTCTAAATACACTTTCTTATAAATGTCCCAAATTCCTGGGCCTTTGGGAAAGGTGTCTGATATTTCTTATTGGCTTTTGGCTTTCAGATGTTACCAAGAAGAAATTTACTTGTGGCAAGTGAAAGAAAATGCCCACTGTCTAAGATACTTCAAAACACCCCTTACATTCCGAATCACAGTATTGTATTCCAGTGTTTTAATAATAAAAAACTTGTAAGAATGAATTTTTCAGTGTCACTAGGGAAATGTCTAAATGCCAATATAAAAAGTATGAGTATATAGACAGTGAAAGTTTATTTTAATGAGGTATAAATATGCCAATATTTTGTACCACAGCAGAACCTCTTGAGGGAATCAATTCAGTGAAAGGTGGAATAAGTTTAGGGCAACATGCAACTGAAAACAGAATAGGCCAATAAAACACCATAGCTGAACATTCACTAATATTTACAGATAATATACATTTTTGTAGAAAGAGCTCCATCAGCAAATTCTACTCTTATTGTGTCTTCTGCTGCAATTCCTGTTTTCCATAGTACATGGTACATATTTTGATATCCATTGACCTGAGATAAAACATACCTATATGTCCAGGAAGACACTCGGTGAAGAGGTGGTGTATATACTTCAGTGCACAGGAAGGATGGATGCTAGAAGAAATGAAGTGAATTATTTTATACCTTAAGATTAGTGTTTATGGAGTGCTAAAGCAAGCAGGATGCAATAAAATGATGAGGCAGCTAACAGAGGAGTGCATTTGGCAAGATACTGAAAACAAGAAAAGACAGTATGAAATTGATGTAATAAACAGTATATTGTTTTGTTCTGAGGAAGAAATTATTTTTTAAAAAGCCAGCTTTCCTACATTCTTTGAAAAAAATAAGTAAATGTAAAATCTTTTGAAAAAAATAAGTAAATTTTACACACAACTTTAACTACACCATTTCTTGTTGAAATATCATATTTGAATATTTTTTTTAAATTAGATTTAAAAGCAATCACAGAAATTCCTGTGTATTTTCCTTGTTTCATTTTCCATTTTTAAAATTTACAATCCTCTTCTTACCTATGTGGAAAACCAGCAGGGATACTGTACTGATTCCTAAACATAGCAGTTAAAAATATTGTAAGCCTGCAGAAGCATTTCTTGAGAGTAAAATAGAGCAAGTAAATACACACAAATAGCTCAGTGAGAGATTGTGACAGACCACCCATTTCTGTTTTGGATATTTATTTTCAAAATAGAAAATATTAAAACATATATGAACTATTTTCTTAATCCTTCACAGATATATAGTCAACGTTGGTCATTAAGGGTACATAGATAATTTTATATTTTGATCTTCTAACTATGCTGCTTTCAGACAAAGCAAAGTTTGACAAGTATGATGGGAGACCATAGTCAAGTTACCTAATTCCCAGTTGCTGCAACTTGCTCAGGAAAACAAAGCACCAAAATCCCATTGTACAAAACTTTAAATATTCAGTGACCAGTTCAATTCCATACAGCTATTCAAGCAAGAAGTGAAGTACAAAACCTGGCATTTAAATATTAGTATTGCATTTTTTCCCTCAGAAAAAAGTCAGAGGAAGTTTTTCAAAGAACATGATGAGATATGGAAGTGTGGAATATGTGTTCATGGTATTTGACATTCCATGTTTAAATGATTGTCTAAATAACATTGAGTCAAAATTACTGGGAGTTGATAATGTAAAATAAAAGTTAAGTCTTGTGTGACAGTTTCTTTGAAAAGTATCAGCAGTTGGGCAAACCTATCATCAGTTTACTTCAAGGATTTATTTTAAAATTCAAAAAGTTGTGTGTCAAAGTCTAGATGAATCTTATTTAATTATCATTTCTCAGAGCATATCACCTTTCATGGGAGATCAGATGAAATGGATATTAATTTCTAGTTTCCTTTGGATTCTCTTTTTGACATATATATTTGATTTGCAGATCCATTAACTAAAAGTCTCTGGACTAATCCTTGCCTTATGTGGCACATTAAATGCACAGCCAAGTATAAAGTAATATGCCTGAAGGCACTGCTGTTTGGAAAAGGAAAATAATAATAATAATATTGCAAAAGTAGACTCTTGAAAAATATGGAAGCATGTTTCTCAAGAAAACCCCAAACTTTTAAATTTTCACAATTTCAGAGAAATTTCTTATGTAGGAAATCTCAATTTAAGGGCAATCTGAGTAGTTATATGGACTTTTTTACACACATTTTTACTTCTGAAGAGACATACATATATTCAGAATTTTCAACAGTTGTCATCATATTTTCCCAACTTGCTCCTATACTATATCATAGAATCATTGGGTGGCTTGTGTTGAAGGAACCTTAAAGATGATCTGGTTCTACCCACAACCACCACCATAAGCAGGGACACACTTTTCTGGACAAGATTGCTCAGGGCCTCATCCAGCCTGGTCTTGAGCACTTCCACAGATGAGATATCCACAGCATCTCTGAACAACATGCGCTGTTGCCCCTCCACCATCACAGTAAAGAATTTATTCAAAACATTTAATCTAAATATGATCTCTTTGAGTTTGAAGCCATTCCTCCTATACATGCCCTTGTAAATAGTTTCTCTCTATCTTTCTTGTAGGTTCCCTTCAGGTACTGGAAGGCTGCAATTAGGTCACCCTGAAGCCTTCTCTTCTGCAGGGTGAACAATCTGTATCCTCTCAGCCTTTCCTCATAGGAGAAGTGGTCCCCACCTCTCATCATCTTGGTGGCCTCCTCTGGACTCGCTCCGCCAGGTCCATGTCCTTCCTGTGCTAGGACCCCAGATGTGGATGCAGGGCTCCAGCCGGGCTCTCACCAGGGCAGAGCAGAGGGGCAGAATCCCCTTCCTGTCCCTGCTGCCCACGCTGCTTTGGATGCAGCCCAGGACACATTTGGCTTTCTGAGCTGGGAAGTGCTCTTGGCTGGGTCATGTCCAGCCTCTCATCCAGCAGCACCTCCAAGCCCTTCTCAGAACAGCTGCTCTCCATCTGTTCATTCCCAGCCTGTGTTAATACCTGACACAGGTACAGCACCTTGTACTCAGCCCTGTTAAATATCCAGGTAGAAATACACTGAGAATGAAGATACTTTGCAAAAGATGGATCTGTTCTAAGGTAGGTTTCTCTGTGAGCAAAGCTGTGTGCACCAATATCCTTTGGGGCACAGCACAGAATTAATAGGTCATACTTTGGAAAATGAATGGGAGAGATTAAAAACCTTGAATGTATTCTCGCCCTAGAAAATCTTTAAGAAATGTGTGATGGTGAAATTCAAAAATTAAATTTGAATATTTAGAAAAAAATTATTATCCCAGGAATAAACCCCATCTGTTATTGGAAGGACTTAGCAACATCTGAAGAGGTTCAAGTGATGCCTTTAAAAGGAAAGAAACCACTCCCATCCTCGGTCCAGTAAGGTGGCAAACAACAGGAGGTCCTAGAAGCTGCTTAAACATATCACTGACATTTTCCAAAGAGAGCAAAGAATCCAAGGGAGGTCAGTTTGTAACTAATATACACATCATTCAGATTTATTCTTATTGTACATAGCTGATTCTAATTAAAACTTAAACACAATTATAAGAACATATATTACTCTAAACTGTATTTTTTTTAATGTAAAGTTTTCTAACTTCCTTCACTTGACCTCATGTCAGGTACTTAAAAGCTTGGAGTTCAGTGTATGTTGTGTAACTGGAGTCCCTGCCTTGCCTGTACAGAAAAGCAAGCACCTGACATGCATAATTCAACTCACCTAAAAATTTATATCGATCTAATACCACAGGTTTTATTTCATTATGCAAATTCTGGTAGACTCCATGGAAATCCTTTCTCTTATTTCTAGATCCTATGCATGGTAGATAGACAACTAAATCTGCCACTCTTGAGTTGACTGCACCTAATCATTTTATTTAACTCATGTACAAGCTTAAATATTTTCTTGTGCTGTGGTTTATCAGAGTGCTATAAATAAGAAAATCCTGGGTTAAGAATCAGAAGCCAAAATTCTGTTCAAGTAATTAATATCTTTTTCTATATCTAGTTCACTGGGTTAATGTGTCTTCACCTCAATATATGGACATGGAATTGAATAAATCTTTTGCAGACATCCTATAACAGTGAATGGAATTGCTCTTGAGGTCAATGAGTAAATATGAAACCAAATTAATTTGATTCAGCAATTCTAAGGTGCATCATATTTTTCATTGTCCTGCAAATACTAGTTTGTGAAAAATCAGGACATTTTTCTCCTTCATAAATATAAAACATAGCCATGCTAACCTGAAGATTTAGAAGTAGATTTCTAATTGTGTAATATGGTGGCTTGCTCTTATTACCTCACTTTATTATAACACCTAACTTCACCAAAGTGTATTTCAATCCCCTCAGTGCCCTAGGGTATAGGACATATATTTTATAAAGAGGTATTTGCATGATTCTACAAGCGTGTATCAAAGTTCTGACAGTGCACTGAAAATAATTAAAATGCATTTGAAAGGTCTGGCCCTGGGCTTTAGCTCCCTTTTTATAACAGGCATCTTGCTGCAAAATGCAAAATCTCAGGTTTTCAAGACCACCTTATTGGAAGGATAGGGAGCACAAATGATACCAATCTCTACCAAATAATACTTTCAGCTGGATTTTTGAGGTGTGGTAACTAGATTTTTTTAACAAGCTATCGTATTTTTTTACAAAATTAATTATTTGTCTGATAAATATTCAATCATAATAATTACTTAAGCTATGCTTGGGACAAGTATTTTGCCCTTCAGCTAAACTACTATAGTCCATGAAATGTTAAAGCCTAACTTATATAAAAATATAAAATTATGCTTATATTTGGTGTGAATGGGAGAAGATTCTATAGCAATATTTTGGTGCAGGAAATATGCACAATTTGGAGGGTGGTTTTTCCCCTTCCCAATTTGATTAATAGCAATAATTTTAATTTACTCAATTATCTTATTACAGTATTTGTAATTTTCTGACTGCTCTTCTGTAAAGGCATTAAACTGTATTTTCAGCTCCAATTACCCATACTTCTCCTTCTGATTGCTCCTTGCACATCTGTCATTGAATTTATGTGCTATTGTTGTCTTTTTCCTCTCTCAGCATCCACATTTTTTGTGCACCCAAAAGAAACAATTGATATTGTATTATGGTTGTTTTTCCTGGAGAGAAATGTGCCTGCAAATGAGTCTATTGACTGCTTCATTTTCAGGCAAGTTATCTTATAAAAAATTATGTGTGAGAACTGGTGCATTCATTATGGCTGACCTGCTGGGATATCAGGAATGTGGTAGTGCAGGTTTTTTGCTTATTTTAAGCTCTGTATATAGCTGGCAACATATTTTGTTTATATTATTGATAATAAGCAGTATTTGTCTGGCATCTTTCCAAGGGAAGCACACTGACATAAGTTTATTTTATCTCTCAGAACATATGCTATGGGTTTTTTATACTCTTTCTTCAATATAATTTTAGGAGATCATTGCATCACATATACAGAATTTGCAAGTTTGAAAGGATGGTGATAAGCTAAAATTTCCACTGGCTTCTCATTCAATTACTGCTAATTGTTGTTATGTTCTGCTTGCCTGTGTGAAGCCTTGGTGCCATAGTGAGATGGAGAAGGCCATTTTATACATGCAACACATTTGTGAAATGCAGAAACATTTAAAAGTAAATAAGAAGAGATTTGGTACTGCATAAGGGGGATGTAATTTGTGTGTAAGATAATTTTGTTTGGACATTAACCAGGCAAGTCAGGACCTTGTGGGTTTATGCCTTACAGAGCACATCAGTGGCTGAGGCACCTGCCTCCCAGTAGCACTTATCTTGAAGGTGATGTATTCTCATCTTCCCCCTTCATAGCTCTGAAAATGAACCCCTCAGCTGAGTGGGATCAGATGGTAATAAATTCACATAATTACATACTTGTTAAGGAGGTTAAGGTTATTTTGTTTGGATAACGTGACTATAATTTATTTTGTCTGTGAGGTTTGAGTTTAAACAATATTAATGGTTAGTTAATGGCCTAATGAGTCAGCTACAAGCCATTTAGGCATGCAATGAACCTTTGATTTTCAGTGACTCCTCTAATGAAAGATCTATATGAGCGCCTGTCTACTGTCACAATAGAGATAGCAAGAGAGTCATCTAATCGATTGTGATGGTAAATCAATTGATCTGTAACCCTGTTTTCATACAGTGAAAAAGATATGGAGGAAACATTTCACTGTTCCCTTATTTCCAGCTGAATATCTATAAATAAAAGAGACAGTTTCCTATTTGAAAATATTCCCTTTATAACTGTGATTCAAAAGCAGGGAGAATCTGACTGATGTCCTATTTTATAGATGTGTCTGTTACTTTTGTCATTCCAGGAGATTTAAAGTTCTTAGAAATTAAATATATGATGCAGAACATCAGAGAGGCTTGCACTTCACTGTCATGTGTAAGGTTAAGGATTAAGATAAAGCTGATGTGTGCTCTACTTGTTCCTACCTCTGAACAACATCCAAAAAATGCAGCAGGATGATTTAGAAAGAAATTTGGAAATGCCATTTATAAAAAAAAAAAGTCTTTGAACCTTCTTTTAAATAGAAAATGTGTTAAAGAATGCTTTAAGACAGCAGTCTATGATATTGACGCTTCTTTTATAGCCTATTTCATGCTGTCCTGTGAGTTTCATTACATATTTTTCCTCATGAATTTTGTCCTTAGAACACACAGATTTATTTTTTTTTATCGCTGTTATAATCACAAACTATCAAAATACCAGCTATCATGAAGATATTTGTTGATTCTTTCTCAGCACCTAACAGGATCTTATCCCTTTTTTTTTAACTAACTTCATATTTTGGTTACCTGAGTCTTCTTCTATCCTCAGATACCTCAAAAAAAGGACAGTTTCCAGAAATGTTGGTCAACCAGTTCCTTTCCCCTTAGGAAAAAAGCAGATATCTTTATGTAAAGCACCTCAGAAGCGGCTCAAAACAGCATTATGCTTAAGTGATATTTTAAATTTGAGGCTTTCATCTTCTAAGCAATTCAGTTCAAGGATTTTTGATACTGTGCTTGACACAAAGTAGTGTATTCTATTGCTGCTGCATGCAAGCTTGCAGCATAGGAGTTACTGCCACTCTTTCTGTTCCAGTGTCACAGTGCCTCTTACTTGAAAAGTTGACTATGATGCCCATATCGACAACATCTAATAGGAAGGGAGCCAAATTCAGCTTCCCTTTTCTCGCAGCTAGGAATCCTTGCTTTATTAAATAGCTGACATTTGGTTGGGAGCTGTCACATGCACGATAGATGGGCAGGGGATAAACGTTTGCTGAGCGTACAGAGCAGTGCAAAATGACGGTGTGAGTTCGTAACCTGAGGCAATGTCTGTGCTACAGAAGGTGCCTGCAACTGCCCAGCTGACACAGAGCTGCCTCTGTGCATACACATGAACTGCTTTTGCCATGCAAAACAGTGCTCCACTTGCCTGCTAGGAATGGTCTCCTATCCACACCAGCTGTTAATGTGGGAGCGCTGGGAAAAATGGTACTTGGCCCAGGCGAAAGCTCTTCTGGGACCACTTCAGTGAGTCAACAGTATAGACAGTGACTATACTTTGTTCAATTTGGTGAGGGTAGGCAGAGCCTGAATACCTAAAATCAGACACCGGAAGACACATTTGTTTGCCTCACACCACTTTTATAAATGCATTTAATAGTCAGATTTCCAAAGCATTGCACCACATAATCAAAAGACAATCCTCCTTACGGATGTCTGGGCATGCCAAACTATATTGTCCTCACCTGCAAATGAATATCCTATCTGACCATGTGACTATTCATTGACAACCCACAGTAACAGCCTGATCCAGCAGAACACACTAAATATCAGCAGTTTATAGATCTGATACCTATGCAAAAATATCTCTGACAGTTCTATCCCATCTATTTCAAATCACAATTTGGAGATATTCATCAGTTCCTCTGACAATGACAGTACTGTATCATCATTCAAATTTCTAGAAGAAATATTTAATATGCAAAACCAAATTCAAATTAGTAGGTGTTGCAGAGAAGGCTCAGTATGGATTATTTTGGTAATTTGTTTGCCTGTCAGCTGAAGTGACTGCAGCCTGGAGATGATGACAGCGTGAGCATCAGCTGGGTAATAGAAAGCCAAGTACTCAACCCACAGACCTATCACCCAAGGTTATTGCTTTAGCATTTCTGCTGATAGCAGTCATTTCTATAGATCACACCAACAGATGTACAGTCCCACTTGCCATATTTGTTCCCCAATCTGTGTGATACAGAAACTGATAGGAAAGAATGAGCCCAAAATTATTCTTAGATGAAGGCACTGGGAAACAACCAAACTATTCTCCTATTTTTTTCCCACTAAAACCTCTCTACTGTTCTGCTGAGGCTAAAAAAAATTTATGTCAGACTATTTGGTATAAAATCCAGTGCAGCATACTTCAAGATTTATAGTTCCCTTTCCTTGGCTTTTAAGATGTGCCTTAGCTGTTTTCCATATGGTCGTATCTCCCACATAGGATAAATTTGAATAGTATGATAAATTATATCCACTGATGTATCATGGAAAATGTTTCTTCACACGTGAAAAGGTCACTTTTTAATCAGGGAAACACAGGCACAAGTAATCCTTTTTTCAAATGCACAATCTACTTCCTACTGATAATGTAGAACTTGGAGAGGACTAGTGCCTGTATTTTAGGTTCATGTTCAGGCAATAAGGCTACAGATTTAATCTCCATTATTAGCCCTAAGTCAGACCCTTAGGGTCAAATCTGAGCTCAAGGCTCAGCTGCCTAAGCATAGACATCCTACTGTATTTCATTTCCAAGACATAGGATTTGTAGATTAATCCACTGAATAAAGCTATACAGACCTGGGATTTCTCCCGTTGCATACTGTACATACCTAGAATTAGATAAGTGTGTCCATGTGTGAGACAGCCATGAACCACTGAAGATCAGAAGTGCATGTCAGGAGCCTGACATTCCCTCTGCAACTCTAGAAGACATAAATGCCTTATCATAGATCATATCTTCCAGTCCCATCTGAAAATCTTGGACAACACGTGACAGGACAGCTGCATGAAGTGTAATGGTGAAAACAAATAATAGGGGCAGAATTCAAATATGACACAAACATCTGGTGCCATGTTAGATACCATATGATTATGAGACTTTAGACATCCTAGTTAGTGTCAAACTGCTTTCCCAGAAGGACACAGGTCTCCCATGCATTGTATATCATATCCCTAAACTAATTCATATGTAATGACCAGTTCAGATGTGGGAATTTAGGGTTTTTACCTACGCGTGTGCTTTCTGGGATAATTGAGGTGCTTTCGGGCAAATGTATAGGATTTAGTGATCTGACATGAAATCATGATGTCTGAAGAAATTTGGCATATAAACATTAGTGTTTGCTGGGCAATCATTTGCTTCAATAGGAAGCTTGGGCTAGAGAACCTATAATGGGTCTTGGTTACAGTGGTATTCTCTGTAGTAGTCAGTGTTTGAACTAACATATTAAATGATGTGAGCCTCGCAGTAGCCTTTATCTTACATGGGGGCCTGCAGCTACAGGCACAGTCCACATTAAACAGTACAATATTTCCTTCCTTTTCCACAAATGTACATAATTCTGGGACAGTGACTATTTTGCTGCTTAACCCAATAGGCCACCAGTTTCCTAAGAGAAATATCACTGTCTTATAAATGCCATATTAAAAAGTTTACATTTATATTTATTGCTCTTCACATATTTCAGTATTAAAAAGCTGTGGACTTAGCTATCAGAAATATCGGTCAATGTATTTATTTTTTTTTAAATAATCAGGTCAAGCACCTTATGAATATTCCACCTACTGTCACATAAAATGTGTGCTGTATTTTCAGAAAACCAGTCTTTGGAACTGGCAGGGCAAACACCAGTGAAAAGTGAATGATCTAAACACCTGACTAGAAATTCCTTTTTGTGTACCTTCAGCTCTTACAAGGATGGCTGGCCCAAAAGAAAACTACATCCTGTTTCTTGGTACACTCCAAGTTCAGTTATATTCAGGTGTATCTATATGAATAGAGAAAGCCTTCTTTGATGTTAATACAGCATCAATTTATCCCTCAGAAAAATAAAAAAGTTTTAATACATAAATGTTATCAAGTTTTCCTTTTATTTTATGGTTCTATGAATTTAGTCTTTTGCATTTAAAGTTTTCTAGCCAATTAACTTAGTGAATGAACTTTCTAGCAATATCAGAAAAGACTGTGCTTAGCTAATTCACCAGCTTCTTTTATAAAAGTGTAGTTCAAAAAACTGATCCAATTATTCCCCCTCATGGATGTCTCCCTTACCTTTTTCTTCCCCCAGTAGTCCACTTCATCCTTTTGTTTTTGAGGGAAGGGCAATGACATGTAAGAAGAAATAGTAGCTCATCTGTTATTGATGAAGGAGCAGTACGTAAAGATAACCTGCGATCTCCCAGAAGACCACACTGAAGTCAGATGGCATTTCTGATTTGTATTCTCATTTCATACTTATCCTCAAGGAGTCAGGACTTCATCTCAAACAGAAAAGTTCTTCATATTTATTAAGTTTTATTCAAGTTGTTCTATATCTTTTTGCTCAGAATTTCACTGTTTTCTGCCAGCACAGACATCCTTTATAGGACAAAACTGTCGTTACCTCTTTGAAAAGAGGTGTTAATTGGAAAAACCACTAAGACATTAGAGAAGCAAAACCCAGCAGTTCAGTCTCACTAGTTAAATCAGTGCAGCTTTTATCAGGGAGCTGGGTTGACCTTGGCTATGTTCCAGGTGCCCACTAAGCTGCTCTACCAATCCCCTTCCTCAAGAAGACAGGGGAGGCAGAAGAAATTACAAGAAGCCTGTGGGTTGAGATTAGGAAGGAGATCACCCAGAAATTACCATAACAAACACAACAGACTGAGCTCGGGGAATTTAATTTATTTTATTGCCAATCAAATCAGAGTAGCATAATGAGTAATAAGAAAAAAATATAAAATAATTTCACCCCACCCTCCATCATTCCCAAGCTCAATTTCATTCCTGACTCCTATGCTTCCCCTGTGCAGCTCAGAGAGATGGGGAGTAGAAGCTGCAGTCAGTTCATTATGAGTTCTCTCTGTCACTCCTTCTTCCTCACACTCTTCTTCACACTCTTCCTCTGCTCCAGCATGAGGTCCTATGCATAGGATACAATCTTCTACTAACCCGTCCAGTGGGAATCCTTCACACAAGCTGCAGTTCTTCCAGAGCTGCTCAATCATTAGTCCATTCTATGGGGATCAGTCCTTCAGGAACACCTTGTTCCAGTTTGGTTCCCCACCTAGGATCACACGTCTCGCTATCAAACCTGCTCCAGTGTGGGCTCCTCTCCTCAGGCTGCAGTTCCTGCCAGGAACCTGCTCTGGTGTGGGCCTTCCCACAGGCTGCAGCTTCTTTCAGGGCACAGGCCCCCATGTGAAGTCCTGCATGTGCTGCAGATGGATATCTGCTTCTCCAGTGGCTTATATGGGTTGCAGGGGAATAGCCTAACTCACCATGGTCCTCACCATGGGCTGCAGGGGAATCTCTGCTCCAGCCCCTGGAGTACTGCCTCCTTCTGCACGTTGGTGTGTGAAGGGCTATGTTTGTCTCATATACTCTCACTCTTCCAGCTGTTGTTGTGCAGCAGTTTTCCCCCTCTTAAATATGGCATCACAGAGGAGCTAGTTTACACACACTAACCACCATAATAGAGCCCAACCCTAGGATCCCTTGTTAATTAATGTAAGGTCCTAGTGAAGGTTTTAAATTCCTCCTTTATTAATTCTCAGATTATAGCTCAAGCAGGATGCCTCTGTAAAGGGATCCCTTACCCAATGATATCCATACCACCCATCAGGCAATGGGTGTTCTATAACTTAGTTCTGATTCGTGGTCTCCTGATTTCTTACTGGTTTGCGCTGTCACTGGGCTGAAGTTATCTCATCACTCTTGGATATGTTCCCTTGGCCCTTATTGTCTTCATTCCACTCACATCTGCCAGACGCAGCTGGTTGTGTGACTTTAGCTCCTAGTGTTAATCTAATAATGGTAAATAAGAATATTCAGATGGAAGAATACAGTAAATCAAATGTCTCTATTAGAGTAGTCCCTTTCATGCTTTTTGAGGGACTCTCGTCCATATACAGAAGACATTTTTTATAAGGACTCTTCAAAACCTTTGTACAGAGTTCCTAAACATATTACAGTTTTGAGAATGGCTCTCAGAGAACATGTTCATCATGTGTGGTTGAGCCCATTTTGGCAATGCTTTTGTCCACTGTTTTTAATGAAAGGTCATAAGAGAAAGGGTACCAAAACACCTATACAAAGAAGGATTAACGCCAGAATCAGGGTAACCCATCTATTTTAAGAAGCTATAGAAGATCATCTTAATCCAATAATAGAACACTGAAAAAGTCTTGTGGCTAACTCTGCACTGGGAAGTTGGTGCCACCTGCCTGCCCAGCACCAGTCTGTGTATCTGGCTGTGCCTTTTCTTGTTATACATTCCCAGCCCCAGTATCAGTGATGTTTTTCTCAGTGAGCTTTTCTTGCAGGATAACAAGTTTTAATCTCCAAGGTAGGATTGACAGAGTACTGCAGGGTAAACTGTGGTCGATCTAAACTATTTTTCTTGGGAAGACATTTAACACGGAAGACTTTTCTGCAACCTTTACAGCAATACCAGAAGAAAAAAACACAGGATACGGACCCTCCCATTTAATGTCCAGCTTTGTTTTGTGAGAGTGGACTTTTATCAATATTGCAATCCAAATTGGATTGCATTCTGCCTGCTATTGGTTGAAACAATCAGGCTTGTGCTGTATTTTCTTGTAGGTCTTTTTGAATCACAAATACGATTTTGGTAATTCATCCATCTCCATCTAAGATGCTAGTCCTAATGAGGACAAAGATCACAGGAACAGCTAAAGTGCCTGCCCGCCAAACACTATTTCTGCTGGTGAGAAACCTAGAGTTTAGCAAGGGACATTTCTAATATTTCATAGCACTATTTCTAAAACTTCAGTTCATTTCAAGACTACCTGATTACAAGTTTAAGCATTTTTACTTTTGAGAGTCCTACTCATTCTTTCTACAAACCTGAGGACTGTGGATGGTATTAAATGTTTAGGTGTCACTGTATTCCTAAAATTTTATGGATATTGTTTAACATTCCTATTGAAAAATGAGAACCTCTTGCTGATTCTGCGGTTTCAGGTGTTCCTTACCTGGGGATGATTTCCTGTACGTGGGTTCTGGCAATCATACCCAGTAATGAGCAAAGACGCCTTCAGAGAGATTTTTAAGAAACAAGATTTGATTAACCTGTGTACCAAGGCACAATATTCAAAACCCTGTACATACATATGTTGTCAGTGTATCTTCTAGGAGGCTTACATATCACAATTATCATTGTTACAGCTTGCTGGCACCCAGCATCCCCCAAGGAGCAATTACTACACTCTTGGCATTAATACATACTAGGGTTGGAAATATGAAGTGTAATACAGGATGTTTGCTGTCTTTTATAATATCCTATTTCATCACCCTTTCTAATAATGCTTTGGATAATGCACTCATTGTGCAGAAGAATGGACTTGGGCCACAATGTTTAGGGGGGAACTTCTCTATATTTCCTGAATAGAGAGGAAAATATCTGCAAGTTCCACAGAACTGTGTCAGACAAAAGCTATATATAACAATTTTCTGACTATATATAACAATTATCTGACTGTCTTGAACTTAATTTCTTGCTTTGTAAAAGTGACATTTTGGGAACCTGCAATGGTGAGCAGATTTTAAAAGTACAAACAAGGTGTGGATGCATTTAGAGGTGCAAAACTCCAGAACAAATCCAGTAAAAGCAATGAAATTCATACCTTGAGCAGATAAATGCTCTGCAGGCCTGAGGAAAAAAAAAATCCAAACAAACAAAAACCCAGAAACCTTTCTTTGAGTGTCACTAGGTTAGCAAGAGTCACTAGGAGACTTTCCATAAAACTCAAAGGCAATTTAAGCAGCCCAAAGCAAGCCTTTTATTATAGTCAGTGTTCATCTAGATGCATTTCTTGTTGAAGGTAAATAAAATTCTCTCACTATTTCTTCAATGTTATAAATAGTTTTGAGTAATTACATACTAACAATAAAAATATTCAAAACTGTCTTAAAACATAGATAACTGTGAAACACCTTTGAAGACAAGATAAACAAAAGGATAGCTATACTATTCACAGAAAGTGAATTATTTAAGACCTATTTATTCTTTAATAAATAGGCCTTACATTTAGCAAATTTGAAAATAGCTTTAAATATCAATAATTCCCCTTAAAAAGATGCTCATCAGAGAGTATTGCAGAGAGCATCTAAGATGCATTTTTAATTTGAAACTATGACTATTTGAAACTATGGCACTATAGTGTACCAACACTAATTCTAAAAGTTCAGTTCTTCATCTGAAGGAAAGATATATCCACGTAGGTCCAATCAACATGACTTCCTTTTTTGATTTCACGTATCACTACCTGAAGCAATGAACTAAACTGAGTGGTCCTCTGCTGTCCTTAGGCTGCAAAATGTTAAGCAGAAAGCATTACTCTAATTACTTCAACAAAAGCAAATTACTGACACTAGTAACCTTCCATGGAGCTGAACAGAAGCAGAAGTTAATAAGAGTACTGAGACCAGAAAAGTCTAAACTTACTATAACAAAAAAGTTGGATGAAGCCCTCCAGATCACCTGCTCTGGGAGACATAAAACCACTGAAGTTGCTGTTAACTCATTTTAAGTTTGTCTATATGAATATCCCATATCAATAAGGAAATTAATATGGGATGTTGGGTTTTAACTGTTGATACAAACATCTACTGGTGGTATTTTCTCACTCACTTTCTCCCTCACTGGCCGTTCACTGTTCCTTTTGAAACAGCCAGTTGTTATATATACAGAGTGCCAGTCAGAAATATTTCTAATGTTCCTTTGAAACTATTTGTAAGACATTTATATGTCACAGCTTGTCTGTTACAGACTAGTAAATATAAGATCAGTAAGGCATCTCACAATAGTTCACATTTCTAGCAGCTGTTGTTGACTAGAAAACTTACAAGAACCATAACTAAGTGAAGAACTAGGATTCCACATGCAGAGGAAGTCTTGGAAATTCAGAGTACGCCTTCAGAAATCCATCATGTGCTGACTCATTTTGTATAGCAAGTAATAGCAGAAGGAATACTGGAAAAGTGAGTTTTAAAAATCAATTTGTATCTTCTTTACAGCAAATTGATTCTTTGTGGTTTTTAAAACCAAACACACACGCATAAAAAAAAAAATCACAGAAAAATTATAAATAGGTCATCCCTGGGTTGTTCAAAATTCTAGGGGGTAAGAGGTGTGAAGGAAGTGTTTCAAGTAGTAACAGAATTTGCCAGTAATAGCTAATTACTGGCTATTCCAGTACCACACTTTTTAAATGTATACTGTTACTCTCATTCAGACTAAAGTAAATACGAAGAGAAAGAGTGGTCCTTCAAATATTCTAAACCTAGTTAAATAAGTAGATTTCTGGTTGTTTATCTTATTGGTTTTTTTTCAGTCTAAAATTTGGGCCTGGCAGAGTTAGTCAAACTGTTTATTCAGTAAAGGGAAAATGTATAGTCAAATAAAAAATTGTACAATGCTCAAATACCCAAATGGTAAAACCATTTGTATCATGCTTATCTGTTACAACTTACTTTTAATACTTCTGTTAAATTTCATTACTGAAACTTTTTCAGGTAATTGTTGCGATTTTCCCATCACACTTTCTTAAGGTAAATAGACATTAACATCCTGATGAGTACCCTCTACAAGTGTGATTTTGTCACTTTTGAAAGATATGCTGTTGTTGGATTGTGACCCTCATCATTTACTTCACTGTAGCAGAACAGATACAGGTTGCATGCAGCTTTTATAAAGAGGCAGTGGAACATTGCAATCTTCTTTCCAAGACCTTTGACTTCGCATGGGATTCACCAGACCGAATGCTGAGACTGGGAATTTTCATCTCTGCTTGTTCCCCCCAGGCTCCTGTTACAGTCACTGGAGAGAAATCATAGCTTCTCGAGCAGACACTTCCTCAAGCAGACATCTGAAATAGATGGCATGGATTGCCTCTAGAAGTGGCTGCTGCTTTCCACTGACTGTAAAGGGGTCCCAGGTGGCAAGTTCAGAAGTAGGTGGTTAATTTTAGGAGGTAACAATGCCAACGTAATTATAGACAATTGTCACGTGTGAAATGCAGACCAATTTATTATGAGATTTTGCATGCAATTGTAGGTGAAGGTAAAAAAATAAAATAAAAAAACCATAAACATCAGGTGTGAAATTTTGAGTAAGTGGTATTAGTATGCCCTTTTGATTTTGTGATAAAGAGCTTTTGTTTCTTTTGGTGCTTATGTTATGCATGTATGTAATATATTTAAACACCTTTATGAACAATCAGTTGGAGACACACCTTCCAAAGTAATTTCTGCACATAAAATTGATCATTTTAGCAGTGGATTTCTAAATTCTGTTTAACTTCCTTTCTCTAGTTTTTCTTAGAGTCAACCAACCCTCAGGAAACACTACCTTTAGGTACTAATGAACAATATAAAACATCTTAATCTGGTGGTAGAGGTGTGTGTGTATTTTGGGAACTGCAATTAGACTACAGGAAATCTCAAAGGGAAGAGGAATAGCAGAAAAGCTAATACTGAAATAATTTATTGGAGTCAGCAGGTTGATTAAAAATAACATTTTTTTATTTTCATGAAAAGGAAAGAAGTAATGAAATCATGTGTGTTCAAGAGCTGTCAGAACTGGTAGCACTGTGCTTTTTTATCTGAAGGTATTGCAATTACAAGAGAGAAAAATAGGTAAAATTTGAGAGATTAGCTCTCACAGAATTTAACTGCTGGCAACAAGCTGAGCTTGGCAAGTAATTTAATGAAGTTGCTTGGTGCCCAAAGAAACTAACTGCAGTAAAAACTGGCTGAAGAGATTCACTTCAGAAAGAAACCTCTCAAAGCAACGATATTTAGGGAAACTCAAGTGGATTGGACTTTTGCTACTGCCAAAAATGTATAGCCAGACAGCATCATGATGGTCAATATTTACACAAGTACAGGTCTTCAAAGGCACATGCCTAGAAATGATCTTACAATCCTGATTGATTGATGTTGTGATCCCCAGTCCCTGAAGTGTTGCTACTGGAAATGATATACAAATACCGTGGTCTGTGTTAGCTGAAAGTGCCGGCAGGTAAGCCAGGTACAGCATTTTGGGAGTATATACAAGCACCAGCTGCTTCTTGCTATCTATTCTTTAAACCATCTGGTTTGGAGCATACACCACAGAGCACAAAATTCAGGTTATTGCTTGATCAATTCTGCCATCTAATGACTGCATTCAGACAGTGCTTTCCATTACTGCTACATTCTAGTTTTTAACTGAATCAGACTTTCTGCTATCTGGCATACATTTCCACTCCATCTCAGCTTCTGTAGCAGGGATTGTTGTGCTCCCATAAGAGATATAACCATCCCACAAAAATGTAATTTTTCCTGTGGCTTCTTTACTCCAGAAAGTGAAGTAGGTAGGTTCCCTGCAGTGCTGTGTGACTGCAGCTCAGAGGAGATGCTGCTATGAGTCAAGACCACCTGGTAAGTAAAATCCAAAAAACTTCAAAGACTCTCCAATACCAAAATCCCAGGAGGAGATTCCCTCTGGACCTACTGTGGCTTTGAAGGCAGACCCCTCTTTTAATCCTCGCCCCTTCCTTATTGGAAAGCTGAAGAAATACCTCCCACTGTGCCTCAGGCTGATTTAAAAATACACAGGGAAAAATGAAATTATTATCTGTAGTCACAAAGAAACTACATTAAATGCACTTGATTATTCCAAATTTTTATTTCATATGTATATTTTTAAATATACATTTGTGTCACACCAAAATATACATTTTAATTTTACCAAGCATTTTTTTTAATGGGCTGCTTGCAGACAGAATGTGATGTGCTGATGGATTTGCAGTAATAAAATATAGTCACTCAGCTGCAAATACCATCCTTCACTTCCCATACTGTCTCTTTCCATAACTGCACACTTCTGGGGAAGGATATACTTAAATATGTTGGAAGCAGCAGAAATTAGGTAATGTATGAGTTTTTCTAAGAATGAGACATGTAAATTTCTTTTCTATAGAACACTATACTCAATGAAATTTTATTTCTGCTTGAAGGATTCACTGCAAAAAAGAGAGTATTATATGTATAGTTGGTTATAGTTGGTTTCATAGGATCTTTAAGATGAAAAAAAGAAAAGCAATGTGAGAGTTTTTCTATAGAAATAAACCTTTATAAATCATAAATATTTGCTGAATTATTTTTTTAAATTATGTTTTCCAACAAGCATTATTCCTCCCATTAAAGCTAAGCATTGTGAAAACACTGTGAGAGGGCAAAATAGTAGGCAATGGACTAATATTTTTTTTTGTATTTTCTCACATTTTCTGACCTTTATTGTAAAAATACACCACTTATTAGAGAAGCAGCCGCTTCTGACTGAGGTAGTACAGTGTTCCATGTGTCCTAATCTACCAGGCCACTATTCTTCTCGAATCAGAAGCCCCCTAAAAGATTTGAAAGGCCTGGAAATCTCCTACAAGTGCAATAGAAAGCTTGTAAAAGGAGATAATCTCTAGCACAGCTACTGGAATTTTCATTTGGTGTGTGTCCAAATGTCTGAGCTCACCAGACTTGCTGTGCACACCTGGAGGTGCAGTTGATCAAACGGAATAAGCAGAAAGTGAGACACTTTTTAAAATGGTTTCAGAATTGGTGGAAGTAGAAATCCGAGGTTGATAGCACCTCACTCTTTCTTGTGTAACTCCTGAAATATGTATGCTACCAGCAAAGCAAGGCCTTTTACTTAAACTCTACCTCCCTCTGTCTGCAAAATAGAGTCCTAAAACACACTGTTTCCTGAGTTAGAAGGAAAAAATCTATGTGCAAAGTGGTAAGACAAAGAAATACTGAGAAAAAATAATAGGTCTTTAGTGACAAAGAGAAAAACAGTAAAACAGTAAAAGAAATCTTGATTTATTTCTCATCTCAGATAATTTACCAGATTTAACATTAGTTTGTTGACAGAGTTAGTCTTTCGGGATTTTCATTAATTCTACCGTGAACCATATTCAACACGTTCAGTGGCTATATCTGACCAATGCACTTTTTATGTATGTACTAAGCTGCCATCAAGTGTGATTATCATACATGATCAGGCCAAATTTAATAAGCTGAATAAATTTCAGTAGTTCAGGCAACGAACACTCCTGATGTGGCAATATCTGTTATATTTCTTTATTCCAGGTAAAAAAATTCTAAAGGAGAAAAAAAGAGAAGAAGAAAATAAATGTATGCATCACCAAAAACATGGCAGATCTCTAGGTAATAGATTATTACCTAGCAAATGCACACCATGGATTTTTCCAGAGCCAAGTCACAACCCAGAAGCTGACTCTGTGACCCAAAGTTCAAGTGTCCGTAACCTAAAACTGTATTCACCACGTATTTACCCATTGATTGCTGGAATAAAACACCTCCCTTGTTCCTGGACCTTGTAGATAAAAAAAGCAGAGGAGACTGATTATCAGTGGCTGCTCCTAATCACAGATGATTCATCAGTGCTTATGAAACAAACCAAACAATATCCAAGAAAAGACCAGGAAAAAATTAGAGCAATAAAGGACTTGACCAGGCCAATAAGTTAGAGAAATATACAATCCTGTTGTCAATGACGCTTTTGTATCTTGTATATTTTTTTCTATACTTGTAACTTCAGTGACTGTTTTTGTTTACAATTACTGCAGAAATAACACAGCAGAAAGCCTTGCAGATTTATCCCACTCTGGCTGCAGTTCCACACTGGAGTTTGATAATGACAAAACCAAGGTTTCCAGTTTCCAGTGTCGTTGGCTGATACTTTTCTATCCCTTCAGCTTTGCTGATCCAGCTGATTTTTATTTTCATAGCCACTCTAGCTGTAATTCAGCTTAAAAAGAACACCTCTCTATTAAGGGGTTTTTAACTGTAGAGTAGGTGGAATCACAATCTGCAGGCACTCCAGCAATTTACGATATGGTATTACACCTCATTTCAATAGTGACTCATTTAGTCTAGTCGACTAATAGTGATTTGCATCAACCTTTCCACGTTCATCAGTTCGTTGCCTTATTTTACAGTCCTACCCACAGATGATATTTTACTTTCTTATCTAGGCTGGTAATTGTTTCATATTATACAAGGGGCATTCATGGAAGGTTTAAATTCAATGTAGACTCAAGGAATAAATAAAACAGTAAAATAAGCTATATATATAGCTTAATCCATGAAAATGTAATTTTTTCAAACGGTCTCTAGGTAGAAATAAAGTTTGTCCCTTTTTTTTTTTTGTTTGTTTTTTTAGGCTGAAACTCCAAGGTTGTTTTTGTTGGATTTTTTTTTTTTCCAAAATAAAAGTTCAGTCTTTTACTTTAGAAACACTGAGATTTTTAAAATCAGTTCTGGAAAAGCTATCGGCTGAAATAACAGATCACATGAAAATAGAAAATATAATACTACATTGCATGGCAAAATATAAAAAACAGATTAAAGTAAATTATGAAATGGGAAGAAATTTTCATTCTTTAAATGAAATATCTAATAAAGAACAAGAAAAATATTTGTACACTGGTGAGACAAAATGAGAAGGGAAATAATCCATTTATTCTTTACCCTTTGAGAAATGTAATCAAACGACATTTTATTCTGCAGTATTTCCAAAAAATATGTATGGTATGGGGGTGGGTGGCGGGAGTGCTTAGAATTCTTCTCTGAAGAACAGATGCTTTGACCAATCTTGCTTATGGTCAGTATCCATTATTAAAAGAGGCACTCATATGTAAGGATTCCACATGTGAGATAAGGGTCCAGCAGCATTAAGAACAGACACTGAAATAGCCCCTAAGAATTCATAGCCAGGTACAAGTCATAAGCAAGGATGCAAAAATCTGTACCAGTAAACAATGAATGTCTGTAATGGAATCAGAAGAGTTACTATACCTGACTTTTCCTCCAGGTATCACCCTCAGCTTGAGGCAAACTGGCTCTCATACCCGGTAGACTTTTTGAATCTCCAGAGAACAGTGCTGGTGTTTTCATTCTTGCATTCTCCAGTAGGACAGATGAGATTTTCATTTTCATACTGCCCTTATTGATTTTTTTAAGCAGTGTAGAAGTAGATTTTGATGCTTGGACAGTCTAGGGCTGTCCACAGGATTTAAAATGTCCTACTTACTTTTCTTGGTTAGGCTCTTGCATTTCTTTTTCTTCCTTTCACTTTATTACCCTCTTTGATGTTCCCTAATCTTTGTTGACCTTTCGAATGCTCCCCTGAAGACTGGTGATTCCTTTTAGGACTTAATCACTATTTTCTGATGGCTCTCCAGCCTTCTTAAATGTCCCCTAACTGCTACCAGCTCAAGCATGTACATTTTGAAGCTCTCCTGCTCATCCACTTTCCTTCTTCATAGAATAGTTTTCCTGCCTATTTCTCAGCTTCCCTCTGCCTGTATATATACACATGGGAGAAGATGTCTATAAAGAGGTGGAGAGCCTGAGGAGTTTCTTGGTAAATTGACTAGTATTCAGGAGTCAAGGTTTTGGTAGGCAGAAATCCATGAGAAAGGGCAGACGAGACACAGATGGAGAATGGAATTTATATGAAACTGACAAACAAACAAGAAAAAAAGTGGAGATATATATTTCTACAAAAGCTAGATCAAGATGGAAGAACAGCAACAAAACATAAAGAATGACACCTCCTCACTCACTGTTAATTCTTGTTAAACTGCAACATTTCAAACTAAAAAAAAAAAAAACAAACCCAAAAAACTAAACAAAACAAACAAGCAAAAAAACCCCAAACAACAAAAAAAGCAGATAAAATAGTAGCAGAAACATAATGTTGTTTAACTACTTTCTACAACATAGCACAGACAGACCATTGGCAAAGGCTCTTTGTGTCTTCTTCCACAATTCCATAAATACTTTTCAAAGATCCATAACCATCAGGGCACACTAGGCAATTGACTTTTCTCTGCAGGATTTTAAGTCATGTATAAAATAGAAACAGAGATCAAACCCAGAATAAACAAAAAATGCAGTAAGCTGAATACAAGAGCTTCTACATACGAAGAAGTTAAAAAGTGTTACACACAAAACATAACTGACAAGCAAGAAAGAGAAGACAAAACACAGGAGGATAATTTGCACCTAATAAAAACATGATCACAAGGAATCCCCCTTCCACAAGGAAGAGTGAATAGCTTATGCTTAAGCACTATCCTATGACATGACAGATCTCCAGCAGTACATGCTGCATAGAAACAAAGCAATATTTCTCCTGAAACATATTCCCTTTGTCTTGATACAGATGTGCCTTTAGGGTAGGGCTTGTGTAACTTAAAATAGTGGTTTACCTAATATTGCCATCTGGTGGCAGAACAGTCAATTCCTAAACAATCCTCTTTGGAAGGAAGATTTATACACTACTGCAAAAAGCATAAACGAAAATACAATGCTAACAACAACACACCAGGAAATGGAGTCTAGTCTGCAGGACAACACCTGCCCCAAATATTCAGTAAATTGTGAATGCATGAACGCAAGCCAATGGAACACTGAAGTATTGAGAAAAACCACAGACAGAACATGCCAGCAATATGCAAGACACAAACTAACAGCTTCTAGCTGATAAATAAAAATAATAGCTAGAAAATAATAAACATCCTACCAATTACAATATGGTAATTGACATAACACAGATCACTACCTCCAATAAGCTTAACACAAAATGCACACCGCTCTTGGTGGTCAGGAAGCTCCATCAGAAACATCTGTCCCTTAGCCTGAAAGCCTGATGAATGGTTTAAGCAGGGAAAGCTTAAAAGCAACATAGATGTTCCTCAGATCCAACCTAGGTCTCTTACAGTTAGTCTGACTTTATCATCCTCCATTCCCTTGTCAGTCATCAAGGAAAAATAATTACTGCCACAGGCAATTTATCCTACCCTAAATCTGCAGCCAAGGTATGCCTGAAGTTGTCTATTCATCTTCAGTGACTGTGAAAGGAGCCTAAGGAGATCAGCTTATATTAACACCAACCTCACTGATCTCACTGCAGGCAGCCATGAGACAATTCAGGAAAAGCTCAAGGGCAAAATTTACTAACATAGAATTCTACAGTTGCCTAAATGCATAGCCTGAATTCACAAGCATGGAACTTAATACTTGGTTCTCGATAGTTAAAGCTTCTACCTGTGTTTTCTCATTTTCAAAAAATAAAATGTGCTTTGCAAGAGGAGGATAATGCCAAAACTGGTGGAATGTTAAAAAACAATAAATTATTTACCTGTTAGGTAGTCACAGGGCATGCTAATGGGTTTCTTATGTAAACAACATTTGGTAGGTGTAACAAAAGCTCTTATTTTCATATACCTGATGTATTCACAAGTTTGGTCATCAGCAAGGCAAAATTTTGGTCACCTGGAATGTGTACACTTTAGCTAAAATGAACTGAACCTGACAGCAGGTCCTGAGTTCTCTTCACGGACTAGATAGAGAATCCTTGGTGAGTGCAACAGGTGCAAACATCTGGGCATGTTTGACTCAGTACCACTTGGACACTGCTAAGTGTCCTCATCTGCCTCCAACTTCTACTTCAGTTATGCAGAAGCATTTAAAAATGTAACATTTAGCCACCAGAAAATCTCAGTGAGAAGACAATACACAGAGGGAAATTTTACCAAAAAGAAAGCATGATTAGTGATCATATAGGAAGATATGAAGATTGAAGGATCTCAGGTTAGGTCAGTAAGGAAGGGGAAAATAATTTGGTTTTGTTTAAATAATGGGAATGTAGAGAAGATGTAATTTTTAGACACTTCTGCAACATTTTAGGTTATGAGTCCATATGTATTATACAACTTGAAATGTCAGCTACTAGGGCATGTGTAAATTGATTATTAGCCAGTATTTTGTATTTCAAGCCTGTTTTCAATCAAAAGCTGTCAGACTAATTTTCAAATCATAATATGATCCTGAAAGATTTTTGGCAGCACTGAAAGGGAGTGTGTTGGTAGAAAAGGTGTTTGACATAGCACAAACTACTTGAATCTGACAGAACAAGAACTGTAAATTCTATTATACACCCCACTTTAGAAGCTCACCAGGAAAGATAAATGCCTGCAATAGTTCATGCCAAAAGTCCTTCTAGACCAGTATCTTCTGTCTAGCAATAGGAAAAATATGGATTTATGACAGAGTTAAGGAGGGAGCAGCAATATATGTCCCAGAGTACTCAGCCACCTTCCAGAGTTCCACAGCTTTGGGCCTTCTTGAATCATGGTTATTTGACAGCCCCTTCTGGATTCCTCTTCCATGAAGCACAGCATGAAGAGGCATCAGCATCCTGTAAGAGTAGAATTGGGATACAGAACTCCAATCACAAACACATATCCCCCAACTTGCAAAATGACAGCCTAGTGAAAAGAATGAGTGGTCTGTAATCACAGAACTTGATATAACTGTAAAAGCGCAACTTTTCACCATTTGGGTGTATTATACCTCTATATCTCTTCCTACCTTATAACAATATTATGGATTCACGCAGAATCAGGGCTTTGATTTTCCTGCCCTCTATGATATCCTCAAAAAAAAAAAAAAAAACCAAAAAAAAAAACCCTTGTAAAAATTTTTGCTAACTTTCATTATATGTTTTTTAACAGCGCCTTGAGAAAGACTTTATGTGAAATAGTTTTTCTTGACTTAGAATCATATGAAAGCCACAGGTGGCATCACCTGAATCCTGTCACTTCTGTCTCTGCACTCAAGAGAAGTATTTTTTTCCTGAGAAAACTTTTCAAAAATATCTAGAAAAAGCATAATGGAACACTTAGTGTTAATGGTTGCACATGATAGCAAAAGCACAACCTAGGGTGAGTAGAGAAAGGCATTGAATCTCAGGATTTGGGTATATGCTTTGAGGTTAAGGATTAGGAAAAAGTCACTGGGCTAAGAATTAGAGGTAGGGTTGAGGGCTTTGCTAGCACTGTGGGACTGTGCTTGGACCTCGAGTGAGGGCAGAGCAGCGGGCATGCCTCCATCTCTGCTCCACACACGTCCCCATTTCTTCTCAATGATCTGCTGGCTGAATCCCTCCTGCCCAGCCTCCACCCCACAGGCAGGCAGCTGCTTCTGCAGAGGGTCCCTCACACCAAACAGCTTCGTGCTTTCCCTCTAATGTGCATCTCCCTCTCCTGTCCCATCACCTCCCTGCTCCCCTGACTGCACAAGGGGCTTTGGTAGGGCAGAGGGTTACTGGTTAGATTTTGTGTTCATGGTGGCCTCTAGGATTGGCCTCTGTGGGAGGAGTTCCTGGGCTGTGCCGTGCCAGACTCAGTGCACAGTGAATGCACTTTATGACAGAACCTGAGGAGTTTCTGGAGACCCTGCAAAGAGAGGCTAGGTAGGAAGTGCTGAGGCAAAGGCACAAGAAAAGAGACAATTGTGCTAGAGCAGAAGACACAAGAGAAAATGACAGAGAAGAAAGGTGAAAAAGAAGGGAAAATATCAAAAATTGGCATCCTGAGTGCTGGAGAAAAAAGAGCAACCTTAACAAGGGCTGTAGACAAATATCAGACCGGACAGGGAGAGTGAGAAGTATCAGGAGCGGGTGTGACTCAAAGGAATTTGATTGGTGGAGGAAATTATGTTGGACTAGTTAAGAAACAAAGAGCATAAAGATAAAAGGACATACTACACACCAATCCCAGTCATCTGCATCACCCATTGCCTCACCAAAGGATCTCAGCATAACACACAGCAAATAGATTAGAGGCATGAGAGGCATGAGGCAGAAATGGCCAGAGGGTAGCCAAGGCATTTTCCCTGCTTGTTGGTTTTGTTGTTGGTTTAGGTTTTTTTGTTTTGTTTTGTTTGTTTGGTTTTTTGGGGTTTTGTTTGTGCGGGGTAGGGTGGGGGGAGGGAGTGTGGGAATGGCAGGAGGGCAGTTAATACTAGGACCAGTAATAAAAAATTTTATCAATTTACACTAATTCAAATTTCCTGACATGAGCCTGGGGCTTTTGCCCATTACAATTATCTCCCCAGGCATTTGCTCAATAACCTCACATACCCTGCTCTCAAGATTAAGAAAAGACTCTTGGACTTCAGACTTAGAGTGAGGGTGTGAAGATCTTGGGTTAGGGCGACTAGGGCTTCAGGCATCTCATTAGGATTTCTGCTTAGGGACTTGCACTCAGGCTAGGGCTGGGGATTGAACTCCCCTTTGAGGCTTAGAGACTTAGCCTTTGTGATTCAGGAAAGGCTTTGGGTGAATATTCTGGGCCTGGTTAAGGTTCCTGGTAAGGGAATAAGGTATGGGATGTCTTTTTTCCTGTTTAGGATATGTTAGAGAAACTACCTTTCTCAGTCAGTCTTATTTTGGCTGTGTTATACAGAGTAACTGATTTTCTACAGCGTAAGTGATTTTGGTTCAATCTTAATTTCATTTAGTATGTTTATACTAGTTTAATATGTTTTCTCAATTCTTTTGATCATCTATTTATAATTTTCCTTGAAGTTTTTGAATGATTGAAAAGTTCAACTGTCTCATAACAGAAGGCAGGAGCCAGGACATATTGTCTGTGATGCTAATTTAAAACCTGTTATAGCAAACGGAAGCAGACACAGTGCACACAAAAACTGCATTTCTTGCTTGTTGCCAGCAAAGGGAGCTGTTAAGCCCTTCAAACTTCTGCATCCCAATGACTAGTAGGAAACGGGTACCTGAACTTGAGTGCTATCACTGCAATGAATGTGTCCATTTAGCTTGTTTATTGCCTGGGCCTCTCTTGTTGTTTATACATAAAATACTTTTTCCCATAATGGATTATTCCACAATTCTTCACATACATCACTGATAAAGGCTGAAACTCATTTCACAAGCAAACAAAACAGCCTTGTGGAAATTTCCTAACTTACAATCGTATAGTAGCAATAAATGAATAAAAGGAAGATTAAAGACCTTTAGGTGATATCAAATTCTGATAAGCATCTGTCTGTATCCTTTTGTGACGCATTTGCATTGTGACTAATAAAGTTTTGTTCTTCAGTAATAACTGCATTTTATCTCCTTGAGACAGTGGTGAAATCCTTCTTCTTTCAAAATGCCCGTACTGCAACACACTAGCTTCATGAAGGTTGGGGTTAATAAATCATTGATTTTCTTTTTTGATCTTTCATCAACTCCCTACATCAACACCTAATAAAGAATAAAAAGTTCCTTTTTAATCCCTCAAAGAAAATCCAAAAGACAGGAAAATAGAAATGAATGTGTAAAAAAGTAAAGGTGTTCCTTCCCTGTGTTCACTCATCTCTTAAACTTGAGCTGTCTGTCCTAACATTGCCAAGACGAAGGAAAAACAAGCTTTGCTGTGTAATGATGTCTTTTGGCACATATTAATAGCATCAGAGACGATCTGTTATTTATTCAGCATATGGTCTAAGTGTAACAGAGTGTTACAAAAATAAACTGAAAATCTTTGTTCATTCTGTAACTATGACCGAGGGACTACATCTGTAAGACAGAAACAAAAATGTGCAAAGCAATTCAGAATGACAAACCAAAAAAATGTATGTGATCAAATGGCCATGGAGCAGCAAGAGAAGAATCAGTCAGACTGAAACACAGGCAAATTGCTTGTTGTTTAAGTACTTGTGGTGCAAGCTGGATGCAAGGGTCTGAATGGCAAAACTGTGATTACTGCCCCAGAGTTGTTATCTGAAAACCTGTCAAAAAGACATGGGGACACATAGAACTAGAATAATTCAGGCATGTCAGTTTCTTGAGGAAGTACTCTTTTTCCAACTGAAGCTATTAATTACAATTTGAGCTGATTTAACATTGCTCTATAAATTAAATGAAAGAATAACCTACTCTTTCCATTAAGAACTCAGCTCCTGACTTTGCCCTCACGCCTTGTTTTGAGATCACTCCAGCCTCCACTGGATTCACAGAGACAATCCCCTTTGTTAAATGTTCGTAAAAATTCATTTCGCCTTTTCATCCCTCCCTCTCACACCCACCAAAAAAAAAAAAAAAAAACAAACCAAAAAAAAAAAACCAAACACCCCACACAAAGCCAAAACTAAACACTAAACAAAACAAAACAAAACAAGAAAACAAAACCAAAACAACCCACAAAAAACCCTGAACTGTTTTGTGGCAGGAAGTTATTTTTGAATCTACTTAAGCCAACCCCAGAGATGCCTCAAGCGACAAGACCATTGAGGGTGAGGAAAGATTGGTGGTACTGCACCATGTGGCTTCACTCTCAGCTCTTGCAATAACTGAAAGACATAATTGATAAGGAATTAGTTTCCACAAAAGTCAAAACAGGACTTCTTTTCTTACAGATAGGATCTTCTCTTAAAAGAAAAAATAGAGGCCCAACTAAATACATTTGCAGTTATCATGACTGAAAGAGTGTATGAGGCCACTAGACTGAATCGAGTTAGCTAATTCAGAATTGTCACATTCTTCTCCTTCAGTTCATTATTATACTGTTCTTTCATCTTTTGGCTGACTTTTATAGGCTCCTGCGTTTTATATTGTTTGACTGATTTTATATATTTTAGGGTTGGACCTGATGATCTCAAGAGTATTTTTCAATATGTGATCATGTTATACTATGGTTCTATGAACATTGCTTTTAAAAATGTCTTGTTTACTTTCTTTTTACTTCTGTATACTCCTGTTTAACCTACCTGTGCATCCCAATATGCCTGTAACAACATAAATGTGGAAACAGCATATAAGAATTTAGAAAGCCCTTGACTAAAGAGTTATGTCTTGTTTCAGTCAACTGCAGCGAAAAGGCACTGCATGAAACTACTCACTACCTCAGTGAGTCCAGGCCATCTTCTTGAAAAAAACATCTCCTTTCTCATGCCACAAATGCCTCAAGAACATTTTCGTTTTTCCACCTTACCCAGGTATGCACCATTTCTATTTCTCACAATATTTCATCAAGAGAAAAAGCACAGTGTGACTCTGGGGCACCATAATCTGGAAAAAAACAGGAACCTGGACATCATGAAACCAGAAAATCACTGGTTGGCAGAAAAGTTTCCAAAAACAAACATCCTTTCAATCATAAAAAGATCTAGGGGTTATTGGCCTCTGCTGATATGAAAATCTTTAGGAGGAAGAAAAAGCCCTTTTGAAGAGATAGAAGTATTTGAGAAAAGTCCTCCACCCTAAGTGAGCAGATATGGGTTTTGTCATGTTTCCAGAAAACCTCTGCTTTCATAAATTAGCCAAGTAAAGATTATATTTGCAAATATATGGCTTCTGAACTCCAGTGCAGAAGTAATAATAAGGCAACAAAGCAGTAAACAAAACACCTTAGATCATAAATTCTGAACTACATATGCATCATTGAGAACAAGTGAATATATTTCATCTTCAGTGGAGGTGCACTTCAAAAACATCTGGTAAAACTTCGGCCTTATTTAAATCAATTGAAGAAAAAATTGATTTGATTAGAAACTACAGAAATATATAGAAATATATGCATAGAGCTGAAGGGAAATTTTTAGATTCTGTCTTTTCTTTCCTCTCATAAGGGAAAAATTAAAGGCAAAGGTAATGTACAGCAAGGAAAAACCATAAGTTGTCACTTAACTGTGACCAAGAATGTGGTACCTGTATTCTTACTATCCAAATTAAGTAAAGAGACATATTCTAGAGAATAGAGATCATCAATAATTATGCAAAAAGAACTTCTGTGCCTTGCTAGGCTATGGAAAATTCCATCCAGTCAGTTCATGGGAAAATTTGAAACATTAAAAAGGATGATAAAAAATAGAGATTGGAACATCAAAGTGAAAGACATTCCTAGATAATCAAGCCTTTTCCACGCCTACCATGTGAAGCAAGATTTTTGTTTATTTTCTGTAAATGCAGCACCTTCAATCTTTAATTCATTCAGTTTCTCTTTTTTTTTTTTTTTTTATGATTTCTTTCCAGGTTGAGAAAAATCTTCTAATTTCAACTCCTAAATTACTCATAGTCAGTCTTTATTTATTTATTGAGCTTACAAGCCAGGAATGTAAATATTTCTTCTCCTCACCTCTCATTTTACTATCAGAAGTATTATCTTCCCTCAAGTCTCATTTCATTAAGCAGAAAGAACCATGTCTTGCTGGTCCTACTCTGCCAAAGGACCTACACACTATATTTGCACTTCTTCTATCTTGATTTAAATTTTCTTGAATATAGATGATCCAAATAAGGTACAATATTTCAATCACTGATAAAATTTTAAATCTGTGTTATCTCCTCTATGTCTTCCACTTAGGCACTGGAGTGCTTAATAGAGCTGTCAGGGTAATCCAGATTCCCCGAGACTGGCAGGGTGGTTCAGAAGATTTACATAGGCATGTAGGCTCTGTAAACAACTAGAAAGAAGAATTCTTTTGAAAGCTGAATGCCTGAGTCCCTCATTGTGAACAGCATGGTATCTTGGTCCACCAGGGATGAGAGCAGGGACCTCCCATGCACTAAAACCCCACATCTCTGAATGCTCCATTTGCTTTTTAGAAACTATAAAACTTTCACCTTTGCTATTTTTTTTTTTCTCTGAGAGGAACAAGCATAGATTTTCTTGGAGCACTGTGGTACTGTGTCCAGGTCTAGACTCCCCAGTAAGAGAGACACAGGCATTCTGAGAACCACCAAGGTGCTGAAGGGCCTGGACTAGCTCTTCTGTGAGTGCAGGCTGGGAGCCAGGACTGTTCAGCCTAAGGAAGAGTCATCTCAGGGGTGATTTCATCAATGAATATATAAATACCTGAGGGGAAGGTTCTGTTTAGAAATGCATTATCTTTTGCATGAACTCTAGGAGTATCACAGTCTTCATGTTTTGAAAGGAGCACTTTTTCAGTGCTACAAGACCTCACATACTAGAACTGGACCAATACTGATCCTCAGAGCAATCCAGCTGAGTCTGCCAGACTTAGATATCTTAAGGCTTTGCTTTCATCCTAAATATAGGAAGCATAGGTATTTTAATTAAATCAAACCAACAATTTGAGAAAACAACAAGCCATAGAACTGAATTTTGTCTTCTCCTTTTGTTCGAGATTTCTGACAAAAAAATGCAAACAAACCAAGAATTATTCTTCAATCTGATATTAAGAATCAGCTTCCTCATATTTTTTCACCTCAGCCTAGCTTTGGTGGCAGGAAGGTGGGAGAAATTTATGCTTCTTGGGCATTATGACTTAAAGTAACAGTATTTGTTATTACATTTTTCCTCCATCTGGGTCCATTTGTTCCTCACTTGTATGTAGAGAAGGAGATGAGCAATGAAGCTAGGTTTCTAAACCTATTATCATAAAATTCAGTGGAGGAAATACTCATTCAACAAATAACAATCATTACAAAAAGAACAAATTAACATGAAACACCCAGGCTTTCTGAAACTTAGCTAGGACTGTTCTATCTTTTCATCTTCCACATCTACAGAAACTAGAAAGATTATTCCTGAATTTAAAATTGAGATAAATATGGCTGTCACCACACATTGCATATTTGCAGGATGTTTATAATGGCTTTTACAACTGGAAATTAATTTCAGTGTGCTACAGAGAAAGAGAGAGAATATGCTTATCCTTTAGAAAAATTGTTATAGTTATGTTTCCAGGATTGAAGTAAGCTGCATTTTAGTCTAAACCTTCCTCTAATGAAATATTAGCAAAGACAAAGAACATTCTCACTTCAGTCTAGTAGATGAGTCATGTATGGGAAGTAGTGCATACAGATATTTTGCCATGAAAATACTGCATTTATAGCCAGTGTAGGTTTATTTCACTGTTTTAGTGATAACAGAAAAATCTGGTTACAGTAACTCCCTGCTTGCTACCGTGTTGGGCCATATTGGTTTCCCAACAGGGCACATTCCCATCCCGTCAGAAATGAAGAAATAAGAGCAGCATGGTCAAATGAATCTCTCTCTAATTTGATGCATTAGATTTCCTCCATTAGATCTACTCTAAATTTAAATTAGTTTTATCTCTACAACCTGTTCTCTTCCTACTTACAATGGGCAAGATTAATATCATCTGCTGATCTCCAATGGCTTACTTTAGCTCTGACCTTGTGCTGCAGAGCTGCCTTAAAATAAAGCCTAAACAGCAAGTAGAGAATTAAATGTCAGAGTTTTAACAATATGACTACCCCAACTACTATTTCAAAGGGGACAATCACTACAAGGGCACTTTACATAGCAATTGAAATGCTACACAGCTCACTTGCATCCTAAATTAAGATACAGGCTGAGCTTGTGTCTCAAAATACTTGAAAAGGGAATTTTTTAAGAGATTTGCATATTGTTTTAAGGAGGAAAAGTCTATGACCAACAATAAAAAATACAGTAATTCCAGTTAGAAAAAAAATGTTTGTTAAAGAACTACCGGAGAGTCTTTAAAAATGCTCTAAGTTTTTGCAGTTAATGCTTAGAGTATTTTTCTTTAAGCAGAAAACAGTGAGGATGTACTTGGCTGAGAAAATCTGTATGCAAATTATCGAACCACATTAAAAATCTGTGGATCAGCTTTAGAGTAGTATTGGGAGTAGAATATTTTTTAAATACATTACAATAGAGCCACTCAAAAATTGTACAATTTTGGTGATTTACTTTTCCCCATTTCTGATAAAGAAATCCAATTAAGTGTAATTGCTTCTTTCTTATACTATGTTTATGTTTGATTTCCCAGCCTGAGAAAGTTTTGGCTGTGGTTTACAGTTCAGGAAACTCTAACAAAAGATTATAGAAAATGGGCCAATGCCATCACGTAGAATATAAAATATGGAACACTTAATAAAATCCACTTGAGATACAATAGATGACTCAGGTTTAGGATAAGTGGTAGCAGAGATAAGAATAGTAATGGATGGTAGCACTTTGTTCAGAATAATCACTCAAGCAGTTACAGGAAGAGTCTTCCCAAAATACATAGCACATGGGCCATGCTCTTATCAGCTCGAACTCAGACCTAACTCCCAGGTTGTACGTTTGTGTTAATTCTCAAGATCATCATCACTATTGCTATAACCCCTAAATTACAACAAGTTTAGTACAAAGTATCCTGTCTCTGACGCAGACCTTGTGCAGGATCCTGGGCATGCTGCCCAAAAATCTGCTCTCGGGCTCCTGACTGACAAAATGGGGACTGTCATCTCTAGGACAAGAAGCTGTGCTGAGGATAAACATGTGGTTCTCTGAAGAACAGATGTACTTTCTGGTGTTCAAGGCATGACCAAGAAAATTCAGTCAGTCATTTCCAATTTTAGCTTCACCCAGTGTAAAAACAAGGGAGCAGGGCTGCTGAGTACTAGTCAGAGAAGAGAGCCAGGAGCATCCTGTACAGTTGATGGGGAGGACAAACAATATCTACACACCCAGTCATGAATTTGACTTGCTGGTAAGAAAATCTGAGTAAGTGCCTAATCTCCTGGGCTGAGCTGCATGAAACACTGCAGGATCCCCCAGCTGCTTCTGTCAGCCAGAAATGCTTTTCAGAGCATAGGCCCCTGAGTGAACAGGATATGTAATTTGAAAGTACACCTGCTGGTTGCAGTAGCACCCACATTTCTACAGCAGCACTCATCCAGAAAACAGCTTTAGGAAGACTATGGTCTGAAATAGCTTAGGACTAAAAATCCATCTATCCCAACTGACAATGGCCAATATAAATTCTTCCCTGGGTACTTTGACAGAGCAACAATTTTTGACTAATGATATTTTAGTCAGAGATATTGTCCCTGAAGTATTTTTCTTTTAGCCACTCAGACAGCCTCTTTCAGAACCCTTCCAAACTTTCAGCATCTACAGTAGCCTCATGAAAGGCTCGTGAAGAACACCATCTGAAGAAACATCTGTTTTCCTGGTTTGAATCAGTGCCTTGCTGGTTTCCATAAATGCTATCTATATTGTATGCATAGTATAATGGACATAAACAGCGCTACAACCAGGGAAGAAAGCACTCACGTTGGAAAAAAAGGAGAGAAACAGGGCTAGTTTTGATCTGTATTAATATCAAAAGTTTTGAGGGCATTAACAAAATAGTTGTGAGTACAGAAGCCTTCCTATGGCACCTCCAAGTGATTATGACTGCCATAAAATGTGTATAGAATAATAAAAAAACACTACTTCATTAAAAGAAAATCTATTTTTTTCTAATTTTAAGATCCTTCAGTTGTAAAAAATATAAAAACTGATACCCGGAGATAATCACTATTTTATATTCCCAATATTTAAAAACACTTAAACAGCAGCATCTGGGAGCTTACACAGTAGAAGAAGATGCAGCTCCTAGTAAAGTAATCTCCATGTAGTCCCTCAAAATGAAATATATACCATCTCCAAGAAACTTACAACTGACAGTACACACAATATTTAACACATCTTTTCTACATGTATTAATTTAAACATTTGCTTCATTTTCCTTAAACACTCTCTTATACAGAGAGCTGATAGGAGAGCCATTTACCGCTGAGCTGAAATATTTCTTTGATTATTTGAGATGCATGGAATAATAGAAGCATGGAAGAAGCTGCAGTTTTACTCAGTTGCTTCTCACATACATAATTGTCCAGAATTCAAATATAAGCATGTTACTATCACAGCTAAAAAACAATAAATGAATGCAGTTGTTCTAAATTTTAAAAAATAATAATAAAAAGGCATCTCTATTACTTAGAAAGTTTTAATTCTCACCGTTACAAGAAAGGTGATAGAAAAAGAGGATCTAGTACTCCAGTGCTGACTAATTTCAAATTAACAACACAATCTCTGTGCTCATTTTCTACAAACTTTTTAGGAATTTGCGACAGTATATGGTATATGGAATGTATGCTTTTTCCATACAAAGTAAACAATAGTAAGTTTCTAGTTTGGGCAACTCAGTAATTAGATGATGGCTACAGGCCACTGCAGCTAAATTTAACCTGGGAAAAGATACATAGAAAAAATATCTCTTTGGAGCTCTTTCAGTGTGACTACATATGAAAATGAAAACAGCTTTGTTTTTAAAGAAATAAAAAATTAACCAGAAAGCAGATAATATTATGCTATGGACATTTTTACATCTAGTACAGATTGCAAGAGCTAGAGAATTTTACTGCAATATGGCAAGTAAAGCAGAATGCAGGAAATCAATGAATTTTCTTGCTGGCTGGTTTGTTTTTTTTTTTTTTTAACTTCATAAGAGAATGCAAGATAAATCCAAATTGTTGAGCATGTTATGTCCTTTAAGCTAAAAAAAAAAAATATATTTTCTAATGATACAGAACAATATGTATATACATATTATGCATTTATCTTTGTGCTGCTTGTAAATACTGTTTTAAGGCTGCATTCATATGTTATATTGAAAGGGAAAGCTGCATGCACAAGTTTCCTGTCAAGACAGTATTTCTGCATATGTTAATTCTGAACATGGAGATGCTTTCACCAGACTGGGTATAGGACTGATTTGCATTATCATCCCAATTCATCCCACATGGTCCTCAGCTGCCACTGCAGAAATGCCTGAGTTCCCATAAGCTTCACATCAGATCTGCCTGTTCTGTGGTGAAACTCCTAGCACCTTTGGAGATTTCAAGTGACACTTAATGGCTGTTTTGGCAAGCAAACCAAGCTCTAAATGTTACCAGACTACGCCTCAGGCTAAGCTTCCCTCAGCCGTAGCCCGTGGAAACAATCCAGTGGGCAGCAACACTGATTTTCTATAGTTCAAGAAGAACCTTGAGGATTTATTTTACTGCTCATAAGACTTCAAGACCAGCTCCAATTTAGGATATAACTTCCCTGAACCAAAGTTAGACAGACACTCAAATCTCCTCCATATACCACAGTCTCTCTCTTCTCATGGGAATATAAACAATGATCTGCGTAATGCTCTGATAAACAAGGGCTTCCTTTGCAACTTGCAACTTCACACAGCAAGCAAGAGAAAAATTTAAAAAGCTACAAAAAGTTCTGTTTCTTGTTTTCCCCTTCAAATTGATTATGGCACACACAGGAACTCAAAGGTTCAATGAAATCAGGACCATTTTTTGAGTTCCAGAAGAACAGTTAACAAAATAAAGCAGTCACCAAGGGATAGTTGCAGCAATTTGACTGCCAGAAGGTGTAGCCAGAGTACCTTTGGTTGGGATGAACAGTAAAGAATAATTCTCTATAGCCAAATTCACTGATAAATGGGAATGTGATGGGAATTGTTAACCCTTTCAGAGTAAAATATCAGTACACATTTATCTTCTTGTGATATTCTGCCGAGTGTAAAAATAGATTATGTTTTATTAAGCCACAGACTAAACAGCACCATAGCACCAAATTTATTGCTTCACTTGGTAAAACAGCATAAAACTAAGCAGTGCAAGGATATCTCACAACAATAGCTCCCCCATTTAACAAAGAATAAAACAGACAAATTCTATTAGAAATGAAAGTAAAAAGGAGTTGAAATAAGTACTTTGAAAAGAAAAAGAACTCTTGCTGTGGGCTGTGCAATTAATTTTGGTCAGTAAACTGCAAAACTCTGTTCTCTTGTCCAATTTACCATTGTTCGGTTGTCAGATTAGATCAATTCTAAGTAGAATTTGCTACCTTTCCTGAAGTTGTTTGTGATCTGTCATGCTAAAAATATTCTAGTAAGTAAAAGTTTTGTACAGACAGAAATCTGCAGAGAAAAGTTTTTCTGCTGTATTTCTAGACTTGAAGACACTTTCTTATGAAACAAAGCAATATCAATGATTTATTATTCTTCTTCCACTTAACATCCCTTGGCCTGAAAGGTTATGGTAATTTGATTAGTGTTTTGTCTTTGAGAATGATCAAAAAAACTTATAGAAAGACTAAACTTGTCTTTTTATAATCAAAACTATTTAACTTGCAATTCTTTTCAAATTTACATGGTTATAAATAGTCATAAATACAATGAATGTAGTCAATTTGCATTCCTTAAACACTATTTTGTTTATATTTACATTATGTATGATTGACACTGTCATTAGTGTCCTTGCCAGTATCCTATCAAAATGATTACCCTCAGCATCCCAAAGATTCCATTAGAACATCTCCTTCACCCAGAAGTAAAAAGATTTTATAAAAAGAACAGTCTCGTGAATTAAGCACCTTTCACTCTGCCAAAGTTAATTTCTTTCTAGTTTCCCATTTCTATTATAGAAATTAGGAAACCTTCAAATAATTCAAACTTCTAAAATATAATTGTTTTCTAATTAGGCCACTAGAATGATTTTTGCGCAGTCAGGACACAACAGTCCACCAAGCACATTTCCCCAATTCCTACCCTAAAACTCATTCCCTACACAAGCACAAATAATACTTATAAGTTGTATATTCTCTAGAAATGCTCTAATGTAAATTGTCACCACCTCTGAAGTCGTGGTTCTGCACAGCTTGAAAGTTTTCTACGTCTGTTCATCTTCAGTGCTTAGAGTAAATGAGCAGTGGTTTCTGTTGTGACTATTCACATTCAATCACCTGGCAGGCTGGTATATCAGAAATCAGATAAAGGAGATTCCAACAAATTTCTTGTTTGTTTTTCAGTCCTGCATATAAACAGTGATAAAAGAATGTTAGATTTCCAAAGCCAGCTCAGTATCTCTTATCCTCTGCTAATTCCGCAGAAGGGCCTTATAAATCAAGCTAAAGCAGTAATAAACTTGTGTCATGGAAAATTTCCTGATCATATCTTCATGATTTTACTGAATTTCAAACAGGCCACACCCCAACCCACAAAACACATTAAAATAAAAACTATAAAAGAAGACCCAAAATCCCACAAAATAAGCATACAAGGCAGAATGGAACCTCTCTATTGGAATATTTTGTGGGGTTTTTTTTCATAAGGAAAGGCTTTTACTTTGGATGGCAGATTTTATGTCACTTCTTATCTTGTCCAGTGATTGCAAAAGAGGAAATGCTGCTAAGGCACAAACATTACTTACCACCTTAATTCATTCACTTTCTTAAAATGTGAATGTACCAGCAACTAGAATTATGCATGTAAGTTGACTCCATTGATAAATCTGAGGTCTGCAGATGAATAAAATCCTGAGTAATGATGATGAGGACTTAAAATAAGAATCTCATGAGAATTGTTTGATTATTTTTCTCATATACGTTTTTATCTCCATATGAATATCTTTCTGTATGCTTGTCATATTTTGTATTCCTTTGCAATACTGATAAATTCAGATGCAAAGAAATTCAGGTGAAGGATTACTTCCTGATCCTCTCCTACAAAATGCAGGTCTTTCACCTTCACAAACAAATAACTGCATCCAAGATATATGTGTAGCCATCTAGTTGACTTATTTAGAAATTTGCAATTATGCTCATAATTCATAACATCAGTATGGAACAGAAGTGCTATTTCAAAGAAAAGCCCATTAAGTACTTTCTCACTTTGTTTTTAAGTGAGTAGTTCAAGTTTAGCTTTACTGTCAAATGTGGACAGGTTTGAATCAGGTAATTGTAGAAGGAGTTCAGAACAAAAATTTAAATTGTACTGAAATAACTTTCCTAAATTCTAGGGATCACAGCTTCCTTTTTAGGCTAACAGCTACAGTTTCCTAAGACCTAGCAAACAAAGAGACTTAGCAGAGGTTAACAGATGAACACAAACAGCAAATGCTATATACCACCACAGAGGCAGTAAACAAGCATACTACAGTTTTAATTAGCGTTTGATAAACTCTGGTTAAGCATATGATGACCTCTTACTCAGATCTGAGGTCCTAAAATAACCACAAATTTAAAAAACAAATCAAACCAAACCAAATTACCCTACAGAAACAGAACAATGACAAGAAAATAAGTATAAAATCTGTTAGGCAAGAGCTAAATTCAACGCTGGAGGGCCCTTTATGGTGCAGACACATCGTTTACCACAGCTGAAATTCTATTATTTAGTTAGAGAAATAGATAATACACACAGCCAAATTCCCTAAATAACTTAGAGTTTATAGTAAATACACCCTTTTAGGTGTCCACTACGTAAGTTACAAAAAAAGCTGTTTTACACAAGGTTGGCCTACTAGGTGTGCCTTAAGTGCTGTATAATTAGGAATCATTGCTGAACTCTGCAGTGACCTCAGCTTCAAGCAAGCAAAAGGTGTTTCACCATGTCATCCTCTTAATGGCAAAATTAGCCACATCAATGCAATCAGCCACTAAAAAGGGAAAATTAAATGAAAGGCTGCCCATTCCTCTTCAGTCAAAGAAAATGACAGATAAAAGGGAAATGAAAGAAAAACTGCAGGGAAACACACACTCTAAAAGTGGAGGCAGTTTGTTGATTTTCATTTGGCTTTTCTTCAAGGAAGAAATTATCAAAGTTGCAAATGTAACAGTTCTTACAGGGAAAAAAAAAAAGCAAGCTTTGTATATACATTCAAAATTAATGTCATTAATCAAGTTTTTAAAAATCCTAATACACATTTTAGTTGCATATGTCTATTTTTAGATAATGGATATGTACAGCTTGTGTCACTTTCGGTCTTATTTTCGAAGGTTTGACTATAAAAGATGATTTTGCAAAGCAGAGACCAAGATCTTTCTTTCATTAACCAAATTACGTCATTCTCAGTGCTCCAAACTCTACACCAGTAGTTAATTGTGTTATTCTAAAAGCAATAGAACAGCACAGTCTCTCTGTGGATGGGCTTCGAGAAGTGAAGTGTGCTGTCTCAGACCTGCATTAGGAAAGACACAATACACAAATCATCATTTAAGTAACCTGCAATTTTACTGACCCTCTTGGAAACCTTGGGCAGCACATCAGACAAAATTTATCACTACTCTTATTCACCCTTGCTCCTCCAATAAATCCCTTTCCCACTGGGGGTTCCTGACACCCAGTCATCCTTTTCCCCATGATGGTCAAGTGAAGTCCTGGGAGAGATTTCTGTCATCACAGCACTGGAAGAAAAGTTCCGTGTTCTGTAATGGGGATTCATAACTGATGTCTTCTGCCTGCTTTTCTTTGACCCCTTCCCAATTCCAAATTGATGTACAATGAAACTCTATGAATTTGACTACACTGTTTTTGACTTCTAAATTGTCAGAACATTTAAACTAGACTCCCTCTCTGAAAAATGGACATTCAGCTGGGAAGAGAAAATATCCTTTCTGCCTCAGCTAATCTGTCACAGATGCAAAACTTCATCTTGGTTTCAGAGAAAAGAAGGTGAGACAAAATCTGAGCAAATTCAGTCTCTTTCTACAAGATATCAAGGAGAGTGAAAACTGCTGATCAGGGCCCACAGTCATGGACCCTAAATACAACCTCTCTTCAATGACCTTTCCTGCCTTTACCTTCTCCTATCAATTCAGTTTATCTCCTGCCTACATTACTTGAACTCCCACTTTACCCCATCCATCCTCACTACATAGAAGACAGACTTGAAGAAACGATCCTTGCTTTCTTTGTCAGACCAGGAATAGAAATAGTCTAACATAATTGAAATATTCCCATTTTCTGCCGCTCTGCTCCTTGTGACTTGCATCTCATCATGATTCCCCGTTCTCATGCTCAGAATTCTGCCCAAGATTTACTATAGTTCTTGATTATGAAATATTATGTATATAAGGTCCCATGAAAGCATCTGCAAATAAAACAAGCTACAACAATGTATTCAGTTTTTTTAAGGAAGAAAATGTGCTGGAAAAAAAGAAATGCAACCCTCATTACATTTTATGTTAAAGCCCTTTAAAAAACAATTGGCATTTTAATTGAGCTGCGTATGTTCTGTATTGTGTCATGTAATGCAGGAATTTAATTTCATTTTTCCTAAAGATAGTATATCTTTCAGAATTTCAACATTAGTTTAGGCTGAAAGATAACACAGCAATAAGAATCCTCCACTAAAATTAAGCATGTCCCTGTGGTTGATGAACTGTATTTTCCAGCATTTCCAAAAGCACATTGCTTTTCAAACCAGGAGCCTAACATATCTAAAATTCCAATGTTGTTTATGAACTGATGACTTCTATTAGCACATATTGCCAAGCATTCATTTTCCAGAAGCATGGACTGATGAAAAAGAATCAAATTCCAATTTTAATCAGACTTGCCTGTCTGATAAAATTAACCTTAAATTTAAATGTTTGAGCAGGGGGGATGAATGTACACAAGCCAGATGGTGAGGAAGCAGGAAAAAATTGCAACTTGATTTCAGAAATAGGAGGTTGTTCTGTTAACATGTACATGCTCGAAAACTTATGTTTCCATTGACCACCACACATTATATGTTTGCTATATAATAGCTGTTGGAATGACAATTATGTTAGATTTCTTAACTAGTTTTGTGTTGAATTTTTGGTTTAGAAGGAGCGATATATGCTTTATATTTTCTTTGTTAGATTCTGATTTTCATATCTCAAATTCTCCATTTAGGCAATGAGCAAAAATGCAAATCAAAATTTAGCCAAGATTATTAGAAGTCAGAACCAAGTTCTTATGGCCATGATCTAAGATATGAGCCACATTTGAAATCTGGCCTGCCTTATTCCAACAAATGAAAGGCCAGCCACTAAAGCTGATCCATTAGTCATTATAACAGATGCCCTTCAGACTTAATAGTTAATAAAAAGTCTGTCACAACACCAACCCTTGGTATCATTCTTCCTGTGTAGATGTTTGCAAGGAGGACATTCACTCTGTATTATATTATTAATTCTGGTGGAATACGTCTGCTGTTGTGCATTTTGTAAAGGAAGAGGACATGGGTGCTTTAAAATTCACACGTAATTAAGTATGAAGTTCTGTTTTGAAATAAAGCTAGATGAGATGCTTCGTTTTGAATATAAATAGGAACTTAGTGGACTAATGGTTATTTAAATCACTTTGACTCTCTTTGAGGAGTCTTATGCTAATAAAATATCTTTTCTTTGCATCATCAGCATAACAAAGAAAGATCCTCATAATTTGCACATCTCTACCATAGTCACAAATTCAAATTAATTTCCACTTCCTCCAGCCTTGTTTCAGTAAACCCCACAGGTGACACCACCTAATCTTCCTGTCATTGCCTTGTCTGTCTCCTTGGTAGGCAATTGAATAGTCTATTCCTCTAACGTTCACCTATTAAAGGTATTCCCTATTTGGGGGGATTGTTTTCCCTTGCTTTTCACTGAAAGACTCCAGTGGCTCCAAGCTTCTCATGCCATTAACTACTATTTACTCCTCTCTTTTCTTGCTGCCACTTGAAGTCCACACAAATTATTCCCTTAATTAAAGACCCTCAGCTTCTTCTTATCAGTTAACCCAAACAATCAAAGTGGTCCACTGACAGTTGTTTTGCATAACAGTACACATACATCTTTGTTCATTTAGGAAGCTAAGAAGGTAGCATTTAGAGCTTTTATTGTTCAAATCCATCAGGAAAACAATGATCCTAGGACCACACTCCAAGAGACTCTAGTTTGCTTAGCATCTTCTGAGAAACAGGTGCTTTACTAGACAGAAGAAATGGTATATTAAAAGCTTGCTTCACTGAGATCTAGCAACCATCGAAGAGCATTCTTGTCAGAATGGAATTTTTTTATGGTTATGCTGGTTTCCTTTACAATTTGAAAAGGAATATGCCTTTAAAATTGCTAAAACGTTCCACTTCAATGAAGTAAAAATGTTTTCATTGTAAGATTCCAAATTATTCTATTAACTATAACATTCTACTAGGAATACAATATCAATGACTTTGGAATCTGATTTGGAGCAGGGTGGGGACTTCCTTACTCCCTTCCTTCCTTTTCCTTCCTTCCTTCCTTCCTTCCTTCCTTCCTTCCTTCCTTCCTTCCTTCCTTCCTTCCTTCCTTCCTTCCTTCCTTCCTTCCTTCCTTCCTTCCTTCCTTCCTTCCTTCCTTCCTTCCTTCCTTCCTTCCTTCCTTCCTTCCTTCCTTCCTTCCTTCCTTCATCTTCCTGCCTGCCTTCCTTCCTTCCTATCTTCCTGCCTGCCTTCCTTCCTTCCTGCCTTCCTCAAAAAGTGAAGTTGCTTTTTTACCATCAGCTCTACAGTTGCCTTCTTTTAAATCCAACTCCCAGGCACATCTAAAATTGCCTCACTTCAAGGTAACATTACACTAAACCTGTGCTAGCTGGTCCATTACAGATAGAAGTTCCTGGAAGACGAGACACCAGAGGGTGCTGACATTCCCCACTGCTTTCTCAGTTTCTCAGGACACTAAGGTACTCCCCAGCTCCGGGACTCCACCATACCTGGCTGCATGTGCCATGAGTGTAGTAGGACAGCAGGCAACCTGGAGGACTTACCAATATATTAGGATGGTTACATTACTAGCATAATAATCAAAGCACCTAAAAAAATTACTTTCCTCTCAGGCCATTCACTGCCAGGATAAAGGCATTCACACATGTTTTGTGTCTGAGGATTTTCCTACACAGATACTGAAGGAAGAAAGAGCAGTGAAATAGCAAAAGTGACAGCGTTAACACCAGCCAATGGAGGAAGGAAGCTGATGGTTCAGCTGAGTTAGGAAGGAATCAAAATACATTAAGCACTGATGTACTTCTGTGCCACCCCCCAACAGATGTGTTACTTATGAGAGTAGCACAAAACATCTGCATATTGCTTTATTCACAACTGGGGCCACTAAAACAGAATGCTCCCAGACCACAAGAACTGTACATCTGCCTGATTGCTTTTTTGAGACACATTACTTCAAAGAAAGGATTCCAAGGCTGAAGTCAGAGACAATCTCAGGAAATTATTTTATTTAAACACCAGATTGCCATTAATTCACAAGAAATGAGCACTGTTAATCTAGATTCAGATCCATATGGATAGAACCAACACTTAATATTTTGTCAAAGCAGCAAAGTAAAAATCTAAAATAGATTCTATTATTTACAATAAAAAATGTGATGAACATTGAATTTTTTTTTATTATTTTCCATTAGCAAAAATTATTCTTTGTATTTTGGACATGCACATAAAGGAAGATTTCTGCTGTTTTAAAATTGTAAAACCACAACACAAAACAGAATTCCCCCAAAATTATGCAAATTTGCAACTCAGGAGAACTTCTAACTGCAATAACAATTACTAGTAAACTTTGAACTAGAACAGTTGGTTAAGAAAGGGCAGAGGAGTCAGATCTTATAAATGGAAATAAAGCAATGGCATGAGGGTGTTGCTTTAATGAGACTCGAGCATGTGTGCCTGAAAGGTTCTTTTAATTCTGTTGAGACTTGCATCACTTACCCTGCTAAGCAAAATGTTTTTCACAGGTTCACCCCAAACTGTCAAAGCTTGAGGCTTCTATACTCTAAACTTCCAGAAATAAATGTACTAGCCTTAAATCTGCAATCAGTCATGAAAGAAAAAGAAAAAGAAAAACAAACAAACAAAATAAACCCAACACAATGAAAAAAAAAATGAAACCCAAAAAAAAACACCCCCCAAAAACTCCACACCAATATCGGAAAAAAAATGAAATCTGCTAAAGGAGAAAAAAATTAGAGAGAGGATATGGAATGAGAATCTTTATATTCACATGCTAAAGGAAATGTTAAACATGAAATAGAATGACTGAATAGAGAGCTTGCAGTAAAAATTAGTTGGCAAGAAATTTTAAACTGTGTGTACTAGAAAATAATCCTTAATAAGTGTTTCCCCAGAACACCGAGAACCTCAAAGGTTTTGTTTTTAACTTTTTCTTATTAGTTATATTTGTATGAGGACATGTTATATGTAATAAAGATAGTTTCTGCCAGTAGAATGATATGTATGTAATAGTTGATATTATTCAGAAAATGTACAAGTCGGCACTGGGGGGAATGATCATCCCACAAATGACCCAAGACTGGAATCACTAGAACCACCCAGAGGGATACATCTGAATGCTGTGTTCCTGTAACTCCATCAGGAGCGCCCATCACTTCCCGGACACCCAACTGTTCAGCTCAGCACAGAAAAAATACACTTTATGAATGTGTGGGACTTTGAATGGAAAGAAAAGGCTGATCGCTGAAATCCCGGCCTCGAGCAAAATAAACCCTATAAGAATCGCTTGCACAGGGTGGGTGGTGTGGAGCAGAGGAGACCCTCCACTGTAGCAGTCAAACCTGTGTCTCACCCAGCTCTGGCACCCGGGCTCGGCACTGACCTTTTTTCTTTTTTGATAGTGGCTTTTCGTTGTTATTCTCTAAATTTATGTTTGGTACATTTAATACATTTTCTTTAATTAATAAATTGGAGCATTCATTTGTAATAGGATATAAAGTTTATTTTAAAACATATGGAATACATCTGTAATTTGGAACAGTTCTATAAGGGGCATTTGGATCACCCTGCAGCACGGCAAAGACCTTCTCAACCCACAGACCCATAAGCAATGCCAGATTCAGAAGTTTTAACTTGAGATTTGTTTTTCTCACATGACTGTATGGTGACCTAGACTAAAAAACTGAGGATGCGAGTGTGAAAAAAAAAATAAATTAAAAAACCAAAACTGGTTTTATGCAGGTATGCAAGATTGTTTTTGCAGCCTTTCTGCTGTCCAGCTGAACATCTGCTTCCCAGGGCAGGGGCTGCCTGTGCTAATGCAGTGGCACTGCTGCTGAATGCCGAAGTGTTGACTCAGAGAGAAGAGTACAAACCTTTCTAAAAGCTGTATACCACTCTCTTTTGGATGCAGATATGTCACAGTAAGAAGTTAAAGGAGGATCATCTCCTTTTGCTTGTCTTAGTGAATGATATCACCTCTTCCTATCTGCCGTTTAAACTGTGTGTGTGAGCTCTACTGGTCCTAAGGCGCTAAATTACTTTTTTAACAGTGGGACTGGTTGAAAAAAACTTCCAGAATTTCTAACAAATTCAAATTATATGGCAGATCCAAAGGGATAGAAACTCAGGAGAAATGGAAGTAGATTGTTGGCACTATGCTGCAATGCAAATCTCTTTAGTCGGCATCCCTGCAGGACAAAGAGTTCCCCTCTGTACACATTTATATGTACACATCTCTAATTATATGTATACATTTCTAATGATACTCTTAAGGAGGGTAGAGTTAGACAAGACATATAAAATTAACACTGAGGAAGTCTTTCTTTTCCTTTCCATCTCTCCCTCTCTATTCCTGGGATAATATCCTTATTCCCTGTCCCATCTCTGTGGTCTTATACCTAAAGGGTTGATGGCAAAAAGCTTTTTCTTCCATTTTGGTTGAGCTTATTTCCTACTAAGTCCCTAAAGGGAACATCGTCCCTGAGTTACACCAATGATAATTTATTAAACCATGAACAGTACCACTCCAAGGCTCTGGAACTGGATTGTTTATGCTGTCTACAGTAAATTATTTTAACGACCCCGGTAGAGTTTTGGCCCAGGTTAACTACCTCTCTTCCAACAATTCCTAGGAACAGCTGCAAAGTCATCATGGACCAGAAAACATTCCCCATAGGCAGCTTGTATATGGCCACCAAGTGCTGGAAGTTCCAAGAATGTGATGGATGAGGAGGGTGCTGTTTCTTTCCAGCTGGTTTCTATGCCAGAGTACAGTCCTGGGCAAATATAATTTGCTAGAAGACATGGAGCCCAAGGGACAGGCATGTCTGAGAGTTCTTGAAAGAGAAGGGAAGGAGTCAGCAGATGAGAATAAGAAATAAGTTAAAAAGCTGTTGAAGAGGAAACAGGACAGATCTTCTCAGCAGCAGTAAGCTGTTACACAGGCTCAGACTGTCTCATATAACTGCATCCCCATAGATTTGCAGTCTCGCTTCTCAGTGAAATACTAGTACCAGCTCCTGCTGACTGCAACAGGCACCAGTTAACTGCAAAGTGAGTATGGAGGCAGTTACTGCATGAAGGTGAAGAAGAAACCCTTCTGCCTTCCAAGGCTGTGGCATTATGTTATCACAAAATGACCCCTGGTTTGACACATTAGATATGTAAACTTTTGATAAATGGCTATAAAAGGAGTTAATGTTTAAAACATTTTGGATCCACAAATTTTCCCTGAAACAGAGAATAAGCAGTCTGGATGTACTAGACAGTTAAACCCCTCAGCCTCCTTGACGTATTAGTGGAATTGAATGGCTTACAGTTATAACTCAAGAAATCTGATGGTGAATAGTGTAAGAATCCCAAGGCCTTTTTTTGCATCCATTCACTTTTAGAAGTAAAGGCAAAAAAATAAGGAACTTGCTATCTGTTAATTGGATCAGGGCCAAAAACTCAACAATGATTTCTAGAAAAGTATATCTTTTTTCCTACTTGTTGCTTTTAGCTTCAATTACCTCACTGATACAGTACATGATCTCTTTCATTGTCTTTCTATTGCTCTCTTTCTCTCTCCAAAAAGGTTCCAGCCCAGATGGAGGTGAAAGGGCTTAAAGTGTAGGAGTCTGAAACAAGTGCTGTCAGATGTGTTATTATCTGCTTATCTTTGGATGATAGATGATACACAAAAAATATGTTCTGTATTTCTATTATATTTATCTCTATCATACTTCTCTGGGTGCATATTGATCCCCCAAGCTATAGCTGTACAGCTAATTAAATTACATACAGAGACCAAGCTTGTGTTCTGATCTAAGTGGAACCAGTAGACGCACATCCCCTGCTTAGGAGCAGACCTTGGTAGAACAGATTCATCGTGGAAAGTTGGCAAGATCTGCCTTGCTTTGTGCCAAGCAGAGTGCAGCCTAGCAGATGCACAGTCGGGAAAAGTGCTTGAACTCATTTCCTAGCCCTCTTGTACTTAGCAGTGCAGATGCAGTCAGAGCAAACATGACAGAACATCTGGAATGAAAAGATGGGGTCAAGGAAACTTAACAGAGATGAGAATTTTCCATGGCAGTTTCTCAGCTAATTGCTCAAGGAAACCTTTTCCAAAGTTGCATTATCTTATCCAGGGTCTCAGTAATGAAGTTTTTTTGATGATTAGGATTAGCTCAGGACTTCCTGACAAGGAAATTACCTCACAAGGACCTTGGCTTGAGAATCTGATTCTAGACTGGAAGTTTAAAATAAATCCAGTTAAATAAATAGAAAGCATTTAAATTAGAATTCAATAAAACAACAGAAAGTTGAATTGTCCAGTTACTTGAATTGCTTCCTTCTAAGTACTCCACACTCCATACACTCTTGATAATTCTTAGATAAAATTTTACATAAAGCTCCCCTCTATTTTATTGTTTTATAAAACAATACATCCCTAATTTTGCTTAAATTGTTCATATATTCCTCCCTCTCCACCTTTCTCACTTGAGTTCTCTGGTCATTTGGTAAAAGACAATAATGAAACACAAAAAAAGAGTAAACCATGCATTAACCAGTTGTAATATTATGAAGTTACTTTTGGTTAGTTTTGGATGGTAATATCAAACTTGGATGGTTTATGTCATCCCCAACAGTCATGCAGAGAAAGGAGAAGCCAAGAGCTGATTTGCACCAGTGACACAAAGGTGCACTAAACCTGCCACAACCAGCTGCTCCAGATAAAGGTCCATCTGCTTTGCATCAGTGATATGGTGAGAAGCAGCTGGAGGATCTCAGTGGATCTGTCTCTCATTATTCATAATGGGTCTACTTCCTCTTTACACTGTTTTATTGTGTGAAGTGCTCTGGCACAATTCCCACCTGTCTTGGGCACCTTAGCAGTGCTGTCAATATTATCCATTCTTCCCTGCAATCATTGTTATCTTTATTTCCCCTGGACTTTCATCATTGTTGTTCCTTATCTCTCTCCTTCCACCCCCACCTTTCTCTCTTCTGGAGTAGGTGTCAATTCTTTCCTCTTCTTGCCATCTGATTGCACAAGAACTCCAATATGGTAGCAACCAACCATCCTTTTGCTTTTATCCAATGGAGAAATCTGTGTTTTCTACTGCTTCTGCAGTAACTTTTCAAGGGTATGAAGTAATATAAATCTGCATTTAACCTAGCTACATCAAATCTATGTATTGCCTCAAGCTTCGGTATAAATTTGATTAGATCTGAAAGATCCAAGTGCTTTTCCACAGATTTCTTTAAACTTCAGTAAGCAGAATGTCATAGTGTTGTGCTATAAGGGACTCATCCAAATAGAAGATGATGGATGAAAAGCTTTGGTAAAAAAATGTAACAGGGAGTTAATAAAGGCCAACAAAAGAGAGAGAAGAAAAGAAAAATAGACAGGTCTTTCTGGCCAGACATGAAGAGTCTGATGATAAACTTGACTGCATTTCATACATGAAGCAAAAAATACCTCCTGTGAGCTCTGAGTGGTTATCTCAGGTAGCCACAGGACTAACTGGACTTTTTGGTGTTCTGCCTGTGTTGTCAGGTGTGCATCTGGTTTACTCTTCTACAGCCTTAAAACTCACCCAGTGAGACATCCTGGTGTCAATATGAGTGGCAATATAGACTCAATATGAATGGCAGAATCAAAGTGAATCTACTAGCTCATAAACAATTTGTATTTTGCTTTTTGATTTTGTCTTTTATGGAATGAGAATCCTACATAGTAGTTCCACCAGCAGATGAGTGTCATCAGCAGCAAAGTGAGCTAGGATAACATAAAACCACTGTGCAGCTGCCACGTACTTGTGTGTTGTCAGATTTTGTGTCATATTGCACTCAATTATGTTGTTAACATTGCTTCCATGGATTAATTGGACACTCCTGTTCATAGTACTTTATTAAAGAATAATCCTTTGTTTGAATAGTACTTCTGGCAAATCCCCAAATATTGACTTTCCTTACTTACATTTAAAGCCACCAGATCCTTTTATATAATCATGACTAAATACAATTGATAAGATTTGTCTATGAAGAATGCTCAGAGTATCACAATGAATTCAGATTTTACTAGGGAAAAAAAGTGCACACTGTCTGAACCAATCTCCATTTATGAAGGAGTCCTTTTTTAGAGTAGAATTCTTTTGCTCTCTTTTCAACCCCTGACAAAATATAATCTTGAGCTTCAATGAAAATAGAGAGAGAGAAAAAAATCAATATCAGTGCTATTGATTCCTGAGGTCAGCTTTTAAAATCCTGGCTTTCTTGTCTCTTCAAGCCAGATCATTAGCTTGACTTGGGACTACAAGTCTTTCCTCAGGGTTAATAGAGGATCATATTTTGTCTCCATACTTTGTGCCAGTGAGCAGGCAATAAAGAGAATGCTCTCTCTCCATGGATCTTTAAGACACATTCAGAACTGATTAAGACTGGACTCACATCCAGCCTCTCATCCACCAGAATCGACAAGGCCTTCTTGGCAGGGCTGCTCTCCATCTGTTCATCCTCCAGCCTGTGTTGATAACAGGGGCTGCAGCACCTTGCAGTTGTTCTCGTTAAACCTCCTGAGATTCCCTTGTATGGGAATCTTCTTGTTCTTCCCTTTCATCTTTGTTTAATAGGAAGTTTAATCAATTCAAGATAGAGATTACGCAGTACAAGAGTGCACAGCAAGAGAATAATGGAATTTTCTGATATTGCTCCTCCACTGAAATAGTGAAATCTATTATGATTCTATAACTTAAAGGGATTTTTAGTGAGATTTAAGAATGGAGAAAGATGATTACTAGTTCTCTTTTCTGGCAATACTGGTTTGAGTCAGGTTCCTATCAACCAGCTCAAAATGCCTTGTAGCTAGACTGAACTCTTACCATTCATTAGAAAGAAACTTCATGAGAGCAATTAATTGTATTCTAAAATAAACATCTAAGGTCAGACAAATCACTTTAAAAAGCACTTATTTACCACATCTACTGAAAACAAAAATAAAACAAAAAGTTCATGGTAACTAGTTCGTGGTTGAACATCCCATGCCAGTGAAACAAATTACACACTTTCAGTTAGTTTTCATTAGTTTTCATTAAGAGCTGAATGAAGATTTTTCTGGATGCCTTGTCAGGATCTGGATAGAACTTGTAGCACAAAATTGCAGGTGCTAGTAATCATAACAATTTGCATTACTCTCAATGTTTATAGAGAATTTTCAAACCTCATGTACCCCCAAGTTAAGTATTATAAATGTATTATTATGATTTTTTTTTTAACCTTTAAGGCTTCTAAGAATAATGGCTGGTTACCAAACAAGAAGCAGGACCATTCTCTTCTGGGGCATTTATTTCTGGCAGTCTTTAGTCCTCTAATCATGTGTACTTTTCAAATGATCAGATGTTAAGTGCAGGAAATAACTTTCTTAATCTGAATGTATCCTTTCTCTGTTGCGTCGCGGTCAGCACCCTCTCACCGCGACACCCCGAGCGTGGGCGTGCTGGGCGGCGAGGGAAGAAGACAGACGGCCGATCCCCCTGTGAAGCTCTGCAGTCCCAGTTGTTGGCGCGAGGACAGATGGAGGCGACACGGGACTTGGGGGTGAACAGGATGGATTTATTCAGTGAGCCCCAAGATGCTCTGGGGGGGGCAAACAAAGGTTTTATACAAGAACTCAGGAGGACGGGTATAGGAATAGTAACTAATAGGGGAATAGCAGGGGAGGAGTTTAGGGCAGGACTAACATATCACAAACCTATCAGGGAAAACAAGGGAGTGGAGTAACACAAAGTAACCAATAGGGTGTTGAGCCTCACTAAATAGGCAGGGACTGTCCTGGGGAAAGGGGCAGGGAAAGGAAGGATTGACATCTTGGAGAGAAGGGGGTTAGGAATGAGCTAGTGAAGATTAACAACTGGGGAAGGGAATAGATAGTGGAGGGGGGGGGGATGAACAGACACTGAAAGAATAAAAAACACGCCACCACATCTCCCCCTTTCTTTTTACAAAAGGAAGGAGAGTTCTGACGTTTAAACAAATTAGTACCACATATAAATAATATAAACTTCATATACAAAACACAACAAAATCATATAGTAACATTACAAATTACTAAATGGAAATAAGTTGAAAAACATCAGAAAAGTACAAATTAATTACAATTACAATAAAACAACTTAATATATAAAGCGTATAAAATTGACATAAACAAATTCTGATTCAGAAGTAAAATATTCAGCGGGATTCATAGCTTGATTTAATTTAGAACTTAAGCTGTCGCGGCACTTGGGATGTTCATCCTTATGAAATTTGTATAGCAGAGTTGAAGCAGTGAGCGGCGATATGACTTGTCCGATTTCATTCTTTATTTCTGGAGTGGGCATAATACTGTGGGTATAAACTAAATGGGATGATCTTTCTTTCTGTAAAATATAACTCAACAAATAGATTATTCTAAAAATAATCAAAAACAATAAGGAGAATTTATAGCGAAATAAAAAGGAACATTGGGTAGTGTACATTAAGGAATGGGATGGGGAATCAGACAATCACTTTGTCAGTGATTATCATGATTGATAAGGGGAATCGGTAAGGGGTGGACCAGGGTGCCGCCATCTTAGGGGGAAGACAAAATGGCGGGTTTCCGGTCCGGGGTTTCAGCCCCACCTTCCCTCAAAGGAGACCCCTCCCAAGAAGGGGAGTGATCTCCTAAGAAGGAGGGTCCTCTGATGGGAGGTCCTCAACAGCGATCCGTCCCACCAGAGGAGGAGCCAGAAGAAGGATTAGGGACTATCCAACCCCGCCTCCCAACAACAGGGACTAGCCTCGCGGCAATTTTGATTGCCGGGGCCCTTGAGGAAGGGGTGGGGTTGGCGGGAAACCAGGGGCAGAAAAGAAGGATCAACACGGGAAAACAGGTTCCAAGTGGCGTGGCCAGCGCCATCTTGTAAGGGGGTGCCAGGTGCACTGCGCCTCCCCCAGAGGTGGCGCGGCCAACACCATCCCCAAGGGAAGACAGCTGTGCCCGGCAGGGCGCCTGGGGCGGCTTGGCCACAGCCATCCCCAAGGGAAGACAGGGAAAAGTTTAGGAAAATCCGAGGGGAAGAGGGTATGGGGAGCTTAACAGAAGCAAAAAGGGGAATTTACAGGAGGGGAGCCCGACGCAGCTGGATGTCGACGCAATGCGTGGGTGTAAAGGGCCTCTTTTACCAACCCTCCTACAGTTAACATGCCACCTTATAAACATTTGTCCCGTTTGTGGCTTTTCTACCCTCTCCGTCCAGCCCAGATTGGGGAGGAAAGGACAGAGAAGACGACTTTTCGAGGGGAAGAAAAAGCAATCAAATATGGGTCCCCATAAAAGACTAGGTGAGGAGTACCTGGGACCTCCCCCCCCAGAAACGAAAAACCCACTCGCCTGCCGGGGACATGCAAGAATACAGCCCCCATCTGGACACGGGTGAGGGTTAAAATGCAAAAAGAAAAATGGGAAACCCAGCCACCCGGCGGAGCAGACCCCACCCTGTTTTAGCCCCCCTTACCCTCTGGGGCCCGGGTGGAGATGACTTGGTGGAAAAGTCGCGCCAAACTGGGGACGTTCCTCCTTGGTTTGGCCCTTCCAGAGGCCTGGGTGCTCCCGGGACCTGCAGGCAGGTTCAGCCAATTCCGGCTGCACCCAAGGCTCGTCCCTGAAGCCTTGGGCTCGGCCACTATCGGCCTCTGGTGGTCTCATTCAAGTGCCGTCCCCTGACATGCCGTTCTTCGGGCTCCCTTGAGCCACTGCCAAACCATCCTCTTTGTCCTGGGGTAGGTCTACCCCCCCTTAAAGCCCCTGCAGCACGTCTGCCCCAGTGCAGTACGGCTGACCTCGTCAGGGGTAGAGAGCGCAGAGGCAAGGACAAAGAGGGTCCCGGAGCTCGGCGCTCGGCTCCTCTTAGCGTCCTGCAGAGCTTCCACAGCCGCAGATGTCCCTCTTCCCTCCTTCTTCTTCCATGAGGCGGGCACCCCCACGAATTTGCCCGTTTGTTTTACAAGACGAAGGAGGGGAACCATCCTCTGCTACCATATGTTGCGTCGCGGTCAGCACCCTCTCACCGCGACACCCCGAGCGTGGGCGTGCTGGGTGGCGAGGGAAGAAGACAGACGGCCGATCCCCCTGTGAAGCTCTGCAGTCCCAGTTGTTGGCGCGAGGACAGATGGAGGCGACACGGGACTTGGGGGTGAACAGGATGGATTTATTCAGTGAGCCCCAAGATGCTCTGGGGGGGGCAAACAAAGGTTTTATACAAGAACTCAGGAGGACGGGTATAGGAATAGTAACTAATAGGGGAATAGCAGGGGAGGAGTTTAGGGCAGGACTAACATATCACAAACCTATCAGGGAAAACAAGGGAGTGGAGTAACACAAAGTAACCAATAGGGTGTTGAGCCTCACTAAATAGGCAGGGACTGTCCTGGGGAAAGGGGCAGGGAAAGGAAGGATTGACATCTTGGAGAGTAGGGGGTTAGGAATGAGCTAGTGAAGATTAACAACTGGGGAAGGGAAGAGCTAGTGGGGGGGGGAGGGGGGTTGAACAGACACTGAAAGAATAAAAAACACGCCACCACATTTCTCCATGACACAAACAGCAGCAGCAGATTCCAGGACTTGGCTGTATTCACAGGCTGCATGTCATTGCTAATTACCCTACTCATCCAACTGGCAACTCAGGCAAAAAATAGGTAAGAGAGGGGAAAGACAGGAAAAGTGCCTGACAGCCCTCAAAGCAAATAGTGTCAAGTTCCTTCTTGTTTCAGACTTCCAGATGTGTTTTTCCAACAGTCTTTAAACAAGCAGGCAGGGCCTCGGTCTCCACTTCTTAGCAGAAGTCAGTAATTGACCTTACTTGCTTCATGTGTTGACAGTGTTACCACACAGACCAAAGCACTGGTCCCACACAGGAACCCAGGCTCTCTTCCCCCTGAAGTAACTCAGATTCCTCTGAAAGTCAAATGCTCCAGAAGCAGAGCATGTGAGCAAGCTTAATAAGTATTGCAAGTCCTGTACAATAAAAGCAGTGGTCTTAAAACATCTTTTAAAAGTGGCTTTTCATGAGTTAATTCTTCTGTTGCACTATGTTGACTTATTTGGGTGGGTCTCACTGTGCTGTGTGCAATGTAAGCTCGGGGTAATGTGTGCTTTCCCTGAGGGACCAAACCATTCATGTGCCAGTTAGAACCACCATGCCAAAGGAAATTTGTGCTGAGGGGTTCAACTGGTACTGCAAGAGTATTCTTATTTGTTAGACTGGTTCTTTTATGACCTAAAATATCAGTAAAAACAGAATAAACTGGATGGCTTTAGAGAAACTGGTAGGCCAGATAATACCTATTCATAAGATGCACCTAAAACACTTAAAGAATAGTTGATGCTTTGTTTTGAAGGGCAAATGAATAACTTTATTAAAGAATTCTCCCAGTCTTTTATCTCAGTTTCTTCTCTCTCTTTCTCTTTTGTCTTCCTTTTTCTTACACACCTAAACACAGGAAAGTAGATGCATAGTTTTTCCACATGATTCAAGATATAGATAGGTAGATAGATATACATATTATGTGTATATTATAGCTTATACATATCTCTGCATTCAGCAGGCACTCAGAAAGCCAGTAGCTGCTAGGTGGTTTGAAGTTTTTCCACAATTGTTGGGAAGTTGTCCTTCCTTTTTCTTTTTCTTTTCCCTTTTCATGGTTATTAATCTTTAAAGTCAGGCTGGAATTAACATCAATATTTTGACACTCTCCACATTTTTTGAAAATGTGTAAAACTCTTTATTTTCCACCTACATTTCTTATCTAAAATTTTGTCTCTACTATATTTATATAATTTAGATATTTGTATAGTAGTGGAAACATTATTTTGATCAACTTATTCTCTTCCTAGCTATAAAGTTCTCTCTGTGTACAGTGAGGAGGCTTGCACACTCTTAGAGAATTCTGGATAATGATTTTGCTTTGGTACTGCTACTACAGCGTCATCTTTACCTGGGGATAGAAAGGAAGTAGCCCATGACAAAGACATTACTTCTGCCATTGCTATTGTATTAATATGAAGAGTGAAGTTTACATTGCACCACAGAAATGCATAGTCATAGAACTGACATCCCCTAAAGAATCTGTAGTCCAAATACCTGATTTTTCTATAATCAGTTAATTTCATTTCTGACAATCTGTCAAATACCTTCCACTTCCCATCCTGAATCATTCACAACCAAAGCAAAATTGAAGCACTCAGGGGACAAATAAGGTTAGCATGAAAAAGATGCAGGAAATAGGTCAATGTAGTGAAAACAAGGCACTCAAAGAATAGAGAATTTATTTTCCAAAGAAGTGGTTATCATTACATTATTTTCAAAACAATTGAAATCTGGTTGCAGTACTGCAGAGGTACAACAGTCGTACACTCCACCTTTCAGAACTTCCCACACTTACCACTATTCTGCCATTCAAAACTGTCTATGCCAAAGAATGGTGCTCATTTTACTTATAACAAAATCCTCACAGATTTGGTGTATCTTTCATTCTGTGATCTTAAAATGAATCTATTTCAAGTAATGAGTGCACTGCACTGTAGCCATAGGAAGAAAGATGGGCAAAGAATCTTAGTAATTTCTTGAACTAACCTTATCTTAGCAACTTCATACTGAATGGTTGTCAAATCCAACCTTAATCAATTTTTGCATAACTAGGAAGTTACTACAAAATTCAGAAAAGGTGTTTGGTTACAAGAAGCAATAATATTTTAATACTTACACTACCAAACATTTCTAATGCTGCTGAGCTGTTCAAAATTATACACAGCAAAGGTTGCTCCAAATGGCTTTATAAATCTAATCTGCTCTTAAACATCACAGGCAAAGTCTGAATTGCACTTGTGTTTCAAATTGTTTATATTTGACTTTATTCCATTATCTCTAAATGAGGTGAGTTACTCTAGGGTCATGATCTGCTTCTTGCTATTAGCTGGCATGTTCCACTGTGTACACAAGATAAAGTGTGTTTGATATTCTGTCTTTTTGTTTGAATTTACTGAGGTGGAAAGATAACCAAACATGATTTTTCTTCTATTCCAAGGGCTATCATATCAAATGCTTTGAGAAATGGTTAAGATTCCTTGATGTTTTCTTTATGTAGTATACTAATCTCAAGAAGTAAAGATTTTGGATGCCACATATGAGATTTCTGCTGAGTCAGTGTTTGACATTGAGAGTGCCTGCAGATATATATGGACTCTTAACAACAGATAAGCAAAACAAGATTTTTTTTTTTTTTTACTGCAGAGAATCATCATCTCCGCTATATCATCATTTTATCCTCACTGCATAAGCAAAAGTTTTTACATAAGGGTCTGGTGGGAAACCAGCCTTTGCATATCATCCCCTTTCACCATACTGCCCAAATGATTAAATAAGCTTTTGGCAGCTGGATAAGGAAGTTTTTCTGGTGGAAAGCTAACCCAGAGTCAAATCAGGGGACTATCAAATTGTCCACAAAGTTGTACAGTTGCTGGCATAGAAGAGCGACAATATATTGCTAGTGTTAAGGGGAAGGCAGTGCTAGTCATCATAGCTGCAGTGGGGACATGTATTAACTTAGGCTAATTGTAAAATTACACCCTATAGTCAGCTGTTGGGAGACAGTTAGAGACATTATCCATTTTCCATTAAAACGCCCCAGCTGTAATACAATAGGGGATTTAATGCCTCATTAAGCATGTAATTATTACGGTGCTATTAGTGATTGCTCTAATACTGGGTTTTTTGCTGAGTAACAGCTACTGTCTGCAGCAGTACCTACAGCTGACCAAGCTAGACAGCACTTTGAGCTTATAGCATGGTGCCCTAGAAGTGTATGCTGAAAACCTCTCTGAAGGTAGCCCTGAGAAATGGCACTACAGAATTTCCCAGCTTTTAATCACACAGGAGTCTTGCCCAAAAGGTCTGCAGCCCCCATTTTCCAGGCATCTTACTGCTTAGCATGACTCACATCTGTAATGCTTGCCTGGGTTGCAACACAAGATGATTTCCCAGAGAAGACAGTAAGCTATCATATTGGCTAATAATGAATACTGGGATGAAAGGCAAAAAAGATTCTACAAAGCAGATTCTTATTAAGTTAAACAACTTCTTGTTTTGGGGATGTGTTGTGGAGTCCTTCCAAGACATATCCAAGCTTGATATGGCCCTCTCTAATAAATCTATTCAGCACTGTAGAAAGAAAGTATGATGCCTTCTCCAATTCTCCCAAAAACCTAATGTTCACTAGATATGTGATACATGAAGAAATAAAAATGAAACTTTCTTTTATGTTTCCTGCCAGCTCTGATATCTCACACAGAAGATCTGACCCCGGTGTTGTCAGAGACCCAGAACTCAGATTCATCTCTGTGGAACATATTCCACTTTGTAAAACTGTGTCACTGGATTAGGCACTCTTAAACAGGCCCTCCCACTACCAGCTGAGTTTCCCCATCACTAGGTTCCAAAGTAGTTTTCAGTGTTTCTGTGTCCCAACTCACATTCAATACTGCCATGTGAAGAAAAACAGATCCAGCAGAAGAGCTACAGAGAGCCTATTCCTTCCCCATCCAGCAGCACTCAGAAGCTGATTTTATTCCAGATTTTAGAGATGTTGTGTCCAGGTTGACTAATGCAGAAGCTGTTAGGAATAACACCTCTAACAGCTCCGGTAAACACTACGACAACTAATCAGTTATTGAGTCAAGAAGAGAATGAAGACAGAAGGCTTTTGCACAAACCAGTTTCTGTACTAAGCATGACATATAATATGAGCAGCTAATAGGAGAGACCTACCCATCAAAGACAGCTGTAGGACATACTCTGGGTGTGGCCTGGAATTCTTAGCGTTCCCAAGACAACACTCCAGCAAGTTCAGAATGGCTTGTATGTAACAGGAGAGTAAGGTAACTGCTGAGGTGTGGAAATTGCGAACCTTGAACATGAAATAGTTGTAAGGGCTGAATCCTCTTGTCCATCTGGGCTTTTGCATTTTAGTGCATTAGCATACTAGGTACTAGGATTTGGGGCTTTTTTCATTCTAGTTGAAGTGAGTTTCATTTTAGAGATGTAGCTCACTGCATTGGTACCCTTCACTTCAGCATTTCACTAGAAGCTTTCTTTCTACTTCCATCTCACATCTGTTCACAAATATCTATTAAAGGAACTCAAGAGAAATGGACGGCTCTGTTGAATTTTTAACCTTAGTTCCTTTTTGGCAAATTTCTTCCTAACTTCCTTGGGAAACGCAATATCCTCACAGATGAACTCCCTTTTCACAAAAAGCAGTTTAATAAATTATGGATTCCGATGACCTAATGGCTTGTTTGGGAGACAGAGTATACTTTATAAGACGTATAAATTAAGGCTTTACTTTAAAAAGCAACTGGGTCAGGGTGTATATAAAATCTATTGCATAGAGCTGGACACTCTTATCGGTTAAGAATGGAGTGTTATCTTCTGATATACCAGATATGTCTCTTTCCCTATGATGAAAAGTGTGACTTGTGGATTTGTGTATGAGTAGAGGGAGAGGTGTATGTTAAATCACAGAACCACAGAGCTAATCTCAATCCCAGTCACTTATATCTATTTTACATTGTTTAATTTCTCTAGATTGTATGTTAGTGGAAAGATAAATGAGGAGAGAATCAATTCTGAAAAACAGAATTCACTGAGTCTGCAAATAATAACACTTAGAAATAAAAAATAGGCAATTCTACCTTATTTAGTTATAAGAAAATTAATCATTCCCACCACAGAAAGCCTTATAGATGCTTTCTTTATTGTTATTTTCTTCAAAAGAAGCTAAGCGGGTGTTGTAAAGACCTGATTCTTTTTCCCACTGCATGTCTTCACATCTGAGGGGTAATGATTCCTTGCAGGACTTGCTACCCCTGAAATAAATTTGTGCAACTTTTTTACACACAATTTCACACACAAAAATACACTTATATTAGACCTTAATTATCCCTATTTTACAATTTAACTAAAATATAAAAAGATTAAACATGGGAAGATGATGCTTCAGGTTTAGAAACATATATGGAAGGAACATACGTAAATCCAAAGTAGTCAGTCTATGCTGCTCAAGTCAGTGAGCAGAAACAGTTCCAGAGTTCAACTCTTTTAACCCATTTTGATGTAAGTTAGAAGAAATAAACCCAAAGCTAAGACCTAAGGACATAGTTAAAATTAGTTTAGAACCAGAGATCATAGTTCTCCATCTGGAAAATTAAATTGCTTCTCATGTTATTTCATGTTGCATTCAGGATACCGGTCAAGATCAATGGAGAGCCTCTAAAAGGACACCAAGCCAATTCACATTACGGGAAAGGGAATCTTTCCTTCATTTAGTTACCTTGCTTTTCTACTTACACTTGTAGGTGTAATGAAAGAGATAAACATTTTTCCTACTTCTTTCCCATTTCAACCTCATAAATAATGAAAGATAAAATTATATACTAGTCCCCAACCATTTTTCTGCCTTTTCAGTACTGAGGCCCCTGGTTAAAATTGTCCATGCTTCCAAGAAGAGCAAACAGTCATTTCAAAGCAAGCTGCCAATATATAAATAACAGCTAGTGCAAATGGATTTCATGCCTCTTCTGAAACAGTGACACATGTTCCAGTGTTCTACATATTTATGAGACAAAATATAACTAAAGGCTAGAGAAATGACACAAAGAATTGTTGAAAGGGTTTTCACAAAAGTGTTTTGCCTTGAAAGCTGTTATAAATGAAAAGCTCCAATTTATTAATTTAAGAAAATGTATTAAATGTACCAAATATAAATTTAGAGAATAACAACAAAAAGAAGCCACTATCAAAAAAAAGTCAGTGCTGTGCCCAAGATCGGCACTGGGTGAGACACAGGTTTGACCGCTGCAGCAGAGGGTCCTCTATGCTCCACACTGACTGTCCTGTCTGGCTGATTTTTATACGATTTTTATTGCCCAAGGCAGAGTCCCCTTTTCTTCCTTTTTGGAATGCACGTATTCATGTGGAGTTCTTTTCTCTGTGGCAAGCTGAACAACACATGTCCGAAGAGTGATGAACATCCATGATTGCATCCCAGAATTTGGTATTGAGATTATCTCCCTGATGGCTCTGACTATCTCAATTTTTGGATATTTATCACGTTCCTCAGACCACCTTGATGGATGACCCATCTCCAGGCTAGCCACTTTCATTTGCTTGTAAATGAAGTCCTCCCTCTCTTGTCCAGGTAGTTTTGACATTGGGTTGCAATCCCTGTCACTGGCTTGTGCGTTTTAAAAACTTCTTATAAGAGTATATATTAACAGTACATAACTATAAAATATATTACAATTTTATTTACATGAATTATCATATACGCATATAACAAAAGGCAACACAAGTTGTGATAAAGAAATAAAAATTGGAATTTCATTTCAATTTACTCAACTAGTTTTGGCAAATGAGTGATGAGAATAGCACTTCAGACAGATGTTCAGCAGAGGTTTCCAGCTGCTAGCAGAAATTATGTCAGAGCATTGCATAATCCCCTATGTTTGTAAATGGTTGGAATAAACAGTCACATCAATAGTTCAGTTAGTACCCAAATTCTTTGCAAAGCTTCTTGTGTTATGAACTGAACATCACTGTGTATCTTACAGCTCATTTCAGTGACCTTAAAAGCCTGTGGGTTTTGGACTTCTGCTTTATTTAGAGTTGCTTGTCTTAGCAGTGTGTACAGCATAAGACCGTACAGGTAGCAAATTAACCCTTTACTTTTATCAATTTTATAAACCAAACTTGTCTTTTCAATGCCTGATCCTATAATTCTCACATCAGTCAAAGGCTAAGATGCTGCATCAGACTTATAAATTTGCTTCTGCACAATGTTTCATGTTTCATGTTATATGTGTATATGATAATTCGTGAAAATAAAATTGTCATATGTTTTATAATTACAAAATAAAATGTCAAGATATATTCTTATAAGAAGTTTTTAAAACACACAAGCCAGCGATGGGGATTGCAACACAATGTGGAAGCCACCTGGACAAAGGAGGGAGGACTCCACTCACAAGCAGAGATGGATCACCCATCAAAGTGGTCCAAGCAATGTCAGAATGATAAATATGCGATAAATATCCAAAATTGAGATAGCCAGAGCCATCAGGGAGATGCATCTCAATACTGAATTCTGGGAACAGGATCACAGGTGTCCATCACTCTTCGGACATGTGTTGTTCAACTTGCTACAGAGAAAAGAACTCCACCTGAATATGTGCAGTCCAAAAAGGAAGAAAAGGGACTCTGCCTCGGGCAATAAAAATCGTATAAAAATCAGCCAGACAGGACAGTCAGTGTGGAGCATAGGAGACCCTCTGCTGCAGCGGTCAAACCTGTGTCTCACCCACCGCCGATATCTGGGCTCAGCACTGACCTTTTTTTTTTCTTTTTGATAGTGGCTTTTCTTTTTGTTGTTATTCTCTAAATTTATATTTGGTACATTTAATAAATTTTCTTAAATAAATAAATTGGAGTTTTCTTTTATAACATTTCAGAAGCTGCTTTTTAATAGTTTCCTAAGAACAGGAATAGGGGAGCCATGTAACTATGGCATGTTCTTTCATAACCTTTGTCCTTAAAATTTAAAGCCAGTAAGCCAAATTATAGTCTGTGGACAGCATCCCCTACAACTTATGACTCTTCCACAGCCCTTCAAATCCTTTATTTCTCCACAGTTCTACAGTTTTTCTGCCATTGAATCTGTTACAAAGCACTTGCTTTGTTTTATAAATTATAAAGGAAATATGTATTATTAAGGAAATGTGTTTCCTGAAATGAGGAGAGATAGTACATGCATTCGATGACTAGTTTTGATGAAGCAAAAGTGTCAAAAACACCCACTAGCCAGGTGGCCCAGTCACATTGCAGTGAGTCTGAGATTGTAAGGAGTCAGAAGACAATACCCATTGCCCCAGCCAGAATTTTCCTGCTGTGAAAGGAACTCATTTCTTTCAGATTATTTGAAACTCAATGGGAAGTTGCTGACTCTACAGGCAGAGCACTTAGATCTCTTAAAACATGCAAAGACATTTGTTTACTGACCCTCCCTAATCTTCCCACATGGAAGCTTATAGAACAAAAGGGCATTGTAAAGGCAAAGATCAGGAGGCTGCATTAAGTCATTTGTAGCTCGGTTACCAGCCTTCATGTAGATGTTAAACTACATTTGAGAAAGCACTATTTCATCGTGGGTTTAAAACACCTCTGCACTGAACTGCAAATCAGTTCTGAACAGCTTACTGTGGAGGAAACAGAAGGAAGTATCAGTTTTCCAGTTTCTATTTTTCAAATAGAAAAAACAAAATGAGCAGAAAAAGGGACAAGGTGGAAAAAGTCTGATCAGATATTCAGAAATTGTAAGTTCATCATAACAATGTTAATACATTTTTGTGTATTTGTATGGATATTGTGGTAGTCACTAAGCTTGACAGATTTTTCCAGTGCAGAACTAAATACTTTCCGAGAACTGAAAGAAAAGAGATAAAGGAACTGTACTTTATATTTATTCAGCCCCCCTAAATAAAATATGTTTTCCTGGCAATTAGTGATCACTAATCAAAGTCTAGATCAAAACTCAAATGTTCAGCTATTCTGCAACACCCTGATTAAATGACATTTCAACATATTCTTCAAATACTACCTAAGATACTAAAATGCACCTCAGATTTTCTGTTGTATGGTTCACAACAATCTCAAGGACTTCTCTGCCTGCCAGGTCTGAGAGCAATTCTAAAAAGGATTGGTTCCTGTTAGATATTTATCCATAGCATATCCATGAACTGAATTCATTGCAACAAAAGGGAAATGATAACCTATCATCATTCTTCCAGGCCATGATACTGGGGCAGAGATCTCTCCTGTGACTTCTTGTCCTTAGTTCAGCTCACTGAATCAATCATGCTTTGAAGACAATGAGGGAGCTTTCTCTGAGGAAGAAACCACAAACCTCAAACGAGTTGTTCATGGGTGGATCATGGGAAACAAGTTGTGAGGTTATATTTATCCCTACCTACATTAGAACTGTATTTTCTCTGTCGACAAGCTTTAAAAGTTTACAATACATATTGATAAGTATGGGTCAAATGTTAGATGATAAAGGAAACCTGGAGAAGAGAGAGGAAAGACTTGCTAAACTTGAAGGCTGCTAATATCCTTTGCTTGATAAGGATTTCAAGCTATTTCGAGAATAGAGTTTCTACTCCTTCAAAAAAAGCACATGTCTTCAAAGGCAAAATTAATTTTAAATTGATGCTTTGCCTTGTATATAAAATTTCTAAACTTCTCTTATGTCTACACAAATTAATATGAAATTAACTTTAAACTGACCCTTCACCCTGCACATCTTCTCTGAACTAATAAAATCATCCATTTTTGCTAGATGTTTTCAAATGTGTGAATCTGAATAATAGCTACTTCTGAATTTAATTATAACATATGTAAAGGGACCAACTTCAAAATATTTTTCATCCACATCAGAAAGACAAAAGACTTCCGTTATCACAAAGAGTATTGAAAAAGGACAGGCAATTTTCTCCTGATTTGAAGTAAATTTCTTAATTGGTACAGAATACCAATTTCCTTTCCTTTTTATGTATAAAAAAGGCTGTAACAATATCTAATTAAATCAGTTCCATTGATTTCACTGTTGCAGATGCTCGTTGGAGATGACCTATGAAGCGGATACTGAAGTCAGAACTTTTCTGAAAATTAGTCAATAGCAGCTTTGTTGTAAAGGTCTCTGTAACCACCCATAAAGGAGACAGCAATGAACAGGGCAGCTCACCTGGCACCTGGCTGCAAAAGGACGTGGGGCAGAGCCTAAAGATCAAGCTTTCTGTGAGTTTATATGTTGCACTGCTACTTAAGTTATACTGGTCCGAAGATGGAAAAAAAGGTTCCCTTAAGGAAATGAGGGCCTCTTATGAAAATCCCTCTTTCCTGCTTCTAACTTTGCCTATTAAAGCCTATTAAATCCTTGGTTTTATTATTGGTTTCAGTGTGCTAAAAATAGGGTTATAAATGGCACCACAATTTGTGACATAAATATTTGGTCTGAAATTTCCTTATTTACTTGAATGACATTAACTAGCACACTATCATAATAGAGCTCTGCTACTGGTTGTAAGTATTTATATTAGAGATGAGCTAATAACATTTTCCATCCCTGTGCAAAGAAATTCACTGACTGCCAAATATTTCAAACTTCCTTTGAATACATATCCCTGAGCTATGATACAGTTAAATTATTTACTGTACATGACATATTGTCACGAGGACATACTACTTCCTACTCTGCCTAAGAAATTATAAGTGTGTTTCCACCACCCTGATACTCTGGCAACAATATTGTTGGGGGAAGAAAGAGCTTGAAAAATAAAGTACCTAAAGGGAGCCTACAAGAAAGCTGAAGAGGGACTTCTGACAAGGACACATAGTGCTAGGACACAAGGCAATAGCTTTAAACAGGAAGGGAGTAGATTTAGATAAGGTATTAGGAAGACATTCTTTGCTGTAAGGGTGGTGAAGCACTGGAACAGGTTGCCCAGAGAAGTTGTGAATAACCCATGCCTGGCAGTGCTCAAGGCTAGGTTGGATGGGGTTTTGAGCCACCTGGTCTAATGGAAGTGAGGGTTGGAATGAGATATCTCCAAGGCTCCTTCCAACCCAAACCATTCTATGTTTTTAATAAATGTTTCAGATCATAGCCTAGGATTTAGCAATTCATCACTTAGGCTTTCTGCTTCTTCCCGAGCATCCAGTGTGACATCAGATCTTCATTTAGACACATGTTCTTGGTGGTTTTTGGGTACCTTTCCTGTGACTGGAACCAAGAAGACATATTCTGCAGAAAAGTAAGGCACAAGATCTCACAGCCAAATGCATCATCCTAAATGCTTCTCCCAAGTAGGGAAACGTTAACTTCTGAGATGGATTTTACAATAAACTTTATTGTAACATAACCAGTTGAAAATATCAAAGTAGATGTGCATCAGAAATCTCTTCCAGACACAGCATGTCCAAGTTACTATAAAGAATACCATGAAACTGGGCTTCCACAGCCTTGAAACTCTTCCTTGTGTTTAGACTCTGCAATCCTCCTTTTAAGCATGAGGAATTAGATGAGGGTTTTTTTTTTTCCTTAAAGAAAAAAGACTTTCACAAGAAATTTTCTGTCTGAGATGTTCATCAGGAAGAAACAAATGGAGGTACATTTCTCCCCTCCTATCTCAGAGAGGAAAATACTCACACCTGCTTGCTTGTAAATGTTACAGTGGTAGTAGCTAATTACATAACAACTTAATGGAAGGTCCACTTCTTCCTGTACACTCTATATGATTGAGGAACCAAGAATATCAAGTTCTGGGGTCTGTGAGGAGAGCAAGCACATTGGGTGTTACTATAAGTAGGGTTAGTTACATCCAACTTAAACCATCTAGACACCTATAGCAAAGCTTGTCACATTAAGCTTTTCTAAAGACAGACAAAGAAATACACAGGTACGATTCATCTGCACTGTTCAAGGCACCGCTGTAGATATCTTGTTTGGTCACATTATCCTTCCTGTTATCCTTCTCTTCTGTAGCCAAAGTGTCTACAGAGGGCTCCTGTAGGCTAGCCTTCTAATATAGTTTAATGTAGGCTAGACACTAAAATAAAGTCTCTGACAAGATCCTAGGTGGTTTTGAAAATACCATTATAATATATTGTGTCAGCTGCTAGCACTACTCTCAGGAGTTAAGATTTTATAAGAAACATTTTATTGCTGATATTTTCATTATTTTTTTACATCCAGTGCAGTCTAATGGTGAACAGATTTTTAAAAGGAGTCATGAAGAAGGAGGGGGAAACATAACCCAGTAGAAAATTACAGGTGTAAGCAACCCAAAAACAGCAACATATTGAACATCTTGTAGGACAAAATGTTTACCAAAACTTCTGTTCATAGTTTTCCTCTTATAAAGAGGCCTTTATTAAAAATGGCACAGCTACATCAATCTTTTAATTTATGAGTTAACACAGAAAGCTGCAGGTCCAGAAGAATAACCGCAAGCAGTGTAAATCAGGCTTTTATATATTTAAGGCAGTAAAAGATAATTCAAATTGAAAACGTGATAGACATAGATATATAGATATATAGATTTATGTAAGTCTATAGTCTCACATACTGATAAGTTCATTTGAATTTCTCACCTTTCTCTGAGTAAAGAAACTTGAAGAAATACTCATAACAAAAATGCTTTAAAGAACTTTTAACCTAAGCCAGTGTAGACAGCTGTAGAGAGTAACAGAAGTGTGATTAAAAAGTACATAAAACCTCTGCTATATATAGGATAATTCTGAACCAGAGGTCAGCTAACTATTACATAGAATATTTTACCCATATTTTTTGCTATAGAAAATATGTTGACTAAAACCTAAAGTTTTTGTAGAATTTGATTGGCTGACTAATTAGCTTATTATGGTGAAACTTTGCAAAAAACATAATTATTTTGCTTAAGGGTAAACCTGTAATACAGGAATCTGCACAAAGTCCTTTAATTTTTCAATATTCAATAAAGTTTTTCACATCAATGCCCAAGAAAAGGAAAACAGAAAGAACAAACCTGCCTGAGCAGGTTGTGTGGTTGTGACAGGATCACCAGGAAACTTTCAAGGGACTTTGCTTTTCTTGTTGATTTTATGTTTCAAGCATTCAGATAACTGGGCAGCAGCATGAAACCCTAAGGTAGATATTTACTTTAGATCAGCTGTTATGTTTGTTTTTTCTTTTTCCTTTTTCTCTCTGACGTTATATTAATATTTGTTCTCTATTAATTCCATGTAATTTTTGACACCTCTTTAGCTAATGTAGATTACTGCATGCAAAGACAAGCTTCTTTTACGTGTAGGAAAAAGAATAACTTCCCTTTGTGAAGTGCTTGTAGAAACACATATAATAGAGTTATAGTCTTATCTACAGTAATAACTTTCCTGAGAAATTTTGACCAGCTGATGATGATTTACTTTGTATCATTTAACTGTGAAAATAACTCAGGTCATTCTGGTTTGCATGTCTATAAATAAAGTATTTAAAATTGAATATATCTGCTTACAGCTCTTTCTTCATCCTATTGAAGTGACATTTGCATGTATGCTGTCATTTTCCTTGTATATGATGTTAGATGTTGGTGTGCCTGCCTATCTATGTCTTAATTACTTTAAACAACAGGTTGTGCTCTGATTCCAAGCAAAGTCCTGACCTTGGAGCACAGCTGGGTGTTCTGCAAGCTGGAAATGTGGAAATGTGGGAAATGGTGGAACAATGTTGCAGAGCTGGAGAAGCATGAGTGTTCAAGACAAAGGCAGGTGTTTCCTTTTCGTGCTCCAATTTTTCGCATGAAAAACTGAAGCCTAACCAAAAAAAAAAAAAAAAAAAAACAAAAAACCAAACCTCATACACCCTTCTGACTTCATGGCTCCACACAAAATGTGATGTTCAACAATAACAACATGAAAATGAAGGTATTATCACTTGTCAGCAGAGGCCAGATAATTAGAAAAAAAAAAAATAAATGTATGTCTCATTAGACTCCTTTCTCATATTCAGTCTTTGAAAGAGGTAGATTACAGAACTTTTTCTATAACAGTTCAAGAAAGAAAACACATCAGGTATGTGTCCAGCTTCAGGTATAAAATTATAATATAACAATCAAAAACTACTACAGGCAGCACTTTTGATAATTTAAGGGGTAAATAGACTGCAGGAATGGGCAATGTGAAACCATGACATATTTTGCTGCATCTGCTTTCTTCCAATGTCAATCTTCTCAAATTTCACCATAATTTACTGAAAATCATCAAGATAAGAATTCAGTAGATAGATATCTTCTAAATGCCAAACAGTAAAGGAAGAGGGGGCATCATTTCATTATCTATAAATTTAATCCTGAAAAATATAAATAAACATGAGATCTTTATTAAATTCTCTGTGTAGTTCTAGACAAGTGAAAGATTGTGTCAAATAGTAACAAAAATAATAGCAGACTTTGCAGACAATAAATATTACTTTCTTATTAGGATTATTTTAAGAAATATTATCCAGTAAGAATATTTTGCTGCAATAACATAGAAGATTCAATACCAGTATCATTTTTGCACATCATATTGTGAAAAGCAGTAATACAATTTAAACCCAAATCTTAACCAATATAATACTTGAGACAGTTCTCTAAACTGCAGTATTTAAACAGTGATCACTTTTTCTAAGAATATTTTCTAATTTAAAAAAATGTAATTGTTAGTATACAAAACGAATTTGAGTCTTTTATTGGTCAAAACTATATTAAATCCCAATTTTTTACAATTTTAATACCTATATAATCTACTGTGGATTTACCTTATCTATCATTTTACATATTAAGATAAAATCTATTCCATGGTTCCTGCTGTGCCAAAACCAGTATTTCATATTAAGTTTATTATCACTTTTGAAAGTCTTTATAAAACTTTACTTCTTAAAAGTAGATTTGAAGGATATATTTAGCTGCACAGCAACTTCCAGAGGTCTTTAATCCACAGAACAATCATGACAGAGCAATTAACTCTGCTGAAGAATTAAATATGTCCACATCTCCAAATGCATATGTTCAAATACTGTGTCATACTGGGGCCATTACCTTCCATTCATAGCAATATTTAAAACATGATGTAGGGTATTTCTTTATATGTTCTCCATGTTAATCACTAAAAACAGCCCACAGTTGTTATTAGAATGCTCTTCACTGGCTCGTGCCTACTTTGTGTGCAGGGACATGACTGGCCTCACATTGTTTGAGGCACTAGAGACTCACTGTGTAGCCTGCAACCTGGTTACACAGAAATACGCACAATCTGAGCAAAATTGTTAGAGGACTGCTTGGGGGAAAATTCCCCTGCCCATGATGAATAGTCCCAACAAAGAGGTTGCTTCTCTTCTGTCTCCATTTGCACAGGGCTTGACTGTGAATAACAGCTTTATGAACCTCATAACTACTTTTCAGTAGAAGAAATAAAGCTTTTACTCTGTGTGCAACATTGAATCCTAATGGCACAGGGAGCTGATTAGCATACCTGAAAACTTTAAAAAATATGTCATAAAATAAGTTTCTATAACATTTAATTGGAATGACGCACAATAATTTTTGCACTGATACGGTTGTTCAAAACTAAGCACTGGACAAAAGCAGTACAGCCTTTGAGGAAGATGGAATTCTGTGGCAGATAGTCAACATAAAGGGGGAGAGAGCAAGAACATAGGCAATTTGACCAAATCACACTGAGATGGAGAATCTGGCTCAAACTACTGGGTAAAACCCTACTCCAGGAAAGTTGTCCTGAAACTTTTAGAGGTTGATATTGAAGAACAAATTATATGTCTTCTTTGAAATCCCATAATGGCAATACCAAAAAAGAAAAAAAAAAAAAGTATAAATGAGGCATTACAACAAACAAAACCATGCAAGATGCAGCGTCTGTTTTTAAGACTTTATTCTAAGCAGTTATGCAATTACACATAAAAAACTCCAGAAAGCTCCAATTTTCTATATTAAAGGATAAAGGACAACACTCCTTTATATTCAAGCATTCTATTTCAAATTAGTGTTAAAACCAGGAAGCTAGTTTTTCTGGAAATTTCAGCTTTGAAGCTCCTGCTGGTTATTTATTGAACTACTTTTATATACCAGATGCAAAAGACAGGCAGAAATACTTTTTTTTTAATAGGTATGTAGTACCTATTTTTACTGCAATGAAAATGGCCACAGGCTTTTTTTATTTTTTTTTCCTTTGTAGTACATACCAGTCACTCCAGCATATGTAAAAGAACATTTAAGTTTAGCCAGAAAATGAAAACCTACTTCTCCCTATTCTTTCTTCTTTTAGTTATATTTATTTGGCACTGCACTGTCTAGTATAAATTACATCAGGGCAAAAGAAAGGAAGGAAAGACTTAGTTTGTAATGCTCTGCTGCTGGCATTAATATTTTAACAGTCAAGAGTAAAGAGGAAAACATTAATTAGTGTGCATTAAAATGTGTGCACAAACAAAATGTTAATGCTAAAGACTGAGACTTAATTCGCACAAGGAAATTATGTTCTCCAAATCATATAACAATCTTGACCTATAGTTTTACTTTCCTTTAAATCAATGGTGAAATAAATAAAAACTGCAATGTGAACAGCTATGAATACTTAAATGAAGAAATTATCAATCTGGTTACTTCAGTTTTGATGCTCTGCTGCTGTTTTGACTGGAAACCAAACAAAAAAAAAAATGAACAATAAATAAGTGTTTATTTGAAGATTTACTCAGCCAAAATCAAATTCTGAGCCTTTGTTTTTGAGTAGAAGCATAAACTATGAGTAACCATTCTGGTTTCTCTAGTTTAGTATTTCTTTTGGTGCAAATGCAGTTACTCAGAGTTGTATCAGAAGGTTCCTCAGACATAACACACAAACAGGCAAAGCTTGAGAAGGCATGGCCTGAACTTCAGTCATCCACAGAAAATTACTCAAATATAACCAGGGAAGCTTGACATATTTGTATCAGTGGATAATTTTCAGTGCTCTGTAACTCAGGAAGGCAATGGAAATAAATATTCAGGTTGTTAGTACAAAGTTACTAGCTCTTTCTTAGAGTGAATATTTTAAATCCTAGGACCATGTCTTGAAAAGAATGGCTAAATTTTAGTGACTAACATAGTAGAATGTGTTAGGGCAAAGTTCTGGAAAAGCTGCAGCAAAAGGCAATTTCAGCATGTGCCACTGATGACTTAATATAGTTTTTCCATCTGTGATGCATTCTATAGCTCTTTTATTTATGGAGACTTCTAGACTCAAGGCATTTTGCTAGGAATGACTAGACAATTCACAGTTATTGACTGCACATTATACTGTAGACATTCTTTGCACACAGATGATTTATTTCTTGCTCTCTCTTAGTGCTGTAAAGAAGCATTACAGAGTAATTGAATTTTTACATGTAAATGGTCTTTCAGACCCTATTTTACTTATATGAAATTGAGAGAAAGCAGCATTTTCCAATGTAGGGTTTAGCAGAAGTGATGTTTCGTTGATTTCTTTGACTGCACATAAAAACTTTTAAATATGCTTACATGATATCTTATACCAGCCTAAATCCTAAAAAAAATAAAAAAAAAAAAAAAATTAAAAAAATGAAACACTTGTTTGGTCACATAGGACTAAGGGTTCCAGGAGCAGCTATAGTATAACAGCATTTTTGTCTTTTCTCCACAGCAGTTATGACTGGGGAGGGGACGCCCACCAACAGCTGCAGAGTCTGCCATGTTCTCAGAGGAGCATTCAGCAGAATAAATTATGAAGCTGCAGTAAGCTCTGTACGGGGTAAAGGCTGATCTTTGACCGTGCTGACAGTCAAAGCTCTTATCATCTTGCTCAGCAACCATTCAAATTGGGCTTTAATTGCTGTTCAGAGAACAGTGCTCGATTAAACATACACGAGACAGAAGTTGTTACAGGGCAGGAGGGAACAAGAGATGTCAAGGAGTCATGAGACAAACCCTCTTTTTGATACTCTATTCTAAAGACAATGTAAGCTTTATATGTAAAATGAAACACACAGAAAGGTTCCCTAACTACCAGGCACTGTCCTGAAACTTAGTGCTTAATAACCAGTTTCTTGTCAGCAGGAGCTTGAAGTGTCTTTGGGTCAAATCTGTACGAAAGCCACCCTGTCAGGGCCCATTTCACTAATTCACATGTCATTAATCCAGCTTCTCTTTACCTGGTCACAGGAAGACTTGCAGATAAGTTCATATTAAAAAGTTTGAAGGCACAATATACTGCACTCAAGGGAATTCAAGGCATTTTTTTTTGCAGATATTCTTATTTAGATGTAAAATGGTCTATATTCCTTGCAATTTAATAGTCACTTTAATAAGTGTTAATGTCTGAGTATTGCCGTAAAACAAGTTACCCATTTTATCCACCTCAGTCCTTTCATGACTGCTAAGAAATTGCAACTAATGTTTAAGACATTTTTTCTGATATATTGGTAACAGCTGTCCAGTAACATGTGTTTTCTTAACCAGTTCTAAGAGTAGTGGCAGAGTTTGTAACATGCCTACACTAATAATACTTGCCAGATACAAATTGTAGGCACAGGTACCTAAAAGACATCTGCCTATTTAAAAAACAGAGATAAGTCCAAGCACATTTTATATCTTAAACTTCTGTAAGGCAAACTATGAAGGCTAGAAAATTGTAAAACCACAGAAACCCCTTCAGTTGCAGACACAGTCCAATGTAAGCGCAGGAAGTTGGAATTTAATTATAAAAGCAGAGACCAAATCATTCTGCCCTGTTTCTAAGTGTAAAAGAAGGGTTTTTTTTTTCCAGGAAAAAGCAAAGCCTTGTATGAGAGCCCAAGTTCATCAAGTTCACCTTTGTAGGTTCTAAAAATTTGGTGGAGATTGGCAGCAAAAGAAACAGGAGCACAGAGCCAGTCACCTCCAGCCAGCTTCGTGAAACTGTGACTCTTCTCAGTGACATTCTACAGCTCTTACAACCAGGAAAGGGGATATATCTAACACTGCCCAAAATCTGCTTCGATATTAAGGCTTTAAACCTGGTATTTTCAGGTAAATTCTTTCACTCTCAATAAACGAACATGTTGCTTATATTTGGGGTTGGGGGGTTTTCTGTATCCTGTTTTTTACATAATAACATTTTTAAAATACCAAATTACCTTTAATTATATTTCTTTTTAGTACTGTGTTAAATGTTCCTTTGAAAAAGAAAAGGTTTTGTCATGCAAAAAGCTTTAATCTTGGAACACCTTTTTGCTCTTCCCTCCTGCAGAGCAGTGGAGAGGTTTAGAAAAATGTATTTTTAAGTCTAAGAAAGATGTAGAAAAGATGTACCCATCCAAATATAAACCATGGATTTGGATGTCATCAGTGTAGGTATAAGTCTCTATTTGTATTGACTTCTTGGTGTAGCCTCAGTTTAGATACCTTACCTTTGAAATACATTCTTACGATGCAAACATCTGACTTCTTTTGTTGGTTTTTGTTCCCCCTGTTTACACAAGTTTAAGAAGTCTCTTAGGTCACATAAAACAAAAATCTGCATCTACAATTTTATGGTGAGAAAACTTCTGTTGGAAATCGTGCATGAACTCCTAGTCAAGTACCTTGAGTAGAATGTCATCAACACCAAACTACAAGACTACTGTATCTTAGCCCCAACATTCCATTATAGGTATTTTAATCAGTTTCGTCAAAAAATAAGACTTCTGGGTTTTTTTATTTATTTTGAGAGCTTATAATTTTAAATGGAAAATATTCCTGATCTAGTTCTGGTTCTTCTTCCTCTTTCAATCAGATTTTCTTTGTCTGTACTTTCAGATGTATGATAAAGTGCATGAAGTTTATTTTGTTAACTAATTGTCTTTCATTTTCACAACTGATTTCTTGTAAAGGAAATACGATTCTCATTAGGCCATGTTTATGTTCATTCATGACAATGATTCTTTTTCAGCCATGCTTAATTGAATATAAGTCAAAGGCACTAAATGCAGAACACTGGATGCCATGAGTCAGAAGTCTTCTAAAGAAAGAAACACGCATATTTGAAAAAATCTGGATAAAACTTCTTATTTACATTTAGGTCAATGATTTTTTTTTAAAAATGGAAATATTTGATATTATAAAGAAAATGGAGAACACATATAAGTTGTCTCTTAGATGTCATTTCCTACAACAACAGATTTGAAGATAAAAACTGCTATTCAGACAATAATAAAAATGCCAAGTATTAAAGTTATATTTCTGTTATGATTAGGAATGTGTGAAAAGGTATCTTGTAAAATTCAGTTGGTCAATTTTTTGTATAACTAAGGATTGTGACTATCCTGTGACTGAGAATAATGTTTTACCTATATCCTCCCTGTTTTTAATGCCAAAATTATAAATGTGCTAGTGCATGTTATTTCTTTGACTTTGCCTCAGGCTTTGAGGTTAATAGTATGCAACCATGATGATAGATACCGTCATTCTATTCAATAAAGTATCTCCAGTCGAAGGGAGAAATGGTAAATAGAGAAATTAATGAAATTACTTTGACAAGCTCTAATTGCAATGAACTAAATAAATTAATTTTTAAAACGGAATGAAAAGGATTTGTATCTGCAAATTAAATTGTAAAACAGTCTTTTTAAGCAGACCTGGTCCCAGGCCAGCCAAGATCCAGAGAAGGGTTAAACTAAGCAGTGGGGGTTTTTAACTAAATGCAAACATAATGGCTCATGATTGTTGAATGCTTACCAAGCAAATCCCCAGTATCATATACCAGGCTGGTAGTTTGATGCGAAGAGGTGCCTGAAGCAGACTTCTCAAAAGCATAATCTCTGCTCAGATATACTTTGGTTGAAAACTTACTTAACAACATGTTTCAAATAGATGAAGAAATTATCAAAATGTGTCCCTTTGTTAACTTGGGAAAAAACCCCATTATTTCACAATTAATTTAATTTCAAAGTTATAAAAATTGAAATATTGAAATGTATGTGTAATAAATCCCTGAAATAAGCTGCTTTCTTCAGGATTTTCTATGCCAACCCCTCAAACAAAAATAAATGTCTAAATAAATGCATTCAAAAATTTCCAATTTTTGTAAATTGCAATAACTGTGACATAAAAGTCATGCATTATCCAGATCCCAGTTTAAGCTTCCATTTTAAACTATTTTTATATTGTTTCCATCCTGCCAGACCTACCATAAGAGAACAAGCTTTTCTTGGTGTACAACAAGCACAGCGACACAAAATATCACACAGGAAAAGTAATATTCATGCTGTGCTATAAAATCTTCCTCCAAATCTAACTCACATTTTGAAAAGCACTTTTGCTGTAGCAGTCTGTTAGGATAATCTCAAATATTATGGGAATAGAATGAGGTATTTGACTCCCCTAATTCAGTGAAAGGATTAATCATCTTTATCTCTCCATGAAATCATTATACAATTAATCCAATTTAAGATCCTTGCCGTGTCTTGATATTGTTCTAGCATGCTGAGAACTCCAGTTTTCCAGGTTGGCAAAAGAATTAGGTGCTAATGCATTGCCTGCCAGTTCCCAGGTATGCTTGTTAAATCACTGCCTTTGAATATTCTCTGCAAAATGAACAAATGGGAGAATGTAATCTCTTGAGCAGGAATTTAGCATGCTCTTCATATTTAGTTGCTAAATTTGCCATTGCACACCCGAAGATCTCTCAAACAGAAGAACTGAGAGGAAACCTTCCAGCAGCGCACAGAACTCGGAGCCAGAAACCTCATAAATAGCATTTGCAATACCACATTGTAGCTTCTGCCCTGATTCTGACCTGCATTACACAGATGTTGGTCAAGCAAGTTAAAGTTCAGATGGCACTATTAATAAAAATCCAGTGCTCCTACTTATGATTAAATAGATCTATAGCAATGAATTCTGGGTAACTACGTGTCATGTAATCTCCTTCAGAAAACATTTCTTATCAGCAATAGTTTAATAAATGGTGTAAACTGTGTGTACTACAGCTAAGGAACAAACTGATCGGCATATTTGTGGTGAACCTGGCAAGCACTGGGTAGGAAAATTCAGAATGATTTAAGAGACTGGAAAATAAAGACAGAGATGAGAAAAAATGGCTAATAAAATAAGTCTGCATAGATGGAAAGTCTCCTTATCTTCCACACTCTTGACTGTTACTTTTTTCCCATATATCTTTCTTGGAAATCAAGTTCTTTATGCACTCAGATGAATGAAATATGAATCCAAAGTTGTCTGCAGTTTATCAGAGGCATCTATGTTTTCACCAGATTACAAGCAGGTTAAGTCCTGTCTCATACTCAAGTCAAGATGTTTGTTGTTTATTTCAGTAGAGTTAATACTCTGAATGTCTAATCTATATGTTTACATCATTTCTAAAATAGACACAAATTTTTGATGATGGTTAAATTTTCTTGTTTTATATTGAATTTGATACAAGGTTTAGGGTCTTCTTGTCACCCAAAAGAACAACGTTTCTGTAAGAAATAGAACAGATTCATATTTCCTGGAAATAGTGTCCAGTTTCTATTTGAAGAATTTTATTGTGCTATATTCATAAATGAGAAAACAAATTTGCCAGAAGTTTTCTCTTCTGATCGATTACAAGTTTATTGATCCTTGTTATTGCACTGTCTTTTTACCTTACAAATGTTTTAATACATGAAGACTCATAAATTCTGCATCGCTTTATGAAATGCTGCTGAAAACACATGGCTTAACATTGCAAAAACATAAAATTAAAACCATTAATAGCAGCATGTTTTATATTAAATCAAATCCACAAGACATATTTCTCACTGAAATGTTCTTTTTAGAAAGAAATTACTTATGAAATTCAACCTAAACATAAAAGTAGTAAGACTGAGAGGCGTGCCTTCATTAGGATAGCACACAAATTCTATATATGAACAAATAGAACTGTAATTAGTCAGGAAAGAATGTCAAACTTGATGGGATTCCATCTAGTAACTGCTCCTCCAGGAGTGGATTTTGTTGAGATGGATTTGGAGGGTTTTCTAACATTCCCTAAAGCTTCTGTCAGAGAGCTGAAATGTTCAATATTGGTTCCTCTTTCTCATTCTCATAACAGTAGCCCATCAGAGGACTGTACTATTATTTTTCAGTGTGGTGAATACGTCTGGAACTCCACCTAGAGAGAAAAACATTCCCCATGTTATAAACCACTGCCCAAAATACCAAGGAACAACAAAACTTCAACAAGAACATTCTCTCCTCTTAGCACTAGGCTACCAAATGACAATGTATATTTACCATAGCAACGTAATCCCGCTTCAGGAAAGGGTCACCTGCTATACCTTATGACCTTCTAATCAGGACACTCTCCAGCATTTTGGGGATGAGGATTCAATACCCTGCTCAGACTAAATCAAGTCAAAGGTTATCTAATTCCTTTATTACTGTTCAGATGTCTTAATTATTACTTTCCATAAAACAGTAGAACATTTCCATAAAACATTTTAGAACATTGTCAGAGTTCAGTTACCTGTATACCTACTCCTGGATCACAATTCATTTGTTGGCAGTGTTTAAAGGCCATGCCTCAAGAACTTTTAAGCAGTCAACACCGACTTCCTTTAAGCATCCTAGAGATATTCCATCTTTGTAGGGAAGCACCTGGTGGAAGTTGTCTTATAAAGAATGAAGCAGTCTTTAAAAACTGTTGACTATAACTGAAATGGAACTCAGGTGATTGTGTACTCCATCTCTACTTAAACAAACTAGATACCATCTACAGCTGTTCTGCATTCCAGTGGCTTTCACAACAGGAGAGGTTTGGGGATTTTTTCCCTGTGAAGCATCTGGCCTTTGAATATATATTATGATTCCTGTTTGGAAATGAACTATTAAAATGCAAGATATATTTATCCACAGGAAAAAATACATCCAAACTAGTAACAAACAGTACACATCTGTCAAGTCTGTATGCTGCTGTCCCACACTGTCTTGCTAGATAGCTAAATCTGGTTATGTAAGTGCCTTCTGTGATTCCTGGACCTTCCTGAGTAGAGGTCTATTAAACTTAAATTTAATAGTTTCTTGAACATTTAAATTTTGAGAAAAGATTTAAATATTGGTGGTTCATTGGGACTTGTCCTTTCATTTGACTTCTGATATGTCTTGATAATTGACTACACACTTGTTTATACAGGTTCTTCTTCCTGTGTTTTGACATTTTCTAACCCACTACTAAACCTGCAAGTGATTCAGGAAAACATATCAATTCTCCTGTCACTTTTTTTCTGTGCTGACGTTATTTTGGCATTTCCTTTTCCATAGTCTCTTGCCAGAGTGTTCGGTCAGTCTATGGCCTTTACTTGTACCCCTGACAACTGCACTTTCATTTAGGTTCTGGCAAATCAAGGACAAACAAGAAAAAGTTTTTCAATTCAGATTTTTTTATTAATATTGCCTTTATAACTGCAAAGAATTTGAGGAACATATATCTATAGTTCACATTTTTATCAATTCCTTCAGCCACTAAATAATCTATATTCTTACGGGTAACTGGCAAAAGTACTATCTTGAAACACTACAAGAAAGAAAGACTAAAGAAAAGATTGTACAAGCTTAATTCATCACATTAAAGAACAAAAAATATAATTAATCATTTTTCTGGACCACATTTCATCAGTTTCCTTAATTCTGAGGGAATGAGAGCTTTAGTGAAGTAAAAACATTCCTGTAATGCTTAACACAGATCTAAAAACTAAAATAACAAAAAAGGAAAAAAGTATTTTTAAGTTTTCTTAAGGAATTCACTTGCATTCTTTTTGGCCTGTAAAGTGCTTCATAAAGTACAATATCTGGCAAAGAATTCAGAGCACCATATTCTTTTACTAATAAGAAGAGCAATGATAAAAATTCCTGAAGGAGCATTTTATGTTGTGAAAAGTCTGACCAAGAAGTGTCAGGATTGAAAACGCCATGGGCTATGCCAGCCAGATGATCTTCTGAGATAATTAACTGCAGAGTCCACAGCGTTGGCTAGCCTGGGGACAATGTCATGAATACTGCATCCAGGACTTAAACTACCAGCTTCCTTTTGAACTGGGCCATCAGGGAGAACTACCAACACATTCAGAACCAAAGCAGAAATCCCTGTGTGATCATTACATGGTCTAGACATGCCTGTGATGGTCAGCAGCACTGAAGTTTCAACTTAAAAATTTTGTTTTGTTTTTCGGGCTTCAGGCAGGTATAATTTTGATATATTTTTTTGTATGTTTCATAACAGAGCCTCTGCAATAGGAGCAGGGATAATGCTGAAGGAGGGTCACTTTAGATTACATAAAAGAAAGAAAGTTTTTAACAATTAAAAACAGTGTGGTGAAACACTGGAACAGGTTGCCCAGAGAGGGGGTAGATTCTCCATCCCTGAAAACTTTCAAGGTCAAGGTTGAATGAGGCAGGATGTGATTTCAAATTAGACACGTATTTCATAGCTCGACATAAAAACATTCACATATCTTTTAAAAGACTAAGCCCCAGATTCCTATGCCCGTGTGTTTTTCTCTTTTGCTGAGATACCTATTGGTTTTAAATTTCATATTTCCCCCTTCCCTTTCCCACTAAGTGATTAATAGTTTTTCCAGTGATATTCCTATCATTTTTCTGCTGAACTGAAGCTAAATACTGACTGGTTTCAAACAGAGTCTAAGTCTACAGGTATTAGTACTAATGCACTATGGCAATTGCAATTTTCACACGGAGATCTTAAATTGAGTTTATGAATACAGAAATATCTAGGATGAATAAAGAACCAGCATTTGATGAACACTTACTCCTCCCTTCATGAATGTTTCAAAGAGCCTCCAAGCTCACTTCAGGAGCCTTTGGGAATCTCCTCCACTAGATTCTAGATAAAATCTTGGTTTTTATACTTGATTTGCTAAAATCAGTCTCTGAAATACTTAGTACAGAATTCAGCATTTCATATAACATAATATTGATTACAGAACATTGCAATATAATGCAATATAATTAAAATTAAACCATACCACATAAACCATAAAAATTAAACCATACCACTTTTCAAGGTTTTGCTTGAAAAGTCCTTTATAGGTCTGAAGGTACTATGTGGGTAATAAACGATATCCTCTATTTTCTAGGTAAAAAGTATTCTAGCTGGTAGTTGTCAGTGCAGAGTGTAAACTATCACTTCACAGAATCAGCAAATGATTGAGGTTAGAAAGAAAGGAACTCCAGAGACCATCTGGTCCAAACCCCCATCACCTGCTCTGGTTGTATCCATCTGGATGACAGTGACCAAGAATCATCCTTGCACAAAGGTGTTTGTATGGAGCTGGTTCACCTTCATTCCCTAGGACTGGGCTGAGATTTTTTGAGAAGTGAATCCATCCCAGTTAAAAGACCTCAGAGAACCACCTACTTCATGATAACTTCCTTCAAGTCAATGCCTGGTGTGCACAGGTACTGAATAACTAAAAGAACATGTTTGCATCAGTGGGATGACTACAAATATGTATACCAATATATAAACATTCAACCACATACAAATACATGTATCTGAAGACTGTATGTTTGTTTTTAGATTACTAATGTGTATGCAGCACTAATGTTTCTTTCATGTTAACGATCAGTGGTTTCCCTGAAAATGAGCCTCACAAGATGATGAAATAAGAGGATGGTGGAAAAGGTCTGTGTCTTGTATCACCTTCCTTACATTATTGGCTTTCTTTCTTTAGATTTAGTCTTAAAATATTGATATTTTTTCTTTCACACTTGGAAACCCAGCAAAGGATATTGGAAAAATTCCAAGATATCTCTAACCTCTACTCTAACAAGTCATATGTCTATAATGTTCCTCTTGGAATCCAGAAAATATATTCATAAATCTTTAACACTGGACCTGACACATCATAAATCAAAATCCAAAACTCTTTGCAAGTTCAAATGTTGGTGAGGACCAAAAAACCCAAAAAACTCTGCACATCTTTGCATGAGATGCATCAGAAAGATTATCTTTTCACAGACAATTTAGGCAATGAAGCCACTAGTTGGAGGCTCAAGCTTTACTTGATGAAAGAAAATGTAAAGATAGATAAAAATATAAAAAGAAGTCAGTAGGTCTTTTAAGTTTATGCATTTATGAAGTATAAGTAATCTCTCTACTTTGAAGTATGGACTAGGATACAGAAAATTTAAAATAACTAGATAATAGTTCTGGCAGAAATAGGAACAAATAAATGGACTCTGATTTATTGCTTTATTAATGAAAGTATGAAATCAAACCAGACTAAAAAAAACTTTATTTTTCTGTTGCTACTTTATGAAGAGTAGTAATTCACTCAGTCTGCTCAGATAAATGTTTAAAAGTACCCACAATGGAAAAGAGTGAGGATCTCGCTAGATACTTAATATTGCATACCCCCAACATATATTATTCCTCCTTTGAAACAATTACTAATCAGAGATTAAGAATTTCCCTGTACTTAAGCTGAAGACTAAGAAGGGAAAAATAACATGCTGCAGCTCTTAATGATTTCTGATTTCAAGTAAAAACATTATACTAATAGTTTACTCATTCAGCAGTGTCTGTGCTGAATGCTAATAGAACTTTCTAATACACTTCAACTAGAGATTTCATAACACAGGAGGGGTTGTTTTGTCTTTGCTTTTAGTCTGGGAAGGTGAAGAAATTATCTGGCATCTCCTTTACATTAATTTCTTTGTATTATTCCACAAGCACAGAAGAGTCTAGAGACACCTATGCCAACTCTGATTCTTAATAGACATTTTTCATTAAAAGGTCAAATAACCCATTTCAGTGTCAATCTCTTAAAAAACAGGCAGTGCAATGAAGATAATTTTTATTCCTAACTATAGAACTGGTGCACATCTGGCCTGTAACTGAACTAGAGAATGTAAAAAAAAAACATACTGTAGCCAATATTCCAACAAGTACTTCAACAGAGAGAAATTCTGACAGCTTCTGTTGTTTCCACCAGTACATCTGCTAATCCTTCATTTTATGGAGAAATAAGAGGCACAGTCAAGCTGAGCAACAAACAACTGCAGTAATCCATATAAGACCAGAATTATCTTTGTAAAGAAAAATATTACTGCATAGAAGTGGGATGTTTACCATTTTTTAAAATTAAAATAATAGAATGGTCTCTTGGGTTTTTTTTTTTTTTATTATATTTGAACAGGATTCTTCTCAACTTACTCTGTCTAGGTGCATGGCAGGTGTTACACATGAAGAAACTTCCTCAATCATCAGTAAAAATATAAATAGGACAACTTTTGCAAGTAATCTTGTTCAAGACTTCTGCAAATAACTTTTCCACTGACTATAAAGAAGCCTAGATTCTCACTTTAGATTAGATGTTTAATTTCAGTGCAGTTCAAAGCAGGCAAGGTAGGTCAAATCACCTATATAATATCTTTATTAGTTCAATACATCACGTACATAATACGTGTTATTATATACTTGTGTGTATATTTAGTCTTTGTACATGTCCATATGTGTGAACACATGGGGGAATATGGGCAGATGAGTGTACACGTATGAACTCAAATCACAGAGTATGTACATCCTAGCTGTTTACAGATTTAACATAGGTATACTGGAGGACACAGAAATATATTACTGTCTGCTTCAATAGAAACATGCTCCTTAAAAAACAAAATAAATCATTTTATATAACGAACAATACAAAGCTTTTAGAGAAGAATTTGCCAGTGTACCAAAGAATATTTCCTTTCTGATCTCTCAGTTATGTAGTTACACATCAGGTGTACTTAATAATTCAGGCACTTAATGCTGAGGCCAGTCAGAGCATGGAATAGAAATAATGCCCCACAAGAGTAAGAAAAAAATTATATTTCAACCCAGCAGCAATGATATAAAGTCTTATTTATGCCAGGTTCCCAGTGAAATAATTTGTATTCACAGAACAATTTTTTTTTTGCCTACATATGCTCCCTATTTGTTGTAATCTGTGTTCTCCAAACTCTTCTTGCCAAAGTCAAATCCATCCACTCAATTTTCTTGGGAAGCACTGACCAGTTTTCAGAATCTTTTCTTTAGCAATATAAATAGGAGAAACTCCATAAAGAGGATGAAAGAGGAAAGTAAAATGAGGAGCCACTGCCATGATAGAATCAAATTTCCAGACATGCCATTAAAATGAGAAACTAATTACCAAATTCTGGAGTCAGATTTTACACTTGGATACATGTACATAACTCCCTTGGTTTCATTAGGAGCTACTCTTATGTACCAGAGAAGATAGTTTGGCTTAAAATTTGTAATCATATCACATTAAAAAAACTTGTTCTTCAAGTGCAGCCAGAAGTTCAACAAGTTAGTCATGCAAACTTTACATTATGTAAATATTTGGATTAATTACTTTTTTTTTTTAATAAACCATCTCAGAGTAAGCAGTAAGTCCTATTACACTACTTGTTTTACTGGGGACAGTATTTCTTGCAAATTGACAAGTCAAAACAGAATGCACAGCAGAACAGCAGAAGAACCATGAGGCAAAATGTAGGAAATAATGTGTACTGAGATGAATCATTGAAAAGTAGGATGACAAGACATTCAGGATTCTAATAATTAATCTCTGCCAGCTAATAATAATGTAAAGAAGCTAAGAAGTGCTTAGCAATACTGTAAGAAACATGACATACAATACAATATTAAGTATTCTTTACCAAGAACACCTTGTCTAACTCTCAGTAAAGATATACACAGAATTGTATTGTACATTGATGCTGTATGTTGGGAGATTTACAGCTGTTTGTGCTTCCCATACCATCAAACAATTGATATGGACATATCTTTGGGTAGGATTGTGTTGCGTATTCAAGCATGCAAAATAAGCATGCACCTGTGAACCATGAATCTAATCTCACGTTATAGACACAATGTTCAACTTAATTGCCTGCACACAGAGGGTGGCATCTTCTATAACATCCAAGCATAGCTAAGATCCCGGCTGTGATGGGGCTGAGAGATATGAGACAGGACAGATATGGCACTTAGAGCCTTCTAAGTAACAGGAAAAGGACAGACAGAATATTCTGGACAAATTTGCCAAGGCCTTGGCCAATACACAGACATAATATGCTTCCATGAGCAGAAGCATCAAGTCTCATTTAACATTCCAAGGATGCTAAAATATCTGTACACATCTAATGGATGTAGCTCAAGACTAATAGGAGACTTTGATTTTCCATAAAAGCAGCTGGAGACCACATGGGAGACTGACCCTAGGCAGTCTGAAATGGCATCAAATACAGGTATTTAAGCAACTGCGTTGTGTCAGATGTGGTCTGGAGATCTGCTGGACTCATCCTAGAGTAGGCATCCTGAGGGAGATTCATTTGGCTAACCAGAAGTATGATATTTGAGACTCTGTCAGGTATTCTAGAAACTTTCACAAGTCAGGGAAAGTATGTGATGACATATGAGAGACTTATGTTCCCCTGAGGCAGCGATTTTATACCTCTCTGAGTCTAAAATTACATTAATCCCCTATCAGCAAGCAACCACCTCATGTTAGATGTGCTGAAAACCTCAATATTGCCATTATGGACTTCACTGATTATAGTGGCAGCTTATGTATGTGGATTTTTATAATGTAGGCATGTATATTTGTGTAATTGAACATGAACCTGAAATTAAACCAATTCATTATTAGTACCAGAGTTTCCAGTGCATCTGAATTGTTGATAGACAGACAGGAGTATCACCACTGCAATGCTATGAAACTTGAAAATCAAGGAAGTCAGCCAACTCTGCTTTATAATCATGAAAAATGGTACTGAGAAAAATAGCTTTAAAGACATGCAAAAAACATAGAAACACTCTTGAGCCCTTGTTGCATTGTGTATACGTTGCAAAAATGCAAATGTAAAAATGATTTGCATTTCTTTGCTACCATGAATAGTCTTTATCTCTCATTTGTTTTATCTAATGTGCCCCAAAAACCCGACAAATGCTTACACCACAGGCAAATAAATATTTGGTCTGTTGCAAATTACTAGTTTACACAATGTTTTATACTGTTGTATACTCATGTAATGCAGCCAAAACATTAAAAGACTGAGCTGTCTTACCTCTGTCCTTCTGCCAAATAAAAATAAATGGCTTAATTAACATTTAGGCCTCTAAACAAGATGATTTTAATTTGAAGTCATTTTTCACCCGAAACACATCTAGCATTATAACTCTTTATTATTTTTTATTCTTTTATTTTTCACTTTTGCAAGCTTAAGATTGAGTATCATGGAAGCAATCACCAGAAGGTCAGATTTCGCACTCACTTGTCCCAGAATGCTTCCAGAAAAGGACTAGGGAAGGCAATGCATTTACATTAATCATATATTTATATCTCTGAGAAGTGAATTAAGCTCAATGTATTTCAAATGAGCAGGACACAGATCTATCAGAACTTCCAAAAGAATCACCTTCCAAGTGAGATTGTAGAGACTAGATAAGAACTTATATGGCAGCTTGAATAAAAGGATCACTATGAAAATTATCCCTAGGTGACTTTGAATCCTATGTACATTTAAATCAGTGGAGCTCTGTTCAAGGCTCCAGCCAAATCCAGTGTTCAGCCATGCAGAGGACCAGATGTTTTCATGTCAACCTGAAAAGAAAACCATTCAAATGAAAAGGACTTGGGTTAATAAGAGCATAATAGATGAGGCTACACAGGGTCTAAAAATTTTGCTGGCATGGGACATGAGTATACATCCAGCAGCAATCAGTGCGAATTAGTGGTATTGTAAATGTGAATCAGTGGTATTTTAAAAGAATAAATAAAAATATTTCACTGTATTTTACTGAGTTAATAATCAGAAGATCTTGCTGTTCTTTCCTCCCAATGCAATTCCTGAATCGCAGCCTGCCACAATGACCATTAGGTAACAAGGAACTGAGTGTGCATTTTACATGTTCTGGAGTGCACAAGTGTCTGCAAAGGACCTCTGAGCTGGGGGATTCCTGGGGAATATGTGAGGACCTGTTACCTGGGCAGTCAAGCGTGGCACACCCACACAGGGAAAAATACCTGGAGACAAATATCTCCTAAACAGTGCCTAGGTCTTATGTGGAGATGTTTGCTTAGTTCCCACAAAGCAGAAGTACATATTCAACCTTGTGGCCAAGATCCAGGAGTTCTTGGGAAGTTATGTTCTTGGCAATGTAAACTTCACTTGCGTCATGTTTAAGACTGTGGTAGCTATTTCATTTAAATAGAGGCTACAAAAACACAAAAATGTGTTCTGAAACAGAAATCCAAGCGGAAAAGTTACAAATGTAAAATAAACCACAAAATGGTATGGAAAGAAAAAAAAAAAAAACAAAAGCAATACATAGAGATTTTTCTTTGAATTTTTTTAAGATTTTTGTCTCTAGCAGGTGAAGGGCCCACTAGAAAAAAAAAACAAAAAAACCAGTTTGACTAATCAGGTGCCCTTTTAGAAACAGCCAGAACAAATAGCAATGGCTGATCATGTACAGTAAATGTCATCCACAGAAAACATTCAGTCTAAACACACCCTAGAAAGGAAGAAAACTGAAACATGAATATGATTTCTTTGTCAGTCTGACTTAATTATCCATGCCCTCAGAAAATCCACAAAAGATAGTAACTTCCTATGGAAGACTTTACAAAGAAAGAAGTTTTAAAAATTTTCTGAGGTACTCTTTTCAGAGTGAAATAAATATCTTCTGAACCAATACATCTCATAGGTATCATGACAATCCTCCAATCAGGATTAATGATTCACCATGAAAGGGATTTTGAGGTAGGCAGAAACTCTGTAACTATTTTGTATGGTGTCAATCTGCCCTGGAAGATTTTTTTAATCATTTCTGTCTTCCCATATGTAGTTACAGACATAAAAAGAGCCAATCTGTATGATGATGAGGGAGGTCAATGGCAGTTCCTCCAGACAATCTCTCCCTCTCTCATAACACTGCAGAGATTCATATTGCTGAGCCATAATAAACTGTGGGCAAACAATGAAAAACTGGCAGTCTCCTACAGTTGTTTCTGAACTCAGAGCAGCCATACAGCTAAGTGACCTCTGCTTCTGCCAGGTCACCAAGAGGTAAATAACAAGAGAAAGGCAGTAAATGAAGCATTATTGTGCAGACTCTGCCTGTACTGTATCAGTTCTGTGTAAAAATAAAGGTTTCCTGTGTTCTCTTCCTCCATGGTCTCAATGGTATGATTAAGTGAAGCACTACGCTGCCCCAGGCTGAGTACTGGGAGGTTCAAGGGAACAAAAAAAGTTCCCAGAATGATGTGGTTTACTCAGTGAGAGCTTGGGTAAACTTCTTTATCTCTATGGCCTGGAACATATGGGCTAAGCAAGTCTCAAGCCTGTGCCTTAAACTGAGAAGAGGGAAGAGGGAAGCCTGGTCCTGCAGATTATCTATCCCTTTTCAAGCCTCTTCTCCCCACACATTACCCAGGCCATAACTTGCAATGTCATCTTTCAATAACTGCATTTACAGAACCTGGTCTTGCTCATAAAGAGCTAATTGCATGCCTTGTGGTGGTATTTTCAAGGAAATGTTTAGCCCTTGTCTAGGAAAAAGAAGGCTTAGAAAATGGTGATTTTTTTTGGTTACATTCTAAAATCAAAATAATGCAGCCATATGATACACTGTATTTTTTAAAAAAATAAAATTTTGGGGTTTTATGCCTTTGATTTCTAGTCAGTCTCAGGGATCCTAATTTACAGTTTTTAAATGTTCAATACCCAATTATTGTTAAAGAAATTTTTGTTCCAGCAAAAAGGTGGTTGGATTGTCAATCAAAATATGAAGCATAGTCAATGCTGACTTGAAACCAGAGATGAGCATGATCCTAGAAGCCTTTAGTCTTTCCAGTAATCCTCACATACATGAAAAGCCCCAGTTAGTCAGGGTTATCCACTTAGATGAGATAGCTATGACTGGCCCATCAACTTCCACATTCTGAATCTCACCTGGAAAATTCATTAATGCATGGCTTGGCCACATTCCTTTTGAACTTCTTAATTTAAAGCAAGAGGTCTTCCAGGTATTTGGGTCAGAACTGCATATTATGTTTGGAATATGAAATCTATTCCAGCCAGGTTTTGACATGCAGAGATTAACTGCTTTCATGATCCACTTAGCCCCTCTTCCTCCAAGGATCCAAACTGCAATTTAACTTGTGCTTTTCTACTACAAATGAAATACCATATATTTAATAGGAACAAAGCAATACATGACTTCCCAGATTCAGGACCGGATTTGAAATAGCCATAGCTTTGAGCTCCAGCCCTCCCTACTTTGTTTGCAGCCCTTGCTAATATGCAGCACTGGAATACATTTCTCATAAAAGCCAGCACATGATGAACTTACAGGCTGAATTATGCTATTGGCCACCAATATCATCTTTAGTAGCTACTTTGCACTCAGTTATCCATTACGTATTATGGACACATCGGCAAAGTTGATAAGGTGAGAAGTTAGTGAACAGGAAAGACAAGACTGATGCATATATGATGGAAGCTGTGTAAAGATACATGTGTTTACAAGAGTAGAGATGGAGGAAGATGAAGAAAGAGACCACAATAGATAGCATATCTGGAAAATGTGTAGAATATCTCTTAAATATCTGAGTCTGAAAATATTTTTCCCAACAAGCTTATCTGACACAAGGAGAATTAAGAATTTGTTTCATTACATCTGGCTTTCAACAAAGTATCTGTAACCACATCAACCCTGGCTTGGGTGGCCAGACTGCTTTGGTGGTCACTGACTTTCCCATCAGAGACATTCAAGTTTATCTCAGATTAAAGTTTGACCATAATGAAATTTTATTATCTGCAACAGCAATCTATTCTCATTCAGACTGCCGATATATCACCCTGAGCATTCTGTTTAACAGAGGAGGTCTTGAAAAACAGGCCAAAAAATGCCATGGATGTTTATGTACATCATACCATTCAGCTATTTCACAATGTTGAGATATTTCTATTTATATTTTCATTAAAGATATGAGGTATTTATATTTTCCTCTAAGAACAGTTGATTAAATAATACTTGTCAACTAAACTTTAAGCTTACACTGTTTTCAAGGAATAATCTGAGAATTAACTTTTTGAATGTTGAATTATACTTCCTTGTAAAATGCCAGAAAAAATGCAATCTGAAAACTGAGGCCTTTCTAAGGATGGCTGTCCTCAAACTGGAGTCTCATGGTTTAAAGTTGATTTGATTTTAGTTACTAGTGGAGATAACCACCAGAAAAGTACAACTTTTCTGCACTTCATCTGGAGATACTGGCTCATGTGCATAGCACTTGCTTGAATATGTTAGAGGAGAAGAGATGGGCATGCCATCCAGCCATGAATTATGTGACTTGTAACAATGTCAGAAATATATCCTTGTTGTCTGCCAGTGTATGGACACAGACAGAAGTGAGTGACCCAAGCAAATACACCTGAGCCTGTAGTCACACCCTCTTCTCCTTCTTGTTGTGATTGCGTCTCTTAACACAGCATCATTCTTACACAGGTATCATTCATGCTCACACCTTTCCTGGGTACATATGGCTCCTTACATGGCAAGTTCAGTTTGGCCCCTCACAGAATGACTTAGTCTTTCCTTACAGACTCCTCTACTCTGAGAAATATTTCACTGAAATTCCTTCCCAGATGAAAGATTCACTCCATCCAGCTGCCAGAAGAATAGCTCTCCATACCTCTACAGAGTCCTTCAACTTGATTGCTTCATAGGGGACTATGCAAGCATCACACAAAAGCCATATTACAGAGTATAAAATTCTTAATATATAAATCTGTGGTTCTCAATTAATACTGACCCTGTCTCAAGGAAATTCAGGGGAGAAGAACCTTAATGAGGGAATTCTGACAGCATTTGTTAGAGCATGCACACCAAAGTCATTGCCTGGCAAAACATGCAAGTACTTCATTTTCTGAATAACTGGTTCTCAGTGAAATATTTGCACACACTTATCACTGTGTCAGAGATGCCAAGGCCAACTGAACGTCTAAAGCATTCCTCAACTGAGATGACAAAGGCTCTCCACTGTGCAATTCATACTGCTGGGACTCAGTGAAACCTTTTATGTCACATGTCAAACAGACATCCTCAAATGTATTTGCTCTGCATGACATTGGTGACATTCCTTCTTGATAGTAATGGACTTTCTCATTTAGGTTGGATCAGCTAGAGTTATGTGAACGGGAAGGATATGAAGCCCATATCATGTGCAGCTTACTATGTGATGCACGCACAATCTTTGCTTAAAAAAGCTTTAAAATATTTATTGTATCAGTTGGTTCATTGCCATTTTAGTCTTAAAAGGACACTTCTGCTGTCTTAGTATCTGCCCACAATTAACAGGCGAAGACCATTTAATCAATATTAAAATACCATGAATATATGACTAAATTTATGATTTTATTTCATACCACCAGGAATTCTGTTATAAGCAAGAACAAACACCCTTTCCCTTTATCTCCAGCCCATCACTAAGGAAGAGAGCACTCCCTCTGGTATGCTGTAATAGCCCCATGCCATGTCAGATATGCAAAGCAATCATAAATCCACTTTAGCTTGTTAGTTTACTGCTGTTTTCTATCACCAGACAAGCACAAAGCAACTGGAATGTGTCAGTGAATCTGGCCCTAAATCACACTTCTTTTTTTTCTTTTCTGAGTGGTATTTTTAAGCTGTGCCAAGTAATAACATTCCAAGACACCCAGGGAAAAGAGTTACAGCACATTCACTGACTTTCTAGCATGTAGGTTAAATTATTCTAGTGATTCTCTCTGGAGTTCTCTGTGCTGCTTGGCACAGTTTGAGCAAAGCAATATAAGCCAGCACAACTGAGTGGTTAAATGGCATTTACTGCAGTAATATGTACAATTATAATGATCCCGAAAAAAATTCACAAGGATTCAATCATTCAATTTCGATTTTTTTTTTAATAAGTATATTTCACAGAATTTAGATATTGTAATGGAAGAAAATGTTCTAAAACATTTTCTAGGAGGAATAGGTTTTTTCGCTTTCTTACTTTCCTTTTATTTTGAAGAATGTTACATCTAAATTTTATTGTGGTTTTTTAAGAGGAAAACCAGAAATACATAAACAACAGTCAGGAAGATAAAGTTGCACTATTAACCCAAAGTTAAATTACAGGATACAGAAAAATCACATAGAAGATGCAAAAACGGTGGCTGATGAACCTAGAGAGATTTTCTTTCTTTAGCAAGACGTGGAAACACATAAAAGTCTCTTTAACCTCGCATTCCTGACTAACTATGTCTGGTTCCATAGTCAGATTAAATGAAATGGTAATTGCTCATCTATTACATTTGACAAAGATGATGCTGTTATTAAAAGAAAAAAATAAAAACTTCTTTTGTGTGCCATTCTATTCCAAGGAAAACCTTGAGAGTACGCAAATGATTCATGAGACATTATGATGATATGAGCACTTCTGTTAACAGGGAATGATTTACAAACATATGACTCCTAAAACTATGGCACTTACATTATTTTGCTTAATGTGATGGAAAAGAGCAAAAACCTAATTCTGTTTTTCTCAAATCATGCAAAACATCTTTAGCTGCTTTAAACAAATAAGGGGATCAAATTACCTACATAGATAAAAAAAAAACATTCTCAAGAAATCAAATAAAATATGCCGACATATAGTCAGTAGCAACTCAAGTAACCTAGGGTATGAGAGAGAGGCAGCTACTACATTTGTTACTTAACTCTCCAGCCCAGCAGGACTTCAAATAGAGCCAGCAATTAAAGTTAGTTAGGCAATCAAAGGTTACATAGAGACAAATGAGGCCATAAAGGGGCCCTGCTCATAAAAAAAATGTTGAGAATTACAGATTTCTTTTGTGCATATTCTGTTCTTCCACAGAAAATATACTGTATAGGTATTCCACAGTGTTAACTTAGCAGGATATGCTTTCTCAGAGTAGTTTGAAAGACTAGAGATGGGTAAAATGCAATAGCTTAATTTCACAAAGATCCGCGGATATGGTTGTCTTTTTCCCTGTAAGCCTGTACTTCTTCCTGATTTTTACAAAGCTGATGAAGTGCTGTCAAGGATTTCAGCCTTTGGTGCGATAGTTGTCTTTAAAATAAGCATCTTAAAAGCAGCATGGGAACATGCTTCACTTTCAGAATATCCCATGCTCATATCCCTGCCATGTGGGTGAAGAGCCCACCTATGCATGCCCTTACCCTAAGCCTGCTGCCTGCAGTGAATGATGATGCCCAGAGGCTAAATCTATACTACATCATAGAACAGCTGGGGCTGCTGCTCAGGTCAAGTGGCACAACTGCCTTTGTCTGTGAAGCACTTCTGAGGCTTTGTTGTAGGAGAAGTTGTAATCTGTGATGTGTAGATTCCAGCCACTGGATGTGTCTGTTTGCAAGTTAGAAAATACCTACTAAGAAAAGGACTAAGGAAGTCCTAAAAATCGTACATGACACAGTATCTCAGTTTCCATTTAGTTTAACAGTTAGTCACACTCTTAGACAACTTTTTGATTAAATGTACAAAACCATATTTCACCTGTATCACTGGCATTGCCATTTGGGAAGCAGCCATAGTATAACATGATCACAGTATGATTCAGGTGGAAAGGGACTTGGCAGGTCTCTAGTCCAAGCTGCTGCTCTTTGCAGGGGTAACTCTGAGGTCAGATCAGATTGCTCAGGGCTGGGTACTGTGGGGTTTGAAAACCTGACAGAGACAGCACAGCCCCTCTGGGCAACCCTGCTACACTGCTTGACAGTCTTCAAGGTATGTGAGTGTTGGTTTATTTTTGATTTTTATGACTTTGTAGCACTTCTGTTCCAATGTACCACTGTCATTTCTTGTTCACCTGCCATGCATCTTGTTCACCTGCCATCTCCTTAAAGAACCCGTCTCTCTCCTGATGAGTGCCCTGTTAGATCCCCCCACAGCTATCTATCCCCTATCAAGGCTGAACAAGCCCACATCCCTCAGGTTTTTCCCAAAATGCAAATGTGCTTGTACTCCTGAGCATTCTGGTGGCCTTCCACTGGATGATTCTTGAGTTCTGAACAATCACAACTTCTGTACATGCAGCTGAGAATGGAGTTTGTGTGGGAACATTGCTTATAAAGGTTATTTAATTCAGTATGTGTTTGTAATAAACAAGAGTTCTCACTTAAGCCTGGCATCACAAACACTGCAGAGCTTTCAGATGTCCCTTTTTAGACTTTCACATCACAAATGAACCTGTCTCTATTACAATCGTATGTAAAACTATACTCCATATTATGTTCCTTCACTTCCTTGTGGCTTTCACCATTCTCTCTGCCTATCTCCTTTTTTCTTTATGATTCCTTCCTGCTGTACACATTACATCTTCCTTAATATGGAAAAGAACAATCCAACAACATTTTTTTAATACTTTTGTTGAGAGTGCTTTTAGATGCACAAAGCTGTAAACTTACAAAAGACACAAAAGAAAAAAACACTTAGGCCCAGCTTTGTTTCCTCTGATGGGTCTAGGCTTGTTTGGAATAATAATATTAATAATAGTAATACAAGTGTATTATAGTAATAATAGTAATAATAATCATGTAGCGCATCTTAAAGCAAGACTTGGCAATCTGTGTGACAATTTGAAATGAAAAATACAGAATGAAACAAAAGAAATAGAAAAACAAAACAATCACAGTCAGTTCTGACAGGTACAAAACATTTTTCATGACTGTTTTCAAATTGCTATCCCAGCAGTTAGCATTTAAAAAGAATAATTGCCTTAAGCTGACAGGTTAAAACAATCTGGAATTTTCTGAACTATAATAATAAATGTACAAGATCTATTTCAACCAGAAATATTACTTTGCTTTTGAAAAGCACCAGTTAAAAGAGTTTAGACTTTGGCAACTGGTTGCACTCTACTTTGGACAGGGAGTTACAATTTCCTTACAAAAATTTCCCAGCTTTGGGCAGGAAAAATACATTTTGGAATTGGCATGCCAGTTTTGTGTTTTGGTCATTATTAAAATGGGCTCTAAGCTAGGCAGCAAAGTGGAGAATGAATCAAGGTAACTGCTCTGTCATTGTGCCTGTGTACATTCAGAGTGCTGCTGTTCCAAGATTAAATTTTTTGATCTGCTACTTAGACTCCTACAAAAAAATAGTGATCTATAAAGAAATGCTTCTACTCTGTGCAGAAAAATATTCAGGCCAGAAATGAAAGCATGCTGAGGAGCATGATGGTCCAGTTCAATGGTCAGAAACAGTGTGAGAAAAAGAGATAAAATATCTCATCCCTGTTTCCAGTTTACTCTGGCTATATGAAATTAAACACAGCAAAAGTCTGGGCAGATAGTTCCAAAGTCCATTGAGCTGTTGTGTAAAAAGCATAATTATAAAGCCCTGGGCTGTCATTTAAAAAAAATGTCAGCCAAACCTGTCAGTGTGCGTTATACATGCCCGGAATACATTAGGTAGTATTGGGCCCATCAGGCAGAGGAATATTCATCATCCAGATTGCAACTCGGTCTCAGACACTCAGCTCTGCTCAAATAAGAGCAAACCTGGGTGTAGCTGGAAACATGAAAGTCACTGAGTGAATTTTTAATGGAATTTGACTGATTCAAGTTCTGTAGTACCTGAGTGTAATTTTATTTGGATGCATTTCATTCCAGCTTAAACTCTCCATTACCTACATTATTCCTGGGCTGTGATCTAGCTCTCAATGTACTTACAACAGCTCTTTTCCTCTTTTTCCTTGTTTCATTTCTCTTTATGGCAGATACCAACAAAATAAGGATAGAACTGGTCACACAGACCTAGGAATACAGCTCCTATCTGATCCAGCCTCACAAAGTTAGGAGTTCTTTTAAAGTAGCAATTTCAAAGGAGAAAGATAAATGCTGGTGAACTGACCTTGCTTAAATATCTTGGAAAAAACAAAAATGCTCATGCTCCATGCCAAAACCCATGCCAAAAATGGTTCTATCTTGCCTTGAGGAATGGTTTCTTTAAAATCTTTATCTAATACAGCACATTTCTTGAATTTTTTTTTTTTTTAGCTGCAGTTTTCTAATAAAAATCACTTTCTTGAGAAATGCCTAACTGCTTTTATCCACTAGCACAATGTGAAGATTTTTTTAAGTTAGGTTGTGACATACGAGCTGGCTTTACCTTTTTGAGAAACAGCAAACAGTTTCACTAAGCCCCAGATTTGTCTGTTTTGCACTGGTTTATGAGCAGTCAGTAGCCAGTAAACTCTGCTCCTTCAGTGCAATAACAAAAGCAATGTGCATGACAGGCTAAAGCACAAAAACCTCATGCAGTTTGCCTCAGGATTGTCCTGGCAAGTTCCTATCAATTCTTCTTTAAAGTCTTGAAGGAAAGTTGGATAAAAACATCATTGTTTTGCTGTCCAGCCATGGAGAGCCTGGTCTTGACACACCAGACAATCAGTCCCTTACAGAAGCTTCATCATCTCTTAGTGGTCCCTTGAAAGTGAGACTAGTATGGGCAGAAAAAACAAGGAAGGATTATACTCAAGCATCTTAAAAGGAATTATGTCAAGAGGGACAAATCAAAACAACTCAAATTAAGAATGATTTATTATCTTTTCTCTCCTGGAACAAATTACATCTTGTCACAAAAATTGTTCCAAACACTCGTGTGGTCTGGTTTTGGATTATTACTATCTTTGGTGCTTGTTTATTCAAGAGTAAGTAATATATAATTAAAAACACTAGGGTAATCAGTATTTCACACTGATGAGGGACATTTTGGATCAGATTATTGGCTGATCATTCGTTCTTTTGCTTGTCTCATTGTTCTTTGGCTAAGATAGCACCACTTGTTTATATGTCTTGATACGGGCTCATCAGTAAAGTGAGGACTTAGCCCTGCCCTTGGACTGTCCTTACACAAGGGAAATTCAGACCAGAATGCACTGGAGTATTTGTTTAATCATCCTACTGGGTCAGCAAAAGTGATCAGCATATTGGCCTAATTTGAAAGGAAAAAAAACTTATATGGAACCTCTAAAGTTAATGTACATTGCACTTCTGGAACAAGTAAGCATTCAGGATTTGTTATGGAAGATAAAGGAAGTACTTTCTCTCTGCTGTTATTGGAGAGACAGGAAAATATTCTCAAGGTTACACCTAGGTAAAGATAAATTGTCTAAAGACCCTGGGTGTCTCACAAGGAACCCAAATCACTTTTGAAAAGTAAAATATGAAGCACAGGGCATCACCAGCATTTTGCATAGGACATATTCTAACATGCTCTTCTTGCTTCAGAAATTATCTATATCTAATTATTTTGGTCATTCTTATGTTATTTTCTGCATTTCAGTCCCAGCCAAGAAAAAAAAAAAAGGTTTATTAAAAAGAGAAAGCACAACTGAATCAAATGTATTTAGAAATTCAGAAGGGGAAACAAAAAGAAACAAATGATACATAGTGTATTCATAACAAACTAATCAAATGTTACACTTAAAATCAGTAATATGGTAGATAATCAAGGCCCCTAGACAGCTGTTGTTCAATTTTAGCATGATTTTAACTGTCAAAAGGTAAGGGAACACTGGCACTATTGGTAGAGGAAGAAAAGGTTTCCATGAATGTGTCAGGCAAAAAGTAGTGTGATCTCACGGGGTTAAAAAAGATCTGTCAGGTCTTCCAAACATACCATTTGGCATTGTATGACTTTTCCTCTGACAGCAAATTAGTTATTGCTGCACAGGCCCAGCAACATGTGGCAAAAGGTACCTATTAATGTCTTATCTCTGCAGTGACAGCATAAATGTATTTTACTGGGATCAGTACAATTTCCATCTATTCCACTATGTCGACACATCTGCATAAATTGAGACTAAATTTAATTCTAGTTCAGACAGTAATTTCCTACTGCTAAACCACCCCAAAAAGCCTTTCATTTTCTAGTTTCTGTGAAGGGTAGAAATCTTATTCTCAGCCTTACCTTCAGCACACAGGAAAAATGCACAACCATATATAACGAGATTTCATCATGTCACTTAGGCTTCTCCTTACGTACCTCCAAACAAACATTGCAAGCATGCAATCCAGATAATTCCCTGCATCTCTACCTGTTCCATCTGAGTATCAGGACACACCTTTTTTATTGTAAGGGTGACTGAGCCCTGGCTCAGGTTGTTCAGGGAGACTGAGGAACCTCTAACCCTGGAGATATTTAAATCACCTGGACATGGTCCTGGACATCCAGCTGTACTGCTTAGCAAGGGAGTGGACCAGCTGATCTCTAGAGTTCCCATTCCAAACATCAGCTTTTTTGTCATTCTGTGGTAGTGAAATCCTCCATTAAAAAAAAAAAAAAAAAAAATCTTTCAAAGGAAAGAAAGTGAGACTTTCAAATGAAGGATGATATGAAACTGGCTAAGAATGGAAAAAAAATGCTGGGACAGAATAGGAAATTCATCTACATTGAAATATTTAGTAAGATATCTAAGGCTGCGTATTATCATAGCACAGCATATCGTAGCATAGCATAGCATAGCATATGTAAGCATACATATTAGCATATTTACCGTACATTTTGCTACATGAGTCTGATAAAACTCAGTTGTACGTTGCTTTTTCTGGTAGCTGAGAGTGCATGAAGACACAGCAAAACACACTGCTTGGACTTCTGCATGATAATGAAGAACAAAACTCACATCAAATATTAAATACCTGCCATATTTATATTACAGTTCTGTCTTTGGGATTTGGTCCCTATTAAACAGCCTGGAAAATTTACCAAAGCCTCTAAGAGTGGATCTCCACATATATATCTGAAATATGGTCACATCAGGTCTCTGTAGCAGTGAGATTTACCTATGGTCAGACACAGCAGCTCTTTCAGAATCCTTTTTCTCCTTAATAACTTCATTCTCTGGTAAAGCCAAATTCTATTTCCTTCAGGGTTCTTTGTTGCCTCACGAGGAAAAGAAAAGTCCAAATAGTTCTTCACTCTATAGCATATAGTGTTCCTTTTTGGTCCACAGCTCTCAAGAAGCTCCTTAATTAAGGCTGTTCTTTAACTGCTTTTCAGATCTTTTTACAGATCTTCCTGTATTCAGTCCTGGATATCAGTAGGGATGTCTGAAGTCTCTATCTGCATGATCTAAAATAACTTAGACACTTTTTTCAACTTCCCAGGTGTATTTTAAGTACTCATCCTCTGATACTGTTCAAAGTCTTCCGGGACTTCATTCCTTTATCAGTTCAGGAGACAGCCGTATTTCATAATATTGGCATGAGCTCATCTCACTGGAGTTCAGAGTAGTCCTTTGAGATGGAACCTGGAGACTTCCTTTATTTTAAGCCGTCTTGTAAGTGAAATATCTTTCTTGAAAGCCTTAAAAGCAAAACCATGTTCTGTTACTTTTCCAAATAACAGTTTACTCGATTAGCAGCTGGTTCACACAATTTGCAACTAATTGGCTTTAGATTACTTTAGTTGGACATTTAAAACAACATTACAAAGATTTGTGATGTTTCTGGCAGGTTGCATTCACTTCAGACTTGGTAACTGGCTAAGTACTTAATGAAGTGTTTTCATACAAAAAATCATGGGCAAAATTTAGAAAGCTTGGATAAACCAACAGATGTCCAAATATTTAAATGTTGTTTGAACTTAATAAGTTGTGTTTCATGACAAACTCATGCAATGAGTTTCTCTCAAATACTTCCTAACTGTAACAGTGCCAAAAATACATGAATGTTGTCATTTCTTAAAATATACTGACCTATGCATATCTAATTCTTCAGCAAATGATGCTCTGTAGCCATTCAAAAACAATGTTAAATGGATTTAATTGGTTTGATTTTGGAAAAGGCATTATGAATTGTGGGCCTAACTGTTCTTCCTATAATCTCACTTCTTTTTTACAAAAAATGTTCTGTTAGAAAATACCAGGAATTTTACTGAACAACTGGCAATGAGTTGTGCTAAAGCAAGCAAAATCCTGTGATGGCTTCTTGAAATCCCTAACACCTTTTCAATTTTAGAGTATTTATCCACACAGAAGTAATGGTTAAAGACTTTTGCGAGATGGAAAGGAATACCCAGAATCTTACACCTTCCAAATTTATCCAATTCATCTAGCTCACCTAATCAGTGTTTTAAGGCATAAATTATTATGACAAGACTCTTTTAATAGATCACAAACAGCCAATAAAAATGAGTTTTCCTCCTCACATGTGTAGAAATAAATCATCTGTATAAAACAGAAATTGCCTTTTTATGAAAATAACAGAGCAGCTCAGACAATGTAGCCAAGGGTGGGACTACCAAGAGTTATAAATAAAACATTAACGACGTCATTGTATTTCCCTTGACTTCCACACTTATATCTCTGGGGAAATAAAGGCCCTGTTACTTACTAACTTGAATTCCTGTCATTGTACTTTGGGAATCAGTTGCTTGAGATGAAAACCTACAACATATGTCTAAGGTTATCGTATCTGGGGACATTCACAAGAACTGATGTAGAGTTTAAATTTTTTTTTTTTTCTTTTTTTTTTCTTTTAGAAAAGCAGAGTTAGAGAGACTTGTAATAAATCAAGATAAACAACAATCTATGTGATGGGAGAAATTGCAGTGGAAAAGTGAAACATGTCCCACTCTTCTTTAAAATTAAAAAATAAACACAATGTACTGTTATAATCATAACAGGTTTTTTTAAGTTTTCAGCCCATCTGAAGTGGTGATGTGTCAAGCTCTGCAAAAACACCTATTCATCATTTCCTTCCTGGTACTTTTCCCTCCTTTCTGTGACTGCTCTGTTACAGTGAACTAATCACAGCAAAACCTTAAGCAAAATTTTTTCCTACTCTAGCAAATTCCAGTGGGTAATTTTCTCTCAGGATTTACTGGAAAGGAGGAAGGAGAAGGAGAAGGGGAAGGGGAAGGGGAAGGGGAAGGGGAAAGGGAAATTATTTTTCTCAGACAAATTATACCTGTTGAACTTCACTGGTGTGACCTATGTATGTAACTACTTCTAGTTAAATCAGGTCATGGACTATTCTAACAAAAAGATTGGCAGAGGCAGAAGAGTGCCAGAGCTCACATTTTCATACTTCTTAGTTTCCTTGTAACACATGATGAAAGAGACATCTAAACCAAATGCATTATTGCCATAAGTTTCCTTACTTACCAATAGATCCAAATCCCAGTCTGCATATGTCAATCATTTCCCATTGAATATATAGGTTCAGGAAAAAATGAACTCCAAACAAAAATGGCTCAGTTAAGTTCATACATTAGTTGAAACTAAACCAGTTCAAATTTTGACACTCACATTTACCAAACAACTTGTATGAGAATGTGAAGCTCTCAAATCAAAACCTGTATTTGATTGCTATTTTTGCATAGTCAACAAGGCCTAGGCCATCAAATTCAGTCAACTTATTTTTTTGCACAAAAATTGTTTTTAGAGTTTCAGATAGTCTCAAAAAATTTAATAATCTTGATGATTCATATAAAAAATTCCATTTATCAGAAAACATTGTTTTTCATTTTTAAGTACAAAAAACTTAGAATGTGAAAGTCTCGTCAGTAATGTAGGGTATCTGTGTCCTTTCCTCATGACATACTTATTACACCTGGATTTTGTCCAGAAAAATAAAGGACTGATGTGAATTTATTTATTTTGGTATCATTGCTTTTAAGATAATTGAATTCACAAAATATATTTATTATTAATGACCCCATCTGTCCGTCCAGAAGACCAATGGGAGTGTTATTATTGATTTCCCAAAGAGAAGGATTAGGTTAAAAACATCTGAGTCAATGCCAAGGAAAAGTTTGTTTTGGTCTGAGTTTATGGCTAATTTCTTAATCCAAAAATAGAGATAAAGTAAATATTTCATCCTGATCATTAATATTAACCCATTTGAATCAAAGTATTTGTTAAACTAACTGTGATTTTAAAAAATGGAAACTGTATGGATTATGCACCCAGCCATTGTCTAGAACAAGTGATCCAAATTTACTGGTGGCTTAAGTGGTAACTAATGTCACATGTGCAGAAATAATTGGTTAGGAAACAGATGTTACGATGAGGAATGAATGATATAAGAGACAATATGATGTCATCTGTCCTTGAGTGTATCTAAAATTTAGGTGACAAGACACAGACAAATTTAAGGAATCCCTATAAACTCAATAAGCAGATGTAGGAAACGCCTTTTATTTTTAACTTATTTATCCAATCCTTCTTCAAGCTAAAACTCAGACACTAAGCTTCACCTTATCTAGTTTTAAACAGTTAAAAGCTAGAAAATGTAATCTGAATTAGTTACTATGCTCTCACCAGACCCAAAGGAGAGAGAATAATAGATTACTCAAAAGACAAATCCTCTGAGCAATCCCATAAGTCCAGATGCAATTAATCACCTCCAGAGACAACTGATTTTATTAATGCAAAGAAATCTTATAAAAGATGCTTCAGGTTTAGCATCTATCATGCAGATGCCTACCTTGGAAATTAATGCACAGTACAGCCTCCAGCACACTTTTTGTGCGTAAACAAGGAGATCAGGAAAAACAGAGCTCCATTTATCCAGAAAACATCTGCCATTGTCTAGTCACTGATGAAGGTTTTATTTGCCTCCTACTCTTGGAGTGCTGTTAAGACATACTATGGCCAAGCTGTAGAGACTCATTAGGATACTTAGGTCTCCACCTAGCTTTAGAAAGGGAAGGGTTCTTTTTTTTCCCTGTTCCACAGCTGCAATTCCCTTACAGTTCAGACTGCAATGCTGCATTGTTTTGCCAGATGACCCTTTTCCATCAGCTGTTCATCTCTGCTATCGGCATTACAAGTGGATCCTGCTCTGACTCTGTGAGAGCTTTGCTTACATTGGGGCAGTAACTCATGAGCTGCATGTCATTCCTTGCTGGCAGAAGGCAACTCCAAGGTCCACTCTACCTCTGTCTTCCAGGCTTCCCTGGAAATTGGAGGAAATGTCTGTAAATAGGATTAGCCAGGAACCTGGGCATGCTGCAACTTACTTGCACACATCTAAACCTTCTTCTCCACAATACATCCCATCCAATATACAACCAAAGAAAAAGTGGCTGTGTCCAGATTCTTTACTGGAACAGTCTGAATCATGCATCATCCCATCCATAACACACCCAGGCATTATCTAGGTGTCTAGCTGGCCCAGTCACAACCACACTGCTATGTGGGTGTTCTCTCAAGAGTAGTGAATTTAACTCACCCATTCATCAGCTAATTAGAAATATGTGAAATTACACTTTCTTGTTTCCCAAAACTTGCTGTTGAACAGTAACCATTAGATCCATTCATGGTGTTCATGGTGTCCAATGGGCTGGCATATTCACAAAGCAAGTCACCTGCCAAGGAGGTGGCAATAAGTGGGACATTAAGCCCTCAGAAATGATGGTTGATGTACATTCATAGGAATATATTCATCAAGATCCATGGGAATGTCTTGAAGTTGTGTCAAGGGAGGTTTAGGTTGGATATTAGAAAAAGATTCTTCACCCAGAGGGTGTTTGGGCACTGAACAGGCTTCCCAGGGAAGTGGTCACAGCACCAAACCTGGCTGAGTTCAAGAAGCATTTGGACAATGCTCTCAGACACATGCTGTGACTTTTGGGAATGGTCCTGTGCAGAACCAGGGGGACTCAGTGATCCTCGTGCAGCATATTCCGTGATTCTGCAATTCCAGCTCAGCATATTCCATGATTCTGTGATTACTCAGCTGCTCATATGTGGTAGGAACCACTGTTTACATATTTACAACTAACATGAAAAATTAGGGAAGGAATCTGATTCTCCAGCTGCTCCCTTCCCTTTTATTCCAGATGCAAGAAATATATATACCAGTTTCATCTTTCACCTATTGAGCCTGCTGGGGTTTAAAATATTAAAAGGGGCAAGAGGTTTGCTTAAAATAGCAGCTGAAAAAAGAATTATGAGAAAGCGAGTGGAGCATATCTTTTATTAATATTGAAGACAAGCACAGAGAGACATTGGCAGGCTCATTATTGGCCTGAAGTGTTGTCTAACCCCAACTGCCTTATGCCATCAATAAGCAGCAGCAAATCTGCCTATCTGTATTATCAGTCTATAAAAAGGTTTCAAATTTAGTAGGAATTAATTTTAACATTTTTACATTTGTACTAACAAGATACTTTTGGCAAACTGGATGTTACTACAAAAGTTATCAAAAGCAGAGAAAATTACAGTTGCATTCTTAAATGTTATGGCATCTTATCTTTGCCCTAATTCTCATGGCTTTTTGCTCTTTGCATCTTGACTTCTGGCATAACACAACTATAACACAATCTAAATGCATATGAATCATATCTGAGGGATTAACTTGTATTTAACCAGGAAATTCACACTAAAATAAAGTGTCTTGTTTGAAGAGCATTCTTTGTTTAAAGATAGACAAAGGAATGATGCTCATTCACGTCATTAGAGTAGGTAGGCAAGGAATTTGTGTGAGAACGTGGGCTAATGGGTTATCATTCTTTTATATTTAACCTAAAAATACAACTTTGGTACTTTATTTTTAACATAATAGAAGTTAGCTCATTCTGCTGACTATGAACAGAAATAGGGGAAATGGCTAAGATATATTGAAATCCTTTCTGACATTACGCCCAAATTAGAATGACCCTTTTGGAAGATGCAATATTTGCACTTGCTTTTCTTCATTGTCATTTAATTTTCCTCCTTAACTGCTGGCCAGAAAAGGAAATTATGAAGAGTCAAGTACAAGATAGTTATTGCATAATTTCATTCCTGACTAGAAACAAACAAATAAACAAAAAAAAAAATAGACACGAACATAGACTGAATTATAGAGGGTTAAAGCTGTTTCCAAAAAGTGCCCAGGGCTGAAGGCTCTAACTCAAACTGAATGCACACGCCCGTTCACATGAGGTAATACAGTACTGTGAATTTCTGTCCAGTTACTTTGCACATTTTACATGGTTCCATTCTAAAACACAATTGTATATGAATGTCAGCCACACCAGAAAGAGGAACACAGGGCACAGGAGTAAATCCACAAATCATTTTATCTGTTGTGCAGATAGTGAGCACAGGAAGACAAAGATGTGCTGGAGTAGGGTTTGTGGGTCACCAGGAGACAGGCATGGTGGAGAATGAGAAATGAACACTGTGGAATTAGAATTGTGAGAATTATGCAGAAGAATCTTAGAAAACACATCTACTTGTCATTTTCAAGAAGCCAAATATTTATTTATTTTAAGGACAGTATCATTATCTTCAAGTGAAAAACCCTGGAGAATTTATTCCTGGGTTACAAAGAACCTTTAGCAAGATAGATTCATGTGGACCACAGCTAAGTTTGGAATAAGATTTCTAAGAACTCCTCACCTGTTTGAATAGTCTTTCTGAAACATGAAGTTGAAATTTCAGCACAGAATTAAACACATTTTATTCTGCCCATCTACTACAGAATTACAACCTTATTCAGTAACAGTAAAAAGACTATAAATACATCTGTGGGAAAACACTGGCATTATGAAGGGGAGGAGGCATCAGCTTCTGCAAACAGTAAGGGAGTGAGATCAAGTTTCCAGATGTAAAAAAATAAAACAGTAAAAAAAAAGTCAGCAAATTTCACCTATGAAGGAATGTAGGATTATAGCAGCAATATTTGAATATCAGTTTTGTCCAAACAGATATCTGACTCATGCTGTTTGGCTGAGAATCTGTAATATGAAGGTCTCTCAGGATAATACATTCATGTCATATTCAGAAGCTTTGAAGCAGGAGAGTTGGAGAAGAAATCAGAGGATTGCCTTGAGAAGAAATTTTATTCTGTGGCTGTGTCCTCCAGTAAAGTTCAAGTTCCTCTATGGGAAGATTTCAACAGATGTGGTCAAGGCTTCAGAAAGTATATCAGGTATAACAGGAAGAGAGATGTCAGCAGCAGGATTTCAATGACAGAGTTATAAAAATATAATAACAATTTGGAAAAAAAAAAGAAAGTAATCAAAAAACAATAACAAAAAATATCAGGGAAAAGTGAAGAAAGTAGCAATGGAGAAGAGTAAACAATAGAACAGAGATAGAGCTGGACCTTGAAGACTGCATTTGTACCCCATGAGAACCAGGGGAAAATGAAGTGTGCACTGATATTCTGCCATAATACGGCATTTACTTGAAAAAAAATGAACAGCAGTAGCAGAAAGTGCCCAGCTTAAAAAAAGTGATGGAAAGAGTTTAAGGAGTTAATATCTGAATGACAGAGTAGAATAGTATTTCATTGGCCTGGAAGCTAAAGAGATACAGGTACACTTCTCTAGCAAAACAGAGAAAGAAGGGTCATAAAGGGGAGGTCGCAACAAAATGGTACCTAAAGGTCAAGGATGGGAGAGAGCTAAAAACAGGTTAGGGAGAACATTTCCCTGGAGAAATCAAAATGTATTTTTGATCAGGAAGTAGCTTTGGAGAGTTCCTCTTGAAACAAGAATACTCCATTTCCTGGAGATAAAAAATAGATTGCTGTTAGGAGCTAAGAAGTCCACTTCTGGGAATGGTGGCTTGATCTAAGAGCATCTGTATGACCAGGCTTCTAGAGCATCTACAAAATGTTACTGTAGATCTGTGAACTCAGAAATAAGCAGGATAAATCTCTGTTAAGGGGTGCAAGTGGATTGACTGTACCAAATTCACACTAGCGTCAGCTGGGTACCAGAGTTCTGGTCTCCTCAGTCCAAAACAGATACAGAGTGGCTGGAAAGACAGCAGTAAAGAGACACAAAAATTATGACCTTCACAAGTCTTTTCCAACCTCAACCCTTATGTGATTCTGATGGTAGTGTATGTGGCTACCAAACCTACTCAACTGAAGTACCAGAGAAAGCAGGACAAAATGTCACACAAAACCACAGTGACTTAGAAATCAAAATGGATTTCAGAAAAACAGAGCAAAACAATTCCCATGCACATGGGAGAAAAAAAAGACGACAAACTAAGAGAAAAGTCCATCGTGTGTGTGTCTTTTATGGGGGACTTTGAGGTTGCAATACCTGTAGGGGTTATGTTAAAGGATTATTTTAATAGTGACCATGCACCTAAACAAAAGGACCCTCTTGGTCTTTCAGCCCAGATTCCCCAGTCTGTTAAAATAATATGATATACTTCCCTTTTGTAAGGGAAGGAAAGTTTTTGAACCCAGGAAATCTTGGTACAATCAACAAAAATTCAGATGTTGAAGCTCCTTCCAGAGGCAACCTTCTACAAATAAAACAGCATCTGGAGATAGAATTCCTGTATTACCTTGGCTGACAGCACACAATCTTCTAGCACTAAGTATAGATCTATGTAAAACAAGATATTAACAATTTGAGCTTTTACCATATAAAAGGAGAAGACATTACTCCATTACAACATTTTTAAATGCTAGAAGGTAGATTTGTTGCAAAATGCACAAGGTAACAATAATACACGCCTGTTTTCAATATATTTAGGGCTATGTTCGTTAACGTCCTGAGAAGACGGCATCTGTAGTAAATACAGAATGTCTACATAGAACAAAAATCCTTCAGCAACACTTTGGGAAATGTAATTAAAGTAGTCATGTCATCAAGCAGCTGCATTGATTTGAAAGAGTGTGGTTTCAATTCATTAGATCAGGGCCTCTCAAACACCTCCTGCCAAAAATGTGGTTTTCAGTAGAACCAGCAGTGTTAGGAACTTCCAAAAGAGAATAGCCAACATCAGTCTTTGCTGACCTGCAGAAGTCAGTGCCCTAATGTTCTCTGAATTGAGAGCTGATGAGCTACAAAGATCTTTCCATGGCCAACACCCAAAACTGAGAAAATGTTCAAGCACTATTTTCTTTCTCAATCCAACATTTGTTTGAAATAAAAGTGAAGAGCTTCTTCAAAAGTCTGATCAGTAAGGACCTACTTACACACATGAGATCTTTTTATGTCCTGTAAGAGAAAATCTTAGAGCCCAAGGTCATGACATAAATTGTAGATTTTCAAGATCTCTGAGCATTTGAGTAGCTTCCAGTCAACCACATAAACAGTACTTCTACCTCTTTGGTATATGGCATCTAAACATTATCTCTTGCTTATTTCCCTGAGTCTGTCAGTGCAGTTTGGTGAAAGTCACAGAATAGTGGAATCGCTTAAGTTGGAAAAGACCCTTAAGATCATTAAGTCCCCTCAAGGGAACAGCTCTCGTCTTAGCAATGGAAGTGTCTTCCTCTCCAATGCAAACAGAGGATCCCAGGGACTATTTTAGTTGTTAGGAATTGCAGCCACGTTACTCCCTGGAAGGAACCCCAGTGCCTTTTGGCAAGAACCATCTTTCATCACCACTTAGGCCTGTCCCTACAGTAAGAGATTTGATTTTGTAGCTAGGTGGAACCATCCTGTGCAGAGTCAAGCATGAAGTAAACAAGAGGCCTGTGGACAGCCAGCTCTATGGCACATGAAATCGCTCTTTTAATTCACAGTATGGATTTCCTTATTCTGAGGATTCTTAACTGAATTATTTTATTGATGTGCAGCTTATCAGTACATTTTAAAGCCAGAATGTGGTGGCAGATTTTCTTTATCCAGATGAACACAGTGTTTGTATTACATGGCCACACTTGCAAAAAAGCAGGGATAAATGAATAACAGCACCTCTTGCTGAAGTCAGGCATTTTGTCTGGATATGAATTTAATCCAGACTTGAAAATCTTGCCTGGAGTAATCTTTGTGTACAACATAAACAATGTATGGCCAGTTATCATCTCCTTTGTACAAATGCAGCTGAAACATGCTCTTTTTTTTGACAACTGATCTTATCTAGGCTTCCTGGGCAATTCTGATCCAAAGTTCTATTACAGATGGAATTTAAAAGTAAACTTGTTCACCTTTATTCTATTGAAGTATCCTGGGGAAAAAACAAACATGCAAAAAAGGTTTTAATAATTTCCATAAAATTCAGAAATGCACTTCTTTCAAACATGCAGCTACTTCCCCAAACCCATTTCGGTAACTTTTCCCTCAATAGACAATGATTCAGTGTGCTTTATACCGTAGATTAATTACATGTTGATATATCAGTTTCAGAACTGTAATTTACCTTGTGATTTCTTTTGCTGCTGCTGAATAGGAAGAATGTGGGGAATAAATTTAATAAGTGGCATATTGGTTTTAATTTTAGAGTTAGATGGGAAGAAAAATTTCAGTTATCAACCAGTCTGACTCAAAGGCTTGAACTTAATTCCGTTTTAAAATCCCCAAACTCTTATTAAAAAGACTAAAAAAAACAAATGCTTTCTTCTCAGTACAAATTTGATTCCCTTTCATTGTTTTGATCTTGCAATCATATACAATGTAATCTACATTAAAACAGGTATCTGTATCCAAAATTAATGTTTTATTGGTGCTATCTACTGGTAATGTTTTATTGTAACTTTTTATGATAAATTTTGTTTCATTATTTCAAGAATTAAGTATATGTCAAAACAGTGCAAATGACGGCCAACACTATTATTTATTGAAGTTGCTTAGCTTTGTAGAAAAAGACAAAGTATGGCTACACATCATGCTAAAAAGAATTCCATATTTTTGTGTAAATTTAGACTAAGGAAAAAAAATGAGACAGATAATGTCTAGTACATGAACATATGCAGTTACAAAACTGCATATGTTCATATGCCATTATATCCTAATATCTCAGTTTCTCAAAGTACTTTTATTCTTTCAAAATTGCCATTGGTAATGTTTCTATAGTAACTTCTGTAACACAGAGGACTATTTTCTGACTTTAATTGAACTCATGCATCTAATGAGTGGCTCACACTGAGACAGCTATTCTTTCTATTCATCCCATACTTGACCCAGTTAGTGGGCAAATTTCCACCAGACTCAATAAAAAGAAAAGCAGGCCTGATGAGGCAGACTTCTGCGGCTGTTTTAGTTGCTGAACAACAAAAACAGAAAGTTAATGGATTTGCAAAAGTACCTGCAAACTCATAACAAAATTCTCATTGATTCAATACAGTATTGTATGAATTAAAACATACAATCCTACAGTGTGTCTCATAAGCTTATTAATTGAAGGACTTTTTGATGTCATAATTGTGACCACTTCTTGTGATTTATATTGCATGTAACATAACAGTCTTTAAAGTCTTTCTGTTGTTAAGAATCATCCCAGTGATGATTACAAGGTATCCAGTCTTTTTACTTTGTAAATGGTAGTCCAAATTAGAAAAACAAAAAAAAGTTTGAACATTATCAGTCATTGATGGAAATATTGCATCTGACTTATAATTAAAACAGTGACTGGCTAATTCATATAATTGTTAATATCTGGTGTGATGAAATGGAGTGGAAGTGCAGAATACAATAAAATGAGTAAGAGGCATTCTGGAGGATCCAGCTTTTCCTGCTTTGTACAAAAGTGAACTTTCCATAGGACAAGGAGTATTTCTGCTATCTGGGAAAAAAAAACAAAAAAAAAAAAAAAAAAAAAAACAAAACAAAACAGCCAGACAAATTAGCAGCCGTTTACATAATCTTATATAATGTATTCCATACAGTTCAGTAAGGAATTTCTTTCATAGCTAATTAGCAGAGGCCACTTAGAGGGCAAAAGTCTATTATATTTACAGATGTTTTGTTCTTGTTGCAGTCTAAATTAGCCTTGTTAGTTGATCTTCATTCAAATTACAGTTAGTTTGCCAAGATATCTGATATGGTCTTGGTATTTAATACAGTACTATCTTAATCCTCACATAAATTTATGCAAATCTGTAAATTTATGCAAATCTTTGTTTTCCTTTAATTTTCATTAATTAAAGCATTTATTCCACAGCATATGCTGGGTTTAATTCCTCAAATATCTGAAAAAATATTAGAAACAAAAAAGGGTGGCAAATTCAGCTAGATGCAGCCAGAAGCAGCTTAGATGCTTTGTCATGTGGCCTCATTTTGTGAAACATTAAAGAGTAATGTTCTTCAGGTATCAGCATCTGCCCAAAGTTCTGTATATACTATGTTTGTATATACTAACATTAAACATTTCAGAAATTAAATTGCTGTTACTAAAACTTCTGGAGCTGGAGTAAGTGACAGCAATGGAGATGCCACTAGTAGCAAACGTCTTATGGAGTTGTGATAATAAAAATGTTAGCAAATATATCTCACTGTAGTGACAATATATTTCTTGATTGTCTGGAAGAGCATAGAAGCTTTTGAGACTTATCTGGAACCTTGCAACTAAAAAAGCATTTTGAGGTTAAAGTTAATGCTGTGTTAATTGTCAAGAGTTTCTAAATCAATATTGCATTTAGTAAAACATAGTTCACTTATGGATTGCTGAATTGGAAATTGAGGAAATGCAAACTTGCAAACTGAAAACACTGTTTAAATCCCCAGGGCTCAGAACATAATATTGAATTCAATGTCCATACTTTATCTTGAATCATGTTGCACAACACATTCTTGAAAAGCATGAACTTGGAAAGATCAATCTTCTAGCTGGAGTGCAATCAGCCTCCAGGTACCCTTGTCCAGTTTAGAAGGGACTTTAATGGCTTTATTCCACAAATACTGTAATTTAAAATGGAAAGAAAAATTACTGTGACATAAAAGAGGAAATTGATCAAGAATGATTGAATGGGAAAGCTGTTTAATAGAAAAGTCTTTTAAACAAAAATGGAAGTGTGAAAAGTAGCGCAAGGGTATGTTAGCAGGAGATGCTGGAAAATATTAGATAAATCAGATCACCAATTTTTGAAAAAAAGCATGTGGTTTTCAGTGTTTTCCTATATAGGTTTGTCAATAATGTAGGTGAGCAGGTTGCTTATGTAACTAAGCATGTATATATTCAAGATTTAGCATCCAGAATGATTTAAGAAAAAAGAACATCAGGGAGATGTACAGGGAGATACTGAAAAACAGTTTTAAATTCAACTCTAGACATGCAGTTGTGTCCACCTTGCAGAGGCTCTTCTTAGTCTCCACAAAATCCTGTACAAATCTCTTTCCTCCTTTCCTTACGTTTCACCGAAGCGTGCAACGACTGGAACGAGTTCACTGAGATCAGACGCCTTGCTAAGGCTGCCTAAACAGAACTGCAACTTCAGGGCAGTCAAAATGCTATTTCTGATGTAAAAAAGGTTTTGTGAAGCGCTTTAAAACGTGGCACTAAACTCGTAGACGTTGTCAGGCAGCTTCTTCAGCGTGTGCGCCCCTCGGGCTGCGCAAGGGGGTTTCTGCAGCGGGGAAAATGCCGTACCCAGCTATTGGGAGTGAGCCTCGGATAGGACAGAGGGGAAGTGTTCTCTTTTTCCCAACTGTCCTCCAACAATGACCATATCTCTTGTGACAACCCTCCTTAAAAATTGTTTCAAAGCCCGAAAAGTCTGCTTCTTTAGGCTGCCAAGTCAGCCTGGCACAAGACAAGGGGAAGGTCGCAGGGCATTTCGCCTGGTCGGTACCGAGGTTGGAGCCTTTCGGCCGGCGGGGACTCCCGACAGCGGTGATGGGAGGCTCCGCAGGGCAGGCGGGCGGGGGGCTGGGCCGGGCTGCGCTGGGGGCGGAGGACGCGGGTGGGGTCTGGCTGTGACTGATGGGCCAGATGCGGTTGAATGTTTTAGAAAAGGGGGGGCCCTGCGCCACCGGCACGACTTTGGCCACGGGGTCGGGCGCTCGGCTGACGGACACCGGGCTCTGCCGCCAGCGCCGGTCCCTGGCGCCTTCCCGAGCGGAGCGCCCATCGCTGGCGAGCGGCGGCAGCCGGGCCCGGGCGGGGACACGCAGCCGGGGCGCGGCGACAGCCAGCGGAGCGCGTTTGCCTTGCCTGGCCGGCGGCGGCGAGGATCGGCTCGGCTCCGCTCGGCTCGGTGAGCGGGAGACGCGCGGGGAGACGGCGAGCAGGTCCGGCCGTCGGGGCTGCTGGCTACGGCCGCCGCCGCGCAGCTTTTAGCCCCGGCGCTGCTCTGCCAGCTGAGCCGCCCGCAGCCAGCACCGCCCGGGGACACGCAGCGCCCCGGCCCGGCCCCGGGGCAGCGAGCGGCGGGGCGCGGTGTCCCCGCAGCTGACGCCCTGCCTGTCCTCTCTCTCCGCGCAGGTCGGCGCTGACGGCGGCAATCTGCCGTGCCGCGCAGCCATGCCCGCCCTCCTCCTCCTCCTGCTGCTCCTCAGCTGCCGCGCCGCCGCCGAGGACGACGGCTCCCTGCTCCGGCCGGGCCCGGGCAGGCAGAGCGCGGCCGCCGCGCCCCCGACGGCCGCGACCCCCGCGCTGCGCGGCGCCGAGCACAACGCGTCCCGCCCGGCCGCGCTGCCCGAGGGCGCGGCGCCGGCTGGAGGGCGGCCGCGTTCCGCCTCGCCCCCCATGTGCACGGGGCAGACGGAGATCAAAGAGACTTTCAAGTACATCAACACAGTCGTGTCCTGCCTGGTCTTCGTCCTGGGCATCATCGGCAATTCCACGCTGCTGCGGATCATCTACAAGAACAAGTGCATGAGGAACGGCCCCAACATTCTTATCGCCAGCTTGGCGTTGGGCGACCTGCTCCACATCATTATCGACATCCCCATCAATGTCTACAAGGTGAGGAGGGGCCGGGGATGGATTCGGGAGCGGGCGTGGGGGTGCGGCCGTCACCCTTCGGTGCTCCCTGCCGGTCCCCGCAGATGCCCGTCCCGCCGCAGGGAGACGCGTCCCTTCCTGCCTGGGAGACACCCGTGAGTTCACCTCACGACAAAACCCTGCCGGAGGGTGGTATTCTGGTCAGATGTGGCCGCAGATGGCACCCTCTCTATGCCTCATCCCGTCCCTCTCAGTCTTCCAGGCTGGGAATAGGGCAGAATGGAGGTGGCCAAGCTCTGAAAATCACCTGGAAACAGATACTGTCTCAGGGATATAGGAAGTAAATGCAATAGATAAATGTTCAGTGGGCTGGTTGAGGAATGGAGGGGAGGTACAGAAGAGCCTCTCCTGTGGGTACGACTTGGTCCCTTGTGCTCATCTGCGGCAAGCTTGGTCATGATACTTTACATGGATCTGTGCAGTCCATTTTGGCGTGCGGGCTTTTCTAGGAGGAGCCAAGATGGTTCAGCTAAGCGGTTTTATACATCTCTTGGTTGGGAGGCACGATGCTTTCCTGAGCTGTGAACCCTTTCACCCTTTGCCAGTGTTGCAGCCTGGGCAGCATGAGAGGGAATGAGACACACCTGCACCTCTCACACCTTCAGTAGTCTGTGCTTTGAATTGATAAGACTTGCCATGGAGGGGAGACAACCCATGTCTTCTCTACCCAGCTTGTGCAATCCATTTGTCCTAAGGAATTAACTGGGCAGTTGAATTCAGGCTCTAGTTGTAATCTAGCACTCTTGGAAGGTATACTGGAAATAATAGAGCTCCTTCTGCTTTCAAAGTTTACAGTCTGGATCCTTGAGCACCCAGCAGTGACTTCATAAAGTGAACACAAGAGTCTTCATCTATCATCTTCTTTTCACTTTGTGTGCATGATTCTAAACTAAGGGTTGTTACTTGTACTTTTAGAAAGCCATGTTGAAGGGACAGATTTTGAATCTATAATAATTATCCCAGAAGCTGCTGAGATGAGAGAATATTCTCTATTCTTTTAAAGTATTTAAGTATTACAAAGCAGGGAATGTCATCATTGTGTTAAATTCATGATCCAGTTAATTTGGATTACATGATTGTTCTCAGATTTGAAGTTTCAGTGGTTTTTATACTATACACTCTCTTAATTCTTGTGAGTGTACTCTTTGAATGAAGGTGGAATTTAGAAAACAAAATAACTACTTTAAAAATGTGGTTTTGTAAAAAAACACATTGAACAAAAATATTATTTCCATCTGTTCTCAGAAAAATCAAAAAGATAAGGTCAAAAACAGCTGTTCAGTATGAGACTTTGTAATGTCAGTGATAATTTCAAAGTTAATGTTAATATGTGGTAATATTCCTCTGTTCTTATCTTGATTGAATGTCACCAAGGGTATCATTATGAGTAGCTGGAGCCTACTCATAGGCTTTTTTCCTCGTAGGATGAATAAAGGGTCAGATTACTAACCAAAAAATATTGCACCAGCTGCAAGTCTAGTATTTTATTGTGTTATTGATAATGCTAGGAGCTATGCAACACTCTCAGGTACTATATCTCCCTCACTGCTGAGGGAGATTCATCTTACTGAAGAACCCACAATCACTTTATATGATCCCTTATAATAATGAGTGAAATATTTGCTATTTTAAGACAGAATTTTTGAATAAAGGCAAATTTGAAAAAAAAACATCTATTATATGCTATATTTATTTAATCAAATTTCGAGGGCAGTTTGAGTTTATAACTTTTTATCAACTCTACATCCCATTTCATTCCAGAGCAACAGGGAGAATACATACAGTAATGCAATAAAAAAACTGGCTTTGATCACTCAGCAGTACGAGAAGCAAAGGCTCCCTCAGTAAATAAGTATACTTAGCAATTGTAACTTGCAGTTTGAAACAATTTAAGACTGCATGAAACAGATCCAGATTCAGAATTTGTTACCGAATTTCTCATGTTAATAAAATGCCAGCACTTGCCCTAGAAAGTGGGAAAGTGCCCGTGAATGCTTTCTAGACAGACCCGTAGGAGACAATTCAAACGCTGCACTTGAAGAAGCTTTTTACTAGGTATTAAAATGAATAACTTCAAAATATGTCCCCTGTGACTATTTAAGTGAATATAAGTAGCTGAAAAAGTGCACAAATGAAAATTGACATCTCCTAAACCAAGGGTATCTAAAGAAAAACAGGTGTTACTTGGATAGGGAGGAAAATGCAGTCCAATGCATAAGATGCTAATTAGTTCACTGCATTCTTAATATGTCACACAGTCAGGAAACTGGCTATGAAATAAGGGCTTGAAGAGCATTCAGTTCCAGCATGTAGAATGTGGCAGACCTTTTTGGCTTTCTGGGTCCTTGGCCCTGTCTGGGTAAATGGTCTGGCTTTGCGTGGATGTTTGAGCTGCAGAATGGAAAGCAGAGGAAAGTCTGAGACAGTCATTCTGCAGTATGTAATGTTTTGGCAGTGTAGAAACTTTGCAAAATTGCTACTAATTGGATGTGCAGATGATCCTATGCTGCTCCACTGAACAGAATAAGTCCTTGTTAATTTGAGGCTGCAAACAGCAATTAAGGAGCAGAAGGATGGAGTAGGTGGTCAGTGAGCTTTTTGTGTCCTTCTCTGCACTTAAACTTTGGAAGCCAAGACAGTGGCAGCTTGTGCATCTGACAATACAAGCCTGCAGTTCTGGACAGATTATGCTGACTTTCCCAAGTAAATAAAGTTGTTAACTCCCATGTCTAAGGCACCAAAACATCAGGACTTGAAATTCTAAACTTAGACTAGCTTTGCCTCTCAAAGGTTTCAAAAACCATAATCACATCACGTAGTAACATGCTTTCTCTTCTGATACACAAGCAACATCTCTCTCTTATTTTGTAATATTTGTTCCTGTATATTAAATCAAATTTATTGTCGTATCCCAGTGGACTTTTAACAAGGGGAGCAATCTAGGCTCTGCACATTTTGTGGAGTTTTCTGAACTCTGACTACCAAGAAATGTCTGAAGAAGAATATCTACCTGGCAATATTGTCATAGGTTCCTTGTTCCCAGAGTGCAGTGGAAGAGTGCAGAAGAAAATTAAAGGGAAGAAAAAAAATCTAGTCTTTATCCAAGCCACTAATCAAGGGCCAGAGTCAGCTTTGTAAGCACTGATTTATTTTCACTAACTTTATTTAGGGATTACATAAAAATTATGGTTAACACAATATGGCATTATCAAGCACTGAAATACAAGAAAGACCAGATTAGGCACTCTATATACCATGCAGACACAAATTGGCTCCTTTTTTAATCCAGCTATTCTCTGGAAAAGGCTCTGAAGATTTCTGTAGAAATGTGTTTGTAATGAACTTACTAACTCCTGTAATGCAAGTACCTGTAGGGCATGCATTAGGATATAGCAAACCTTTTTCTAACTTTCTAATTAAAGTGCTTTTCTTTAGAAAGGATTCTCACTCTTCCATATTAGAACTCTTGGTTGCTGGTTCTTCTGATGTTAAAGGTAATGGCCATTTTATTGAAAGAAATGCATTATTTCCTTTCTTCCAAGATCTGAACTACTTACTTGAGGTCTTGCAAAGTTCATCTCAGAATTTCTTACACAAAGTTTCTTGATTTCTGACCATATTAAGCTAGAAGTCTGTTTTGCTTAAGAACCATTTATGATGAACAAGTGCAGGTATAGGCACTTAAGAAAGATCTGAATTGTCCAGTGGCAGAACCTGTCTGGACTCTGCAGGCAGTGGCGGGGAGGGGTAACTTTGTTCTGTATTTAGATAGAGCAGTCCATTCTGAAGTCAAGTATATGGAGTAGTGGAAATGTCTGAATGCTGTGAAAAGTACACATACGTAGTTTCCATGGCAGGTCTAAAAACTGAAGTAAGTTAGATGATGCTAGTATAGATTCATAAATTGAAAGTAGTTTTTTTCATATGTATACATGGTGTATACATTCACATGTATAGAATATGCGTGTGACAAATTTCAAAGCAAGTTTTGACCTGTTTTGGCTTCTTCTTCTACCCTGTATTTATGCATCCCAATCTGACTACAGCATGCCTTTCAAAGTGGTTACTTTTGATGCAGTCTTTCCACTGGAGTTGTGAAGTTGCAGACATTTTTTACTTCAACAGCATATTGTAAGGTTTCTGTCATTTTCAAGATGACTCTATAAAATTACTTTATCTTAATTTTTCTTAATCTTAAGTTTCTAGCAGGAGTATGAAAAATGCTCCTACAAGAATACAAGGAAATAAAATAATTGCATGGCTCACATTAAGATTTTAAACAATTTATTAAATAGACCAGTAAAGCAATCCAAGCTATGCTTGAAAGCAGAAAATACATTTTCTTGTCTCTTGGGGAGATCCTCACCTGACATAAGTATTTCTAAATAGTAATAAGTTTGTAATGTTGTCTGAGTTATCCCTGACCATAACTTTAATATCCTGGGCAAATTTTCTGTTTTGAAAAATTCTTGTTCCCATAAAATATCTGTATGTCCCTGTGTCAAAAAAAAAAAAAAAAAAACGAACAGAAAAAAAATCACAAAAAAAAATACAAACCATGTGGAAAAACAGTCATTTCAGTGATACATTGAAAAACTGTTGTGTGTGAATTTGGTCTAAAGCTGCATGTCTGTTTTCCTTGTACCTTCTGTTTATAATGATGAAAATCAAGTCCAGTGTCCTGCGAACGAGACTTGCTGTGAACGCACGGCTTGGTGGAAGTGCGAATTCCTGCTCTGCGTTTCCCATGTGCATTCACTGCTGGGGACTGGAACACTGGTAGGAATATTTGCACGCTTTGCTGCTTCTTCCTGCCCCACTGCAGCCCGTGGGTTGGAGTCAGGTATCAACCTTCTGCCTGGGGACCACAGCAGCTGAGCCCTAGAGCAGCACATCGTGCTCACAGCCTTGCTCATTCCAGCAGCAGATTCTTTCAGTTCTTGCACAACTAAGAGAGAGCAGAGTGGGAATTGTGATTCACAGGTGTGTCTGTGAGTCACAGCATCTCTTGGGGCTTCTTTCATAGCTCTGCAGCTTGTACATCAGTTTAGGCTCAAATCTGTCCAGTTAGAGAAAGCGTTGGCTAGGCATGCATCACATGTTCTTTTGAGTATGCTTTCACTTCATTTATTGCAATGTTTTTCCTTTCCTTTTGGATCTATTTAATCTTAAACACATCTCTGCTGCTCAGCAATTAAAACTTTGCCTGTGTAAAATAAGTGACTGTAAAACATTGGAAAGGTCACTCGGAATACAGCCAGTGGTAGACTACTCTTGGCATCTTATGAAAACACAACATTATTTTTCTCTTTGCTGCCACTTGGCAGCATCTCCTCTCATGGCTCCGAGTCATTTGTAAAACGACAATCCTTTTACAGCTACCCTATTGTGACTTACAAGAGAATAATTTTACTCATACAAAATTGCAATAAGCTACATCTGTATTTCACTAAACTTTATCATGATGCTCCCAAATACTTTACACTGGATCTTCACTGTACTTCAAAGCTGTATTTTAAGGGGATAGCAATACAGAGAACAAACAGAAACATCAAGGAAACATATTTCAGCAATGAAAACATTATTTTGGTTTTTTCCTCTTACTTCCTAATGTTTTCAGGCTTTTTGTGTAAAGCTTGTATCATTGCCCTCTTGCAATACCATGATAGAGAGACTTGTGACTCGTGCATTAAAATGCTCAAATTTCACAATACATCAGCTGCAAGACATAAAGCACATGTTTTTGCAATCCAGTGCAGACAGCTGCATGTCCATCCTGCCCTGATACAAGCTGGCTGAATGAAAGTAATGTTTTTATGTTATGATAAACCGAAGCTAATGCACCCTTTCTCTCAGTAAACTGCATTCAGTTGTGTGCCACACCTCTATAATCCCAAACTGGAGCTGGCTCAAATCCAGTCTGTTTAGAGCATAGGTGTGACTGTCTGCACCTGAGTGATAAGTATTAATTAGTTAAGCAAAATCTACAACATTTGGCTGAACTGCTGTGATTTTAGGGAAGGCTCTACACACCAGCTAGATGTAAATAAAAGTTTTCAACAAATAATACCAATAGAGACTTGACCAAAGTCCTGCATTTCAGTTACAAAGAAAAGAATATTTTACTTCAAAGTGGTTTTTTTTTAATAAGTTCTCTCTAGTCTAGTATATACTCATGTACAATGTACAGTAGGTACCATAAATAAGTATACAATGTACTTACTACCCAGTCCTTGATTTCTATGGCAAATAGGTGTGAAAGGCTAGAGGTTCACTGCCATATTGATATAAATCAATCCAGGTGTCATTCAATTCTGTAGGGTGTAAATTTAGAATACATGTAATTATTACCATTACAGTTTTAATAGTAGATTGTTACTGTCAACCCCTTACAGAAATTCAGAAATAATTTCAGGGAGAGGCTTTACTGAAAATATTTTAATTACAGGATATGTTATTTTCCCACATCACATAAGCAAAAGATACTGTATGGTTATTAAAACCTCATCCCTTCTTCCTCTGCTTTATTACTTTCCATAAAATTCTTGAGAAACACAAATCTTTAGAATTTATTTCTCTGCTTCATTTCTGCAGAGGCATTGTACTTATTGTCTTATTTAAGTAGATCATTGAAGAAATATAAAGCTGAGCCATGTTGTAGTTTGTCTTCTGCTGTTCTTTTAAAGATTCCATTACAGCACAGAGCTAAAGCAGGTATTTGGAGGTATTCTGGTATCTGAAAATACTGGTGGCCACTTCATAGAGATTCCCAAAAGCCCATGGTCATGAAATGTTCTTAGCGTCCTTTGTGTTTAAATAAAATTACATTCAAATTATATCAGGACGCTTCAAAAACTCTCATGGACCTTTTAAGTGTTTATCCTTAGATGGACATATATGTTTGCATAAGGACTTTGCTGAACCAAACCAGTGTGAACAGGCAGCTCTATGGCTACCTTTAATTTTAAAATTGTGGAATATTTAAGATTGGCAAAGATATCTTAACATCAGTCTTAAGATCATCAAGTCCAGCTGTCAACCTTGCCACCACTGTGCTCATCTCTAAACCATGTCCCCAAGAGCCACATGTACATCTTTTTTTGAACTCTTCCCTGAACAGCCTGTTCCAATGTCTGACAGGCCATTCAGTGACATTTTTCCTAATACCCAATCTAAACATTCCCTTGTGCAATTTGAGGCCATTTCTTCTTGTCCTATCATTTCTTACACAGAGAAGAGACCAGCCCCCACTTTATTACAGCCTCCTTTCAGGCAGTGATAGAGAACAAAGTCTCTTCTCCAGACAAAATAATCCCAGCTCCCTCAGCTGCTCCTCATGCAACTTATTCTCCAGACCCCTCACCACCCAAAGCTGCTGCCCTTCTCTGAACAGACTCCAGCACCTCAACCTCAATGTCTTTCTTGTAGTGAGGGGCCCAGAACTAGACCTAGCACTTGAGGTTTGGCCTCAGCAGTGCCAAATACAGGGACAATCGCTGCCCTGGTCCTTCTCATACAGGCCAGGATGCCGTTGGTCTTCTTGGCTACCTGGGCACACTGATGGCTCATGTTCAGCCAGGTGTTACTGGCACTCCCAGGTCCTTTTCTCACAGATCTTTCCAGCCACTTCCCCACCACTCTTCCTGCCTGTAGCACTGCATGGGGCCTTTGTGACCCAAGTCTTGTTGAACCTCATATGCTTGGCCTCAGCCCATCAATCCAGCCTGTCCAGAACCTTCCTTAGAGACTTCATAGCTTTTCTGGTTCCCAGAAGCATCCACGCAGTATGATTAGCTATCCTTCCATTCTTACAACCCTCTGAAATGAGTTATTTGAAGAGACTCAAGCCAAGAGAAGGATTTTCCAGTCTCTTTTGTGTAGTTCTCATTCTTCCTTCTCCTTTTTCATTCTGTAGCCCTGTATCTGAAACAGATTCCAAAGACCTCATTTGAAGAAAGTTACGAAAAAACAGAGATGGGCTTAGATAATTTAACTAATTACAGAAACTCCAAAAGTTTACTCTTCTATATAACAATTGCGTCTATTTCTTGGCACAACCCTTGTTGTTGGAGAATGTTGTTTTAATGAAAACTGGACGATTTGGCTCTGCTTTGGTGTATTTGACCATCAAAGAAGCTCACAGCAGAGTTCAAAGGCTAAACGTTGCTAAACTGAGGCTACAGATGTTTTTCTGTTCATAGAATCAGCTGTGAGTAAGGTGCTTTCTGTGCTCAGTAAATCTTTTCCAGTAAATCAGATAAAATGTGCAGCTGGGAATGTGACAAGATTTCCATTAAAGTATGATTTAAAGTGTAAGTGAGCCATCCTGAAATGCGTTATGCTATTTTCTTTATTTCTTAGTACTTAGAGGTATGGTGAATGTGCAGATAGTCCTTCTGGTATTATTATACAGAATGTTGGTGAACTGCTCAATAAAGACCATTAGTGAGGGATTCATCTGATGTTTTTATCTGCTGCAAAACATTTAGATCAAACTCCTATGCTCCTAGAGTGTCAGTGGGTCCTTTCATTTATCACAGTAAAAACTGTGAGGAGTACATTTCTCTACAGTGTTGCCTGACTTCTCAGCTGACGGAGCCTAGACACTAAGCTTCAAGTAAACTCCAACCCAGATATGCACCTTCTGGCTTTGTCCCTGTTCTGATCAGCCTCAAGTAATTTTCTGTATTTCTGATCAAGGGTGTGTTATTTGGGATGTGTAAGAAAAGCAGTGTACACTCAAGACAGAAAATGACAATTCAAAGATGTGGAAGATCCTCACCTGCTCTATAATTTTTTTCCATAAACACTGGGATGATGAAGTTAAAAGCAAAAGGAGTGGAGTTTGCAGGGCTTAAAGAGGCAGGACTAAGACTTAAGTGATACCCTTATCCCACCAGGGAATGACTACACCGTTACTGTCTAGTTTTTAGGACGCACACCTGAAGGGCTCCCTTTGTGAAAAGGTTCTTCTTGATTCAGTTTTGCATAGAATTGTAAAATGGTTTGACTTGAACTTTAGAGGTTGTCTAGTTCAAGCCTCCATGGCATGGCATGGATAGGGACACCTTTCAGTAGACCAGGTCGCTCAAGGCCCTGTCCAACCCAACACTTCCAGAGGTCGGGCATTCACAATATCTCAGTTTAAAGCCATTCCCTCTTTGTTCTATGACTAAATGCCTCTGTAAAAAGTCCCACTCCAGCCTTCTTTCAGGCCCCCTTTAGGTACTGAAAAGTTGCTCCAACGTCTCCCCAGCACTTTCTCTTCTCCAGTCCAAACAAACCCCATTCAGTCTGTCTTCGTAGGACAAGACCTGGTGAAAAAGGAAAACAGTCAAGACAAAACTCCATGTTTCAGCATTGAGAAAGACTTTTTCTTTCTTTTAGTAATTGTTGTTTTCTTTTCACAGCTACTTGCAGAGGACTGGCCTTTTGGTGTTGAAATGTGCAAATTAGTGCCCTTCATTCAAAAGGCCTCGGTGGGCATCACAGTGCTGAGTTTGTGTGCTCTCAGTATAGACAGGTGAGACCCATTTTTCATTGAAGTCTCTAATTTGTTTCTTATATGGGCATTGACTCAAGTTCATCTTTCCACTCAGCTGATACAAAGCAAATAGGATGAATTTAAGCCAGTTAAACTGGGTGAGTTTTCTCGTATTTTGAATTTTTAAATGTGTGCTGTTGCTTCAGGTACCGAGCAGTCGCTTCTTGGAGTCGCATTAAAGGAATTGGAGTGCCAAAGTGGACTGCTGTAGAAATTGTCCTCATCTGGGTATTATCAGTGATACTGGCTGTTCCAGAAGCTATTGCATTTGATATGATTACAATGGAGTACAGAGGAAGGTATCTTAGAATCTGCTTGCTTCACCCCACACAGAAAACATCCTTTATGATGGTAAGTCACTAAAATTGATAAAATCTCTAGATGAGTTCCTTGGATCTTCGCAGTGTTGTGTGGATTGTAATGTGCACAGATGTATGGGACATGTAGGTGAATATAATGTTCAAATGAAATACTGACATTTCTGAAGCATGCTGGTTCAAAGAAGAGCATTCAGAAATCTTTGACTTTTTGTCGTCTTTGAACATACTGCTGTCTTGTCCTGTTTTCTCACCTGTAATGTACACCTTACAGAAATGCTTTTCAAGACAGGCTGACCAAATTAGTTACAGCACACTTAGCAAAATGCTCAGCATTTAATTCCTAACCATGTTTTTGCTTTGCTTTTTTCTTTACAGTTTTATAAGCAAGCTAAAGACTGGTGGCTGTTCAGCTTTTACTTCTGTTTGCCACTGGCTATCACAGCATTTTTCTATACTCTCATGACTTGTGAGATGTTACGAAAGAAAAGTGGGATGCAGATTGCTTTAAATGACCACTTAAAACAGGTAAAAATTTATCCCTGGCCACTCTGTAACTGTAGACAGGCTAAACAATAACTTTACTGATTTTCCTGCCACATCATTCTGTTCTTGTATGACTTCAGGATTAGAAGCAAAGTGAACTTTCCTAGCAGTGCTGCTGCTGAACTCATATACATATGTATATATCAGAGCCCTCAGGAACCTAAGATTTTAACTGAAAATAAAAAAATTGTTTCATTCTTGTTTGGTTTTAATGTTTCAGGTTTTATAGGTTTTATTTCTTTGCTATAAATGAGAGTTGGCTATTTTGTAATGAAAACGGAAGTCATGCACTAATCTAGAAGGTGGTGCTATAAAACTGTTAATTATTTTGAAAAATGTTCTTGCTGAACTCTAGTGAGGTTAACAGTATATGTTAGCAGAACATATTCCAGCAGACATTCCAAGGTACTAGTGCCCCAGACACAAACATCAGGCATTACAAGAATTAAACTATGATTGCTCTCTAATGTGTATTTGTGCTCCTTTCCTTTTACCTGGTTAGAGCTGTAATTGGAATCTCTTGGGGCATTTAAAATAAGATGTGAGATCAAAGCACGAGGAAATGCAATAGAAAACAAGCTGGTATTTGAAAGTGATCAGGGAGACAAATATGTTCTTAGTTTTAATTTAAATTATTGCTTAAATTAATGTTTTCATGACCTCCATTTTTCATATTATTACTCATACTTCTTGAAATAAGAGATATATCAAATCAATGCAAGACATCTAAAACAATAGAAAAGATCAAGCACATATTCCAAGAAAATAAGATATTTGATGTTTTCCTATCCTACTGTGATAGGCTTTTTTACCTTGTTTATTAAACATTTGAATATTAGAAGACAATAACAATTCAGAGGGAGAGAGAGGAACTGTAACGCTGTTTTGTCGAATTTTCTTTCTCAGAGACGTGAGGTGGCCAAAACTGTGTTCTGTCTGGTACTTGTTTTTGCTTTGTGTTGGCTCCCACTTCACTTAAGCAGAATCTTGAAACTCACTATTTATGATCAGAAGGACCCTAACAGATGTGAACTTCTAAGGTGAGAATGCAAAAATAAAATATCTGTATATTTTTATATATGCCTATAAATCCATAGGCATATTTGGATTTCCTATTGAACTAACTTACTCTGTATGTCTAGAGTTGAGCCCTGCTTCTTCATCTCAGACCCTATGGTTTCACTCCAATAGCAGAGAAAGAAAATTGTGAGGAATTCCCTTTCTTTTCCCCGTGTTTCTCCTGATCCTTTTTGGGACTGTTCTTCTGTCATGTGGTGATATGAGAATAAAAAGGGGATTTCTGTCCCTAGTTTCCCTTTCAACAGAGCAGCTAGGATTCAATTTGTGCAAAAAGACCTTGTGAACCTCTTCTTCCAAAAGTTAAGATGGTTTGATCTCCTGAAATTACTTTCTTGAGAATGGTCTTCTGACTCAGACTTTATTGTTGAGTATTACCCACACAAGTTAATCCTGTTGATTTAAGCCCCATTACTATTACATTTAATATAGCTAGTCTTGATTAGTGAAACTGAGTCCAATTTCCATACTTGTAAACCTCTACTAAGCTTTTTCAAAGCAAATGAGAAGTGTCTCACTTTAATTTCCACACAGCTTTTTTCTTGTGATGGACTATATTGGTATTAACATGGCTTCACTGAACTCCTGCATCAATCCAATAGCTCTGTATTTGGTGAGCAAAAGATTCCAAAACTGCTTTAAGGTAAGTGGCTGCTAGCAGTTGCTCCTCTGGTTAAAAGATGATGTCAGTAGTAAAATTCATTCCTGAACATGCACAAAGTGACATTAAATTTTACTTTAAATTTTAATTGAGTTATGGTAAATGTTCTCTCTCTCTTCTGCTGAAGTTCTGTAGGAAGGAACTAAGGTTTGATGGGAGCAAAAAGAGAAAGCAAAAGAGCAGAGTATACAACAAACCCTCTGGGGACCATGCTAATCAGTGCTACATCTCTTCCTGACTGAAGCTGGCACCCAGCTACTTCCAGAGCACTGACGATGCAGACTCAGACTGTGCTGCAGAGGTTCATGTAGGCATATCCTCTGCATCCTGACAAGGAGGGTGCTGAACCTGGGCTCCCTCATCCTGACTGAGCTCTTTGATCAGTCATGTGAGGCAGAGGGTGCAAATCTGTACTTGTCCCTTTGCAGTACCAACATTTTAGGAGACAGACCTGTTTGTTGTCCTGGCTTGGTCTGAGTGAATAGAGCTGGGCACTAATTCTCCACACATGATTCTGGGCTCTGGATTGCATGTGACTGGCAGCCCATCAGTCCTTCAGCCTTCATGTCTGCTTATATAAATATGAAGAGTTGGACGTTTTTTGTGAACCCTTACTATCTTTATACACTGTATTGGAGTCCTTACATTGCCTATGGCAAATTGTTAGATTTTTCTTTTCTTCCCAAGCATTTAACCACTGGCCACAGGGTTATAGCCTGGCTGTTTAAATTTCTTACTAGCAAGATGGAAACATCTTTCAGTCAGTAGCCAGTCAGCTCTACATCTAGTAGTGTTAATGTATTTCCCACATAATCGTGACAGCACAGGTTGCAAAGGTTTTAGTGTTGGTCTTGTCTTCCCTGACTATGCTTCTGACTACCTGAAAGAATCACTGGAGCTGAAAGCAAGAGATCTCTGGCATTCTGAGCATAGAAGTAAGTGGGTGTGAGGAAGGCACTTCCAGCACCCAAAGGCCAGACAGGACCATGAGAAAAAGGTCTGCAGTACATCTAGTAAATGTATGAATTCTTCTAACTTCTCTTTTTTCCACCTCAGAACAATGAGCTAAATAGCAGCATCTTGCTTAGAAAGCATAAATAATACTTTTTTTCCCCCAAAAGAGAATATCAGAGAAAGGACAACAAGGAGTCATAATTTTATTTTCATATGCATTTAGAATTGCAGACCAGATTTGAAGGGCTATGTGTGTGGCTGTTACTGTATATTACTACTCAGTAAAACTCTTTAGTACTCCAGCAGTAAGGTTGCTGATGAAGCCATTTAAGCAGCTCAGAGTTGAACCCAGTTTCTGTGCTTTATGCTCTAATCCCAGAGCAGCAGCTTGCACATTTGCCATTTCCTACTCTACCCCTGAGAAAGGGCAACTTTTCAGTGCATTTTGCCACATGTGCAAAAACAGAGTGATGTAAAATATTTATTTCTTTTATTTTAACAGTCATGCTTGTGTTGCTGGTGCCAATCCAAAGATCTGTTGTCCCTGGAGGAAAGGCAGTCCTGTTTAAAGTTCAAAGCTAATGATCATGGATATGATAATTTCCGCTCCAGTAACAAGTACAGCTCTTCATAAAACAAGCGTAAAAGGTATATTCTCTTACATTAATGCTGGTGTCTTTTTAAGTAAAAGCGGCAATTACTTTTAACAAGATGACAACATCCAGAAAAATCTAGTTTTGTATTTGCACAAAAAAGAACATTAAAAAATTGCCCTAAATTGAAAATCATGAACACTTATGAAATCATCATTTATGGAACATGAAGAGAAGCATAGAAAGAACAAGTCATTGTTAGCACTTGAATACTTCTGAATCAGCACTTCCAAATGATCCCCACTTCCTGTAATTACATTTGTATTCTCTGTAACACTTGTAGGAACTGAAGTCACAGTAATTATTAAGCAGCATAATATCAAGTTAATTGGATCAAAGCCATTATTATATATAACTCAATGTATTGTCTTTTATAAAGCAAATTAACCACCATCACTATTGTGAGTTTTTAAAATAAAATATGAAATACTTTGTAATAGAAGTCTAAATGTTAAAAAGTATTTTTATCAGGTATATTATAGAGATAGCTACTGAAAATATTAAAGGATGCAGTAATGCCAAAAGTGCATTTTACTTTGATGATTGTTTTTACCTATTATTGTCAGAAGGAACCTCCCAAGGGCTCTATAAATTCCTTTCTGTATCCACTGTGTGTCTTAGTGCATTTGCCAGCACTCTGGGTATGAGTATTTGTGTCTGCTGATAGCAAAGGAGAGAAAAACACACCAGAAGCAAAAAATTACCACTAGCAGAAACATATGGACAGCGGCTATTATTTCAGCTATTTTTTATTGAAAACAAATGGATGGTCTCCTGCATAAAAAGTGAGCATTCCAGAGCCTAATGGTTCTTTACTGGAGATACTTTGTGACAATTTAAAACTGTTTTACAATCCCAATACTGTCTTGGGGCAAAAGTTTTTAGAAATAATGGGTGAAAAAAATGTGACCAAGATTAAAAGAGATAATTTGGACTTCTATCTTCATTTAGATTTAAATCTTCATAAAGAAAATAATTAATGAACTGTACTTCTAGAGAAGAGTACTATGTAGCATACTTATTTTCATACTGTTTTAAAATATATTCTACTTCTGTAGTTCCATATTTATGGGCATAAGAAGATGTGTGGTTAGTTTGTGCTTCTGTAAATAGTAGTGAAATGTAATTAATTGTAAAGTATTAAGATATGGGCAGGACCCTGCAAGAACAGAAAAAGATAAAGGTGCCTGTAGTAAACATGATGTGTGTTGCCAGGAGCAATGCATGTTTTGTATGTACATGACAGGTCATTCTTTGACTTTACATTTCCTATTAATTTGTTACAGATGCCCCCAAAGACTTATTAACATATTTCGTGCACTAAGGCATGAGTTTATCAAGAAAAATTGTCATATAACATGCTTTTATAAAAGCAATGTTTTCAATAGTCTTGATATTTTAGTATAATATTATTTATCAAAACTCAGGAATTTTTTTATTTCAAATTTCCAGATGTCACATGTCAGGATTTTTATAATTTTTTCAGTCTTGATTAACTTCATATCTTTTACTAAAGTGCCTTAAAGGTGTCCAGGATGAAAACAGCTTCCATTAAAATGTTCAGCTGATGTTACCTTAGATGGGTTTCTGACTTAGGTAACTACAGCTGCTATGCAGACAGCTAAAACCATGTGGTGAGCCCCATTCCTGGTGTTGACCCTAGCAAAAGCTGGTAAGTGAATGCTTGTGTAATCAAGCTGAGGAGGATCCCTGCACATGCATTTGGGCATGGGCATGTGTGTGTTTGTGTGTGAGTGAGTGCAAGCATGTGTGGTGTGTACCATAAGGTTGCTGTTACCATCTTGCTGTAGCACATCCACTCAGCTGCTATGATGCTGAACTTTTATACATATAAATCTATTTTAGGCTTCCTTCTTTACATTTTTACCTTAATTTTCATGGTAACTTTCTCACAGTAAGCCATGAATATAATTTCACATCACCCTACCTGCATCTATTTCTGTGAAATGAGTTTCATCTGTTAAGGATGGATAATAAGTGAAATCTTAAATTTGATACTGATCAGTGTTATTTTCATCAAGTTATATCATTACAATTTTGTACATGTATATTGTTGTTGTTTTTATTTAAAATATAGCTGTTGTATTGGCAACTGTGTAACATACTTTTCATTTTTTCCTGGACTAATTCTTTGTTAAGTCCTGCTAAGTAAGACACTTAGGTTTTGCAAATAAAGACCATCTATACTGCCCCCTTTTTGGGTTCAAATATAAATATTAGTATACTATTTGTCATTTTTTCAGTATTATTCAAAGCAGTATTTTTATTGAAGCTTTCATTTCCTGTAATAAAAAAAATTCAAAACTTCTGTCCTTATACAGTTCTAAGATTAAATGATATAATACTCCACACAAGTGTTTTCTGAAATCCTCAGTACAGGTTTGTTTCTCCATTCACTGAAATCAGTAAACATTTAACCATTCAATTCAGTTTGAGCAAAATTTGGGTCTAACATAATCGCTTTAAAATAACCTATCTGACATTTGCCACTTTGAATGAAAAAAGAGAAAAAGCTAAATACTTTTTAAAGGAGTTGATCGGAAGACTCCTTTAAAAGAGGGTGAAAGAAAGAGGGTGAAATCAGCTTGTGGGGTAAGACATCCAGTCCAATGCTCTCTAATCCTCAGACGGGGTCAGAGGTAGCAGAACAATTGCACAGGGACACAGGCATCTTTATAGGCATGCGCTGTGCTTGCCCAGAGCGGTGTCACAGAGTAAGTCATCTGTCCCAGTGGTCTGAGGAGTTCACATGGCTCAAGGTAGAAAAAAAACTTTTAAGAAACTACATCACAACTCGGTGTTTTGGCCTTCAGATAGCTGTTAGATTTTAGTTCCCAGCTGCTCTGAATTCTGCCTGAACTGAACTGAAACACTGGCACTACACCTCAGAGAATCAAATGCAAAAGTTGATGGTTGTGGAGCATCTCCTGTGAGCTGTGACATTTCAGTGTCCCAAACAGCTCTTAATCAAGACACAGCTGGATTAGCAAGAGAAAGTTGTGTGTACTGAAATAATGTTTAAAGTATTTTTTAAAATTGTTCTGTATAGCTGTGTAAAATAATTCTTTATTTCATTTTCTGTGATCACTTAAAATAGCAACTTCTGTAGATCAAGCAGTGTAAACATTCTAAATTACCAATAAAATATTTGTAATTTTGATTCTTTACAAAAAGGCATCTTTTTTTCTCCTAGGAGATCCCATTTAATTGTTAAACAGTGACAGTGATATAAAAAGAAGTAAACAATCTTAATCTAAATATCAAAGCTTTTGGGTGGGATGATTTTATATAGCTTTTTGAAAATTGGAAAGGGTTCAGACTTGCATATGCGTTGTAAAATTGTCTGATGTTTATTGGAACAATCATGCCTATCCTTGCTCTGCTTGTTTTTGCTCAGAATGTCAGTCGCAATCTGCTCTCTACACACCCTTATATAGTCACAAATTCTCTTGTGTTTGAGACATCACAAATAAAAGGCAAGAAGCTTTTAGCTGGTTAATTTAGAAGTTTATGCACTCAGTGCTGGAATATGCCACATGAAAACCATCATCCCTTTGTGTGCTGACAGTATAATTTTGTGTGTATCTTAATTTCTCTTTCTTGAATAAGTGGGAAACTATCAGACTAAATATGCTGTAAATATGCTGTAACTGATCAAATACATAACTGTATTTTCATGTGGTATCTCCCAATTTTGGTACATCCCAAAATGTGTTTGATGCTACTGCTGTTTTGTTCCAAATAGTTCATTTTCCTTCTGTTTACTTGATGGCCTGTTGCATCCACATAGATTTGTCTTTTTTATGGTCCGACGACCTTTAGCACATAGTTTCAAGTTTCCCGTACCTGGAACAGAAGCACCTGTGGAGATGAGATCCCTTGTAAGTAAATGTACTTAGTATCTCTCATGGCCTCTTCACTTCCTTTCCCTTTACCTTATGCTATGGTCCAGGGTCTTCACCAGCCACTCATTATGAGAAAGCACTTTTTGTGCATTTTTTTAAAGATCCTACAGCCTTCTACAGGTAGTCCATAAGTGCAGCTTGTTGGCAGTTTTCTAAACATGCTAGAACTTTCCCAGCAATCTGTATGAACAGTTACCTTACATTCTTCAAACACTGTCTTACTCTGACCACTCTCGAGCAGGGCAGATTTGGCACTCTGGTATTAGTGGAGCAAGATGGTCCAGCTGGTAACCTGTGGCTGGGTCTGGTCAACAGAGTGGTTCACATTTTATTGCACTGTCCTGTAGCCTGCTGCTCTGACCACCACATTCTTGTACTCTGCTCAAGAAGGCAACAGAGTTCTCCATGTACATGATGTGCTCTTGGTTTCAAGTTTCTAAGCCAAGTTGCTGAACACTTCAGAAGACCAAGACAAACAAAAGGACTTAGAAGTGCTGTCAATAAATAAAACAATGACATCTCTTTGGTCTTGTCAGTCCTCCTATATATGTCATTTAGCAATGCAGGCAGTGAAAAGGCACCACACACCCCTCCCCTTTTCTTACTATCAGTAAGAAAAATCTACCATAATGTAAAGTAAAATCGTTCAGAAATTACTGTTTTACCTTTATGATCAGTATCCTAAACCTTTGTGACAATCCTAATTCCTAAATCATTTTGACAATCCAAGGATGTCCTTACTGTGGGAGGTAGTATCTGGAAGGATTTTTAAAGTACAATGTGGCAACTAGCCAGACTCATCAATATCTGTATGATACCTATCAGTAGGTATCTTCAACTTCAGTGTTGCTATAAAACTTTGCATCTTGTGTAGCCACCCTAAAGGAGCACTTTGGAAAAAAGTGGGAGTCAAATCCTAAAACCCAGTAAAACCTGAAAAGACACACTGATGTGGAATTAAAGTAACCAGACCTTCTTCAGAAATCATGTCCTCCAGAAGTTACTTCTACTTTTTTTGCTCTTGGGTGAGTGGGATGAGGGGAAGCATTTGTTGCCCTTTTACTTTTTCATGATCTTAATTTCCCAAAGTTTAATAAGTTTGAGTTGGAGCTGCAAGTGAAAGGGGCAAAGCAATTCAGGCAAACTGGAATTTCTTTTCCTAACTAAACTATAACAAGCATCATAATTGCTAACAGGTGTTCACAGGACCAGAGTGGATCTTGCCAAAGATACAGGAAGCTTCTTCCTGGAAAGCACCTATAGCAGGTAGCACATCCTACAGATTTGGCCCCACTGGTCTTGGGGAACTAGCATAGATATAGCTTGAAAGGTTCATGTCTGCTGTAGTCAAATACTCAACACATGTAGTAACCAGGTGCATACACTTTTGTACATAGATAAGGGTACATAGATAAGAATACATATGTATTTATATATTTATACCTATACATATACAGATGAAATATATTTTATATTATTTAATATAAATTGTGTGGTATACAGAATGCTTTTCATTAGTTTTATCTGAAAACGTTTTCAATGAAATAAAGAATTTTTAAAAAACCATATCACTCTGAACAAAATATGGCCCACTGTCTTCAAAAAAAAAACCACAAAGACGCCAGTGTTAATGTATTTTATTACTTTATTCTCATATTTTGAATTTTAAGGGTGTTTTAATATATTTTGAGACAATCTTACATTAGTTCATGCCATAATATGAATAATGTAGGTTATGTATGTCACTCACGCAAGCTATTAATGTCTGCCTAAGCACTGGACTTGTCTATTGCATTTTTTAACTTTGTGTTCATTAGCATGAATAATAAAGAGTGCTGAGCACTGATGGAAATATTTTTATTTTTTGCTGATGTGGATATCAGTTTATGTTAATAAAAGTTTGAAATGCTGACAAATCATGCACTGCTCACTGAATGGCTAAACTATGAAATGTAATGAAAATATGTATAAAGATCTATAAAGTGATATTCATAAATTCCAAAGAGAATTGGTTAGGAATATTTTTATAATTTTATCTCTTTAATAATTTACAATTTAAATAATTAATAGCATCAAATTTTGTCACTTTTTCAGCCATTGAATGACAACAGAAAACATACTTTTCAAAAAAATTCAGAACTTTATATTTTTATAGGAGATGGAAACAGATTGTGAAATGACCCATGACATTAATGCTCTGCATTGAGCACCTCCACATAGCTTATAAAGATACTTCCTGTCAAATTGACCACTAAAATTGTTTGTTTACCCAAATTTCATGTTAAAGTACAAATAGACAAAGAATAGTGCATTCTTGATATTTGCAACTCATTTAGAATCTTGAAAGCATTTGATCTTTATAACAGTGTTCATACTGAAGTTGATATATCACTTACAAATATCATCAGAGGAACAACAATACGTCACACATAGGTAAGGCCATTTGTTTACATTTGCACACAGTTTATGCAAGAATTCAACAAATTATTTTTAGTTGACTGAAAAAGAATAAATTGATATTGTAATAATGTGCAAGTCAAATGCCTTTAAATTACTCTATTAACATAACCGTGCATATATGCATTTTTACTTCTGTGTGTGTGTAAATACCTACACAAATATACATAAATTACATAAGTCAAGATAATGGCCACAATACAAAAGACACTGAAAAAACTAGAGAAGGTATAGCTGGGGGTAAAAATACCAGAAATATATAGCATATGTGATTTGCTGAGACTTCTATTGTGCTTTTGCCTGAACTGAAGAGCTTACAGCTTTCAGCTAGGCGTAACCAAATTTTCTAGCTTTTCAAACTTTGACCATCCTTACTCTGGTCTTCCCAATGAGTTGCAAAACCTGAAGTAGAATGACATTTCATGACACTCTTACAACAGAGCAGGAATGCCAGCCATGGTATCTTGGCCAAATTCCATATTAAATACTTACAGTCTGTTTCCTCTGTTCCTCTTGCTTCCTGCCAGTTGCAGTGTGGGTTAGCAGAGCATCCTGCCCCACTCTTTGGTTTTACACTCTGCATGGTGACATCTGCTCTGTCGTATGCTGGAGGTGACCACATTTCCATATTAGAAAGTGGGAGTCTCCCAAACCTGTTGACAATTTGTAGAGTATTTGGGAGTGTTTCAGAATGAAAAGTGAAATTTAAATATAAAATGAGAGTTTCTTTAAGCATATGTTGACTCAAGTGTATTTAATTACCCCTTTTTTGCTGACCTTGTTAAGTTTTATAAACATGTCTTGAAAGGTTTTTAGAACTTTTTGTATCATTTATTTGTATAGTTGGAGAGATTTATTATGATCTGGAATTCGTTCAATAGTGCTCAAATATTTGAAAAGGCATTAAGAATGTCTACAAGGCTGAGTGTAGAAAGCCATGAGCTGCAGAGATCAGTGTTCTCCAAGCTCAGACTTGAAGTAGTTGCAGTGCTTCCAGAGAAAACCAGACTAACTTCTATTCAACTCAGATCTTAGGAACACTGAACTAGTGTCAGTCTGCTGTTGTGCAGGTGGATCCTAAGTGAGGGTTAACACTTAAGTAAGTAAGACTAAGTGTTTGTACCACTAGACTGTACAAGTATGAGTTCATAATAATTTATTGCCTGTATTTAAAAAAAAAAAAAAATTCTTGCTTATATTCAGAAATTTCATAGACTGGTTTGGGTTGGAAGGACACAATAATAGGCAGGAACAGCAGCTTCTAGACCTGGTTGCTCAAAGCCCAGTCCAACCGGGCCTGGAATTCTTTGAGGGATGGGACATCCACAACTTCTCTCAGCAAACTGTTCCAGTGCCTCACCACCCTCACTGTAAAGGAATTTCTTCCTAATATCCAGTCTAAACTTGTAGTTTCAGTTTAAAACTGTAGCCCCTGCTTCTATCACTATGTCCCCTTTTAAACAGTACCTCTCCAGGGCCTCTCCAATATATTTGATTGTATTTGTTTGAAACAATCAACAAAGAACTGGCAATATTTGCTTAAAGGTATCTAATTAAATAAATGCACTTTTGGAGGATTTGACAGATAAGGAGAGGTTGAGAGAAATGGGACTCCGTACCCTGGAGAAAAGAGGGCTCAGGAGGAAGACCTGCAGTCTTCAGTGGATATTTTGGAAAGATTCTCTTATAACACACCAAAAGGGACTTCATTTTTGAGAGAGATGGACAGCTGAAATCAATGGACATTTGGAAGACAAAGATGTGTTGAACATTCTTAGGTAACAGTTTAGTTCAGTTGAGTTTAATTTAGTTTAGTTTAGTCAATGTAGGCAAATACATATCAGGTATTGTGCTAACAATACTATACAAGTATGTTTACTTTTTCGTTTAAATATTCAGTCTGCGTGTCTTCTTTCTGTGGACTATCTGGGGTTTGTCTATCCCTTTATATCCTTCAAAAGGGGTTAAGTTATGATGGTGACTCTCACTGCATTATTATTTCATTGTATAGGAAATACAAAGCCCTGATCTCTCAACTATTCTTTTTTTGAATAGTTTTTTTTTCTATAACTTGGTTAAATAAGATGAACCTACTGCATCTTTTGGAGGATGAGAAGCAAAGGCATATGTTATTTGTAAGGTGACACTAGTGATAGTGTATACACTCTCCTCCATTTTGTCCTATAAACAATTATATGCATTTCAAGTGATGCTGAAGTAGTAATTCTGTTGTTCAGAAACCTTTGATTTTGTTGCCCTTCTGGAAAAGCAGGAAGGAAGTTGTGACACACACATCACATGTATACAGATGTCAAGTACAGTTAATGAAGAGAAGCAGATGCATTCCTTAATAGCAATTAAACAGGAGGAGGGAACACACTGCCCGCTTCCATTTGGAATTTTCTCTTCAAGGCTCCCTACTTGACAAGGCTTGTCAGCTCCTTCACCTCATTTATATCAATATATTTTACTTTACTCCTGAAAATATACACCACGTTAAAAAAAAAAAAACACACCAGACTTCTGTGTAACACAGGATTATAGATTTGCAGCTGCAACTACAGTCTAAGTACTTAAAACCATGACATTTTGTTGTAACAGGCACATGATAGACACTGGCAAACTACTGCACAATATTTAAAAGATATTAAAATTGAAGTTATCTCACAAAATATTCATCATACATATGGTTCTCCTTTCAGCATGTTCCAGAACGAGATTTTTCTCTTTTTACAATGATAAAAAAACTTTAAATTATCTTAATACAGTGGTCTAATCTTTGCTTCTTGTAGCAATGTATACTACTTGCCTTTACAACATTTCACATTGACAGTTGCAGACTGTCTTAGTGGTCTCCGATTCATCAAGTCAGTTTTGAATTCTAGTGCCATCTCCCAGACTCCTTCCAGAGTTTATTTCATACTCAATTTCTGAAGTGTACACTGTGTATAAACAGCCCAAATCTGCAAAAATGCTGAACAGATTCACATGCACAAATGATTCTTGCAAAGTCTTGCTTGAAATGATCCATTTGCTTGACAGAGATAGCGCCTGTTTGAGGATGTTTTTAGAACAATATGAGTTCAGAATAACCTTAGAGTGATTACTTTATAGGTAAATCTTGTTTGGGGTGTTCATGAGGACATTAAGTGAGACAAGGTCAAGGAAAAGTTGAAGTCCAACCTCTAAGCTAGTCCTTACTTCTGTCTCACGTAAATCAAACGCATCATTGCTTGAACCACCACTGAATATACAGATTTTTTTAGCAGACCCTTCTTTCTGCTACTGTTCATGCTGTATCCAAGTGATTCTGTGGTGCCTTCTGCTGAAACTACTTTCCCACTCTGAGTTTGGACAACACGGATTGTGAGACACAATAAGGAAGGACTGGAAACAATCCTATGGCCACCATGACTATTCCAGCAAGATGCCTCTTTTAAAGAGCAATTTTCTGGGATATCCCTTTTTCTGAAGCAGAAGACAAGCAGAATTGGTGTCCCTGTCGTGGCTACCACTTTGAGTACAGTCAGCTAGAGGTTCTGGGCCTGAAGAAATGGCTTCTTGTTTGTGTGCAGGGGGACAAGATTCTCAGTGCTGAACTGAACAGTTCAAAGGAGCTGAGGGAAGGGAAGGGAAGGGAAGGGAAGGGAAGGGAAGGGAAGGGAAGGGAAGGGAAGGGAAGGGAAGGGAAGGGAAGGGAAGGGAAGGGAAGGGAAGGGAAGGGAAGGGAAGGGAAGGGAAGGGAAGGGAAGGGAAGGGAAGGGAAGGGAAGGGAAGGGAAGGGAAGGGAAGGGAAGGGAAGGGAAGGGAACTCAGAAATCTATTTTCAGGTCTGCCACATAAGTAGCTCATTCAGTTAGTGAAACTGTAACAGAAATACCTTCTTGAACAAAAAAAAAAAAAAAAAAAAAACAGGCAGAGGGAAAGAGGGAACACTTTCTGATGCAGCCTGGTGTTCCATAGATATATTCTGTACCTCTTGGTCAGGTTTTTAAGAGCACAGTCACAGCACATGACCCTTAATATAGCACAAAACCCACTCTGGCATGACACAGGATTTCTCAGCAGCCTTGTATTGTCACTTGTCTGTCAGATATGCATTGGGCATGACATGGACTCCACAGGTTCACACACGAATATCCCCATCAGACACTGGAGGACACTTCTAATGGAGATAAATTTCGTTTCTTGAAAAACTAGTCTACTTTGAAACCACTAAAATTGCCCTAAGGACCGAACCAAATCCCAGCAAGTGAAGAACATTTAGGGGCTTATTTACAAACTTCTGTAGACAGGACACAGAAGCATTTACTTTAGGAAGAAAAATTCAGGAGGCATCTGAAATTTAAATACATATTGCTCCTTTAGTCTAACATGACTTAATCTACATATGTGTTCACTACTTTTATACCCATTCTCAGCCTTCTCACCTATTTCTTTGTGTAATTTCTATTTATTTTTCAAATTATTAAAGTTTTTCTGTGCTTGCCTTTAGTAAGAAGGCTATAATTTTAATTTTGAGTTTTCATCATATACTTGTGTATTGGCATTGATTAGGGAAACCATTTTAGAAAGATGCTGTAAAGTTCCAAGTGACTATAACATGTAGTTAAAGCAGAGTATATAATATACACCCCTAGCCCACACAGGTATCATGGAATCAGAGAACATCTCTGGAAAATTCCAGGGATGAGACCTGGTAATATAAACAATTACTTGCATGTTGCAAATATTTACTTGGAGCAAATAAAGAGTAAAAGAGGTTCTGGTGCAATGACTCACCTACTGACTGATATGATAAACAGTTACAAACAACTGTGAAAATGTCTCCATTAGATTTTTGTCATTTCACAGTTTTTTCATAGAAGAGTTGTTCATTTCCTCATCATCTATTTCCTCTTCTGAAGGAAGAATAATGCCACAATAAATCCTCTGTTCAATGTTTCTCATTAAATGATGTCAGTAGGGACATTAGAGCCAAAAACCAGCAAAGAAAACCAGGAATAATGTGTCATAATGTGGCTAATACACAGAGAGACCCAGACACCCTGTCATGTCTCAGCTATATCTGGATACATAAAAGAGTTTAAAATACCACAATACAAGTTACAGTAATGACTCTACCTTCATTAATGAGAGAAGCACTTTATTGTGACCATTTTTTTTAGTACACAAAAACAAACTTCCTTAGGTTCTATATTGAACTATACATACCTGCACAACCCTGGACTGTGTAGAGCCAGCTCCAGAAAGGGAAGCAGCAGAGTCACATTATCACAGATGACTGACTGGCCCTTGTGCATGACATGGTTAATTAGTCAGAGCTCATCACCAGAATAACACTGCTGTAATGCTTATCAGATCTAAGGTAGCACCATCCCCATTTCATTACATTCAGATAACCATATCCATACATATCCATACAGCCATAGATAAAGAGCAGCAGGGCTCAAATACACAGTCTGATCCCATCAATGACAGATTCCACAGAATCTTACAGGGTTATTTCTGCTTCAGAATAAGAAAACGTGCCTTTTGAAACACACCCAATCTAGATTTTAAAACTGCCAGTGATACCACATTTCTTCAGTGAGTGAATATAGCCATTAAATTAATGGATTGCTAAGGAAAAAAAGTGCCTTATTTTGTGTTTGAGTTTTAACTTCAGCTTTTTGACAGAGGAGCTTGTCAGACCTCTGACTGCTGGACTGAACGGCTCTGCTATTTGGCCTGTTTTGTGTACCGTGACCAGCTATCCTTAAGTCATCATGTTGATAAGCTGAATAGATTGCACTGCTGGAGACTTTCCAGGTCCTTAATATTCCCATGGCTTTTTGTTGACCCTTCTCCAAATTATTCACATCCATCATGAATTCTGAGCACTAGAACTGGACACTCTATTCCAGTAGCAATTGCTTCTCTGCCAAGTATGGCAACCCTGTAACCTTCCCCTTCTGTCTGGTGGATATACCTAAGGATAGTATTAGCTAACTTTTTTCCATGTGCTCTAAATAACATGTCCTCTTCAGAATTGCTACTTCACAGAAAAGCCCTCTCTCTTGTTTTTATGGCTTACTTTTCTACTCCTGTATGATAGACTCTCTATTTGCCTGTACAGAAATGTCTCTTTTTTTCCTATTCTTGCTTACATGGTGTCCCTGGATACTCTTTGTTCCTGATCCATGTCTTCTTAATTTTTCACTACTGTTATTCTGTGTCATCATCAAATTTTTCCAGACATAATGTGATGTCCTTTTGGCCAGTTATTGGTAAAAATGTTCAATTACATAGAGCAAAAATTGTCCCCCTGGGACCTCTTGGAATACACAGTTAACCAAACAAGACACAGATACACTCATATTTACAATTATGATTGGAGAGAAACAGTTTTGCATCAGCATAATGTCTGCTGCATTGACCTGTTTTTCTGTAGTGTATTAGTGAAAATTCTCACATAGTACCAAATCAAACCTCTACCAGAAGTTTCTCAGTTCTCCAACCAAACTTGGATCTTCATTCAAAATATTCAGTAACTTTGACAAGATGTATTTCTCTAAATTTTATTGACTAAAATTAATTATATTAAGATATCTTTATGATTTAATCTATGTATGTATACTGCTCCATTATTTGTCCTAACACTGTGCTCTGACTGCCAGACAGGTCTGGGCTTTTATTTTTATCCATTTTCTGTTTTAAAATAATGGCACAGTGTTATCTTCACTGCAGTCCTCTGGAAATTCCAAGACTTCTTGAAAAGCAACCAGAGGTTCTTTACACTAAACTCGACATTAATCTTGACAAGGGTTTGGTCGCAAGATTATTGAAACTGCTAACTTAAAATCATGTGGTGTCTTGCACCTGTTAGTTATGCTTAGTACCACTGGAGAATATCAGCATCATCCAACAGGAAGACATAATTTATTTTTCTCCCAGATAAATTCATAATTTATAAATTCTCCTAGTCCATAATAAAGAACTGAAGCACTTATGGAATGTTTCTGCTTACTCTGTGTCAGTCATTGCAATTCTATTAGGGTCATCCTGCCTTTATTATTGTTAGTATTGATTTTGTTTGGATCTACTCAGAAAAAACTTTATCTTCAACCCAGATGGTTACTCTTCCATTCCATAATATTTTTCATTAATTTTCTTTATTTGCTGGCTTCTATGCTTTTCACTGACACCACTCATAAATATATTTCTGATATCACTCATAAATATGTCTTCTTTTTTATTATTTGTTCTGCTCTGATTTCTCATACATCGAAAATGCTTATTTTCTTAGATACAGGTCTGTTTTCTTTGGGATACTGTAGCTTTTTCAACCTCTAGTAACATATTTCCAAGCCAGTTCTAGTTATTCATATTTCTTTTCATATCTTTTCTTCCAAGTGGATATGTATATCATATTGAGTGATAAGGATTAGTACTGTGCATACAGCTAGGAGATGCAGACTGAATTGCAAAGGCTGCCACTCCCAGATGAATCAGGCATCCTGCCACTTCAGCGATCTGGCAATGGACCAGCACAGGTTTAAAAGAGAAAACAGCTTCAAAAGGATCTAGTTAACATTGTTTTGTACAGAAAGCAGTAAGTCTCCCCATCACCAGACAGCAGTACCACCCTAATGTCAGAAAAAAAAGACATATAGGAAAGCTTTGCTGACACTGACGAATTAATGTAGCATTTAACAGCTGCATCTTTGTAACAGCATACACAAGACCAGTGTCAGATATCTATCTCTATATATATATATATATATAAAAAAATTAGCTGCAGTCCTTGGTAGTGTTTTAAACAATGTGTGCTATTTGTACATGCTTAAAATGTTTTTTTTTTTTAATATTTATTTTCTACTTGGAGGCAATGAGAGGAAGCAACAAAATAAAAAGAAAAATCCCTCATACAGTATTTTTTTTTTTCTGATTGTGGTTAGTAGAAGCTATAGTGTGCATGTTTGAACACAAATATGAAGGTACAACTTACCCTGTTGTCTGATCCCAGGAAAGGGCAGAATATCATTCCATTCTTTTTCTTGGCTCTGCACATCTAGGCTGCCAGCACGAACACTTCCTGTAGCGCCTCTGCAAAAATGAATCCAACGGTTACAAATCCCGGCTGTTCTTTTGATGTGTGGCTCTGCTGTTCTTCCCATTAGCCTTCCATGCCAACTTGCTTTCTCAACGCCAGCTTCATGACAAAGCAGCATGGTGACAAAGGCCAGGTGGAAATAATCTCATCTAACATAAAACCACAGCTTTTGTTTAACCTGAAATGTTTTATTTTGGAAAAAACCTATGTGCCTGTATAGAAACTCTGAGATCCTTAGAACAGAATACCTCCAGTGAAAACTGCTACTGTCTACTATGATGCTTTGGCAATCAGCTGGTAAGAAAATTTAAAAACTGAAATATAAGCATTTGCTCATCACTAAATAATAAACTTAGCAAACTAAAACCCTTCATGCTTTCTCATAGATTAAATCTGTCGATTAAATTATTTAATGTATTTAAAAAATAAAAAGCAATTTTTCCGAAAAGTTGTGTAATGCATTGTCTTTTGCCTTTTTATAAGTCTGCTCTTTATGTGCCAATACCTCCAGAGATCCCTTCCACTTTTTTCAGCATTCGTGGACACCCTTTGATGACACATCCAGCCATTATAGAAGGCAATCAGATTTGGTTAGGCATGATCTACCTAAATCATGTAAATGTAAATGACATTCTTTTCCTCCATGTGCCTGGAAATGGTATCCAGGAGGATTTGCTATAACTTCCATAGACTGAACTGAAACTGACTGGCCTGCCATCTCCCAGACCCTCTTCCTTGCACTTTCTGAAGGTATACATGACATTTGTCTTTCGCTCATCTTCAAGAACCTCCTTCACTCTCTACTGCTTTTGAAAACCATGCTGAAGAGTATTCCAATGCCATAAACCAGCTCCCTCAGCAATCTTCAAGTCATTCTGTCCAGTCCCATGGACAGAATTCACATGTCCAATTTGTTTAAGCAGTCTCTAATTCCTACCCACCCTGCTACGGGTAACAGTTCTCTCCCCACAGACTCTGCCACAGAGATTTGGGAGGTTGAAAAACAGAACTTGCCAGTAAGAACCAAGTAACTCTGTTAATCTGTCTTTATCCTTCATCATTAAGTCACCCATCCTATTTGGGTGATTTGTAATTTTGTTGGTTTTCCTTTTTGCTGCCAATGTACTTATAGAAGTCCTTCTCATTGTCTTTCCTATCATTCACCAGTTTGAACTCCAGCCCAACCTGGGTTTTCGTGACCTCACCCCTTCAAGCTCAGGCTACAATTTCCATACTCCTTAGCTGATCCCCACTTCCATTTTCTGTGTATTTCCATTTTGTGTTTGAGCTCAGCCAGGAGCTCAAGTTCCCTGTTCAGCAGAGTTGGCTGCCTGCCACACCTGCTGTTTCCTGCACCTCCGGATGGTTCTCTTGTGCTTTGAAGAGTTGTCCCTGGAGATCACTGCCTTGCCCTGCTCCTTTGAGAGAGGTCTTGCTACGGAAGTCACTGCCAAAGAGTTCAACATTGCTACAATTCTTCTGAACAGTTTATATTAGGGTTTCTTAACCCACTTCAAAAAAAGCAAACCAGGTAAACTACTTAAACTAAAGAAATGAATCCAATCAATTTTTCCTGAAATGAGTCAAGTATTCACAAATTGCTTTAGGGTTGGATATAGGGCAGTAAATAGCACAGAGGTGCTAACAAACAACTGGAGAGAAACAGACCACTGGATCTTGGTGAATCTATGTCTTCAGCCCAGGAAATACTTAGAGCAAATTCAAATGGGCAATACTTGGAGCAAAATTAGGAAAGATCAATCTGGCACCAATCAAAGTGAATATTTTTCAAGTTAGGTGGCAGAACTCCCACCCCCACCACACAACTTTATATTCATATGTGTGTATATGTATATGTAATTGTTGAACAAATAATTTTTAATTAATTTTGATATTTTAAATCCTTATGTACTTCTAGATACCTGAGATATTTTGATTCTTTCTTTCCTTTTCTTTTACTAACACAGCTTCATTTTCTCTTAAATACTTCAATTATTCACATGTGAGAATGAAAGGTTCTTGCAATATTCCAAACATGGCCTTTCAGCCAGATGAGTGGCAAGAGTCAAGATAATCTCAGAAGAGGGTAATATGTTGAAGCTGCAGCTTTGTTATGTGGATTATGGAATAAATTCTTAATTTTCAAGGTGTCAGGGGGAAAGTAGAAGCACTTTTAGATATTTTTTTTAATGGATAAAGCCCTGAAAAGATCTGAAAAATAAAAAATACTCTTGTAGCTACTAACTGGTCTTGAACTAGTTGTATCTCCTCCTTGCAATCCCACTGGATACCTGTACTCCTGGAGCCAAATACACAAGCACTCCAGCAGTGATTTTGGTGATTTCTGGTTGTCCTCACCTTGCCAGCAGGCATGGAAAGGTTGAAGAATAGTAGTGCTGGAAGAAATTCTCTACAGTTACACATGGGCATTGTCATTGTGCAAAATCACAGCTCCTGGTCTTTAATGTGCCACTGTTCTGTTGCTCGCAAATAACCAAACTAATAGGAGAAAATATTATTCAGGTCCAGCCTTATATGTATTGCAATGCTTTTATAAAAATTCAGTCACAAATAAATTATAAATGTCAGTGCTTTGGAAAACAAAAAAAGGCAGAAATTTGCCTCTTTCTTTCAAATACATACACCTTTTTCCCCAGTTATTTCCTGGCTAAAAATTCTAATGCTTGGTTTTTTCATAATGATTTTGCCATTGTTAAATCTCCTCCCCTTTACTGGAAATAACATTTCATTTTTCCCTCTCTTCAAACATCCTACTCTGCAGATGAGCAGGATACAGAAAAAGGCACACCTACTTACTGAATCTAAACATGCCTGAGTTATCATGACATCTTCAAAGTGCTCCTCTTCCTTCCACTCTTCCCCCCACCCTTGTTGCTGCACACATATTACAATTGCTTTTGATGTCAGTGTGTCTGGATTCCTGGTTCTAATGACAACCATCATTTAGGATACTAAAAAGAAAAATTGAAAGAGGAAGAACAAGTCAGACTAGGCCTATGTATGGTTGCAAGAAGCCTTCAAAACAGAAATAATTTTAGACATAGGAATAATTGGATTAAAATCAGGGGGATTAAATCCATTTGCTCTAAGAAGCTGTGGGAATATGTTGCAAGCCCAAGGTCTAAGGGCCAAAGCTAGATCCATGGTTTTGTAACCATAGCATGACTTGGTATGTTGAAGTATGCTAGGAGCCAGGAACCAAAGAGCAGATTAATGGTATCAGCCATGCTAAGGCCGGAGTAGAGATTTTCAGTTTCCTAAACACCAGTGACTAGAACAGCTGGAAATGCCCTGCCTGCTCTTTCCATGGTCCTCTTGAGTGGCATAGTTGATGTGCTCAGTGTAATACATGGTGGGGCATCTCTCTGAGGTCTTTGGGTCATCTCCCACAGATCTCCTCCCCAGCCACCCTACCCCCACCCAAAAAACAACTCTACATGGGCAGTGACATTTTGGATATGGTCCCACATCTACACCAGTGAATGTCCTGTGACAGCCTGCATCTAAGCAAGCACAAGATTGCTCCTATTTTGGCACAGCTGAGCAGCTCAGCATATATCTCATATTTATGCATAATTGGCATTTTAAATTACACCTGTTTTCCAAGAAACCCAGTCTGGCAAATATACTCTGTGCACACATAACACACTTCTAAGGAATAAACTCCGTGAAGAATACACCAGTCATGACCACCTTCCTTCTAAAATTCAAAACTATGGTATTTGCTATGCAAAAAAATGTATTTATTATTAAAAAAAAAAAAGTAATTCACTGTCTAATCTCTTCTCAACCCTTTATAGAGCAAATCAAGAGACCTTCTAAAGAGCAGGGGATGACAACACTGTTCTCAAATCTCAGTTTTCCTTTCCTCACTCAAAACATGTATTAAACATCAGGCTGCAGGCTGTTATGTCAAGAAGCAAAGCTTATCCGTCCCAGATGTTCATCTGTGCTTACTATACATAAATCAAAAGTGCAGCCAAAATTGATTAGTCTGGAAAACAGCAGAAAGCTGATTACTCTTCTCCAGCAATTAGGACACTCACTCACAAATATGGGCTTCTCATTCCTACTCCAGTGTCTGCATTTGACACGAAACAGTCACCGGCTAGAATGACTACTGAGTGCATTCATTATTTTCTTTTCTTGCTAAATTTTGCAAAGCCCTGAATGTAAAGAAAAAAACCCCAAAGAAATCTTTCTTCACCAGAAAGGGTACCTCATCAATACATTGCAAAAGTCATCACAAAAAAGCTGAATTTGCTCTCTGAGACTAAATAGGATCTATTCAAGTCTCTATTTAGAACAAGGGTAGTAAGGTCCTGGCAAGTCAGTCAGCAAAAGTATTTAATTCAGAAATCAAATTATTATGGATTGCTCTTTGTATTTCTCATTATATGTGAAAAGAGAAGAAACCCATTAAGCTGCAGCTTGTGAGACAGGCTACGTATTAATTCTAAATTCAGATTTTTAAGGTAGCATAGATAGCAAAGATACATCAGTGTTAACATTGACACAAATACACACAAACCTAAAATTGCTGATGGAAAAAATCTTATACTTTTCTTAAAACAAACTGTAAATAAGACAGAGCCTTATTTAGACACTATGTAAATGTCATGCAAAAGATTGCTTTGCAAATCTGGGATTTCTGTCAATGTATTTACTATTTTTTTTTTATTCTGCACTTAGAAGATTTTCTAAAATGTGTTGAGGGGGAAAGTGTGTATGTAATATTTTTGGCATGTAAAAAAAAATTTAATTCAGTTTCATTTCCAGTACCATATATTATCTCTAAGGCAAAACAAACAATAAAATGTGTAAAATTTCAAACCAAGAACTGCACATGTGGGTTCTTTTTCTTTTAATAAATTCATTTAGCGTTTTAAATTTTAACAAGATCAGTGGAGAACATTATGACTTCTTGGTTACAGGTTGTTAGGGCTCTTTTAAATAGATTAATTAACTTAACTTGAGAGTATGATATAATGGGTGTTTTTAGTCCCAAAATCTAAATGTAGTCAATCCATATGTGTGCACATTTCTGCAGAACATCACACAAAATGTCTGGGAAAATCCACCCTCAGCAACCAAGGTAAACTACACTCTTACCACCTCCAAAACCAACAATGCTCTATCTGCGTTGGCATCAGATCTTTCACTAAGGTCACAGGGAGCAGACCACAGGCAAGCAGGCAACATTCCTACTCCAGGACAGAGGACCATTACTTCCTAGGCTATCCATTACACACAGCTTTTGCTTGGTCCAGGCAGCCAACAGAGAAGTGTGCAGGATCTTTAATGTTCTTCAGAACTCCTGAAAACATGCATAGTTATCAATGGCCACATTGCTTCACACAGTTTCATTTTCTGCCTGGAAAGTTAATTTAGATAGATTAAAATCTATCTATTAGGTAGATTTAAGAGAATTTTTAATATCCATCTAAGATTCAGTGTGGAAATCCTGAATAATATCCTGATGTCCTGTCTACATAAACTGGATTTGTTTGCAGCATGACTAGAGATCAGTGGCACAGTAGGTTCACTGAAAACATCTCATATGCAGCCTGTTTCATGTTTACTTTCACATTTCAAACCGAAAGAGGGCAGATTTAAATCAGATATTTGGTTTATGCTGAGCATGGTGAGACACTGGAAGAGTTTACTTGAAGTTGTGGATGTGCCCCTCCACCCCTTCTCCATTCCTGGGACACAAGGAACACTCACAATCCTAGGACATTCCCTAGATCAGTGATGCAAATGCTCCCCAGAGGAGTTTGTGTTATGGTGCATGCATCAAGCTCTGCTGTAATCCCTGTATAAAGAAAAAGTGATTGAGCAGTCCTAGCAGAACTGAGCTGAAGTCAGGATGCCCTTCTTCCTCAAATTTCTCTTCTCCCAAGGATTCAGAAGCAGCAACCTGGCTGACACCCCCATTACCTCACAGACACTGCCATTCTGGTTAAGCTTGGAAGGGACCCTGGAGGTCATCTGCTCCACCACCCCTTCTCAAGCAGAACCACCTATAGCTGGCTGCCCAGGACTATGTCCAGACAGCTTTTCCAGTGAGGGAGACTCTATAACCACTGTGGGAAGCCTGCTCCAGTGCTCAGTCTTCCTCACAATAAAAGTAGTGTTTCCCGATGTTAGAGTTTATGCCCATTGCCTCATACATTCATCCCTGCACAGTGATTCAGCTTTACAGCAAATGAGGACCATCCCTGCATTTTTACTTTGGCAGTGATTATATAAAATAGCAACTAAGGATTCAAAGCTCTTTGTAAAAAGAAGGACTCAGATAACAAAGCTCCCATATTCTGCTTCTTGAGTTCCATGTCTTGTCTCTGTTCACATAGCAAAGTCAAGCAAGTGATTTCCATGTGCTCAGTGGAGCACAGGCACCTATCAACTGCAGAGGGCTTTCTTTTAATTTCGTACAGGTAGCTAAGGACTTTCCAGATATAGAAGGGATTACAGTCCACAGGAATCACAGGTACCTCAATTGGTAGCCTTAATGTAGCCCTATATGTTCTCATTGGCTCAAGTAGTGCGTCAGTAGAAGACAGTGATTCCTTAATGTATCAAATGGCAAAAACTATCATATAAAATAAATTGCTAGTAGTATCTAGCAAACACATCATGTCTTACACACTCTCTTACTTTATTAGAATGTAACAAAATTGGAAGACATGAAGACAAGTAGCAATTAATTATTTTGTTTATTGCTTGCTGAGTCACTTGAGTCATCCTGAAAGAGACTGAATTACTAGTTTGGCAAGTCTCTCTGAAGAACAGGTACTTAACATTTAACAGACGCATTATTAGTTTGCCCTTTAATACCCCCTGTACTTCAAGCCTGACAGCAGTTCAGCATTCAGCCTCTTCTGCACTCAATCTGAATCCCATTAAAGTCAAGGCAAGTCTCTCTCATTTTAATGGGATTTAAATCAAGTGTTTAGTCCTCAGTGTCTCTGTCCTTTGTGCCATTCACAGACAGAAAATTATGAATGTGTGCTCCTGAGTAGACATTGCTGCAATCAATGGGAGGTGAATGATAGCAGTCAGTGTAACTTACTGTGAAATATATACCGTTGTGTCTCTTTCCGGTTGAGAGCATAGTATCTTGTATACTTTAAGAAAAGTTAAAGAAAATATTTAAGTTGTAAAATCTTAGAGCCTTTCATTCTGCTAAATCTACATCTCTGAAGGGATTAATAAATCTGCATTAATGAACTTGCTTAAATATTGGAATCTACTCCTTCAAGTTCCCTTTACAGCACCAAAGTCACCTCCAGTGGGCAATTCATCTGATCTGTCTTGTATGTATGTTTTCAGGTGAGATGAACAGCTTTCTTCGGATGCTTATGTCTTGCCATTGGTTGAATGGATAACTCAACTATCTCATGTTTAGGTGTCTATAATTAAGGCAGATATATCTCACCCCTCACAGGGGATGGTTTAAAGCTGTAAGAGCCTGGAAACTAGGTAATCCCCTTCTACTGTGATGGTGTTCAGCTACATTTCTAAGGCTATATGCAAGAGCATAACATTCTGGGTTTGAAAATTAATTTTTTATTTAAACACAAATACATATTTTAGGGAAAAGCAACTGGTTTTATATACATATTTTGAACTACAGAGGTATAATCACTTGCTTTGTTAGGTTACTACCAAACATATTATTCTAGTTCTGGTGGAACTTCATAATTTCTTTAGTATTTGATGCAAATCCTCTCTAATAATTTGGTGTCCATACATGCAAGGCTTGCATTTACCCTTTTAATCATAGGAGTATTTGAGGAGCACATAGACAATTTGTTCACTGAAACTCTTTAGTGCTTTTGGGCATGCTGCTTTTTAAGACTTGTATCCTTGAATAGTAATACGATCTATATTCAATTTTCCTGCAGCGAATGTTTCCTAATTAGCTGTACTATAAACTTGTTTCTCTCCACTGAAGAGACTCTGTGAATTTGCTCTGCTAGCAGAGCTATTTCAGCAAAACAAAATACTGAAGGTGTTTTTCCACCAGCGTGTCTACCACGCCTACTTTAATGATCCTCACTAAGCCAAGATTAGAGCTGCATATCGTGTGGACAGATAAATGAGTTTAGAGTGTGTGATTTTTTCCCCCAGCTCTGTTGAGACATCATACTGACAGAAAAACTTTCTACCATAGACCATATCCATACCTAAAATTTTGCCCACAGAGCTTTCCTAATAAAATTATACTAAGGGGAAAAAAGCAACCAAACGAAAAGAAAACTTAACACACACATAACTTTCAGTATTTACACCAGCATAAAAATATTGCCTCATTTCTAAGTATTTAGTTGTTACAGAAGTTCCACTCCAAAATCTGTCCCTTGATGCTATCATAGTGCTGAAAAAAGTGTGTGGCACCTATTGGAGTCTAGCATGCATAACTGCAGGAACGATCTTTTGTCCTCACAATTTAGCTGTTAATTCTCTATGTTATGGACAATATATAAGTGCTATAAAAAATTACTATTATGAGCGTTCAGTTGTGGACATTGTGATGAGGTTCCTTTGTTATACACAATGCAATTATCAAACCATGAATTTTTTCTTTCTTTTCCTGCCTTGTACTTGAGAAAAACCCAAACCACAAAATACTAGTTAAAATTGAATAGAGGGATGAATTTTCTGAATTTTCTGGAAGTATAAAAAATATGTGGTTAGGACTAAACTAGACACTGGAATATGTGTTAAAACACAGGAAAAGGTATTATCCTTTGAGTCATATAACAGAAGTGTAACTATGACCAAGAATGTAATTTTCAAGTCACGTGTAATTTTTACATGTAGTACATATATGGGTATGTTTTCAGCTGAGGAGAGAGTTATGGTGAACACAGAAATGTAAGGATCGTGAACAAGTAAACATGAAAAAGTCTTTTATAAAACTCAGAAAGACTAGTATGTAGTTAAAAATATCTAAGATTTTTCTAATAAAATAATTATCAACCAAGCTACCCTTGAGGGAAAAAAAGAAGAAAAGAAAAAAGTAGGCAGAGTGAAGTAAGTAAAGAAAATTGAGATTCAGGAGTAAATTTTTAATTTGTGGGACTTCTTGAGAGTTAACAGCTCACAGCTACTGGCAGATGTAACCTCAGCAGTCGCAGTAGGTTGCTTGTGCCTTATCTTCACAATGCTTCTTTTTGTGTGATGGCTGCAAATGTTTGACAGACATTAGAAAGTCATCCAAGGAAATACTTCCTTTCCTTGTACAAGATCCTTTTCCTGGGTTTTTTACACTGAGCATTCTCAGTAATTCAGCTATCATTAGCAAAAGAATAGTTTCTTACAGCCGGCCTCTGCCCTTAAGGGTCTTTTATAAAGAGGACAGAAGCTCTTTGTTGTCACTCCTTCACACGTTATTAACAGAGGTTTAACAGAAAGAAGAGGGGCTTGTTACATGCCCGCTGCAATTTGTTCTTTTTTGGGTTCATTCAGATTTCATGATGTCCACCAGAAGATGGATTAACCCAGATCCAGGGAGACTGTTTCCATACTGAATAGAAAATGAATTGAAACAAGGCAGACAGAATAATCTCTCCCTGCAAAGAATCAAATAATCTAACGAGATGGTGAATATTCCTGCATGCCAGACAACATTTTTGTAAAACTGCTCTTTGACAAAGAAAGTAAACCCCAGTAAGATATATTATCTTGATAATTTGATATTATCATCATTTTGCTATAGTTTTTACTTTTTTTTCCTGTCCCTGTGCCTAATTCTTTTCATGCTACCTATGCACATCCATTGCTGATCCTTCGGATTGTTCTGCACAAAGCAGTGATTTACGGTGATTGCTTCCAATCCCATCACATTTGGGTGATTGCTGTGATGGGGCTGTCAGATGGTGTAAAATGGGAATGCTCTACTGATGACAGCAAAGTCAGGCTGACTCAACACTAGCTGAGCCACAGCTTCCTCAGTTCAGCCTTTGGCAGGGTCCATGCCCCCGTAATGACTTGTCACTTTTAGAATTCTAGCAATACTTTTGGTGAATTTGGGACCATGTCCAGTATGAATCATACACAACTCTCCAGCACTGGTGGTTAGGGCAGGAAGTAGTAGATTTTTCCGTCGTGGCCCAATGAGTCATTTAGGTTTCTGTGAAAATTTCTGTTGGTTCAGAATTTCATAAAGGGATGATGAAAACTAAAGACATACAAACATGAAAAGGGAGTTCACACAAGCTACGTATGTCATGCTGATATACTAAAAGCTATACTAAAAAACTTCTTGACAAGTTGAGAAGTCTCAGCCTAAGATATTTTAAGAATATCTGAATGCAGAAGCTTAAAGACAAGATTGCTTATGTACAGCTTATCCAGGAAAAGGTATCTGACCTATCTTTTCCTTAGAGCCTCTAAATCTACCATATCAAGAACAGTGTAGTGCAGGTCTACTGGTTTAGTTCACAAGGAACAAGTAATTAAAGAACACTCCTTCCCTGCGAGTAAAGGTCTTCCAGCTATTGGATGGCTCTGGGCAATCTCCTTAATTCAAGGAATGTAACAGTCTGAGAGCCAGCACAGATTTGGTCATATGTGTGTGCAATGCAAGATGTTTTGTAACATCTGCCTGGCAAAGAGAGCCAACAGTGCCCTGGTGGAGACTGTGGATGATATTGAGTCGTTCAAGGTAGTGTAAGCAAAAAGAAGCCTCCTGAGTGACTGAGCAGTAAAAATGGCAGTAGGAATTCTATGCAGATAAATGTGCAGTCATGAGGAAAACCATTTGGAAAAAAAATACCTGGTATCACATGTAAAAAGATGTATCACATGAGCTGATGTATTCTGCAGAAAGATTCTGCAGAAAAGAAAAGCTTAGGCTAGATAGCACTGTGAAAACAGCAACTCAGGGTTCAAAAACCAAGTAGAATATTAGAAAACATTAGGAAAGGACAGCCAAACATAACAGGAAAAGCTTTATGTCTTTATTTAAATCCATCATTAATTCACACTTTAAATAAATATTGTGCACAGTTTTGATGCCTTCTTTGTAGAAGGGATATTAGGAACCTACAAAATTTTGCCCAGTTTTTCTTTCCTTTTATGTCCAGATATGGACATGGACACCTGTAGGGCAGGGTAGACAGACTCTTTGTCTGAACCATTCCTATGTCCTTATGTGAAGATTACTTTGACTGAGAGGTACAGCTTACAATTCTGAAAAATGAGTGTTCCAGTCAGTTCCAGCTGAAAAATGCAATTTGGTAATGGTTTACCTGTTGTATCTTCAACATCATACTTCCATGTGGGGATGGAGGGGAAGAAGACTCAATTACAAAAAGAGCATTTGAAACACTAAACATGTGAAATCATCTCAAGTATAATCAGCAATCAGGGTAAACAAATTGCTATACCACCTATACAGATGTAAAGTTGAATGCTTATGCACATAGAAGTAATGCTATAGAATGCAGTAACTGCTCAGCACTGTGATCGAGGTTAAAATACAGCTCAAAATCTTCACTGTCTGTGATCAAGCCATGACAGGTACAGACACATATTACAATCATCTAAAGCAATACTCTAACTGGGTTATAAAATAACCAAAGGCTGCTGCACAGACAGGGCTTTTGACGCCATTCACCCATGTCCAATTCAATCCCACTCCATCTTTCCCAGAGCTACATACAGGGCACCACCAATGCTGGAAATCTCACAGGCAAATTTATGTGAATTCTCTATTAATGGCTGCATATCCCACAAGAAGCTGATTATTCCCTCTTTGTATCAGCAATATTTGTGATGTGGGAAAGTACAAGCAATTCAAAGGATAAATTTCTGCTGCTATGCCAAAATAAAATGTCATTTTCAGATCTCTGAAAATATCACCGACTCTGGTAACACCAACAGTACCCTATTGTTGGTGGCAGTCACAAGTAACACACACGCCATTCACTTGACTGCTCAGACACTAAGGGAGGTATTCTCTTCGTCGTTCTGCTTTCCCTCCATTCAGCTGCTAAAATGACAAAAGGAGGCCAGCTGAACACTGTGGGCATTTTTATGGAGTATAAAGCTAATGCCTTCACACAGTCTTAGGAAAACAGTAGTGCAGACACACTCAGCTGCTTCAGAGAGACTGAGCAATATGGAGATATAAATTGGACTAAGAGAGATCATCGTCAACTCATATCAGCACTGTGTCTCTGCTGCTTGCTGACCATGAAAAAATGGGGCTGAAAACCTCGCCATTGCTGACAATCTCTTCCTCAAATTTTATTTGGATTAGGGCTCACAAGCAGTTTGAGTGGCTGGTCACCCCTAGTACTGGTATTTCAGGTATCACCTGGGAAAAATGGGTTCAAAATTATGCAAGACCTTGATCAAAGCAGTGGTGGAAGCAATCAAAGCAGTTCTGGTGGAAGAAGGTCTAACTGGTTTAACTGGTGGGAGCAGGAAGAACAGTTTTTCTGAAATGGGACTTGTGTACAGTATTTATTTCAGAAGCAAGGAGAATATACAACAATCACTGTGGCAGTAACCATGAAGTACACCTTAAGTATCTATTTAAAAATATGGCCCACTGTAAATGAAAAGCAACATCCATAGTGCAATAGGTGCCAAAAATTATGGATCTAGAATAATAGTAGAAAAGATAAGGACAGTAAGCTCTGTGATGCCATTTATGATACAGTCATCTTGGAAAATCTGACAGTCTGAACAGTATGCATGTAGCTAATAAGAAAGCTGCAGTTCATCCCTATACTGGTGTTTAACCCAGGACTGCACAGTGATGGGAGAGGAAGCCACCAAAAGCATAAGAAGCTGGAAGTAGTGCCAGTAACAGAGGATCCAAATCCCAAGGATATCTTCAGCCTCAAATAGTCTTTATACTGTGCCACTACCTTCTTTTCATGTTTTCAAGTGAAATTAATGCTCCTGAGTTGTCTTAACCAGACTGATCATGGTAAATCAACCTCCAGGAGTTCAGGTTCCCACAGGTCTAGATTGGGAAACTTTTGAGGTTATGTGGGATCCTGAGTGTTCAGTTCTTAAGGAACCCTGCACTGCAAGTCTAATAGAATTAGATATTTGCAACGGCCACCAGCTATCTGTTGCATTCTTAATTTTTCTTTTGAATCTTAGCATTAAAACTCAACCTGAATCCAGGCAAATACATCTCAAATCTCAGTGTGAACATTCTAATCCAATGCTGAGTCTTGCCTTTCTGAACCTAAGCATAATGCCAAACTATACCAGTTCTCAAAAATGTATTAAACAAAATTGCACAAGTGCACTGCTATTGTAGATAAGGCAATACACATAAAACTTCAGACTGGTGCTTTTCTTTCTTCTACATGGTAGGGCTTAGAGAAACCCTCCCTTAAATTATGTGATTAGACTAGATACCTGAATTTATGTGAAATAAACCCAGAACATACAACCTGGACAAAAGGGTGCTCACAGTGAACAATATATAGCAGAAAGGCCACTTAAGTATCTCTCTTACCCAGTGAAGTCAACTGGGTAATCATAAAGTATTATTCGTGTACAATATATATGTGAGAACGAGAAATGCTTTCTACAGAAGAACATTTACTGCTGCATTTCTTCAAAAAGCCAAAGCAGATCATCTTACCAGGCAGTCTTCAAGTCTTAACTCAGAAAGGAAAGCAGGAAAAAGAAGGAAAAACAACAGCAATGACTGCTCTTTTATACTTTAGGAAATACTTGTTTTGAAGAGTTGCATGAGAACATACAGAATTAATGTTTTTGGTTTGTTATCAGGCTGGACCAAGCTCCAGCCAGTGACCTCAAGGTTAAAAGCCCTGCATGTATTTTCCATGTTTCTAAACAATCTAACCCTTCCTACTCATAAAATACCTTATTTGGAAGTCCATACGGCTGAATTACATACAGCTCGTAAAAACAACTAAGTCTAGACAAGGATGCTGTGAAGTTATGCAGGCAAAAAAAAGATATTTTTTTTAATCCTAACTAGAACTGAATGTGATTGCTGCCATAAAAGACAAAAAGGTTTCCATAAATAGGTAAGAAAAAAAAAAAAGGAGAATCTTCATCCTTTATTGGATGGATATTCTGGCTTGCTGGATGAGCTCAGATGGTTATGGTGAATGATATTAAATCCACCTGGTAGTCAGTCACAAATGGTGTTCTCCAGGGTTCAGTTCTAGGGCCTGTTTAATATGTTTATTGGTGATCTGAATGAGGGGATTGAGGGCACTTTCAGTAGGTTTGCAAATGACACCAAGCTGTGTGGGAATGTTCATCTGCTGGAAAGTAGGAAGGCTCTGCAGAGGAATCTGAACTGGATGGATTGAGGAACCAAGGCCAGTTGTATGGGGTTCTAAAAGGTCAAGTACCAGGACTTCCACTTTGCTCACAACAATCCCTTGCAGATTGTAGAGATACAGGCCCAGGGCAAAGTGGCTGGAAAGGTGTCTGGCAGAAAAGGACTTGGGAATGCCAGCTGACACCAGCTGATCATCAGCTGGCAGTTAACCCAGGAGGGCAAGGAGGTCCATGGCATCCATGGCATCCTGGCCTGTCTCAGAAACCGAGTGGCCAGCAGGACCAAAGCAGTGCATTTTGGGTGACTTCAGTGCCCATGGATATGTCAGAGATCTGTGTGAGCAGGAATTGCTTTGCCAAGAACACATAGGTGCATATTTATGTATGTATGAGCATGTGTGAACAGAACTAAGCCAAATTCCATTCTGGGGAGGTATTGTGGGCATAACTGGCAAGGTCTGGGTAGCAGAAGGCTACAGGAGTGACTCATGTGGGACAAGGCCATGAACTACCCTGTACCATCACAGTCAGTTCCAGCCAGCTCAACAATCAATCCAAGCTGTGCCAAAATATCATCTGGTCAGAGGAACACACAGTGCCTCTGCTCTGACATGTTTAAGAAAGGATAAGAGCTGCCAGATACCCAAAGTGCACGTGAGGAGACAAGAGGAGGCACAGGAGGGGACACGTGAAGATACAGGAGGAGGGACAGAGAAGGGGACATTTTGAAGGGCATAGGGGGAGATACACATGAAGGAGGCACTACTTGCCAGATGACTGGAGCCTATGAATAAACCTGTGCCAGGGTGGACATGCCCATCAAGGGACAGTGACCTGTGGAGAACCCTACATCAGAGCAATTACAGCAAGTAAATGTTTAGGAAAAACCTGGCCTGGGTCAGTTGGCGGTGTTTCATTGAAGTCCCAAGTGTGATCCAGCTAGACAAGCAGTCTGTTCTCAGTAGGTGTTATTTAGACAGGGAGTATAAAGAGTATTTAGACAGAGAGTATATAAACAGGGAGTATAAAGAGGCAAATTACAATTGTCCACAGTAAATAACTTAGTCTGGATGAGTCGAAAAGATTCAGCTTCATCAACATCAAAGAATAAGTTCACCTCACAACAACTTAGGCATTTCAGAGATAGGCTCTTTAAAATTGTTAAAAGATATATTGTCTTTTATGACCCTTTTCCATATAGCCACACAAAAAAGCACATTTTGTTATGTGAATTAGCTTGACAACTTAACAGGGCAAATTATGAAAGAAGTCTTTGCATCACATTCTGCATACCTGAATTCCTATAATAGAGTTGCACATTAAAGCATATACTGTGTCTGAAATCCTCTTCTTTTTTTTCAGTTTAATGATATTTTTGTTTTACTAATTCAGTTCTCTATGTTTGGCTGTAAACACTGCATATATTAGTATTGAATATAGTTTAAATCAAAATGCTGTTTAATTACCTAAAATTTTACTTCATTACAAAGAAAGGTAGTTAGTTCAATATACAGGAAAATGAATGTGTAATTACTATTATGTTACAGAGATGAATGAGTTGGGGGAATTACAATAATATTATGGGGACACATTCCAAAAGACACCAGTTGAAAGAACTCTGTGTCATTAATTTTATTGGGAGCCCTTCCAAAAAACTAAAGTTGAAAGAACTCATGCTATTAATATATTCGGGAGTTGTTCCAAAAAACAGTAGCTGGAAAATGTTTTTGTAGGTTGATTTATTTGTTGGTTGAAGCAGATAAGTTAACACTTTTTGGTATTAGATGCTAGATTTTTACAGAAATTCACTGTACTTATGGCTCTTGTAAAGGAAACCTCTTGCAAGGTTTCCTTCCCTAATGTTCATTAAATGAAGTTAACCTCTTGAAATCAGGTGACTTTTCTTCTGTCTTCTCCAAGCCCCTTTAAATAAAATTTTTATGGCATGAACACAAGCATTTATTTTCTTGATCCTTCACAGCTCAACTTCTCTACATTCTCTCTGTCTTGTATTTATCACTTACATGATAAATACATTTTTCATTTGAAGCATGCTTTTTTTGCCACAACAGAGCGTGCTCCTGCAGACAACTTCTCAAAATTTTTAATTTACTGGTCAGTGCTTCAGTACTGATCGTAGGTGGAAATGCTCACTTGTCTTCTTCCACTTCATGACGGCATGAAAAACAGATATTCTCTGTAGTACATAGACTGAATCCAATACTAGGACATTTTCTGCACTCTCTTACATAATCAGGGAGATAGCTTGCATGTTTTTTATGCTGGATAATATTGTGTCATAGCTCCACCTTATTTTCTTATCTTTCCATACCCCTGTCTCAGTTCTTTTCTCAGATAATTTTGGGACAGGATTTGTGGGTTTTGTCCTTTTGGAAAAGCACTGAATATAGAGGAGTCCTGCCCATTGCTTAATTTCAAATAGTGTCCTATCTCTGTAGCAATGGGGAACAAAGTCTCCCACATATCTTTACTATATGTTGCTGTATCCCACGTTTCACATTCCAGTCTTCGTCTATTAATCTTCCTGGCCACATGCATGTTGTTTATCATCCAATATTCCTTGTGGGGTCATGTGGGAAGGGCTGAAGCCTAAAGAGTTTACCTGTGGAAAAAAAAGTGCGAGCATGAACTGGAAAACAGTGAATGCCAGAGTTTTGTTCCTTTATAAAACATAAAAAGAAACCCTGGCAGATCTGGTTTCTTCAACCTGGAGGCTTCATGGCCTTGTGTGCCCTTCTTAATTCTCATGCTGTAGACCAAAACAACATGCCTTAATCTTGGCAACATGCTACAAAACATTCCTGTGTTAGATTGTGAGGCACTTGTCTTGTGTCCATTGCTGAACAGAATGGTGCCAAACAGCATTTAAAGAAGTGGCAGCTGGAGTCAAGAGAAGATCAACACTCATGGTTTCACCACTTCAAATTCAGAAAACATCATCTGAAGCCAAAAAAAGAGGGTGGAATTTAAGGGAAGTTTCACTATTTCTGAAATATGCATAACATCTTGGATGGAGAATTAGCTATGGAACATGCCTATGATTCCATGCACTCAGACCATGTCCTACACAGAGGTGCTAGAGTCCAAGAGATAGGTTTGTGTCCCAGCATCTCCAGACTACCCAAGGCCCAGCTGTGCAACACCCCGCAGGATTAGCCTCCAGAGGTTGGTAACTATGGTGATGAGGTCCCCAGGGATAAGTGGACAAGCACATGGTCGTGACATTCATGAACCTCCTCCTGATCATCAGTGCTGTGCAGGATCAGGAAGTGATGTCTCTACTGATTCACACAGTTTTAGGTCTTGGCACAGGGAAATCTGCGGGAAAGTGTCCCTTTAGGGTCATATATGCACAGTGGGAAGATTAACTTACTGCTTCAGAAAGGCCAAGAGCCCAACACAGAGAGGACAGGAGAAGGGTCTTGCCTTACCTTTCCTCTGAGTTGGCTGAGTCAACTTTCTCCAAACCATTGTGGAGTGGACAGCTCCCCAGGGCCACTTTCTGTCCATGACAAAAAGGTTCTGATGATGCCATGTTGCTGCTACAGGGCACAAATGAATGCCCCCCCTAAGAACTTCATATGCTCCCATTCCTAACTTCAAGTTTGGGAGGTGCTGTGAGCATCCCAAGTCTAAAATAGAATGCTCCATTAGAGTGTCCCTCTCATCAAGAACTGTTCCTCAACAACAAAGTCTGTGGCTGCCCTGCTGACAAAGTGAGATAAAGGCTTGTGTTACCATCAAAACAACCTTGTCTGTGAGCATTGGAGACCTTGCCAAGGTCTGCTCATCCTCTGCTAGTCATCTTTCCTCCAGCAAAGAGGTGTGAACAAACCTGAAATATTCTTTCCAGTCAAAAGCATAAGACTGTCAATAAGAAATCAGGAGCCAATGCCAATGGACAAATTACTTAACAGGTCCAAATTAGAGGCTAAGTGTCTGTCTCTGTCATACAGAGAACTGGAGATATTTAAAATCCAAGTGGACAAGATCCTGAGCAACCTGATCTAAGGTGGCACTGCTTCAAGCAGAGAGTTATATCAAAGAACATCAAGAGGTCTCTTCCAGCTTAAATTACTCTTTGATTCAGCGATTCTAACATACATCTATGCTAAAATATCATCACACTCACGTGTAGGAGAAAAAATAATCACCTAACTTAGAAGACCAATGTGCAGTCAAAATTAAATTATTGCTAGTGATTGTGATACTACAATATAAAGCTTGAAAGTTCTTCAGAGGCTGAACATATCATCTTTCTCTCTGCCTTCACTACATATGTGAAAAATAGAATGCATATAATAAATAGCATGGAGTAATTTTCAAATCACTTTTTATGTACAGCATTTTTCTTTGCAGTAAATCTTTCACTATACAAGATACATTATGACAGATAATATGTGCAGCATGAGATCATGCTTTTTAAATGACAGTCTACATCTTGGACTAAATTTCAAAGGAGAATGCACTTATCTGTAGACTTACACACGAAACCCTGTTCTGTAGTCTGTCTTTCAAGACTAAATAGTGTAACAATGTATATCTAAACACAAGAACACATATCAAAGAACCAGTTTTCTATTATCCAACACAGAGCAAAATCTGCTTCCCTTTGTCATCACAATCTCTGACTCTATATTCAGTCCCTCAAAGTTTGATTTTTGAAATGCATTGATTTTGAAATTTGGTATGCGTATACTGTGCAAACCTAATAGAAGCTCATACTGTGCCTTAAGAACCACTAAGAAACATGTAATTTACCACACTTGTATAAATATACAGAGAAAATATCAGGATCACAGAACTTAGAAACAGCATACACAAGACAGACAAAGGGCAGAGGAAAGGATGAACATACAAGCACAGCAAACAAAGTGGTAGTAGCAAATATTATCTCTGTTAGCATTGCTATTAGTTGCTTTATTTGTTCTTAAATATCTTCAATGGAGTTCTGAGAGGAATTAGGTGGGGAAAAAAAGGGATAGGAGTAAATCTGTGAGAGCAAATGGCAGATCTGTATGGACAACAGGCTATATGGAATTAAGACAACAGAAATAAGCTTTTAAAGTCATCACAGCTTTTAGCTTCCACAGTTTCTGCATTGACTCTGTCAGCTTTACTGATTGGCTGGCTCAGGTCTGCCACCTTTGTAGATTTTAAAACCTGTATGGTAAAGAAAGGAAACACTTAAGCTCTGTCCAATTTACCCTCAGTGAGGTAGTCCCAGATGTCCACATGATGGTCTGTTTAAGCAGAGTAACTTCTGCCCAGTCTTCATTCCTAGCTTTCATTGTAAGCCAGGAAAGCTGTGCTTCTCCATCACCCCAGTCGTAAATGCACTTCTAAGCCTGGTCATCTAGACATAGCCTTAGTGATTCCTAATCCATACTTCTCAGTTTGGAAAGCTATACAGCTTTACAGAGTGCTTTAAACATCACTTGCCTATGCAGAGTATACAGCAAGGCTGAGTACTGGCTGAGGATAAGGCTTTTAAAAAATAACAAATATAATTAGCAGAGGGTGGTCTCACCAATACTGTAAGAGGGAATTTCAGACTCAAATGTAATTTTGGACAGAAGAAAGAACATTTTTGCATTCTTGCTTTTATAAAAGACCATACAGGTCATTTAAGGACTGAAAAAACTAAGAAAACCAGAAATGCTTTATATTGGCTTAGCTGAACAGAGATATTGAGCAAACTTTCAAGATGTATTGTATATGCCAGAAGAATAAGCCAAGTCAAGCAAAAGAGCCCTGATTGGTGGCACAGGAAAAATTGTTCCCTTGGAGCAGCATAGGCTTAGATTTGTTTAGATTGGCCAAGAAAATAAATGCTTTTTTTTTTTTTTTTTTCTGGACTATGTTTACTAAGAAGCTGTATTTTGTAAGTTTGGGTACAGACAAGTTACTGCTACTATGCCTTTGGTCATAATCCAAGTGACTTTAGAAAAATTTACAACAAATAAATTACAGGATATAACAACTAAATACAGGTTGTCACCTGTAGGTATTTGTTTTAGTAGACAGGGAGAATTCTAGCACTTTTACTGATGATAGAAGTTGATGTCAGAATTTTGTGGAAGTATAAATACAGCTATATGTAATATGATCAATCACCTGACTCAAAGCAGTCTATATGTACATGGTGGAAATTAATGATCAGAACACTAAGGAGATGGAGGACCACAAAGTCCAAGAAAAGTGCCTCATTCCATGCACTCTATTCATATGATGATTAGCCAAATTTCCCCAGTTTCCCACCTTTTCCCACTTACACTGTGGCTAGACAGAGATGGACTATGATACTGTTGTTCCACATGCTTATGAGAATGACATCAGTAGACAGATGCTGCTGCCTCCAGTTTCAGGAGAGGATGTAAGAATCATCCAGTGCTTTTTTTTATCTTTTCTAGTCATGCTTTGGCAGAAGTTTCAGCAGATAAGACATCTAAACACCAGGTTGTTAATACTGTCTAAATAAACAACTTACAGTTGTTTAGCAACAGTTATGATATTTCCAGAGAGACCTGACATCTCAGAGACTAGTCAAAAATATTTCAGCACATGATAACCAGTTTATGTAGGAGGTTCATTGGAAATATTTGGAAGCAAGTGCCATACATGTAGCTTAAGGGTTAATATATTAAGTGTTTTAGTCAAGATGTTCAGAAAAGAAGATCATGCTCTGCATGCATGGAAAATCTCTTAGATTATGCCTCTTTGCTGGCACAGAGGGGAAAGTAGGGAAGCTGGAGGAATGAACAAGGGGGCATGCTTAGATATGTTTTATGTTCACTTCTTGTTATACATCTATCTAAAAACTCATACTAAACACAAAAATATTATGTAACTGCAACTCCAGTAAAAGGCCTCCTAATCATTCATCCTAAACTGGGAGAAATTTAAAGAGCCTTCCTTGGCCTTGACACCTGGATGGTTCTACAATGACTGAGTTACAACCAAAAGTAAGTATCAAGTAACCAGAGCTCTGAAGTTCTTGGACTCAGACTAGAAGCTGCGTACTTCAGGGAAGAGGACGTACATTGTTTCTGCTTCTTTGCTTCCCCTCCTCCTCTTCCTCCTTCCCTCCTTTCCATACTGTGTAGCACTGTTTAATCTATTAATTTTTTTGGTTCATCCAAAATATCTGGAGAACTATTTTTCCAGACAAAATATGTTTATCTTCCCGCATTTCTAGGTGAATATTCAAATGTCTTTTAGTAAAGAAGCTTCTAGCAGCCTTTTTTTTGCTGCCAATAAGACCTGAGAAAAAGACTACTGTTAAGTTTTAGCTTGGAAAATAAACTGTGGTGTTTGAAATCTTACCTTTAAGGAGTTCATCCTGGAAAGTGTGTCACTGATCAAAAAGTGCATCTTTCCATTACCACAAACCCTGAGGTTACCTGGTTTGCCTGTTGACCACAAACTGCTCAACAAAGCACGCCACTTTGGCTGGCACCAGCATGCTTACCTCAAACTGGCTTAGGACTACTCTCATAGAAGCATGTCTTGGAGATGGTTGAAACAGTCCAAAAGAAAGATGGGGAATGAACTAGGAATTAAACAATGTACACCATGTTGGGTATAGTGCCTGAGCTTCTGCCTCAGCTCTCTTCTTTTCAGCAGCAAGAAGTCTCTCAGCTAGGGCAGAACAGAGGAGGTATCTCTGCTGACTGTTCGAGAATTGCTCCTCAGAAAGCTTTGGTTATTCCAAGCTCTTTTGTGGTGTGACTGTGCTATTATGTAGCTGTCATTCCAGCTTTGCACCACAGTTTACTCCTCTACAAGCAGTCTGTTGCACCATTCACAGGACATACAATAAAGTCACAGGGAATGTCTTGCAAGTAGTTCCCAGAAGCTGACACAAATACAAAAGTTCCCAAGTCTAGCTGTTAGCAGCTCTTTGGAAGGGCCTGATGATTAGGGATCTCAAGATGTCAGCCACCCTGCCCAGAGGTGGTTTGGAACAATCCCATTGCATATGTCTTTCCAGATCCCCTTTCAGATGGATGATTTGTTTATCCAGAAAATGTCTCTTTAAGAGTCACTGTCTCTTCTGCCAAGGCAAGGAAGGGGCTGAGTTTTCACCTCAAACCCTGTGCTATACTCATGCTCTTTGGGTTTAATGCAGATCTAAAAACTGCTCCAGGAACTATAGAACATCCAAAGGACTTGTAGCCTGCGACAAAGCATATTCTTGGACCAGCACTGCTAGAGGTATTATGTTATATCAACGGTCAGCTGTCAGTTTGTATCCAAGTGTATTTTCTTTTGGACATGGAAACATAGCCATTTAAAAACTAAAACCCAAGCCACTCTACCATGTTAGTCATAGTTCTTACAGGTGTTATTAACTGCCCTCCGTGACAGAAAAACAATTTTCCTCATGCAACAGTCTCTTACAAACATGATCTAGAGATGATTTTAAATAATATTTTTTATCTCACCTTCAGGCATTACCCTTTTAAAACATTTTGGCACATATAAGGTGTACTGTCATGTCATAGAATACCATATGACTAGCAGTAAAAATAAATTGATGTATGGAGTATGTCTGCTCTGCAAAATTGCTTCAGGTATGGCATAACGTAATATAAACATCCTAAAATGTATAAACACATATTCATTAAAACCTACCACATAAAATTCAAACAAATGAGAATGAAGTGAGCATGAAAAAAAGGGTTTATGAGCTAAATAAACCCCAAGTCACTGTTATTTAGTTTTAACACAGTCTCATTTATCTAACTGGTACTGAATCAATCATTTTAACACAAGGCAACTGTACACCAATTAGAAAAGCTCTCTTAATAAGTAATTCCACTGCTCTCAACTAAAATGCCACCATATGCCTGCGAATAGAAAAATTTGGCTTCTACAAGTCAGATCAAAAGCCATTATAATCAGCAATCTATTTTTCTGAAAAAATTCTGTTAAATTCTATACAACGTCTAGCTCTCCAGACAGCACTGAAAGTAATAATTAGATGTGCTTTGATTATAAGGGGAGCTTAGACATGAATTCATTTGCAAGCATTACATTCAGGCATCTAGAGTCTGGTACTAAATCCCACTTCTAAATGGTTTAAGTGGTGAAAACTTGAGATTACAGGACTTGATTCAAAAGCTTAACTAGAACAGTACATCACACTTGGCCTCTTCTTTGGGGAAGAGCACAGGACTCCCACAAATTCTGGTACTTTATCTATCAGTCTCATGAGTATGGCTTAAGGTACCTTATGGAGCAGGCAAGTACGCTTAGAAAATTAAATTGGTTCCCACATTTCAATTTCTAGATGTCATGAACAAATGCCTGCTTCTCTCTACGGAGCATAAAGAAAGAATATCAGGTAGCTCAGGTATCAAAGCTGAGCAGAAGAATCCCACAGCAAATGACATGACTGTGATGTGATGTTGACTTAACAGTAGCTGGAGAATGAACTCTTCCCATTTGAAAAATCCTGAAGAGAAGTTCAGTATGTAAAGTTCCGCCCAATCTTTGTGTATATCCAGAGACAGATAAACTATCTTAAAAATGCTTTGAGCATATCATCTTGAAGAGAAAACAAGGAAAGTAACGTCATCTTGGAGTGTCCCATCTTGGAGACAGAAAACTCCTTTTAATACCAAGCTTGCAGTTTCCAGCTACATTTCAGTGCTTCCATGTGTCAATAGTGATTGATTACCAAATCACAAAAGCTTCTGTATTGCTGTTTACCCTTCATGTTTTCCTCAGCCTTACAGCATGGCTGGTGCAGGTACTCTTCAGGTATAATCTCACCCCAAAGAACTTAGTCTTGGGCCAGGGCAAGATGGAACTTGCCATTTCCAAAGCTCAAGTCTATCAATAAGGATTATGTATTTCAGAAGGAAATTATTTTCTAGGGAATTAATGTTAGAACACACTCAAAAACTCCACAACAACAAACAGCAAGATGTGCCATAAGAAATTTCATGTAAAGTCAATAAGTCATTCTTACTAAGAGGGGCTTTGTGGTGTGTTATATCAAAAAGGAAAGGTAAACAAGGACGGGGAAATCATGTATGTTTGGATACACTGAAAGTAGCTCAAAGCTTTTTCACCTTCATGGAAAAACACACTGAAAACCAAAGTAAATGTACTGGAAAATTGTGGGTTAGACAGTAAAGATCACAGTTTTATTTTAAAAAAATCAGAGCAAAAGTCACTCTTCCAGTGGACAATTAACATGTTGTTTTAATCTCCAGGAAAGATGGTATTAGACCTTTCTTTTGCGTCTTGACACCTTTTCAAGGCTAAGTTTTTTCATTTCCTTTACCTAAGTGCCAAGAGTTTCCATTTTATATAGCCAGTGGCCTAGAGGAGAGCTAAAATTAGAGCACTGTCTTTGCTCTAAAAATCACAGTCCTCATTTTTTCCCACCATAATGAAAAAATCTATTGGTTTTAATTACTTCCAGTCAAATATCTCTCATTCTCTCACTTGGAACTATTTTTGGACAGAGAATTTGTTTGGATTTTACTTCTCTCCCTCCTAAAAATTATTCTGTGTGATCCTCAGAGTCTTTTAATCAATGGCTTTCTCCTCTGTAGCAGCATTAAGGATAATGCAGAGTATTTCTGCAAGCTATTTCTTTCTCAAATCCCACCTGCTATTAGTTTTCAAAGCATATGATGACTGCTAAATTTTCCATTTCCTCATCTGGACATCCTTTGTCTGCATTATATCCAGCACTTTGTCAGAAGTCACCATTTAACATAAAATTTGAATGTACAATAATAGAGACAGGATTCATTCCCTGTAATTATTAATATTTTGGTGAGGAACTGAGACAGAAGTGTAAATCAATGGAGAGAAGTAAGAATTTCAGAAAGACTGAATTACCTTCCTGCTAAGTATTTCCCTCTATTGACTAAACAGGAAATGAAATTAATATTTAAGATACTGTAGTTAGATGAGTGACTTGCATCAGAACACCTCCAAGAAAAAAGAAATTATACTTCTAACATAAAGCAAAATGGTGAAGTTAAAGCCAAGAGTCTCTTGTGGATGTACCTCTACTTATTTTACATATATCACAGTAAAAAACAAAGAATATACTGCTATCAGGCTTAGGTACCTAGCTTGATTACTGTCAAGCCTTGAACTTCAAAGTAACATCTTAAAATCCCTAAAAAAACTCCCTCTAGTAAAAATCAGAACATTAAATCGTGTCATTTCCTAGTATATTACTAATATCAATACAAAATGTATACCTCTTTATTGTTGTGGCTCTGAAATAAGTAATTCTGAATTGCCAACAAAATTCTGAAATAGATAATAGCTTTTTTTGTACTGGAGTCTAGTAAAAAGAAAACTCAGTTTCCAGAAAACTTTTTTTTTTTTAATAAAGACAAAAGATAGGCAACCTGATTTTCTTCTCTGTTATCTGTTAAGAGTACTGCTTCTTGGATGCAGCTGCTACTTTGCAAAGCCACAACACATCAGCATGAGATGATTTATTCAACATTTACATCTGTTTAGGAATACACTAAATGTGAATGACTCTAACTACCAGGGAAACAAGTGGTTCCTATAACTCCAGGAATCAGAAGTAAACAATTAGCAAGCAGAAACCACAGAGAAGCATATGTGTGGAGTGGATGAGAACAGCTGTAAGTGATGACATATTGACATTTAAGGATAAGAAACATAATAGAGAGAAAGTAAGAAAGTGATCAAATTTAAAAAAAAAAAACAACTGAGGAGAAATGTCTTATTCCTACACAATTAGTGTGATGGGTGCCTCTTCTGTTGCGAATCAGCACCTTCCTTCTGCACAAACTCCAGTGGTTACTTGAGCAGTTACTGTTCATCATATTTGCTTTAATGTCTAGAGTAACTTAGCAATCAGGATGCTTCAGATGAAAAAAACCCAAAATTTGTTTATTATACAAGCGGTATAAATGTTGTATGCGAGTACATGCACAAATAAGACAGAAAAAGTTAATTTCCAGGACCATTTAAGTATTTCTGAAGTTTCCCACAGGCACATATCAAATGACATTGAATAACTTATTTTAAATGTGCAAACACACCCTCACAAGCTGTCACTGAGAAGAGAATCAGCGTTTGGAAGAAATGAACCTTAGTTTTGTCAATGAAAGGGTATTTTAATTAATTTAATACCAATCCTAATGTTCCACTGGCAGGAATCTTGAAAGCATGGGTAACACTCTTTGCAACCATCCCAGAGGCTCTAGGACATGACAGGAATGTGTTAGACTGGGGAGAGGATTCCTCTTCTCACAGAGTGTGATCTAGTTCCTAGACCCTCTCTAGTCCTCTCAACTTTAATGAAGAGACTCTGACACTTCCATGGGGAAGCCAACCTGAATAAAGGTCTTGGTGAAAGAAAAAATGTTACAAAGAGAATTTTATCTTTCTTTGTTGAATATGGGGAAATCCTGTATGGGACAGCTTGAAGGAGATACCTAACTTTGGGATGATTAAATTTCATTTAAATACATCCCTTCAGAAATTATATTTTTTGCTATATATTTTTTATATTTCAGAAACAAAGGACAGATGACAGAGCAACATCAATACACCTGCAATGTCACTGAAGGAGGGGGAAAGGCAGTGGGCCCAGCAGCAGATGGTGTGTACAACAAGGCTGTTCTCTATCAGTTGCCCCACTTAGCAGTTTTTATCTCCACTTAGATTAATAAATCATATAACATAACTGCCTTTGTTGTTTTATTACTTGTTTGTACTGTTTTACTGGTGCTGAACTGTGAATACATGAAAGCAACGAAAAAGCAGGCATGTACAGTGGGCAAACAGACAAATCAAACAAAAGAGAAAAGCCCCTTTTGTATTCGAACCTAGCAAATTTCATTTTGATACAGCCAGATCAGCTACTGGAAACCCTGTCTCACACTGGCTGCAGAGATTATACCGTTGTGCCGTTCAGGTGTTAGCTGGCAACTGCTAAAATGGGTTTGCATTTCCACCAGCAAGCTGATCATATTGACAGATTTAGGTCAAAGCACTGAGGAAGCAATTCACACCTGGCCTGATGATCTGGACTAAGGCTAATACATACTGATTAAAACCTTCACAGTATTTAGACTAAGAGTCTAGTTTTTTCAGTGCTGTTGTGGTTTGCTCACTATATCAGCAGTCGTGTACAGACAAGATACCTTCTAAAAGCTAGAAGGGTATTCCTCCCCACACTTAGTGTTTTAAAATTGGCTTTGCTTGGCTTTGGAGCTGCTTTTGTATAATTTAGCTACTGTTTCATGTAAAATCCTTACTAATGAAAACTAATAGTACCTAAGAAAGTAAAAAAGTACCTAAAAAGTACCTTAGAAGACATGGAAGTAATGATAATAAGCACCAAGTTATCTCCACCAATGAATTTCCTCTCTTCCTGTGCTTCTTGTTCACTCTAGGCTATTCACATCCAATAGTACTGTATATAGAAAGCACTGCAGATGCAGAACACATTGCTAGTGTTAAACCAAAAATCATCAATTGTGTTATAGGAGACCTATAAGCCCTGATCATGTTTCTATTACAAACACAGGACACAGATCCATTAGTGAGCTCCCTTGTCCAAAGCCTCTGCCCAGAACAGGTACAGCAGTTCAAGCATTTTGAACAGCGCCCATTGTGAGCAGGCAGCAGGCCATCCAAAAGGCATCCCAGACACCAATGGGCACTTTATTGTAAAATACTTTCTTCTTCACTTCCAACCAAACTTGAAACAACTGAGATGTGTGAGCACTGTGTTAGGTCTTCCTTTAGAGGATCCATGTTCAGCAAACTGAGCAGCTGTGTTTTGCTCTAGCTGAGTTTCCCAGGTGGCCTTTTCAGTGCAAGCCCACTGAGAAAAGGACATTGCTGTGGCTAGGTTATTGCTCCAAAATTAAGCACACAAGCAATCCATTGAAATCAGAGTAACTCCTTTGATTTTGTGGGCTGAATTAATTCAGATTAGACCTGAGGCACAAAAGTCAAAAACATTTCCACAACAATTTACCATTGTTTCAGAGATCTTCAAGGGAAAATGAGACCAAATAAAAGCCTTAGTAAGCCAATGCAAATAATGACCTTTTAATTTTAATCTTTTTTTTCCAGCTGATGGGGTTGTCTTTCTTGGTCAACAAGCAACACATCCATCCATACCTGAATTCAGGATTGCACCTAAATATAGTTTTCCTCAACTTGAAATCCAGTAGTCAGTACAGAGAAATGCTAGTCAGGAAGGGACATAGCAGAAGCAGCATGACCACAAGGATACAATTACTTAATGTTTAGGAGAGGTGCCATGGAAAGAGAAACAGTGGAAGAGCCCCACTGCATAAGGTAGAAATGTTGACAGAATTTGGGAAAGAGGAACACAGACACAACACAGGCACCTGCAGTCCTTCTTCCTGCACTGTGCTACAACTTCTCTCCAGCCTTGGAAGAGGAGTGCTCAGGTGTTCCATATATAAGTCACCTGCACAAGACAAGAGGGAAGAAAAGCAGGATTAAGAAGAAAAGAGAAATCCATAAGTATTTTCTATGTAAAACTCTTTCTTAAAGAAATAGGAGTGCACTGAATGCACTAGTGTACTGTTTTGCATTAAAGCAAAAATGTAAGGATGCAAGAGAATTTGTATAAAAACAATCCTAGAGTAAATGAAAAATTCTTCTTGATAGCCAGTAAATTGGAAAGATACAGTTGGAATTTAAAAAATGGGCTCCCTTTAATATTGTAAAGAAAAAACCTCCAAAATAATGAGTAAACAGGGGGGCAGACAAGCTTTATTAAAGGTTAAAAAATAAAAAAATAAAAAGCAAGTCCCCTTTTTTTTTTTTTTTCTTTTTTTTTTTTTTTTTTTTTTCTTTTAATAAGAGTACTTCTTAAGCCAGAATTAAGGAATGACAAAAATGACAAACCACAGTATTTCTGGTTTTTGAGTGTGCCTTAGTGGCACTCAGTATTGAGAATCATTCCTTGGGTGCCTTAAAATCTATGTATACTTTGGCTATTACTGCTCAGGACTAACTGTGCTTATTAGAGCCACTTGGGTATCATTTGGGTATACATAATTATGGGTCAATAAAGTTCATTCTGCTCAGATGTTTGACAAGATACTCCCTGTCCTAAAGGAAATGTGATTTACTTCACCAAGTATGAAAGATCTGCAGACACACATTGAGGCAAATTTCACCATCTGCAAAATCACTGAGGTAAGGAGAATACCACGACCCTACAAACCCTATAGTTTTTATTTTCCCTACAACAGAAATTTACCTATTCAAAGGGGAAGGAGATATGTATTTTATATGTTAGGTGGTAAAGTATCCTATTACCTCAGAATAAGAGTTTTCAAGCTTGAGAATGCTTACTTTCCACCCTGTCCTCTGGGCAAACAAGATGCAGTGCAGATTACCAGTGCTCTGGGGGATGTGTCATACACAAAGCTTTAAAAGTTCCTGTTTATTCTGAGTGGACATTTGAGATCCTGGGACACAGATCATAAAACTAGGCTTTTTTTCTTTTATACTTTGCCAGCAGCAGACTGTTAATTCTTCTGTGGTAGCATATATACATATGTAACAGCTTCTGAAAGGCCACATAAATGTAAACTGTAAGGAAGGTAGTGAAACTTGAGACTCATGTGTAGCTTGTCAGACTGGGAATTATGACAGCCATCTATCTTAAGAGTGAGACTATAAAGATCTCTTATGAGGAAATCCATTCTAATTAAACCATCCACAGACAGCTGCTCATATTTTTTTTTTTTTTTAATACAATTATCCTGCAGCACTAGCAGTCCTAGTTCTAGTGAAAAAAAATCCAAAAAACCCAAACAAAACCAAAACAAACAACAAAGCTGTGCAGTATTACTGAGTCATATGTTAGTGTGACAACTCCTGTTTATCTTAACTTTCTGCAGCTTTAAACATGAAATCTAAGAGGGAGGAAGCAGGAAGACAATTTAGCAGTCAAGAACAGCTGGTGTGAAAGGAAGGGAGGGAGCTTTCCCCTTGGGCTGTGAAAAGATAACTTGCAAAGTCTTGCAGTTTCTTTCAAAATCCACTTAAAACAGGGGATGGAGATTTACTGAATACACAGGTTCTGACACTTAATAGAAATAATTTATGCCAACATTTTTTTTACAAAAAATATTATAATCTTCTTTTGGTCCAAAAGACTTTTTTAGATAGAAACAGGTTCCATAAAACGAACAAGAAAATTATAGGTGACCTTGTGCATGCATATTATTTTGTGATATATCTTAAAAACATAGGGACCTCAAACAAGGGACCTCAAACATCATCTATTTCCATCCCCTTTTCCATGGGCAGAGAGACATTCCACTAGACCAGATTGCTCCCAACCCCACCCAACCTTGTCTTTTTCCTTTATTTCCTATGATTTTGAAATCTAATTTCTATAGCTTACAATAGCAAAAAAAAAAAAAAAAAAACAAAAAAACGCCCACAAAGAACCAAAATGCAGACACAAAAAACAACAAAAAACCCCAAACACCCCCCCAAAAAAACCCCAACAAACAAAAAACAAACACCTCACCCCCCACCAAAAAAAATACAAAGAAACAAAAAACCCACTCAGGTAAGTTCAAGCAAGTTCTTGTCATTCCAGTTTAAAAAAATGTGTTTCTAGTTCTGGGTTTTAAATGGTTTTAGAATTCATCTTTTGATACACTTATATTTCCTTTGGGGAAGGAAGAAGATGTTCCAATATTTTAGACAGCTGTGCAAATATCCCCATTTAGGGGTTTTCACATTCAGCAATTGTAACGAGGAGCAAAACTGACTCAGCTGCACTTGTACACTCACAGGAATGGATTTTCTCCCCACTCACAAGGAGTTTCTCTCCCCCAAACCAGCAACAAATATGGTACAAATAAAGCTTTGGACATCAACAAACAAGGGGTTCTACAGCTCTTCACATGCCTGCATGATTTTGAGGACCTAGCCTGTAAAAATCTGCAATCTTGCCACCAAGTGGAATGAAAACTTAGAGATGTGCACATTCACATACTCAGAAGCCACAGGATCTGCTGCCCGTGGCATCCTTTCTTCCACTATGATAATTAGTTACAGACACTGTTGTAGCACTTCCACTCCAAAATGCATTTCCATAGCTTATAATGAAGATATGTGATTAAGCACACTGCTATCTGTAAAAGAAAATTTGAGACTTATAGAAAAATTCTCTACAATTATTTTTAGTGATGAAAAGGCCACGCAATAGTATAGCACACATGCAAGAGACAACTGAACATTTCTTGAGCATAGGTTTTTCATGTACATAGAGGCTCTCAGGTAGACACTGTGACTGTTTGATGGTGACCTCTGATGTGAATGCTGCTTTTCCAGAAGGCAGAGCACTTGGCACAAACCCAAAAGTCATGAGACTTGCATGAGACACAGACATTACCATCTGTACCTTCGACCTCTTTTGTAAAATGTTAAGAACTGCCACTGTTCTCCCTTGAATGGCTGCTAAAAAGCCTAACTAATCACTGTTAATAAAGTACACTGAGGCTTTCTCACAGCATGAGAATTTGGTTCCCTGGGACAGAAGAAAATGAAAAAAAGAGCTATCAATGCAGAGTCACAATTCCATCTTAGAAAATGAAAATTTATTTTAGGACTACTAAGACACACAGAATGAAATTCTCAAAATGGCAGCTTTATTGAAGCCTGCTGAACTTACTGGACATAGCTGAGTAATATATATGGAGTTGTGTTTTTAAGAAGTAGCATTTAAAAATGTTTAAGAACTGGAAATTAATGCATTAGTGCTTTGGCTCTTCAGATTCAGAACAGCCCATAGAGAGTTTGCAATTAAGTATTTATTAAATATACATTGCCATTAATGTTAGGCACCTATTTTCATGCTTTCCTGAATAGGAGCAATACTAACGCTGTTTAAGAGCTTTCTCAGTCAGTTTCTTCCAGCTGCATTTATTAAAACAATCAGATAGGTAGGGCTGTTTCTAAAGCTTCAATACAAAATTCCATGTCCCCCGTGTGTTGTGAAACAATATCTATTTAATGTTCATTTCACAGCTAAATTATTTTTCAGCTGTATGTTCACAGCATTCATTTCCCCGGTATCTGGAGAGGTTAAAGAGCCTTGCTCATCTACAGCAAAAGCAATAATGTTTCTGCCAATACCTGGAATGAAAGCTCAAACAGCATTCAAAATACATCTTGAATGAATGTCCAAAAGCATATCCTTAGGGTAGTTTCCCTTGTTACTGGCAAATCAAGTTTGCGTGTGTCTGATAAAATGGTTTGAACTACGGAAGTTTAATACTGCAAAGAATGTTTGATGATGTTAGGACATGCCATATGACAAGCTCAGAGCAACTCACGATTCTCCTAGTGCGCCAGTTCTTGCTACTACAAAAAAAATCTAGCAGATGTATTAAGCGGAACACTCACTTTAAAGTATCTTTCTAAATAGTGGCATTTTACAGTTAATTCCTGAAGTTTTGCCTCCAACTTTTTTTGGTAAGTCTGAGGATTTGTATTAATGTGTCTTTGTTACAGCATATGACATAAAACTCCCTGAACTATTTTTCCTAAATGATCAAAATGATAGTCAATGACCTCTACATTACTCAAGTGAGAAAAAGGCACATATTTTTGCCAGTGAGGAGGGTAATTAGTAGAAGAAAACTTTATGAGGGAAAAATTCCTGTATTTCTATCTCTCGCTGAGAAAATCATTACTAGGTAACTTCCCAGAGATTCAGTTAAACATAGAGGTCAATGGTGAGATAAGTGGATAAACTTGTAGAAAACAGGGAAGATTTTAATCAACATAGAGTCATAAAAGCAAAGCAAAGCATACTAAGCCAAACCAAATGAAGAAAAAAAAAAGCTAGAGTAGTACTGCATTAAATAAGCTTAAACACTTTATTGAAATCTAAAAATTGAATTGGAGGACTTTACTGGGCAGCAATACTCTTCCACAAGAATCTCTATCACCCAGCAATGTTTTATGTTCACCCCAGTATGTAAAGTTCCACCCACAAATGAGGAGACCAAGACAGTCATGAAAGACACCCCAGACACTGGAGGCTCTACGGTGGTGGGAAATATGGATCCAGTTTCTATTTATTTAATTCAAATAGGAGCCCCTAGAAACTGAGGAATTACATTGCACAATATTATTTTCAGTTGCAATGTTAATTCAATTTTGTTCTATTTCTGAAACTTCTACTTTTCAGAAACAAGAAGTTTTCCAGTGTCCTATCAGTGCTTGTGGTGGTGTCAGAACCATGGAGAACAAAAAGAAAAGGTTTTCAGCTCTCTTTTGGATTTTAGCCATTGAGACATTCAACTAGTATTTTGGCTGACACAGAGCTCTGGTCAAAAGCGAGAACTGGGATCATGTTGGATGACAAACCAGTGCTCAGCAACAGCTTGACTGCATTAGGCTTAATTTGGTGGTGACTCCATCATTTTAGGTTGCAAAATGTTCCTTGATTTCTTCCAGGACATACAAACTTTTTTTTTTTTTTTTTTTTTTCTGGAAACTTTTCAAAACCAGTACACTTCACAAGCCTCTGAAAACTGAGCACAACCTTTGTAAAGAGGTACTCCATAAAAGTATTTGCAAAATATTTGTGGATAGATAGATTTGCCTTTGGCTATTATGTTCCAGTTTGCATCCGCAGAGCAATAAAAAAAAGTGTGTTTGTTTGGCTTATGGTTTTAAGTGTAGCAAGTAAACAATGAAGCAATTAATATTAGGATTTTAAGACTGCTAATTTTCCCCTCCGTGATCTCCCCTCTTCTGGTCACATTTTCAAATAATAATTATAACTTCTGTAAGCCATGTCTGGGAATAAAACCCAAACAGGCAGAAACTACGGGTTCTGTCTGCTGATGTTAGTTACTACCACCTGCATAGAGGTTTGCAATGCTGAATAACTCTAACAGCTGCAGCCTCTTCCAGAAAAATGTAATGCAAAAGGCAATATTACAACAGATGCATTTCAGATTCTCCTGCTGAACACAATTCTTTCTGTGATCATATATACAGCCTGCATCTACATCTTATACCTACACTTGTCATGACTACTTTACAGTAACCTCTTTGGGGATTTTTCCAAGTTTGTTTGGTTTTGGGGTTTTGGGGTTTTTTTTGTTTTGTTTTGTTTTTTGGTTGTTTTTTTTTTTAGAAAAAGAGCCAATAAAAGGAACTGTAGACATTTCAACTGCATGGTAATTCCTGTATTTAAGACCTGTTTAATCTACAGAAATAGTCCCAGGTGAAAATCAACCAATTAAACCAAACCCAACCAACATGGTGTTTCCTTTCCCTTAACATTCAGAGTTATGCAAAGTTATTCTCTCTATCTGGCCTGAAGCTTCCAGCAGTCTTTTCTGTCCAGTTTAACCAGAGAGGCTGAGGGAACTTCATGGCAGTGGCACTCCTTTAGAACCTATAAAATAGGTCTACCACTTCAGGAAACATTACAATCCTTGAGGCTGCATAGAGGGTTGTTGTAGTGGAGGATCTTTTAAGGCTGGTAGTTCTGTTCAAGTCTCACAAGGCATATCTTTACAGCTAAATATGAGACAGGATTTGGATTAAGCAGCAGGCCCACAAATAATGCACAATATTTAAATGTTAGTTTAAATATTAAACCACACCCTGGTTCCCTTTCAGGCTGCTTCAGGAAACTCTCTCCAAGATAAATTTAGTTCTAGAAGAAGCCTCAGCTGTGCAGCCATGAGCCAGTTTGTGCCATTTGGCTTTGAGGCCAGGGGTTGGCTCATGGCTCCTTTTTAATTAGCAGCATAAACGCATCTTCAAAGAACATATGTGGGTGTCAACCCTCATTAGAGGATTTGTGGTTGTGAATCCCAAGTGAGCAGAGTCATCTCTGCTGAAGACTTAATTCAAGCACCTGCAGTCTAGAAAAAAGGAAGGATTTAATTAGAATTTCTTATTAGCTAGCCCTAATGGGAGCACTGCTCTGAGGTGCTTCTCTTTCCCTCAGCAATTAGGATGCTTCCTTAGTTTACTTAGTATTTTGGATTGCCAACTAGGACAGGAATGCCAAAGGTAGACGTCACATTTTGTATCATGTAGGCATCCACCTCCACAATCAGATCCACCCCTACACACCTCCATGAAGAATTAGTCTTTTGTGGGTTTTCACCAGATTTAGACTTAATCTCTAGTCATTCAGCCTCTGCTGGTGCAAATTTAAATGAAGAACAGAAGCTTCCTGGTTGAAACTGCTTAGAAGCGGTTAAAAGGCCAGGCAGGACAGAACCTCATACACTAGGAAGAAAAAAGAGAGACATGATTTTATAACATTAAATAACAGAATAATTTTATTTTTCCTCTTCTGACTTTCAAGTCATCATGGATGCTATCACTCCTGCTCTTCCTTTCCCCTTTAAGGAGTCAACATCAGCTCAGGGATAACCACAGCTGTGTGGTCTCTGGCTCAGAGTCCTTGGTCTCAGAACTAATACCTCAAGCCTAACTCCTGTGGCAAATCTAAAAAAATAAGATGCCGAAGAAAGTACCCAGAGACCTTTCCCTTTTGAGTACAAACAATCAAAATCATATCTGATTTGCTTTATTAAAGTACACATGGTTTGTTTTGTTTAGTATTGTATTACTTTTTTTCCTTGCTTTTCAGACTTTTAAATCTTCAAGGCAGGAACCTGTTCTTGACTTGATCCAGTTTGACCTCCTGACCATGTGCACAGCAGCTGAACGGGTCCAATTCTGCAATGACTGCCCTGAATATGAGAAAATTACCTTTATTTCTGATTCTCGTTCTCCCCTTTCCTTTCATTTGTACTTGTCCTATTTTTTGCATGATGAAAACACACAATTTCATCAGCACACAGAACAAATCACAAAACTTAACAAGCTGTGCATAATTATTTCCTTATGGATTCCTAAACTTTCTACCCAGACTTTGCTTATTGACTAAATGCATTGATAACACAAAATAATGCCATTTACACACCATATATCTGTACAAGAATTTCTTTTCAAATTTGAATTACAAAGTTCTGTTATTCTGCTGCTTTTCTTCACTGCTACCTGTGTTCAATAGAATAAAAAATTATTTTATTCACTCTAGTTTCCATAAAACCTAAACAATAACTCTACATGTACATGGTAAGTTTGCTAAAACAAAAACTGTATAAGGAGAAAATCAATTATGAAAGAACACAAAAATGATCAGCCTTAAAGAAAATGTATAGGAAAGACAATCTAGGTTTTCTGATTTTCAGTTTATTATCCTGACTGTTTTTCTTTTGTAATCAGTTCTGCAATCCACTTGAAGCTGGAAGAGTTTTATTCACATGGCAAGATGCACAGAGCTTAGGCAATGCCCTCACCTAGACTGCCAGCTGCTTTAGACAAGGCTTTTTGGCTTTATTCCATGAAATCCAAGTTGCTTGCAGCCCACAGACACTACCAGAGCACAAACATTTAATCCTATTACTCAAGTGCGAGCATGTCAGGCAGGTTTTCTGGTACTACTGAGGTTTCAAGAAAATGCATTCATTTCTACTGCTTTGTGATTCTATCCGCAGGCTAACACATGCCATGAGACAGATTTTCCCGTATCTTTTTTTCTACCCAGAGGAAAGGGGAAAAAAAATCCCAAACTATTTCACAACAAACTTAACCGCTCTTTGGAATTAAGGAAAAGTTTCAAAACAGAGGGCAAAGCTGCCATTTACTGCTTCACAAAGGATTAAAGGAATATACAGGAGAGGTACTTTATAAGTCCTCTTCAAGGATATGGCCTGCTTTTATGTAAACTGCCTTTCATCTTATCATATATTGTTCACACTGAGGATATAAAGTAGACAGGATATCGAGTGAGGCTATGAAATGATGCAGCAGGAAACAAGGCTCTTTTCAGCAGTTTATATTCCAAAACACTGCTGAAACACTCAGAGATTTCCACATCTCCCTGTCTTTCTTGGAAATATGCTTGTGCTTATGTAAACCCCACACGCACCTGTGATTTATATTTTGAAGCAGGACGTGAATTTCTTGAGCAAACTGTTGGTTTAATCCAGACGGAAACAGTAAGTCTACTTTTGGGAATGGTGCTAAGGCTTTCCATGATGGAGTCCTCCATAATGTTAATGTCCCCTTAAGGATAGTTGTTGCTCTGCTACATTATAAAGTTAACTCAGATTTTTATGAATACCTAATACTTTTAAATCAATATTGGCATTTACACTCAATTCTGTATGAAGACATTGTGTACCAGTGAAAATTATCATCCCAACTGTCTGAAATAGCTTGCCAAATAAATAGCACATTTCTTCCTGTTTCCTTTGGAAAAGAGATCATTGACAATGCAAAACAATCTAAACCACTACTTCTAACAGAATGTTCTGTGCAGTGAGTTTGGAATTCCAAAGAAGTACAAAATATCCATGTCCAGTAACTGAATTTTATTCCAAGCTATTGTCACTCAATGCTTTCTGAGTAAATTTTAAGACACTAACCTGTGAAAATACAGTAATAAAACTTCATTTTAAATGGGACATTAGTAAGACAATATCAGGGAGATAATTTTTTCCTAGTGTCTAATTTCAGAGGTGCTAAAAGTCTTATCACTTGAACTAGATGCAGCTGGGGCTGCAAGTACTCACTGCTTCACAAAAGCATGCCCATGTTGTCAGACTGTGCATAATTACATTTGGCTCCTCATCAAAGAGAATCACTCAGCTCACACACAAACCATAGGACTGGATAACAAAGCCACAGATTTGCTATCAGCTACCAGGCTGATAGTAGAGAAAATTGTAAGGCAGATGCATGGTCTCTCTCCATCCAACTCACCCAACCACACAACTCCTCCTGCACAGGACAAGCCAAAGTAATAAGATGTCTTCAGAAGCAAGATAAGTTCAACTAATACACACACGGCTTCTGGACCAGACCGCACTAATCAGTGAGATGAGAGCATAATTAAAGGAGTTGAGCCCAGCTGCACCAACCCAAGTAGCTGCATCTGTAAATTAAGTGGGATGGGACCCATTTTATACCATCAATGCTGGTTCTCATTGATTGAAAAGATCAGGTGCTAAAAGTGTTTCTTTTTATAAGACAGAAGTAGGTTGTTTAATGTGAATTCAGATCTGGTGAAGAGTGAGCCATTGATACAGCTATACATTTTTGTCAGATGCTTTTTTCCTTCTTTCATATATAGAAAAATCCTTTCCATTGAATATGCATTACATACTCAGAGCTGCATAATTTGCTGCATGGCTGCCTAGATAAACATGGATTAAATCAAAACACATTTTTATAATTTTATTTGGCTTAAAAAGAATATCAGTTCTAAATAATTTTTTCTTCTGTGTTACTGAGCTTTCGTTTCAGTTATTTACATTTTAAAGGAACTGAATGGGATATTAGCAACATTATGTAAAGAAACTGTATTATACCCTGATGCTAGCATTGGAATATCTCAGTTCTAGAAACAATGTATGTCTCCTAAAGAGGTCAGTATTCATTTAACATATTGCTAAAATTGAATTCAACACATTTGTATTGGCTCAATGAAATTCATACGAAAGGAAAAAGCATGTATCGAGTGTTCCAAAAATGAAGTTAGTATAACCTCCTGCAGGAAGGGTTGAAAAGCAAAAGAAACATTAGAAGTACCTTTTCTTACTTTCTATTATTGCAAAAAAATGGTTCCAAAAATTTCAGTGTAGGTATATTGCAGTTGACATCCTCATCATGTTATCTGCTGCTTCTATTACTGAAAATATCAGTCTTGGACACAGATAATATACTTTGTTTAGTAACATCTGCATGGAGACTGCAAAGTATTAAGGGTTGGCTGGATTACTAGAGCTCAGTTTGGGAATTTGGCCACAGGCTCATTCTTTCTATATGTCTGGCCACAAAGACAAAGGAATATTTTGTTTTTCTAGGGGAACAACAGAAATGTCAGGGGCAAGAAGTGAACAGACACAAAGAAGAAATATTATTTCAATTTTTTTTTTAACACAGAAGAAACATTATTTTAATTCTTCTAACTAAAAATATTAGTCAAAATAGAGAACCACAGCAACAAATGCATGAACATAGTTAAAGAACTCTCTACAGAGCAGAACAATCATATCTGAAAAGGCAAAACATTATCTTTTAGCTATGCTCACAGAACAAAAATAACATGTTTGAATATCACTGTGTAGTTGGATGCTGCCCCAGAAATGAGACTCTTTTAAGCACTTGATCTTAGCAAGAAAAGAATGTCTCCTCTCTGGTGCCTTCACAGAAAGCAGTGGGCAGCCAAGGCTGCATCTGGGTGCCAAACGTGCAGCGGGCACCTGTGCTCCTGGGAAACAACAAGGCTACTACAGAGCAATGGATCTGTCCCGCTGCTCCACACTGCATGGCCAAGTCTACTCCATGCCCAGGAGTCACAAGGCTTTTTTTCTGCCCAGCCACAAAAACAACTTGCACGGCTCAGTCTCTTTCAGATATTCAATGCCTCTTCAAAGAGGACTGAACTGAGTAAAGAAGCAGCGAATACCTAACAGAGTTGCCTTCATTTTTGTGCATTTTTCACATTTTTCTTCAAGTACAAGTCACTTAATAGTCTGTGAACTTATCTATTGCCTATCTAGCCATAGTTTCATACAGTTTTGCCATCTGTATCTGGGAAATGCACACCCCTTTTGACTGTGTTAGACACCGAACTTCTACTTCCAAAAAGTCAAGACAGGTTCACTTTTGAAGGATTTATCTGCAAAAAGTTTAAAGTTCAACCACTATTCATTGTCCAAACTTCTTACCATGGTTCAGATAGCCAAATCTATGTATCTGTCCACTATTTACATGAACCAGTGAAAAACAAGACTATCAGCTGCTTTTATACATATCATATACCTGCTCAAGATAATGCATGAATTAAGAAATATGTTTACTTCTTTAAAGAATTAAGCAAGAATCATGCAATCATAGAATCATTAAGGTTGGAAAAGTCCTCTGAGATGGCGGAATCCAGCCTTTGGCCAAGTAACAGAAAGCAACATGCATCCCTGGCTGCATCCAAAGCAGTGTGGCCAGCAAGGCAAGGGAGGGGCTTCTGCCTCTCTGCTCTGATGAGATCTCACCTGCAGTGCTGCATCCAACTCTAGGGTCCCAGCACAGAAAGGACATGGACCTGTTGCAGTGAGTCCAGAGAAGGGCCACCCAGCATGATTAGAGCAATTAGAACACCTCTCCCATGAGGGAAGACAGAAAATTAGGGTTGTTCGGGTTGTAGAAGAGAAGGCTTCAGGGTAATTTAATTGCGGCCTTACCCGAAGGGAACCTACAAGAAAGCTGGAGACTGTTTACTAGAGCATATAGGGATAGAACAAGGGGGAATGGCTTCAAACTGAAAGAGGGTAAGTTTAGATTAGATGTTAGGAAGAAATTCTTTACTCTGAGGGTGCCAAGGAACAGCAACACTTGCCCAGAGAAGCTGTGGATGCCCCATCCCTGGAAATGTCCAAGGCCAGGTTGGATAGGGTTTGGAGATCCCTGGCCTACTAGAAGGTGTCCTTGCTTGTGGTGGGGGCTGTTGGAACTAGGTTATCATTTAACTCCCTTCCAACCAAAACCATTCCATGATTATGACGAAATCAACATTTAGGTACCAAAGGATTCTTGTTTGTTTGTTTATAGATAAGGGATTCATAATGCTTAAGTCACCTAAATAATTATAGCTTATATAAAATGGCTTATTTAAAAGAGGAATGAAGTTTCAAGAATAAGCTTATCTAATCACTCCCTTCCTTCCATGAGATACTTTATATAAACTATTGTTGAACTGCACATGTGAAAACAGCATCTCTTGGGCCTCTTTAGGTCAAAGATAATCCCTTGAATTCCCCTTGCAACAACTAGGCAGCCTGGTCATATCCAAATGCAGAGGCATAACCCCTACTCAGAGACATTAATTCACATTAAGCATAACTGCTTACCTTGCCAGGTAAGAGCTGAAAGTCCCAGTGATGGAGACAGAAGTCACACTGAGCACTCACTGCTCCCCAGGCTGGAGAGTAAGGAGCAGAATAGCAGGGTGGGAATCTGCAGGTGGATGATCAAGAACTGCACCAGCCACACAAGCCACAAGAGCCATAAGAGCATGTGTAATCACCGAGAGGGAATACAAGGTTTGAATCTGGGGAGTGCAAGAGGTAGAAATGTTGATGAGGGGGAAAGATGGCTGAGCAGATGAGCTGGTCAAATAGGAAAAAAAAAAATTAAGCCAGACTAAGCAGAACATACCACTTCCACCTCAACAGTGACAGGGAAAGTCATCCGGGCCTAGTCACCTCCTTTTTTAACCAGTATTTCTGAATTAGTAAGTCATTCCTGAAGACTAAACACCATATATCTGCTTTCAAGAGTGATTGTGCTACAACCCAAATCCTTTTTATTATGAAACCTCACCTGTCATTCACAGTGGATATTTAAACTGTGTCTTCTGTATGAAAATGCTGATTTTTAGTACGCATATTAGCATACAGGCATTGGTAATGGTGGGCCTGAAATCCTACTGGGCTTCATGCCTTAAATACCTAAAGGAATAAGACAGCAGTCTATGTCTCCAGCAATTTGTAGTTCAGGTATAGCTATAATCACCAGTCAAATTTAAAATGATGGCTTAAAAGCAAAATATGACACCACTGATAATTTAACTGTTGTCCTGCTTCGAGTGGTACTGTGTCAAAGAAAAAATTGTTTTAAGAAGGATTTGACAGTGAAATAAAAAAAAATGCCTAGTGATTCCCTACAGTGAGGGACAACAGGGAGCTAGAAGGTGCTTTGTTTGCAGCATGAACAATGCAGACTGGCATCAGGGACTTTAATATGGGAATTCACTTCAGGGCTGAATGAGAAACTAATAGTGGGGATGGGAATCCATGGCTTTATAGACAAGTACAACTAGATCACACCCATTCTTTTCAACAGAGAGGAGAAAACCAGCAATACACATGAAGTGGTCAAAGCAGTGGCACTGTCAAAGCAGAAAGAAAGAAAAATTATCTTAGTTTTACTTTGAATAGATTTCACATATTGAAGCCACTATAAGGCCAAAGATCACTTCAGGTGAGGAGGTAATAGAGAATTTCCTATGTAGGGGTGAAAAAAAGAAATGTGTATCTTTAATTCAAGACTTTGACTTAACCAGAATATTAGCTTGTGGAAAAATCAAAGACAATGCCCCAGTTTATGGAATTCAAAGACTGGAAATATAGGGGGTTTATTCCCATTGAATAAAGAGAGAGGGGAAAAGACCTTTAGGAAAAAGGTCATGACTCACCCAGTAGTTCAAGAGGCGAGTCCAAGTTTGGACTGAAGGTGGTAACATCATTTCTGGGATGCAGCAATAAGGATGGTGGAGTAGCATTTGCATTCATGGACCAAAACAGAAGAACCAAAGATAAAGAGAGTTCTCAAAAGCTCCCTTACACTTTAAAAATTATATTTTCCTTGCAAAAAGTAAGTTTGAGTCTTTATTTTTAAAGATAACTGTGTTTCTCATTGCCCTGGAGGAGACTCTGCCTCTCACAAAATTGAGCCCAACAGAAGTGACTTTGTGCTGGATATTCCAATCAGTTTGCTCCCACTGAGACTTGTGGTGAAATCTGTGACATTTTGCAGCAGTACCCTGGTTCACTGATGCAAATTTGTGGGGAGACAGCCAGCTCCACCAGCTACAGGCAAACAGCAGCAGTACCAAAGCCCATGGCTGAAATGAGTGTGATTCTGTTCATTCTTAGATTCATCTGCTCAAACCTTGGGTTTCCTTCTAGAGCTTGATGGCATCCAATGTGACAGATACATGTCAAAACCACTTAAAACAGAACAGCTGTAAGTTACCAAATCCTGACATGATGTGTTACAAGGGAACACGGTAATTAAGAAGGGAAAAACAACTGATCTTCTCAAAGAGCTCATAATATTCAGAGCCTGGAAAACAGCTTTAGCTACCAAAAGAAAATATTTTCAAAGTATATACTGCCCTCCTGTGTACAACTCAGTATTAAACCCAAGAGCTGCAACCTGTTTCAGAAACTGGAAAATAATGTGGTGCTGTGGTGTCCCAGATAATGTAGGAACAGTAGTAAAATCCTGGCACTAGGGAACAAAGTAAGATAGTTTAGACCAGGGCTGTCATTGATGAGAAACTAATCACCGCTCCGGGCCTTCATCCATCTTTTATGAAGATCGTGCTGGATCCCTAGCACCAGAAGCCATGAGAGCTGCAGAACTCCTTCTCACAGGCAAAAGGCAAAGCATCCCCAAGCTGCCTCTGAACCCCACCACAATCACAGACTGTACACAAATGACTGACTGCTTTAACTAAAAGCAATTTCTTCAAATTAAAGTTTCTTACAAATAAAGTGAGTTTGGCACACTCCTGCTTAAATGCTTACCTGTGCTGAGATAATCTTTTTTTTTGATTATTCTTGATACCTTCCTTCAACAGTTCTGTTCTTTTGGAAAAGAAAAAAAAAAAAAAAGGATTCTAACTGTACTAAAATAACTTCAGTGTGAAAAATTAACTGTTTATTTCTGTTAAACAATGTTATGCTGTGCAGAGATCTTACTGCACTAGTATACATAGCTTCTCAGTGTAATGAAAGTTTTACTCATCACTAAGTATTTCCACCCTGCTTTTTATTTCAGCTCGCCTTTTTCAGAAAAGCAGGTCCTCAAGCAACTGTGGAGCAAAACTGAGAGCAAATTCAAAGCCACAGTGAAAGGTACACAATCTCTTTTTCCTATTGCAAGTCATATTTGCATGCTCTAAACATTAAATTGAAAATGTCTCTTAAGATCATAGTAAGATTGATTTAAAAATAATACATATTTGTCTTCTAGTCAAACCATGGCTTCTTAACACAATTAAAAAATTTTTTTTTCAGGTAACTCAGTTACTATTTGCAAAAATCCAGTATAATCTTTATAAAAGTTAAGTAAAAAACACGGAGCTAAGTAGATGTGAGTAGCTAAATTTTCACAATATTTACATTGCACACTGAAGAAGAGCATTATTGCTGAAATAGATTCTTTATTTCCTGAAACATTCCAAAACAGCAGTATACACAGTTGTAATCAAATATTAAGTCATATGCCATTATAAGAAAGCATTGATTAGTGCAACTGGATTTTGTAAAAGATCTATCAAAAAGATTTATTTGCATTAAAACTCATTTTCCATAAGCAACTGTTAATAAAACATTACAATTTTATTCTTTGTAATAAAGTACTGAAAATCAATAGTAGTTTTAGAGATCACTGTACCTTTGTAAGTGCAATGTGATTTATGCTGCCATTTTAAATACAAAACACTATGACAATAAATTAACAATTCAACAAATGCTGATAGACCAACAAAACCATGCTGACCCAGCTGGATGTCAATTTCCAGTGAATGCTACCTTTTATTTGTGCTTCTGCAACATAAATATACTGCTTTGTATTGCCAATTGATAAAGATTTTATAAGGTATGTTCCTAGCACTAAAAAAGTACATTACCCCAAAAATATTATTTATGGCACAGAAAAAGTTAAATTATCTCTCTGTAGTTCAAGGTTCAGGCAAGTTTAAATGAACTTAAGTATACAAAATAAAATGTACTGAAAACACTAGAAAAAAATTCAAGCACATACATAAGTACCCCGAAATTCAAAATAAAACGTGTGATGCCTTTACACTGAATAAATTATCTCAGAATTATCAGTATGGCAAAGCTGCCCAAAAACAAAATCTCCTAGTTCGTTCCAAGGAAATATTCTTGTATTTTGCACACATATAATACTTTCTTCAGTTCCAAATGCCAACACCGCCATTGTTAGTCTGATAACAATGCAGTTGTTCAGGTAACTAAGTGCAATATTTAGTATTTGATAAGATGTTCATTTTTTAAAAATGACATGGCATTGTAGATGGTTACACATTAAGATCCTGGGGAAAAATAATACTGTATGACCCCCCTTTTCCAAATCGTTGTTACCCAGCCAGCTGGGTAAATGAAATCCACATTATGTGTTTTCCACTGGTGATGGGCATCCTTCATCAATAGCAGCCGTCTCTCCAGTTCCCATCCCGTATTGTGCTTAGTGATGACAGGGGTTTTGGAGGCTGAAGAAAACTGTATTAACCAAATGACAAGGAGGCAAAAAAAAAAAGGAAAAGGAGGTCATATTTCCTGTGAAAGATCAAGGTAAAAGACATCATTTACCTCTGCAGTGACAACACCTTTGGGGCTTGCTTAGAGACATCCCTCTGGTGCATTTCTGGCTACCTATTAATGCACATATAAAGATCTGTGGTGAAATTAAGGCCACTTCCAATAAGAAGAGCATGAAAGATTTGTAAAAGGAATTGATTGAATAATTGTAGTCATGAATGAGATGCATCTAAATGGCAAGATTTGGCTTTTCAGGGCTGAAGATAGTAAAAACATATTTTTGTCACTATGGGCAGCAGAAGGCTAATGGGAAACACTTTCCAAAAAGTTATTGTGCTCAGCATGCTCATGAAAAGCCATCAGTTCATAAAAATACCATGCAAGCAGCAAAGAATTTTATCAGCTGGAGAACTCCACCAACTTCTGTTCCAGTCCTTCTTTTATCTGTCACAAGACATGTGATGATGTGTTTCCAGAGCCACCAGTTCCAGCACTGCAACTCCTGATGGGAACTCACCATCCCTTGGGTCCCCGCCCTCACACCTGGGCTGCATCTCTCATTCCTCAACAAGGATTTCTAAAACACTTCCTAACCATCTTCCAAACTCTCCAGGTACTACTGAGACAACTATTTGAAGTAAAACTCAAAAAAGGAAAAACAACCATCTGACTTCATCAAACTAATGGTAACACAGCAGGCTCTGTACCTAATCTGCAACAACCATAATTTTGTCACACCCCAATTTGCTGAAGAAAATATGTTTCAATTTTGTGAAACTATTTCACATAAAAGCAGACCTCAAGCCTTGTTTTCACATTACCCTGGCTTTTGTTATAAGTTACTGATGCTTCCTCTCCCTTCCAAATGCTTTTTGCTGTAAAAAGGCAGACATCTTGCCAAGCAGGCAGTTGGTAAGTCAGTCAACAGAGCAGCTTCAACTCTCTGGTTTTTTAATAGCAAAAACACTGCACCTAAGTAAAAACAGTTGGTTAAAGTTAGATTCAGCCAAGCTGCTTTTGTGCAGCTCCACTTTGGTAAACACCATTTATCTTTGATATAAATCCAGTTACTTGAGACTAAGAACATAATTTGCCTCTGCTGCTTTCTGCAACTGCTGTTTTCATTTCCAGAGAAAAAAGAAGAAAGTATATTTAATAATCTTATTAAAAAAAAAAAACAGAGAGGGGAAAAAAAATAGCAAACTTGAAAATAATTGTAAGAATACTACTATATATCCAGAGGTGAATCTCTGCTAGAGGGACAGAAAAACGTGCCAGCAATGAAAATCATTTCAAACAAGCACAAGCTGTTGGTATGACATCATGCTGTTTGAGACAACAGAGTTTTGGAGGGGCCATAGTGCATTTCTACTTTTCCATCCCCAGCTGAACAGCAGTAACTGGCTCCAGTACAAGGCAGCAGGAATAAGCAAGCCTTGGCTGCACAGGTATGCTTACACTCCTGCCACACTTGTGCCTGGTATCCGGCATGATCCAGACCCTGAGCTGCTGACAGATGTTTTGGCTTTGTGGGCACTGCAGGGCAGCCCAGCTGTCCCAGGCACCTCCCTGCTCACCCTGCCCTAAGGGCAGCTGCCCCCACTGCCCTTCACACTGCATAAGGTTAAAACACAGAGAACTGGAAAGTGGAGTCTGCAAGAAGCCCTGAGACTGGAGTCGGAAAGGGTTGAGGTTTGTGTGGATCCACTCAACAGAAGCAAAAAAAAAAGTGCTGAGTTCTAAGGCTAAGAAGAGATGGATTACATTATCACAATTTCTTTACACTGCTTGAATCACTGATGGTAAGGAGAAAACCAGTTAATATTTAGCCAAGTTATTTATCTCAGCTATTATAATTTTTTATCACCAATTTTTAAAAGCACTCCCTCATCCAGTGTTTTATTCTATGCAGTAAATATTGAAGTTGCCTAATGCAACCACAATATAATGTGTCTAAGAATCCATTTTAAGTATCTAAAATACCACTAATTTGACTACTTAACAGTCTGGCGAAAGGTTAGAACACAGATTTGCTCTGAATATGCACCTTTCCCTAAACATCTGATTTATTTAAAAAAACAAAAGAAATTTCTATTTTTAATCAAGTCATGACTACAAACACTATTTAAGTTCAAAAGAAGACTCTTGAACTGATAATCAGAAATACCATTAATTAGAAAATACCACAGTGAAAAAAACTGATAACTGAATTCCTTTCAAGGAAAGTCAGTATGAACTGAAACCACCCGTGTTTTTCCAAATTAATCTACAAAACTGAACGAGGGTGTTGAAGCACTGCAAGCTGACACCCAGTCTACCTGGGCGTTTTGAGTCCTGTGAACTCTGCACTCCCACAGTGCAAAGAGCATCCATCTTCAACAATCACTGGCTTGCCTCTATGGCAACACAGGATGCTGCTAAGGCACATTTGAAGGAAATGAGACAGCAGCCCAGACTTCTGGGACTATAAAGAGCTTTGTTACTGATTTGAATCAGTTTCTAATAAAAACAGTGTTGAGAGTACAGTGTCTCAGTCTCCCACTGAAACCTCTTAATTTTGTTTATCTTTAATATTGACTGTTGTATGAGAAGTTACAAAATAGCAAGGGACTGGTCTTCATGACCCAGAAAGGCTTCCTCACATGTTGCTATGAAAGATTTAAGAACTCTGCAGAAGAACATGAAGTAAAGGAAAAACAAAAAAGGAAAGAAAACCCTCAACTATAAAGAAGTCTAACAGAGAGAGCTTCCTGCTGAGAGCAAAGAAGGTTATAATAGAAATCTCATGGTACAGTCTTCATCAAAGAAGAAACCTGACGGCTCTTTATCAAAGTTTCACTACAGCTGGTCAAAATCTGTTGTTAGTCACATCAGTGTAATCCCCAAGTAACTCAAAGAGAGAATGTGAACAATTGAACTTATTCTGGATCTAGCCACTATGTAGTGAAAAGTACAAAAATGATGAGAGCTAAACAGTGACAGTTTATCCAACAGAACATGAAGTAGTCACACAGCAAACCCTCACAAGAGGAGGATGCAATGTGAAGAAATAGTTGGAGGAGTTAATTGAGAGAAGTTTTTCCTTGAGAAGACTTAATTCCTATTCATTACAGAACATGTAGCTAAGAGTTTAACTCTCAGCTATGATAAGGTGATTAAAACATGTTTTTCATCAAGCCTGTTTTATTGCTTGACCTAAAAATAATTAATTTGAAGATTAATTTCTCTCATTCTTTTTGCATGCAAAAATTTGCATTTGCTTGACAGTACAGCATATTGCAACTATGTGATATTCCAGGATTCCCTGTGTGTCTATTGTATCCCAGCTGGAATTGAAAAGATGTTGTTTCAAACCATGACTGTACTATCCAGTGCATTTCCTTCTTCGCAATGTTGTAATGGTACAACTTGCATTTTTACAGACTACTGCCATTTACAACAACAGGGACGCAGCTCTTTCTATGTGAGCACTCTAAGATTAGCTCATGCTGTGACACTGAAATAGCAGTAGGCACAAGTTAGGGAGAAGGTAAGTCACATCAGTTAATGGTATGAGGTTTGTGTTTGTTTGGATTTCTTACTGACAGGTGGTAATCCATTCCCATTTACATGGGATTACACACTATCCATTATCAGAGTTTACTAGAGCTACCAGCATGCATTGCCCATCACTATTTCTGGCAAGCAATCTGCCCCCATTCAGTGACTCAGCACTGGGAGACAGAAGCTTGTGTTTTGTCTTTCCATATTCAGGAGGTAAAAAAAATTCCACGATTTAAGCCTAAACCTAAGCCATGCACACAGACGCTGAGGCCTGTTTAACTCTCACCTTCGAACTGGCTGTGCAATTTTACTTCTGGGAATGCCACTCCCATTGACGGCCAGCGATGGTCTCGGAAGAGCACTGCGCCCCACGATGCCTTGACCAGCAGTCTTGTTTGGCATGGGGATCCCAGTGCTGGAATACAGCTGCGAGTTGCTGGACACTGGAATACTGCTACTGTTACTACTCCCTTGTACAGTTGGGCTTACATAGGCAGTAGCTTTGAGAGGCTGTCTGACAGACACTGGAAAATGTCCCACACTGTGAACTCGGTGTTGAAGCTGACCTGGCGATGGAACTGTGAAGAGTGATAGAAAACAAATCAACAAGGTCAGTATGCAACAAATAAGAGCAGGTAATGATGCTCATTTCTAGATAGATCTGAATAAGGATAAACACACCATTATACAATTTACTTGCTGATTAAAAACTGCTGAAAAGCCTCTTGAATCCAATACTGTATCCCGTAACACTGAACTGAACTAAAATATCCTGTTCCACCTCCACCCTGAAAAAAAATCCCAGTCCATATTCATCCTTCTTTCTCCCCTCAAAGAGATTAAATTAGCCATTATAAGCACATTAAATCCACCTATGCACTCAGAGCTTCAAACAGGAGAAACTGCTGAAGGTAAAAATTAGTCACTGTTAGGTGATTTGGATTTCTGTGAGGTGGCATGCAACAACCACATCTTGTTCAAGCAAGACTACATTAAGCATTATGAAGCATCACAGAAGTTTAAGCTTTAAAAAGGCTATAAAACATCTTGAATGTAACAGCATATTCCACAGCTGATGTTATGTAAACTATCATTTTAAATCAATGCTATGAGCTCCAGAAGCTTTAGATATAGATTTTTCTATCTAATCCTGCCCTCTGGTGTACATTTGGCAGGCATCACTTTCCAAGTCCACGTACCAAAAGCAAACTGTCAACAGCCTGAAGCATATAAATTAAGACACTATATTTAGAGCAATCCTTTTTCAAGTCTTTGAAATAATTATATCCTTAAACCATTTAAAGACACAGGAAAAACTGCAGGGGAATGATTCAATTAAACTATACTGTCAATATATTGTTATGGAACTCTTATCACAACATAGTTTCTAAAATACCCCAGCACAGCCACTTACTATGAATGTTTTTTTTTAAAGTCTTTCAGAAAAATGGAATTTTATACACACACATATATAAGAGCATGAACACACAAAGTAATATGTATTTCTAAAATAATAAACAAAATAAAACTCTCAATGAACAACCATGAAAATCTATGTGGAAGCCTGAACTATTTCCATTCTAATATTCAAGCAGGAAAAAAATACAAAAAAATAACCCATCAGTTCTATTCATTAGAGAACATTTTCCAGGAAAGAATATTTTCCAGAAAAGAAGTAATTTAATTGAAGATATTTATGACTTGTGCTCAAATTTGAAAGAAAACACCCACAAGAGAAGTTTTTGCCAACTTCTCCCTCCAAAACCTCACAGGAAATGGAGAGTGTAAATTAAATCCCTTATTCCCAAATTATTTATTTTTTCCCCTTTTTCCACAGGCTTCTGCCTGTCTCCAGTAAAATCCACATCTCCCATTTCTACTCAAGAACCTCAACCACTGTGCTAGAAAAGATGGGTTGGATCTTGATCTATCTTGCTCACATTCTACATTAATAATTAATCTACTACTAGATCAATACTCCCTTCATCCCCCCATCAAGAAGTCACCTAAATTAAACCAATTACAGAGAAATTTTAATTCCCTCACTCAATAAGTATATCATACTTGAGAATATAAGCCACTGTTTACTGCATTTCCTCAGAAGAAAGTGGCTCAACTTCAGGAGAGAAGTCATGCCTTTTAAGATAGCGTTTATACAGTGTACTGTACAACCAGCATTGTATAAATTACCAAGAAAAGCAGTTTCCAATTATAGTATCAAAACTAAAAATGTGAGCTTACATGAATTAATGGCATTTTTGGTGTTTCTACAATATTACTATTTATTATTATTATTTCAGTTTTAATGCTGGCACAAGATAAATGAGCAAAGAAAAAAAAAAGTGAAGAAACTTTCAGTAACAAGACTGGCAGAATTTGCTTTCCAAAACAGAAACTTTGAAAATCCTGGGGTATATTAAAATCTCGTGCAAAAGAACAGTTTTCTTTTAATTTTTCATAGAACAAAGGATCAGTGACCAGGACGTGTATTCTACCACTTTCTCCATCTCTTGTGCTCAGCCACAGAACACAGGTACTTACTACACGACTGCATCCTTGAAATCCCGTTACTGGCTCCATGCAAATTGGAGTCAAAGCTCTGACTATTCCTCACAGTGACAGGAGAACCAGCAAAGCCAGCAGTACTGCTAGTACTGCTAATGGTGGGGGTGCTTGGCATCCGAGCAAGGTTAGGCATGCTTCTGCGGAGCTTGTCTGCAGCAAAAGAAGACAACATCCACAGTCAGGTCAGAACTTCCAATAAACACAAACAGCCTCAGTATCAGTCCTGTAGAAAATCAGAATTATAACAAACTATTTCAACAAAAAGAGAGGTTTTGCTCTACCAGAGTAATATGCATATGTTATTGACAGCCTTCAAATTGAACCACTATGGCTATTGCAACAGCATGATTATTATTCACAAGTAATTTTAAAGACACCAATAGGCAGTACATTTGTGGAACTGCAAGGATTTAAACAATGATGAGTTTCACATAGATGTGTAAAGTAGGTCATGTGATCCATGCCCTAAATGTGCCTGTTTCTCTGCAGTGAATACAAAAGCAAGTCTGCACTGGCAGTCAGACACAGCTATTTACTCTGTGGATGTCGAAAGACAGGTGAGAAATCAATCCTAAGTGATTGAAGTCTTGCTTTCAGGTGCCAGTAAGATGCTACATAACTCCATTCAGAACCTAACCTTGTTAGCATGTTAAGTTTCTGCAGGCAGCTACGTGGAAAAACTGCCAAGTCTAAGTTGCTTGGAGGTCTGGGTTGATATAAGAATTTTCAAATCTAGTGTTTCTCCCTCCTACCTCACTTGTGGTACCTGATTTAGAAAGTATGGTACCTACACTTTCAGAGTAGGTTTATTTTGTAGGGCTTTTCACAAAAAGAAAGCTGCAAATGCCCCCAATGTTTTTGGAGCAGGTACAACAGCTAAGGCAAGCATCTAAGAGGTCAAAAGATGTCTTCAGTCCCACTCACACCAGTTCATTTGAAGAGAGAAACTGAAACCTTCCTGACGTCTCATGTCTCAAGGCATCTTCCCAACTACAGCACCATGAGGTAACCTAAAGGAAAACTTTTTCTGGTCTCTTCTGCCATCAGGCCAAAGGGAGAGGATTCTGTTATGTGCAATCAGAAGGGACTGGGAGAAAGGCACAGACTGAAGAACCTGGTCTTGTGACATGACAAGACTGTAAAGCACTGCTGTGGAAAAACAATGGGCATTTATTAAACTGTCATTGACAACATCACCAAGGTTTGCCTCTTGGCCAGGTTCAGAAGCACAAGTGCTGTACCCTGCTGAGGTGGCTACGTCCCCTCTCATAGCATGGCCAGCACAGAGGTCACCAGCTCCTGTTCCTGACATAGGTTCCAAAGGCTGGTTCTTACACTGCAACTGAAAGCAGGGGTGTGCTTGTCTTGTCACAGCAGCTAGGACTGCTGTCTTCCACAGAGAGCAGGGCATTTCCAGACTGATGCTTTTGTTTTATGCATAGGAACAACACAGTACACTGCTTGGAACTGCTGGCATGGGTCGACCTCCTGGCTCATACAGGGCAAGTTCAGTTCACAGAAACTGCATATTTATTTAGAGATCTCTGTTGATCAGTCCACATAAATATACAACCTATTTAGCACCATCATTAGCTCCTCTAATCCTTAAAGCTGCTAACAAGTGAAACATATTAAGACATGACAGTACAGTTCTATCTATACAAGTTATTAGGAGTCACTGACAGTAACTTCAAAATCTGTGATGCCTACGTAATGCCGGCAACCTGTGTCACAGAAAGGCTGTATCTCCAGCAGGAAAAGGAAATGCAAGGTTTGAATCCCTGGAATCCAGAGTACAGTAAAATTCTAATAAAGAACTACAGTACAGACAATCTTTCACCAAACTAGTCAGATTTGTGCTTCAGTGACTAACTATGGACAGCGGCAGACTGAAACTGTCAATGGTTAGCAAGGGGATTACCACTGTGGTGCATCCAAATAGTAAGTATTAGTATCAGTGATGTAAAAATGTAAAAACAGTTACCAGGCTTCCAAAACTGTCCTGGGGATGCAAACAATAGCACCCATTCAGCTACTGTATCTATCTATTTCTAAAGTATTCAAGATTTCTGCAAACTGAAGAGGGAACTGTCAGCCTATGAAGCAATCCTTGGGCAAGAGTGGCAAAAAAATCATGAATATGGGATGTCTGTAGCTCCAGTTAATTCTGGAGTCCTAGCCTACCCTTTCAAAATACTAGTTCCTGAAATCCTAATTCAGCATTACAGATCTTGGGGAAAAAAGGGTTTGAGCAGCAGGATGGCAGTAGGGAAGACGGCACTGCATAAAATAGCTTTTTAAATATCATGTTGTATAGCAGAACTCTTTGGACTCTACTTGCTCTTCCACTTAGAGACTGCATCAGCCACCCCAGGCACTATTAGTGCCTTGAACGGTCCAGTGGATGCAGCTACAATAGCAGAAAAATAGGGACAGAAGTAGCTTGGACTTCCTCCATGTCTTGGGTGGCCACGTCTTTTGCCTCCTGTTCATTAATCAATCACTCCTTCTTGTTCCAGCAGTTTGCTCTGCTGCTGATTCATTCAGTCCTCAGGGAGCAGATTCCTGCTGCACCTGCAAATTCTCATCCATCAAGCAGCAGCGTTACTTCTTTGATGGGTCCTTGTGTCTGCTGAGATAAATGGCCCTGAAAAGCAATGAAAATAGTGGGTCAGTTTTGTGTTTGGAGAAAACCTAGAAATGTTCGCCTTGATGGCATTTTGCAGCTTTCATCTCCTTGGATGACGCATCCTCTTTCATCTCCTTCTTGAAGTTTGTTCTGTCACCTGCTTCCCTCCTAAGAACAGTGGAAACAGCCTTACAGACATTTTGTTTGTAAATGAAACTATGGTTCTTGTGAGCTTAATATATGTAAGCAGAAGGTGGGTATTACATGATTTTAGTATTATTTCAGGCCACTGAAATATGAACAGATATGAACTTGCTGAAAATATATGAGAAGAAAACAAAAATATTTTTCCAAGCTGCTTTCCTTTTCAGATCTCTTTGCTGTCCTAAGACTGATGAGAAAATTAACAAAGAGGAGAAGAAGTAGAGATGTATTCTCAGTTGAGAATTAATTTGCTCAAACAGTCCTGTTTGTGATGAACACTGAAATTTGCTACAGTTTCTGCTACCTCTTCTGCACTAATCTGGTTCAGTGACAAACCTAAAATATCATCAGTTGCTTGCAGCTGGTTTTTTAGGAAGAAGATGTGGATAGTAACATCAGTAAGGGACTTCAAAGGACCTACACCTATTCAACAAATGACTGGACGTGGCACTTGGTGCCATGGTCTAGCTGGCAAGGTGGTCGTCAGTCAACAACTGGAGTTGATGATCTCCAACAGCATCCATAGTTACTACTGTCACTCACTACTGAGTCTCAACGAAAACTTAGGCTGAAAAAATTATGGTGTTTAAGTAGAATGCAGCAATATAAAGCATCACAGATGTATCTTCGCCTTTCCCAGCCTTCTTTGAGATAAAATATTATGACCTACAGACATTGTATTGTTGAGACATTTGTACATGTGAAGAAAATTCAAGGATAGGTCATGCACGGGGAGTTAATAATTGGTTCCTGGTTCTTACCACCTTCTAAAAATAATTCATGCATATACACACATGCTTGTCATTTCATGAGCTTTCTTTAGGCAGCATACATTGTCCTTTCACAGACTGCCTACTGCATGTTTACACTTTTCCTCGTATGTGGCATCCACGCTGAATCAGCCCATTGCCTCTACAGCACAAGAAAAGCTGGGAATTATGAAATACAGATCCTATGCCCTCAATTGCAAATATTCATGAAAAGGCCACCCTACAGCATAGATTGTATTCAGTACTATCAGAAACAGGTCAAAAAGCAGGAAAAAGTGCCCCGTCTTTGTCAAACAGTCCACAAAATTACAAGGAAGACAACATTTCACCTCTCACCCAGCTGCCTCAGTTCTGATTTTTTGCCAGGAAGTTCTTCCCCTGATGCTATTTCTTCTCTGAAGTCAGCTCAGGATGAGTGGCCCAGCTTCTTTCTGGCAGGACACCAGAACAGGCAGCACCTGCTTTCTGTCTTCTGACCCTCGCACCACCGGTGGCTGTCCCTGGTCCACTGCTGCTTTTCTTTTTCCTTCCCTGACCTAATTCTATCACTGGCTGAAGATTAATTCCATGGAGCACAGAAACAGACCTTGTCCTCCAAGCAAAGCTGCTCCAGAAGAGGTGCGTCTTGGTGGGCTGCCAGGTGGGGACTTCTGTAGCAATCCTTGGTCAGTATCATCTTCCATCTGCCAAAATGCCTCATTCAATGAGGTTCTCCTTGCAGTAACGACTTAAGTTGACTGTACAGTGAAGTCTGTTAAAATCCATTTATTCCTTCACAGTTTTCCTCTGCAAGTGTTGTCAATTGAACAAAAGTACTCCCAAAACCTCACCAAAAGCACAGAAATGTAATACAATGAATCAGAATTATTGGTGTCTCAGAGAAATCTGTATCACTGTTTGAGCTACCTTAGCAGTTTCTCACACATGCTTAAATATTTCACGCAAATCCTGCCTTATCTGTATTGTATGCACAAATAGGTTGGGGTAAAATCATAAGGAAAAAATCTGTGCTTCTCAGTTTTAGATATTATGTTCTGTATTATATAGACATTCAGAGTGTGTTCTGAAATCCTTAACAAACTGGTAGACTCTATAACAACTTCTCTTGTAGACTTTATTACAACTTCACTTTTTGGGATTCATTTCTCTTTCTCACCTCTGAAGACTTGAGATCAGTATCTGCATTATATTTGTCATCACAGCTATTTGTAACATCTCAAATACACCAGGGTCTTTTTAATGGTCTGTGGAATCATCAGCTGATACAACAGAGACATCAGTGTGTAAAAGCACAAATACAGATTAAAGAAAGTCCTTCAGATAAGTGAGTAATGTCATTCTCAATAATGTCAATACCTACATTTTATTCAGAATTATTACTTCATATCATCCTGGTTTCACATGCATACGTCTCCTGCCACAGACAGGGCCAATTAAAGATTTTTCTATTAGCCTTCCATGAGTTCTCCCACTGATCACTGTCCTCAATATAATCCAAAGGTAGCAAAGTAAGATGGTTTTACTCCTTTTCTGTAATAAGGTCTGCAACAATTTCCTAGAAAGAATTTTTCCTTTCTTATCAAGCAAGAGAGGCTATGAGCAGAGAGCACTTCATACATCTACGCTGAACCCATATCTAAACACAATGCACTGCTGCTCTTCTATGTCTGCCTGGTGTTTGCTTAAAAAGCCCAAACAACAAATTGAAACCAAGACTGAAGCTTTCAAAATGAGGCAACTGCCAACAATGTCCATAATATTTTTGAAGTGTAAGCAAGAAATTTACTCATAACTAGTAATTTCTGGAAAATAAAAGCCAAGTTTTTCAAGTAAATGGTTTCTGTGGCTTCTTTATGAAGGTATATGCCCAGCCAAAAACTTAAAAAGCAACATGAAAAGGTAATAGAAAATACACATTGAGATTAACCAGATTGAATGCTTTGCTACTCCATGAATCATGTATTTTTCATCCACTCCTTCTTACTGTATCATAATAAACTCCTTCTTTACCTGGAATAATTTGTCCAAAATACAGTTTCCAATTTTCATATATTATAAAAATGGACACTTTAAAATGCACATAAAGTAAGTGGTGCCAGGATAAAAGGTTGTGAGCAAGCTGATCTCAAGAGATAGAAAGTAGGCCTGATTGAAGAAAATCAATCCCATTTTCAGTAGCTTGTCTATCCTGGATTTTGATTACTCTGGATGATTTCACAGCACTATAGTTAACCATTACTTCTGGTTTCAGAAAATCAGAAGTATAAAGGGCAAAAGTACTATCAGCTAATTAATAAAATTACTAAACAGAAATAAAATATATTTTTAAAAAGTTGAAGTGAAAGTAATTACTTCTGCATCAAAGTAACAAAAAGAATGTATATTTATGGACAACATAAAGCAGAAAGCAGCTTGATTTCATGACTTTTGGTGGTATTTCTTCTATGAAAATTATTATATATAAAGTATTCTTGATATTAACAGTTAGCAGTGTTTTAAGTTGCTAACCAGTTCTGCAAATTAGACTAATGGGAGAGAGACATAAGCATAAATCTTTCCTGCAACATATTAAAAGCAAACATATTAAAAGCTTTATTGAAGTATAAAACACACACTAACTAGACACACTCACTTCAGCTAATTGAAACAGATACTTAAAAGCTGCTCACATCCTGTCTCTCTCAGATTTTCTTTAAATTATTTATTTTCTGACCCACCAACCAATTACAAAATCTCTATAAATCAGAACACCTTAAAAAGTTTACAAATGGAATTTTTCTGACATAACTCATCATTAAAGAAAATTTAGCTGATTTAGGAAGAGGGTGTAATTAAACAAGGAAAGCAAAACCAGACAGATTTCACACAAAGCTTACCTATTACTATATTCTTGCCAGAACTGGCAATAAAATCTATTCGAAAGCTAAGATAACATATACACTCTACAGACAGTAGCTGTGAAAATGCTGGTTAAAAGGTAACAAGTACACCTATAGCTCATGCTACAAGTGGCCCCACATACAACCTAAACACATTGCAACATATTTCACATTTAAATATATTGAGATTGGCACAGACCTGCCACTTTATGCTAATGTTTACCAGGAGCCTTCCAGTACAGCAAGCTATTGGGGACTGGCAGTAAATGTGACTGACACCATTCATTCAGACATGAGGGGAATAAGGCGAGATAAAGAACCTGGACCTGGGAGTGGGGATAACATGGTGTGGTATGGTCCAGAAGTATGTAATTTTATCTTCAAATATATGTACAGCAATTCAAAACAGGGCAGAATGTCAATATTACAGCAGGGGCAGCACTTTGCTACAACACATTAGCAAGAACAATGTATGAGCTCTCAAGTGTAACTTCAGACATAGCTGGAAAACATCTGAGAGTCTATTCTCACCCCCAGAAAAGGCAGAAGATCACTAGAGCACCAGAAACTGCAAACCATTTATCTGCTACCTAAAATGCAACCCCATGGATGGAGAACAAGCAGACCTTTGGCTGTAGTGAGAGACCAGACACCTGGTGCACATGTCAGTGCCTATGTGAAGGTACCCCATGGCATCCCACAGATCCCAGGTTGTTTACGGACGCTAAACAGCATTGACACAGGGTCATGGTGAAGCCAGGGTGCACCAAAGTACCTCATATATAGCTCTATCCCCACAGCTGAACAAGGCCTTTCATACACAGGTGGGCACCCACATCTCAGCACTTAAATGTAGGTGCTTCTCATCAGCCAAACAATACTATACTCCTAAAAGCGTTAATAGAGTTTTCCAGGTTTATCACATCTTCACCATATTTTTCACATGCAGGTAATTAAGTACTTCACTTAGAGGACCATGCCAAATAAAGATCACTGAAAGCACGTAGGGCAGCATCCCTCAAACTATTTGCCTAAAGGCAAAAAATTGTAATTAAGCTAAATATGTAGACTAGTTTAGTGGAAATACTGTGTCAAAGCTAAATACTGGGGCTTTTACCCCAGACTTGAGTGTCAAAATTCAACAGTTACTTGTTCCTTGTTCTTCTTTTATGAAAAGCTCTCTGCATGGACAGATGAAGCAGAGTCCAGACCCTTGACTGCACATACAAGAACAAAAGGGATCTCTCTGGGGGAAGACAAAGGAATAAAGATTTAGGAAGACTGCTAGAATGGCCAAGAGCAGTACAGCATGTGGTATGTGTGACTTAATTATTAATTATGGATCATGCTTTCCACATATACTGAAGGCCGAAACTAAAGGTTCCGTTTTTCCATCTTCCACACCCTTCTTTCTCAATTGCCCTTGTAAACTAAGAATGTGGAACACCCCATCCATCACAGAGAGCTTCAGACAAATTCTTGTTTTGCAGTCTACCTCCATTTCAACATATAGGAATTCTTGAGAGACAACAAAATTGTTGCCAAGGTGGTTAAGTGCTGATGAGAAGATGTAATACTACACAGACATCCTCAGTACAGTGAACACTTAACTCCTTACCTCCTTGTCTGCCAAAAGAACACAGTCAAAGCAAAATGTTTCTCACCATCAGTATTTGCCACTTACACAGATCAGAGTTGCATGTGTTAGAGGCTGAAGGTGTAGAGGCTGAGGAGATCACTCCCTCCTAAAGACAGTGGTACTGACTATTACAGCACTGTTTGTCATTCATGCAAACAGGTAACTAAAGTCCCAGCTTCTGGGTTATGCCAAACACATTATCCAACACCTCCAAGTTCTTGAGAAAAAAAGTCAGCCAGGTGATAAAACTGGTGGTCTTTTACATTTATACACTTCATAGTTAATAAACTAGGAGTCTAATGTTTTTAGTGTCTTAAAGGTTTCCATGTCTTTCCATGCAGGAAATCTAATGCTTAAATTCCACTGACATGGAACATAAAAAAAAAAATCATTCAAAACACATTTGGGAGCTACATAATAACATGGCAGCAACAAATCATTCTCTTATTCCTGAACAAAAATGCCTCAAAGCCTTCTTTTCTAACTCGCAACATTCCTGCAAACCCAGCAATGTTGTCCCACTTTTGTACCTCCCCAACAAGAAAAGTAACATTAAAATTAATATGGCACTAATACTGTACCAACAGACACCCACGCTGCTCTACCCTCTGTTAACATCACCTCTCCTTCTACATTGCCACTTGTCAATTATACTTCCATGCCATAGCTTACTTTGAATAGAAGTGGTTTGGGCACCAACCTGTCATGTCTTGTTTGTCAGAAAAGCTACACGTATACCTGTAGCACCATAAATAGCAACTATATGTTGTTTTAAACAACACATTTATTTTCTTGCCCAAGGGTGAGCTGTAACCTGTAATGTTACAAACAAGACCCTGGCTGGAAATGGACTATTTAGAATTAACTTGGGGGAAAGATTGACGGTATAGGAAAGTAAAATGCAGCAGAAAGAAGAAAAAAATGTAATTATAATAAGGAAAGAAAAGAAGTTAACAGCAACAATGGAGGGGAACTTAAATCATGAATAAGCACTGAGATACAAATCTTCCATATTCTGGAATGTATCTCAAATGCAGTGCAAAAAAGCAGCAATATCTCAGGATAGCTTGGGAGAGACATTATCTCCAACTACTTCAACAATCAGCCCTATCAGACCTGGAACAGAAGCAAAGTGCCATATGCACTCATCACAGCACAGCTGCATTAACAGCAAACTCAGGAATAAGAAAAGAAATTAAAATCTGAAAACCCAGATCTGTATTTTACTGCATTCACAATGGACATGTGTACACCAAGTTTGAAAGCCCCAGAGGTTCTTCTAGCTAACTATTATCCATCTAAAACATGCTCTTCTTTACTTTCTGCTTCTTTCCCCACTTGTGGTCATCTTTGCAGCATTTTAAAACAGACTAAAGCAACAAATTTCATGACCAGGTCACAGATTACATTTTGCAGAAAACTGCTTAACAATAACATCCCTTCATCATTTACGCAGTCTTAAATTATTTGTCACAATTTCTCTTTACAAAATCTATCTATACGAAATTTATCTTTTATTATTTGTACAATTCATCTTTAAAATGGCACGGGCACTTGGCAGAGAAAAGACCACTTCTCAGAAAAGCATGCAACCCACCTCCATTAATCCTATTTGGTTGCTGCTCTGGAGTTTGGGCTTGAGGAGAGTAGAAGGGCTGCTGATAAGTATTTGTAGGGAATTGCGGGGAAGTAGGGCTCCTCCTGCAGTCCCGGATACTGGAGAAAGTCTGTGAGTGAGGAATCCCTCTTTGGAAGGGGGAGCAGCGAGTCAGACGTGGCTGCGGAGGTGGGAGGTGGTCAAACTCTTCCTCATCCTCAAGACTATAGCGATCAAAATCCTGGTCACTGCATGTCCCTTTTTTTCCCGTATGCAGAGAAACACTGGAAGTGTGCCTTGACACAGATGCTGAAGTTGAAGCATAATCTTGCCTAAGGCCTGTAAATTCCAAGAGGAGGACGATTCAGCTTCTGCTAAGTGATTAACTCCAAATACGCACTTCAATCTTGAAAACTACACAGGTAAATAGATGGAATTTTACATCGAGAATTGAATTTAAAATGTAATCAAGCTGAGGATCTGATGTGGGATTCATCTGATCTAACCTTCAGGCATCTATGCCTGAATTCTCTCCTTCAAAATCTTTTTTTCAATAAAATACTAAAAAAGAACACAGGTGTCTCCAAAAGATGTCTTAGATGCCTTTCTTAAGAGGAACCACTCTCAGGAGGCACCTATTTCTCTGCCAATAAGGACAACATGAGTACTAAGTCCTGAACTTCTCAATACTCTTAATTAGAGGAATTACACACACATTAGATTTTCTATTGCTTTTGAACTTTTGTATTCGTGCAACAAAAATGTTCACAATGACATTTTGTAAGCCTACAACCCATCTAAATTTTCTGTCTCTCCAACCTCCCTGAAGAATTAGTTCCTGATAGCATCCATTCTCATGGACAAGGCTTAGTGGTAACACAACTGTATTTTACACAGGTACACAATCCTACCACCCTCTTCTCAGAATGTCAGGTTTTGAAAACCATCTTACAATAAGCACTACCCTGTAAGAGCCTGTTTGCTCCAGGTCAAGTGAGAGAGAAACATTCACATCCCTTGCACATCCCTCCTTTCTCCAGATGCACAGCAAACAAGGAAAAAACACTGCACTTCCAGGAGCCAAGTAACTCTGACAGTAGCTGCAGATAACAACATTCCTAGACTTACAAGAAGCCCTAATTTTTAACAGATGTCTTTGCTTCATAATGGAATCTTCTTAATATGCTTCCTCTCCCTCTCCTCAAGTGGGAGTTTCTATTTGTGGCTGTGAAGAGAGTGTGTCTGTATGCACATATAGAATTGCCACTTTCCACGGGATTAAGTGGTCAACAACTGTCACGTACTCAAACATTCTCCACCAGCTGCTACTACAAGAATGAGATACAATCAATTGCACATGACACAGATTTGAAGAGAAACCAGCATTTTTCTTTCCAGTCTGCCAATGCCCTGATTCCTTAAACAACTAAGTACCTGGTATTTTTGAAACCTCACGATGAGCACAGCTATCATTTAAACAATGCAATCCTTTGTATCCTTGACAGTCATAACTTTTTTTCTTTTTTAAATTAGAACACTTGTTAATTTCTTGCTGAACATGATGTGTGCCACCAGATACTCAGCAAGCTCTCCTGCTGGCAGGTGATCACTCTGCCTGCCCAGTCTGGTGGCTTCGGCCAGATCATGGCTCTAATTTTTTCTGCTCATTTCTCATTTTATTATTTTGTTTTATATAATCACTTATTACTTGGCATTTTCATTCATGCCCCGCCTGTAAATTTCTCTTGCTTTTAATCTCATCATTTCTTCCTTGATGTCTCACTTGGCACTAACAGGATACAGGAGAAATACTCCACTTATTGTCTCAGTAACCTCTAAGTCAAATGCCCTTTATTTATTAATAAAGACATTTTACAAAAATTACTAATAAGCCAAACTATAATCTATGTCAAAGAAGTCTCTAGGCCCAGATTTGTGCCTAATTACTAGTCTTAAACCAAGATATTGAATTTAAAAGCCCAAATTCCATATTTAAGCAGGATTTCACTTCAAAACTCCCCTGAAAATATAAGAAAATTGAAGTGGAGGCAAAGAAAGCCAAGAGAGCTGCTTATTTTTACCTTTTTCATTAAATGCATGCATGAGAAAAATGCTTTAGCATTGTTCCTCTCCAGAAATAAAATAATTTCAATTAATATTCATAAAAATATAAACATCAAAATTTGAAAGATCCAGTACCAGTTCAGATTAACATGAACCCAACAATAGGCACACCTTCTCCATGCAGGTGAGCAGTACTTCCACCTGCCACTCAAGAGGCAATACCACTTAAAAAATATTTACTTCACTGAGACCAGACAGAAGTTTTAACTGTTATGGGAAGTCTTCTTCAGACTGTTAGGAAAACCAAAAAAGTGCCACCTACTCTCCTCCTGTAGACGAGCCATGATCTGAACATCAGTGAGGTCCTGCAGTTTGTACCCCATAGAGATGGAATCATCTTCCAGCTCCGACGTGCTCAATTCGCTGTCTATCGATGACTGTGGACTCAAAGGTGAACTCCTGGAAATGTACCCTAAGTAAGAAAACATACACTTTAGTCCACAATTATGTCTGGCCACCTTCATTCAGAATCATCTGCTCTTTACATTACAGTAGCTTAAAACACTTTCTGAATAGCACATAAAAACTTTCAGAAGTGTAGTTCAACTCACTAACAATTAGCAAAGGGCTTTGATATTCATGAGAAGAAGTAAATATAGGAATGGATCATGAATTCCTCAGCTTGCTCCCAAAACAGCATTGCATAGCCCAGCCAATGAATAATTTACCCAATACTGTTCTGATAGAGCTCAGATTACTGTAGTCTAGTGTAGTCTAACCAACATCTGTATTTGAAACTCTCTTATGGGACTGTGGTTCTCCCTACTCTGTTCTGAAAAACAAGTAGATATGTGTCTGACTTCTGCTCAGTACTCAAACGCTGCATCAGATAGCTAAATTTTACTATTCTTTTTTAAAACTATCTATAATTATCATATAAATCAATCACAGTAACAATTAAGGTTGAACATCATGCAACAGAGAAAACATTGCTTTCTTCACAGAGCTACCTTTTTGAAAGGCTCTGGATTCTAATTTTTCCCCGAGTGTAATAGTAAAATATAAACTAATTTGCAATTAGTTGCATAAGCTAGTGGTTGTCCAACCTTAAAGAAAAATTTCATCAACGAAAACAGTCAATAGTTTTCTAATGTCCTCTGGACCACCAGAGACCCACAGCCTTCAGGGCAAGAACTGCTGTGACTGGCTCACCAGCTGTGCTTGTAGTACAGGTGTGTTTACATCCTCTAGCACTGCTGAAAGCAGCCACCTAAAATTCATCCCAAATTCAGCCATTTTCCACTAATATCTCCAAAACAAGACGACAGGAAGTAGATTACTTTGCTTTGAAGGACTGTACGGAGTAAGTGTGCTTGCTTTCTTAAATGTGCAAGTTAGAGCAATCTCTGAGGTTCTGCAGGGGTAGTAATACCTGTGCTCTTTTGGAGCAGTAGAGGGAAGCTAGACAAGGTACCTGAGGGTATCTCAAATAGCATGAGTTCATTTAGGAATTAGGCTTCATCCCCTTGAATAGGGAATACGTTTCACTCACATGCAGACAGGTACAGCAGGCACTCCGTCTGGAGCTGTTCCCACCCACAGTGCCCATATCCCTTAAAACAGGGATTTCTGCAGTGACTTCAAGCATCATAAGGAACACGGATGGGTGTGACACTGATCATCAACCCATCCTCAGCCCATGCTTGCTCCTGCCAGCAATAAAATGTTAATGCCTCTCCCCAGAAGATTTTTTTTCTCCACTGGCACTGCAGTTTAAGGGGAAGTCACACATACAAACTGACTCCTGATATCTGCAGTGAAGAAGGAAAACGAAAATCCTTATAATTTACAGAAAGTTTTCTATTTTCCTAGAATTTGTGTGTTCCCTGAAAAATAGTGGAAAACATAAAATAAATCTTGAACAGTAGCAACAATACCAACTTGAAAACAGGCATGATTCTGCCAGCTCTTCTTATTACAAATTCTCACTGCCAATTTCATTACACAGCTGTACATATGTTTCTGTGGACATAAGGAAGGGGAACCATGAGGCAGAAATGAGCAACAAAGCTGGGGATGTTTAAGCTGACACAGTCACAACTGTACTACTGGGTAAATCCTTATTGACATTTACTAGCATCACTCTCCTGTAACATGCTGCATAACACTTGTAGTTAACAGCCAAATTTTAGGCCATTAAAAAAAAACCCAAAACAACAATTTCCCTCTGAGATATGAGTTCATATACAATCATCCAAAAAGAGTACTGCTGTTAAAGGCTAGCAGGATTAGATTAAGTCAAGCACTTTTGTAAGCACCGTAAATCAATAAAAAGATAAGCATTACCTGTCCGTTCAGGTGTTAGTATTGCTTTACTGGAAGTTTTAGAGAAGCTGGGACTATTACAGCCATTGGTATATGGGGTGAGTCTTGCAACAGGACTATAGGGAAAAGCCAAGGAGACAGGTGTAGAGAAGAGGTTCCGCCATCGGCTAGCTGTTACAGAAGCAAGGGAGGAGGGGGAGAAAACAAGATTTACAGTTATTAATAGACCAGTACTGACAGAGAGAAAAATCATCTCATCTTAATCTGTTCATCATGTATTTTTTTTTACTTATTACAAGAGGAAAAAAAATGATGAAAATTCAGCAGCGAATCAGAGGATCAGTGCAGTCTTCTGCATGTAAAAGTGAGCTCTAAAAGGTTTTTTAGCAAATATATCTCTTGACTATATTTTACATATACAAGTTTTTGGTATATATTCATCACATACATCACTGGGTGACTAACACACAAATAACAGAGGAAGTAAAAACTGCTACAGTTAGCAGAGAAACAAGAATGAATTTTATAGTGCTCTTCAAGGAATTGTTCATGACAATTAATCATCACACAATCGAATTAGCAGCTAAATTATCAGTTATGGGAGTTCAGAGACAGAGCAGTAAAAGATGCTTAACCATCAAGTGCTAAAAACAACTGTAATCCCATATCAAGCTTTTAAGCTACCATATTTTCCCTTCTCTTTTTAAACCACCAAATTCCTGATTGCATAAGCATGATTTTTTTTTTTTTTCACTGTTTCTGGAATAACAGAACAAGGAATCCCTTTTTCTACACATTGTCTACAAAAAGCTTGGATGGCATCTGGTCTTCTAAGCGATATAACAATATATCTTCTAAGTAACATCATAAAGCACTCAGAGTTGGCAAAAATAAAGCTAAATGCTTATTTCATTTATATTTATTTAATTTACGTTTCCTTACTCAGTAAAAGTATTAATACAACTGTCCTTTGTTTTGCCTATTTTACATACCTTGAAAAAGTAAAATAAAGAACATTCACATGCTCTTCCAAAAAGAAATAAATATTAGTAATAAAATTGTTTTAAGAAAAAGGAAAATTTTAAAATACATAAATTTCAGAGAACTTATACAGATACAAGGAAAGATCAAAAACATATGATGGGATTGCATCTTGTTTAATAGAATCTATTTTCTACTCCCAGATGTTACTCATCTCTACTCATAGAGGGGGAGCCATGAAAATACTTACGCCTAGCTTTGAAATCAACGGCATAACCTCAATGCTCAGCAGGTGTTCTGTGCAGTGTCAGATGCTACAAAGTGATTTTCACAACCAGAAGGGTCCAAAAGCCATTCTCCATCACACGGCTACTTAATACCACAATCTGCTCTGTTATTTGGACTTGTTCATCCAGTCATTTTACACACTAATAGCCATTCAAATAATACTCAACTTTCCTGTTTTGAAATCTCCCTAGCAACAAAATGATTTAGCAGGACATACTGACTTTATTCCTCCTTCTTGCTAACATCAATTTCAAATAGCCATGTGAAGGATGTCTTGGCAAGCTGTCAATCACATCCTCACAACTCTTGGAATAATCAGTTTGTTACCAATCCAAACAGTGCCATTTCTCCTCCTATTCCTTTTGCTTTGATCTACTTAAATCTATCTCTGGTTTTTAATGTGTAAAAGCCTCTTCAACTCTTCCCACAAGTGCTATCCCACAAGTGCTACTAAGCTTGGAATGAAGACAACTGTTTGGTTCCAGCACAGGCACGAAGCAGTCTGCTGGGGACAGGGATTACCTGCAGGGCTCAGGCTCTGAGGAAGGTAGCTTAGTACTCATAAGTCACATAAAAATTCAAACTCTGTTCTTTGCTGTCCCCTCACCAAAGAATTATTGCAGGTCCCTAATTTTTGGTGATTCTAGTTCCTTCAAGCTCAAAGAAACCCAAAGTTCTGAGATCTTTAAAGGCAGCATCAGCACCACTTTCAGGAAATTGCTCCATGCCACCCAAGGCACACAACACAGACTTCCCAGCTGGACTGTTTGTCAACATTCACTAACGTGGTCAGTTCTGAAGTGAAGCATTCCAGTGTCTCAGGACAAAAAAGAGAGAAAACACAGTTGAACATAACTCTACAAACTAGCAATTAACATGAGTCCTTGGGGATGAGATTAATTCACTAGGTGTTAATAACAGCAAATTGATCTGAGGCATTCAGTGAAAGAAATCCATACAGTCAGAGCAGACCTCAGTATCACATCCACAGCTAATGTCTGTCATTTCTACCAGGAACCATCAATAAGAGCAAGGGACTTCAGTTGCCTGAGATTTCATCTTCCTGCCTAGGACAAGCTACTGCTTTGTAGCAGCCCGATCATTTCCAGGCCTATTAGCTGCCAGCATGTTCTCACCCCCAGATGTGGTTGGGCACACAGCATAAATAAACACCATTCATTACCCTCTACAATAGCCACTGTGAGCTGACCCACTGAGCACAAGGCAACAGTTATCGTGACTCTGAAAGCAAGAACCCACACCAAGAATTTAATTAGTATTTATGGCCAACCAGATTTCAAACTCCTCTTTCAAACAGCATGTATTCTCAGAGAAAGATGGATGGATGGATGGATGAGACCAAGAAGCTCTGTATACACTAATCTCTATATATATTAAATCTCTACGGACACTAATGTAAAATATTCCCAGTTCTACAAAATTCTGCCACTGTGCCTAAAATAAAACTTTCTAGTTTAAACATCAGGAAATGATGGATACTCTTTAGGCATATAAGTAAACCCACTGTTCAGAATCAAATATAAAGAACAGCTTTCATTAGGTTTCAAATGGAAGTATCAACGTACGTATTGAGTGCTTTACTGTACTAACAAAGAGAGCAAAATTAGACTGAAGTCTTGTGCTAATGACAAAACCATAAAAAGTTTTGTAGGAAGTGAGTGCTATAGACATGTAAGCAAATACATAAATTCATATAAAATTTGTAAAATCCCAGCATTGTGCAATGGATACTCATTTTCAAACACTTATTTTGCTCTAAACTGCATGTGAGACTGTCCTACTTAGCATGATAAGCACCACCCTGCTATACATGGATGAGACAATGTTGTTAAGACCTTTATATTAAGTTTAAAATCCCAGCTGTTCAGCTCTGAATTTTATAGTATTTGTAGCTTCTTCTTAAAGCCCCAATGCCAGTTACCTGCAGATGAAGTAAGATGATCAGGTACCCTTTAAAAACAAAGTAAGTTCCTATGCTTTGCAGTTGAATAGAAACATAGATAATTCTACTCTGAGTAACTTCTACTGAAGATGCACTGAAGGAAGGAAGAGATTCAGCCATGAAAAGGAAAGCAGGGGCATCTAAAACAAAAACCAAGAGAAGAGAAACCAAAAATCAATTTCATTTGTTGACATCAAAGATGTAAACGCTTTAAATTTCACTTCTTGAAGCATTAAAGTGGTTGAATTAATATTGTAATAAAATAAGCATAAGTTGCCCCAGTCATCTTAAGTCTACAGTTATCAGAAGTGTCAAAATTTTTTGCGTATTATTTACTTGGTTTTGATAAAGAATTCAAAAGACTAGAAAGGAAAGGGAATATCAAGGCGTAAGCCAATTCCTACAAATTCCAAAAAAGGATACTACATTTTAGCTATGCATTTCGGAGGGTAGGATTGTGAGGTTTTTTAAATTGGCTCTTTTTTTAAGGAAAACTTTTTACTGTACAGCTATGTAAACAGACAAGCACAGGGGGTTTGTGAAAAATGCAACTGTCTCAGCATTCATCTTCCTCCTGGGTGCACAACTCTGCCTGCATTCACACATCCAAAAGCAAATTTTCTGGTTAGAGCTAACAGCCAAATTTGGCTTCCCAGCTTCTCTCCTTTGAGAATTTGGCCAAATACTATGTTCAGATATTAAGCCTGAGGTATGACCTAGGGCCCAAACCTCTGTTTCCTCCCCAGCTCCCAGTTTTTACACAAAAAAGTCAGTCTGATGCATTTTCATTCTGTTTGGTGGATTGACCAGAACCCATGAGCATACATGAGCAGCTCACGTTTCAGCTAGCTTGAAGTAAGACAAAGCAGAAGACTCATTCTTTTGTACCACTACATAGGGTAACCTGGAACAAAATATATATCCACAGATTCTTCTACCAAACCATTCATATCACATTCATTAAGAAGAGTGTTTACCCCACTTAATTTTAGAAACCTTCAAGTAAGGCCTTAACAGCCTTCAAAAACATGATTTTTGTAAGGATTCTTACCAAAGGGCACTATGAATGCAAAAATTAACACAGGAAGAATACACAAACTCACCAAAGAAGAATCCACCAAAGGTTAATAAATCACATCTAATTCAGAGTTCACATCTGGTTCTGTCAGTCACTGAACTGGCTACACAGCTAGGATGGTGTCAGGGCAGGCATATTTACTACTTCTCCATATTCTCTCTCTTCCAGTATCTATTTATGGTGCTTTAGGATGCTGTATCCTATGTCCAAGACACAATTAAAATGCTCTTACGTACACTGACGGCTGACCTAGTCACCTCAGGACACTATTTATTTTCAAAGGAAGGACAGGGCATGGTTCATCTCACCTCTGCTTGCAAAGGACATGAGCTGTACCCCTTTGTCTGCTCTGCCTACAATGGCAGCCCAGTGTGACTGGCTCCAATACTGATCTCTGCATGCATTCAAATGAAACTCTCTAACTGTATTCATTATAGAGAACAATAAACAAAGCTTAAAAACAGAGTTCAAAGACTGCCTTCAGTCTTCACTTTTTCTAAGCAACTGAAAAAGACAACTCTCGCAGCACTAGAGCACTGCAATGCTTGTGTACCTCCTCCTGAAACCAGCTTCGATTCAACTGAAGTCACCGAATTTTCTCAGCAGCAGCTCCAGTTGAAAGCAAACCTCTGTGTTAATTAATTTTTTTAAAGAAGGAAGAGTTTCTCAATCCCCTTTACCAGGAAGATGAAGCTCACTTATATCATCACATTTAAGTGAGAGATGGAGAAGTGGAGAACAGCAGCAGGAAGGTGGGACAACTTTAGTAACACCGTCTCCAAAAGAAACACATCAGAGAATAGCCTCTGAGATGTGTGTAAGGGCAGGTGAGATGAACTCCATGTCTGACACTAGTCATTTACACACCCACACAGCGCAGAGTAAAGCAAGAGCATTTTCATCAAATTTTAACAGTTAGCAACAAAAAAGGGAACAAAATCGTAACCACCTCATGACAAAAGTAACCTCACTCACTGGATAAAGATCTACCACCAGGATGTGCAGACAATGCACCTCAAGCCACTGAAGCATCTTCCTCCAACTCCTGCTGGGCCAGCTGGATAGACCCTCTGTCTCCGCTGGTTCTGGCTGTAAATTCACAGGTCTCTGGATAGGTTCACCCAGCAGGTACTAACTGAAATGGGCAGGGAAGCCATCATCCAGTCACCTCTGCTAGCAGATCTGAACAGGCAGCAATCCTGGTAGGCACAAATGAAGAGCTCTGAAGAAGCTCGTGCATTACCCAGGGGAAGACTGTGGCAAGAAACTAATGTCTCTTCCACAATCAACATACGTTCAAAGCAGCCAGCTTCACCCAGTTTGGCGGGAATATTTAATCTGTCAAAATAACTTTGCCAAAAGCTCCACACCACACTAATTTAGGAGTTGCATCTCTACTCCTCCAATGTGGAAACGGTGTCTTCACAACGACTTTGCTATTGCAGTCTACGGCACTAAGATTTAAGCAGAGCTGTGTCAGAAGTCATAACATATATACCACTTCAACATTGTTGGAGCATTGTGATCATCATGAATCACATTTTACTCACTGCCTGTTAATCCAAAGGGGAAACATTTCTGCACAATTTGTGAAAGAGCTTATATTTTCCTTAATAAAACACAGGTCTATCACTGATTACACACATGCACGTTACCATAACATCATACACAAAATCCAAACTCTCATATTCTTTTTGCATAAACATTGTGAAACTCATCCCAACCTGGTTTCACTCTTGAATTTTTTACCTTTGGTAACTGCTTTGTTTGTTTGTATTTCAGTGACAGTGTGTAATATCCCACAGAGTACTGTGGGATGAGTATTTTGCAATTACTCAAAACTGGTTTAATTGTTGTTTTTGCCACAATACTCCATAAGCAACAAAAACAGGTGTGTTTTGAATGGAAAAAGGTCTTTTTGTCTTTTTCTTTAAATGCTGATTGGGTCTGTAGCATCTCCCAGGTTTGAGAAACAGTGTGTTTGGGTCTCAGGACATCTCTTCAGAACTGCCTACTTGCTTGCAGAGTTGCTAGCAACCTTTTTCTGCCATATAGTCCATACCTTTTACATCAAGTGGAGATTTGCTTTGCAAACCAGTATGACATATTCTTTCTAGGTCCAGAACAGTCAAGGGAATGTCTGCAGGTACGCAGCAGCAAGAAGTATGTGGCTGTGGCCATCACCTCCATAGCTGCCATAATTCCAAACTTGCAGCATCTTCAGCAGAGATGCCTGCCCAGGACGCAGCTCACACAGTAAAATACTGGTGAGCAGTAGTTTGATAGCCACTGTGCCAGATTTATTATCAGGAATCATGGCCATCACCCAGAATTATGATGATGTAGGTAGACCTGCTTTCTCTGGCTCAAAGCTGCCATACTATCATCATCTCACAGTTGAAGGCACCTCTGTGCCTTCAACTGTAACCAGATCAGTGACATATCCTCATGGAGGAGGAAAAAGGCACAATTTTGGCAACCTCACCAGAAATCATGTTGTTTGTAGGGTTTGACACTGATTTTCAGGTCCGGTGTAAAGAAACAAAGAAAGCTGAAAGTCTAAAGTCAGGCCCTGATCAAGATAAAAAAAAAAAAAAAAAAAAAAAAAAAAAAAAAAAAAAAAAAAGAGACAAATTCCTTCCACTATGACAAGGAAAATAGCTACCAGAGCTGCTATTTTGCAATAGTGCAAATCATTTAACAGAAAGGAACAGAAGAGCTGTAGCTCTACAACCCGCCCCGGGCACGTTGCCTGGGGCAGGCTGAGCCCTCTAACTCACAACTGTCGATAGCCAAGATTCTGGATCAATGAAGAGAAAAACCTAGTATCACATATAAAATGAATAATGTATGTTGGAGTTGGAGCTGCTTCTAAAATAGGCCCACAGTCATAAATCTATGCCCTTTAATAAGCCCTTCATCATCCTAAAACTTCTCAAGTGGTGAAGTTGACTGAGAGAAATCTGGCCTGCTGCTTCTTTGGACATATTTATGTATCACTCAGAAGCAGGCTTTCAAGTTCCCAGTCCATCTGGTAAATACACTGAGACTTATGTGACTTTTGTTAGAGGTTCTCTTCTTCTCCAGCTAGTCAGCTCTGCCCCTTGTGGCTATCCTTATATGAGGAGTTTGCCTCACCATCCAAGAGGAAGCAGCAGTTTCATGCCCCCTATTCAGAGGACTTCATCCACCCTTGTACATGTCATGGTGACGGTAATGACAATTTTTTCAGTTGCAGTAGAAGCTGGTAAATTCATTTTTGGATAGTTCTCTGTCAGAGAACTCACTCTACTACTAAAGACAATGCTGCTTTTCTTGGGCATCTGCCTCGCAGCTAGAAGATACTTGCTTCCCCTAACCAGTCTACTCCACATACCCACTCAATTGTTTTGGATTCCTTAATATTAAAACCAAGTAAGCTTGTTGGTGAAGAGGCATTTTGCCAATACAGCAGAAAATATCTGAAAATTACTCTTGCACCATTGAGCAGCAGTTCTTTATAAAACACTCTACAAGCATTGCCGTGAACTAGACAGCCTGTATCAATACAAGGAAAACTTCCCAGAACAAACGTACATACGTACCAGGGACTTTGGCCAAAGCAAGTTATGGATGTACATCTTTTCACATTCTTGAACAAAACTACACTGTATTCACATCTTTAGCACACACTTGACCTTCCCAACACTTGTGCAAATGGCAAGCCACATGTAGCGCTGTTATATGAGTCAGAATAACTCCATGGTGTCTAGGCAAGTCTTGCAAAGTCCCCCTGTAGTAGAATATCTAAATATAGGGCATCAAACTCCGAGTTCATTTATTTAGTTACCTTCCTTTGAATAAAAATTTGGAGACACTCGATTCCTGTCTCAGGTTAGTCCTGAAATTGTAGAAAGCCTGTTTTCAAAAGATTTCAATCCAGTATACCATAGGGTAAGTAAAAGTTGGAAATTAATTTTGCTTGATGATTAAAAATTCTTATGAGAGTTACAGTATGGAAGCCAACATGAATTTCAGTCACAGAGGTGAAGTAGAAGAAGAACGTTTTGGGAAAATGCAGCATATCTTCCATCTTTAAGAAACTATCTGTATTCATCTCAACTAGTGTACAACATCCAAATGTGACCTCCAGTCCTTCCTAACCAATGATGCTACTCTCTGTCTCTGGAGGAAGACAGATCTCATGCTCTGAAGATGCTGCTTTTTTTCAGCTAGTAACTGATTTCAAGCCTGAAGTTTAAGATGGCTTAAATAAAGTAGTATGAACCTTATCTTGAATGCACTTACAGCATGTTTAACAATCTTTAACGCACAGAGAGACAGATGTGGTAACTAGAAATCTGAAAGCCAAAATATGAGTGCCATCAAGACCTTCACTCACACTGGATCCCAGTGACAGCTATACCAACGTGTATTATCCATGCAGCACTGCACTGTGTAGATATACTGGAGCTAGGCTGTCTGGCATGTTCTGCAGGGTGTACACAGGCTCTGTGCACTGACAGGATCAGTCTCATGTTAGGTACTTCTGTTTCGGTAATACAACAAGAACACGTGAGGTCTTCTGTGTGCCTGGATATGCTCTGTACCCTTCAAGGCTACTTAAGAACATGTGCTTTTCTCTCATCAGCAAGCTACTTTCTACATAGCAAAAAAAAATTCTGAGTCTTACAGTATCTTCTTAATGTAAGCCTGAGAAGGAAGACCTGTTTTCAAGACCAGTTAGCCTAATCAGGTTTTTGTTTGTTTTTTTTTTTTTTGGTGCAGAAATAAATCTCCCCACTTTTTTAAATCTATATGCTAGACATCTCAACTTCAGTCAGCCAACAGCAGATTTAAAACCTCCCTGACAGCAATTCATTTCAAAATGTTCTTAGTCCTTAGAAAATAATATCTGCTTTGAAATTTCAATTCATTGTATTGGTTGGTGCTGAGTCATTGCAATCACAGCAATCCCAGAGAACTCTACTGGACAGATTGCCCTTTCTGCAGCTTTGGTCTTCGAAGTTGAATACATGATAGAAGAAGACAATAAGTGACAGTACCATTGCAGAAAAACAAATTCAGATCAAATCACCACTATGTAATAATCAGGACAAGCATTTAATCACAGTATAAAAAATTTTATTTTTAAAAAACATTGAATATATTTCAAGAAGAGCTCGACTGCTATTGACAAAATGAACGAAGATGAAGGGTGCCTCTGCCCTTTCACTCTGTAAGTCCACTCTTAGGGGGTTCCCCTAGGATAAGGAGCAAGGCTTCCCTGTGTGATATAAAGAACAGGCATTAGTTAACTCCCCTTGCAGATCAGAGCTCAGCTACTACACATGGTAGTACTCTCATGCTGAAAATGTACTATTCATTTAGTGTATACATTGCACTAGTATAAAAAATGCTATTATGAACTTCTTAGTGGATTCTTAGAGACAGTAACTCCAATTAATAAAAGAGAATTTCATCTACACATACCACACAGGATATACTCCTCCTAAGTGGACATGTACTATACTGCTAAACAGACATGATAGCAAGAATTTAATTCAAAGGTATATTTTTTCTCTGAAAAAGCTGCTGGAGGAAAAATACAGTTAAAAATATGTAATTACATTTCCTAAATTTAAATTTTCTGGTAGCTTACATAATTCTTTTTTTCTTTGTTGCAATACCATTTGCAAAACAGAGAAGCATAAAGGGTGAGGGATCCATTGTTAAAAACAGATGCATAGAAGGACAATTTCCCATTCTTCTCGTAACACTAGAGGATCTTTATTACATATCAGGTAGAATTCAAATGTATGTGTCTATTGGGATAAAACTCTTGATCATTTATGATAGACAAAACCACAGAAAAGATAAAATTAGTCCTATTAGTCCAGGATTGACCCTAAATTGCACTTTTCCTATCATTATTGTTTAGTCCTGAAATTCCTCTGCATCCCAGCAACCCCAATACAAACACTACAGCTCCCCCTAAAACCATATCTACTTGCCATCTGTATTCACAAGTTAAATTTCTGGCAAGAGGCTTTTGCCAGACAGCTCAATTTACAGTTTCTGACTTCAATATCATTCCAAGATGCTACACTCACTTCTTCTTTGTTCAATTATATCTGCTGCCTATACTGAGGCAGACTGAAAAAGTTAAATCTTAGGCTCAAATCGAGGTCAAAAGCAGCACTTACCCTCCAGGAACCCTGTGGCTTTTGGATAAATTTAGCAAGTGTCACAGTTATGTGATTATCATGGGAAACTGTTAACACTATTACCAAAAGCAGAGAAAATATACAAAACACTTAAAAAATAAAAGCTACTGTGAAACAGATTTTTCATACTTCTGAAATACCATACGGGAAAACATTAATGAAAGTTTATAATTAAGGAAAGTTCTAATAGAAGTTTAACTGACTATTAAATATAATAACATACTCAGAATATGTATCCTCACACAGAATTAAGATTCAACACCAACCTTGAGTCAAATTAAGAAGCACTAACCAAAAATTGCTACCAGGAAAATAGGTAAAGTGACATATAGATGTTTGATAAAGATAACATTATCATTACTGTCCATGTGAGTTAGGGGTTCTGCAACGGTTTTTAAGCTAAGCAGACCAGCCTCTTCAGATTCCCTTGAGAAAGATCAATGTCTCCTGACACTAACTCAGAGCACATTCCTACATTTAAGGTTCCCTGGGGTGATTTCAGGTATCTCAAGGGCGACTCCTTAAATAAACTTTGCCTTGCGAGTACCTTCCAGATGTACACTGCACCAAGAACTAGCCAAGCATTTAACAAAGAGGCATTTGTTGCTCCTCACTAACAAGCAACAGAGGTATAAGCTGGTAGAAGAGAGAGGAATATATCACACAAGAGCAATACAATAGGGAAGGCATGAGAATGGCACACTGACAGGAGTCAAAAGCATACAAATTGCAGAAGCATCATCAGTACAACTACTACACTGCTGCAGCATCCTTCTGCCCCTGTCTTACTGCTCAGGATAAAAGGTACTCTGCAGCATCTTTTAAGTGTTTCCATCACCAGAACCTGTCATGTCCATAATAAACAGAAATGGGTTTGGACAATATAATTTGAGCCGTTCCTTCAAGCTTCTCTATAAAGAAACATTTTATCTCTTCCAAATAATTATCAGAGACTTATCAGCATCCACATAAACCAGAAATAGGTAAAATATTTTTTGGACTATGTCCACCACAAGAAGAACATATGTGCCTACTTACAAATTTAGATTATTTTTTTGCATTATAAATAAAGATCCATTTGTGATTATAGTGACATTTAACACTCAGCGCTTCAAAAGACATTAAGAAACAACCATGAGGCAGTCTGAATACTGGCTATACAAGTACAATTCATGAACCAGAAATGACAAAATAGAAAACTGATGACACTATGGAGGAAAAGGCTGAAGCCAAGATTCTACCACTCCATCCTGTCCTGTTTCATGCTGGCCTGCACATCACTCTCTATCCTTATCCTGTCTTTCCTATGGGTTAGGAAGGAGAAACAAAGAACATGGAGAAGGTTTGCTAGCATTTCACAGAGCTGCTTGAAGGACATGGTGGACTTTTAGGAAGAAAGGACATTAGGACGTTAGGATGCTGAGCCAACTCCTCTATACCTGAAGGCAACAACACAATAGATGACTCAGTTGCTATTACCCACGTTAACTGCAGGCCACAAAACCCTGCCCTGCAAGAACATCAAACATGTTATGAAGAAAAAATTGCCTGAAGACAAAAGTCACAAATACATCAAGTATAATAAATAAAATAATAAAATAATTTTAAAAAATAAAAATATGTGGTATCATCAGACACAAATGCTAAAGACCTACTACTCAATCCTACTTTTTTATTAAGTCTGCATTGGGGTAGGACCTTGAGCCAAATGAAATTGGAATTACATTATATCAGCCACTCCTAAAGAATAAAAAAATTAGAATCCCTAGCCCTAAGAGCTCACTTTAAATACTGACACAAATCTTTACATAAGTTTCAAGTGATTTTACATGAAGTGGCAAGTAGCTAATACTACTTAAAGTCAACTTGCAGTGGCATACTTTCACCACATGAGTGATCTTGCACTTACTTTCTTGTGTGCAGGTAATTTTTCCATGAAATGACAGCATCAATATAAAGGGCATATTGTATTTTCTTATATGTAAAAAGCAATTCTCAACAGAAAAGACAAAAAAATTGCATACATACACACAGAAGAGCCTACTTGTAGACAGCCTCATTTTAACACCTACAGTCTGGAGCAAAACCAATCCTTCAGCATAAAACGGCAAGGGCATGATTCAGTCATCTAAACCCAGAATGTAATGACATTTTGGTGCTCCAGTTCAGTAAGGCTGTTGTGCAGATCCTGTATTATACCCATCTGCCCACCTAGATACCCCAAGGATATAAAAGAGTGTCAGATTATGCTTGGCACTCTTGCTAAGATCAGTGGATCACAGTCAAAGCGACTGAACCTTAAACTATGTATTTACTAGACACAAACCTAAAATTAGGTGGAACAAACCTGGACCATTATATATTCTATGAATTCACATAAATACCTGAGACCCAACAACAAGGTCCTTACAGCCAGACACAAGAGGAACAGCTCTGTGTCTGGAGATAGAAATTGAGATATAAAATACATGTCCAAGGAAGATTCAAGCACATAGATGTTCCTCTGTGATACAGATACAAGACAAAGCAATATCCCATGTATCTAACTTAAGACTAGCAGACAAAACAATAGAATTTACACCATTTCACCAGTGATTGGAATGTGGAACAAAACTTTTGTGCCACATTCAGATATAAGATACAGATAGCTACTGGAATGTGAAAACACAAAAAATCCACAAGCATCCTGCATCCTCATTTTGGAGAATGAACTTAGTTTCTCATGGTCTCCTATTTCTTCAATCACGGCACTTACAACCTGTTTGTAATCATTTGTTTAGAAGCTATCTCTGCATGAAAGGCACCAGGGCCTTTTGCAAAATGCAGAAGGTATTCAAAACTTGTTAAAAATCCAAATCCTGATGCTAGGTACTCCAAGAGTTTTTTTCTAATTAGTGGAGAGAAATTACCATATCCAGACTCAGTTTACCCAACAGTCCAGCCAGCTTAAGAACAGCTGGCTGGACTGTCCTTTGGCTTCTTCAGCATCAGTGGATAGACAGTTTCTCCCAAGTATCTAGCTTAAATGACTTAAGGTTCAGTGAAACTACGCGTAACATTCAGTATCAAAACGAGCTCTTACAAATCCTTACTGTACTTGAACTCAGAAACAATCTGTCCTTCATCATCTACAGACAAAACTAAGAAAGAGCACCTCATCTCTCCTATGCAGCAGAGGACACAATTAATCAACATTTAAAGAGGAATTTATCTGATTGCATGAGGATATCTTCCAAGTTACCCACCTCTAATGCTCCGAGTAACCATTTTAGAATTGTGCACTTCAAGGTACAAGTCTCCTCACCCTGAATTAATACAGGGCAAGCAGCAAAATCAACACTGGTACTTCATACTACCTAATGGGAAAAGACAAGTGAATACAAAGAAGCTTTCTTCACAAATAGTAGGAGACCTGTTCCGTCACACTGCAAGAAGTGCAATGCCCCCCTTTGCATTAGAGGGGCACACAGGGTTGGCTAGGTTGAACAAACAGCCAAAGTGAAAATACAGAAATAAACCTTTTAGTGGAGAAGCAGTGCTACTTCTATCACACTTGTCTGCTTTCTGAAATGTTACTCCCAGCTCTCTTCTGAAGACATGACAAAAAAAAAAACAGACTGTGAAAGAAAGACAACATGAAAGACAAAAGCTGCAACAATAATCTGGGGACTAACAAACAGTGCATAAAATACTTAAGACTATCAGAAGCAATAATGAAATGACAGCATCCAGAACAGTCCAGTTTTGAAAAGATCCTCATTTCAATAGAAAAAGTATCTCCAGAGGATAGGCTTCCAAATGTCCTCAATTATTAAAATCTAGGTTTCTTTTTAATTTCTATATAGGAAAGTAGCTGCACGCTTCAGAAGCCAACCCAGGGATTAGTACTCCACTAGATAACACTAAATGTGCCTGTACTTTTAGCATAAAGCAGTGTTGATGCTACTTCTATTGCTTTTAGACCCACACTGCATTACAGGCTTTGAACTTACATTGTGAGTATAAATTATTTTAAATAAGAATAAACCTACTGAAATCCTCACATGAATCTTAACAGTGTTTGAGCTGTTTAACCACTCATGATGAGATGATAATCCCAGCTCAGTAGTCCGCATGGATTCAAAAAAAACACTCTAAAATGGGATGGGTGTCTTCTCAACTGAGGCATGATCTAACACCACCTCTCTACCTTTACAGACACTTCAGAATTCAGCTTCCCCTTGCAAGTAAAATGATAACCAGAAGTCTATTCTAAGCAAATACTTATACTTACATAATCAATCCCCAAATATGAAATTAAACTCTTAAATAGTATGTATATTGTAATTTAATAAAAAGTAGAAATCATATTGAAGAGCTGTAGTAAAAAGGCAAGAAATAACTTTCAATTAACTGCAGAGATAAGTGTCCAATCTTATACGCATTTGCACACAAAAAGGAACCAAAACTTTGTGCAACTTTTTTCATTCTTTATAGAGCATTAAACATTTTATTTATGATGGAAACAACAATCATCTGTAAGCTTCTACACATTATTACTTCCTGCCTCAAAAGCATTTTATATAGAACTAACCTGCATTTTATATGAGCAAGAAAGCTACATGAAATTTTATTAATCCAGTTGAGTATCACAACATATATATGTGAATCCTCAATGGACAGCAAATAAAATTAAACCTAAAAAATATACTTTAGAAAAAAAAAATCCCCTTTGCCCTTGTTTCAGCATGGGATCCACTTCAAGCATACAAGATAAAAAACCTTTATTCACTTTTTCCCCTCCACAGTATTTCCTGTTTGTTTCTGGTGTTAACAGACTACAGCATAAAAGTTCCCTATAACAGTGGTTTTTAACAGTTGAAGTGTATTCCATATCTTAAAGAGTCATTATTTCACTATAAACCCATGGGAAGTGGAAGAGAGTTAGGATAAGGGGAGATAACACTGCCTCTTCCTGCATAAGCCACAAGTTACACATCCAGATAAAACCTTCTGCCTGGAGCCCAACCAGCTGTAACCTACCAGATTTTGGTTTTTTATTAATAGGTAAAAAGAACACAGTACTATCAAAAGAAATAATCTTGTTTAGTCTCCTCCCAGTTTTTCTTACGGGTACGTTGCATGTTTGGGTATCAACCTTAACTAATATGTAACACTGGGATTCAGCACAATAACGAATTAAATTCCTCTAATGTGAATCTTTGTCTCGTGGAATCACAAGCATTGGATCTGTTTCACAACGTATCTTGTCATCCACAGGTGACATAACAGCATCCATCCTGAAGCACAGTAATAATTTAAAAAAGAAAACAGAGTTTACCTCTTTAAACTATAAACTACTGCAGCCAACTGCAAAACCTAGATTTCAGCTACCTACTGTTCTTAAGCATCTGAAATGGTATTTCTGAATAAGAACTCATCTAAGCCTAATTCTGAATCTAGCCAATATTTCATATTCCCCAATAAAGAGCTTCCTATCTGGAAGGCTGAATTGGATGAGTTACACTTTGAGTCCCTGCATAAAAGCTGAACTCCTACAGACTGACTCCTTGCTAAGCTCCCGAAGCCCTTCAGTTTATCCACCCGCCTGCTCCAGAGCTTTTTCAGAAGTGAAGTTAGGCAGGGTATCTTCAGCCAGGGTGTCAGTCACCACCATCTCATCAGTTTCAGAGGGGTTATACCTGTCTGCATCAGCTAGAAGTTTACGTGTCACATCTCTCTGTTCACTGAACATGTCCCAACATATTCAGCTACTGCTAAGGAAACACAGAAGGGGCTCTACCACACCATTAAGACTGTGAAGTGGCCCTGTTCACTTCAATTAACCTAATAAAATAAAATAGACAGCAGGACTAAAATGCAAACAGCGAGCTAACTGACCCTACAAGATACAGAGAACTGCTGTGAGCATAACAAACCAGAAAGGTTTCAAGACAAAAGATAACTGATGAAGAGTAAGAAGAAAGATGCGATCCAGTCCAGCCCCCAGAGATAAAACAACTGAAACAAACAACAAACGTTACCTCAACACTGTAATTGCACACAGAAAACAGGCACAACTCCAAGCAAAGATCCCATCACAGAAGGTTACATTAAACTTTCATCCTCCTTAAAGCTAGCATGCTTAATCCACAGCAACGGGGTTTGTAATAATCCTAGTTCATTATAAACATTATAAAAGCTTTACCTACTTAGTGGTAGACCAGAGGAATGCTGAGAAGCTTGCCCAAGTTCTCAGAGTGGCTCAAAGAAGAACCACCTGCTGGAGACCACCTCTGTGCTTATAATAAACCTTAAGGATTTATGCCAAGATGAATTCTTAACTTCCACCATGAAATACTCAAACAGTCATTTTCACTAGAAAAGAAACAGGCTGGTGAGCACAGCAAAGTGAAAAGAAAGTATCACCATTCAAGTAATTTCTGGCCTGAAAGACCTAGTAGCTGTTAGACTATTTCACTGCCTTAGAGTGGTTTGGCAGAAGTCTCTCACAAGACTTTAAGCCTTGTTATGAGATATCCTAATGTTGGGATCTTTCAAATAACAAATGAAAACTTTAATGAAAATCATGATGCAATGCAGTAAGGAAAATTCACAGAAGCAGGAATAAATGAGGGCAGGATTGAAAATCTAAGGAAGAAAATCAGAATTAGTTACACCTCAAAAATAAGACTGGCAAAATGGTTTGTTTCTTTGGCTCACAGTTCTTCTCTTTGCATGAGATATGCTGACTTTGCAGCCAAAATTCAGTTTTTATTGCTTTTTATGTCCATGTGCAGTCTGATGTCTAAAGAGCTGTAACAACTAAAATGGTTTACTTTTTGGCTAATGCACCATGCACTAAGCGAATTCTACCAAAGCCATTTCAGAAATCACACTTTAGTATACTATAAATATTTTCTGACTACTCATTTAATAGTTCTCAAGTACTTCAGTCTTAAGCATTGATTCAGAGCCAAGCAGAAGAGGCACAAGTAGATTTCAAAACTCCTTGAAAATGCCCTTGCAAGGCATATGGTTAAAAGGGGAAAATACCATTCAACTTACAAAGTTTGAAACTTTGTACAAAGTTTGAACTTTACAAAGTCTGAAACTTTAGTACTAAAAAGAAGAACGTTATACTTAGTGAGTCACTTATAAAATCAGGATGGATTATGTGTACATATTTATACATGTACTGACAGAGTGCCCTGCAAAACAAAACATGGGGAAATCAGGCCACAGAAAGTTTGCTGAGCTTCAAAAACCAAATTATTAGATTCTTACAAAAGTCTCACATCTGGCTGAAAAACTAAGGAATAAATAAATATAGTTAAATCAACTTCTAAAAATTTAAGAGGAAGAAGGATGACATTTACTTATTATGTATTACTTACAAAGAAACAGGTGCTAAAAGAATATACTTAGAAATAAGAGTATTAATAAAGTCTTAACTGTATTATTAATTAAAGCAATTTTACCAAAGAATTGCTGCAGTATAACTACAAGTCTATTCACTCCTTGAACATACTGCTCCCATAATAGGTTTTATTTATGGCATACAATTTCTCAGAAACTTTTTATAGAGATCAGGAAATTCATGAGCCAATCGCCACGAGCAGAATATATGGACCAGAGTAACTCATTGTCAACATAACTCGGTAACATAACACAGCCATTTGCTGTGACTTCTGCAGAGAGAGAGACTGAACTGATAACCATAGAGTGATTTTAATTTGAAACCTTTATTGCCTATTCAATTTAAATAAATCCTTTTAAGGGGAAAAAATAGGCCATGCAGTCCTTTTGCTTGTTTCTACACTGACATTACAGGCTTGACTCAATTGTCCATACTCAGGTGTGCCTGGCCCCCTAGAGGCCCTTGGAGAGGCCAAGGGATCATTAAAGGACAGTAAAAGCACAGGACCTTAGGAAGGTCTGCATCTGTCCTGAACAGAAAACCAGGTAACAGGCCACCTCCAAGGGCACTAGTTACCTGTGTGGAGCAATCTGAACAGAGCTTCTACATCAGACTGCACTCTATTGTTGGATGCCCAAATCCACACAGATGCACCTTCAGGTAAGCATGTGGGGTTGAGTGCCAAGCACCCATTACTGTCAGTGGACTCAAGAGAGCTACTGAATTCATTCTACAGTCAACACCTAAACCTTATCACCTGAGCAGCTGCCCTGATTCCTCTGACTCAACGCACAAATCTTCCATTGATAGTCAATGTAGCTCACACTACAAACACCTGAACCCAGATACCCAATTAAACAAGCCAAAGTCCACCCTAAAACTAGATGGGATGATTACCAATATATGAACCACAGCTTGGCCCACTTAACATGAGACAAATAGTATCAACTAAGTATTTCTAGATCAATAATCACTGTAGCATCTTTCACAGTCAATGCAGAAGACAAGGCCTTCACAGCCTGATTCAGTTAAATGCTTGATTTTGGGTAAGACTTATCCACAGCCACCCATATCCTCCAAAGCATACAGGAACATACTCAATTTCTCTTAATGACAGCTGCAGCTAACTTATACAGCCATATGTTCATGCTGTCATTAGCTTTATTCCTTCTTCTGTCATGTTCATGGATTTTTCATTTTCTACTTTTTTCCTTGTGAGTCATAACCTTAACTTCCTCCCTTAATCACCTTCTTCAACAACACTTAATACAATCTTAAAGAGACACCAGATGGTAAGAAAGCAAGGAAAGAGCTGTCTGGTATTTATTTAAAACAAAAGCCAGAGCACACAGAGAACTCTACAAGTTCACCAGCACTGATCAGCCATCAGATGGATTCCAGTACCTGAGATCACCAAGAGGCCAACAGAACAGCACTACAGTCAGGTTACAGCTCTTCTTGGTGGGGGCTATACTTAGAAAAGTTTTGACACTACCTCAGATGTTGACAAATATGCCTTTAAAGATTTATAGCCCCATGATAATTCTGACTTTACAAAAAATGAAAAGCACCTTTTTTCAAACCTCAACAGATATACCAACAATAAAGTTAGCATCAATATTTCTTTGTCAGGAGGCTCTCTATTTTAAGCCCTGGATGAAAACTGACAAGTTAGAACAACACATTTTGCAGGAGAAAAGATGAATAACAAAGGAGGCAAATACTTTAAAAACTACATGATCAGAAATGAAAAAATTCAATCATTTGTCAGCATTCATGTAATGAAGGAAGACTTGCATACATAGGAAGAAACTCCACATCTGCCATGTATGAAGCCTGCCAAATTGTGAAAACACCAAAGAGGAGTGAAACACCAGACCAAAAATGCTAACCTCCTAATAACGAAATTAACAGAATAAGATTACCTTGCTCCAATCTAAAGCATAGAGAACGTTTTGCAGCTTCTATCTCAGGAGTTGGATGATCCAGAACACGTCTGCACCACTGCAGAGGACTCAGTGATTTCTCTTGAGGAGTGTGAGTCTTCGTAGGCAAGACATACAACCTTAATCAAAACACACAGAAATATCAGCAAGATACAATACTGCAAAGTTTACTTTTATATGCTCACTTTCCTATTAGATCACTAATAATTTATAACATCCAAAGCCCTGCAAGAGGATATCAAATAAAAAGAAATATATCCTGAAGTAGAAGAGTTTACATCAGTTTTCTTTCTTCCCTCTACAGAAAAATAGGTAGCAAATTAACTGTACAGCTCTGGCACGTCAAAATAAAGTTCAATTAGATTTCACTTTAAATCTCCTATCTAATCACTACCATTGTCTGAATTTCAGCACTGCTCGAAGTTCAAATGTATCAGGTGCTGTACAAACACCAAAAGTGCTCTTGCTCTTCCCTCTATTTATATTTACTGGAGACTTATATAATTTCAGCATCTAATTTTTATCTTCACACAGATGACCCACATGCTGTTCAAGTCATATTTGTAATGATTGAAAAACATTAGATGAGAAACACTGAAAATCTATTTTCAATATTCAACACCAGCAGAAAAGGAAAAAAAAAGCACATATGCAAAAAAAAGGTAGCGTATGTGCATTATTCTCAGACAAGAGTTGGCAACTGATCAGTTGCACATTAGGAAACCAGATTTCAAAGCAGATTTCATGGGAGAATTCTTGAGGCTGAGATCTAGGTTGCTGCTGTCACCCTGGCAGATTAGCAGGCACAGCAGATGCCAACTCACCTGGGAGAGTGCTTATCTTCCAGGGAGCAAATTATTCTTGTCTGCTGGACAAGACTGACACAGCTCCCTGGCCTGACCACCTCTGAGACATGAGGCTAGAGACACCCAGTGCCAGATTCTCAAGGCACCAGAAGAACATCCCACACTCTCTTAAGGATCTGGTCTGTACAAACAGGGAGTGAAAGGCAAGACCAAAACCTAAACAGGATTTTTCCCCCCAAGGGGTCACTAATAGGTAGTAGCAGCTTTTCACCTTCATAGTTTTGGCTTAAGAGCTACCCAAAACCCAGCAGAGCACCCCTTCTGCAGTGTCTGCTCCATGGAGCTCTTGGCCTTTGAAGTCAATCAGCACTGTCTATCCAGTTCACAAGGAACAAATATCCTCACTGCAACTGACATCTCTCTCTCGGCAATCCCAGCAGAGATCATCTATTGAACTGCTCTGAGGAGAGGACTCATTTCCCCAGACTTCCTGCAGGGCCTGACCATATGTTTAAAAAATGATACCGAGAAAACCAAAAAGCAAAGCAAAGAAAAGCTTTCAAGTTTCCTGTTCACCTGGAGAAGTGCTTCAACAGCTAAACATCTGACTGATGATCAGACCTTCATGTAAAAAGCTGAACACTACGAAGTAGTCTGAAAAGGTTGGTTGGTTTTGGGGTATTTTTTAATGGCAGTCAAAAAAAAAAACCAAAAACCAAAAAGCAAGCAAAATACAAAACCTCAAAGCTATTTAAGGCCTAAAATTACTAATCAAGAACTAGGATATGCACACTGCAGGCTTTGGCTCTCCAGGTAGCAGTTTGCTTTAAAGACTGAGATTACAAAAAAGCCCCAAGCAACTGGCATCACGTGCCTGACCTTTCATGGATAATGACTGAGATTTATCCTTGAACTAAAAACATTCAACAACTAAAACAACTCGCTCCTAGTGCAATAGATTTGTTAACAAATCCCTGTCATGAAATTCTGCCTGTAGACACATACATATGTGACATAAAGGTAAGTTCTGGCACCCAAATCTAGGATTGCTCCCAAGAAGGAAATCAAATTGGAAATTTCACTATGTCAGGTAATGCAACGACGACTGACAACCATCTTAAAATGTAAACAAAAAAAATTTTTGTTTAAGACATTATCAAATAAATTTGATATTCCTTAATGCTTGGAAAGCTAGAAGTTAGAACCAATATAAAATGTGATTTAAGTCTGGACTGACATGCCCAAACCAGCCCTGCACAGACCAACTACACGCACAATGAAGCAACACTGACAACAAATTCCAAACAATTTGTACATGATTCTCAAAAGCCATTTTCAGAAACACGGTATTGTACACCATGAACAATAATCAGAAAAATTTCTGACATTTAGATTAATTTTTGAACATTTTATCTTCGACCAAAATTAAAGATATTCAAACACAGCTTCCTTACACTACAATTTATTCTCATCTGACCTTAACTTATAGCTTGATTCAAAAACTAACCTCACGAAAAGGAGAGCTTCATGGAAGCTTAGACAGATACTCTAAAACTTATTTAAATAAAGGTGATATGTATATTGCTGTTGACACTTGAAAACAAATTGAGGATCAATGACATTCCACATGGTTACACAGCCAAGACAGTATTCCAGCACTGTCCCTGTGATGTTCGCCCACGCTGCTGAAACAGGTTTTGAGGCACTAGCTTTACTGATCTACTTGTATCTCTATCTTGCCGTCTCCCCTTCTGTTTCTTTTTACGGGAGCGTAACCATTCCAGGTTACACAGGTTAACAAGTCCAGGTCGATTTCATTTTTTGCTCTATCCATTCGCTATTCATTTCCGATTTATTCCATTTACTAGCACCCCGCCGTGCCTTTTGGAGCTACGTGGGCGCGTCAGATACACAATTTAGATTAACGTCTAAAAGACAAAAGCCTTCCCAAATCCCTGAACATGGGAGACAATTTGGCAGAGATTTTAGGATGAGGAGGCAGCGCTGCTCAGATCAAGGCTTTCCCGGAACGAAATTCCGTTATTTTTAATTCCTTATGTAAACACGGGGCTGAAACCAGGCTGAGATCTGAACGCTGTTCCTCGGGGCGGAAAACGAGCTCAGCTCCCCACGGAGGGCGCGACGCCCCGGGCGAGCCGGGCGGTGGAGCGCCGACCCGAGCCGCGTCCCGCACACGGGGCCCTTCCCTCCGCAGGGAGGCACAGTTTGGAGGGGGGGATGGAGAGAAGGGGAAAAAAATAATAATTAAAAAATAGAGCAGATTTCAGCGTAAGAGGGGAGATCAAGTGGATTTGGGGGCTAATGCTAATCAGAGCCGGGAGACCGCTGCGGGAGGCCCGGCCGGCGAGCACACCCGCGCCGCGGAGCAGGGCAGGGCCGAGCCGCATGTACCATGTATCCTCGTCCTCTCCGCAGCCGTCCTCCAGCTCCAGCACCGCCACCTCGTCCAGCACCGTGGCCGCCGCCCCCGCACCGCCGCCGCCTTCTTGCCCGCCGCCAGGGGCCGGCGGCCCAGGTGAGGGCTTGAAGTAGGCGAGGGGCTCCGGCGGGCACAGCAGGGTGGGCACCGGGCTGGGCGCGCACGGCGGGCCCGCGGCGGGGGGGCTGGCGGGGCGCAGCCCGCCCGGGGCCGCCGGCGGGGCCAGCAGCAGGTGCGGGCTGGGCGGGCCGGTGGCCACCGCGGCGGCGGCGGCGCGGCTCCGCAGCTGCTCGTTCTGCTTCTCCAGCTTCCGCACCAGCTCCTGCAGCTTCTTCACCTCCAGCTCGGCGCTGACGGCAGAGCCGGCGCCGCTCCCCTTCACCTCCGCCATCATCGCCGGCTTCAGCAAGGCAGCCTCCATCCTGCCGGCCCGCCGCCGCCGCCGGCACCTGCTCCGCCGCGCCGCCGGAGGGCAGCGCCCGGCCCCCGGGGGAGGCGGGAGCGCCGGGGAGCGGCGCTCGCAGCGCCGGGGTCCGGCCCTGCGCCGCGGTGCCGCCCGGCCGGCCCAGCCCCGCTCCGCCGCTCCTGCGCCTCCCGTTAACGGCGGCGCGGGCGGGATCCCCTCCCACTCAGGCAGCCCGAGCGCCGCGCACACGCACTCGGCAGGAACAAAGAGCCGCCCGGCGCCCCCGCCATCCAGCCCCCGGGAACGGCGGCACCGACCACCTCCGAGGGCAGCCCCGGGTGCTTAAGAAAAAGTGCCTTCCCCCCACTGCGCCCCACCGCGTCTCGCCCCGCCTCGCCCGCGGGCTGGATCCGGCCCAGGGCGCCGCGCCTCTCGTGAGCCGCGTAATTAGAGCCTGGTGGTGTCAGGGATGTAATTATGCAGATTGAGAGTGTGAGGGGAATAGGAATCACAAATAGAGGCTTTGTTGGGTTTGAAAGGAGCTAATTCAGCCAAAAGCCGCCGTTTGTAGGGTTGAAACATGCTGATTCTGGGAGTTTTGGCGCAAAGCGAGGAAAGCGACGCGGTTTTGAAGTTGCGTTGGTGGTAAAGCAAAGACTGAACCGAGAATTGTTGAGAACTACGTAACTATATATTGGTTACGTATAGGAGAGCTCCTGAGGTGAAAGATGCCCTCGTATCGAAATGTCTTTCTTAACACAATCCAAATACATCGGTGGGCTTGTAGCTTGCAAATCTTTGAGAGAGAGAGGGATGAACAATGTTCACTTACGGTAATGGTTTTGCGTTGTCTTTCGTTGCTCAGCACTGTTAGACGCCATTGCTTGTGTCCCTTGTGCCACCTAGGAGGTGAGCAGAGATTCAGTGTTGTCCAAAGCAGCTCAGGCATCACGCAATCCTCATTCAGTTCATTTCCTCTGGCTACAGCTTTAGGGGACAACCTTCTAAGTCACAGTCCTAATTCTCCTACAGCTCTGATACAAAATGAGGAACAAATCTCATTAAGTTAGGGCACGTTTAAATTAGATATTATAAAATACTTCTTCACCAGAAGTGTCATCAAGCATTAGAACAGAGTGCCCAGGGAAAGGGTTGAGTCACCATCCTGCAAGTATTTACAAGATGTGTCGATGTGGCACTCGGGAATGGTTTAGCGAGGAGTTGGATGTGCTGGGTTAATAGACTCAGTGATCTTTGATGTCTTTGTCAGCCTAAATGATTCTTTGAGTCTAAGGGTTGTAAGTTGCTCAGCTACCCACTAAAAATAGCTATTGGTCAGTCACTATCCAGTTCTTGAACATCAGCCTTAGGCAGAGCAGTAGCACTGTCAGCCGCTGCTGCCTTCACCCCGCTTCGTTGCTGTCTCAGGTTTCTGGTGTGAGGAGGAACAGACATTGACTCTCTGCTCAGGGCATAAATCAACTTTGAAATCATCCAGCCTGTCACAATCTCGTCTCTTTTGTTTATAATCCGGAAACTTTCTTTTGCATGTGCACAGGACAACCGCACTGTTGTTTGTCAGTCTTTCAAGCACTCTTGCAGTATAGATAATAACAACCAGTCCTATAGGAATGACTAGAAAGGAACCTAGAGTGGAGCACAAAGCATTCATTTCTAGATGATACAACTTCTATGAGAGTAAAGAGAAAGAGAGTGAATACAGCCCCCAGTGTACTACTATGTAACTCGATAGCACTTAATCCAAAGCTTTGGTTGTGTCTTCTCTGTCCCTTTGGAACAAAGAAGGGGGAAAGTGTTGAGAATGTAAAAACCATCTGGCTCCAATTCTGTCATGTTTTATTAGAATGAGTAACAGAATCCAGTTTTCACAACTACAGATATCTGTAATCTTTATTCCCATAAGGAAAAGGAGAATTGAGCTTCTACATGTTTAGTCTCAGGCAAAATATGTATCTCTCAGTTTGTTATCACTAATAATGGTACTAGCCTTAATTCTTAGAAGTGCCTTGTTAATCCAGTAAAATTGCAAAATTATATAAAAAGATGAATTGGCAGCATACGTAATATTGAGTTTATTATACATCACTAGTTTACAATGAAAAAAAAAGCAAAGAAGACGTTTATTATAATATCAGTGCTGGAGGATGCAACGAGGCAGTAGAGGTGCAGTTATATATCATAACATTTTTTTCACTGAAAGAGTAGTTAGGCATTGCAAGAAGTTGCCCACATGGGTGGTGGAACCACGGTCTCTGGAAGCAGAGAGGTGTCTGGATGTGGCAGCTGGGGATATGGGTAAGAGGTGATCATAGTGGTGCCAGGTTGATGGTTGGACTAGATGATCTTGAAGGTGTCTTCCAACTTTGATGATTCCATGAAATACTCAAAAGAGATTCAAAAGGGAGGATTTTTTTTTTTTTTTTTTTTTTTTTTAATTTGAGCCAAGGATGCAAAGTCTTTTAGTGGACCAGCAAAAAAACCCAGTAAATGGGTATCTGAAATTTTCAGTTGTCAGAACAGGAACATTACAGTGTGGTCTGGCTATTGCATCACTAAAAATATCTTGATGCAGACACCAGTTTGGAGCTGTTTGCAGATATATCAGGAGACACATTTGAAGACAAGGTAGAGCATGTAGCATCATAGCAGAGGATCTTAAGAGTCACCAAGGGAATGCTTGTCCTCAGTTATGAGTATAAACAGTTGGCAATTTTCAAATGCCCTCCACTGTTTGTGCCACCTACACAAATGTTGCTTGCAGGCATTCATTTCAGAACTCAGTTGCCAAAGAGAAAAAGCATAGGAGTTAGCGTCATGCCCTAGCATGGGTACAAATACATCTTTTCCAGACAGATGCATTGATCATTGACATCATATCACTAAGAAAATGGTCCAGAGCTTGGCTCCGCCTTGACTGGGACTTCTTAAGTTAGAAACCCAGTAGTATGGGTAGAAAGCAACTTGAAGTTGTGCATATTTCAGCTACCATGTTCACAGTCAGTGTGAGAGACTGTCTTTTTCAGGCATTTCCTGTACACATGGATTTAGTAAAAGGTAAAAATGCATTTCACTGTGTTGTATTTGTTGCCCTATTTTATGTGTACTTGTAATTTCACTAATTCATAATTCCACTTATAACATAGCTTCACACAGTGGTGCTGGCAGATAAAATGTATGTTGATAAATACACTGTCCCGTGGTTTTCAGGTTGATCAGTTTGAATACTGCAAAGATGATTTGAACATCTTAGTCTTTGAAATAGTTAACCTAATTGTTTGGGTTTTTAAACATAAATTACTCTCCTCCCAATATTGACATTACTAATAAATTATTAATGAGTTCCATTCAGTATGCCAGCAATAGATGATGAGTTTGATAAACCCAGAACTTTATCAGCACTTTACAAACCACACTGAAAGCTTGATGGTTCCATGCTTTTTTTAAGGCATTAATGAAATGTGTCTAACACCAACCCCAAACAGCCTAATGTGCCCATGAAACCTGTTACTCCTGGACTTGAGAAATTATATACCCTAGATCAGTAGAAATCTACTATAGAATGCTACTTACACAGTATCCTATGGTAGGAATTTCTGAATCAGTGTAGTTACTAATAGGCTATCGATGCAGAGAACAAAGAAGCAGGAAGTCCGCAAATCCCATCTGCTCTTTTCTGGTAATAAGCTTGTTGTTTTATGCTGCAATAGCTGCAGGCTGGATCTGCCTTTCAGGCAAGCCAGTGAAGAATTAATTGCTGTAATCCAGTCTGGGCTATACAAAAGATGTGTGACGATAAGGTCAGAGCATGGACAGCAAACTCCAAGTCTCATGACATTATTTTAAAGTGCAGTTCCAGTCTTAAAAATTACTCTGGAAATAGTTTTATAAAAATAGAGCCACTATCATGCCAGCAGAAGCCTCTCCTATTCAGTATTCTGCCTTTAGCAAGGGCTGATAGTAGCTTTGTAAGAAAAATATCTCAGAAACAAGAAAAATATTGAGGGAAATTTTCCCTTTTTCAGTCATTGAATCAGGACATCTGGATCATTTAGTTTTGATAGCAGTCAATGTGTAATAATATTCCATTTGCTGCGACCCATTTTTAAGCCATTTAAACATTAGGGCTTTACAACCCCCTGTGGCAATTAGAGCTGCAATTTAATAATGTATTGTTAGAAAAACTACTTCTTATTATCTACTTTAAATCTGCTGCTTAGTAATTTGATTGGGTGCCCCTTAGTTCTGGTTTTCTGAGAAAGACAGAATGATTAATCATTCTCTATTCAGCTCCTCTTTGTCATTCATGACGATATAAAATTTAGATACTTCTCTTCCCAGCTGACAAGCCCTAATTTATATAGCCTTATCCCCACAGAAGTCAGGCCAAACCTCCCATTGTTTCCTGTCTCACTCCATAATGAAAACGGAATTTTCTAATACATTGTTTTCTTTCTAGTCTCACTTCTTGTTTTCTTATAAAGCCAAATGTTCTCTGTTAAAGAAAACAGCTTTACCAAAAGCATATTAGCTTCTTCAGAAACACACTTCATGAGCATGTCCTGCTTTAAAAAATCTTTGCAGACTCTCCTCCTATGTATCATATATATTCATAGCTTCTCTATTCTGTCATTTATTCCAATTTGTACAAATTGGCTTGATAAATAAAATAAGACTAAATGAAATGTAGTTTCCCCAGAGCAGTTTTCATGGTTTTTTTCAAAGCTGATGTCCCAGCTAATGCTTCCAATTCGTTTGGCACCAAGCCTGCTTTGAACGGGTAGGGTAAATGTTAGTGAGAAGCTCAACAATGTCACACTTAAGCTGGCATGGAGGTTTCACATGGATATTACCTAAACCTAGCAATTTGTTATTGTTAAATTTGTACATTTACTCTGCATTATTTGAGCAATTAAACACTTTATCCTAAAGTTACAGCATGGATTCCTCATTCTCAGCATCTCTTGCAAACATTTTGACTTCCTAGGTGTTGCTAATTTCATGCTAATTGACTTTCTCTTTCTTTATACTCTTTCCTTCTCCTGAACTACCATGGTTCCTCCAGGCTTTTTCTTATTTAATTAATATTAAATTGAAGTACGTTGTAATCACCATTAGAATGAATTTACTATAAGAACACATCCAAAATTGCATCATTTCAGTGAGCTCAAAATGCTGCAGTGCTTATGGCATCCAAAGATACTGTCTGTGAATTAAACTTAGGGTTTGCATAGCCATCTAGACACAATTATCCATGACAGCTCTTGTTCAAGGGGTTGTTATTTGATTGTTATCAAATCACTCTGACTTTCAAATGCTTTAGAGCCCACTCCCTCCCATCCCTTCTGTATATTATAAACTGAAAGCATCAGGCTGAATCTTGCAAATCAGGATGGGTTTCTTTCTAATGATCTTCATCGATAACAAAGACTAATTAGACTTTCAAAGAAGTTTGAATATTTACATTGTCTCCAGTATACAAGTATATTGGAAAGTATAATTTGGTTTACCACTGATGAATAGGAAAGAGAAGGTTGAGGGGGGGATGTTGTTCAAGGTTGTTAATAAATGAGCTGATAATCTAAAAGCAAAGCTTTTGAAATACTGTTTGAATGTAAAGATCATAATGAAAGAAATACAGCTTCTCTTCAGGAGGGTAAAAATCCATGACACACCTTCTGCCAGGACTCCAGATTTCAGCTTGACTTATCTTCAGGAAACAGTGGCAGTTGATTCAGGAAAAATGCCTTTTTTCCTGATAACATGATAATACAGAATCATCTAATGCTGGTTATGATTTTTTCTTTTTATTAATCTTCTGTCATCTTTACTTTTTGTCTATTTGCATATAGTTGGGGAAAGAGATTAAAGAAATTAATGAACTTTGCAAAAAAGTGGAAAAAAATTGCTATCCATGTTAGCAAGTCCATCATGTGGATAGATAAGTGATTTTTACAGTTTGCAAAATGTTAGTAAGTGTAGGCCAACAGACTCAAGACTTTATGATGCTGCTAAGTGGTTTAAAACTTATCATCTTAAAAAAATAAACAGCAATGTGCTTAGCATTGGTTATGTGATGTATGCAGAAAAAAATTAAATAATACAAAAAACCCTCAGTCAGTAATTGTGTTTGAGAAGGCATATCTGAGTGGCACCATGTCAAAAGAATATGGAAAATTTGCTGTTGCTTGAAAGGCTTTTGTGTCTCAAAGTGGGTGTTTTAGCTTTTCAGATAGGGAATGGTTTAAAAAAATAAGTACGTGAATTTTCATCTAAGTTCAGTTTGGTCAAGCAAGAATCTCTGCTGGCTATTCTGAAAAGCCCATGTAATTTATTTTTATCATTTATTTTTTACTGTCAGATGGGATAGAAAAAAAGCCTGTGAAAATGGTATATAAAAGCTTGCATGTAAAAACTTGTCCTTGCACTATCTATAACCCACTGAATCACAAAAGATACAATAAAATGACAGATATACCAAGAGGGTAATTTAGGTACAGTTAGAAAACTTACACCCAAAAATTTTTTGTGGACCCACTGTGCCATAAACTGTATAACTTGCAAAGTACTTGAGATCTTTGCTGCAACATCACAAGAGTGGCATAAAACCCCTTGCCCTTCCTCCTGCCATGCCAGAACTCCTGGGTCTGCGTAGTGATGGATCTATCACAGGTGGTGATGGATCTATCCATCTTAGTCCCTCTGGGCCCCTTTTGTCCATCTTGGAGATGTGCAATCAGTGCTGGACACACTTTCAGGGCTGTGGAGAGCTCGTCTAAAATCAGCCCTTTCTGGGACAATCTGGAAATAAATGCAGTACAGCAAAAGTATTCCTTGAGTAAATTCACTGGATTGATGAAGAGCGTATGAATTGTGGTATTCCTAAAGGAATAATCCTAAAGGAGTGTATTCTTCTTAGCTAGATCTTTTCCTTGTGTTTGCTCCAATTTCATTATGAGAAGCAAAGTCCCTGCTATCTTCACTCTCAGTTTCATTTGTGTTTCTACTGAGGAGATTGTGATTCTGAAAAAGAAGGCAGGGGAGTTTTCAAACAGTCCTGGTGATCTCCAAATTAAAACCCAGAAACCACAGTTCTCAAATCATGTGCCCTCCTCTGACTGGGTATCTGGGATGTCCTCTCACTAGACTGGAAGAGGCAGAAAAAAAAACACTGCTGCTTTCTGGCTTTCATCCTTAGCTTTCCACAGATGTCAGTCATGTCAGAACTGCTATGCTTGCTCCCAGACAGAATTTTGCTGTGAGAAAACTGGTGTTTTGTTCAAAAGGCTTTTCTGCTACTTTCACATATGTCACTTGGGCAAATGGATAAAGTCAATGCTCAAATGCATTCTCAATTGTGAAAACAGGTAAAAACAGTGTTCAAATGCATTATAAGTCACATATTTCTGTAGATTTCCCAAATATTGTTTAAATATTTGGCTATTTGAAATTAAAGTGCTACAAATATGGTTAGCTGGATTCTCATTCTTAATTCCATGATTTGAACTACATACAGGGATAATATAATTCAAAGTTCTGTGGGTGGAGACTCCCTGGAGGAACCAGAAGGTATGAAGACAGACCAATGTTTACTGTAATATTCATCTTACAGTCAAGGTTAAATATTAATTTCAATTGGACCATTATTTACAATATTAGTACTATTAAAATTCTTTAATTGACTTATTTGCATAATGCTTTCATCTTTTTCATTATATTTTCTCCTTTTTCTGCTTCTTTTAGTATTTAAACATTTGCAAAAATGGCTTGGATGCCAGAAGAAGTTTGACCTTTCCAGAATTGATTGTATCTTCTTTTTTTCCTGAGTAAGTAGTTTTTAAATGTTGGCTGCCAATTGTTTTCACCACAATAGCTGTCTAAGCTCCCTAAAAAGATGTCTGATGACTGCACAACAATGACAAGACTCAGACAAGTGCTTTTGGCATGATTATATTCAGATATTGATTCTAACAGGACCAAACCAGTCACTTTTAAGTCCTGGCACAGCCTACAGTGCTGTAGCTGTCAATTTATAACTGACACAGTTATAAAAACCCCATGAAAAAATATTCCATTTCCAAGCAGCTTTCTTGGAAACTGAGGTAAACTCTGAATTTTTCTTGGGTCATTTATACAGGTGCAGCAGTACCACCCAGAGGCCATTGCTGTGCTGGATACTGCACAAACTGGAGAGAGTTCCTGCCCAAAAGGGCTCAGAGGCTGGAAAGGCAAAGAAAATACTCAGCCTTAGAAGAGATTATCATATAAAGATGTATTGATAATAATCTTCAGATGAAACTCCCCAAAATTTCATTCTCTCACTCTCCTACTCAAACCAAATCTGAATGTAGACAACACCTCTAATCATTGCCACTGCTTTTCATTCTTAATTAGATCACTTGGATGAGATTATGAAATTCCAGAATTTGGTCTTTGCTCCCAAGACAATGTGTTTTTTGTTCAGGAGTCATTCTTGAGTTATCAATAAGCATATAATGAATAAGCAGTATGGCTATCCAGTGGAACATAGGCCATAAAGATCCAGCCTGCTCTGGGCAGGGAATGTGGCAAAAAGACTACCAGGCTTTCATTGTTTATTCCACACACCCAGCTGTTCCACTGTGTTACACAACCTGCTTATGTATGTTGGGGGAGACATTGAACTTGGCACTCCCATTTTCTGGGCCCTGTTCCTCTGTTCAGAGAACACAATCTCCATGGTTTTAAAAGGTGGTAGTTATTGAAGTGTTCAAGAGGGTCTCATTTTAGCAGATTTTGCCAAACATATTTGAGAATACCTGCAGATTCTTCTCTCTGAAGTGCAAGGAATGTTTGTAAGTCCTAGTTTTGCTGATGGTATTAGAGTTGAATTGCTCAGAGCAGGAAAAGCACAAAACAGAAGAGGAGGCCTTTGAAGTCAAAGAAGGACCTTATCAGTTAAAGAACTCAGTTGTTCTGCATCAATTTAATCAGCTAAACAGAGCTATTTTTGTCAACAGTTTCAGACATCAGCACATCAAACCTACCTATGTATTTAGTCTCTTTATCCTTTGTCTTTATGGAATGATGGATGTCTCTGCTGCTGTGAAGAAAAACGAGGTGTTGTGGTGCAGCAGAAGGAAGAAAAGGAGGCATTTCTCCCTTGTAGTCTGGCACCAACTAGTCTGAAAGCTGAAATCGCCTCCTGGTGTAATAGAGTAGCTACAATGAGCAATGTTCACATATGATCAGAGAGCAAAACCAACCAAGAAAGTGGGTGCATTTCATTCTAAACAATCAGATTATGTTAAAACATCAAGTATCAAGGAAGGCAAGCAGAGTAGCGGAGTTCTGACCTTATCATTGTGAGCAAATAAACTGAACACCTGAAGCTATCCCAACACTATACACCTCCCTATAGGAAAAAGCAAGGAATAGAGGTGACCTACAGAATAGATGTGAGATCCATTTGATGTTCCTTACAAGCCTAGGTAAGGAGACTTCATGAAGTAACAGAGACTGTCTTGTCAAACTGACATGGATCTTTATTTCGAGAGGAAGAGGATGAGGGGACAGTGTTACAGATGTTTATCACTGTATCAAGCACTGATAGAAAGGGATGCTAAGCCTAAGTGTTCTGTGGGAACCTACACAGGATACAACAGAATATATTAACACAGCAAAGATGTTCTTATGACATTTCGTGTTCTTTTAAGTATCAGTAGTTTTGAAGCAATCTACATATTTAACTGCATCAATATGCATTATATGCATTATTTCACTTCTTTCCTCTGATTGCTTGATTCCCCTCCCCGTAGAGCAATGCCCCAGCTTTGTAAAATAAAGTATCCATTACACACTGAAAAAATGGGCCTGATGAATCATGAACCCCCACATAATTTAGTACATCATCTCTCAATACAGCTTTTCAGTCTAATTTAATGCATTATTGAAGATAACACGTTCATTAAAACAGCTGCCAGCAAACTCTTCATTTGGATTGTTTCATGGAAGGATTAGTCAAAGGGAAATGAAACATCACAGGCTAATGATATGCAAAAGGGACAAAAAACACTTAAGTTTTGATACATTGGTATTGAGATGTTAATATGATTTTTGTTAATGAGTATTGCTCTGCCAGATATGGTAAATCATAAACCTGGTGTTTCTTCTTAGCCAACTTACAACATATAATAAAAAATAACAAAAAAACACATGGCAAAATTACCAGGGCTGTTCAGTGAGGATGACTTAATGAGCACAGAATTATTTGTTGTTTCTTATTGCTACTTCTCAGTCAGTAAGCTTTTAAGTAGCAGATATTTTCATCCAGAGCTCCTGGTCTCTAGGGAAGTGAACTGAAATTTCTGATCCCCCTCAAACACTAGGAAGTCCTAGATTCTAATGTGCTGGCTCAAATGAATGTCTAACATCTTCCATTGCAACTGGGCTTTAGCAATAAGTGTTGGTCTCTCAACAGAACCAAATTTGTGACATTAAAATTTTCCTAGTACTTTTTTAACCCCATTGTGCAAATCATTGTTTACTGGTAAAGTACAGAGTTTTAACAACTATAGTTTAACTAGGACATGTCATCAGCAAGAGACACACACCAGAAAAAAATATCAATAACTAAAGATTTATTAGAGTTACTGATATTAATTCATAAGATATTAATAAAATTAACAAAACAAAATATCTGCTGTTTCATGTCTCCATTGCATAATCAGTCTGAACATCCTTTAAGCCAGACAACATCCTTACTCAGCTGCAGGCCCAGTGGATTAAATTACAGACATCCATACCTCCTGCCTCCTCTATGAAATGTGCAGTCAAGGAGAGAGAATTTGACTGGGACAGCAACTCACCAGTCTATTATTAACCTATGGCTTTAATACTTTGCATGCTTTTAAGCTCTTGCCTAGGTCCAGCAGCCTTCTAACACTAACTCTGTCTTTGTCATGTCCTGGAAGTCCATTTAAACTGAGATGTAAGGCAGAAAATCAGTTCTGAATAAACCATAATCTAAAGCATCTCATGACAAAGACTAGTAGTCAATACCTTTTTCTGTCCAATAAGCTACTGCACTATTGATTATTTTAGGCAACATATTATAACAAAACATGAATTCTTCTTTCAGTTTAAATACTTATATTCTCTCCAAAAGGAAAAAAAAAAAAAGGTTTCACTGTAGTCTCTAAGGAAAGAGTGTAACTGACATAGTGTAGATGTCTAGAAATCTAGAGCTGTTTGTTCCAGGTTGCTTTGCAAACCAAGGAAGTAAAGATGTACATTGGTTAATGTCACAGTAAAGCAGATGTTTGCAATCTGACCAATTTAATTGCTTCCTATAAATGTCTGCTTCTCTATATAAGCTAGAATAGATCAAGTAACTCAGAAACAGAAATCTACACTGTAGATGTATAAATTTAGGCAAGATGAATCCATCCAAAGTGTTTTGATAGTCACTTTAATTAAAGTAGGAAAGATAAATACAACAACATACTGTCATGCAAAATAGGTATTTCATTATTTCATTATTTCATATTAAGTGTGTACTTAAAAAATTGTGATTAAACATGGAGTAGGGTTCTTAAAACCCTCTAGCAATTTTTGTCCAGATTCCTTCTGCAGATGTAGATGCATTTTCCAAAAATCATTTGTTCTGTCTCAAACTTAACATTTAAGTTATTTGGGAAGAACCTTTCTCTGGAGTTTGATGTCTCTCCTTGAAGGTGCAATATGAACCCACTTCCCTCTGCATGAAAAACAGTAGTTTAAACTGAATAACTGACTTCTAAATGGCTAATCTTGATAAGGAAAATCCCATTCATGCTATATTAAGCAAACAGGTCTTTCTATTAGAGGAAAAGAGAATACAGCCCTTTCAAAACAAATATGTAGGAATGTCCTGGCATTCAGAAAATTTCAATAAATTATCATTGATTTTATGTAAAATTTAGTGCTTTCACAGATCTGATAAATATATTGACCCATATCTTGTTTTGCTTCCTGCAGTGTGTATATAAAAATGCTTCTAAATTCTCATTAAAATAATTATTTTAATAACGATGCAGTAGGACTTCATTCAGAGAATTCCCAGCAGTAAAAATGAATAATTTCCCAGTGTTTTGAATTAACAGGCCAATACAGTTAACTAAACAATAGTAATTTCTTCATCATATGTTCTGTATGTCAAAATTAGTAGATCCATTTTTCTGCAAAAGAGAAAAGATTGGTCAGAGATGCCAAGCAATGCATTATGCTCCAAGTGTCCTACAAGGAAACTTCAGATTTCTTTTTTCTTTTATAACATCTACTGATGTCTGTCTGTCTTGTAACTTGATGAAATAGGACATGCCAATTTATTGTGCTTAATATAGAGATCCTTGGTATGTCTTTCTACAGTTTTGTAACTGTTACTATGCTTTATTAAATTTTTAATCTAATTATTTGCAAAATTCCCCATTACCATCAGATTTTGCAATGAGTTAATAACAAAAGTATTTTAAGAAAAAAAAATTTTAATAGAATTTTAGTTAACATGATCTTATCTCAGAATTACATAGTTGAAAAGCAGCTTATCAAAGTATTTAATCTACATCTCTGTTTGTCTTAGTTTGGTACAGAGGTACTAATTTATAGTATTGTGAAATAATAATTGCCATAAAGAGAGAAGACTTAAAATCTAGCAACTTCTAGAAAAATTAATAAAACAAAATGTTCATTTGTCCTTGCCTTGAATGTTTTTTTAGTCACCTTGCTCCTCACAAAGGTAAGAATCATAACCACATGTAATATCTTCATTATGATTTCATAGATTTTGTATCTTCTCTCTACTGGTCACAATTACTCCACTGTGTGAAAATATCTCTGCATCCTGGCTTATTGTTTTCAGTAGGACAATCTGATTCTCAGATGGCCTTGCAATTTATTCTCACTTCCAGGGCAAGGTGCCATTGCTCCCCCTAGGTGTCTCTATTGATTGGCCAGGTACAACTCTACAGAGAGACCTAAAGAGATAACTTGCAGTGTGACCAAGATCTCCCTCACAGACAGAGGATAATTGTGTCTAGAACCTGGGGTTGGATATCATCCTAAGCACCCAGATTTACTGAAGTAGATGCTTTGAAAATATTTAAGTACACATTTAAGTACATTTAAGAAATGATCAAAACCAACAGCTGTGCTGTCATATATTGAAGTCTTTTGAATGAAGTTCACAAAAAATGGTTTTTCCCACCTTCAGTATTATATGTCTTGTGCCTTACCTTTAACTTTGGAATAACAAGGCTCACAGTGCACAGTTTTTTTGTAAATCCAAATGCTGTCTCCTGCTTTTAGATCTTCCAGAGGTCTCTTACATACTTCACACTTCAACACACAAGTCAAAGAATGAAGAAAAATTAAAGTGAAACATTTCTCTAATACTCATACCCAGCATGCTTTCCTTTAGGAAACAAGCAACCCCAGACCAGAATAGGAGTTATTAGTACTGCAATATAAAAATTAACTCTGAAAGAGTAGTTTTAGAGAACAAGAAGTTAGATATCTGACTATGTCACTTTTAGATATCTAAAAATCAGATAGCAGTGTCTCAACTAGTTGCCTAGGTACTCATAATACTCAACAACCCTGTCCTTTCCCTAGACATTTCCAAAGGGTACTTTCACTTTCTCTGTTTTTGCTTAGGGGTTTATCCTACAATAAGATGAATCACCATTTTGAGATCCTTTTCCTTCTTCACTGATTAAAGGGAGAATGATCACACATAATCATGTAACTCAGAGCAGATCTTAAAGAATCTAGACTTGCTTATTTCAAAATATCTTATGACACTTTATCTTAACTATGTTTCCCATTTTTGCAGTATCTGGACACTGCTTTCACAAATGTCTCAGAAAAGCTCATTTTTTGAGATAGAGAAGAATTGCCCATGTTTCACATATGAAAATGCACAGATACACACAGAAGCTGACTTACCATGATCACAAGGAAAGTCTACAGTGGATCAAGAAGCATGGTAATTTGATGCAGAAACTAGGATCTTGATACCCACATAATTATATTATTTATCTAAAGCTGATAAAAGAATATTAAATTCTGGTTTCTTTGGACAGTTCATCTACTGGTAAGTGAAAAACAGCATTAGTATTAAGGTGCTATTAAAAAAATCTGCTGTCTTCACTGATTTTATATTTCTTTGTTTAAATTAGCAAAAGGGTGGCCATGTCTTCACAGCTCTGATAACTAATATTAGCTAGAATTTTTATACAGAGAAAAAAAATCTAAAATTTGGATTATTTAATTAATGTACTTCTGGCAGATACCTTTACAAGGAAATTAAGATGATGTGCTGCTGTCAGCTATGTGCAAATCTCTAATGGATACAGGGTATTTGTAAGGAGCTAAATTAATATTAATTAGAAGAAGTTGCACTACTTAGCTAATACATAACTGCAAGCATGAACCACAGACCTACATAAATTGTTTAATTTTTTTGCCAAAGCTTTCATAAGTTTGTAATTAAGCTGAATATTCCTGGCCAGACAGGTCCTCGTTTGATAGTAAAAAAAAATATAGTTTAAAAAAAAAGTAAGTATTTAACAGATAATTCAGCCACTACCAACATGTTAATAATCCTAATGAAAACCCCATTCTTCTTTATTTGGGTTGATCTGTCTAAAAGGAATGGAAGCAAACCAGAACTTATATTTACTTGCAATAATAGTATTGCGGATGTATTACATAGTAGTTCCCATGGGAGAAAATGCTTTTCTGGTTCTCAGAGAGCTCAGAAAGTCCACAGTAAACAAAAAGCACATGCAGCTTCATACATGTGAAGTGCAACCTTACTGCTGTATTCTGATTTGTGTTACTTTTCATGTAGTAAATAGGGACAAGAGCTGCTGTCAGAAGCAGAAGTAAAAGCTGTGCAGGACTGGGCAGAAATATGAGCTATGCTAATATTTTACTGACTTTGCTGAGCATTGTTTGTTAGAACAACAAACTCTGTGTGTAGAGGCAAGCAGAAATAAGACAAATAAGACAGGAAAGAAAACAGACTGTGGGACTGAGGCAGGCATACCCTAAATTTAAGAGTGAATTTGAGGCTGAGGCTTAGGGTTTGAAATTACAAACAAAAGAGAAATTTCTTCTGTGCTTTCATTCTTAATGGAAAAAGAAAAAAAAGACATGCTTTTTAATAATTAAATTGTTTTACATGTCAATTAAGACCTAAAAAACTTCATAAAAACTGAATAAAATTTTACAACATGAAGAAAGTGTAAGTTTATATAATTCACTGTATCAGACTTGAAGTGAAGGCTTATAAATGTGCAGAACTCTAAGAATACATTCGGCTCTATCCTTCATCCTGCTTATGGTTGCAAGGGAAGAGAGGCAAGGAGGAGAGTAGAGAGAGAAGGAGAGAGGGAGATAGGAAAAGGAAGGGATTGTGTAGGGAAGAGAGGGAAACAGAGATTAGTATTTCCTACATTAATCTTCTCCAGTCTCAAGTCTTTTTAAAAATTCTCACAGGTGGAGAAGGCCTAAGGCCTAAATAATATCTTATTATATGTGTACTATAATGCAGGTATTACAATCAAATTTTATTTCTTGATAGCAGGTGAAATCTTCTTACCTTGAAGCAAGTGGAATGACAGCAAATTTGCAAGGCATCTAAGATCATTTTGGCATCTATGCCCAAGGGCTTCCTGCAGTATGTACATATATCTTTTCCAATTATACTCCTGTGTATATAATATAACATCAGCTGTCAGAAAAAGAGCTGCTATTGAAATCTCAAGCAGAAAATTGGTAAGGTTAGCACACTGCATGGGAAAGACATTTGTATACTATACAATAGCCATAATAGAAAAATGTCATTTGTGTATTCTCTCCATTCCAGTTAACAAGTGTCATGCACGTGCTCCTGTGATGGGAAAATTGCTGAGCTTAATTGTCAAGTAGCAAAAATACCTTGGTAGAAAGAATGGTCTTCTCTGAATTAAGCTGCTGAATGTCTGGGAGCATTTATAATAAACAGGGATAGGGTGAAAGGGAATGATTTTAATGTTTTAATCTCAAAAGTAAACTGGTTGAATTCCAACTGCCATAATTTGATCAGTCTGGTTCACAGAATTCTCTGTGATGCAGAGGTGCCTAAAAAAACCTTTTTGACTTTCTGCACTGCATACAGAATTCATACCTTGAGGGCAGTTATAGCAGATTCATGTATAGAACAGTCTACTATAATATTTTTTATTTAAAATTTTCTCAGCTCTTGCTGCACTCCTATGTGACATCACTCTGTACTTTGTCTAGATACAACTGTAGGTATTGTTTTAGCATTACAAAATCAATGACTCTTGCTCCTTGCCTATCAGTGACAAACTGCTGTATTAATATTTAATCATCCCCAGAGTTCCTTATCCTTTTGTTGGAAAGGATACAAGTTTTTCTGATTAGGTATTTCCAGGTAGTAGGGCTGTCCAAATTGAATTAAAAATACTGGGCACTTTTAACTTCTTTTTCTCCATGAGGTAAGTTACTACAGATTGAGCAAATATCCTGCTTATATTTGGGAATGTCTTACTGGTGTGAAAAGATAGTTTTCAACAGCACTGTCATGTGAACCTATTCATCCATGCTTGTGCATAAATTTGGTCATTATTATTCTCACAAAGGAAGGAAATTTTGCAGAGTAAGTGGCTGCCTGAGATAGAAACCTACAGAATCACAAAACCAACTTTGTCACTTAAGGCATTGGCTCTTGTTTCTATAGATGTTTTAAAATGTCAGCTGTGACAAGCCTAACATAATATTAGGCTGCTGAACTGTGGTCATGATTTGATGGCAAGATCTCACTGAAAGCGACCTTTGTACGAAAAGCTGTCTCATGATGGTGACTTCCAGGGCTCTCTTTTGTCTGAAGACTTGAATGCTTATGTAAATGTCTGTGTCCTTTGGTACTCTACAATGTTATTAATGTGTTCTTACCGATCAGAAGTAGAATAAACAGTTTTGATAGTATTTCCAGTTATATTTTCTTCATAGGCACCAAATGATGATTTGCTGTGAAGCAGAGAGTACATAGCTATCACTAAACAGTACTACATTTTTTTAAAGACTTCACTACATCAATGATAATATGCAAAATAAACTAAGACTACATGCTTGTAAAAAAATCATACTTGGTGATGAGTTCTTTTTCTGGGGTTTTTCACAATCAAGAATAATGTATCAAATAACAAGTGTAAATTAGTAATATAATAACATTTGTAATATAGCGTCCTTAGACTGTGTTCTATTTTTGAATGATCCTTCAGCACTTCAAAATTAAATCCACAAGCACATTGAGCAAAATTTACATAACAGTATTTGGTTTCCTATGCTGATATCTCAGCCTAAATTATACATATCAGAAAATGGTGACAGACAAAATTTTTTCATTTTCCTCCTCTTCTTTCACTTGTCCTCAAAAAGCTGTCAAACATCCAAACAAAATTACAGTATGTCCCTAGAATTAGAGTCTTCATAATACAGGATTTTCAGTGTATGATTTGTGTTCACTACAGTAACTGTATTGTTCCTTATATCAGAGTAAAAGGAATATAGTGAATTTAATTATCAGGGAAGTTAAATCTTCCATGTTTAACAGTTCCATTTCCAAGTTTCTCAAATGTCAGTTTTGTTTCCGTGGAAGGAATGAACATGTATGTGACAGCTGAAGTAGTAATCTGCCATATGTGTTTTGAAGATTTCTGAATTAATTTATTTATCCTATTCTCCAGAAATTCTTAAGGTATATAGTAATTATAAAACGCTTAATCTCACTCTTGAATAATGTTCTGCAACATTAGGAGCAATTGTTTATAATCATGTGTATTTACCAAATGTTGTTTTTTTCCAGGAAATACAACAGACTGATAACATGTGTAAGGTGTTACGAAACTCAGATACTCTTTTCTACATACCTGTATTTTGTAAATATGTCATATGTCTTATTTGATTTCTGTGCAACACCAGAAATATATTTAAATTGCAGCTACTGATAAACTGAAATGATAAATGTTTTATTAATATTTCATAGAACATAACAATAGGCTTGTTATTTAATCAGAATGAGTTTGCTCACCACAGAGGAAATATCTCCTCAAATGAACACCCAGTGTTCCATTTACATTTCAGGTGAGATGAAAGTAAGCTTACAAAGTAGGAATGCAAACTAAAGCTAAGTGATCACCTTTTGAAAGAGTTTCTCTGGCTGAGAAATTCACTTGACCAAGAATGTGCATAACATATGTCACAGGGTGGAGTGTATTTATAGTACAATTAACCGAAGTTTCTAAAGTGGCAAGGAATATAATTTCTTTGTTCCTGTAAAGTATGAGCCTGTGCTTGTTATTTTTGTTGTTAAGCTTATTTTTTCCCAAGTTTTCCATTTAACTCATATTTAACTGTGGAATCTCGGGCAAAGTGAGTACTGTGCATTGGACACTCAACATAATATATGTATGTATGTATAATACATGCTGTATGCCAGAAAGTAGCATTATCTTACAGGAAGTTGTATAGAGAAAAATGCTTTCCTCAAGTGTTCTAGTGTAGAGAACAGCATCCCTCGGATTTTACTATCTGTATTATGGTTGAAATACACAAATATATAAAACCACAGCTTTGGTAGAAAGCTACAACTGGAGTGTATAAAATAAAAATTCTGAAGCTACAGCAAAGATATTTCCAAAGCATCAGTTTCTAACCTTGTCAACTGAAAGTGTAAGGAAACTCAGAACATTTAAATAAATGCATAGTCTGACAGCTTGATGAGACACCAAGTGAAAACTGAGTCCCCGTAGTCTGAGAATTGTGCACCTGATCACGTCCCTTCTTTCAGTTCATATCAGTCACTCCTTTACTTGCTATGGTGTGACTTGTTCATACAGCAAACTACGCAACAAAAATACTCTGTAGAACCTATTGCATACAACCTGAAAGAATAACCTACAAAGACCATTAATTTAATAAGTTTTCATGAATTAAAATGGCATTAGAACTTCAAGTAGAGAGTATATAAAGCCTATCGAATGTAAGGTAACATTGTGGCACATTCTTTGCTCTGTTGTTCTTCTATTTACTGTTCTCTATTTTAACTTTCAAAGATAAGCAGAATATTACAACTCAGAGCCTGTTTGTACACAAAATTCTGAAAAAAACTAATTAATTTTTCTGTTGAATATTCAATTTTAGTCTTAAATTGTAGGCTGTGTGACTTTGCATTTATTCTCAGCCAGTTTATGGGTTTTTCCTTCAAGGTCACGCAGAATTTTCAGAGTACACAGATTTCAACTGTGCTCCAACCGCAGATGTAGGAATATGAAGGATTAAAGATCCCGTGCCTGTTTATATCCACAGCAAACATCAGGTGTGCATAAGGTTAAGGATGGGGACATTGACCATAATTCCCATAAAGTGAATTATGGGAAAGATTGTGACCTTTACTTTCCTGTCAGTAAGGCTGAATAGATTTCTCATCTCCTTGCTGAGTCAATAATCCTGACTCAGGCAGTTTGCATTTGTACAGCAATACAATGTATAGGTTATGTCTTTAAACAGTCCTTCCTACATAAATATTTAATCTGAATAGATGGGTGGATTGATACTGAAGAGAGGTTTTCTTAATCCATAAAGGTCTTTCATTCATGAACTACTTTTTGTTGTCATGTTTGTGAAAATAATTTTGACCATGAAGAACAAGATAGCATTTCCTTTTATTTCAATTATTTCCTGATACCAATAGACCTGGTGTACAGCTAGCTCTATTAAATATCCCTACATCATATTTTTCACTCAGATTTACAATATGTGGGTTTGTAGAGGTAGAATCCAGCTAGAGCATGAGTATTGCAAGAGAAAGGGTTTTTTAAAATAGAATGTCTTGGTCAAAAAGTCAGAATTCCATGCCACAGTGTTAGCGATTGGGTTGATAATACGTGAATTTAGATTTATCCCATATGGGTTTAGGAAGTTAAAAAGGCACTTTAAGTGAAGACACTAATGTTTTCCTTACAGTCTCATAAAGAAATAAGTTTATAAGAAATAAAAGGATTCAGGAAATGCCTTTCCTCTATTGATTAGATAAGAATTCTGGCTAAGCTACCCTCCTAAATTTTATGTTTCAGCTATATCTCTAGAGCTACACAGAGTGTGTCTTGTCCTCCTCACTATGTACACTAGAGTTGGGATTTGTGATCTTCTGTGACTGGGATCCTGGAAGCAGATTTGGAAAGGGGCTGCCATGATTCCAGAGACCCATGACAGCTTTCTAAGCATTCCTGAAACTTATTGCATAAAAAAGAATTTATGAGATTTTTTTTTCAAGAAACAGCAACCAATTAATTTTCCACAGTACCTGGTCTTTCTTTCACTGTCACTAGAGTAGTTTATTTCTGGGAGATTATTTGGAGCCCTTGGAGGATTTTCATATGCTTTCTCAGTTATCCTAAAATAAAAAAGAAACCACACAACAAGAAAATAAGCAATTTTTAGAAATCTTTTTCAGCTGCACGGTTTTAATTTACACTTACAATCATGAATGCAGAAGCTTGGACTAGAAAAAGTAGGTAAAAGCAGTTTAGCTTATTTTTGTTAAATAATTGCTGGTGAAAAATAATGCAGTCACTGACCAATAATATTTAGTCCTCCTTTATACTGATATATTCATATTGGAAACTTCATCTAACTTTAATTGAACTCTAGTTTTCTCAAAGTGCCCACTGAGGTTTTCAACTGGGCAATAATGTCTCAGTTGTTGATAGCATTCCACATTTTCTTGTCAGTATTCCATAATGTTGTATTCTTAGTCTTACTATATTTTAGTTCCAAATTTTCTTTTTTTTGAATATACTACAGTTATGTTTTTATTAGAAATTACCAACTAAACAGACACGTAGACTTGTTTCAAAAAGTGGGACTACGATTCAAGCAAGAAAAACTTCCTCCTGCAGTTTTCCCTGCCACAGGCAAACAAACATAAAAATAGACATTGTCATACAAATTATGGATATCAGAAATAAGTGCTAATAACATTTCTGATGATTTTACAAAGCAGCTCAGACAAAGGCTGCTCTTGTTTGGTTCTGCCAGAGGTTACATTCTGGAACAACATGATCAGTATCTGCCTTAACTCTGGATGTGTGGGCTGCAGCTTGATTATTTCAGTGAGCTTGCCAAGGACAGAGGCTCTGCTGAACGACCCTCCCTCAGTGCTTTTGGTGCTTTATATGCAGAGCGGGGCTGCAGGAAGCAACACCTCCTTTGTGCCCAACTCCTGATGGGGCAGGCCCCTGCCAGAGCTGAAAGAGAATCTCATTCAATGAGATGCTCAGTATATGCTTCCCTGGTCAGACTGTCAAGTGGAACTGCTGGGATAAAAATATTTTCTATTAAAAATAGCAAAACTGCCTATCTATACAGATAACTACATTCTCCCTCTTCATGTGAATATACAACTAAATGGAAGACTCAAAAAAGACACCATCAGAATGGCACCTAAAACCATACTACCAACCTCACTTTAATTGTCCAAAATGGATCCTAGCTTTTGTAAATAATGAAATCTAGTAGCAGTAAAGCTTTTATACTAGGAATGCGTTTTCTTATATTTGTTTGAGATGCCAGCAGCTGAATTCACAAAACACATAGATAAGCACAAAAATACTTAGGAGAATCTTGTCACTAGTCATTTTCATTCTCCACGAGAGATTATAGGTTTGAGTCATTGCTTATCAAAATACATGTATCTTTATTATTATATTTGGTTAATCAGGTACATTTTTGAAATAATACAGATATCTTACTCACACTGGGCAAATTCTGTTTGCTTGAAATAGGAATTCATACTTTCTGGTTTGACTAAACAGCTACAAGCCTTGATATTTTATCATTAAACTTTAGAGGGAATTATGCGTTGACTCTCACCGCTTTTTACTTTGGTCATCAGCAGACTTTACTTCAGTGTGATCCCCAAGGTCCTCATCTCTGAAAGTGAGAAAGACCTTAGAATTAATAAAAGTATTTTTTTAAATTTAAACATATTAAATGGACTAAATTATTTATGTTGAAGAAGAACGAAAGACTGTATGAATTTCCCAGGTAAGACTCCTGACTACAACAAGTAAATTATCTTTTCAGCCTTCAATATTTTTCACCTTCTTTCCAATGTGACATTGCAAAAGAATTACAAATGGCTCAGAAATGTCAAGTCCATAGTGTTGTAGGATAATTCAGGCTGGAATTCAGGGACTTCAGGACCTCTCTGGTCCAACCTTCTGCTCAAGGCAGAGGCAGCACTGAGGCCAGACCAGGTTGCTCAAGTATTTGTCTAGCTGGATCTTGAAAACTTTCAAGGAGAGAGATGGCACAATCTCTCCAAGCAAGCTGCTCCAGTGCTGGACAGCTGTCCATAGAGCCAGTCAGAATGTCTTGTGTTTCAACTCATGGCCACTATGTCACATCACAGTGCCACACTACTAATGAAGGTCCCGCCTGTATCTTCCAAACTGACTGTGACCCTGTCATTTGAACTTATGAAGTGACTTTCATTCAGTTCAGGCATCAGTACCATGAGCTATGGAAATGGCTATCAAAGTGTGTCCCTTGCTTTGTTGTCAATATCCACTCCAAATCTCTCTTCCAACTGCTGTTATCTAGAGTTGTGTACAATCTCTAGGTCTATGTGGTCACATTTATACCAGCAACTCATCAATCATTAGCTGTTAAAAAGCTGATTTAATATAATAAATTTCATGTATTAACGTCTGTCAGGTATATAAAATATAATTTTACATTCATATTGTATATTAAATGCTCTGTAATAAAAAGTATTAGCCATTGACAAATTAAGTTTGAAGAAAGGTCACTGTTGTACTCATTTGAAAACAAATAACAATCTAATTAATTTTACTGAACAGAACCTATTAATACCAATATCCAATCCACCATAAATATTTTATAAGTATATAAGAGGCAGATTATGACAGCCTTACCTCTTATTTTTCTGATCAGCAGTATTTTTTTCAGTCCAATCTGAAAGGTCTTTTCGTCTGAAAAAAAAACCCATATAGAATTGTTAAAATATTCCCTCTATCTAGGAAGGGATAAAGTGTCATAAAAGAAATAAATATATCTATGCACACATTAAAAAAAAAAAAGTAAACTTTTAGTTAATTTTGTTCAAAATTTGCAAAAACTAATGTTCTTGAAGAAAATATGTTTGTAATTTTCCCCTAGCAAGGGAAAGTTCTGTACTACCTATTTATTTATAAAAATTATTATCTAGTACATCCAAGAAAATAAAAATGCTTGTTTAAATTGTATTGATTCCATAGTTTAAGACTGTTCTTTGCCCATCAAGATAGTGAAAAAGGAATATGAACTTTCAAAGAATTTAGAATTTATTTAAAGATTCGAAGTAGCTTAATCCATGTTTGCATCATTTATTTGCAAAAATGAATTTTCATTTAAACTAAGAAACTTCAGCTTCTGAAGATAACACCTAAATATATGGCCAAATGTCCAAAATTTCACTTCTGGAATGACAAGAAATTACCTCTGTGTGTCATCATGGTTAACAATTAAAGCACTCATCATGTCTGTATTTATATTGAAAATGTTAGTATCTGAACACTCACATATTTTACACATAACGAAACTTTTTCTTTGATTTCTAAATACAGTTGAACGTGAGGCTAGGTTTTCTTCTATTTTCTTTACTATTTTAAAATGGTTCAATGAATTCAAGAATGAAATGACTTATGAAAATACTGTAAGAAAAACCCCATGATTCTCTTTGGGTAGAAGTAAAGAGCAAAACAGAAGGCCAAGTTAGCGCTGTGAAACTCCTAATTTGGTCTCTTCAATTCATTATGGGCTTAAAACTTTGGATACTACTAAAATTCAGTAGTGTCTCAAAGCTTTGGACTCTATCCTAATAAATTCTCTGTGAACTAACATTAAAAATAATACCCAACTTAGAGTTTAGTGCTAAATGTATATCTGTATGTATGCCTATGTGTGCATATATGTAAGATTTTCTACTGTAAAATAGATCATCACAGGTTGGCAACATTTATCTGCTGTTACTGTTTAGAACATGGTTCTTGAAATTTATCTGCAGAGTATCAGTGCTCCTGTGACAATTACAAAGCTCTCACTAGCACAGTACTGTACCAGTTCCTCCCCTTCTTTGTGCTGAAAGGCTGCTTGCAGACCTCCAGAAACTTGGCTTGAAACTCATTGAACTGACACACTGTTCAAAAAAGAAAATTCAAGATTTCTTTATGGATGACTTTCCTTGCTGATTGAAATGCTTTGTCATACCTTGGGATGATGGGCAACACATCATCCCTGAGTTCTACAATATTTTGCTTACTGTCCCTTCTCTAACCATATCAAAATATTTCAGTGATAGTTTATTGTGGAAACATGTAAGGCCTGTATGCAAGCTTGCCATAGGTAGTACTGGTTTGACTGACAGTGCACATGCCAGTGAATTAATCTGTGTTTCTGTATTCATCTTTCTGTATTAAGGAATACTACTTATTAATCTATAAACATTTTACAGGTTAGCAGCATTACCTTTCCTTTTATTCTCATAGTTGAAAACTACTCACTGCCTTAGAAAAGTAGGGCCTGATGAACTTTGAACACTTACTCCTTGTCACTTGTGAAAGAACTTGAATTCGCTTTGCTGAGGTTATTGAGGTCTTGGTTCCTTTAGAAACAGAACAAAACCCAGATGAAATAACAATTAATATAGCCAGCTGTCAATTAGTCAAATTAAATACTCATTTTAAGAAATATTATAATAGACACATTCTTTATGGAAGAAAATATTTAACTGACAACAATCATTTTAGTAATTCAAAGGTATTCATAGATACAGCAATATGCCCACCATAGGCACATTATGCACATACTCTTCCTGGAATAAATACACCAAATGATGTTTTGGAAACAAAAAGTTATACTTAGTGCTATTGTTAAAAAAGATAACTTCTGCTGAACATGCATTGTGGACAACTTCAAAGATTGTCTGACCTCAAACATGATATGATACAAGAAAATATCTTTACCAAGTACTACAATCAACCGAGTACTTCCAATATGTGTATGAATCATATCTTGCCTAAAAAGTGATTATGGACTAAGTCTTTCTGTCTAAATAAAAAAAAAGTCCTTTTGTCTATTTGGTAGGCTATCTAGACCAGCTCCTTCCCAAGTAAACTCTCACTTCTCACAAGAAATGTCATATTTAAACTGAGGGGTGCCGAGATCTGGTTAAATCCACTGATCCTTGCACTTCCGCATTTATCATTACTATAATTTATCATTACTATCTGATGTAAGGAAAAAAATCTTCCTTGAATTACATCTTGTTAGTTAATTATTTTCCCTTTTTCAATATACTAATATTGAACATATATTAATGTAACAAAACTATTAAAAATAGAAATGTAAATTAATGTATTCTATACTTTTTGAATGAAACTTTTTGTAGTATCATGGCAAAATATGGAGTGTTGCTTTGAGTACCTTTATTTTCCTTCAAAGTATTGCACTGGTGTTAACATTTCTATAAAATACTTCATTTCTGTGAAAATGCATTTTCAAAAGGCAAACTCGTCTAGTTGGAAATTTTCCAGCAGCTTTACCTAAAAAGCTACCATCTAGTAATGTTAGCTCACTACAAAAAAATTATAATTTTACTCCTCAAAAGAAAGCAATGGGGAAAGAATTATGCTTTTGATGATATGACCTCCTATAGGACCTGTTATATAACCTGGCAGTCAACAATGTTCTGTACGTTTCTTTACTGACTTTTCATTCTGACCTGTTCTGTCATGAAACAACATCTCCATGGAATATATAGGTAGCCTTTTCAGGTCTCTTTTTGCTCATATTTGTGAGATTTGGGGCTGCCTGTGCTAAGATTCTCAAGATCTCCATTTGTTTAGGAATTAAACAGTTTGGTGAAAGGAGAGTCAACTGCCATTTAGATAGAATTCCATACCAGTCATTAATAAACTATATACTTGTGGAAAATCTCATTATATTTTGACAGACTTAACACATTTCAGAGTATTCCTTCAGAAACTGAAGCCTTGCAGTTATCCAAAAATATCCTTTCCTTGGTGAACTGGATGGCAAATTGCTTCCTCACTATGTGAAGGTAGCAACACTAAAATTATAGTAAGTATAAATAAGAGCTCAGGTAGTTACTTAACTTATATTTTTGCAAGTTCTATTAAAAAAATAAATAAACAAAGAAACAAAACCAACCAAACTCAGATATGTCTGGCTTGAGTAAATATGCATTATTATTCTTGTCTCTTGCATCCTTCATGTCTTAGGGTTCTTAGAGGTATTTTAAATATTCACTTCAAGTCTTCTCTAAAGTCTACTGAAGGTTTGAAGTTGCAGCAATCTCAATTATGATCTTTATGTGCTGTGCAACCTGCCCATGTAAGTCAGCCTCAGTTCTGTATATTCACCCAAAACATAGGAAGCAGATTTAAGGCTCCTGTTCATTCTGCTTGTAATCATGGGATTATGTGCAGTTTACTCAGCACAGTTATCAGTAACCTTTCTGCTGACTTCTGCTGCCCTTCCCAGCGTGGAGCAATGGAAAAGCTGTGACAGTAGCAAAGCTGTGCCCTGCAGGCCACTGTGTCTGCACCCTCCTGTGTCTGATTGTCAAAGGCATGTAAGCATTTACAGAACCAAATCCCAGTGTGCTTCCAATGAGATTTAACTCAGTAATACAGATACGTTTGAAATTTTTACTCATGGTATAGATGTAAAATATTCTATTCACTTGTTCATTATTTTCAATTTAATAGTTTTAATAATTCCTGTGAGTTCTTCTTTCAGAATTAGATATCTTAATTGAAGAAGCCTTACTATAAAAATATTCCAATACAATGCAGAAAAAATATGCTCCTACAACAAGGCCCAAATAATAGAACTTTCTGTGTTAATCTTTGTAAGAAATGTTAAACTATCTCAGTATTATTGTATCAAATACTACATAATTGCATTAATAATGCTATAGAAACGTATTTTAGTACACTGGGAAGTTGCATCATCTATTCTTGTAGGTAGTAACTTTCTGTCAAAAGTGGGGCAAGAAATTCCTTTCAGATGAGCTGGAAAGATTCTGGCTATAAGACATGTTCTTTTTAAGTTTTCACTCTTCCCACATAACTTCACATTTCTTTACCTTAAATTTGCACACAGTTTTCAAAAACAAAATGACACTTATCTAAAATAGTTCATACTTGGCCTACTGACTGTTTGGAAATATAGGAGGAAAGAAATTTTCAATAATTTAAGACTTATTTCTTCAGAAATGTATGTACTAGTCCACATGAATCCTTGGTGTAACTCAAAGGATAGATGAGTTAGTTCCCTTCTGTAATCTTTAAATCATCATGACTTTGTAGCTAACAGCATTTTGTTACTTCCTCACACATTATTCTGCTCTTTTCAGGGTTTTGGGTATGCCAGTGCACTGACTGGCTTGCAAGGAAGATTTTACTTGCTATCTAGATGAGGCTACATGTGCATTCCCTGTCATCTACAGCCTAATTCATAGAACGCCAGCCCTGAAGGGTCCTAATAAGTGAACAGAAACAGTTGCTGCTGCAGATTGCAACACAAAAATACAAGCAGACTGACCTGTTCAGTTATTATGGCTCCTATGAAAGAGAAGTTCTGTAAAAGAGAACCTTGGAAGATATTAATTTATTGTACACTTCTCAAACTTTCAGCACCATGAAACATCTTGACATGACTGCAGCAAGTAACCAGTACTGATGTCCTGCAAATTCTCTGCCTTGAGACAGCTGGCTTATTGCAAAGTAGAGGTCGTGGGATACAACTGCAAGCTACTGGTTCAAGCATAGTTCAGGTTATTAGCAACTGAAATTAAAGAGCTGTTATTTATAAAAAGGACAAAATGTAAGGTAGAACAAGCTGTAGGACATGGGGTATAACTCAGAATTTATCTGATTGTGCTCAGGGCATACTTTTGCTGACTTTTTAAATCTCTCCTTGTTAGCAAAAGCTACGTTTACTTTAGCATTAGCACACAGCACTATCAACCAGTGTTGATACTAGAACATAATCCATCCTCACATTAAAAATTAGAGTAGATCTGCACTATAGAACATAAACAGAATTTCAGGTTAGGTTTTATTTGAGAGTTGTTACTGTGTTAAAAATCAGCAATATACCTTACATCTTTTGTAATACTTCTAAAAGAGAGGGTAAGCACTAAATTAGAAAAAGACTAAACTATATTCACACATTAAAAAAGCTTCTTGAATACCAGAGTATCAGATGCAGCGAAAGGGTGCTGTGGAGAATTTCCAGTTGCAAATATAATTTGCACTCGAAAATAGAAGCGATTTTTGTGTCCAAGAGTGGCTGTACTGAATTCATACTTCTTACATTTGTCAACAACTTTTTAAAACATAGATGATGATGGAAAACAGCAGCATAAAACTTCTATACAAAGCAGTTTAGACAAACTAGGAGGAATATCTTTCAAATATGGTAGGTGGCTTGTAATAGATGTTGACATTTTTCATAGGTCATTCCAAAGGATGCCATCCCCAAGCATAGTATTTTCTGAGACAGCCATTAAATCCCTGTGAACATTCTGCCTAGGGTGAGTGTTTTTGAAATGGATGAGGATGAGGTAGGTCAGACAGCCTGCCAGGAGGAGAATATATAGTTTGCTCACAAATTTAATTGGATGAAATATTTTAATAAAGACTCAGGACATGGCTGGAAGTTTTTAGGAGCACTTAATTCAGGATAACTAATATTCATTTTTTATTCTACATAACAATACTTGGAGTGGCAGTACAGAAGATTTTGTATTGCATATTGTACAAAAGGCTCTCAAGTACTGAAGAAAACAAATTAATTTATTATAAAATAGAAACATTAAGATTGGGATTAAGACCTAGGTATGCTTGTCATTATTGTTAAAGTATGGAAGACAATTCTCTTGATTTATTTACTTTTCTCAGTGACCACATCCTGAAAAAAAAAAATCCTATTCTGCCTTTAACAACATCTTTGCAGAAAAATGCACAAAATAGCACTGTGAATCCAAAGAAACCCCTGCCCCAAAGGATAAGAAAACTCAAGTGCAGCTGGGCTGCTGTGGGCCTTATACTATAGACGTGTTAGCCATGAAATTTGCTGCTGTTCCCTGCTATTTTGCTTCTAGCTGCTTGTGTAAAATGGGATTAGAAATCTGACAACTAATGAAGACACTCCAGCAGAATAAAAGACTAGCAAAGAGCATAAGTAAAGTAGGTTTATAAAAAGCTGTCAAGGCAGGCCACATGCAAACTGTATGGCTCAGTTTAGTCAGAGACTCCTGTTCTGCCATATCTTGGATCCCTATGCCTCTCAGACACAAACAGAAAGGGAAATTATATAAGGCTTATGTGACAAACTCTACAGAAATATAGCTTAATAACTCTGATGCCTATATCAGTACCAGTAAATGTTCCTTCTTTATGGAACAAGTGTAATTTGCATTACCTGATTCTATAATGCTAGCTATCTCATTCCTTCCTTGATTAAATGTATAAAAGATCTATGTACATTTTCTGTAAGCAGTCTTTAAAAGTAGAAAAATTAATGTAATATATAATTGCAAAGTATGATTTTTTTCCTTTTATGCTCTGTATCAAAAAATTAGAGAATTTGAATTGTTTACATTTTGCTTTGCTTTTCAGTCTGCATTTGATTTCTAATTCAGGTCACTTGAGATAGATAATATAATACTTTTCAGTCCTGCTCTGTGACCTGTGCTTGTGAATCTTACTTATTTCAGATAGCAGTTCTGAAATTCTGGTGTAACTGGTGAAAAGTCAGATCATCATCAAAAAGAAAAACATAAATTAATCTGATCCACACATTCAAGTACATCTCACAGTTCTTTCTGATTTCTTGGGTTTTCTTCTTTAATCTTGAAAACATGAAGATAAAGTTTCAATCAGGAAACATGGATCACACAAAAAAGCTTTAGTGATGTTATTCTTTAGTGAAAGCAATGAAAATCAAATTATAATATTTGTATTTGAAAATTCTGAAGGCAATGAAGAAAGCATCAATACAAATAGACTGCCCTTAATGGTGAGGTAAAACTGAAGTTGATATTAGACATGTGGGAGTGACAACCAAAATTTTAAACAGATCCCAGCTGAGTTCTTGAACCTCAAGGATCTGGAAGCAGAGTATGAGCCCATGACTCTCTCATTATTTATTAGGTAAGTGAATACTTACCTAACTTGTAAAAATCCTCTATTTAGTTCCAAATGTTCTCTTATTCTTGAAGGCATTCTTGCCTTATTGCCTAGAATTTTATCATCCATCTTTGTTGCTACACACAGCTGACACACTGTTGGTGTAGCATCAATATTGTGTTATTCTATGGACTAGAAAGCAGAAGGACCATGCATATTTCAGACTTGTTGGAATGCCTTTAATGACTGCGGCACTTGATGTCAAATCCAGGGATACTCAGTGAGGTATTGAATTTAGTCGCTCTGTCATCATCGACATAATCATGAGCAATCCAAAGGCAACTTTATTAAAGGAATCATGCACAGTATTTTAAATAGATCTGCAGCTGTTTTCTGATTAAAAGTCCTGAACAGAATTATAAAAACTACTGAGATGACTCCCTATTTCTAATATATGATATAATAAAATATATATGTTATGTTTAAATGGGATGCCAAACAAGTGGCATCTGATGTCCCTTCTTCAGTGATCTCTCCCTGTTGACCTACAAAGCATTCTGGTCAACAGCTTCTTCTTCTGACATGGTACAAAAAGAACACAATGAGTAAGTCTGGCTAAAACCATGAGGACATTTTTGAATTAGTCATATCAGCATAGTAGAAGACAAAAACAACCAATTGCCAAGTGGGCCTTCCAATGCTGAAATAAAAGAGCTGGTCTAGAGTATATTAAACAGGTCAGCCATCTTACTGACTGTAAAGTTTAGGATCATGGGCTCAGCTGAATTTTGATCATCTGTTATGGCTGCTTTACTGTCCCTGTAAATCCTTGTCCATCAGCTTTTGTCAAGTATAACTGAGGATGAATAAAGGAACTTTTTGAGAGAAGATTGGCATTTATCCTGGAGCAGGGTGCATTTCCTTTCACATTTCTATGCTCACTAATCAGTGCCAAAAACCCTAGCTCAGACCTTTCATCAATAACAGCTCAGAGTTAGGGAACAGAAGATGACTGCAGTCAGCTGTGAAAACCAATTTATAGTGTGTCAAAACAAGTGTAATGCTTAGCCCAGAGGATTTTGGAGTTATATACAGAGGAGGAAGCTGTTAATCAGAACGTTTTATAGGAGATAGACTGGGAAAGATCACTGGCAAAAGACAACTTATTCCATTTTTCTGGAAGGATATGTATCACCCTGTAGACGCTGTATTAAAATTTCATTTTGGAATAAGGGGCTTGGATCTCTTCACAAAAGCTGTGCAACAGTGAATCAGTTGTATCAACATGCAGAAAAGCTGCAAACCAGTGTTACAATGAATGCCAAATCTATCAGAATTGAGAGACAGAAGGAGCCTGTCACTTGGAAGAATCTTCTGCCACAATGCAAAAAAAAAAAAAAAAAAAAAAAGAAGAAATTATTGTACTGATTTGTATTATCAAAAACAGTTTGTTTGGAAAGCGTAAAGTGACTTCACTTTACCATAAAGAAACAGTTGTCACTGTAACAAAAGCAAGCTAGTGAATTATGGGCTTATGTGAGTTCTGTTTCAGTATTCTTGCTTTTGAGGTGTCCTCCAGAACATTTTAGAGGTCTCTAGATGGTCTAGCTAAAAAGTCAAAGCAAATAAAAGACATCCTAAAGGAAAAGCCATACAGGAATTACTCATACAGGAGCAATGCCTTTAAATTTTGGCCATCTAAACCTTAGTCCAGCCTAAGATAATTTCTTTAAATATTTCTTGTGGCTCTCTGGAATTGTGTATCTTACAGATTCACAGAATGGTTTGGGTTGGACCTAAAAGACTATCCAGTTCCAACCCCCGTGCCATGAGTAGGGATGCATTTCACTAGGCCAAGTTGCTCAGAGCTCCATCCAACCTGGCCTTGAACTCTTCCAGGGATGGCAATCTAATGAGAACACGTAATTAGCTGATGTCTCAAAATGCACCTACGTGTTCTTTCAATTTTGTGCTTTACGCAGCTCTAGAACAAGAAAGGTTTTGTCAATAAATGTTCATTTAGGAGACCTGACATCATGGTTTTAATTCCATTGGTTTGGAAAATTCCAACTCGATAACAATTCACTTTTTTTTTTTTTTTAATAGAACCCCTGCAACTTATCTTTTTCCTACTTTTAAAAGTTCCCAGTTGATAGATAGACAGAGCAATGTGAGTTCTTATTACAAGAGTTAGTTTAAGCACAGGTAATTAATGTGCTCTTCTTTCACAATCTATTGCAATGAGAACTGGAAACACATCTTGGGTAAAATAGGAATATCCTTTAAAAGGAGCATAGTACACACAGATTTTACAGCATTGTCTGAATTTTCTACTACCTGAGAGGAGTAATAATAGTGAGTTATCCTGTACACTAGGGAAGAAACTTGTGCAGGAGCAAGAATATAGGATTCTCTTAATTATGCCAGAAAATTTATTCTAGTCCCTTGTTTCTGTTCCCTAGAAATTGCCTCTTTCACCCACACACTTACAAATAAACAGCTGAAATATTTTCTTCAAGACAACTTTTGTAGCTGGCATACCAAAAAGACGTCTTTATATAAGGGTTTCTGCAATATGACCTTTGCCCCTATAGACTAATAGATTTCCCTGCTAGCAGACAATCTCACTACAGGTGCTTTAAGAGCTGAGTGAGAGCTCTCTCTAACCTCTTGTATAGTCCCTGTTACTATCACATCAAAGCTTTTCCTCAAGTACGTCCAACATGAATTAATTCTGATATATCTATGAAAAATAAAATATAAATTAATTAGTTCTACAGTTTATGAACTTATGGGAATATAACCTTTGGATTATTCTGAATTCTTTGGTGGTAATAACTGTATGCCCTTGTAAATGTGGCTCACTGTGCCAAACACCATTACTTTTTGTAACAATGTGTAGTTCAACACATGTGAATCCCATTATAAAAGTCTTTTTAGAGAAACACAGATTTTTTTTTTTTTTTTTTTGTATCCTAACTGTAATCATTATTGAAAGGCTGACTAAAGCTATGTCAAATAGCCTCAGAATGTCTGAAGTGGTTTAACATGATTTTCTACAGAACATTGTTCTTTAAAAAATGCCAGTTTTTAAACACCTGAATTTAATGGTTAATACAATTATGGAAAGGAAAAAGGCAGAGTGAGAATCTTGCATCTTCTCTGATATGGAAAAAAGCACAGAAAGGACTTGGTAAGCCACGAATAACAGGCCCATTGAAGAAATCAGAAAAATGTCTGTACATATCCAGTGTAGTGCCCTAGCTTGTCATGAGATGCCCATTCTCTTAATGATATCCAACAGGTTAAGGTCCATAAATCCATGCCTTCAGATGTGAGATGTGTATATATATATACACTGTGTTTTAAGATGGATTTAAGATGGATTCCAGGCCTTGTCCTTAAAAACAATGCAATAATTGATTTTTTTCTTTTTTTTTTTTACAATTTTAGCCAGAAGAGAGTATCTGACATCCTTTTCAAGTAAATCCCTTCTGAAAGATTTTCCCTATATCATTGAACAGTTCGTTAGAAAGCCAGTTGCCATTTTCCACTTATTTTATGTTGAAATTAATTCCTTATTCCTTTAACATCCCTATCAGAATCCTGAATGACAGACAATTAATCAATTAAGTCTGATGTTAAAGGCATGATTTGAAAATCTTTCTATTCCAAGTAAAAATATAGGTAACTAAAGGATGTAAATTTAAACAGTATTCTAGTACAAATTGATATTACTATATATACTCTTCATGTAACTGTTTACTTGCCAAACACAACAATTTTTGCCAAAAATTTAGTATTTATGTGACATCTTTAAAAAAGGGAACTTTTGCTGCCAGCTAATTAATGCATTTTTTGACTAGCAAAAATGTAACAAAAATCTGTCGTTTTGTGAAGCTAACCCATCAGCAGGAGATGGATGATATCTGAAGCACTAGCCAAATGTAAAGGAATTATTGCAGCAGTAGAGAGGGCTGAATTTTGCCACTAAGATTACAGACTACTTACAGTTTATATACTGACACAAATAGCAGTGCAGTGTTGCCATAGAAACTTGTAGACCAGTAAAATAATTCCTCCAGCTCTTCACCAATGAAGGGACAGGAATACAGAGCTTGGTATGGTAATGAGAGCAACCAGGGGATGATGAATGTGAACTGATTGAGGGTGAGGATTAAGTCAGACCTTAACAAACCCTTAGCAGTGAAGAATGACTGTGACTTCCCTAGTTAATACTAGGCATATTTAATTCTCTAAGATATCCCATATTTGTTGGTAGGAAAATGTTTCACTGAAACATTGGAGTTTTTTTTTTCTTTTCATAGGGATTACACTGTCAGACATCTTTCAGATGCTTTCTTAGTCATTTCATACTGGTTTTACATTTTTAGGACTTTGGGGGAGGGGAACAGGATTCAAAATAGTATCGACTGTAGCTTAAGATCTCATAAAACTGAATTTTATTAATCAAATTAAATAAAATTAGTTAATTTCAATTAATTATAATTTTTGCACCATTTAATATTTCCACATAAAAACTGCAAATGAGCTCTTGTAATTTTCAGTGCATATCTAGAAATCTCCTTCTAATTTAATTCATTTTATAATTGCATATTCAGGCATTTTACTCTGGTCAAGGTCACAGAGTAAAATTTTTTGCATGTTTATAGAATTATAGAATCATAGAATGTCCTTGGGTTGAAAGGAACCTTAAAAATCATTCTGTTCCAATCCCCTTCGCTTGGGCAGGGGCATCTTCCGCTAGACCAGGTTGCTTAGAGCCCATCCAACCCAGCCCATAATACTTCAAGGGACGGGGCAGTTACTGCTGACTGCATTGAAGAATATAACATCTCTATCAGTCCATAATTTGCTGAAATTTTAGATAAAAAATGTAAGAAAAAAAAAAAGTCTGTGTCTTTTCCAGCAACAATTTTTATGGTATTCTGCAGACTTTCAAAGATTAGTTGATATGCCATCTAACTCATATCTCAAAAACAAGTCCATCTGTTGAGACATGCTAATTTTGTCATTCTAAAGGGTATACATTGGGTTTTCACTGTTCAAAATGCTTACACCACAGTGCACAAGTTGGGGTGTTTTTATATACATAGTGAAGTATAGTTACTACCTCTCCCATAATGTCTGAAGAACAAAGAAAATACACTGTATAATCCATACCACCCCAATTTTTCTGTTTCCAAACATTTGCAGCAACTTAAAAAACATGCTGCTTTTTAGGCTGCAGGCTGGACAGACTGGAAAATTTAAAAATTAAACAGCTATAACCTAGCAAGTCAATGAGAGGGAACTCAGAGTTTGGACTTCTAGGCCATTGGTTAGGACTGTTTAAATGCTGCATTACTTATACACCATATCCAGAAAAGCTATCAATATAAAAATAAAGCAAACTGAGTACTTAATATTCCAATAATCAATGTTTATGAAAATATTGTTTTGATTATACTGTTTGTGTTACCTTGCTGTAGCTTGATCGTCCACATCAGTCTCTAATTTCTGAGGGGTCACCTGGTCTGATGAAGGGGCAGCCCTGCAATAAGAATGGTGAAAACATACTTAAGGCACAAGAAGATATTTGAAAACATATTTTATTAGATAATGATTCATCACTTTAGATACTATATTTTTTTCAGATGCAACTACAATGAGTTCACATTGTCTTTTTTTTTGTTTGTTTTTTTTCTTTAAATATACATTCATATATGTGTGTGTGTGTGTATAAAGAATTATACATTTATTAAAAAAAGAAATGTAATGCTTTAGTTCACTAGGTTACCACATTCACTGAGCCTTTTGAAAAACTAATATCCCTAGGCTAGCTATTTTGCTAATATGCATATAATAATAAAGTGGAGATTCTTTACTGTTCAAAAATTATTTTAGTAGTAAAAAAACCTTGTAAAACCTTTTCTTCTACCTAATATAGCTTATTTAGCAAAAACAAAACTTTTATTTAACTAGAAAAGTACCAATTTTTTAAATGCTAAATAAATAAACATTTGCACTTTCCTATTTTTCTTTATGTGAACAATCGAATTGTCACTACAGGGATACTAAGATTATGAGTAATTATAAGAAAAGGAGAAGGTGGCAGATAAAGTTGATGAGGGCTACCTGCTTCTTTAGAGTATTTTTCTATTAGTATGGCAACTAAACCATGACAAGTTGCAGAGCTGTCTTAAAAGTCATGAAGTTGCAGGCTGGTTAAGTAATCTTTTCTTAATTTAAACCATGTGAAATTGATATTTAATTAATGAATCAATTAAAATATTTTCTAAAATTAGAGCAATCTTTGCAGACACTCAGGTTTAAAGTACTTTGCATCAATTCATCTTAATGCCTTCTATTGCAAACATTTGCATGTTGTAACATGTGCAGAGCTTCTTGATTTAACTTTCTTTTTATTCATATTGCTTACATGCTCTTTAACAGTTTCTTTTTCTTTGCATAGCTCACACTCTTTCACTGACTTTAGAGCAGCAGCTGCATATAAAAGAGTATTTGCATTAGCAACATATATGACTGTGGAGCTAAAACTGCAAAGCAGTTTTTGATATTTTATGCAGTTTAATGTTTTTTCAAATTGAGTAAATATCCAGTGAAATATTCTAAGCTATATGCAAATAATTGCATTTCTGCAAGGAAGAAATTTCTTCTTCATGCACTTCTGCAACATCAACTACAGAGGAACCCTCCCAGGTAAATTATGCAGTGTTTGTATTATAAATGAATGTAAAATAATTATTGTGGTTTATGCAAAGGAGCATGTTGCATTTCTGAATCTACTAAGAAGCAAAGTAAGACCTACGTTGTTGGAGCCTCTGAATTTTCTGAAGTGGTTCTAGAGAAAGAAAAGAGTAAACATTTCAGAAACAAAGTAGCAAAATGCTAGTATCGGAGGACTTAGCAAGATTTAGATCAATCAACAGCAATTACTTTTACTTTCCCTTCCTTCCAAGATATTTTTTTTAAAATGTAGAATATATGTTTAACTCAGATAGCATGATACTAAATTCAAGCCATATTCTTTATGTCACTAAGACAATCATTCTTCTATTAACATTCTCCAATTAATCACTTTGATTAATAGTGTTTTGTTTTCAGCACACAATCCACAACCATAAAATTCAAATACAGTGAGCTGCTTATAGTCTTAGCTCCAACTGCAATTACTTTCAAGTGTTCTATAAAGTATGTTTAATCAGCTGGAACTGAAGCAAAGAAATCTGGAAGTTTATATATCATGTATAACTATAAAAATCTAGAACATCTCAGAATCACAAAAGTATATAAATAACCCTGACCAAGAAAACCCACATATCCATGATTGCTGGACTCCCTTCCTGAGGGAAGCAGAGCAGTCAGCCAATCTCAAATGTGAAGAAAGACGTATCTGTCATTGCTCTTTGCTCAATCTTTAAGACTGACCTTTAGAAACTCTGCTTGTTAGCATCTATGCATGGCACTTTATTTCCTGAAACTCACAGGTAAGTAAAAGGCTTTCCTTTGATAACTATTTTTAGTTATTATAATATTCACAACTTGAAATAGCTTTCACATCTTCAAAGCACTTTCAAAAGCTAAAACAAGTAATCATTAAATGCCCATCACTTTTTTTGCCAAAGTTGTTTGTGATGGCAGCATTGTTAGAGGATCCAGGAAGAGTCATGAAAGCTTCAGAAAGAATATGCTTGTTTTCAGTCTTCTCTGAACTGTGAGACTGGAGGAGTAACTGGATAATTAGTGTTGAGAAGGAACTCCAGCTTGCCGTTGGAAGCTGGGTGGATGCCATATAGAGCATTATCCTATGCTTTCAAAATTACCATGATCTTAGCAAGATATTGAAATGAAGCCAGATAAATTCTTCTCAGTTGGCACATTGAGAACATCTAGTAAGGACTGACTTCAAAGAAAATGAACTTTAACATCTTTGAGCCATCTTTCTGTTAGGTGGAGAGTGAATGAATATTGGCCAAAAAGATAAAGGGTAGTAAACACAGAATAAGATTAAAAATAATTGCTAAACTTGGTTTTAAGTTTTCCAGTGCCAGACGTTCCATAAACTCCCAGGGCAATAGTCTACCAAGGCTTATATCTAACATCACAGTGTATCCATTCATTTCTGTTTCATTTAATTTCCATCATTGCTGAACATGAGACTCATATTGGAAGATTCCCAAGTTAAAACTAGGGAAGCAGAAGGTCATGCAGCAGAAAATAGTGGGCACAAGAAAAAAATATCATGAAGGTTTATTTATTAATACTTTAAACCATTTAAATTCTGCTTTAGATAAAAGCACAAGAAACATTCCCGGTTCTCTTTCTATTATGCCAGAAAACAACCACAACTTCAGAAATAAACATCAAACATTTATCTGCAAGAAACTTTAGACTGAATGTTGATATTTAATTAATGAATTAATTAAAATATTTTCTAAATTAGATTTAGATTAGTAGATTTTGGGGTTTTGTTCACAATAATACCCAAAAGGGGCAAAGGTGAGCCCCTGACTTTTTACCAACAAATCCTTTCCCTAATGGGTAGTCTCTCTATAACACATTTGTCTTGAGGAGAATTGATTGGAATAGTCCAAAATGAAACCCTGAAGAAAGAAATGCAAGCATGATAGACAAATTTTGAGATCACTCACATAACCTCAGGTTGCTGGCACTTCATATGCTCAAGCCCCAGTCAAACTGGGCATCAGGCTGTCAAGAGCCCAAATAAGTATTTAGGCATGGGATGCTTTCTCTTTGCATGGCATCTTCTGCATCGAGCTCACTCCACCAAAGAACTACCCTGCTTTCTTGCTCCCAAAATGAGCTCTAGCCAGGAGTTAGGAAATAAGCAGCAATCACTGATACGCACCCTTTGCTTTCTGCTTTTTCTGTCGGAGTCTTACTACTTGAAACTGGGGGAGGCATCCAAGATTGCCTGTAAATTTTAATAAATAATATTTTCAGTATTAGTTTAATGCCCTGGACCTGAACAGCGTACTGTGAATAGAAGTGATGTAAAAGTACCTGGAACTTTTCTTAAATTATCAATATTTTCAAAGACTGTATGTTGATACTTTTTGAACCATATTTACAGAAAACTGAATGGAATAGGAAATAGTACAGTAATTTTATTTATTGTGAAAAATGTTCTGTGACTCTAGGTGGTTTTATCTGCAATCTGAGTGGTATAAATAAATGGATTATTCATGGAAAGGATGACCAGATAAAATACACAAAGAGTGTCCAGTATCAACACAAGAAACACAATCAGGGTATTAGAAGTCACATAAAAGCACAAGCACTTTCAGTTCCTTTTTTGTTTGGTGGTTTTTGTTTTTTTTTTACCCTCATAACTATCAATCCCGCAATTGTTTGTGAGGTAAGAACAATTACACCAGAAGCAGTACAATTCATTGATGGCCTTCCATATCTTCCAAGAGCCTGAAGAGAACTACTGGACTGAAAACAGCATAAACTTCCACTAAACAGGTCTGTTAATATAAATACAATGACATTTTAATTTCTACATTCATTATTCTACTGATCACATTTTTATTCATTAAATATAAAATATAAAATCATGAATGAACAGAATTTGCAACTGGGAAGGATGCAGGAAATTATGGCTATCACCAGCAGTACATTTTAAATTAAAAATGTCTTAGTTGTACACACTGTTTTTATTCTTGCCTAGATAATGCTATCTGAAATCCAGTTTTTTAAAGGTAGCAGTGTATCTTAAGAAAGCAGTATGTTACTATGCACTGGAACAGCACAGGGTCAAGTTTGGCATCAGAGATTTCATAATTACAGTGAGCTACAATGCTTTAAAACTGGACACTGAAAATTAGTATACCAGCTGAATTAGGGGCTGTAGCCAAGAGTTAGCATCCATTGTGCCATGGCTCACAAAACTGGCTCTACAGAGATAAAAGTTGTAAATCCCATGGAAAAAGACAGAGGATGTAAAAGTTTAATCCTTGAAGCTTGCTGAGGAGTTTGAGTGTGCTGGAGGAGGGAGAAGGTAATTTTTTAATGCAATGGTGATACATTACTGAGGCTTAACACAGTGCTATAGACACTCTGGCAACCAAGCAGGGGTGGTAATGAATACCTCTTTTTCTTGATTGGAGAAGTGACTGCAGTGGTTGTGGATGCTGCATTAGGAGTCCAAGATTGTCTGTTAAGGAAATATACCTAGTGATTTAATCTTCCAAAAGAGTATAATTTAAAATTATTAAAAAAAAAAAAAAAAGAAAGAAATCCTATTTCACAAATGTGTATGGTAAATGCTATAACTATGTTTATATACCTCAAAGGACACAAGGTGTGGGAGACCTTAAGGGCTTCTTATGTTTAGACAGCTGCATTTTTACTTGATATCCAAAGTCATTTAAGTAATTTCTGACTTCTTCAAATCTTGACTTCTGTACCTACACTTTAATCTCTAAACATGATAATAATAATATCTTTAATTTTCTTACTTTAATTTTGTTTCTTGTTCAATTAGAATGCTTTATGTTTGATATGTTTGTAAAACTAACATATAAAATCCAAGCCAGTGATTTCTCATAACATTTATCAAAAAGTTATTGTCTTATCCTCTGTAATTCTTAATGATAGCAATTGGCAATTCATAATAACAGTAGTTGAAGAATAGCACTTTACAAATCATCTTGCTCTCTGGCAGGAAAAAATATATACAATTTAAGTCTCTCTTAAGTCCCACTTCAGAATTAATTGTTGGTCTGTAAAAAAACCCTCTCCAAAAAACCCCTATAAATCCAATTTATATGATGCTTCATGTGCCATCATCTCTATGATTTACAACATAATGGTGCAAAATTAGCATTTGAAAGAGTGACCTCAGTTGAACTTTAAATGCCAGAGATACTGATTTGCTCTTCAGAGTAATATGTCAACTTTCCACAAGATGACTTTTAATTGCTGTGCTCTCTAGCAACTATGTTCTGTGTAATTTATTACTGACCGAACTCTACTGACATTGATGAAGGCACAAAGCGATGCATTTGTCCCTTTGTATTTACAAGTATGGTGGCTGAGCTCTTCTGACTTTCCTTTCTTAAGTGAACATTTCAATCAGGTACTAGGTAGAATTTCTTTAGAAAACAGTTTTTCAGTCTTGTAGAATTATATGACATATATAAAGTGGCCACCACTGAATCATAGCAACCTTTTAAATAATGTATCAAGAATGTTGTGCTAACTTTTAAATTAAAACTGTTTAAATCAAAAGACTGGCCTTCTGGCCTTCTGAAAACCTTTCCACTGGAAAAATCAGCTAGGTTATCAAAAAACTATTTTTTATGTTTTGGTACTCAAGTTTGCCACTGGCAGTGTAATACAGCATTTTCCACTGAAAGCATTAAATAGATTTTTTTATTGTCCTTCCTCAGAATTATGTATTGTATTTCATAGATTTTATGCAGAGAATTCTAGAGTTCTGGAAGATACCCACATTTTTCATAACACTCTTATTCTTTTTCTTTTTTTGTATTTAAAAATCTCATAATTATTAAATAATCATTATGCTGAGTAAATGTGCATTCTGAGCTGGTGTCCCTTTTAACTGTGTGGAGAAATAGGATTCCTTAAGGAAAATTTTTCTTGTTTTAATGAAAAACAAGAAGTCCTCACCAATAGAGGCCTACATTCCAGAGGTCAGGTGGTCGAATGAAACCTACATCAGGCCATATGCCATACAAATAATTTCTCTGTATAATCTTAGTATGTACATGAATTCTAAAGTTATGGTAATATATAACACTAAGATGATAACGCATGATAAATGATGCGGTATGATAAATGATAAATTATAATGCATAATACTTAGATTATAACGTTTCTGAAATTCATACCTGTTGTTTTGCTTATGGTTCAGAGTTGGGGATTTATTTATTTTATCAGTATCACTTCCGGCTGGAATTCTGTCAGAAACACAGGAATTATTTATAATACACACTCAATGTGATGTGAAAATAATCTAGTGCAAAATCCCTGGCAAAGCATGGTATTGACCTACAGGAGTAATTTCTATCAAAGAAGTTGGATGCTTTATGCTTGAACTGATTTCACTAAGCCATGAAATGTACATGAAGAAACAACCACATGATTTTTCAAGCACTTTATGTATTCTACAGTTGTTGCCTAAAACCCTTAAACATTTTCACAGAAAACACTATGTAGCTATCATAGCTGAAGCAGATTAGGTTCTTATTTTATTCCATCTTACTTCCGATATATAGAACATTCTTTTAGTAAGAACTGGGTGACTCTGAAAAGCTTAAATATAAAATTATGTACATTGAAATAGAGGACAAATACTAAGTTGAGAGGGTTATCTTAAATATTTTATTAAATCAGCTGAAACACATCTTGAGCTACAACTTTTATATAATTTTTTATATATAATTATTTATTCTCCTCTGTAAACTGAAGCTATAGAGGCACAATAATCAACCCTCAAAGTATAATCTGATGTTATGTATAAAATAATTTGCATCCTTCCTTCAAGCAGCACAGAATACTGTTGTATTTATTGAAAAGCCTTCCAGGGAGTTCTGGGACACAATCTGCACCAGCGTGTGCTGTGTCTTTTCTAAATCTTAAATGCAATTTTGCAAACAATCGTCTCCTATCAGGGCAGCGTGTGATGTGACAGCAGCTACAATCGCTGGGAAGGTCACTAGAGGTCTCACTAACCCTGCTGGCATTGCTATGGATGCAAACCCGAGCGTTCCCTCCCATTCGCCAGCTAACCTGCATTTCTTTCACGTTTCATCACATATTTTCAAAATAAAGCACAGTGCTTTACATAGTTTTGTATTTTCTCATTTTAAAGCCTTAAAGATTCGATCTGGCATCCTACTCCATTGCTGCCCAATGTAGCAGAAGCGTAGTAAAAAAAAAAAAAAAAGGTGAAAGAAAGGTAAGCATTATTTTAACTTCTTGTATAACTTTCTAGCTTCTGATAAGGAATCAAAGAATATCCTCTGTTCACAACCACAACTCTGTGTCAGAGACCCCCGGATCAATGGTCCATTTACACATGCAAGGTTTATCTGAACCAGGTTAAATTTCTGGCCTCCACAGTATCCTGTAGTGGTGACTCCTACAATTAATACATGCATTAAAGGAAAAACAAAAGTTCTTTTCTTTTTCTTTCCTTTTCTTTCTTTCTCTCTTCCTTTCTCTCTCTCTTTCTTTCTCTGTTTCATTTTTTTTTTCTTAATTCATTACCCAAACATTTATAGAGTATCTCCCCATTCTTACAGTACAACAAACAGAAAATATTCGTTCATTACTTAGTTTCCCTATATTATACTTTTCCAAGCTGAGGACTTTTAGTCTTTTCAGACATTTTTCATATGAAAGCTATTCCATCCTTTATCACCTTCCTCTTTAATATTTTTTTTATGGTTCTATTACAGTGTCTTCATATCAGTGAAATGATGCATGGAGTGTTCAAGATGTGGAAAGCAGGTTCAAACCACACATTGCAATGGTTTCTGGTTTGACCTCTGTTCCTAGTAATGTCTATCATTCCAAAGTATTAGATTATTAATAAAGCAAACAATGAAAGCATGTAATTTACTTCTGTCTCATTTATCCAGATCTAATTGCTATAGATGCAGTTGGGATTTATTGTTGCTGGAAGCTATTCTGGATTTAGGATTATTTAGTACATAGAAAAAGCATTGTAATTTTCATCCCTACCTGACTTAAAAGGTTTGTCCCATCTTTTGTCAAATTCTTAGTTAGTTCCTAATAATACTTCTGCTTCCTCTGGGAAGGATGTTCTCCATTTGGTACAATTCTTATTTACACCTAAAATCCTCTTTTTGGTGTACTTTGTCATCAGTTGCATATTAAGAACCCTTTATGTTAGATATTTGTGTGTATGAAAAAACAGTCAGCTTACAACCTGAAATAATTCGGATACTTTAATATCTCAGCATAAACCAAAAAGATATCAAGGACAAAAGAACAGTGCTCCTCAGTCACCCTGTAGAAACTAGATTTGTCCTACGACTTCTGAATTAGAAATCAGGGCTTGAGGCATGAAAATCAAGCTTTAAAAATTGTTTTGAAGTGAGTGGCCATCTGGATAAGTGTGCCATAAGTGATATATGCTACTTGAATTTCCAAAATACTTCACAGAAGTCTGTTTTAAACTGACCTCCTATGGGTAATAGAGAAAAAAAACTGCTTAAAATGTAAGAAACAAAGGTTTTAAATAAATGACAAGTTTCCAGAGTGGAAGCAGAGATCTGTACAAAACCTGTGTTCTTCCCTACATTCATGAATTATCTGTAAAAAAGGAGAGTGGAATGATGTTGCTCACCAATGTAATTATTTCATGGTAGTCAAAACAAATGGTGACTGGCAAAGCTTTTCAAAAGTCATCTGCTAACGTATCAGATTTCTAAAATGGCAGATGACATTCACTTTTATTGGATGCAAAGTATTGCCTGCCAAGAGAAACAATTGATCTCTGAACTAGCAATTATCACTCAGAAAAGAAATCTTGCAATTACATAGACAATGTTGTCAAAATTAAAACTCACTTCTTAGCAGCACTCAGAATTAAAACTCAATGTTATTAAGTACAAGGGGAGGAATTGAAAACGAAATAGAAATCATTGTTATTACTCTTCTGTGTACATACAAGGTATGCACAAATCTTAAATACCTACATGGAGATTTGAATTCCCAGATCAAGAAACTAATATGGAAATGGAAAAGATACAAAGAAGAGCAACAGGTAAATTGAAGTAATAGAATGGCTTCCTCATGATGAGTGAACCAATACAGCAGGATTCACTGGGCTGTAGAAGAATAGGCAGGGAGATGATACTGCACAGGTCTATAGCCTATTCTTTTTCAAACTCCTGTGGAGAAGGTAAATTTTATGTGACAATTTTGCATTGTTTCTTACTAGAGAAGTAAGGTTCATGAAATAATATAACACAGTGCTAAAACCCAACTAAATAAAGTGCACTTTTCCCACAGAGTGCATTTAAGTGCTGGTTCTCATAGCCTCAGCGTGTTTTGGATACCAGATGTAAATGGTGGTTGGATTTTGAAAATGCAACGCAGAAAGAATCTGCAAACACAAGCATGGTCATGTCCTAACCTAGCAGAGGTCAAGGCTGAACAGAACATTCAAATTAAGCACCTGTATGACAAGCATGATTGATATTGGTACTGATAATAGTATCTGCAAAGAGCTCTGGGTTTAGCCATCCTGTGCTTAGCTATTGGAGATATGACTTTGGTTTAGATTTTGAAAAGGAGAAAATTGGAGAGGAGTGGTTATCAGCTGTGGAAAGATACTTACATTTATGAGGACAAGAATACACAGAAACAGGTAAAAAAAAAAAAAAAAAAAAAAAGAAGATATCAAAAGAACCTTTTCTCAAATGACTTTTTGCCTCATTGAAAATTTGTGCAAAAATCATTCAAAGTCTTTTGCTTAGATGTTTAATAAATAAGAAAACTCCAAAAAAGCACTGACTTCATTTATGCTTTCTTTTTTAAGACCTCTCACAGGTATGACAATCACAACATACCATACATCCAGAAAAAGAGCCCTACCTGTCCAAGGTGGTATCAGATCTGTATCGTCCAAGAACAGCTTTCTGATCTTCCTTTTCATTTGTGCTACTGCTGTAATTAAAAAAAATTAAAAAATAAAACTGCCACTATGGTCACTGATTTTATTAAAAAACTCATCATTAATAAAGGAGTATCTATGTCTCATATTAAAGTATCATATAGGGTTTTAGACCATTCAGGTGTCAACAGATAAAACCCTGGATCCACTGCAGTGCTCAATTATTGACACTGGAGTCAGATTTACAATGAAAATATGTATAGACTAAAACTGAACAAAGCAAGTTCTGACTTTTCATACACACAAAGCAAGTTCTTTGCTTTGTTCATGATATAGTAAAAGGATACTCAGTTTTTGGTAATATAATCAGAAAGGCATTCAGATATTCTACCATACCTGTGCAGGCTGTCTTGGGATTTGTATTGGCTAAGCACTGCCCTTCCGTAGTTTTCATCAGCACTTCAAGCAAAAGAAAAACAGTAAGTATTAAAAATAGGTAAGTTTTTCTTGGCAAAAGATATTCTGCCTTCAATCAGATTTCACAGCTATCTACTACCACTGTAATTTCACCAGCTGCAGAACTCTGCAGTAGAAAACTCCAGACATTTTGGAGTAAGAATTATCTCTTCCTACAAGCTGTTCACGGACCAGATAATGATAAAATGGTCCCAAGGCATTGTTTCTGCTGTCATTTAAGTCCTAGTTTACACTAGAGAAAATTCAAACTGATTCTGACTTAGGCTCCTTAAAAGAACTTGCTAAGATTTATAATCTTCTTGCTTATAAAAAGATCATAGTCTTGTAACCTAGAGACATGTGAAATGTGGGATTTTACTTGTAGGGTAGAACTTCATTAAATACTCAGCACTCAAAAGTCCCAATGAAAAACAGACAGTGAATATTCAGCAAATTAATACTTCCAAAAAGCAATCAATACCTCATCAAGATAAATAAATGAGTTATTTGATTGAATTCCTCTAATTCTGGTTGACACCATCCATGCAAAAGTAGACACTGCATGCAAAGGTACATGGCATACTAAACTAAATATGGAAAAAATGCATTTCATATTTTTCTTACCTTTCCTCTTCAGGCCTCTTCTTTATCCAGCTGTTATCTTGCAAAAGGGTCCGTCGTTTATTAATATCATGAGTAGCCTGTTGTCTGCTTTTAATTGCAACAGAGGGACTCTTCTTATCTGCAAATGCAGAGAAACATGCCTTGAAAATGAACACGTAGAAAAACTTTGTCAACCTAAAGTGCTATTACATCAGTTGAAATAGGTAAAAGTTTATTACAGATTGAATTTTCAGTTATCACACCTATTTAATCCAGATTGCTTCTTGAAAAGTTTGTAGCTTCACCTTGAAGGGCCTGCAGAAGCCCAGCTTAGAAAACTAAATTCAGTTTCGCCCTTAATATGAAACTGCTCTACCTGTTTTTAATGTAAACACATTTCACAGATCTGATAAAAAAATTATGAAATTTACGTACCACAGTAATCCCAGGAAAGTCAAACTAATGAATCCTGTTTCCTGGGGTGTTGTCTGTGAGTTTTGTATTTGCAGATGTGTCAGGATACAAATTTTGAATGAAGGCTAATCTTGAGGTGACCATGTGGCCCTCCAAAAACATGCAGCTTAAAATATGTGGATTTTCATGTTTCCTAAAGAGTCAGAGTCCCCCTGAAGCTTTTTCCTCAAAGGCTGAATGAACAGTTTCTTTACTAGTCAGTTACTTAATCGGAACTTTAATCAAAGCAATACCTTTACAGCAAATTTAACTAATATTGGTGTATGGCTTAAAAGGTTATTGGGAGAGACAGACTGACATGCTGAACAAACATGGAAGCCTTACTTTTGAAAACAACCTGAAATATTTTCTCCAACAAGGCTGATATTTAGTGTATTGGGAAAGTAACAGTATGATATTCACTTGATTTGGAAGAATATGGATTCTTCCCTGTATTGGAAAGCTGATGTTTATCTCCTTTGGTTTTTTCATGAAGATTTTGGCCCACTTTGCTAGCAAAAATATGCAACGACTCTTGTTTAGTATTCTCAGTCCACCTAAGTTTCATATCATCAGCCTGTTTGGGGTAAGAGGAAATATTGTTGTGATATTTTAACATGGCCTATTAAAATGAAAAGATAGAAGTTCAGACTGAATAGAAATTCCATCTTTTTAATTGCCATATTTGCCCTAAATTTTTCCAGAGAAGAGAGGGTGAAATATTAAATATGCAAATTCCTTTTTAATACAACCAAATAATAATTAAAAAAAAAAAAAGATGGAAAGTACAGAGGACCTTGTGTTTTCTTCTAAAGACCCTCATGGTTTTCTCCATTAATTCCTCACTCTCTGAGCATTCACGCAAAAGGATTTTCAAATTTCAGGAGACATCACTATCTGGTGTTCAGTAATTAGACTGTAGGTCTTGTGTGTACAAAGAATATGCTCCAGAGAAAAGACATGCAGTCAGTAATATGCCATTTATCAGGGCTGTGTTTTGGCATTCTGCTCTGATTTATAAAAAAAATGTACTTCTTGCATTTAATACAAAAACTTCACCTGTAGTGATAACATTAAAAAATGACAAAGAGCTACAGCGAGTGAAAGACCAAATCATAATAAAGCACCAAAACATTTCTCTTATGTGACAATGGTCAAGAGTGAATATAAAAATACTTTTTTTTTAAGTAGATAAAATAGAGATAAAATTCTGTAAAAAGAGATAAAATTCAGTCTAAAAACATATATATCTGTAACTCAAACTGTGACTCTTTCAGTTGCCTATGGATATGTCCATACTCCCTAGTGAAAAAGAAGGAAGAAAGGTTTGAACTCATCACTGATGTTTCCTAGTTGCAAATGTTCTCTGGTTCTGTGTTGGACTTGCTCTCTCCAAGAATGAGTTGCTAAAGAAGTGCCAGGTGTTTTAGAAGCCATGGCTGTGCTAGCACAGATGTGTGCTTCCGTCTCTTTGATTTGATACCCAGGGTTGGCTTTCTTCTTTTTAAGCAGCATTGATCCAGCCAATTGACCAATGACCAGGGACAGGAAAAATACCGTTTGATAGAATGAGCTGACAATCACGGTAGATTAACAAAAACTAATCTATCCTCACTGCCTGAATTCCACATCAGCCTGTTCACTGCCTATTGAGCTAGTTTCACTCTTGAAAATATCTATTAAAATATGACTTTAGAGACTTCAAAAAAATGATGGCATCCCAGCCTTGCCTGAATAGCTCCAGTGGATTGTCAAAAATCACTTGGATTTCTCAGTAATTGTGGCTTTTTAAATGGCTAAGTGCAAAGAATGTTTCATGAAATACAAAGGCAGTTGACAAAGAATATATAGTTTTTTCTTGTCAAGAAATACTTGACAAGTGCTTAGCAGATTAGCAAGCAATCTGCTAATGCCTGAGGCCCTGGGCTAGCAGAACAGTACTCTTTTCTGGCCTAATGAACTTTTTCCTGAGCTTCAGCTAAAAAATTAAACATAGATCTGATACAACAGATTAGGTCACACAAGCACAGGCAGATGCAGTTCATCCTTGTCTTTATTTGACAATAAAAATTTATGTCAATGCAGTAGAACCAAGGAGCTCCCTGCTATGGCTACGTGAATTTTGGTGCACTTGAGCCTGGCAAGTTCCCACTCGAACCAGGTCCTCATGCATCTCAAAACCTTTCAGTCTATAGAAATATTTATGGGGTTCAGGGAAATGGAAAATTTCATCATGTTTCTAGTTTACTTCTGGTTATTTCTCTGCATAGAAAGCAAATTCCAACCCTCCTTGAGTGTTACTCCTCCAAAAGAGTAAAATATCCCATCAGATTGATTAACAACTGATTAATGATTGAAGAGCTTTTCTCTCCCCTTCTTCCATAATACTTTTCCTCAATTTCTCCTCATTTTCCCTGTGCGAGTCAAGAAGACCATGCTGAAACCAATGGATCTTCCCGCTGCCCTTACAGCACTTTGCTCCTGCGGGTTTTCCATGACAACCTCACCACCTTGCCCCACACAACCCGGCTCCCCGGCTCCACCACACTCCACTGCCCAGTGGGGTGTTCTGGCCTCAATCCTGCCAGCCACAGTTTATGCACAACACCAAGAGTTTGGTGTCTGAAGCGGGTCACGGTGGTCCTGATCCAGCCCCGTGAGGGAGCTGCGCCGGGCCATGGAGAGACCTGGAGAGGAGTGAGGCCAGCCCCAGTCTGCAAGTGCCCCTGGAGCGGGAATGGAGGAGACTCAGTGTTACCGCTTGGATTTGGAGACTGTTTTCGTATGTTGAAAGCTGACATTGATCTGTTCTTCTGCGGGAATCTGAAAGAAAACATGACAAAGAAAGGAAGTGAGCACTGACAGTGAGATTAGGAATCTGCCCCAAAGACAGGCTAGGTTTGCTGTCCACTTCAATCCTCTCCTTGCACAAGTTTAGTCTGACAGGCTGGAATGGCTGAGGGCTGGCCACAGCCCTCCTCAGAATCGATCCGGTGGCTTTTCCCTGCCTGGTGACAGCTATGTGCATTCCTGCCCTGCCCCTCGGCCTGTCACCCTGGCCCTTCCCTGTTGGGAGCTCCTTCCCTGAGAGCACTTGGTGTGGTGAGAGCCTTCAGGGGCAAGAGGAGTGCTGCAGAATGGGATGCGGTTATAAGCTTAAGGGGAAGATGGCATCAGCCCCTGGCACAGCACCTGGAGCACAGGTGAGCTCATCTTCCCTCAGACTCAGTGGCCAGCAGCTGATGCAGAGGACCAGGACAGAAAGCAGTTCTGCTGCTCTGCAACTGTCTTCCAGTCACTGACTTCTCCCCTTACTTCAAATCAGGTTAAAAGCCTCCAAGACTGATGATTTTATATATATATATATGTTAGTTGTGATTTGAGCCACTCAAAAGATTTCATGTTTTGCTTTGAAAATGGATTGTGAATACCAGGTTTCCTAGAGAAAGCATCAAGCAGAACATAATGACATTTCAATGACAGAAAATTCTCCTTCAGTTTAAAAGAGCCCCAAATGCTAACATTGACTTAAGAGTTTGGACAAAATGGACACTCTTTAGTAAATGGATTCCTTTTTGTAAATCAGCATTTTCCAAGGAAACAATGTTATGCTGGAAAGCCCACAACCAGTAACCAGCTCCACTCTCAGGCTGCTAAAACCTACAGAAGCACCAGAAAACTGACAGAAGCAGTCCTTAAAAATCAGAAACATTCCTGGTCCTCTGGATGACAGAGCTATCCTTTTTTTTTTCTTTTTGCAGATATAAAGTGTATTGCTCACACACCTAAAAGGTGGTGTCTCACCTTGGAGACACCAAGGCCTGTGTCTCTTTCTTTACTGATGGACGGTGAAGATTTCGGATTCTGGCAAAAGCTTAAGAATAATGCTTACACTGACAATAAAACATTGTGGCTGCCACAAAGGATTGCACTTAGAGCAGATTTTTCTTTTCTATGCTTTTGCTGCCCAGAAATTACTAAAAAAAAAAGGTTATGGTTTAATAAAACCCAAAAAAATCAGCACAAAAAGAATCCCAACCACCCCCCAAAAAAAAAAAAAACAAACCAAAACCAAAAAAATAGCCTCCCAAAAAATATCCCAACATAAACAAACAAACAAAAAGAAGTATTAAACAACTAGAGATCTTTCTAGAAAGTAAAGATATAAACACAAAACTAATACTGGAGTCCAACGTCTGCATGTATCTTAACCAGTTGTGAAATTCCAAATATTTCTAAGAGTTTAAAATTCTAGCATTTTGAAAGGCTCCTACGTGCATTCCATTTTTTTAACCTCAGTTGTTGCTATCAAGCAACCATTGGCACAGTGTGTGTAAAAAACATGTGACTGCTGGATCTGGTTCCCACACAATAAAAATATGCCCAGGGCTACGGTGAGGCTTATTTATTTTGCAATAGGTTATAAAATGCCTTTTAAAAATATTTATGTAAGGTTTTGAGCATACGTGAACCGAGTTGCCTAGAAACTGTTCAGGTAGGTTATCAAGAAATCAGTTTTTTTAGTTACCACTTTCACTATAAATTTTCCTGAACTGTCCCAAGATGATAGAGAGGTCTCTGATTTACTTTTCCAGCTTAGGTACAGCTGGACATCTGATGTAGTCAGTCCCAGGATAATAGAAAGTTTGATATTTCAGTATATTTTCAAGCAATGAGAACTGGAACTTCTTCATCACAAGTAGTATAGAGATGAATCCTTGCATAGATGGATTCTGGATTTATTTTCTATTAAGTATTTTTAAAGGCATTTGCTAAGGGAAATTAATCATAAAACTTTGAAAAAGTAGACTTCTTTTGTGAAAATCAAACCAAATGAAAAGTGATAAAGAGGTTTGCAACTCCTCTTGTATCCATAAGAGTCTAGTGTGTTTCTTTCATCCACCAACATTTAATTAATACTGGGTTTTTTCTCATCCTATATTAATTTTTAAATATTTTTAGGGCAAAACAATATTTCTGTTGCACATGTGTACAGCATCCAGAATAAACTGCTGTATAGTGTCCCAACTCACAAGCAGTATGCATAAATGAATCTAAGAAACAGGTACACTCCCTTTTACAGTCATATTGAAAATGTGCCAGGTAGTCTGAAATTTTAAACCCAGGCATTTTAGTCCTACTGAATACTGCCATTTTGTCCTCAAGGCTTTCCTCTTACTTCTGAGCTTTCAATTTGTGTATCAAAGATTAATTCATTAAAATTTAAAATGTAAATTAAAAAAAATCTTACTTTAATCTGTAGCACAGACAATCAAGAATCATCAAGCTAAGATTTAAATTTTAGGGCTTAGAAATGAAAAGAATCTTGCATAAAGAGGCAGAATAGAGTTCATCAAAGCATTTTTCTTTGGCCTTCACTATTTTGAACTCAGTGTGTGTTTGTACCTGTGTATTTGAAAAGGGGAGTGGACTAGAGATTATGAGGATCACATTAGTTTAAAAATATCACCTCATAAAGATCTGAAACTGTCACATTATTCACACAGGTCAGTGAACAGCTCATCTTCAGACCATAGGGAGATAAACAAAAAGTTTTTAACTTTGTAAATGAGATTGTGAGAAAGCAGATTTATAGCTTTCTATACTATGCTGTAGTAGTAAATGATGTTCAGACATTTTTAATAAGTTCTCAACCACAGAAGCAAAACAACTCAGCTGGAATGCAAAACAAAAACAAACAGGAATGCAACTCCAGTGTAATTTGAATTTAAAAACAGCGTCAGTAAATCTAAATGAAAATTAAAACTGCCCTGGCCAGTCCAGTAAGCAGCTCTCAAATGGTTTTAAGACATGCCAGTCCTAGATTCAGACCATCAAACATTTTGTGGGAAATCCAAACATAATCCCAAAGAAATTCAGAAAAACTTCAGACATGGCTTCAGGGAAAGTAAAAGTCCATCTAACCTTGCGAGAAGTTACTCCAAAAGCAGCACAAGTCTCTTAACACTATTTTTATCACAAATACCTGTATTTACACTTCTACATCTCCTTTTCATCTCCTGCAGTGACTGATCAGCAGAATACCTCAAGCCTGCCTTAAAATTCTTAAAGCCAGACCTTCTAGTTTTCAGATGATCTGACCACACCCATTCCTCCACCACAGAGTCCTTTGGCCTTCCTTCTGCTCTTGGCTGTAGCTGTCTATGTGATTAGGCTTCACACATATGCATTGCTGTATTTAAAAAAATACATAATAATAGAAGCATTTCCTGTAAGATTCATGTTTTCCACATCAAACTGAACTAGTTTCAACAAAAAAAACTTTGCTCTTTGGCTTCTAGCTATGACAGTGATTAAGACTTTATTCATAAGAAGTCAGTTTATATGTATTTTGCTTCTAATAAACCAATATTAATTTCCACAGCTTAGAGGCAAGAAGCCTTTGCATTATCATCACACTGTATAATAAGGAATTCAGCATAGTAAATGTTGAAGGACTGTCAAGAGAGATACACCTTCTTCTCTTAAAAGTCAAAATATTTGTTTGTATACTGAGGATTTTCATATAAATTCAAATACCTGAAATGTCAAATTTCCTGCTATTATTAATGAACTGAGTGATACAAAAAGTGGTAGCTGAGCAACTGATTTTAAAAAAGGAATGTTTCAGAATTTGCCTGTCATCCAACTTCTCGTGCTGTATTGCTAAACCAGCCTCAATTGTAGAGAAGTTGCTGAGATTGGCATGTCCACATGAAACACCAGCTGGAATAAACAGGTTCCATATACACACAACCACAGCTTGCTGGCTGCTGTTTTCTACATGATCTTCAAGTTCCAGCTTTTTAAAAGCATCTAATATTTGCCATGTGAAAAAGAAAATTGGCCTATATTTTATTCTTTCTTTATCCCAAATATGAAGCTTGCCACCAAAATTTGATCTTCTTGAAGAGCTACTCTGCTCTGAACTGAGCTGAACAGTCAGTATCATGTGAGCAACCAGAGCTCAAAATTCTAGAATCATTCCATAAGAACTGAAGACTTCAGCTCTACTTTTTATTTTCCTTTGTTTTCCCTTGTAACTCTTAATTCTGTAGTCTGTATCTTTCATTTATGTGAGCTGAATGTAGAGAATATGATGGTTTAAAGAAAATCACATTTGGTCTGAATTACAGTTATGAAAGATACAACAGTGTTTCCTTGCTTTCAGTTAACAACTTTCAAGTCAGCAAACATCATCATTTCCTCCATCATTTCTCTTGAATATAGTGTGAGCAAGCAACTGAATTAAGTAATTCTGACTTGATACAGGATAAAGATTTCCAAGCCATAACTAAGACACTGGGGACACACATAATTGCAGCTTTTCTTCTAGAAATGCTCCTGTAAATGTATGATCTTTCTGGTCTGGAAGTTAATAGCAATTTTGCTGTTGTCCATATCCATCCTTTCTCCCCTCAGATAACAGTGCTGTGACTGGGTTGTCAGATCTGCTTACCTATACTTACACTCAAATAAGAATTTCCTGATTGCAGATAAAGGCTGTTTTGCAAATCACCATCACAGCCAGAAACATTCAAGACTATACAATCCTTCATGAATCCAAACTTGTTATTACAGACAAGAATATATTCTCTTCAAACAGCTTTAAAGGCCCCTTCTGTCAGATTCAGATCAGATCTATATGTATAACCGATGCTCTATTTTCTTCCCTACACAATTGCCAACAGTAACATGATTCTGTTTGTTTGGCAATTAGTTAGTCTTTTTGTCCTTTTGATGAAAACTACATTTAAAAATTACTACATTTATTTTACAGACATTAAACAATCACAAAATGTGTTCCTAAACAGATTTTTTTTTCAGGAGGTACACCTGAGCATCAGAGCAATAGCCATATAATACATTTGTGAACCTCTGGGAATAATACATTGTATTTAAATAAATATTTTACTCTACCATTTTGTCCACAGAACTAATAACACAGAAAAGAGTGCAGAAATAACAGAAATAACATGTGTATCTGTGTTAAGAAAGAAAACGGGCAAGATAGGACTAGAGACCACGTGAACGCATGTCAGCAATCATTCACCTATTTGTAGCTGAAAGAGCTCTCAAAACTGGTTTTTCAAGATGTGGGCGGAGGAGATTCTGTTTTGAAAGAAGCTGTGGAACTGTCACTAATGTAAAATCAACTAGATCACAATGCAAATTTATATATATTTTCAAATTAGAAATACACATTCCATTTTAAATGTAGGGTTTTGTTTTTTATTTCTGTTTTTAATAGAGTGTAGAAAAGAGGATGATAATTTTAATTTTCTTTATTCAGCTCTGTCATTCAATTCACTAGATTTTTGATGAAGAACCCTTCCTGTTTATACATGTGCTCTGGTCATTGTATAGGTAAGTCCTTGCATTAAAGTAGAATGGGTATTTTTGCAAAGGTAAAAATTAAAGGGAACTGTTGTTTTGTTTTGGGGTTTTTTTTTTCCAAAATAATAAAGATAATTCAAGAATCATAAAAGGGTAAATACTCATTAATTTTAGATAAAAAATCCAAATAAAGAAAAAATCTGAACAATAAAATGAACTAAAGAGCAAAAATTACATTAAAACAGCCATTCATGAAAAGTGGTCTGAACAGTGAATTTATCATCAGAGAATTATCACTAGAATAAAATACTAGAATAGAATAAAATAAAATCACTAGAATAAAATTAGCAATTTAATATAAATAATGAAATCATTAAGATGGTATGGACAGAAGAAGTCAGAAACATCCCAGGAATTTGAACACCAAAACTGTATAACTTTCAGCGCTTCATTTTCATAGTCAAGTTCTCCATATTTCTTGAAAATCAGATTCTTTGAAATAGCATCCTAAATGGGACATTAAGAAATCACAGACCATCTAAAAATGTAGGAGTTTCCCTACATGGTAGGGAACAGTATAAAACCAGAACAGTTTACATCCTTACCTAGGTATGGTAGAAGTTCGTGTCCTAGTGTGGCTCAGTGTAGTTAGCCTGGAAGGGAGGCACAATCAAAGCAGACAGAGAGCTGAACTGTTCTTCCCCATCCAGCTGTCTGAAAAGTCAAGAGATTTCTCCTTCAGAGGCTGAGTCACTTAAGGAGGAGGTAGGAGGTGTGGAAAAGGGTGGCACCTTGTAGAAATACCAGATCAATTAAGAGTACGGGTGAGTTGTTGTCCTGTGCTTGCTGTTCTTTTCAAGTGCAGTAGGGTTGGGTTTCACAAAATGAACTGCCTTCACAGACCTTGAAAACAGAAAACCAAGCAATTACCATTTGGAAAAATATGCTAGAGTAACTTGGATTTTCCACAGAAATACGTGTTGCAGAGCTATAGGGCTGCCTCTCAGCCACAGTTGCAGGTATTTACAGGGATGAGCATGAAGTAACACCATATTTCACCATAGAGAAGTTCTACAGGAGTGTTACGTGGGGATCACACACTGGGATCTGATCTGCATTAAGTATTTGCACCGTTTGGGTATGTGGGCAGAGGCAAAAGATCTGGGGGGAAATCCCTCCCACATGAGATCTTGTTGCAAGTCTCTCTTATCTCTGCACATTTGCATTTCTCCTTCAGTACTGCCAGCAATAAACAAACGAGGGAAGAATTTGTGTTCACTTTTTTTTTTCTTTCTTTTAAACGGCTGCAAATAGTTTTGTAGGCTAAGAACTGCCTTGCTGTTAGTAAATACTGTAGTATGAAATCAGTACTTTTCTTATAGGAAAACTGTATACAACTCCACGCTTCTCTTTAAGATACAGAGGGTGGTTTTAATGTATCTTATACAAGCCCATGTTATTTTATATTTGGGCAATTTTTGTAGTGAAATATATGAGGAGACATTTAGCAAGATGCTGGACAACCTTTAGTCCTATTATCTTTTATGAAAATTAAGGATTTCTTTGAACACAAAAAAAGCAAACTAACATGAATTACCTTAGTGTACCAAAAATACCATGTATTTTTGTCCATGGTTACCCTTTCATAGGCTTGGTATTTAGTAGTATGAAGCTATTCTCCAAACATTGGTTCTAGTTGATAAAAGATATCTGATGAAGCAGAGCAGCAGACAAGAAAATACCACATATTATAGTGGTATAGTATTATACTATTATATGATAGTATAAACTATTAACAACCACAAATCTCAGAATTAATGAATACAAGCATGCACACATTTCTAAATTTTGTACATCTCAAATTCTGTGTCTCTTAAAGTCAAAAATATTTAGAGCAGTCCTGAAATTTTCAGGTTGTATGTGTTTTTCTTTTTACAGTCAAGAAGAAACTTTTGTGAATACATCTCTTTACAGACACATTGAGAATTTAGTGGCCTCCTATATGAAACAGATGTCTTTCCCCATAAGAAATGAGGAATTAGCATTAAACAGGAGTTAGCTTTAAAAACTCTACATATACTTTAATTTTAAATTGACATCTAGCTTTTATTTATAGTAACACTTGAGACAAGGAATATCTTCTATTTTGAAATATTTTTCTTTCAAAATTCAGGTGCTACATTATATGAGTTTGTTATCAGTTTCCATTCAACCAGACAAGCCCCACTTGTAAATCAGAGATATGCTTAACCTGTCTCACAGCACTACCTTCTTTAGCCAAAGTGTTTGAGAAACACAAATAGAGATGCAAACAATACAGTCTGGAGAAGTTTAATTTATATTTTCCTGTATGTATGGCCTTTGAACACAGAGAAGAAACTTTGGGACAGAGCAGGCCAGTTCTGCTACCCCAAATAAGCCCAAGGCTTATTCTAAGGCAGTCCTTGCTGAGTCTTTGGTCTCTGGTGTGGCAGAGTAGACAGTCTATATGAAATTCCAACAATGGTACTGACCTCAGCCTAGGAATGAAGCAGGCCAGCTGTCTTTTAGTGACTGGTCTGTGACAATCAGTATATTCATGGGATGGTGAATTTTTGGTGTTAATTATGCTGATTACTTATTATTTCAAAGCTGTAAAAAATAATTCAACCTTTTTTTAGACTAAAGTAAATCTGACTTATAAACAGTCTGTCTCATTTTCTGTATTGTAAGCACATGCAAGCATTGTTCCTAGTGGATAAAGAATATATGATTCAGTGCTGTATACCAGGAACTGAACAGTTTCAGCATAACCATAACAGTGAAAATGACACATAACTATTTTCCATGAAAAAACTTCCCATACTCTGAAGAAATTCAGCTTTGAGAAATTCAGAGAAACTCAAACTTTGCCTTTGGATCTCAGTATAACATGTAACACTTACAAATCCAACCATACCCAGTGTGAGAAATGTCCTGCAATCAGGTTTCATTTTTCTTTTAGTTCTCTACTATACAGTCCATATTAAATTGAAGGAAGGATAGAAGTGAAGTACAGCAAAATGTAATTTCTTAGACAATTTCAGAACTTGAATTATATCTGCCTTACTACCTTTCTCACTCTTGATGAAACATCCAAGTTGAAGCACAGACAGACATTATTCTAGACACAGATTTTTCCATAGTGTCAGAAAATAGCAATGCAAAAAATGCAAAGAAGTTTGTATTGACAACTGATGGCTATCAACTGAGTATATAATTTACCTAATCATTGCACTGGCCCATGTACTACTATTGATTTATCACATTTCAAGGATGTTTTTTATTTTTCTTTATAGTGCAACCAGTGAGGTGATTTGGTGCAAACAGTCACTTGCTGCATATCTATCTATCAATAATCTACTTGCTGGAACTTAAGTAAATACTCTGCTTTTGCTAGTCATTCTCTCAAGAAGAAAAGAGGAAGTTCCCTGAAAAGTAGATAAAAGCATAACTGGCAACATCCTAGACTTATACAACCCCATCAAAATCATTCTGATAGGTTGATTTAGCAGAGTATGTGGCCTGCCATAATTGATGATAGAAAACAAGAAATATCTTAGAATTCGTCCCTACAATAAATCCGCTTTATCCATTATTAATAGCCAGCAATTGGGACACATTAGTGATCAGTAATGAGAGGCCACTATCTCTTGCAGCTTAGATTTTTGACACAGTTTGGAGGACATTTCAAGCAGGCTCATTTTAAATACCTCACCTACAATGGAGGCTTATTTGCCATACAAGGAAGTCTCACAATGCCTGCTAAGAAATTGCCAGTAGGGGATGTTGACTTTTAAAATAGAGTAGCACTGGCAGAAAACTGAGCAGAAGTATTTCACAAGTGCCATAATTTAGTTTTGAATGGCTTATTCAGTTTCATTAAAGTCAAATGCTTATGGCACCCTACAGTGGCAATACATTTCCCTACTCCCCCATACTCTCTTGGTTTTCTGAACAAGATGATTGTGTTCAGTGTTCTTAGCTTCATCTTTATTCACTTTTCTAAAAATTCTATGTCCCTTGATTGCTAGTAAAATGCATTTTTCTCTACATGATTTTCTTGTCAATTTTTCTTGGTTTTCCATTTTTCAGTACAAAACCTACTGCAAAATATTGTGCTACATCCTCATCTTTGTTTATAAGATAGCATAATGAAAATAGCATAGTGTAGCCTAGCTCCATCAAGCTTTTATATAGATTCACAACACAGAGTTGGGAATGAACAGTGACTCAAAAGAAAATTTTTGGACAAATATGGTTCTGTGACTCCTCCCAAAAAGGGAAGAATACTTTACTGAATATATTTTTTTCATACACTCAGTCCTCCAGAAGAGAAGTCCTGTAATACTTCAGACTTTTAGGTTAACTGTGGTGTTAAGATTCTATAACTGATATGTTCAAAAGATTTGAAGACAGCCTAGCAAATAATGTTCAATTTTTTTACTTTCAAGATAGGGTAAAGTAGCTACATTTAAGCTATTGAATGAAACATACCAAAGCCCATTATGTGGCCTAAGGACAAGGAGCACAGCGTGTTCTGTACTTGTATCACTAAAGCCGCTCTTCAAAAACAACTGTGTGGCCTCAGCCACATTCCTACTGAAAGAAGTCCAGAACTTGTAACAGGGAGATCTGTCCATGCCTAAGTCTTTTTTTCAGAGACAGATAATTGTCATGAACAATACTGTGTAAAGGGCTGTGCATGATAATAGCATGGACAAACAGAGGATATTGCTCAGGTCCAGATCCTATTCCTGTTAAGTTCACTAGTATGGTCCTGTTAATTATCCCTGATTTCTCCAAATTTAATTGCATTCAGTAGAACTCATGTCAAAAGATGACTAAAACCAAACACTCTGAAACATATAGTTAGGTGTAGGCAGTGGATGGTGCCGAGCTGCAAAGCAGCATTTAGCAGACTGACACAGATGGTTAATGTAATATTTATCAGGGATGTGGCTTGCACATCTCTGCCACCTGCACATTCTTCTTGCTTAAGCTTAGTGTAAGCTCACCTATGTACATAGAGAGCAGTTCCAACAGGTTAAGTCAAAAACGAAGGGGTCACTTATGCAAAAAAACGCAGTGCAGCAAATAGAAAAGGAAGTGATGCTCATGCATAGGGTGACACCTTCCTCTTGAAGGTGACTAACACAAGGCCTGCTCCTCCCTAAATTCCCAGTCCAGCCCTAGATAAAATAAGCTCATGGTCAGGACCTCTGCTACATCTTTATATAGAGTTACTTTTCACTCTGGTCAAAATAATTAATCAAGGGAATATATTGCCTATGGGTACACACTTACCAAGACGTATGTGTGACTCAGAACCATATAATTAATGTCTCTATGAATCCTAGCAGCATTCATGACTGCAGCACAGAGGAGAGGGAGAAATAAGAAATATGACCTTTTTCATGGGCAGGTTATTCTAACATTATAAATTCCCCCTGAAGATTCTGGTCCTCATGCTCCTTGATAGACATCTTAAAATAAAATATACTAATGATCTAATGTGAAATGGAAAGCCCTTTTCTTCATGGACTTCCTTGCTCCTACTAGGATATGGGTTTTAAAGGTAGATAAGCAATGTCCAGGCCTGCTTTGCAAAGGGCAACTACTGGCAATGGCAAGTATCTGAGGTACTCTGTATTGTACTTTCCTTTATGCTCAAAAATTAGAATTCTTCTGCCTAATTCATGTGCAAGGCTCATGCTGTTACAATCCAATGATTAAGAGATGCCTCTACCCAGGTTTAGGTGTAGATGCATATGCTCAAGTCAATAATACCGATTTGTTTGAACAATGAGTGTGAGGTAGAGAGATAGAAATAAATAGAAAAGAGGTGAGGGGGACAAGGGGAATGGGGGGAAAGGAAGAGAGAGAGAGAGATGGGGATCCCTGGCTTGTTCAAAACTTTTCACCATTTATACGTCTCTTATTAATTAGTATTTTTTCTCTATTGGTTAAACAATTTCCTCTGCTCTAAAGCTAATTAGTCTGCATGCTCAGTCTTTCTCTTCTTTTGGGTTGGTGAGTTTTGTGGGTCAGTGGTTTATGAGTTGGTGGCCATTATCTCCCCTGTGAATTGTGTTTTAGTTTTTTCTTAACTTGGGAGTTCTGCCAAATGTCCTTGTAGCCTGTAAACTCTGCATTCTTTGTGTCCACAATCAGTGATACATTTTTCTTCCCAAGCTTTGCTAGTCTCCCCCTAGGCCTGAGATCACCTAAGTGTGCCAAGAACTTTAGCAAGTTCTACAGACAAGTAATTTATCCTCCAATACAGAGACAACAGTACCACCTTTTTATAGGCCAAGTTACAGGTATCCACACAGACTTATTTAGGGGGCCTTGGTGGCCATTGGTGGTTGCAGATGCCATCTGTCCCATAATTGGGAGGATCCTTGTTTGACCAGTGATATGCATTTGAGCCATTGTTTCTTTTCACAGTTTGCCACAGTGAAAATTTTTGTCCAGATTCATTAACCAGAATGTGCTGACCAGATCTTGCCTTTATCAGGCCTGGAATCAGGCCTTCCTGTCTCAAATTCATCCCTTCTCTGCCTACTGTGTGGCTTATTTTATGACAAGTTCCTTCTGCGGCCTAACAGTGTTTGAGACAGGCAAATGTGCTCTTTAGCTCTTTAACACACACTTTACTCTCTCAAAGAACAGAACAAGAAAGAAATAGCTTATCAATTGAAGGGGTCACTTGGCATATGACTCAACCCAAGTTCAAATCACTCCTCCTTTTGATAACAGCTTATTTTTACCACCAGACTACCTTAACCACTGAGTTATAATTATTTGGGAACACAATTACCTGGGGTATTCTATCTCCTGAAAGTTTAAATATTCACTGGAGAAAGAATAATGCTACAACCCTTTTACTATGACATACAAGTATTGGCCTTGCTACTGTCAAAATGAATATTTGGATATTATGTTTGGAATTCTCATTTTTCTTTTTATGTTGTAATTTCTCAGCACTTTATCCCTTGAATTATTTAACTAGGTAGACATAAGAGTTATTTTTTAACATGATCTAGCAACAGCTGTTGTGCAGAGGCAGAAGAACTTATAAACACTTTCACTAGATTAAGTTACTGTCAAAGTGAGTACAGCATTTCACAAAGTCTGATAGGAAATACCATAATGCACCAGAGATAACTTTGTGTTTCACGGATTAACTTTTGCCAGCCAAACTATTTCTTTAGTTATTGTAGGTTACTGTTCCTAGGGAAGACCTTTCAACTGGTTAAATTAAGGCATGCAATCTTTTTTTAACCACACCTTTCTGAATACAGGAAGGAGCACTGTCAGAGCTTTTTCATATGCATTTTTTGAATGCTAAGAAAACCTTAGTCACAATACAGATGTATTTGCAGCCCATTGTTCTCCTAAAGGGTGTGGCAAAGTTCATAAACTAAAGGAGGAAGAAAAAAGATCATAAATATTATGCAAAATGTCTCAAACTTTTCACATTTTCTAGCTGCCCCAGAAAATGTCTGAGCAGTGTCTTCTGTTCATAGCAGATGCCAATACATTTCATGGAGGTATATTGTCTTCAATGTTATTTGGCCTGATTTTCCCTCAATTTGAATAGGTCCTTGCTCTGAAAATAAGTAAAATATATTTCAGAAGTCCCCAAAAGTCTGGTCCATAGCATGCTAAACTTGAGTATTTTGATCTTGCACCACTGCCATTACTGCCTTAGCTGAAGATCAGTTATTTGAGGAAAATTGTGCTGAAAATCTGGCTAAGTCAAATGGCATCTGTGCGGTACTTGATGAATGGGTGTAACAAGTTTTGTAGCTTATGTCATTGACAAATACCTTATTTGTTAATTTGTTGCCAGTATCTGAATTAACAAAGAGCATTCACAGAGGTGGCCAAGAATCAGATTGTGACCTACAGTGGTAGAAGGAGTGTGAGAATTAGGATTAGATGTGCTTTTTTCATTAAACAGTGACTTTGTAATATCTGTATCAAATCCCCAGCTCTGGGAAAGAACAAACAGTGCTGATCTCAGGAAAAGCCATCTCTAAAATTAGTTAGAAGAGACAAAGTTAAAGAGAAAAGGTTTTTCCTGCTCCTTGTCTGAAATTTTCTTACATTTGCACTGGAAATACATAGGAGACAGCCCCCACAGGCTGTTCTTTTTTATGGTGCAGATAAGGAGATATATCTGCCTCAAAGAATGATATCCATGTGAGGAAGTTTACATTACACTTATCTGATAGACCTCTCCTCTCCTTGCCCTGATATTGCATTCAGATTTTCTGCTAGGGCTAAGCAGCCTTCTCTTGTAATTATTTCTTTTATTATTTGGATCAAATTAATTGACTGAGAACTTGATTGTCATTTGAAAGCCTACAAAGACATTTGATACCAATCAAAACAACCCAACAAACCAATATGCCACCTATTTAATGAAATCTTCCTTTGTCATACATTCCATACTGGTGTTATCAGCACACTAAACTGCAGTGCATGATAGCCAAATGTTATAGATTGTGATCTGGTTCTCTATCCACATCAAAGCTGAATATGGACATGGGAGAAAGGAAGGGTTTTCCCTGTGTCTAGAAGATGTTGGCTGTGGTGTAGTTAGCACAGAACAGCTTATTGTAGAAGAGCTGTTAGAAAATATGTTCTAAAATCATTAACTGCAAAAATAAGACACAGACCAAAAATGTAAATCGGAAAGGATGAAGTTGAACTTAAAAAAGGTTCAGAGAAGGAAAAAAAGATGACTGAATATGGATAATTACTTCTCCCCACACTGAACAAATGCATCAGCTAAGACTGTCTTAGTGTGTTGAAAGGAGATGTAAGTGTAAAAACATTGCAAACAGTACGAGAAGGGTGTATTTCAACTCTCCCCTAGTACAAGAGATATTTGGCATCAACAGAGAAGAGAAGAGAGGGAAGGGAAGGGAAGGGAAGGGAAGGGAAGGGAAGGGAAGGGAAGGGAAGGGAAGGGAAGGGAAGGGAAGGGAAGGGAAGGGAAGGGAAGGGAAGGGAAGGGAAGGGAAGGGAAGGGAAGGGAAGGGAAGGGAAGGGAAGGGAAGGGAAGGGAAGGGAAGGGAAGGGAAGGGAAGGGAAGGGAAGGGAAGGGAAGGGAAGGGAAGGGAAGGGAAGGGAAGGGAAGGGAAGGGAAGGGAAGGGAAGGGAAGGGAAGGGAAGGGAAGGGAAGGGAAGGGAAGGGAAGGGAAGGGAAGGGAAGGGAAGGGAAGGGAAGGGAAGGGAAGGGAAGGGAGAAAGGAGAAGTGTTTCTTTTTATATGTAGGATGTAAGCTCTCCTTGCTGCAGGAAGATGTATTTCCAATAGTTTATGAAATGTAAGTTTAGTTATATACATGTGTGCCTGTACTTGTACATATGTTTGTGAGTGTATGCATGTATGTGCTTATATAGGCATGCGTGTGTACCCATACATCAAATAGCTCAATGAGACACAACCTTGAGGAAGAGAAAAGCAGTGATGGTTATTAAATAAACAGAAACTCCATTGGGCTAAAGAAGAGCCTGACAAGCAAACTGATAAAGACTCTAAGGACATTTAGGGAAAGCAACTCAAATCTTCTCCCTGTTCTTCCACTCTTTCCTGAACTCCTGAATTTTGCTTTTAGCAACTGTTGGAGACAGAATACAGGGCTGACCAAGGAGTGCCACTATCATATTATGATTCTATGGTCAAAATTTCTATAATGCACGTAACTTAAATTGCATTACAATTCTTTCCTAATTCTCTGGTGATAATGCAAACAGTTAGCAATACAATCAAAGTGATACCATTTTTCCGTGGAATGTTGATTAATCAGGCATTAAAATAAGCCTTAGTTCATTCAGCCCTTCAACTAAGAGTCATACAGCATTGTCACTTTATTTCTTCAGACTTTCTTCTCTGTTTACATGACAAATGTGGCAAGTATGCAAATATGTAAACACAGAGAGAATTTTACTTTGTTCGTACATGTTTAAGACTCTTTCCTTACTGATAAATACCTCTGCAATCCAGTAAAATTATTCACCAGTTCAAATAACAGAAAAAATAGCAAAGCAGATTTATGTAGTTCATCTGCAGGAGCACAATTGAAAATGATATCACAGAAATGGCATCAGCCCTTCACATTCCCCTTCCCCGGAAAATAATTCAGTTGGCTTGTTGTTCTCCCTTATCCCCAGAATTAGAAGGTTTAGTTGCATTTCCAAGCATCTTCCAAGGAATAAACTTCAGGTTCAGATTTCAATCACAAACTACCTGAAGGAAAGGAGAATACATTTCCTTAACCAACACATCTGCAAACAGGACCTTACCAGCTGGGAAGCTGAAGAAATAACTGAGCTTTCTTCTTGCCTTTTCAAAATACTTGTCCTTTGATATAAACTGCCAATAGACTGCAATCAAAGTCAGTACATTTTAAATATTAACTTTTCCTTCCCTTTTATTTTGAGTAAATTATATTATTCTAAAAATCGTTTTCCAAATTGTGAGTATTTTTGAAAGAATGTTGGCAGAAAAAAAAAAACGTTTACATTAGTTTTAATGTTCAGTACATGAAAAAGAATTTAATGTTTTTATTTGTTTTTGTTGCTGTTGTTAAATGAAATTAAAACAAGGCTGGGCTTTGAAATGGGATGATTTTTAAATAATTTGGGTGATATTACAAGGGAAGGAATCAAAACAGAATTATTATAAATGTCTGGATGCAATCACAGAGGCCCAGATAAGTTTCTCAGGTTCTAGATCCTGCTACAGTGCAGTTAAGAGGATGATGTGAAGAACCCAGTAATTTCAGGTGTAGGCTTCTCTGGATCTCCATGCAGGCTATTAGCCTGAGAGACCTAAATGCCAATTAATGTGTAAGTAAAGAATTTGAATTCTACTCAATGAAGGAGACGCCAGACCAGTGACATCAATTTTCAAACACTTGTTTCCTGGGTGAGACTTTCCATCACAGACCCTATTTAGCAAAAAAAACCATACATCAAAAGCTATGCTCCTATCTCTAAATTTATCACTCAAGACACCCCTAATGTAATCTCAACACAAATGCAGATTAAAGTAGGTCAAAGGACTGGGCTGTGAAAGTTACTGTTTCTCTCCACTGTTTTGAAAGGAAGCTGAAAAATGGCAAGTCAGGACCTACACTGTAGATACCTATACATGTCCGATGAATTCCATGTAATGGCACAATTTCAAATATTTTCTTTTCTCTTGCAAAAGGCAATGGCTTCTTGTCAAATTAAAAGGAAAAGGAAACAAGGACACAGGGTTTTTTTTCTCTCTGTCTGAACAACATTCAAACCTATTATGGAACCTCAACAGTATTGCATCCATAAAAATATGCTCCCCTACTTCACAGTGATCCCTCACACAGAAAGTGTGTCTGGAAAACTATAATCCAGCCATGTGGGAGTCTGACACAAAAAGAAATTGTAAGATGAGAGAAAAGAGAAGAGAGAAAAACAAAAAAAAAAAATTTTTTTTTTCCTGACAGTTGCATCCCTTTCACTCATGGGTACTAAGGAAATATTACTTTTATTCTTAGAAAGAATATGTCATATTTTTCTGCATCTGACTCCTCTAGCTATAGCAACCATGAGATTTGAATTTTGGGGTTTAACTGCTTTACTTGTAGGTATCTGCAGTCACTCTGTTCAGATCCCTGACCTTCAGATAAAACAGTAAAAATGAGTTTTGGCATTTTCTATGAATTTTTGAATAGAACTTCATAGCATTGTACATAATCACAATCTTTTAATTCTAATTTTTTTTTTTAATTTTATTAATATATTTTTGAAATAAGCAATTCTGCTCCAAAATATTTGAGACTTCTAAACTCACAGTCTTGAACTCAGTTTAGGTTGAAGCAGAAAGCTCCAAGCTAGTGAGCTTTGTTGTAACTTAATTATATGGCCAAGCTGGGTGTGTGAAAATATCCAGTGCGCACTGGAGAGTAAATTGCTGGGCTTGGTTTTTCTTGATTTACAAGTTGCTATAAGTGGTGCATGTTCCCAGGGAGTGGTGAAAAGTAGGGGTGTGTTAAACAGGTTTAAGTACATTTTGAAGAAACACTGTCAGGTTTGAAATATAGTAGATTTGGTGTACATCCTCCCTCCTTCCAAATTACATTTTCTGTTTCTGTGGTTACAAACAGCTGAGCTGCGCACTGACTCTCTGTTTAAGCAATACCACAAAATCCAGTGTAGCAGTTATGTGTCACACTGTTGCTTTCCTTTTTTTTATTTTATTTTTGCCATCGGTGGGGAAATGAAACTGTCGGAATTGCTATTCTCTGCACTCCTTGGAGAGCACAATACACTTGCCATTGAGTTCAGCCAGTAAAATCTTGTGGTTTTCTGCAAAAAATAGCTGTGGTGAGGACAAGCAGCTTCTGGATCAAACAATTTCTCTGCTCAGAGTTGTACAATAGTTGTTTCATAGTGCTGCTGGGGCCACCACTTCAAGGTCTGAAACTCTCCAGTATAAAGTCTGGGCTGAAAGCTCCCAGGAACCTTGGAAAAGTCACATGATTTTGAACCTAAATCTTTTTTGTTTCTCAGAAGTTTTGCATGGAGAATGGACAAAATTTTAAATCTTTTATACACATAGCACTGATTTTGAGCCTTGGAGTGGGTATTTCCTTCTTCTGGATATTCTACTGGAACTAAGGATAATTCCCACTGAAAATGAGAGTAAACTTCCTTAAACAGATTTCTCAAGAGATGTCTGGAATATCCATTTCAATATCTTGTTTAGTATAGGAGAATAGAATCAGCTGAGCAGAGTGTATATACAATACTCTGTATATACAAACAGCTATTTGCCATTATTGCAAACAAGACTGAAGTCTTTGCTTGGAAGGATTCAATGTTATTCTCTAGGCAACATTTTGAAACCACTTTTCCTTCCCAAAGCTGGTTAATCTGTTAATTTTATTTCTCTCTCCTGTGGCATTATGCTATAGAACTTACAGTGTTATTCAAAAGTCTATAAAATAGAAGCATTCAATGCCAAAAGGTCCAGGAGAATCATAGAATATCCTGAGCTGGAAGGGACGCACAGGATCATTGAGTCCAACTCCTGGCCCTGCATGGGAAGTCCTCAAGAACCACACCCCATGACTGAGATGATTGTCCAAACACTCCTTGAACCCTGGCAGGCTTTGTGTCATGACCTCCTCCTGGGAAGCCTGTTCAGTATTTAGTTATTTGAGTAAATATACCTTTTTTTTTTTTAATTCCCCCTTCCAAAGATAATAGTGGAGCACCTTGACATGCTCACAAATCATTGTTTGCCGGAACAACACTTAGTCCATGACAAGGGGAGAGTGGAGTTGTGACTTGCAAGTGTCATGGTTTAGAAGACAAAGAGCAGAGGGAGACTGAAATTTGGAAACAGGTATCAAAGTAACTGAAGAGGATTTGAAATAAGAATGAAGGAAAGATATGTCAAAGGAAAAATGGAAGTAAGCAAGAAAGGATCTCAGAGATCAAAGATCAGTCTGATTTCATACATTGACAATGCAAATCCCCCATGGTAGTGTTCATGAAGAGTTTCAAGAACAGTATCCTTGTAAATGAAGATAAGTGTATCCTTCTGTTTTAAGCAATGGTAGTGATGTTTGTGTAAAAAAACAGAAAAATCTTTGCCCGGAAATTGTGCACTTTAGAAAAACTGCAATCAAATGAAGAGAGACAGGATGAGCAGTGGTGTTACATGAGAACTATGTCGTGAACAATGCCTGGTATGTCAGCTATTCCATCCACATGGCTTGTGTTTGGAACAGATTAATATCTGAATTATGCTGCAGAAGGAGCAAATAAAGGCAAACACAGAGGATGAGAAAAGAAGGTTGATGAGTTTCAAACAAGGGAACCAAGTGATTTGAAGACAACGCCACAAACAAGTAATACTCAGAAGTTTGGACATGAGGGCAATGGCAGTTATAGCTTCTCAATACAATTTTTTCTCAGGGTTTTGCAAGGTCAGCCTCCTAAACTGCCAAAGACATCACTGCAAGGACTACATGTTCAGATAACACCACAAGATTGTCATGAACCAATATCTCTATCATTTATCTAACTGTACAGTGCAGTGATCCAGTAAATGGGTGCTGACAATAGGTTTTGCAGTGAACAGCAAGGGTGTGGTTTCTTTATCAGTTTAAACTAATCTAGTACCACATTCCCACTGAAAGTAACAGTTGTGTCTGGCCTGTCCTGCCTTTTGCCATGCTCTCCAACTAGTCCCTTGGATTTCCTTGGTCAGATCACCAAATATCAAGATTTAATTTTCTTCAAGTCTCATAATCAAAAGAACTGAAGCAAAGCATGTGGAGAAAAAAATATTCCTTGCAGGCCAAGTCCGTTCCATTGCCAGAGTGTAACTGGGTGGTTTACATCAGCCAGGAAACCAGCTTTTCAAGTTAGCATCTTAATTTAGTAACTGTTGTAACCAAAAAAAAAACCCCTCAAAACCAATATTTTAACCTCTCTCTGAACTCAGATGTATTGTTATAAGTGATTGTTATTAATAATTTCCCTGCCCTAACAGCTACACTTTTTAATACAAGAGGTGTCCCACAGGATTTCAATTGAAAGGATTTTCTAACACTTAAAAGGAACCATCTATGGCCTTTCTGAGGGTGTTCAAAGTTTCCTTCATTATCTTTTCTCTCATCTACAAATCACACTTTGTTCAGATCTCTACATGGATACGTATGGGAAAGGTTGATAAAAGCATAATTTGGTAAATATGGGTAATTTGCCAATTATTACCATGTCTTTTCCATATGGAGTAACTTTGTCTAATATCAACACTTTTTTCATATTAATGGTCTGATATCTTTCAGACACTGCTGGGAAGGGTAAAATTTGAGGATGGGATTTGAATGACAGGAGATATCACTTGAGGTTTAAAAGAAGCTGTCTGACCTCCAAAGTAGTCAAATGTGCTCCAGTACTTTAATCATCACTGCACTGGACTCAATCCAGTAAATATCATTTTTGTACTGGGTAGTCCAGAACTGGACGCAGTACTCCAGATGTGTCCTCACCAATGTTGAAGAGAAAAAGCAGCCTCTTCCTCATCCTGCTGGCAATGTTCTTGCTGATGTAGCTCAGGAAGATGCTGTCCTTTTTTGCCATGAAGGGTGTGTTGGCAGCTCATCTGGTTTTCCATTTCCTGAAAACTTTTACTCCAAGGGCCATTTAAGCAAAGCAACTTTCCAACCACTGGGTCCCCAGCGTGTACTGGTGCTTGGGGTTATTACTCCACAGATACAGGGTCTTGCCTTTACCATGGCTGAAGCTGAGATTCTCTCCTCCCTGTTCTCCAGCTTGTCATGGTCCCTCTGAATGGAGGCACAGCCACTGGCACACCAGCCAGTCTCCCTGTTTGTACCAGCTGTGAACCTGCTAAAGGTGCACTGGGCTGTTTCATCCTGATTATTCATAAATATGGAGAACAGCATCAGCCCCAGCACTAAGCCCTGGCATACAGCACTAGTGGCTTTACCAGATTAGATTCAACCATCTAAAGCACAGACCATGCTGCTTTGTGTAATGAAAGCCAATTTCTCTTCTTCCTAAGCAGCATGTACACCATATAAATTGCTACCATCCCAGAGGGAAGACCAAGCCAGAATTAATAACTTTGAAGAGAAGCCCATGCTTTCTCTCTTTAATTATATAGATCTTCTTTTCATGTGACAGCATTAACCTTCTTCCTTCCTCATTTTCTCCCATTCTTGCCATATCCCATCTCTGACAACCATGTAGAAAAAAATTAAGGGCTTCCTTGAACACTTCATTTAATAACAAACAAGAAGGAAGGAGGCAATCACTCATACATTGGCAACTCTATAATTATGAAGTCAATGAAATGTAAACCATCCTCACTGCTGCCTTCTAAATAATTTCTTGCAATTAGTAAAATGCACTGATTTATTTTCATTCTTCTGTTGTGACAGAAATTACTATCAAAAAGTTTGCAAAAGGAAAGAATACTAGAAGCCCAAAATCCAAAATTCACACACAGGAAGATGTTTAAATTCAAGCATAAATTTGTATCTGAGTACAGATGTACTGTATCTCATTAGCAGTAGTACTATGGAAGGTATAATAAACAACTGCTTTGATTTATCAACAAGGTACAGAATATGCATTCAGGAAAATACATGACCACACACTAGAAGCAGACTTCATAGATAGTATGCAAATGAGTGAAACTTTAAGCACCACTTTATGTGTTTTAATTTCACAGTAAATTTAATGTGTGTATGATATAAATATTAGTTTACTGAGCTTAAATATGGTCATGTACAAAATTAAAGTTCCACATGACAAGCTTTCTCTATAGTTGTCCTGAAAAGTGTGCCACCATACAATCAGGAAGAGTCTCAATTCTGGCCCCTGGGCCATTCATGCAGTCTCTGATCCCAAGGTGGCCACATGTCCCTTGTATTACTTTCTCATCAATTTGTAGTTAATGGAGTGGTCCTTAGTCCATTCCATTTCCTTGAGGAAATGGTGGTGTACACCAGTTCCAGGTGGCTGGAACTGGTTCCAGCGTTCCAGTTCCTGGAACTCCAGTTCCAGGTAGCTAGAGTTCAGAGTAAGGCTCCTGCAAGCCTGAAGACTTACTCTGCCCGCAGTAATTCTGCACTGACCACTCCTAGGTGACTGCACAAAGGGAAAGGGAATTTCAGGTGGCTCCATAAGCAGGGATCTCTGGCTCCATACATTATTTAAGACAGGCAGAGATGGCCTGACTCAACTTTGAACGTAAGTGGCAGACAAGTCACTGGTGTGATGAGGTCACATATCCTCTGGTTATGTCTGACCTCCCTCGAACTTCTTTAATTGTATTGTTGAGATCTTCGAGAGTTCTGCCCATAAATTCAGGGAGAAAGTTGAGATTAAGATCAAGAAAAGCACAAGTTCTGCAATTGTCACAAAGCAGCACCAAACACAAGGGATTACTTTAGTCCCTTGTAACAGACACAAGGAAATATCTGCTCACCTCTCACGGTGAATAGTGATTTTCAGTAAACATACCTAGGCATGTCCAGGTGTGAATTAATACACGTCTTGGATTGGGATATGCCCCAGCTATTGTTGCCCCTGCCTCCCAGCCCCATGCAGTGTCTTCAACTCACAGCAGCCATTCAGTTTTGTTACACTGAAGCTTCAAAGAAGGATCAGACTGGAGAGCTTCTGCCGTAGCTCAGAATCACTCAGTGCAATAGACAGAAAAATCTGTGAGGGGTTTATTTATTATTTCTGGCACCACAAGATGAATTTTCAGGAGGCTGCTCAAGCTGTATGGACAGATAGATGTATTAAGCTAATATAAGAGGAAGAGCAGTTCCCTTAACTTCTCACTGCAGGTCCTTGCACCTTCCTCTGAAGCTTCTCCCTCCAGGCTCCATCAGAAACAAATTACTGCCCTGGATAGTGGGTAGGTCTAATCTAATGTGTCCATGCCTCTCTAAAGGAAAACATTAAAAGCAGAAGTGTGCTTCTTCCTACCAGCCTTTGCAACAGAAAAGAGTGATTCAAAGTATGATATTGCCATTGAAATGTTACAAATATTAGAGTAGGGTTACCCCTCATTTTTAAGTGTGATAATTTTTTTGATTTAATTTTCTACACTGCTCCTTAAAAAAAAAATCAAGCCATATTTTCATCCAAATACTCATTAGTGCAAAGCTCACAGGACAGGACTATATAGACAAGTCTGAAGAGGAGACATAGTGCTAATTTAATTTAATAATCTATTAAGTATTTACATAAATACAGTCCTCCAAGGAAATAAGCTTTTATTTTGCCAAGAGCAGTTTCTTGAAGGATGATACAGCAAGAAATACTAAACATATTATTACAAAAGATTATTTAGAAGTAAAAGTATTAATTTTCATTATATTGGGTAATACTGAGGCTTCCCATTCTTTCAAAAATTAATTTATTCTCCTTGCACCAGTTGATAGTTGCTTTCAGACACAGGCAGTAGCTTTTTTTTCTGTAACAAAGTCGTATGTTCCATCCCCTTGGAAATACACACTCTGTCTGAAATAATACAAGGCTCAGATAGTTTTCACCTGACTGGGCAACTGTAGAGAATAAAACTGCCCCTCACCTTAGTATGATATAAGACAAGAACAGCAGTTTCCAGAGGGGCGGGACTTCCTCGCACACCCCACATACAGACCCTGACCTTTTCAAGGGCTGCCTTCTCTACTGCAGTTACATCCACAGCAATCCCTTGCCTAGTTTATATTTCCTGACAGATTATTTAAGGACTCAAACCAAAGCAAACCTATCCTTCAATGAAGAAAACTTCCTTTCAGGAATGTGGAGCTCAGGTAGCAACAGTATAATACAATAGCACTGTTCACTTATACCTCCCCATGCATTCTCCACTAAAAGCACTATGTAATTAATATTATTTCACAAAGAAGGAAAATTTGACTATAAATAAATTTTGACTTTGCTATTCAAGAAAGAAGGTTGCATAACAGAAACTGGTGTAAACTTGAACAATTCTGTAGCTCAGAGTTCATAGCAATGTTCACAGTGGTAAGAAAGATACAGTATTTTAACAAGGACGTTTTGCCAGAAAAATGCTGACCTATACAGTCCTATGCACTTAGTCTTTTGAAAGGTTAAACAAGTTTTTCTATAAAATTAAATTTAAATCTAAAACTAGAACAGCAAAAAACCTCAGCCTGCCTGTTGCCTCTACCCAGAAAAATGTAAATTCTGCAGGAAGGTCATTGTATGTGGAGTTCCCTACTAACATACATATATGCCTCTGTAAAGGTATCTGCATGGCTTGAAGTAAGTAGCTTGGTGTCTGCCTCACATCTAAACTGGGAGAGGAGCATCCAGATGACCTAAAAGGAATTTGGTGCAGTACAGGTTTTCAGGGTGGCTTAATGCAGCAATCAGTGCTTGGACACATAATATACCAGAGGAGAGGCAGAAGCTTTATTATAAAACAAATGCTATCACAGCTGGTGTAGTACAAAGGGGCCTCTCTTGTTTTATTCAGAGTTTATGACATGTTGTTTCATTTGTGATTGGTACCCTGCTTTTACCCAAGAAAAAGTGGCCACAGCTGTGCTGCAGCCTACCTGTTAAACCAGAGGTTACTATGCTCTCATAAACCAAGGACATTGCAATTTCTTAGTCTGGGCATTAACTCATTCATATTTTGCTCACATTCAAAGAGAATGAACAAGGGAAAAGCAGGAGCTCATTTTCCTAAATAAAATATTCAAACTACAAATTGTGGAACAGGAGGTTACATCTTCCCACATGTCAGACACTAGGAGAAATAACCATTCTGTTTTCCAGATGGTGCCTGTGGTACAGCTATGATTTATTTAGCTATTTTGCTTGTTATAACCATATATACCATAAAATTTTTTTCTTAGAACCTGAAAATTATTTAAAACATCACTTGTCCTGTCTGTGTATGCTTACATCTGTCCATCTGTCCATAAGCCTCCTGCTACATTTGACAAGGTAAATCCACAAGTTGTGTCTTTAGTTCTTTTCAACCTCCTGAAAAAAATACAGATTTCATAGTCCATCACAAAATCTCTCCTTTTTTCATCCTGCAACACCATAAAGTTTTTCAGTCCTCCAGCTGTGTTACTATAGTTATGATTGCTACAAATTGTGAAAGGTGCTTTATACCCTGAACTATATGAGGAAAAATTATGCAGATGAAACTAAGCTCAGAGCTTCCAGGTGTATTAGCTATCCCTTTCTAGTCTGCATCCTGAGCACACATTTTTGCCTGTGAGCATAATGAATGTCTCTGAATTACTTTGGTGTAGTCCTTTACATGCATTAATTTGTCTTCAGTTAACAAGAGAACTACCACCAAAAAAAAGCATCCACAAGCGGGATTCTAAGAGTTAAACAAAATAACTGCCACTCCTGTTTCTGCACAGATCACGCTGCGAAGACCATACAGACACTTGACAGACTTTATTCTGGGAACAGGTGCTTTTTATAAAAGTGATATTTAATGTTACACTTGCTTATTTGTACTGCAGATTCCCTGAAAACAGGGCGACACCGAATTGCCGTTCTTGGTTCTAGAACATACGTACAGCTTGGTGCAATGTGCACTTTGAGCACTAGGTGGAAACAGAGCAATGAAAATAAGACCCGATATCAACCCTCCAGCACAAAAAATGGAAGCGCTTTTCTCAGCATGACAGATCCCAGAAGGGAGGAATGGCAGCTAAAATCCACCTCATTTTGTTGGGGGACTTCTATCATTCTCTCTTCTTTCACACATGAATAAGAGAAAATATTATCCTTAGTCTTCTCAAAATTGATTTTTAATTTTCTTGCTTTAAATTTTGGAATACCTTTATTCAGAGTGCCCAGATACATTTCTGTTGGCTATTCTTCAAATATTTCCATGGGAATTAGACACATAACAATCTTTCCTCTGTTGCTATTGCAGTTTTGCAAAATTTTATGTTGAACATTGTTTAAATGCATGCAAACCCAATAGAAAGAAATTACAATGTCTGACTCAATTCATAAGACTGAATGATTTCTTTATTATAACTATACCAAAATACATTAATATACTATATAAAGGAAGATACTAAAACTACATACTACTTTCTCTAACTCTATCACAACTCGTGACCCTCTCGAGAGTCCAGACACAGGTGGATTGGATTGGCCATCAGGCTCAAACAATCCTCACCAGAATCCAATCAAGCAATTACCCCAGGTAAACAATTCTCCAAACACATTCCACATGAGAAAAACAAGGAGCGATAATAGAAATTGTTTTCTCTTTTAATTCTCCCTGTGCACCTCTATGAAAAATCCTGAGAGAGGGAGAAATGTGCTGCCACAGAACATATACTACTGCTTTTGTCAGCTGTCATTTCCTTGTTACAGATTCTAAGCAAACAAAATAGTGAAAATAGAAATATAATGCTTTCCTTTCACTTGCTTATGCAACAAGATAATCAGAACTAGAAAAGTTGCCCTAATTTTGCTCCTTTTATCAGACAGTTCTAGGAGACTCTTTATGGTAATGTTTTTTGGGATTTTTTTTCATCTCAGGAAAGAGAACTGGAACAATGTTTTGCATTGGATGGTAGCCATATTTTATACATTATGCTGCTTGTGGAAAACTTGGCTACAGAAAAGTCTGTTTGCAACAGCAGCAAAAGCCCACAGAAGTGAGGAGGAATGATGTGGCATTACAGCACAAGTGAGACACACCATAGCAGTTCTGTTCCAAGCATTCATGGTCAGGATGGGACATCCAGGCCTTCTCATGTTACTTCCAAGATTAATGGTGTAAGACCATCCATTTGAAAGAATATAGTCGTGATTTATGCAGCCTCAAAGGAGCCTGACCTAGTCATCCCTCATGCTTTCAGCTCTGTCCGCAGAGCTTGAAAGGTCTGGGTTAAGAAGCTGGTACAATAGTAAGGGACATCTCTAGTTTTATTTAGAGTTCATGACATGCTGCTTCATTTGTGACTGCAACCCTTTTTCATTTTCACTTCTTCCAAATTCTTCTATTTTTTTTTTCTTTAGCTAAAATATTAGTGATTACCAATAGGCTGCTCAATTTCATTATGCATGTTTGTCCAAGTTCTACATCTATGCCCACCTTTTAATCAAGAACAGACAACTTGTATCTCAAACCAATTTTATGAATTGAAACAGATTTCAACTGCCTGAGGTGACTTAGTCAATCGGCTCAGATGCCAGAACAAATACTCATACTGTTGGAATTCAAGTCAAAATCTGAACCAAACTTGAAACCTGTTGAAGCTTGGGGGTAACTAAGACTATTATTCCAGATCCAAGAAAATATAGTCTTCCATCTACTGGGTAAATATATTCAGTAAGTTAGATTAAATTATTCCAAACACATTTTCTAAATTCTGTAGGAACAAATGCTAAATTAAACTCAAATATCCGATAGGTGCATAAACCTACTGTCCACAGTCCTGAAGGGAGTTTGTGCATGATGTGTACAATGAAGATTAGATAGGTAAAGATAGAAATGCAATGATAGAATAAAACCTTAGGTTGTGAAAAGGTTTTGAGGAATTCAGGGCCTGTTGCCATTAAATTAAACCTGCCAGTGGGATACTGTATATTTCCTCAATGATTTTTGGAAATAGTTTAGAAAATAAATAAATTCCATAAGACAAATGTGTCTAGCTCAGTCCTTTGTCCCTCATGAGGTGGTCATCCCAATCCTTATAATTATGGTCATCCTTTGGAGAAGACAAATTTTAAATAGCATGAAAATCTCATGCATTGCAATAAAAGTGTCATTCATTCTTCACTTACAACTGAAAGGTGATTAATTCTTAAATAAAGTACAGAAATTGTTAAACACATCTTTAAGAGGTTCTTATGTACATTCATAACATCTCTGCTTGAAATAGTGTCAGAACATACTGGCATGCATTCAATTTCTCCTGTTTTTCCAAATCTGCTAAGTATTTAGAGACTGGATTTTGTATCAATGGGACTTTTTAGTAGTCTAGCTACATGACTGAACTGTTTCATGATGGCAACTTAAAGAATTCACGTATTGTTTCTGAAATAAGAAGAAAAAAAGGACTTTTTGGGACAGTCAGAGCCCACATTACAGATGGCAGGAGTACAGGGGAAATTCTACTTGTAAATTAAACAGACATTATATGGAAAACACTGCAAGTCAAGCACAGATGTTGGTTTTTTTTTTTTTTTAATTTCAAATTAATTCCCATTTTAAGTTCTCAGGTAAGCTTATTGCTACAACATGGACTTACCAATTTTGGCACTGAAGACTGTAGCTCAGGAAAGCTTTCCAGATGCAAAAACTTCCACTGCTCACAAAGCCTTTGAAGACTTGACCACTGAATTGAGGATGCCTGATGTGCCTCCAGTTACTTCCAACAGCTAAAACCCCTTTTCCACCAAGATTCAAGCAGACAGGAAGTTTACCTCTGCTGTTATCTGCTTTTGCTGGCTGGCAGTTGCTGTTGGTGACTGGAAGTGTTACTAGGAGTGGTTTTGGCTCTGAATAGGAGAGCTGTGAGTCAACATGTGGGATAAATCTAGACATGCCCAGCTTTCCTCCTGCTCTGTAAACACAGTGATCTGACACAGAAATCTGACTTTAAAGCACTTCAGATGCATTAAGTATATCTCTGCCTCTCTGACACATAAAGACTGTCTTCATACTCAGCCCAACAGTCATGTGGCACAAGTTCTTTTTTGAGGCACTTGAAATTGCAATGACTTCCTTGCCTGCAAGGTCAAGCATAAGTGATAAGCATCAAGAGTGAGATCCTGGCTGCTGTAAAACCAAGAGAAAAATCCCATCGATCTCAACAGAATAATGGCAGTGCCTCAAGACACTGCAGATCACTTTGGAGGAGACTTGAAACAGAACCCATTTTTTTCCTCTCCATTGTACTGTTCCGGCCACTTCTTTAAATCTTCTCCATCTGGAGCCAGTATCTTCTACCAGAAAACCCCTCATGACAGATTTCCCTGTCCTGTTTCTTCAAACAGGCTGCTTTTATATTTTTGTTTGTTTTGATCAAGTGAAATTCCAGCTAATACTGTTATCTGGAATATTTACACACTTTTTTTTTTTTTCTGGGTGAGTAGCTGTGTTAAAACAAGAGTCATTCAGCTGAGTTTTTTAGGGTATGTCTTTCTGCTACACATCAGGAGGATAGCAATTGCTTTCCTGGGTTTAATATCACACATACCACACAAATCTTGGCAGTATAGAGTATTTTCTGCAGACAGACTGGATTTTAGGCAGGTGGACAGCAATAAGCTGTATTTATTCATTGAAGCTACAAATTGACACAGTAAAAATGGAATTTCATATATGGAATGTTAAAGGAATATATTCAGTAGACAAACTGCTACTGTGCTTTTGCAGGAGAGGACATCAGGAATTTGTGTTTCAAATATTTAGAAATAAGATAGTCATAGACAGAAATAGACATACATGGCCATCTTCTTTGCAGTCACTGCCTAATCCTGCTATCTGCAATAAGCAGAACAAACAGATATAAACACATATTTCAAAATGTTTGAAATTAAGAAAATTCAAGGAGAAAAGACAGAAAGAAATAAGAAGACTGCTTCAGTGAAGTCAGGATTCCTCCATGAGTGGCTACTTATATCTGCTACTCATCCACTTAGGAATCTGTGCATTTTTGTCCCTAAAATATTTTAGGATTAAAAATAACATTTTGATCTTTCCTCTGACATCCTGTAAAGGCCATTGGCATCCTGTAAAGGCCAGTGAACTGCTCTGAATTTTGTTTATATTAGAATGCATTTTTGTAAGATAAAGTGGATAATGTAATTTACTAGAGAGTGTAGTATACATTTATCATAGATAGAAGAAAACTGGATCCTTGCAGTGATACTAAATCTGCAACCCAGGTATTTGCAGAATCCATTTGCAGGGCATAAAAAAATTTGCTCTTTACTCAAATTAGGCCATCAGAGTGGTAGGGAATGAAAGAATTCTCAAATGGTTCTCAGATCATTTTCCATCATCCTTTAACACTGTAAAATTTATTTGCCATTGGATCTTTGAGTAAACATCTATAGGTTAGTCTCTCCCTTACTCAACAAAAAGTTTGACAGCACTTGATTAAAATGTAAGTATCTTAGATGCAGAGCTGCTTGTAAGGCATATTTAGAAGTTGAAGATTTATCTAAAGCAAAAAGCAGTTTATCTGTGTGGCTTGCTTAGCTTTCGGATGCTTGTCTGCCTCTTGGTAACTAAAATGTACTGAAAGCAATTAGTTATGAGTTCTGCATACATAGGTATGCACATGCATGAACATACTCGTGTTTAATTGTTGCTGCATCAAATTTCTCTTAGGAGTCTTGGGTATCATAAACTGTAATATTATACAACCAAATAGACCAGTATCTGACAATACTCAGTGAACAGCACTGAAAATACCACTTACATAATAATACATTAGGTTAATACAATCTTTTCCTATTGAACTAGTTCATAACTGAAAATTTCTTAGAATATTTAGCATACACCATCATAAAATCACAGTGAATCATTAAGTAGCAGCCCTAACAGCATTTTAATATGACAAGAGTGTATATAATGTCAGTTAACAATGAGTGTAACTCTAAAAATACACTGTCTCTGTGTTTCTTGGACAGTAATTCAGGATGTGTTAATTTTATGATGTCAATCCTCTGTCACCTCATCAAAACCTTTGATTCAGTGCCCCATGCAAAATGGCACAAGTTCAAGAGCATATCAAGGAGTGGAGGGCTTAAAGCACACACAGTCACATACAAGTATCATCATGCACTCAGAATAATTGCTACTAAAAAAAGCCAGGGGCTATCGAGCAATATTTAAATTTTAATTCAGAGTAACTACAGTGTATTAAGCCCCTCTATGCAGTTTCTAAGTGGAGATATTGAAATATATTTTCCTTTCCAGCTTAAATGAAGGGAACTATTGGGGAATTCTCATTGACTGATGTTTCCTTAAAGTACAGAAAATTACAACAGACTTTCAGTTACAAGTAAACACCGCTGCTCTTTCATTGTTTTATTTAGATTAATTCATTTAGATGTAATTTAGATTAACGATCCAAAACCAAGCTGAATTTTGACTGATAGCATACGTTCTCATAGCTGTACTTTAAATAGAAGCCTATTTGGCACATAAAAAAAAAGGAAATCTTGTCTTACTACACACAATATATAGAAGTGTAACTTGTATTTTAAGAGTTCAGTTCATAGCATTTTGTGTTAACCTACTGTACCGTGCCTTCTATCACACTAAAGAAGATAAATAATAAATATGCATATTCTGTATAAATTGAAATTGACTACATTTGGTCTTGAATAAAGAAATCACAAAACCATGTCATCCATTACCATGCAGTATGGACACATGAAACTTTAAGAGAAAAAAATTGAAAATCCCAGAGGTGCAACTGTTTCATTCATAGAAGGTAGCTCAGCAATAAATGCTCAAATCTGTTCTTCAGAATTGAAATCACACATCCTAAACTATTCCAAGACATAGAGGGCAAATGACAGTCTTAAAGATGGCAAGAAATTCTTGCAAAATCTGCTGTGAATGAATCCAGGCTTGGTAGCTAGCTAAACCAGAAGGAAATATAATGTAATTACTCCCAGTGTTCTCACGGGGCCTTGCTCAGAGTCATAACAATGAGAAGGAAAGCTGTGCATCACTCTTCTCATTAATTAACCTGCTTCTTTCTGCAGGTGCAATGTAAGAAAAAATAAAATTATGGGGACATAAACTGTCACCAGGTCTCAGAGCTTTATTGTGCAGAGGGGCTCCATGGCAAAGCCCCTTACTCACCAAGAAGCAGGGAGCAATGCTTGTCTCTGGCTCTGCCAGAGGAGAGCACGCAGGCAAGCAGACAAAGAAGTCAGCTGGTCACAGCTTTCACAGAACCACTGATCTCACCCTCTCCTCCACTAGCACAGGGTAAAGAGCTGCTACCCTTTGACTGATTGGTTTTATTTTATTACCTACTCTCCTGACATATAAGAGAAGTTCACGCCCAGTTCTTGATCACTTAAATTAATTTGGAATTATTGGACACAAGCCAGCTGATGATGACAGAGCTTGGGATTTTTTTCTCCCTAAATGAAAGCAGTGCTGGGCAGTTACATCAGCCCTTTTTAGCAAGGCATTAATAAATCTTGTGGAGATTACTGATACTGATGATTACTCTCAAGCAATACTTGAGAGCTCAAGTTCCTGAAAAGAACCAGGTGCCTAAAATATCTATTTCTATGATTATTTGTGTATTGAGAATGTCTGCCTTCTCTGTACTGATGACATGAAGTTAGTTCATTAATTATATTAATACTATGGGAATGCTTTTCTTGATTCACTGTTATGTTTGTATAAAAGTAGTAAGAGTATGAATGGAATCTGCTTTATTTTGAGAATTTTTTCTCATGAACAGATGCCTAGGTACATTCATTGTCATTTAATAGCAGAGTTTAAACTTGTCTCATAAGTAACAAAAAAATATTGGTAAAAAAATGCTGCTTCTCACTGCCATGGAAAATAGCGACACTATTTTAATGGATGGACTGATTATGAAAAATGGATAAAAAAAAAGTATATGCCCAAATTCTATACAAGTGACTAAACTATTTCAGAACTGTGTCACCTGACCTACCTTGTCATTTTGCACACTGGCAAACTGCTGAAAAAAACCCATTTAATATAGTTTGGCTCTTGTGAGTCTTCCTTGCTTTGTGGTTTTATACCCATCCCTGGACATTCTGCAACCCTGCTTTTCTATTTCTTTAAACAAAGCTTCTGCTTTGATCATCTCTAGCATGTGCCAAGACACATGACAGATGCTCCAATGGTGCAGTTGTGCACCCTCAAAAGGAAACTTATTACTGGAGAAAAAAATAACCTCTGCACTCGAGATTAAAGAAAGGATTTACTCTTCCTTTGGTTATTCTCCTGCTGCAAGCAAAGTGCAACTGCCTCAGCAAATGGCCAGGAGATTCTCCCTTTTCTCAGCAGCAGTGAACAGCAGCTTGGGCTTGGATTGCCCAGATTTGCAAACACATGAAACCACCTACAGACAGCTCTCAGGAATGCAAAATGTGCAATAAAACATGTGGCAACACTGGATGATTAATAAACACATCACAGCTAGCAAATGACTACACAACTAAGTGGTAAAACAGTCAGCTTAATAGGAGGACACCTTACAAAATGCCTTCACTTTCAAAAATTTAGGGAAGGAAGGAAGGAAGGAAAAAATGGAGGCAGCAAAGGAGGGAGAAAGGGAATAGAAGGGAATGGAAGTGGAAGAAAATATAAAACAAAAGGGAGAGGGGTGGTGGGTGGTGGAAAAAATTTGTATTTGATTTTTTTATATATATAGTTTTAGATATTTTTTTTAATTTCCTGAAGAACTGCATGAGTAAATAAAACATTTATATTAGCGCATTACAGAAGTTCTACAGAACAGCCTTCACAATTTACAATTCTGAGTTTATTTTTGTTTTAACTATTTTTGCTGTAGTAGAAATCTGTGCTCCATCTCTTTCCCATCCCCTAAAGATTTTCTGACATAATCAGTGGGACTGTGTTAACAATTCAGAATGACTCGGTCATGTTCTTCTGCCAGATCATGCCCAACTGTTCCAATTCAAGCAGGAACTCCGTGGTTTCAGTTAGACACTTCAAATATGTCTTTCTGAAAATAAACATTATCCCTTATTTCCTGTGATCACATGTGAAGAGCCACACCTTAAAAGAGTCTTGAAATTTCTAAGATACCAAAATAGTGATGTTTATTGGTCCAAGTAAATCCCCTGTAAATAATTATCCAGAGTTAATTGTTTAAATACAATCATAGATTTGTATCCAGAAATAACATTTGTTGATATGTTTCATTTTTGTACCAAGGAAATTACCCTCTCCAATGACCAGGTATGAAATCTCTTTCAGAAAGGAACAAGATGAAAATAAACCCATTCACTTTTTAATAGGTCTCTGTCATCCTCTCTTCTAAATCTCAGAGGTATTTATGCTTATACAAGAGTCAGTTACAGTTCATCATGTTGCTCCAGCTCTACATTTGTAGCAGCACAATGCCATTAGTCATTTCCAGAACCATAGCTATTAGAGATTGAAGTGACCTTTTAATGTCATCACATCCTACTATCCTTATTCCTACTATCCATGGCAACAGACTAATGTCAAACACACAATTATGACTTCACTGCAAAATGTAGCAACAGAGAAGCTGATTTCCAGTTTTAAGCTAAAATTCAGAAGTCAGAGGCTTTTGTCATCCAAATCAGTGAAAGTTATTTGTATTCCATTTTTAAGTTGTTCAATAGTCAAGGTATTTCTAACCAGTCAGCTCGCACTGGTACCTAAATAAAAAATTGATTCTTTTTGGCAAAGGAGAGGAAATTAAAATGGCCACATCATGCAGAAATTGGTGTTTTATCCAGGAATCTTTCAAACAAAGGACAGTTCTTTATAACATGGGGTGGACAAATTTTTTCTGTCTTCCTTACCCCAATCAAATCATGAAGGATCCTGTATTGCAAGTGTGGAGTATGTACAGGCCCATATCCATTTTATATAATATGGACTCCAGTGCAAAGCAGTTCACAGTTATATTCCGCACCCCCCTGCTGGAACCACCCTGCTCCACATCAGACTAAAATAATACATCTGCAATACAAGGTGTTGGAACCTGGGATAAGCACAAGGCTCACCAGGACTGTAGTGTAAATACACATTTGGAGATGAGCAGTCTCAGTCGGCTAAATGTATCTGGGTGTGCACGTATCTGAAATGCAGCTCTCTGGGAAGATATTGAAGCTTGCTTTAGCCTAATTGCAATACAATGCAGTTTCAATGTAGCACCACACTTATGGGAATTAGCCCTTCTCGGAGGTAGGAATACTCACCCTGGGCCACTGCCAGGCTGGCACACATCTACTGCTTGTAGGACCAGAGCTGATGGTCCTACAGGGACCTACAGCTCCAGAGGGGCCTACAGCAGATGGTCCCTGTGTACAGGCTGCCCATTCCAAGTGCACTGTGCTTCACTGAAACTCACTGGAGAGTTTGCTTGCTATAAACATGGCACCTTAGCATAACAGAAACAATAATCAAGCTTCTTTTTTTGTGGTTAATGACATTGCTGCAGCAAAGTTGCTTGGCTTGCAAGAGTTTGAATGCTAAGAGTAATCACATCAAGATCATCTATCAAGAATTGAGATGTGTGACTCAATTTTGTAACTGGACCTACGTCTCTAATAGGATTTAAAGGACATTTCAGAAATAATTAAAACCCTCACAACTAGCATAGAGAGTTAGACTCCTATGACATCTCACCTCTGATATAAACCCACAGGCTATTGCAGCTAAAGACCTACAGTAATATAGCACTAGGTAAGTGCAAAGTGCTTAAAAATGTACTCAGACAAGGTCATGTGTGAAAGGCAAATTATTTTGTAATGAAGAAGATTCATTTCCCACTGCCATTCCAGTAATCAAACAGAACAAAAGAGATATATTCTTGATTTGTCTCTATTCAGATGAATTCATACTGAAATAAAAAAAGATATCCTTAATTTCTCTTCAAAAGGACTGAACAGGACTACATAAGGGCTTACTTAAGGAGTTGGCTCAGAGCTTTGTAAAATGTAGTGTTAGGAAACTGAGCATCTGTGGTTTTATATTTCAGGGATGAGATGATGCAAGGTTTTTCAACCTTTAAATTACAGCTTGTGCAAGCAATAATCTGTTATTTAACAGATTTGCAGATGTGTCCATCTCCAAGGTAATGGGCATTGCATTTCTGTCATTCAAAAGGCTGCAATTCAAAATTAATCAAAGAATGAATTAATCCAATCCTCTCCTTCTCTAAAAGCTTCCAAACACTACTTGGGGGGATTCTAGCATAGACTAGAATAGATTTGTATACAGATACTCTTTGAAGAGTGAATTTTCCATCTCTATTTTAGAAGATAAAGGCATGGGAGGAAGGGAGGGAGGGAGGGAGGGAGGGAGGGAGGAAGGAAGGAAGGAAGGAAGGAAGGAAGGAAGGAAGGAAGGAAGGAAGGAAGGAAGGAAGGAAGGAAGGAAGGAAGGAAGGAAGGAAGGAAGGAAGGAAGGAAGGAAGGAAGGAAGGAAGGAAGGAAGGAAGGAAGGAAGGAAGAAGGAAGGAAGGAAGGAAGGAAGGAAGGAAGGAAGGAAGGAAGGAAGGAAGGAAGGAAGGAAGGAAGGGAGGAAGGGAGGAAGGGAGGAAGGGAGGAAGGGAGGAAGGGAGGAAGGGAGGAAGGGAGGAAGGGAGGAAGGGAGGAAGGGAGGAAGGGAGGAAGGGAGGAAGGGAGGAAGGGAGGAAGGGAGGAAGGGAGGAAGGGAGGAAGGGAGGAAGGGAGGAAGGGAGGAAGGGAGGAAGGGAGGAAGGGAGGAAGGGAGGGAGGAAGGGAGGAAGGGAGGAAGGGAGGAAGGGAGGAAGGGAGGAAGGGAGGAAGGGAGGAAGGGAGGAAGGGAGGAAGGGAGGAAGGGAGGAAGGGAGGAAGGGAGGAAGGGAGGAAGGGAGGAAGGGAGGAAGGGAGGAAGGGAGGAAGGGAGGAAGGGAGGAAGGGGAGGAGGAAGGGAGGAAGGGAGGAAGGGAGGAAGGGAGGAAGGGAGGAAGGGAGGAAGGGAGGAAGGGAGGAAGGGAGGAAGGGAGGAAGGGAGGAAGGGAGGAAGGGAGGAAGGAAGGAAGGAAGGAAGGAAGGAAGGAAGGAAGGAAGGAAGGAAGGAAGGAAGGAAGGAAGGAAGGAAGGAAGGAAGGAAGGAAGGAAGGAAGGAAGGAAGGAAGGAAGGAAGGAAGGAAGGAAGGAAGGAAGGAAGGAAGGAAGAGATTTTTCTTTGACTATTTAACATAAGACATAAATAGCTGCATATGTTTATGACTAATATCTGCAGTGGTGCAAGCAAAAATAACAGTTATTTCTCAGAAATAAAAGCCGAGTTCAATGAAAGGAAATAATGCTGTATGTGTACAATCACTGGGAAACACCGACTGGCATTTTCCCTTTTGACCTTACATGACAGTGTTACATTCCAATGGAAAATATTGCCAAGTCTCAGTTCAGCATAATCTGACTCTGAGGAAAATACTGTGTAGCAAACAAACAGAACTGAAAACTGTTTCAATATAAAAAAAGTCAGGCTTGGAGCCATCAGCATCTCTGAAAGCCTGTTTATTCTGTTGCCTGAAATCTGACAGGCCCCTGATGAATTAAATGTACTACAATTAAAAGAAGTGTTTGGGGCAAACTAGAAACGCTTTGTTTTCTTTTTCACACTAGGACTCAGCTGACTTACATACCACATCACAAGATGCAAGGATGGGGCAACTCTGCCCTTCTTGCTGTGTGACATAAAACTTAAAAAAAAAATACTATGATAAAATTAGAAATAGAAATCTTTAAAGTTTAATATTATACAAGATATTCTGTAATACAGGATTTTTTATTTTTTTACAGTTCAGTTTCATGATTTGGAGTTTGTGGCTGTCAGTTTACAGAAATAAATCTCAGAGAGTCAGATTTGCGTGGGACCTAAGTGCTGCCTCAGCTTTCATAATGCTCTCTTTGCACTGGGTTGGAAATATCAGGCTGTTAACATGCTCTTTCTGAAATAAAGGAAATAGTATGTTTCACTAGGAAACATGTAAGATTTTACCAGATTGTCAAAAGTGTTAGTTGAAATGAATCTTCTAAAGATTGACCTTTTTGCTGTGCTGTCCTTTTTTCCCTTCTGAAAAATTTTCAGAGTCTGACCCCTGAGAAATTTTTGATTTCCCAGAAGGGTCAGATAATAAAGGCACTGTCTGTGAAAAGAAGCAACACTGTCCCTGTACAAAAAAAGTCAGACTTCTCTCCCTTTTTCACAGTCAGGACAAGGATACTGAAGAAATATTTTTTGAGGGCTTTTCTCTGCACCTATACTGCTACTGCCTGGGCTGGGAGCAAAGAGATGAAGGTTCCCCACAAGAAGGTGGCCCAGCAGCTCCAGAGGAGACTATGGATCCAGAAAGAGATCCAGAAAGGTCTTAAAAAGAAGTCCACCAGGTTATGTCTATATTGGCAGACGGACACTGACATTGTGATTTTGCCTTCTCTATTGTTAAGGAGTAAACCAGTCCCTGGTATAAGGACCTGACCAGTTCCAAAACAAATTCTCAGCATAGTCCCAGAGTTAGAAAAAAGCATGCACTATTTCCCAATAGATAGCTGGGATGTAGCAAACTTGTTTATGAGCCTTCAGTGGTAAGAACAAGACTAGTCCATGCCAGCTGGCCAGAGAGGATTTAAGCAAGGATCCTGGCACGGCTGTATTTGCAAGTGCAGGGATAGCCCTGCATTGATGAGACAAAATCTGTGGTGTTTGCTATTAGGAATGGGATGAAATCAGCATGACTCCTAATATTAATAACACTTGTGGAAGAGCCAAGAGACACAGAGAGGTGAAAAACCACTTATATCCTGTAGAGCAGTAATGTTGATTTTAGTAGGGAGGAAAGTAGATGGAGTGAAGGGATGTGCTGTTCTGAGGAAAGGGGGAAAATAAGCTCCTCCCAACACATTTTTTACATTAAATGTCCAATGATTTTCTTTTTTATTTCTCACTGTTTGCAGATGTCTTCAATATTTTCAGCATTCAAGTTTTTTTGGTGTTCCTTTGTATCTTGGTCAATTATATTTCATGGCTTTGGGAGCTATTGGCATTACAGCAAACCAAGATGGGCTTTCCATGTCATGGAATTTTGTTATATATTCAAAATGCTGAGTAAACTCCCTCAAATTTGCCAATTTTTTTAGACAAACTATTATGAGGTAAAAAAGGCTAATTAAGCTGAATGGAAAGGAGCAAGTGCACGTCTATTAAATCATCATACTTTCTAATCTTTTCAAATGGGTTTTCTATCTGTAGACAAAGCTGATCATCAAGTTCAGTAGCAAAAATAAGCCCTCCTTATTAATTTGAATTTGCTGGTAATGTTCACTGCCTCTGCAGTGAGAAGTCAGATGAAATCCCAAGAAGCCAAGTGGACAAATTTTAATAATTTCTTTGTGTTGGAGGAGGGAATGGTAATTTTATATCATTACCCCTTTTCAAGATTATCCAATTGCCAAGGTTAAAAACCTGTTTTTATCACCTTTAAAATTACTTTGAAACAAATAAAGATTATTTGCATTATTTTCATTTGCACTTGTAAATTAAAAGAAAAAACTCATTTAGACTCACCAGTTTTAAATCCTTTCCTTTATCATTGTTAACACAACAAAGTCAAAAGAGATTATTAAACACTACCTCTTCTTTAGGAGTTCATTAAGATAGATTAAATGCTAGGTTTTGGCTATCTCATTTAATTAGAAGATAAATTTCATTTTGGGACACAGAACTACTAAAGCATATTAACAGCTGTTTTAGATAGTTGTTAATTTAACCCCCAAACCAGCAAAGATTTTGCATGTCCCTGAGCCCAAAATTATGTGGATATTTTCCTTTAACATAGAGTGAGCTGAATTGAATGTTGATTTTATCTGACATCTACTTTTGCTGTAGTTTCATTTCCTGTATGAACCTGTTCTGCAATGGCGTTTTCACTGATAAATAATACACTAGATTCTAATGAAAGACTGGAGATCATCTTGCAGCATTTCTTACTGCCTTATGAAATAGTTGTTTCACCGATTACCTCCTCACCACATCTTCATTAAACTGCCACACCCATATAACAACTTACGACTACAACATAGAGAATACATAAATTTAAGGAATGTAGGGGCCCCCATGCAAATTTTGTTTCCAGCAAGAATCACAAGAAATTGACAACATAATAGAGATACCTGGAAAGTTTTGCTAAGATGGTCGGGGGAGAGAAAAGTCTGTGTCCTAACTTGCCAGTGCCATTTGGTGTGGCATCTGCTGTCTAGGTGGCAGCATTGCTTTGGAACTCATCTCTACAGGGATGTCTTCCCACTGCACCACGGGGCAGAGCTAATCCTGACAAGTCTAAATCAGCTAATGATTTCACACCACAGGAAGCCAAGTTGTGGAATGATGACAGACTACAATGTGCCAAGTGCCACAGACACACCAGAGATGTGCATGTGAAGAGAAAGATGAACAGAGGCATCCTCCAGAACGGATCCATTTTCTTTCTACCTAAAAGAGCCTGGGGTGGAAGCAGTATTGGGAATGAATATGTGTCTCTGTATCCAACACTGCAAGAGCAAGTCTGCTTTATGCGCCCTACCCCCAAAATCACAGACTCGCCAATCACCTTCTTGTTTTGTATAATTTGCTTTATGAGGACTAACTTAACATACATATCCCAAGTGGCACACCAACTATAACCTGATAACTTCCATCTGCTTCACCTCCGCAAAGATCCCAATCCAGTACTTGATATAAAAATATGACAAATTCCAATACAGTGAGGTTCCATAAAAATAGCAAATGGACTTTGTAATTTTTCTTTATGCACCTACAAAGGCAAAGATGATGGTGTTACCCACTCTTTGTCAAATTATACAAACATTAGGACACTCACCAGGACATGGAATATATTCCACCTTTTGTCCTGAACCTGATGGAGACTCAAATCCACATCTCCCTCCTCTGAAAAGATAATCTAACCATGGGTCTATGAGCTATGCTGACAAACAAACAAATGGCAGAATTGTATAGTGCCACAGCTCCAGAAACAGAAGGAAGAAGCATCTGAACCCAAAGTAGCCTGGTACAGAAAGGATTTATCTAGGATGTGGAGAAGATGGGATTGAGCTCTCCATCAGCAGAGTAATGACCTGAATCTTAGTTTTTCAATGCTTGAGCATGAGCTGAAATTTTAAAGTAAAAAAAGCAAGGAGAACAACTCAATGCCATGATTTCGACTTTAAAAATTAAGAGTGTACCCACCCTGAAGGAAAAAAAAACTGTCTTCAGGAGGAGACTTTTAGTAGTACATCACAAGTAGAAAAAGGCTTTGTAAAAAGAAGCAAGGCACAAAAAGACTCATAGAGCACACGCTGTGCCAATTCAGATGCTGTACTTGGCTTGGTGGTGCCATCCCATGAAGTGCTAGGCAGTCTGGCTTTGAATGCTAGCTCAATACTGAGAACCACTATTACCCTTAGGAAATAAATGGAAAATCTACACCACCTTTGCATGGCTGCAAAGGAACTCTTGAACCACAGTTCAATGAGGGAAGCTTTTGTCCGTCCTCTGCTTTCTGCTCCCTCCGACGTTTCCTTCAGCCAAGACACAAAGAAGGTACAGAGCCTTGTTCTTCCCCTCATATTTGACTTGGTGAACCTTCTGTTGAGCACTTAGGGAACTTGTTCCATTTGCAAAGCATGCAGACACCCCAAAGTGTTCTCACCACTCAGTTAATGCTTTTTCTTGTCTAATTTCATCCTAGAATTTTGCCTTTTAAAGCACAAATATAATGTCCCTGGATAATAAGATAAGCTATTTATTTTTACACCTATTAAAAAGGCAAGTCCTGGGTCTGAATCTTATTAAATTATTTCTCTACAAGCTTGGTGTTTACATTCTATAGGCACATGGGAAAACATTGTAAATATTTATAGTACTCTGGATGAGGAGACTTGAAAATTAGCAGAAAGAAGGTTTCCATACTGCAGTGAAGACTGTGAACATTTGCTTAAGATGTGCCTATTTTCACTTTGAAGGCTTGCCAGGTGGTAAGACTGAGTTAAAGTACCTGGCAAACATGAGTTCTGGGTACATCAGAGCTGTCAGTTGGGCCTGCTCCTATTGCCCACATGCACATGCTGGATCCTTCATGGAGCAACTTGGTATCCACGCAGCTAAAACCTGGAAATGACTCAATGATAAAACTATCTCAGGGCCTGCTCCAATAAGCATTATGGGTGGAAGCAAGCCAGCTCCCATCACCTCCACCTGGCCCAGCCTTCAAACTCCTTCCTAGCAGGCAGTGAGCTGTCATAATATATAACTCCTTATGCAAACACACTTTTGGCATCCTGCACAAATACACCAGTGTTTAAGATGCCTGGGAGTAAGTGGCTGCAAGGGATAGCTGCTGCATCTGTCATTGCCTAGTGCTATAGATAGGGCCAGGCTGCTCGAGGGGGCGTGCAGCAAGTTGTAGAACACAATTCACTGATTGAAGAAGTGGGAATCCATCCTTAGAGCAGGTGGTGGGACCAGCACAGACACAATCATCCTTTCCCTGCTGAATCCTTTCAGACAGAGGTTCTGTGCAAGCCAAACCTAGAGAAGCTGCAGCTGAGGAAAGTCTAGTTATGCCAACTACTGAAGCTTATTTGAAGCTCATTTCCTGCTAAGTCTCAGCTTGAGAACTAGTATCAGCCAGTCATGTACTGAATGCCCTACTTACTTTACTTACTTGCCTATTTTTTGGGGAGGTTGTTGTTTGTTTTTATTTTAACCACTGATAGAGCCAGTGCTGAATGCTGTAGATCAGGTTTGGCTAACCAGCGTTGCCCTGGGGCTTCATGCTGTGTACAGATTCCTGCATACACACCCTACTTTTTCTTGTTTGGTGACTCCTCCGGATTCATTGTCCACTTTCACCCCAATGTCTCTTTCTATTTTCTGTCCTTCTTGTGGCTCTGTCCAGATGCCTTATAATCTGCATTTTCTAGGGTCTGTAAACAATTTTGTTATTTTTATCTACTTGTATTTTTACTTGAGTTTTTGGTGGTTTGTTTTTGGTTTTGGTTTGGTTTTGGTTTTTTTTTTTTTTGCTTTATGTCAGCTCTGTGATTACCTGCAACCTATAACATAAGAACACAAACACATAGTTCAAGGTTTGGGGATTCTCTTCGATCATTAACAACTATGATTAGATGATACCTCTGAACTCTACAGAGAACTAGTAGAACTCATCATCTACAGTAAATAGAAAGTCAAAATCATTGTAGTTTTATGAGTTATTATTCAAATAAAGTGAAATTTTATTGAAAATTGCTTTTGGAATAAATATTTAAAGTAAGAATTTATAGTTATTCAAGCAGTTTATAAAAATTAACATAAGACGTATACAACTTTATGCCTTTTAGACGGTGTTTTTTCCCAGCAAACGTTTTTCTTTGGCAATTTTTCTCCACTCAGAACCAAATAATTACTGACTTACATATTGCTCACTGTATTTCTTTGGTCTATAGACATCTGTCTGAAAATCTGATGACCTCATAATATTATAACTGATAAACTCTTTTCTTCTTATATTATTATTAAATATAAGTATTTTTCTATAACTGAAAAGATTTTTTTTCATTTTTGCACCAATTAGAATTATAATAAAAAGTAGATTAAGAACTTAAGCATTCAATGGATATATTAATATCTATATTCTAAAATTGTTCTCTAATATATTTCACAAAGCCCATTTCATGATGGTTTCTTATTCGGTGGTGGTAAAATTACCTGAGATTCTTCTACAAGAAAATTATTTGTTACAAAATCTTTTTTACTCTAAGTGTGCTATAATCAAAGCCTAGTGAAACTTTTTTCATTCCTCATCCATTTCACCTTTCCCAAGACAACTTCTCAGCCAGGCTTTACTTTCATTTCACATTTCATCAACTCTGCACATGACCCTATTACTCTTTCCACCTTGCAATATCTCTTGGTACTTATATTGGCTAGTCAACAAAAATCCCTGGAGTGGCAGCAGGCTCTCACTGACCTGCCGTGTTGGTGGGTTCAAAATTAGGCATGAGCCACACACAAGCCAGCAGTGCACCTCGGCAAAAGATGCCGAAGATGGCTGACATCACCCAGAACTGTATTAATAGGAGATCAGCCAGCATTTCTTAGGTCACATGAATAATAGTGTCTCCAGTTTCAGGCCTTCACTACAGGAAGCAGCAATAAAGAGTGATGAGTTCAGCAGGGGCAGTCAGGATGATTGTAGCTGGATCATTTGTCCCATGAAGTGATGCTGTAGAACTGGGACTTGCAGAGTCAGAAGAGATGGCTTTGTAGGGACATGACAGAAGCCCCCGGTATCTGCAGGGATTTCAGCAAGGAGATGGAGCCACAGTGAGGCTGAGAGGCAGGAGACACTAATTAATACAAGAGTGGTTCAGAGAGGATATGAGGAAAACCTTTCTTCCCATGAGCATTGTCAGGAGGAGCAGGTTGTGCTGAGAGGTTATGCCATCTCCATTCATGGAAGAGATGACTGGATAAATCCCTGAGCATCCTGGTCTGACCTCAGAGTTGGTCATGATTTCAGCAGGAAATTGGGCTAGACCTCCCAAGGTCCCTCCTATCTGAATTATACTGTAATTCCGTGGTTACAAGGGTTGCCTGCAGAGCAGCATTAAATATCACATAATACAATTCTCATAGATCTCCTTATTAAAATTGTTCAGACTAAGCATTTTGGTTAGCACAAAGACTGCATTTCATCACTTGTAACATTCATAGCTGATGGTGAGATCTAAAGCTCCAGCTCATTTCATACACCCTTTGCTATTGTGTAGAGACGCTAGAGCGCATTCATGCTCTTGTTCTTTGCCTTCTGTCTCCTAGCAACTCCATCTGCTGCCTTATTTTGAATGTTGGAAGTACAAGTCAGATTTATTTTTTCTAGTTGGGAAAAGCTGCTCCTTCCCCGATTCCAACATAGCTTAACACACAGTTTTATATTTAAGATGCTGGAGTGCCTTTTGCACAAGTAAAGATGATTTCATCCTGCATTCTGTCATGACAAGAACCTCTTTTCCACAGATCTAGGCCATTTCTTTACCCATGGGTTCTTGACCACATAGGAATTTTGGTGACTATTAGTATTGCCCGTTGTCTGCAAAAATCGTTAATCCACCTTTGGTTTGAGGGAATTATTCTGTTGGGTTTTGTTATTGGTAATTGTTTGGTCTTTCATGCGCTATAATTAGACATTCTCTGGCATCCATACTTCACACAAATCTCTCTTACTCATCCCCTGGCACATGACATATTTCCTTGCCAATATTTGTGGAGCACACTGTGAACTGAGTGGCGCTGAGAAGTACGTAATGAAAGTGCTTATCCTGTACATGCCTGTCAGTTACACACCCATTAAATTTAACTCATCCAGCTCCACTCTGATATTTTTATCCTTCACAAGTGACTAACCATCACAGCAACATAATCTCTAATCCCTCCAATGGATAAAATGATCAGGTGATGGGTTGAAAAAAGGAGGGAAAAATCAATCTGCACATGGAGGATGTGACTATGCCTCAAGAGAGCACCAAAATATTGCAAAATATTTCACCTTTCTTAAAACACTTGATTATTTATATGTGGAGGACTGACATTTATTAACAAAGTAACAAACTCAAACCTAAGCCTTCTTTGTAGCCTACAGAAAAATCATAATGACTTTAATGTATCTTCAACAGAAATGGAGCTGAACCTTTTGTTTTAGAGGTCTCTGGTTCCTTAGTCTGTTTTTTTCCCTCTTCAATAGCTTAATTCCTTTCCATAGCTGGAATGTTTATGTCAGTCATCTCTCCAAAGCTCCTTCATTGATCTTTGTAACTGCTTCAGGCATTGCTTTTTCTGATATTAGTGAAATACACTGTCAGGTTGCTCATTTCTGGAGTGGGGGCTGCTGAAAATTTGAAAAGGTGTATTGAGTGGGAAAAATAATATGTCTTTAATGCATTCAGGTTGGATTGTATCATAAAACAGAATCTGAAATAGGAAAGCAGAAAGTGCAAAGGCTACAAAGTAATTTTTGGTAAATATTCAAATGAATTTTCAGTTTTATAAATCATCATTCCTTGGACTCTCTCTTTTGAGCTATAGGACTGAGTCATGACACTGAAACCAAATTAGTTTAGTGGTTGTAGCAGTTTTAGGAGAACAGATTAAAAGGAAATGCAATCATCAAAGTACATAACAATACAGGAAGCTTCCTTTATACAACATATACTGTTTAGCTGTAGCACAGCCAAATTATTTATTTTGACTCCTTTATATATTATTCCTGATATAGAAGGCTGAGTTTCAAGAAAACCCACACAGCAATGGTGTCCAGGATATTAATTTTTAAAACATTCCCAAGCAATAGCTAATGGCCCATGGTTAAACAATACACGTGATCGTTGTGTTGGCATATGGGTGATGTCATCAACTATAAAAACCCACCTCATTCCAAATTCCCATGTGGAAAAAAGGTAGAATGTAGCCTAACAGCCCTTTAGTCTCCCTGAAATCTGTTCAGGCTGCTGCAAACAGAACCAAGAATCAGCCAATTTAACAGAGCAAAATTATGAGAATGAATTTATCCTCCCAAACATTTTGCCCATGACAGAGTAACAAATAGAAAACAAGCATGGAACACACTGGCTGTTTGTGTTTATTCTTCTGTAGTTGCCCCTGGAAACAATAAAATTAGCAGGTAAAAAAGTATAATAAGATACATATTGATTTTATTTGACAAAGAACATATAGTTTTTAAAAATTTAAAAATAGCTGGGGAAAAAAAATTGTGATCTTTAATTTGAACAACTGCAGTCTTCTATCATAGTGAACTAAATGAACCAGGCAAAAAAATACCAGGCAACTGACACTTAAATCATATATATCTTCTAGTTTGCAGCTCAGCATCTGCTGCATCATTTCTCAGATTTCAAAGAGGCTGGGAAGAGAGAGACCAAGGATAAGAAAAAGGCATATTTCCAGCTGAAAGCATGTATTTTTCAGTGACAAAGGGCTACAGGCCATTATCCATTGCTATTACACAATAGAGGAGCACTCTGAAAGTCTCATTTTAATTTAAAGAAAAATCTACCTCTCTAATAGCAATTTGAGGGGAGAGGATGGTTACAGGAAAAAGAAACTTGACTCAAACATGCCAAATTTTCATGTTCAGGAATAATGAATACCCGCTTTTCCAAAAGCAGTAATGTTACAGTGCAGAAAAGCTGTTTCCAAGGAGGGGTGACACCTTCCGGTATCTCCAGAAACCAGCTCAGGGAAGTTCTTTCATACTCTGCACTAGTTTTTACTGCCAGAGTAGAGTTCTGATATCAAGGATTTCCTCCTTAGAATGAAAGGGCCATATTCTTCTCTTACACTTGTGGAAATCAGGGGAGAAAGACAATAGAGTAATACCAGCACTGAAGCAAGGAAAGGATAAGAGACAAGAGCTTCAATATAGATTTATTTATCACCCTTTCATTAAAAGGAATTAGAGTTAATTAGCCCAGCTTGTAGCAAAATTAAGATATTCCATGCATATCCTATTTAGCCTTTCTATTATCTTTCCCTACATTTTCTCTGCATCTGTCAGTGTTTCCATAAAGGAGCGCATTAGATGACTTTACCCCACATCATTGGCAAAATGAATATTTTTTAGTTTAGAATCAGATCAAAATACTGTAGCTCCAAAAAAAAAACCCAAAAAAAAACCAAAACAAAACAAAACAAAAAAAACCCAAAAAAAACCAACAACAACAAAAAAAAACCAAACAGAAAAAACATTTGCCACAAAGAAAGCCAACATTGAGCAGCCAGTTCATGCCAATGCCAATAAATCCCAAAATCACCAGCCAGTATTTCACAAAAAAGACATATCCATAGACTAGAATTTAGAGACTGGCGCTCAGCACCAAAATGGGATGAAGTGGTGAGGTTTCCTTCCTTCTCTGGTGCTCATGAGCTAACCATGGGGGTGCTGCCAAGCCCTAACTAGTCTGCTATGGTCAGAGTACCAGTTCTCATGAAGTTTTAGGGGAAAACTGATAACCTGCTGGGCCTAAGATTGGGGATGCTTTTTCTTCCTCCAAACAATAACCTTGTGGCAGTTCTTCAAGTCAAACAAGCAGAGGTGTGGTCACAGCTGGAACAAATGGCTCCTTCCAGTCAGGAGCCATTTCCTTCACCACTGGGGAATATTTACTGATTCCTACAGATTAAAGGCACCTCTCAAAAACAATTCCTATTTCTTAAAGTACATCTGAAGGATAATGAGCTGTGTTAGGGGATTTCAGCTGCATTCTCCATGTTCCTCATAACCATTTCCATTTTTCAGGCAGTAAGAAGGCTGTACTGGAAAGAGGGAATACTCTCGATTCTTCCTGCTGACTATTTTTTACCTTGAATAAAACAACTATTTGTGACAGGGAGTGTCAGCACACCAATTAAGTCTGCTTTCCAATTGGGTTCATTACTCTGTATCCTAGATTAATGCAAGTATTTCATGCAGGGTCAAATTGGTGTCTTTTTAAAGATACCTTTCCTCCATGTGTCTTACTGACCAGCAGCTGTAACAGCTCTTTATCTACTTGATGAGGTTTTATGCTTCCCCCTCAAAAGCCCTGATTCTATACACCATGCACACATAAACACATCACAGAAATATCTGTCCTGATGTGGATGGTGCTCTCATCCCATGGTGCTACAGAGTGAATTCCCTGGCCAGCAGTATCTTTGCAAGGCACATTTTGTAGCAACACATTTTTCTGTGAATGCAGCCCTGGTGTAAGAACCTAGTTAGGTGCTTTTCAAAATGTTAGTCACATTGCTTCATTGCAACACACAATGTTTAAGAACTGGACAAAATAGACTTAAGTAACCTGGTGCAAGAGATCATCTAAAAAACAAAATCCAGCCTACCATGTGACCCCTGTTCTGGACAAATACAGATGAAGTGCTAATAAAGGTGCTATTTTTGCCACAAACATCAATAAAACCAGCTTTCCCCATTACAGCTCATTGACAATTCACCCAGTTTCAACACCAGACACAAAAACTTATTCCTGAAAAAGGTTACTTTGCACATTGATTTGAAAATGTGAAGCACAATTTCAAAACACATCTGAGAGTTTTTGTTCCCAGTATACCAGGACTTATTATTTGTCTTCTTATGATCTGTCTCCGTCATTAAAAAGGATGCATGGGAATAAAAATTCACTCTTGCAGTGCTAAATAAGTACTATCATTAAGGAATCTAAGATACTCAGCTTCAACAGCTCACTTTTATAGCATTAATTTAGTAGGTTTTCCTTATGACATAGCAGTATACTACACACTTAACAAGGATGTTCATAATCATTCAAATATTGAGACAAACCTCTGGCTGTTGCTATGATACAGCACTCGTTTTACATTCCCGTTTAGGTTAGAAGAGCATTTGCTCTGCTGTTTACTACAAAAAAGGCAAGACAAAAAAAATCTGTGGTTTATTTCCTCTCCTATTTAAGGATGATTTACAATGACTCACAATACCTCTCACCCTGCCTTTTTGTTAGAATTACAAGGCTGAGACATCACATTAGATAGCAGCATTGAGTGTTCCAGCTTATTGCTTTTAGTCTAATTACTAAAACATTGAAAATTAATAAAAAATATTACATGTAGGCTCATATGATGCAATTTGCATCTCTGGTAAGGAAACAGCCCAGAAATAGTTACTGATAGTTCTAATTTCCTCTTCCCCTTGTTCCCAACCTGAGATTTAAAAGGAGCCAGTAAAGGGGATAATCATGTTGTTGGCAGGTGTGAAGCTTGCCTTGGAGATATTTTGTTGGCACTGCTGATGAAGTGGAAAAATTAACAAGGATTAAATTATTGAGTGGGGAAGATAAATAAGGGTCAGCTAAGGTGCTGCTCTTTTCTTATTCTTTTCACTTTTCTTATCATTGCAATTGAAGTTCTTGCCCTGTGGTTTCAAGTAGAGTCAGGTACCGGCTCTCCTGTATCTCAGAATACTTCAAGCCCTGGTTGGGACTGAAGGACCTCTGAGTTCATCTGGTCCAAGCCCCTGCTAAAGCTGGTTTACCTAGAGCAGGCTGCACATGATTGTGACCAGGAGTTGGTTTATATGTCTCCAGAAAAAGAGACTCCACATTTTCTCTGGGCAGCCTGTTCAACTGCTCTGTCACCCTCAGAGTAAAGAAATTTATCCTCATTTTCACTCGGAACTTCCTGTGTTTCAGTTTGCATACCTTGTCCCCTTGTCCTGTCACAGCACCACTGAAAAGAACCTGGCCCCACATTTTCAACCCTTCCCCTCAAGATATTTGTATACAATGATAAAATCCCCTCCTCAGTCATCTCTGTAGGCTACACAGGCCCAGCTCTCTCATAACAAAGTTGCTCCAATCCTCTAAAATAACCCTCCCCTGGATCCCCTTCTCATTCCTTGTCTTTCTTGTACTAGGGAGCCACAAACTGGACACAGTACTCCAGATTTGGGCTCACCAGGGCTGAGTAGAGGGGCAGGATCACATCCTTCATCCTTCTGACAAAGCTCTTCCTAATGGAAGGATACCACTGGTCTTCTTGGCCACAAGACCACACGGAAGGCTCATGGACAGTTTATTGTTCACCAGGACCCCCAGATCCTTCTCCACAAAGCTGCTTTTCAGGGCAGATTATCCTGCATCTATTTTATGGCAGGATGGATTGTTTTGTCTGCTCTTGAGATGGTGATAGAGTTGCTTTACCCTGGAAAATTTTGTCTCTTCCCATACAGGCTTTTATTCCACCTGAGGAATTTATACCTACAACTATATGGTGTCATTCTGACTTTGCTGTGCTTTACATCCTTTCATTCTTCCATGGAATAGCCTTGCCTCTTTTGCTTTTTTGTACAATTTGAGAGACTCTGGAGGGTTAAAAGAGGTAAGAAACATGGTTGTCCAGACCACCACAGGAATGAGAAAAGTCTGAAGGGGAGCAGCGGCCATAGAGAGGAATAAGGGAGTTTTCTTTTCACAGGATCTCATTCTTCTTTTCTCTTGCTCTCTATTGGTCCTGTCATTTCCTTAGAGCCTTACAGATCTTCCCCGCTAATTTTTTTATCTCCATGGGATCCCACCACCTTCTTAGAAATCTTCTACTCTGGAAAAAACTTGTTGCTGTCACAAGATTAGAGTTAGTTCTGGTCCTTAGCGAGAAGGGAAGTGGTGGCTTTGGAGATAAGGGAGTGAAAGGTCTAACAAGCATCACAGTGGAGAGAGGTCAAGGCTGGTCATATAATTGCATATTGTAAGGTGGGCATATGCAATTCCAAATTCCTTGTTGGATGGGGAATAATCCCTGAATTATATTGGCAGGAGGCATTGTGGGTACCTGTGATAAGCTCAACTAGAGGGGATTTTGTGGTGATGGTTGGAGCTTTTTGTGTAAATATAGAATTGAGTATTTCAACAAGAGCATCAACCAATATGCAGGAGGACACTTAAAATACATAGCAAATAATCCCAGTCAGTGGGTGAAGACTTCTGTAAGTGTAGCAGTGCAGCCATGTCTCATGTTCTTTCAGAACAAAGTTGCTGTCTAAAAGGGAGAAATTTCTGGTGTAACTATTCTGGCATATCAGTATTAGCAATCCCACCATAAATACACTGGTGAATTTTCCTGTGCAAACAAGCCTTGTAGAGGAAAATGCAGTGTCTTCCATTACTTCCTAATGAAAGACTAAAATACAAAAAGATCACCATGGATAATCTGCCCTTTGAAAGGAAAAACAGCAATTCTGAGTGTCTGTCTTCCTCTCAGGCATACACAGTAGTTGAAGACAAACCTGTTGTATGTCTGTTTCAGTGCTCTCTGCCCCTCATTTAATGAATGCACAGCACTGAGGAAGAGCTAAATCCTGCTTGTTTTACTCAGGCAAGTAATGCTATTGACTTGAATTCAGCTACCTACAGGATTAGAAGTAGAAAGATTAAGACCTTAGAGCAGCAAATTCATTTCACTCTATTTTCAAATGCAAATAGTTGCCTCTCAGTTGTCATCTTGATTCATCTGTTGGTTGTTTAGCGCAATGAGGCTCTGATTCTGCTCCCTGATTGTGTCTTCTAGGCTGCCCTCTATCACAAACATACTCAGCTTCCATAGAATAATTGGGATGGAAGTGGAACAGTAATCCTCTGCAATTTTAAAAATATATACTAATATACATATTGATGCATAAATATATTTCAAACTAGGCAGAAAACTTTCTCATAGAGAACTTATTCCATTAGTTGAATCCCTAAGCTTCCAGTTAGCAACATAGGTTTATAGCTATTTTATCTCTTATGTGGACAAGTTTTTCTCACCTCTTAACCCCACCGTAATGCTGAGGGACAGACACTGACTTGACAGGAAATATGGGAAGTCTCACATTATCTTACAACTGATGACACTATCCTGTGAAAGCACTTTACAGCTGCTTTCATTAGAATGTCTTCAGCAAGTTTAATAAATTACTCAATAATAACTCACCTGTAGCCAAGAACATATTTTGAACAGAAATGTGATTTTAATATGTAACCTGTCATTTTAACATATATATTAGTTATTTTGGATGGGGCACTGCTGAAAGATTACTATTGCTTTTATTTAAATTATTTGAAAAAAAAAACGGTACAGAAGACTGTTCCTGTGTTTATCAGAAGCCTCACCAAATTATTCCTAATTATACAATGCATACCTTTACCTCTACAGCTATGTTGAATCATCCAAGAGCTTCTTTTTGATAATTTATTTGATTTGTCACTAAACCTATGTTTTACTATTCCACAAAAAAAACCCAAAACCCAAATAAAACCATTATGTCACTGTTATAATTTCTTTATTTTTATTTTAAAGAAATAAAAATTGACATTATGTATCACTGAATATTATTACAAAAGGAAAACAGTAATATATCATGAAGTTATATATCACACCAAGGTGTTGAGTTTCAAAGAGAAACTAAAAAATTAGGAAAAACCAGAAAAAGATACAGCTTAGCAGAGCATATTTAAATGTTGAAACTGATTTTAAGAAAATATTATCCATTTCTCTGCATTTATAATGTCTCGAAATTCTATTTTAAAAACCTCATGGTTTATTTTAAGAACTTCTAACTTTGTAGCAAGGATCACTGTACGAGTCTTTGCTGCTTATATGAAAATGTTCAGTGTTCTGAAAATAAATTTTTTTTGAAAAATGGTGCTCATTAGAAGCAACATATTAATGTAGCCCTCAGAAACGTGGGTGCTTTACTGGGTGTTGGGACTTCAGGCTTACAGTTGCATTTGCCTAGTCTTATTCTAAAGAAGTCAGTACTGGTATGTGCCACATATACGTACAATTCTGACTGAGGAGCCTCAAAAGCTGGTACACTTTTCTGAATAAATATTTCAGGTCTTATTTTTTGAAGATTTAGGTTGTTGATTTTTTTTTTTTTTAATGTCTTGCCAGTTCAAACCTTCTTGCTTTGGCAGTATTGCATTGTCCCAAATAGGCAGTAAGATTCGTTTGAGGGAAAAGTGCCTTGGAATATAGGAGCCTAGGATGTCAAATCCTGATCAAATTTAATAAAAAAGGTGGGAAAAAAATCAATAAATTACCTGGAAAATCTGATTTTGCAGCAAGAAATACCCTGGATAAATTTATTGTTCAATAGCAAAGTCAAATATGTGATCTAGCTTTAAAAAGTCAGAAGCTCCTGAAGAGAGGCATAACAAATGTGGTGAAATTGGGATTTTATTTTGTATTTAACATGTTGTGCCGGTTTTGGATGGGATATAATTAATTTTCTTCATAGTAGCTGGCATGGGGCTATATTTTGGATTTCTGATGGAAGCAAGATTGATAGCATGATGTTTTAGTTGCTGGGCAGTGCTTACAGAGAGTCAAGTCCTCTGCTCCTCACCCTACCAATGAGGGGGCTGAGGGTTCATGAGATGCTGGGAAGGGACAGAGCTGGGACAGCTGATCCCAACTGACCCAAGGGATATCCCTTACTGTCTGGCGTCATGCCCAGCATATAAAGATGGGGGGAAAGAAGAAAAAGGGGAATATTTGGAGTGATGGCGTTTGTCATCCCAAGCCATCATTTTGTGTGATGAGGCCCTGCTTTCCTGGGGATGGCTGGACACATCCCTGCCCATGGGAAGCAATGACTGAATTCCTTGCTGTGCTTTCCTTGCATGTGTGGCTTTTGTTTTACCTGTTAAATTGTCTTATCTCAACCCACGAGTTTTCTCACTTTTACTCCTTAGATTATCTCCCCCATCCAGCTGGTGGGGAGTGAGTGAGCAGCTGTTTGAGGTGAGCTGCCTACAGGGTTAAACCACAACAGATAACAAACTTTGGAAAGATGTTTGACAAAATAATACAGAAGATTAATAAATAGTGAGGTACAAATTAGACACTTGCTTTTAATCTTCAAACTGTTCAGACTGACAACAGACAGCAGCTAACCACACTTATTACAACGTCATGGTGCAGAAAAGGGCTTATAAATGAGGTAATAGAGTTAAGTGAAAAATAAGTTATTTTTCTGGTGATATTTCACTCAAATACTACAACATCACAAATTAAATGCTAAAACCAAAGATATGCTTAACTCTGTAAGATACCCAAGCATTTACTGTATTGCAATAAACATTTTGCAGGTAAAATGGGCTGTAAATAAAACACTCATTTCAATGCATCAGTTCTTTAATCATAGGATTCCTAGAGGTCTGGCATGTCTCAGAGGATTAAAAAAGTGCTGAACTTCACTAATATTAAATGTAGGCCCAGGCAATTGACTTATGAATATATAACCAACCCATATTGCATTTGGTAGTAACTAGATTGTAAGTAGATGTTGGATAGTAATGAATTGCATTTAGAGAGGGGTGGTCAACAGCTCAGAGTCCTGATGGATGTCGGTGACAAGTGGTGTCCCTGAGGGGCTCATAAACTTTTAAAATATTTTCATTAATGACATAGACAAAGAGTTTAAGTGATCCCTTGGCAAATTTGCAGAAGACACCATGCTGAGCAGTGCAGTTGGCAGGCCTGAGGGATGGAATGGCATTCAGAGGGAGCGGGACAAACCTGAGAACTGAGCCCATGGGAATATAATGAAGTTCAATGAGACCAGGTGCAAGGTGCTGCACCTGGACTGGGGCAACCACTGGTGCCAACACAGGCTGGGGAATGAACCTATGGAGAGCAGCCCTGCCAAGAAGGACTGGGGAATGCTAGTACATGAGAGTCTCGACATGATCCAGCAAAGTCCCCAGCACAGGAAAGACATGGACCTGATGGAGCAAGCCCAGAGGAGGCCACCAAGATTTTTAGAGAGATGGAGCACCTCTCCTGTGAGGAAATGCTGAGAGAATTGGGATTGTTCAGCCTGGAGAAGAGAAGGCTGTGGGGTGACTTAACTGAGGCTTATGAGTACCTGAAGAGAGCCTATGAGAAAGATAGAGAGAGACTTTTTACAAGGGCTTGCTGTGACAGGGCAAGGGAAATGGCTTGAAACCAAAAGAGAGTAGGTTTAGAGTCGATATGAGGAAGAATTCTTTGCTATGTAGGTGGTGAGCCATTGGAACAGATTGCTCAGAGAAGTTGAAAATGCTCCACCCCTGGCGTTGTTCAAGGCCAGGTTGGATGGGACTCTGAGCAACCTGGTCTAGTGAAAGATATCCCTCTCTGTGGCAGGAGCTTGGAACTAGATTTTCTTTAAAGTCCCTTCCAACCCAAGCCATTTTATGATTCTGTGAAGTAGAATTCTCTACAGGTTGTTGAGTGACCAATATAAAGCACATCTGACAGTGCTGTGGAGGACACACAGTCATGCTCTCAAACCTTTAATGCTCAGCTCCGAAAGTCCATAACCCATGAGCTCAAAAACCAAATATTTGTGAATAAAGGTACAGAGTTCCCACTCCTCAGAAATACATTTTCAGTAGAAAAGCAAGCAGGAATAGGTTTCATTACTGAGGTTCTTCAATGAAGCTTCATTTAGCCCATAGCTCAGAATCTCTGACAGCAGTATCATGGTGCCTCTGTTCAGCACAGCCTGTCTTGCCTTATATTGAAATATATTCATATGTTTTTACAAATAGCTTGGATTTTGTTGCTTTAACTGATTATGAATTCTGTGACAGTATATATTTGAAATAGAATGGCAAAAAACAATTTCATTGTTTCAGAATGATACTTAACTTCCATTTTGCGTAAAATGACTCACACTAAAAGTTCAGAGATGATAATTTTAAGACTAATCCATAGAAGGAACTTAGAGGCCTAAAAGTCATGTGATGAAGTAACGTGATGTAATAAAATGTCTCCTGAGAACAATCTGCATTGTCACAGTAAAGGGAGATGTCTTAGAATGGAATTGAAAACAGCCAGCATGCTAAGCAGGCAAGTGTCTAGACTTAACTAAATGACATCTGAAATCCCACTGCTCAAGTTCAGGGTCTTTTGATCTGCATAATGCTCTCTTGAAAATATAGGTTCACATTATTTATTTCAATGAACTTTGTATGACTGCAAATGACTTTTTAAAGTGATGGCAGTTTTAGTGACTACTCAACAAGACTCATACTTACCTGACTGCTAAAAGTAAAATCCCATCAGCCTGAGAGCACAATAGCCACATTTTGAACATTCAATGATTATTCTTGGCATTTCTATGTTGTAGCATTACTTTCTCTGCTATTCTCTTGCTTCCCAAAGCTTTGAACTGCTTTCAGGTTTAACATGGGGCAGGATAGAACCTGCTATTAAAACATTGCCATGAAACGAATAGATTCTACCTCCTTCAAACACATCACTGTGTCAGTCACACAGGTTGGGTGGATGGCAACTCTTCTGGGTTACTGCAAAAATCATTATTTCCTTTCCTTCTTCTAGCTCTCTTTAGTAAGAAAGCAGACATTTTCAACCAAGTTTTAAGAGAAGCTTGATTCATTATATTTGTTGGAACTACTCCAAAAGCTCTTTTAATATGTGAGTTGTGTGTCAGTGGATCTGCAAAGGACAAGAGAACCCATTTTTTAGGGCCTCTAAGTAAGGTAATAAATTCTGCTAGATGTATTGCATATTAAATGGAAACAATTTCTAATCAGATGGCTTGAGAAAAGTGTAGGCAGTAAGGAAATATATGTGTAGGCATTTAGATATATGCATTAGTACACTTGCATTTAAAAAAGCTGGAAGATTTTTTTTTTTAATTGGTTTAAGGTGGAAGGGTATGATATGTACTTATCTCTGAAAAAACGGAAAAGATTTCAATTGTATTAATTTCAGAAAAGGGCATCCTGAATATGATGAGATAAAAAAAAACTTGATGCAAATGAAAGAAGAAAAAGGCAAACACACATCTGCTCATAATCTAAGATTTATTATATGTATGGCTTACTTGCAATGATACTGTCCTAGTATTTCTCTAATATAGAGTAAAAAAAAGCACCATATTTATACTTATGTATGTTTTCCAGTTAATACCAAGGAAGTATACAATACTCAGTCAATTAATTTTGCTACACTCCATGTTGCCTCTTATTGGAGTACAAATACAAAGACAGAGGAAATCTGAGTTTGATACGAGTTTAAGTTGCTCATGTTTAAAATTGTTTGTAGCTTTGAAAAGCTCTATTAAAACTTTTAACATAATATATGACCAAATTTTGCTTAGAAAACAGATGAAGAGTTGGTCAGAATTTGGAAACAGGATATTAATCAGAATTCTTTTCTGAAAACAAATTTTGTGTTGTAGCTATTAGTTCTCCCTTTTTTAATATCGCAAGGTTAATGAAGCAAGTGACTAAGTATGTTATCATTGTTATTTTAAAAGACAAAATTTACTGTCTTCTCTTATTTCCTTTTTTTTTTTTTTTTTTTTTATCTGCAGAAAGAATATGCACATGCAGTATGCCAGTTTCTAGAACACAGTTTTGATTACATGCTTTCCCTGAGAAAAAGAGAATTTGGTATTGAACCCACAACCCAACGGCAGGTAATGCCATTTTAGCTGCTTTATAGCCTATGCTACATCCACACCAGTTTGGTAGGTATAACACAATCCTTTTGGAAGTCTGCTTCATTTTGAAAAGCCTTCTGTGGGACTGCTTGGATTCATGCTTTTGGTTTCATACTTTAAAAATGCAGTATTCCCATGGTTTCAGAATTTTTCAACTAAGAACAAAATAAACAGTGTGGAAAATGATCGGGTTTCTTTTATGAGCAAGGAAAGGACAATCCCATAGGACTCCAAGGAGGTGCTAGGGCAGGGCAAGTTAGCTGAGAGCATCCTCCTGGCTGACATGCATTGGTAACAGTTTTCACCACCATAACCAAGACATTTTATTCCCATGTGTTTTCTAGGAGAGCATTTGCTGGACCAAGAGAGGAAAGCCAGGTAGTACCAGATCTGCACTCAGCACAGTGCTGTCACCTGCATGGTCAAGTTTATAGAAATACCATACAGCCATTTCTCTGCTCAGCAGCTAGAAAAGCCCATGTTTTGTGTCTTCCTTGTGCTTTTGTGCACATTTTTGGTTGAAACAGCACACCAGAGCCCCATGTAGACATGATTCATCAGTTTACTGTGTTAAGAAAATAATAAATGCTAAGTAATTTGTATTATTTAAATATATATCTATATATATGCTATAATTAACAAAACATAGGCTAAAAAGCTCCATGCGGTACTCCATAGAAATTACCTATATTTTAAAATGACTTCAAATGAAAATACAGAGACCATCTCATTAAACTTCACTCATTTGCAAACAGTCTTTAGGCGCTGTGGTACAACCTACACTTTTAAATATTCATAGGTCTAAATTAGGTATTTGAAATAATTTCCATTTTGAGTCTTAATATGAATATTAAAATCCCAAGGCAATTTGCATATTTAAAACATATTTCAAATTTACTGATAACTTCTTGAAAGTGCAGTAAACTGTTGAGTTAAAGCTTGGAACTTATACCATAAGCAAAGTGTTGAACAATATGACCTGAATTTTAGAAGAGAAACTATGGATAGATGGTTAGTTGACTTATAGATTAATTCTATGGATGTTTTTGTCCCCCAGTTACAATCACAAAGAAGTTCTCTGTCTTATTTTCTGTCTGCATTGAATTAATAAAAAAGGAAAATTGTTAATATATTTTACATAAATTTTAAATTCAAGTTGCTAGCTGAAAATGAGGAGGAATTAAAGGGTTTCATCAAAGCCCCTGAAAATGGGAAAGACAGGTTATCCGGACCTGCATGGACCATTCATGGTACAAAATATGTTAACAAATGACCACTTCTGTAAGAATGTCTGCTTCAACTATGCAGTTCCAAATTATCTCGTTAGCCCAAACAGACTTTTAAGACTATGCAGAACATTTCAGCTGAGCTTAAAACTAGTTTTGTCAGGTTTGGCATGAAAATATTTTAAATTGGATACTCATATGTCTTAAACTTTTGTTGTAGAACACAATGCAGAGTACTGACAGAAAGACATCTGCAAATTTTTAAAAATATGCTGAAAATAAATTGGAAATTATTTTGAATACTTTGCCCACACATGATGACAATTCCAGGTGATTTTGTTGCATAAACATCGTGCCAGAAACTTTCCAGAAAAACATACACCATGCAATTGTTTCATTATCAGTGCTGGAAAACTTTGTAACAAACCCACAGGGCAAATTCTGACAAACTAGATGAGATGATGGTGACAATTCATTTCCCCAAGTGATAGGCAGATGAGTTTTTAGACTACGATACCTTTCAGGAAGATGGATAAGATCAAGCCAAGAAAATTATCTATTTATTAAACTTACAGAAGTTAAATACCCCAGAACATGTTCAACAAAGATATGCTTTTCTCCCCACTTTTTACCCAAAGATCTCATTCTTTGCATTCTTATTGTTTTTGATTAGTTAGATTTTAGCAGCGGTCTTTGATACATCTTACAAATGCTTTGTAATAAATCTGAGTGCGAAAAAAAAAATCATACTTTTTCATTAGATCAGAATTTTCATTTTGTTACCCTCAGGCTAGTTCACTCAGTTCCATCGAGGATGCTTAGCAGGATGGCCTCTAGTTGCAAACTTGACTAAAGCACAGCTATCACATCTGCTTATTTATTTGTGTTCCAAACCTGAATGGACTGGCAATGAAGTAATTGCTGACATATGAGCTCAGTATACAGGGATGTGGGCATTCTTTTTCAGCTAATGTGGCCCACATTATGTGGTCTCAGGTTGCAGGGAATAAGAGTGCTTGCAAATTACACTTCCCACTCTGCCTGGAACAAGGAGTTTTGCAGCAACAGTGCTTCCCAGAGAAAATTATTGATGCTGTAATTTTTATTCATTTGTCTCCAGGACGCTTTCAAAAACTCTCCAAGGGAATCATTAATAGATTGCAAAAATCAGCTGTCACTTTAAAAGATCCTCCTTCCTCTTCTTCTCCTCTGTAGGGACCAATGATTTCCATTCAAGAAGATCAGAGTTTTTGCTGCACTTCATGCAAAATTCTCACTAAACATAAATGAACGTAAATAAGATTAATGAATATAAGCTACTATTTTTATATTTTCATTTGGGTTTGTTTTATTTGATCAGGGGATGCCACATGCAGCAAGTCTTATTTCAGTAACATGATTCAGCTTCTCTGCTGAAACTTGGCATCAGATTTTCAGATATTTGAAACATAAAATATAAATATGTATCATCTTGTATATAAAATTTCTGCTTTTTTTTTCATTATTAATGTGATTCCTAGAGAAAGGTACAAGCTATCCAGCTGCTAAGTCATTAATGAAGTCCTGCTAGCTAATTAATCAGAAGAAGTAGCTATGGGAATGGCAAACATATAAACATGTACTCTGAAACATTCTCAGTTCCTAAACTTTGGCATTGTCACAAAATTCCTAACACAAGGACTCCTAAGGCAAATCCTTAACCAGCAAGGTAATTCTGACCCAGCATCAGAGATTATGATAGGATACAGGTCTGCTCACTCTTCTAGATGGTTGCTGTGAGCCTTATCCTAAAAGGGGACGTATGGGTTTGACCCGCCTGAGGGATGCCACAAATCTCCCAGCTCAGCTCTTCAGCATTTTCTCACCCCAAATTAAGAACTGCCTCACACACCTTGTGCTTCTAACTGCAATGACTGGTCCAAGAGCATTACTGAAGATATTACTTAAATGCTGATGTTCCCAGCCTAGCAGAAATATGTCCTGTACATAGAATAACAAAACAGACATAAGTTCAGGAGTGATACTAAGTAACTGTATTTTCTGCTCTATTCAACTCTAAGATGTAACAGGAAAGAATTTATCTTAACATTGTTGGATTCTAGTTTTCTTTAAAATTTCCTAGTAGTTAGGAGCTACATAAATAAAAGGTGAAAGGGAATTATTTAGTAATTATTAGCATAACAAATTTTTATATATTAGAGATCACTCGCTTATCTAATCAGAAAGCAGTAGAGAAGCTAGATAGACAGACATTTACAATCTGAGGCTTTAACAGGTAAATAGTAAACTCATGCAAAAAATTACATAGAAAAATAAATATTTAACCTAACCAAAGTTTCTACTTTGCTCAGGTTCCTGAAGATAGGCATAATTAGTCTGTTCACTCTACTCAGCTACTGAAGAACATTCTTTGCAAGCTCCATATCAAACTGCAGCCTTGGTTACATTTTACAGCATTTCTTGCAAATTAGATGTCACAGTTGATGCTTGGCTCAGTCAAATATTTTTCAAGCACCTAGAAGGTGCTCATCAACAGATGTTTTGCTCAGTCAAGCTTTTATCTCAAGGTTCAACATTTATGAAGCTTTTCATGAAGGATTTCTTATTAGAATAGATATTTGTATGCATGACACATCCTCTAATCACAAGTACAGTAAAGCATGTGTAAGCAAACTAATTTGTGGGCAGCAACTACTTGTTACTTCTTAAGACTTTAATTAGGAAACAAAAATGACATCTTATTATTTGAGTTGCCAACATGATAGGCAATCATGAACAGGAAGTCAGAAAATTTGGCAGTATCTTGGCTAACCTTGACTGATACACTTATGCAAATTATGATGCTTATAAATAAACAACATAAAAAAGTAATTTAAACTAAAATTTAATTGCTTAAGACAGTTTATATAACTATAACTATAACTATAACTATAACTATAACTATAACTATAAATCAAACAAGAATATATTAATAAAATAAAACCATGAGAAAAAAAATGTTCTTTTGTTATGCAACAAAAATGTTTAACTAAACACACAAACCTTTATTTATAGCAGACAGAAATATCAATTCATTTCACAGGGTGATACTTGGAGCATCAGAAGATGTTAATCTGATATCAACATGGCACCTTTCTCCTAACAAATTTTATGAAGCACATATCACACCAGGAATGTGTGTATCGTTTCATGCCAAGAACACCCTAATCTGCTATGTCCCATCTCACAAACTGTGGAAACTATTCTCTAGGTACTGCATGAGAGAAATCAGATTAATTCAGCCTGGATAGAGGCAGAATTATTGCAAGTATCAACATATTTTCTACATACAGTCTTACAGTCTTTTACCTGCTGTAGTATCCACAGGATCTTAAAAAAATTCCATCTGCTTTGATCAGATTACAGAAGCCAATCACATCTCCTTTGCACTACATTCCAGTTAAAGCAGCTCAATCACTTACTATCAGGATGTTTTGTTTAAACAGATTAAAAACTTTAAGAAAATGTCTTTAATTTAAAGGAAAGAAAATAAACCAACTTCTGAAATACATTAATCACTATTATTTGGTACTACTGAATGAGTTCAGAAAATCTTACCTTGTGCTTTAACTAAAATTCCTCTTTCGAAACTGCAGCAGGGAGAATCACAGGCAGGCTTATAATGATAGACAGTGGCAACATGCCACTATTCTTTTGTTGTCATTGGCAAGAACACAATCATGTGCCCTTTAATCTTCGTTATTCAGCCTGCTGCTCATATGGATAACACAATCAAACACTTCTTTCAATCAAAGGAATAGGGACAAAATCAAATACTCAATAAAAATTTAGATATATAAAAATGTCTTTGGTTTTTTTTTTGTCTTGTTAATTTACAAGATATTCATGTTGTGGCACAAATTAATTTCCTAGGTAATAATTTTAACTTTTTCTTGTTTTTTTTCATACATCACCAAATACAGTGTGCAGTTATTGCATTATTAGCAGTAATTATATTACTACAAATAGCAACACACTTGAAAAGTTGCATGTATTCACCCTTATGGATTTTTTGTAGTTTTCCTAGTGCTCAGTCCATTTAAGCCTGGTGCCTAATCCTCAAAAGCTAGAAACCCTGGTTAATTCTATGAAATAGTTTAAGATTTCTTGTCTGGTTTTTATGTCATCTGAGATTTTTTTAAAATAGCAACATCTGAGCAATTGATGACTGCCAATGTAATATCTTCTTGATTTTTAAAAGGCAGTTAGAAATAGTTTCAGGCCTCACTGATTCTGTGTTTCTATTAGCCCCTTTTAAAGTATTATTATGTTATGTTATGTTATGTTATGTTATGTTATGTTATGTTATGTTATGTTATGTTATGTTAATGTTATGTTATATTATATTAATTATATTTATTATATTTATCATGAAAGGGGATTAGGGAAAGGGTTTCAGTGCAGCAGATCACCGTTAAGTAGAACAGCTCAGACCTTGATGCAGAGTGCAGGAAGAGCTGCCTGAATTTAGAGCAGTGAACAGCTATCCTAAAAAAAGCTGCATATTTTAAACCCTGCTCTTTTGTGCATGAAATCCTATGCATCCACACGGGATTCACAGTCCAGACCTTTATAGTAACAGTATAGCCTTTCCAAGAGTGTGTGTCTATGTATTAACCCTTTAGATGGAACCTTTAAGATGTAGAAGACCCATTTTTTTTTCCCTTGTGTGCCTGAGATCAGAGATGCTTTGCCATGATGCTGTCCAGCAATTCAGCACCTTGGTCAACTGGAATTACTCAGGGTGCCAGAGGAGAGAAGGGTGCTGTGCAGTTGATGGGAATAAGGAACTTTCACAGGAGGGAAAAGACAGTCATGTAAAGGCACACACAAAAATGATGTCTTCCACAATGCAGATTAGACAGATCTGGCCACGAAGGGCCTAGAAAATCTGACTCTTCTTACAGAGCAGGCAGCTAATTAGATAGGAAACTTGTCTTTGTCATAAGAACTTAACCACCAGTACAGTTTCCCTTAGACAGATCTTTGATTAAAAAAAACTGTACAGGTGCCTCCAGCCCCTGGATTACTGAGTTGACATCTTCTATACCTTTCCCATTTTTGTCTGCAATATATCCTGGTTTCAAGAAGAATGGAGGCACCACTCCCCAGAAAAACTAAGACACTTTGATAGGAGTGAAGGTGTCCTCATGAAAGGGCTAATGTGCAAATGAATCACCTCAGGCTGGAGAAGATAGGAGCTCAGGTTTCCCAGTTCTTTTGTACATGTTATGGTGATGAGCCTTCAGTGAAAAAAAAAAGCCCTGTTGTGCCTTAGGTACTTAGGTAGAGTTTAGTGACCTCACAATCTAGTATCTCAACTAGATAGAGAGCTTAAAGACAGAGACATCAGGTAAATTCTGGGTAGCACATTTTTTAAAGAGCTGTTGTATCACCAAATTGCCCTCAGTTCTTATTAGGAGCTGGGCAAGTCCTGGGACAATACAGTCTCAATTGTCCATGGCATTATTATGCACAACTAATAATCTGCACACATAATAGCTATGCTTATATTTAGAATATATTCAGAATATTTTCCTTCTAAGGAAACAAAACTTATTCTCTCTTCAGATTTTTCACAAAATGTAGTGGCATAGAGTTGATACAGAACAAAACAAACAAAAAAAAAAAAACAGAACAAAAAAAGCTTGGCAAAAACAAAAGGCAGTCAATGGACCATCATTTCCCTTACATGTCATATTCTAAAAATCAGAAAAGTCACTGATCTGTCAAATGTTAAGCTTGTGCTTCAGAGACTTCACTGCTGAAAGTATTCTATAGATAATTTTTCAGTTTTTGCATTTTATTTTACTAGTTCCGGGTTCACAGGCAAGTGTCACCATAAAAAAAAAATATAAGTAACTATACACGGAAGTTAGGAATAAAAAGAATATCAGAATGGAAACCCTACCATGTTGTGCATATGATCCTAATTATGATGACATTATTTAAGGAATTTAGCTAAAACATGTTTACAAAGAAAATCAGTGGAACAAAACAGACTTCACTCAACAGATAGATGCCATCCAATCCAAGTTACAAATGAATATACTTTATACAGTCACAATTGAGTATTATTCCTTTTGGATTAACTATGAATATGAAATGTTCGTTATTTGGATATATAAATCATGATAGTTCTTGAAAACAGATCTTTTAAAGCCTCAATAAAAGCCAAAACCTCACTGAGTCCTCATCTAGGCTATATCTTGTTTGGACACACTCACACTGTCTACTATAACTCCCAATACCAAGACAGTGAAAATATTTCTGAAGATCATTCAGTACCATTTCTCAGAGCCTTGTAAGAAGATTTACAATCAAGAAAATTATGTAAATACAATCTCTGTTCTAACTAAGAAAATGCTAATACTTCATACTTGCCTTAAAACAATTTAAATAATTTGTGTACAGTTCACCTTCATCTTTATGTCATTGTATACAGAGCTAATCATGCTCATACTAAATATTTTACACTCCTCAGGCTCTTGTGTGACTCACAGTAGAGGAAATGAATTTTTCTAGGAAGAATTGTCACTAGAACATCAATACAAGGAGTAAAAATACTCATGGTAGCAAAGGCCTGACATTTAAATACATGACAGCTTTCAAAAGTGCAGACTTTTAATTCCAGAAATAGATAAAAATCTTACTTATTTCTAGGTCTGTTGGTCTCAGATCATAAGCAGTCTGTCTTCTGTGAAAGCTTATCTATGGTGCAAGCCCACTTTCATTCCTCTAATGACACCTGGGTAACTTCACAGCTCCCTCATACCCTCGCACTAGTCTTACATATTTATGTGTGATGGACCTAACACTGACGCATTCAACACTTTGCTAAAATGCTTTTATTACTAGTCTGCCTAGTCTAATTTGAGAATGACCACTATGAGCAATAGATCTCAAACCCTAGGTATTTTTCCAGATAATCTTCTTCAATTTCACCAGTTTGCTTAGTTTTACTGAGTAACTCTGTCTCTAGATTTCAATCAGTTCAGATGTTTAGAGATAACCAACTCCTCAAATTTAAACACTGCATATGCCAAATATATGAAAATTTATACACATATATATCTATAAATAGTACAAACTTAAAGACTATATGAATAATTACTTAAATATGCAGATATTTGTTTCTTTGTTTATACAAATATATTTTTAGGGCCAGGGTCTGAAACTTCATAGAAGGATAGGTTCCTGGACCTGACCTCAGGCAAATACCTAATCCTTTCCTATGTCCCAAGAAATTACCAGCTAAACTTAATTCATTCTGTATGTTTGACAAAGAAGAGGCCCCACTGTCCTTGAGACAAAAAGTAGTACTATTCACAGCAATACTTTGCAAGTATCACCAGTTAAATAGCCCGAGGTTCAAGCAAATGCAGTAGCCATCAACTAGAAATAAATAGGGCATTGAATTTCTGACACAAGCTACCTTTCTTGGTTGTTGAAGAAGGGCTATCCAAGAATAAAAGATTTTGTTTCATTTTGCTTCATCCTTTTTGAAGAAATGATAAATGAAGCTTATGATACTATGATACACATCAGAAGACAAGAGCAGAAATGGACCATCCACTGCTAAATAATTAAATAGGTAGGAGAGGAGAGGAGAGGAGAGGAGAGGAGAGGAGAGGAGAGGAGAGGAGAGGAGAGGAGAGGAGAGGAGAGGAGAGGAGAGGAGAGGAGAGGAGAGGAGAGGAGAGGAGAGGAGAGGAGAGGAGAGGAGAGGAGAGGAGAGGAGAGGAGAGGAGAGGAGAGGAGAGGAGAGGAGAGGAGAGGAGAGGAGAGGAGAGGAGAGGAGAGGAGAGGAGAGGAGAGGAGAGGAGAGGAGAGGAGAGGAGAGGAGAGGAGAGGAGAGGAGAGGAGAGGAGAGGAGAGGAGAGGAGAGGAGAGGAGAGGAGAGGAGAGGAGAGGAGAGGAGAGGAGAGGAGAGGAGAGGAGAGGAGAGGAGAGGAGAGGAGAGGAGAGGAGAGGAGAGGAGAGGAGAGGAGAGGAGAGGAGAGGAGAGGAGAGGAGAGGAGAGGAGAGGAGAGGAGAGGAGAGGAGAGGAGAGGAGAGGAGAGGAGAGGAGAGGAGAGGAGAGGAGAGGAGAGGAGAGGAGAGGAGAGGAGAGGAGAGGAGAGGAGAGGAGAGGAGAGGAGAGGAGAGGAGAGGAGAGGAGAGGAGAGGAGAGGAGAGGAGAGGAGAGGAGAGGAGAGGAGAGGAGAGGAGAGGAGAGGAGAGGAGAGGAGAGGAGAGGAGAGGAGAGGAGAGGAGAGGAGAGGAGAGGAGAGGAGAGGAGAGGAGAGGAGAGGAGAGGAGAGGAGAGGAGAGGAGAGGAGAGGAGAGGAGAGGAGAGGAGAGGAGAGGAGAGGAGAGGAGAGGAGAGGAGAGGAGAGGAGAGGAGAGGAGAGGAGAGGAGAGGAGAGGAGAGGAGAGATAGATCTAAAGGCCTGGGCACAGGGAGATATTCTCCAGCCATGAATATGATCCATTTAACAGTATTGCCTTAAGAATGAATTAATATATAAAATATTATTTTAAGTAACATTTGTTTTCTAATCAGCAAACCAGTTTTTTCATAAAAATATTAGGGCTAGAACAGCCATCTTTATGTTATATTTCTGCACTTGACTTTTTCTTTCAATGTCTAAGGCCTTTAATTCTTCATTACATAATTCAAACACACTATTTCAGTCTGACTGATTCCTGTCAGTAGATATCACTTTGAGCTATCCTTAGTGCTCATAGACAAATTTATATTGCTCACAAATGTAGAAAACACCCTCTCTGTCCTTGAGACAATACATTAGGAGTGGCACTAAGTAGTGTCCAGCCTTGGATAGGCTTTTGTGCAGCCCTTCTTGATCCATCTGTACACTTTGACAGTAAGCCATCGAAACCATTCTCCTGAGCTTTATTTTTGCACCTAGTTGTGCAGCTTTGCAATAGGTTTATTTTGATTCCTAGCTCCTGCATGAAACTATCATGTGAAATGGTGCCTGAAGCCTTTCCATGGTCAAAATAAATCATATCTGCTCCTTCTTTACCCATCAACCCATTACCTTGTCAAAAAGACAAATAATGTGGTTTGACATGATCTGTAATAGAAAAATTGATGAAAGCTCTTACTTTATATCTTGCTTTCAATAATTTTGTTATTGTGTTCTTACATTAAGTTGTTTAGCTGTATATAGTATCTTGGCTTACCTCCCCACCCAGTTTTCAAGAATTAGTACTATTTTTGCTTTCTTACAGTTTTTTGGGACTTCATCCATTCTGCATGAGTTCTCAGACATAAATGCTAATGGCTTTGAGATGGTCTCATTCAGTTTGCTGAATCTCCTGCTAGGAATTTTACTTGGCTGAACAGATTTGAAAATGACTCATGAGTCTCTTCCCTTTTTTTTTTACTTATAGTATAGTTGTTCTTACCCCTATTTCCGTATGTCTTAATTGTGTTAATCAATTAGGTATTTTATTAAACACTCAGAATTCTCAAGCTATTTCACTATTGGGTATCCTATTCCTTTGTATAGAGATCTTTCTTTACTCTTTTAAATACCAGTATGATTACAGACTAATTTTTTACCTCCTGATAATTGCATGTCATTTTATACTTTTTTGATTTTGTGCTACAATTTCATGTTGTTCTTTTATACTCACCCTTAATAAATTCTGAGAAATCCCTTCTGGTGTGTGAGGTTGATGAAGAGTTCATATCCCCATTAAGTTCACAGCATAACATAATTTCTAGCCTTTCTTCACACTGAGTACTTTATTTGTGACCCTATCAGAATTTGTGGTCTTTATTACTGCAACTTCACTTTCCCTAGATTCTTATCTATCACTTCTCTGAGTTCATGGAAGTCTGCTTTCCTGAAACAAAAATCATAATAGCGAAAATAACTTCAAAATTCATATTTTCATATTAACCCTTATCCATCTACTTTCACTTTCTCAGTAAGGTCTTCCCAGCTGGCCACAACCACTATAGTTCAAACTAGTATTACTGTCCACCACCTCACTTTAACCCATCTATTCTACCTCTTTGCAAGCTGATGCCTGAAGAGCTGAAAGTTTTTCACTGGCAAAAACAAAAAAAAAAGCAACCTGCCTGGTTTTAGTTGGTAGGTTTGTAGTTCCCTTTTAAAAGCACAACATCCAACACTTGCTTATATTCTACTGGAGACCTTGAACACAATAGTAAATAACCCTTAGTCATTGGCCCCTGAATGTGTTGGGTTGGGTAAGGATAGAGTTTATTTTCTCCACAGTCGTGGTTTGGATTTCAGACAGCAATAGTACTGCTGGCACAGAGATGTTTAAGTCACTGCTGAGCAGTGCTTACACAGGGTCAGAGTCTCTTCTGTTTTTCACCCACACCACCAGCGAGGAGGCTGAAGCTGCACAAGGGCTTGGGAGGGAACACAACTGGGACAGCTGACAAAAGCAATATCCCACAACATATGGCATCGTGCTAGTATATAAGGCTGGGGAAGAAGGAGGAAGAAGGGCATGTTCTGTAAATATTCCTAGATCACAGAGTATTCTGAGCTGGAAGTGACCCACAAGGATAATTGAATCCAACTTTTCAGTGAATGGCCCATCCAGGGATCAACCCCCAAACCTTGGTGTTATTAGCACCAAGCTCTGACCAGCTGAGCTCATCCCAGGGTCACATGTTCACACTGATTATTAGTATTTAATCTATGGGAACCTGCTTTCCTGGGGATGGCTGAACACACCTGCCTGCCCATGGGAAGGGGTGAGTAATTTCCTTGTTTGGCTTTGCTTGCATGTGCAGCTTTTGCTTTCCCTGTTAAACTGTTTTTATCACAATCCACAAGTGTTCTCACTTTATCTTCCAACTCTCTTCAACATCCCACCAGAGGAGAGTGAATGAGTGATCATGTGGAACTTGGCTGCCAGCTGGGATTACACCATGACACCAATTAGGTTCAACATATTCTATGAGCATTTTGAGGGCTTGAATACCTTTACATGTATTTTATATATTCAAGGCAATATCTTCCTTTTTCCCCCATTCAAAATCACACTTTATTTTCAATACTACCAATATTCTAAATCTGTGAACTAATTTTCCACAATGAAAATCAAATCATTATTTCATTTTTGTAGTAAGACATCAAGACCATCATTTGCATCTAAATCTATTCTGCATCTATTTAGATGAAATACCTAAAATGTTTAAAATACAGTTTTATCCTTTCTACCACCATTATGGCACCGTAATTTTCCTCTTTTCTATTTTAAGCCTTTAAGACTGACCTGTAAACTTATGCTGGCATCATTTGCTAATCTAGACTAAAACTTTTCTCTCCCATAGCTTTGAGAATGTACCTTCATCTTTGGTATGACCACAGTGAAAACTTCAGTGGAACCTCATCTCTGTCCCCCTAAGAACAACACCCACGGGCACTGAAAACAAAGTCAATCTGCCTACAAGTCTGCAGATACACATTTTTATTCAATTTATCTATACCTATGTGGACTGTTACTAATAGCTATGGGCACTAAAGGGAATTCCAGCTGAGCTCTCATTTTCACTCCAGGAGCGATGTAGCTACTTATCTTCCTAAGATGACTCCTGGCACCATCCATACAGCCTATGACTTATAAAGCTATCAATGCCAGGACTTTGGGTAAATGAATTAATCTGCCTTCCCACCACTATTATTCTGTGGTTCCAGCACGCTGTCTTCTCCCTTCTCCCTTGAAAAAGCACTACTTCCTACTTAATTTGAAAAATGCTACCCACCTAACTGTTTTATCCCACTCTTAACCACATTTATTATCTTCATTTTATCTGATGCACATATATGTACTCCACATCCCAAATGGGATCTCACTTCCCTGTTCTGTTATGATTGTAATGACTCCAAGTAGATGATTTATTCAAGAACTCTTACCTCAAGATTGTACCTCCTTTTTCCTAGTGATCAAAGCTATTCCTTGATTTTTTGTAACTTTTTTCCACAGAATTACTGGAGCAACATATGTTCATATTTTTAGCTGATGTTCATGAGTCTGATCTCTTTAAGTTCTCTATTTTTAGAGTACTATCTCATTGTCATTTGTGAACTACCGAAAAGCTCTCAGAATCACCATACTTGGTCCAAAGACTTACATGGTTAGACTTCTGCATTGTATATGTCCAAAGGGATATGGCATATGTATATGTGGCATTTTCCTTTCCAAATGCATTTCTAACAGGATGTATCCATTCACGTAATGTTAAGAGAAATGAATGAAAAAACCCCACATTTAAGCAATTTTTCAATCATTTCTCAATTATAAGACTGGAAACGTGCTTTTGTAGTGTCTATTTGGCCAACTTCTTTCACTGGCTTACTCTGTTGGCAATTCAAACTTGACAAATGCCTTTTCCCTGCTTTATTTTTAGAAGAAATCTCTTTTCTCTTGAGCACAATCATCCATTATATTTTCACAAGTTCAAATCACTCTCAGAAATTATTCTTCTGTATTTCACAATTTTTTTACTTGGGTTCACAGCTCTTACTCTGTCATAGGGGTACATGTTCCCAAAGCTGTTGAGACCAATGTAGGTATCAGTCTCCAACAGCAGGTCAGTGGCCTTATTGCAATATTTTCCTTGTCTCTCTGCACCTGTCATCTGCAGCTTTGTTGGGGAAGAGAGCAAAGAGATAAAACAGAAATAGTTCTAGGGAAGGTACAAAAATAAAACTAGATAGAAAGTTAAGAATGAATGTGAGAAAGATAAAAATATTCAGGAGACAGATTTCTTACATGCCTAAGCTCATATTGATTATTTCCACAATAAGACACCTACAAAATCACAGCTTCAAGATTGTATATGGATTAAAAATATTGACACCAAGAAGCTGTCAGATAGTTCTTGATAACTTGTTAAGAAATGTTAAAGAAAAGAAAATTAGGAAAAATATTAGGCAGGGTTAGGAAGGAAGTGAATAATTTCAAATCTGGTAACTTCTATATATTTACCTTTTACATAGTTCCCTGGAAAATGACAGTAAACTGTCCCCTGCCTCAAGCCCTTTCAAAGATCAGGCAAACTCCAAACTTGCCTGTATGAGTTTTTGGGTTAAGGAAAAAGCCTGCCAAGTGGTAACTAATTGAGCATATCTCAATTTGCAAAAATTATTAAGAAAACCAGTTGAAACTGAAGAGTAGCAATGACAGTGCATATCATGAAAAAAATCTCCTTGATAGCAAGCCTATTTTGTCCTATTAATTTCATTGTTACTGTATGTGTAAATAAAATGAGCAATTATGTATGTAAAAAAAATGAGGCCAAATGAAATCTCTACTTCAAAATATTCTCCCAAGGGAGTAAATTATAAGCTCCTTCACTTAACACTAAAATGCTGCAATACAAAAGAATAAAAAAATTCTAACAGACAGCAAATAATACTAGATGATTCACCGTGGAAGGTGTTTTCCATATCTGATTTCTGTGAGTCAAGGATCTATAAAATCATAAATTTTCAGGGTCTATCAGTCCTATTTCCTCACTAGTAATTTCTGTTATCACTAGAAAACAAAGTTACCAATAAAGACACTGGTGAAAAGTTGCTAGTTATCTGTATTTAAAATGTACATATTTTATTCAAATGCTGATATGACATATAAAATTTCCCAAAAAAACCCACTAGTTTGCATAGAATTTTATCCAAGTAAAAATATGTTGCAATGTTAGTTTGTGGAAATAAAAATAGATTTGAACTTTGATACACTTTTATTCCTTTCTGCTCTCATCCTAATCTAGTACAAGAGTACAGATCTGATACAATTCTATCATATAATTAGAGGGTGCAAGATCAAATGTCTTCTTTTGTCTATTAACTATCAATAGTTCAGCTTGTCCTGTTCCCATGAATGGGCTTCTTAGATGCATGTACAGTAAATGAGGATTAGAAAATAAATAATTAATTAAATTGAATCTAGGTGTTTTTCAGGCACTTAAGTTGCTCATAATTTTATCTAGTCTACCATATTTATCTAATTTATGGGGGTTTCCTTAGGGTTCTGCTTATGTTTTCCACAACAACTTGTGGAAGTAACAATGAAGTCAGGATTTAACTTGGAAAACTGGGTAACAGGCTTGCATTAAAAAATGCAAATAACACTAAATGTGCTCTCAATAACTCATTTTGAGTTGAGGAGTTGCCAGGAAGACAGACATTGTCAAAAATAGGCTCTGAATGGGAAAATAAGATGCATCAAAAAGCAAGATGGAGAGAAAATAAAATTCAAAATGCAAGGAAGAAAAGGAAAAAAAGAAACTAGAACCACAGGAAGGAAAAGGGATCCAATCCATTATATTAAATTAGTTGACACTAAAACCAGCAAGATATTTTATTTGTAAACAATAGATTTTTAATTTTTATGTCATATGATTTAATGAAAATGTAGGAATCCTAAGCCAGTGGCTTTAATCAGTTCTGACTGATGAAGGAATTTTGAGAAATAATTTTTTTTATTTCTTGTTGGGGTTTTTTATGAAATCTGAAATACCAATGTCATTTGTACAAAATGTTCTGAATTGATCATGCTCAGAACCCAAAATATTGTATCACTGAACTTAATATTAACTTTTAAACATATTGTATAATGAAGGTGAAGTTTTTTATCATATGGAACTACAATTTCCTTTATTTTATTTTGTTTTACAATGCATATTATTTATCTCTTTGTGACCATGAAGAACTTATACGGAAAATTTTATTTATGAAGGTATATTGATCTTAGTGTTGCCAAGGCAGCCTTGGCAAGATAGCTGTAATGAAGATAATGCTCACATAGAGGGAAAAATGTAGAAATATTTTTCCAAATGAAAAGACTTAATTTGCCCAATACATGAGCTGTACAGACAAAAAAAAAAAAAAATCATTTTCCAACACCTGGGTTAGAAGAGATGTTTGAAGTAGTCTTTGTTAGTGCTCAAAGGTGTTAATCAGTTGCTATGAATACTTGTGTGATAACAAGGCTATAAAAGTTTGCTGACTGTCATATGCAATCCTACAGAAAAAAATCCAATTGTTTAAGAAGATACCACCTTCAGCTGTTAATTTAAGGTCATATGAAAAAACACTTGAATTCTAGTTTACTTAAGCTAGCCTGCCTTAGTTCACTTTAAGAAATCTTGGGAGAATACACTGCAGCTGCTGCTCTTCACTACTAATTTTCCAAACTGCCCTAATTCAATTCACAGTAGGTTGTCTCTCCATACCTCCATATTCCATCCAAATAATGGAATAAAATAATGTTTTCTCTTTAAGCAGCACTATCTCCCATCTCAGAAGACTATTGGAGGTGCATGAACACATAGAACTAGCCCACTCCTACTTAGCATACATATGCAGTTCAGTCACTAGAATACCAGTGTTTGCCTTCCAGGTCCTAACCAGATTACTAAATTCAAAATTGCTCTTTTGTTTATTTCTCAGCAGCATAATAAATCTTGAATTATTTTCTGCCAAGTAAGGAGTGGAGCTTTTAAAGAAAATGCCTTTTGCCACCATCCTCCTCACATCCCAACAGTGAAGTCACCCCTCAGAAATAGGAGCTCTTGGCTTGAATCAGTGAGTCAGTCATCATGAAACCCGAGACAGCAGTAGCAGTCAAGATAGTGAAATCTGATAATGATTCTTTAAGACATACATGCCTAGAACTTTTGCTCAGAAGTGATAATACTAGCATCTAAATGACTCACCTTCCTTGCTGGTGGAGATATTTATGTGCATACATATACTTATATAAACATGTATTTGCAATATGATGTCTTTATGCATTTCTTTATGCATTTTTTCTTTAAGTAGAAAACTGAAGAAATAAAAATGCAATGTACCATGAATATCATGTTTTTCTCCTTATGGCAGTACATTGTATGTACTAGAAAGCCTTTGCAGTAAGATCTCATCTTTCTTTAATTAAGGTAAATTAGTTGCTCATTCTCCACTGAAAATTCATTTTATCTTTCATATCTCAACTAGCTTGTTTTTTAGCTAGTAACAGAGATTTTTTTTTCTTTTTTTACTAATTCCTTAGCAGTTCACTTCCATGTCTCTATAGAAGCTTTGTTTTGCTATAAGGTCAATCCCTGTTATCACCTCCAGGTAAGCTAAGAGGTCTTCTTTATGACTGCAGCTATTCAAAGTACACAGCTCCTTTTATTTCAAAACAAGTGACTAATGAACAATCCTTTGACATCATTATTTTTGCCCCAAAATGTTATACTTGATAATATGCTTTTGCAGCCTCACTGATAACACCATAGGCTTTATATTTTCTAGTACTTTATTTACTTTTCTGTTTTCCCAACAGATATTTTAATCTTGTTCAAGTTCCATCAGCATCCCAAACTGGAATATGACTGCAGATCCAGACAGTTCCCAGAAAAGCCTGTCAGGAATCTGGATTAACACTCGCACTATGAGAACTTGTGCAAATTAAATGCCTTCTGCACTCATCCTTCTTTGATTAGCCTCTCAGATATGACATGTATGCTCAAAACTATGATAAAATAGGATCATAAAATGCAACACCCCAAAAAAATGCAAAAAAAAAAAAAGAAAACAACTACAAAAACAAAACAAACAAGCAAGCAAAAACCCAAAAAAACCCAATAAATCCAAAAACAAACCAGTGAAAAAAACAAGAATCCCCTTAGCAATTTGTAAGCAAGAACATGAATGGTTCTGGGTTACAGAAACTGTGCAAATGTGACAACAAAACCGGTACTGTGGTATTTGGTTTTCATTTTGGTGGCCATCACAAAACCAATATACGTATTTTACCACATATAAAAGGATACTAATTAATCTATGAAGATAAATTCATCCAACTCCAAGTTTCCTGTTCCAGGTGGCCTTGGATATAATCCCAAATTATGGGTTAAAATATGAAAAAGTAAAATAATTCAGCCTATATTTCTATTTAAATAAAATTGCCTTACTTGATTGTTAGAAGAAAATAGATACCGTAGAATATCCTGAGTTGGAAGGGATCTCCAGGGATTATTGATTCCTGATCCTGGCCCTGCACAGGAGACATATACACTGTCTTTTACATGGAACTCAAGACTGTGCACTTGTAGCATAAAAAGATATTTCTATGCAGCCTGTGAAGGCACCAGAGCTTCAAAGAAGGGCTTTTCTAAATGCTTCTACACTGTAGCAGTACGCTCCATGAAGTCAGATACATTGGTTCCTATTCTGAAGCTCCAAATTCCTTCCTTTCTGAGCACATGATTTCCAGGTCAGCAGCCCAAATTTCTTGTACACTGCTCATAGGCACAGATACCTAAAAGCATCTAAGACCTCTAACTCTAAACAATTAGGATGTTTATTGCCTAAAGCCTCTGCCTGTAACAGCATTTCCTTTCAAAGCCTCTAGAGTCTTAACATTGTAAGCTGTTTTTCGAACTTCTCATTTTACAGTAATTCTGTTTTTTTTTCTATTTTCTCCTTTAGGAAAAATGCCAAAAATTTTACTTTTCTGGAAAACCACTTGTCTAAGGAAATGCATGGTTTGATTTATATCTTAAGTTCTCTATTTTGTGCTCCAGAATGACCCTAGTTGAGCAGGGAGCTTAGACCAGATGACCTGCTATGGTCCCTTCCAACCTGACTTATTCTGCGACTCTGTGATTATTAATTTATATCTTATCTGTTAATGCTGATAATTAATAGGCTAAGGCCAGTCTTTTCATACTCTCATGGATTATAGAAAGTCCATTAAATCTTGGAAGCTTGCAGAAGTTAGCAGTTCTGTCTCCTCTTACTGTCAGATCTGTTCATCCAAGAAATCAATAAAGGTTTGAAGAAACTATTTACCCCAAACACACACACATGAAAGTTTATGAATGAGAAGCAGCTGTAATTTAAAACTGTGCCTGCAGACAGATGTCATGAATTATTTTTAGTAGTTACGATAACATCTTGGGCAGAAGCCTAAAAAGCACTTGCATATATACTTGTACATATATATCCAAATCTGAGATTCTCATAATCTTTCCTCAGTTTCTGCATAACCATTTAAACTCTGCATGTTCCCCACGTGTCCTGAATTTAAATGCATGCCTAAAAGATCAACAGTCTTAAAAAGCAAAGTGATTTGGCCCAAGCCTGCCCACGACCAGCAGTTAAGCTTTGTCCATGACAGGCTCTCCAAGGCAGTAAAAGCTAGATGCAGGCACAAAATGTCAGTGTGGCAATCCCTGTCTTTTGAAATAGGTCGGTGGAAGTGTCAGGCTATCAAATGTTATATCAGGAAACAGCTAATTGATAAAAAAAACCTACCCAGTGATAAATTATGGGATCAGGTTCCTCACAAAAATGGAATTACATTTCCTGTAAGACAACGTAATGGTTATATGTTTTGCATAGGAGGAATTCAATTAACTTTTTATGGTGCAATAAACTTTGAAGTTCTTGCTGCAATAGCTGGCACCTCTTTGGGAAATGAGATGGAAAGCATCTGCTCTCAAAACAGACCATCCAGCGTTTAGGCTGCCTCTCTAGAGATACAGATTTGAATCCCTCAGGGAGATTATGGTATTCAAGCCAACCTGCTGCTTCTTCCCAGATGCTCCAACGTGGAAGGGCAACATCACATAGCACACTCTGACAATACAGTAAGGGGAGGCATCACTAACAACTCTCTGTCTTGTTAGGATCCTTCTATCATATTTTGAGAAGGGATTAGTTCTTCTCACATGTGCTAGGCTTGCTCAGTTCAACTGTAATTGATTAGGCCAATGGGGATATTAAACATAAACTTGCCTGATAGACACAGATGGTATTCAGCCTGCTCAAGTCTATTTCTATAATGTAGATGTTCTACATTTAAAAGAAGTTTGAGGACTTCTATTACTTTAACAGAGAGATAATTGGCCCAGTCACTGGACTTGAGAAAGCTGTTGATCTCATCCAGGGGTGGACACTCACACTTCATCATCTCAATACATCTCCAGTTCTGGATAGCTATCAATCATATCTAGCTCTAGAAGTAATATAATTAGATCTAGACCACCTAGTTCACACAGAGAAAACACCCCTAAAATTGGTTTTATCCTACCTTAGCCACATAAAAAATCTAGGATGAAAAAGAGATAGGACTCTTATGCAACTGGACTTGCATGGGAATAAGTTCAACCTCATATTCTGAAAAATATCTTCAGGGATAGAAGCCAGGGAGTCAATTGTATCTACTGAGCAGACTCACTGGGTATCCTGGAAATGAGAATATTTAATTTCATAGAATTGTATGAGTTATGAACCTGACCCCATACATCTGTTTAATTATTACCTACATGGTTTGGAGAGTGGTACCAAATAAAAGGTCAGCCTTTGATTCACCTGACACTGAATATACTCTGATTGGAGTCAGACAAGCCCAGAGCCATTCACTGGCCTTTCCAGCTCTCACTTTCTCTCTGTGAGAAAAAGGTTTTCAAGTTTTCCAGAAGATTGCTGACAACCCTTTAATAACTTGAAAAACCAGTCAGTGAGTCATGTTTGGTGGGATGCTAATTAGTACTGATAATTAGTGCTTTAAATTGTCTTTTATCTTCAAAGCACTTAAGAAATGCTGACTTGGCATTAATTCTCACAGTGCCTTGTCTAACCTTGCTGAGTATACTAACAATTGAACAGCTGATTCAAAAAAAAACCACCAAAAAACCAAAAAAGAAAAGCCCAAGAGATAACACCTCAATGTCTAGTTTCTACCTGTGTTCTGTAATATTTTCATAAGCACACAACTCTGAAATAGGTTCCTACTATGGGCAGAAATTGACCATATCATAAGTTCAGACATGGATGAATAAATTCCTTGAACTTTAAAAGGGATTTATCTGTCATGTATAAGTTTATGTTTATTTACATTTCACAGTCTGCATCCGCACACTGGTTTTTGTGACTCCAGTTCTTAGGTGCCTGAATACTCCAGAGCTCCAGACAAAGCTTTATTCCTTATGCCTTATTTGCAGGCATAAATTTTAATATTTATAAAGGAACGCAACATCTAGCTGCTGTGAAACACAATTTCTGTTTTGTAGGGCCAGCCTGATTCATAGAAGTGAAGCTCTGGAAATACCTCAAAGATATTTCTTGTGCTCATAGAGAAAATCAGATTTTATTTTTTTTACCAAAAACATATTGACCAATTTCTCTTTCTAGAAGCATTAACAACAGAGTGAACAGAATAGAGGAGTATATAGGGTTGTTCAGGGAAATTTCCAAGGATGGAAATTGGCAATCTACCTCAGGAGCAGGACTTTGCAGTTGCATTTTGCTAAACTCCATGATGTTCGTCTCATGTAAGTATTAAGTAGAATCATCCCAATACTGGCCCCTGATTGTGCTGTTTTTGTCTGGGGTGATCTTTGTTGTAGCTGATTTGAGCTTATGTTTTGGATTTCTGATGGAAACAGTGTTGATAACACAGGGATGTTTCAGTTATTGCTGAGCAGTGCTTACAGAGTGTCAAGGTTTTTTCTGCTCCTCACCCCACACCACCAGTGAGGAGGCTGCGGGTGCACAAGAAGTTGGGAGAGGACAGAGCTGGGATAGCTGACCCCAGCTGACCAAAGGGATACCCCGCACCATATGCTGTCATGCTTAGCATATAAAGCTGATGGAAGGAGAAGGAAGCGGGGGATGTTTGGCATAATTGTGTTTGTCTTCCCAAGTCACCGTAATGCATATTGGGGCCCTGCTTTCCTGTGGATGGCTGAATGCCTGCCTGCCCATGGAAGGTGGTGAATACATTCCTTGTGGTGCTTTGCTTGCATGTGCAGTTTTTTCCTTTGCCTTTATCTCAATCCATGAGTTTTGTCACTTTTACCCTTCCAGAATCCCAGCACAGTAGGAGTGAGCAAGCAGCTGTGTGGCACTGAGCTGCCAGCTGGGGTTAAATCACAATACTTAGAAATATCACTGTCAGTTAGAGTTCAATTTGTTGATCACTACCCTAAAGCCTCTTTCAGACAGTTTTCTATCCAGTTTGTGCTCCATCCTGTCTGCATCTCCTCTTTTAGGCTACATGCTTGTTATGGGATACTATTGTCAAAGGCCTTACTTGTTCCAAGGCAAATGACGCACACGACTCCCTCCAGCCCATACAAAGAGTCACTAGCATCTAAGAAGGCAATCAGTCAAGCATACTTTGGCCTTGGTAAATCCATGCTGTCTGTTCCCAAACATATTCTTGTCACATGCTTGAAAACAAATTCCATAAGGTCTTTCTCTGTAATCCTCTGAGAGAGTGAAGGGAGACTGAGTGACCTATTGTTCACTTTATCATTTTTCCTGCCCTTTTTGAAAAGCATGTAACATCTGCTTTTTCCCAGGCATCAGGGACCTCCTTCAATCACTATGAACATTCAAATGTAACCAACAGTGGTCTCATAGTGGTAGCTGTTCTCTTCAATCTTTCCTCATAGTTAAACTTTTCTAACCCTCTTATAATTATTTTGATTTCCTCTGAACCCTTTCCAGTTCATTTAAGTTTTAGAAGAACACACTAACCAACACAGGACATAGTGTTCCTACTGTTACATACCAATACCCTTTAAAATGAAGAGCATCATTGCATTGTTGTCAAGTGCTCCATTTTTGATTTGTGATAGATCCCACACTACGTGGAAAGCAGTGAAATCCAATAAGGAAAAACAAAGACATTTCTGATTCATAATAAAAAGCTCATTTACCACGCAATGTCTTTCTCTTAAAAGAGATTCAGGTTTCTAATATATTGAGTTCAGTGAGATTTCATGATTTATAGCATCCATCATGATCAGAATTGTAAGATTCAGTGACCTTGATCAAGAATGTTGTGACACAGAATTACTACAGATATGCTAATAAAAATAATTCCATTGTTATGTTAGCCTCATTATATATGTCTGCCTTACCATAAAATGTGGAAATATTCTATTTCTTCCCCAAACTAGGTTGCAAAATTATTTTAGTAGTTGTTCCAGTTAGTTTTGCATTCAATGTGAAATGCTTATTCTGAACTCTAGACTGTCTACATTTATTAAATAAAAATGTTAATTGTTGAATGCAAAACAAAAAAAAAAGGAAGGAAGGAATTTATAATCCTCACTCTGAGGCTGACTGCTTCCAATGTTCATTTCACCATGTAATTAAAACATAATTTTAATTTCTCACATAAACATACTATCAGTTACAAGATAGCTGGAAATAATTTGACTTGATGTTTATACAAGACAACTAAATAAGCAGACTGTCACAGTCTGCAGGAAGGGAACATGAAATATTACCTGATCCAGCCTTTCATAGGAAAGGGAGACTAGAATTTGTGGAAGGCAGACCAGTAGGGATAGACAGTGACTTGGCCTTGACTGAGTACACAGGAGGGATCAATCTGAGACCATGGGAGACGGGATACTAAGGAGGGTAACATCTAGCTAAGTTATGGAGAGGTGCCTGGAAGCATGGGAAAGGTTATGTTAATATGTTCATGCCAAATTAGGTGATGTTCTGAGTTCTTGTTAGTGATTGGTTAGTTATGTTCTCCACATAAGGTAATGTTTGTAGTTCTTGTTATTCATTGGTTCCCTGCCCTCAGTATACATTGTCAAGTTTTCCCTGTTTTGAGGTCTTTGAAGTAACCATATGCAGCCATATGCAGCCATATGCAGCCATATGCAGCCTATCCCTTTATTTGTACATTATTAAAGTTTTACTTTCCAGGTTTACTTCATCATTCCTGCTTCTTTGTCACCAACATTAGCTGACATTCCCACAGGCAGGGACATCATGAGTCCTTGTCACCAAGGATCCATTGCTGCTTCCAGGGCTGGACCGGGCAGCTACAGATATTGTCTAGAATCCTGTCACACTGCATCTTGGAAAAAACCTCCTGTGATAAGGACTCTAATGCATCCTTGTGGAGATTGTTCCAGTGACTGGTCTCATTGGAAACATTTCTTCCTTATGTCAAGATGAAACTTCTCCGGGTGTTACTTGTACCCATTGCCCCTGGTCTTCTCCATGTGTCTCCTAGTGAAAAAAGAGACTCTGTCCTGTTTGTAGCTGCTCTTTAGGTACTGGAATACCATGATGAGATCCCTCCTATGTCTTCTCCAGGGTGAAAAGACCTAATTCCTTCAAACTTTCCCAACAGGCCAGGTTCTCCAACCTTTTGATCATCTTCCTGGCCCTTCCTTGGGCCCTCTCCAGCCTGTCTGCACCTGTCCTGAATGGTGACTACCAGGCCTGGACACATTACTCCAAGGGTGGCCTAAGACATGGTGAATATAGTGGGTGACCACATCTTTATCTCTGCTAGTAAAGCCCTCATGGATGCAGTGCAGGACTTGATTTGCATTTGTTGCTACTTGACTCATGCTCATATTGTTGTCCACTAGGACCCCCAGGTCTCTCACAGAAAAGTTGCTCCCAGCCACGCAGATCCCAGCCTGCACTGAGTTTTTTGGTTATGTCATCCCAGGTGCAGGACCTTGCACTTGCCTTAGTACGGCTTCATACAGTCTTGCTGGCTCACTCTTCCTGCTTGTCTCTGTCTCTGACAAAGGGCTCTCTCCCTTCTGACAAGTCCACCTCACCATCCAGTTTGGCATCATCAACAAACTTGGTGAGCATGTTTTCACTCTCTTCTTCCAGATAATTTATGAAGATGTTTACCAGCCTGGAGCCCAATATTGATCCCTAAGGGACCCTGCGGGTAAGCCTGGGTAAAAAGCATTGATCACCACCCTCTGAGTGCAGCCTGCCAGCCACTTTGCTACACATCTCACAGATCACACATCCAATCTGTATCTTGCCAGTTTGCCTAGGAGAAAACTGTGGGAAGCAGTGTCAAATGCTTTGTTGAAGTCCAGTCAAACAACATTCAATGCACTTCCCATGTCGATAGAAGATGTGATGTTGTTGTAGAAGGTGTTCAGGTTAATCTGGCATGATTCACCTTTAGTAAATCTCTGCTGATTTTTCCCAGTCACCTGCTTCATTTGGAGGATAGTAGTTTCTGGGAGGACTAATCCCATTATTTTTCCAAAAATTGAAATAAGACTAATGACTGTGTAATTTTCTAGGTCTTCACTTTGGCCTTTCTTATAGATGGGTTTGACAATGCATTTTAAAATGCTTACACTAAAATCAAACTTATACTGATAAATAAAAAAGGTTGATTTCTCTTACATTTGCTAATATTATTGATTCTTCCATGATTATGCTACTGCTAAGTAGTTTTTTATTGAATTATTCTCTGCCTCAAATATTAAATTTGGGGAATTAGGTTTTGACTGTGTTTAGAAATTGTTTAATGAGTATTTATGAAGAAATATCAGTGTTTTGAAAGTTATTAGAAAGTATAATCTACAGTGTATTTTCATGAGGTCATGTAAAATTCAGATATTAATACTTTCATGTTTACTTCTAAATAATTAATTTCTAAATACACTAACAGATGAAACTAAAATTATATTCAAATTGACCCTTAATTTTCAATAAAATGATCTTTAGAATTTTCTTTATTTAAGATGTAGAAGCAAACTCTACAGTGCTTTATTCCTCCAACCTTCTACTCTTTAACAATTTCAAAGCAAAACATATGAGAAACAGTCAGAATCATATTTTACATTATATTGAAATGGACTGAAATAAGATCACCACTTTTTATCTATTCTCGTTTTTACAGGTGAGGAACTTGATACAGAGGTGTCATCTGAAGGATTTTCTGCATTTTTGAAATATCCTGGGTCCATGTCCTCCATAATCAATAAAAGCCCATCTAGAATTTTCAAAATGGTCTAAATAGTTATAATACTCTGTAAAAATGTCAAACTTTAATTTTAAACAGTCTTTCCAACTATACACCATCATATTTCATCTGTCTCTGATCAAACATCAAGAAGACCAACTAGTATCATTTTCCTAGAAATTAGCAGGAACAAGGAATATTTCTTTCCTCTCACTATTCAACAAACAGCAAATTGGCAAATCGTTTTGCATAAGACTGGAAAGTCTACAGGTGGATCAGTTTCTGAAGCAATTAAAAAATTTAAAATAATTAAATTTTAAAAAACGTTGCCTTCTTTTCTTTTCTTTTCTTTTCTTTTCTTTTCTTTTCTTTTCTTTTCTTTTCTTTTCTTTTCTTTTCTTTTCTTTTCTTTTCTTTTCTTTTCTTTTCTTTTCTTTTCTTTTCTTTTCTTTTCTTTTCTTTTCTTTTCTTTTCTTTTCTTTTTCTTCTTTTCTTTTCCTCCTTTTTTTCTTTCTTGTTTTTTCACAGGGCATTCTCCCTTTATATTAAGTAATTTTCAGCCATAGGTTTGCAGTGAGAAGATTCAGGAGCAGAAATACCAATCTCAATAGCCACTGAGTTAACAATTTTCACATACCCTTTCCTGTACAGCACAGAAGTATCTCTCTGACTTTGGTAAAGACAAGAAATAATAAAAAAGCCCAGAAACTATTGCTACACAGCTGTCAAGAATATATTTGTGGCAAACACACATATCCTAGGCCTCTCTGTGTCACAGTGGTTTTTCATTACTTTGATATGAGATGGAAACAGGCCTGATGAGGAAGGTGGAGAGCAACTGAGATCCTATTTACACAATTGATGCCTCTTCCTTGCTACATTCGTCTTTTTTAATGTATTTTTCTCTTAAGATCAAAATGAATTATCTGTATCATAAACCAATTTATTCTCTCCTTTTTTTTTTTTAATTTTTTTTTTTCTTTCTGAACAATGACTCACAGTGGAACCTGAAAATTTAAGTGATATTTTCTACTGCTTCATTATTCACAGCTATTCTTGGCCTTAATATTTAAAATTGTTAGTAATACTGTTACTTGTGACCCTACTTTTTCTGGGTTGAAAACAAAAATATAACTATGACTGTTTCTGGAAGCCTTTCCTGGCAGGCACTAAATGCACCAGTCTCAGGTAAGCAGCAAAAACGTGCATCTTTTTCAGACATAGGAGGGATTCCATTTCTTTGCTCTGTGGGAAAAAGTCAATACATTATCACCATAGCAATGCTCGCTCTGAGCTTAACAATTTCTGTGAGGAAAGGAAATGCAGACAGTGTTTTTTTTGCAGGCAGAAAATTATTTCAAATGGGTGCCCTAAGAAATATATGCTTCATCCCTCTTCTTCATCATATTAACAAGTGAACAGCAGATTGCTGAAACTTTCCACGGTTCTAAAATTCACTGAAATCTTGTGCATTATTGAAATACCTAAATATTATCAATGATACCTTTCTTCTTCATATATTTAATTTCTTCTTTAACACAGATGGAGAGAAAAATATCTCCCAATGAATTCACTGAAGAACCTATTCTTTAGGAATTTTTGTGTTCTTTTGTACTGAATGGGAAAGACCCAATTATTTTAGCAAAGACAGCCATTTTCTTCCACCACTATCCTCCAAAAGGGCAATACCTGCCATTTTACCTACGAACAAGTTTGGATTTTGTGCCCTTGAAACTATGGAAAGGGAAAAGCCTTCTCAAAAGCAGCATTCCTTCATGAAATTTTCTCAAAAACACTCACTGCAATCTTTAGATGTTCTGTTTAATTAATACTTAGTAAAGTCTAGTGCATATTGTACATGCAAATAGAAGTGGACTGTAATTAAGTAAAGTTTGTAATTATTTGGATTATGAAAACATTCTGAAAACGTGTTTTTGTTAACTGCTAATATTGCAGCATCATCAGTGTTGTCTTTTCTAGTTACCAGACAATTTTCTTCGTAACTGTTGGCAAGTAGTATAGGATAGATACTACTCACCAAGTCTCTTATCTATTTTTAACCCAAGTTATCGAGTTTTGGACACAGCCTACAGCTTCACAATTAAAACAAAGGCTGAAAAGGCTGTGATATTCTGTGACATTATGTAAGGCATCACCATATAGTGAATTTTATGTGAGGAAGGCCAGAGCTTTTGGTGCTCTGAGAATGAGAGTTGAATTCCCAAAGCAACTGAGAACCAAAGTTCTCCTCAGGTACTACCCAAGACATGAGACAAAGAGGAAGAAATCAAGAACTATCACAGTAAGGGAAATAATACATCATGGGATTTTGGCACTTAAGCCATATATGCAGAACTCAAAGAATAAATTTTTAGTTAACTAAACTGTCTCAGTAGTTTATTATATTCTAGGAAAATTTTGAAAAAAAATACAACAAAAGGGCATTTCTATTTTAAGACATGCAGTGTCAGTGAAACATTCATTAAATAAAATACAGAAAATATCCTATGATTTGAACTGTAGTATTCTGCCACACCAGAGGGTGCCTTACACCTTAGGCTTCAAAATTAAATATCCTTCAGCTATTTTCATGTGGCTCTTGAGAAAAAGGAAGCTAAAGAAAAAAATATAGATTTGAAGACTATCCAAATGTCCAGTCTTTTGGTATATTCTCCCAGGAAGTTTTGGTTTACAGCTCTTTCAGCTAGAGGAGGTAATGGGATATGGGTCTCTCATTTCCTTGGCAATTGTGCTAATCATTAGGTTATTCTGTGAAAGAAAAACGTGAGTCCAGCAGAGTTCTTTATGGAAAAGACTGCTGGCGCCTTCTTTCAAGTAAAAGCTTTCTCTGGTACTCTCTTCTGTTCTGTAAGCTTTCAGTCTGCTAAATACATTTCGCTGCAATTTGGTAAGATGATAAAGGAAACCATAAAAGCAGCACAGAATATATATGATGTATTTGGCCTGGTCACTAACAGAAGAGTATCTAACACTGCTGTTAATAGCATTTAAATAAATCTATTTAAACAATAACTTGGCCTATACTGTTCACCTACCTACACGGGTGGGAAGCCAAGGGCAAATGGCACTAACCACCTCGAATCTGCACTGCTTAGTGCAGGCCTCTTGATGAACAGATATTTCTAATATGGAGGCAATACCACACAGAGACAGTGACCAAGCTAATATTTAGGTACCATGTTCAAGATTATTGCAGCCCTCTTTTATTTCATCACAGATGCACAAGAGCACACATAAGTTACTATTTATGTTTTCTCAAAGTTTTCAAAAGGCTCCAAAAGTATTTAGTGAAGAGTTAATGTTAGAAATTGTTAAGATTTTATTTTAATCCTTTTCTCTCTCTCTTTTTTTTTTTTTTTTTAGTTCAGTTTTAAAACCAGCAGTACTACCTGGAACAAACTCAGAGCCTTCTGGTTCATAAAAGTGCTTTGCAGTCAAAGGATGACCTTGTAACTGAATACAGCTATTCCAAAGACAGGATCAGTTCAAATGTTCCCACAATGGTGAATTAATGCACTAGAGATGTAATTTTCAGCCTTTTCTACTTTTGGAAGCTTAGCCATTTTCCACTAGTATATAGAACAATGTAATCTCACTGGGAAATAATCATCCTACATTTCTTAATTACCTTGGGTTTTTTATTATTTAGAAGGAATTTACAGTCCATAGGAGTCTGTGTGTCATGGGTTAAAACACATTATGCTGGACAAACATCTCATTCTGCAGTCCTGTCTCAGGCAAAATTTTCATTTGTCTTTCTCTTTTATTTAAGTGAGACGTCTTGATGTGATTTTTGGAATCAGCTGACGTCCTGTTTCCTAATTATTTTTTTGTGGACAAGGTGCTTTCTCACAGCTTGTTTCCAGATGGTGGCTGAATGTCTCTTTTTTTCCAAGGCAAATACTTCCCTAAACTCTGTAACAGGAAAGGTAACTGGCAGATGTGTGTACAAACAAAACAAATTAAAATTACACTGAAACCTATATTGACCTCGGCTTATTTCACCTTGAAAACATTCTGGTTTGCATTTGATGTAATCTCAAGGTAACATAAAAATTAATTACGTTTATTCTGAAAAGCAACTGATAATGAGCCAGTGTGAACTACATTGAACTACATCATTAAATTTATACTATCATATTCACTAGTTTTAAATCTAATGCAATCTTTAGCATAAGAATCTCTTCCCAGTCACCTTTTAAGAGCAAAAGCTGAGATTTTTCTATGGCTAAGGGATGTCACTTTTTTAAGGAAAAAAATGTAGTAGGCATAATAGAACATGAAATCTACCTGACAGCTCTCTCAGGAAACAAAGCTGTAGAGAAATGTAAAAAATATGACCTGTTCTTAAAAAAAAAAAAAAAAAAAAAAGTGACAACACTTGTTTATTTGTCTTTCTTGGATGTACTACCCAGGAATCCAGTCATGAGGAAGATACACTCAGCAGCAGTGAATTAATGAATCCCAAAGGGAAATGGGAAAAGCACGAACTCCAAAGAACCTACCACCCTGAAAACTTGTCCTAAATAAGTTTATCTCCTAATGAAAAAAGGAAACTTGTAGGACATTTCCAATATCCTTTTTATTATAGGACAAACTTTAAAAAATTTATTACAACCTATTAACTTATAAAGATATTGAAATGTTATTTGGTTTCTGGAGTTTAGACCAAATCAGAAGTACAGGGTCAACACCTGACTCCTCACTAGAGAAAGAAAAGCTACCTACCATGCTTCTACCCACAATCTTCACATACCCTCTACATAAACCTGAGTTTAGGTTCAGGTTCTGAACAGAGCTGAGGCTGAACTAAACCACAGTGACTGGACTCCGAAGGTGTTACTTTCACAGACATTGACATCAGCCTCCCTGCTGTTTCCCATTTATCTTCTTATGAAGAAATAGCAATTTGCTCCCAGCTGTCTTCCAGATATCTGGTGCTACTTCTGCCTTCCAAGTGGGGCACAAAGAATAAGCACATTGCAAAACAACACTATTTTTAGTAGTCTTCTGCAGTCTCTTTGCTCTTAACATTACATGTAGCACTCCTTGCCTTCCTGTTTGAAATGCCCATATAGTCTGACAGCTCTCTCTAACTGAATGTGAAGTGGTACACACAATACTTGGTATGCTTCCAGGAGCTTTCCTAATACTGCCTATTAATCTGGTTATTGATGTCCTAATTGCACTTGTTAATTTCACGAAAGAGAGCAGTTATTTTGGACAAGAGTTTACATCTTCAGTAAAAATATTTTACCATTTTTTTTGCACTTCGTATCTAAACACTCATTCAGCAAGTATTCTCCCATGGGAACAGCCTCTGATTCACAAATAGACCAGGTGCCCTTCTCCATTAACCTTCTGGGACAATGTGCTGCTCCTATCTCTGCAGGGACAGACTGTAAGAGAAACTCCTTTGGAAAGCTCTATGTAGCTGTGGACAGAAAAGCTTTCCAAAGGTTTCTAAAGCTCTAACACAGTCTTCCTTGTTTATTACTTCCATGAAACCATCAAGGTCAGTCAAAGAAGCAACAAATGTGTAGGTAATACTAATGCTTTTACTAAGAGATTAGCTGTATACTTTTCAAGTCTTTCAGCATAATGTCCCTTAAGATACAGATAGATGTAAAAATTTCAGAGATAGTTTGAACTTTATCCCTGAGCTGAGCTCCACACTGTTTGTCTGGGTTAAAGAGCAATGCAGATAATTGCCAAGCCAGGAAGGAGCTGGCTTGCAGCAGTTGCAAGATGCATGGCTTGCAATGAACTTCCTGACTCAGCAGGCAATGTAGAAACAGTACATGCATCCACATGACCAAATTCAGCCTTAAGTTCTGTGGGTATATGGAGTGAGAAGTCAGTGGTTCCCTCTTCTTTGCATTCCTAGACAATCATTGCATAATTTGGGCTGTGGTAAAAGAGATAGATTGACATTTTATCAGATTGACATTTTCAGCCCACTAAATGGAAAAAAGATCTTGAATCCAGAAACTGCTTTCGGATTACTAAATCTCATCCTGAGCAGTGCTGAAGTGACTAGTTCCACACAGACCCAGCAGTCTCAGAAACTCTATGTTAAACTTGCCTGGGACTAGACAAAGGGATTCCCACAAAGGACTATCATGAGATAGTTTTTAACTGACCCAAATCCATTAAAGCAGTCTGTTCTTTATCTTCATTGGCAAATTGCAGTTTTCCCCCAACTACGGAGCAACCTGCACAGAATAAGGTTCATAGATCCACTCACAATATTAAATCCTCTTATCTCACAGTCTTCCATCATCTTTCAGATAAGAGTTGCAGCAAGAATCACCTGAAGAGTGGTTCTCTCAATGCCAACAACTCAGCCATACTTCAGCTTCCCTATCTCTAATGTATGCTGAGTGATCTGCTGGCTGCAGAAAGAGTTTCCAGATGTTTATTATGACAGAATTCTACCATATGATGTCCACTGACTTGAGATCCATCTGGAACATGTTAACTTCAGTGGTCAACAAGGGTCTGATTCAGCTCTACAAAGGCACCAAAGGTGCAGGTCTCTCATAGGACTTATGTCATACCGGCAGGTCCTCCATATTGGATATCAAAGACATCCTGAACTCCTTAGGACATCTCAAGTGATGCTCATCAGTTATGTTGGGCAACATAACTGCCCTTCTGCCATGAGACCATTCACTCCTAGCAAAGGCTGTCAGTTCTTTCAGTACATTTGCAACAGAATGGATTGTGTCCTTGAGCCAGTAGCACCTCAGGTTTTCACTTATACATTTAAATTAATATTAAAACTTAAAACATAACAAAATCATGGAGAATATGTTATGAACAGAATACAGGAGAGTATATGGAGCCAGAAACATTCATGGTTTTATGATTTTGCTGTTTCCTCTCATGCATCTTACTGCGGGGCACAGCTAGATGAACTCATCCTCTCCCCTCCAAATGGAGCAACAGTCACAAAAAATGGTGCTGAGGAGAATCTGGTCCTTACATCCTATATGGAACTACAGAGTCCAGACTACAAGCCTTTCAGTGATATAGATGAATAATTTTATATAAAGTCATATATATACCAAAATATATATACAGATATAGATTAGATATAGTATGAGAAGCTGGATACAGTTGCAAGAAGTGCAACTGCTTGTGTGTTTAAGCTAGAATTCCCTATGTATATCACTGGTTTTGAAGAACAGATTCATCATGCAATTTCCTCATCAACTCAAAGTCTGATTGGAAAGAAAAGTCTTCTTTCATGGGAAATATTCAAGCAAGATAACTTTTCTTGAGATACTAATTAAAAGGCCTCTCTTATCAGAGAAAGATTTTATCTTGCTAGTGTTGAAACTAAGCTAAGGTCCTGTAGCTTGAATGACACCATAAAAGTCTATGAATTTTTTGTATCTATTACCAGGCTTGCAATTTATGCCATCATAGCTTCTGTTTAAAGACATGGAAGAAGAGAGAAGACTCAAGTACAATCCATAGCACCTCCAGATGGCAAAAGCTAGCCGTCCTTGCAGCTGAGTCAGTCAGTGAAAGCTAAGAGTCAAGGCAATTACATTCCCAATACTGGATCTTTGGTCATTTGCCTAAAATTAGTTTGGAAAAATTTGGACTCTAAAATGTTTTAACACACTGGCTGGTTAAACTACTGCTGATTCTCATAGAATGAACTGCAATCCGCAGAGAAGAAAGCAGAGTTGGGAAAAGCAGAAATACCTTTATTTCTTCCACATAAGTAAACCAAATAATCAGATGAAGCACAGTTTCAAGTTCAGCAGTCCTCTTAACAGTTTCCATTCTTGTTATCACCGTACATCTTAATAAGGATGTCAAGTTGGTTTTTTTTTTTTAAACATAATTTCTTTCAGTTTTTTCCCAAAGAAGATGAGTTAATCACATTTGCAACTATATTTCTTTGGTTAATTTTATGAGACTGACTGGCTGCTCTCTCTTTGATTTGCTGGTATTCTTAACATTTTACTGATCCATTTCTCTTGTCTGTTCTTAATCGTTATTTCTTATGGTGTGCTTGTGGTTCTTGTTACTGCCTGATAAATTGCAAGGCATGTTTTCATAGTTTCTAAAAAAATTCCTGCATGTCGGAATTTTTGAGCATTCTCTGTGTGGTTGATAGACAAATAAGTCACCTCCTGTTCCCTATGCTTTTGTAAACAAGAAGGGGAGAGGGATGAAGAGTAGAAATTTGTTTTTCTCATGAGGCTACCTTCCCAGAGTGTAGTGATGGCTGATCACTTCTTTCCAGGACCAAAGTTTAAAGCTCTAAAATTTTGGCTGTCAGTTCAGACATTGACTAGTCATTGACCCAGTCAACACTTGTTTTTTTGTTGCATTCAGTTTGGACTACTCACTTCAGGATTCTTACAGGATATTAGGGTATTATAGGTTTCATTCAGTAGAAATCAAAAAGCAATCTTAAATTTATTTAACTACTAGAATCAAAGTTCCAGCCTGATTGCTTTTTACCTCTAAAATGCCCTAGCAGAAAGCACAGCTTCATGCTAATAAACAAATTATGGAGAAACATATTTCTTAAGAGAAACATGTTTCTCTCCTCTTCATGCCTTTTAGACTTCATAAACTACCAAACTTACTAAATTTTATGACATCTCTAAAACATTAGATTATCTGCTATTAGCTACACTCATTTAAACTGAATTTGTCTTAGCTTTTATTACCAAGTTCCCATAGATAATTTACCAATATAACTTAACATCAAAATTAGCTGCTTTCAAATACAAAGCACTAAGCATCAAAGACATTCCAATTTCATAAAGATATAGCTTTCGTTTTCTTACTAGACATTGAGTAAGATTTTTAAATAACAACTTGTGCCCTTTTGCTAGAAAACTTGTATTTATCAGCATACCCATAATTCAGTTAATTTTATTCAAATAAAGCAAATTTCTTATACTTAAATTTTCACTCATTTCACTTCTGCAAAGTCAGATAGCCTTGGCAGCTTCATCATAAATTTTATACAGAAATGTTGCTAATAAAAAAAAATTACTAATTAGGCCTTTAATTTTTAAAATATATTCCTACACTGTTCTTTAATGTTAGGAAAAATTGACTCCAGGAGAAGACTTACCTTATCTATGCATATATCTAAAAATTGCATGGGACTAGATGGCCAACAGCCTCTTATAAACATGAAAACTGAAGTTCGGATTCAGACAACAATAAATTAAATACCAGCTTTTCTATTTTTCTCCAAACATAGCAGAAGTAAAACTCTGGAAATTCATGAGGTAAAAAATATCTAGCAGAAACAAAACTGTAAATTTTAAAAGCAAAGAAAACCTGTTGCAGAACTTCCTAAAACTGGGACAAGTTAGAAGATTAGCTGACACAGCACTTTAAAGCACCAATCAAAAGGAGTTCCTTTCAAAAAAAAACCCAAACCAAAAAACCATAAAAACCAAGAACCACAAACCAAAACAGCAACAACAACAACAACAAAAAAAACACAAACCAAAACCCAAAGCCTACCTTGTTTAAGTGCAATGGAAAAATTAACAGGATGAGCTGCAGCCAGAAGCATTCCAACAACTAAGGTCTCAGGACTACAGTGGGTTATAGCTTTAGCTATAAAGACGACTTGGTGTGGAACATAAAATGACAGTAGCTGATTGGCAAAACTCTTGAACTCTGAAAAACAATTTTTGCCATCGTCAAGGTCAAAGAATGAGATTAGTAAGGCCTGCTGGAAGACTTTTGGTAAAAAAAGAATACGAGTTTAGGGGCTAAAGAGGAATAATATATTTTGAATTTACTTGCTCTTACAACAGAACACAGCTATAGTCAAAGGTAAACTGCATTCAATGCTCACCTGTAATCAAATTAAACAGCTTTGTAACATATTTAGAAAGACTTGCACCATAAGGTACATCTGCTTTCTCATTTTGCTGCTTAACATTGCATTAAGATGAGGAAAGGAACTGGAAAACACATCAGTAACTGCCTGATTTAAGGTTTTATGAGCTATTTATCTGTTTCAAGCTCTAATTAAAATATGGTGGGCACATCTGAAGGGTAATTCTTTCCACCATAAAAACAAGCAGGGTGAAGCGCTATTTGGAAATACTCATGTCTTTTCCTTTACAATGGAAAGAGTTTGTCTAGTAGGCAACACACCTAACACACACATAAGTAGTTAAAACTAGGGTATCCTGCCTGAAGGATATTGATTATTAGCTGCTTGTGATAGACTGAGATATGTACTTTGTTAGATTTTAAACCAGATTGGTGTGAGATGCCTAACGTTTAGATGACTACTATTAAGTAAAGTAAGTCTTCCCTTTTTATGGCAAGAATGACTATTCTAAAGAAGGCGTTATAGGTCATCATTCCAAGGTGTAACTCTTGCAAGCAGAAAATAATTGGAACTGTCATCAAAATGTAACTAACTAAATCTATATTACAATTTATGGCTTTAAAATCATTATTCCAATTGCTGTTTTGAATGGAGTGAGGTGTTAAGAAGGTTGTCAGGTTGTCCTAGATTCAACAGTTACACATGGTGCTTCTAGATTATGTCTGAGCGCTACACTGCAAGCAGTCCTAGTCTCACAACACCTGTAAATTGGGTCTGGAAGAAAGAGGCAGGAATAGTACACACACATGCGACTACTTATTTTGTATCTTGCTCGAAATGCCTGTACTTATATGGACTTATACAAATATAGGATTCACAAAGCTGATGACTGATTTCTGGGTAAAGCCTCACTGAATATTATTCTGATATTTCTGTTCCTTGGAAGTCTTTATTCTTTTAGTTAGTAAATGTGTTATACCAGTTTTAAAAAAGGAGAACATTCAAAATTCAAAATTAATAAATCAGCTAAGAATCCACCTGCTCTATAAGCACCCAGTAGTCAGTCAATCATAAAATAAGTTCTAATATACATTCGAGTTTTTTGCTCTGTAGGCTAAAAAAATGTAAGGTGTGTAAACAGATAAAGATGTAATCCAGAGAGATAAGTCTCTACTAAATAAGCACAGCAGCTCCTTTCCTGATGTCTAATGTTTTTTAAAAGACACAATATTAGCCTGGCATTAGATTTATATAACAAGTATGCAATTTGGTGAACACTCTTTCCACAAAATATTTGATTCCTACTGCACCATCAGAACAAGCATTATAATGTAGTGTGTTTACACTGTTGCTACTTTGAAAGTTGCTATTTTTGAAACATTAAATTTTGTTACCTCATAGATACCCATGTCAATGCTTGCTGATGAGTCAGCTGTTTCTAAACACTACTTTAATGTCTTCATGAAACATACAAAATACTTATATGAATGGTGGTTTTGATATACTGACAAATAAACAATCTGATAAGAACCTGCATTTCTTCACTGGCTCTTGGGCCATGGACAGTGGATAAGGTCAGGTGTAATCCTTGTTCCATCTTTGTATAGCAACTCGAAGAGTGTTTCTATCCAAGTATTTTATGGCAATTTAAACTCATTTAGAAGTACTTCTACTCAGGGCAATGGCAGAAGGAATAGGTGGTGAGCAGATGAAGGAAGGAAAGGTGAGAGGTGGTGTGTGAACTGAAGGCTAACAGGAGGATTTTGGCTGCTTGGCAACTGAATGAATTGAACAGCACTTTTTTTTGAGTTTGTTAAATAAAGCCTGTCTGTTTAACAGCAGCAGTAGTACTGAGCTGGAAGCTGTCACAGCTATGCTACTTTTGTGGTCTTGTTTCTTAAAAAAAAAAGAAAGAAAAAAAAGATTATTTTTTTCTCAATGTTGATATTAAAAAATGTATGCAACCTGTGAATATTAAGTAACTTGATTGTAAAAATTAAAACATTATGTAGCTTTGTGTTGTGGTTTTTTGGTGGTTTTTTTTATATTTGTTTTTTCTTGTACAAGACTAATCTTTCAGTTACTCTGTAGTGTAGAAGGAATTGGAAACTGGTCAGTTGCAGAAGAAGATAGAAGTAAATTCAGTAAATATGAGTAAAGCACATATACTGATACATCTCAAAAAGCACTTGTTCATCATCGAATCAATAACCTATTTGTTTTATGTTCTACATGGTGTTGATGTTTGAGTTGGAATATTGTGTAGTACTAACCTAGAAACCTATACCTGTATTTCTGTCAAAGAGAGAAGGATGATTTACATAATGAGACCTACTTTTGTGCAAGAGCATAACTAAAGCTATTTCATCTTTGAATGTCTAGCACTGCAGTCTTTTCTGTTACCTAAGGAGTAACATTTAAATAATTACAGAGTAATTATTGTTGTCATTCTGTTGGTACCTCATAAAAGCGCAAATTTAGTATTCTAGTTCTTTTAAAAATATCAGTTCTTTTAAAAGTACCAGTACAGTTCTAGGGGTTTAAAAAAAAAAACAAAAAACACCCCGAAACAAAACCAAACAAACCCCCCCCCCCCCCCCCCGCCCCAAAAAACAAAAACAAAAACAAAAACTCTTTGAGTCTGGAGTCAGAGGTTTTAGACTTCTTGATGTGGCTTACCTCTGTGATCAGTTAGTTTTAAAAAAACGAAGTCCTGTAGATTTTCCTAACACCTGTCTTAAGTGTTAATGGAATGAAAAGTGCCTGGCTGCTTCAAGGCGACGGAAGTACTTCAAGAAAATAACTTTCTGTAAGTGGTCAGTGGCATTTGAATAGTAAGTGAGAAATGTTGATGGATTAAGACATTTTTCTGAGTGTATGTACATGTCATGGCTTAACCCCAGCTGGCAAATAAGTACCACATAGCCACTCATTCACTACCCTGCCCTGTCCTTCTAGGGAAGAGAAACAGGAGAAAACAGTAAAACTCATATTGAGATAAGAACTGTTTAGTAATTGAAACAATATTAAAAAAAAAAAAATAATAATGAAAAGGAGACAGAGAGGAATAAATCCCAAAAGAGACGAGTGATGTGCAATACAATTGCTCACCATCTGCTGACCGATGCCAGTCCATCCTTGAGCAGTGACCAGCAGCTCCTGGCCAGCTCCCCCAGTTCATATACGGAGCATACTGTTCTGAGCATGGAATATCCCCTTGGACAGTTTGGGTCAGCTGTTCTGACTATGCTGCTCCCAGCTTCTTGTGCACCTGCTCATTGGCAAAACATGAGACACTGAAAGGTCTTTGACTTTGGGTAAACATCACTCAGGAACTCAAACATTAATGTGCTATCAGCATTATTCTCATACTGAATTCAAAACTGTACCAAGAAGACAATTAACTCTATCCCAGCTGAAACCAGGATGTTGTGCCACTGCTCTGGTGTGGCTTACTTTTTCTTGTTTGTCATAACTCTGGTTACTCTAGTACCATTTATTCCTTGGGATTTTTTTATCCATTTTCAGGAATTTTAGGTTTTCCTTTGATGTGTTACCTGTCCTTTGGTAACTTTCTTGATTTTTCTATCTTAAGGTGGAAATGAGAGCAGATGGGAGAGCAACAAGTGAGGAAGCCATTTGAGTGAGATCCATTCCTAGTCTTACTAGGTCAGTCACAGGTGTCCAGGACAAAGACCCAATTCTCAATGTTACTAAAGCATGCTACTAAACTGCATGATAAACTTCAGTACATCAAAATCCATACCTTCAGATGTGGAGTCTAGCACAGGAAACAGTAGAGATGTAGACTCTCCCAGAAATAATGGCCAAATATGCTTTGCCCAAGTGCTTTGAAAATCTAAAAACTTTAAAATGAAAGTAGAATAATAAACTGTGTCTTGGGTGCTTGACTCTTGGTCTGTTTAATATATGCTCCTAGAAATACTGGATACAGTGCTTGTTCTCAGGACCAATTGAAATGGAAAGTTCCTTTTGGCTACCTTACTGATACAAATTTGTAAAAAAATTACCTGTTAAGTGACTAATGTAGTAGTCCCTAGTAATTATAAGATTACAGGAAAAAGAAATCCCACAGGGAATAATGTGGCTAGTACAGCAACAGGTATATGCACATACCTCAGAGTTCAGTAAATCCAATGTGATGATTCACGTGTAGAAATTTTCTGGGTGTTTTAATTCAAGAGCTGAGAAAGTTTAATGAGCTATTAATTTAACTGAACTCCGTGACTCTGTATTTAATAAACAACACAAAACCTAAAAGGTATTAATGTAATTTACAATTGCTCAAGAAAACTGTTTTAAGTGACTTACAGTTACTAAAAATATGTCCATGGATAACTGTGTGAAGTTTTAAGCAGTTGCATCCTAGACTGTTTTTTTTTTTCTTTCCTGTGATCACAGCACCATCCCTTCACTTTCTTAGCTAGACTTCCAATGCTTTCACTGACAATGTGATTGTTCTAAATAGATCCCCGGCATTCTGCTCTGAGTCTGGAATTTGAATTTAAAATTGACCTGCTTTATTCATTTGAGAAGACTCAATAAAATAATTTTGGTCTTGTGTGGAAATAAGGAAATGGAAAAAAAAATGAAATATAATCTGATTCCATTTCTGGTTTGGGGATACTCAAGATTATTGCTTGCAGATTAACATGTTCAAACCGCCAGTGGATTTTTTTCCCCTGACAAGCTAATTTAGTTTTCAATAAAATTCAGGTGTTCCCTGTCTTGTAAAGGATGCAGGATTTATTGTTTCTCATGTACATTGCATCATTTCAGGTAGAAATTCTGCAATGTACATGAGAAACTCATCTTGATGATCCAAGTGGATTTTTGCAGTCTTGTGTTTCTGTGATAGAACTTTTCAATGGCTTTACATCCTAGTCTTTGTTTCTTCATCCTATGTGACAATCCAGTAAACATTATTCCATATGTTATATTCAAGAGGATTAGAAATTTCCAAGTTTCAGAACATTTTCAGCCCAGAGTCCACTTTCAAAGCTTTCTGACATACATAGATTTGAATGTCAAGCCATACTAGCCCTTCATTTTAACTTATATAATATTTTCAAAGCAATAATACATTATAAAATAGTTCTAGTATGTATTTTTGTGGATTTCTAATACTTTTGTTTGTTTTTTGACTTTTTGCCATTTCATTCACAAAATTCAGTGCTGTTGGCTAAAAAGTTCTGCAAAAATTTTCTTGCTCTTCAGGGTGATTGAAGATAATATCCTGGTAATATTTCTTCAGCTGTGTTTGTCTTCATATAGTGCTTAGCTGGTTCAGACATATATTCTGTATTTCTGTATAAGGGGAAATCTGGTGGAATACAGTTAAATAATAATTTCTAATTTTGAAAGGAAAAAGTTATTAATTAATACTCTCTTTTACTTCAATGTGTACCATTTTTTATTAAGACTAATGCCAATTATATTACCATGGCAGCAGTAAGTTGTTGGGTTTTCTTTGTTGGTCTCCCCACCTAAAAGAAGTAATTATCTTAACTGAAGAGCTTATATATATTTGTCAGCATTAAAATTTAAGCTTTTACTTCACACTGTTTTGGTTTTTTTTGTGCATACTACATAAATTTTAAAGAAAGCATTTAAAGGAAAAGACAGGGCTTTTCTAAGGTGAAAATAAAGTCTAAATATTGGCACAATAAGTAATATAAAGACAAAAGTGGCTTCAAGGGTGCATAGAAGTACCTTTTGACTCTCCAACTCTGGTGTTTGTGACAGCTGGCATAAAAAATGAAGTGGCATTTGTTTGTTTGATTGCTTTTCTTTAGCATGTCTCTACAATTTAGAATGGAAAAACTTGACTTGAAAAAAACTATGACAATGCAAATAATAAGGATGTGATCCTTATGGGTCACATCCGTTCCAGGTATTCTGTGACTCTGTGATTATGCAGAAATTGTTTGCAAAAATATTTATTTGTAGTTACAAACAGGGGAATTCCAGGCTTTGTTTAGGGTCTTTTTTTGAATGTAGAATTAAAAATAAATTTGGTGAGTTGCATTTTTAAATTTTTTTTTTTTTAATATGTGTGTTTTGTTTTCCTTCATTTGTTCTGCATACCCAAAGTAAACCTGAGTAAACATAAGTTAGTGGCACTATTTGACCTGGAAAACAAATGTATAGTGAGGAATAAGCACCTCCATTGTAGCACGGAGAAGAAAGTCTTGTCTTCAATATGGAGGCAGTACAGTTCCTGTCCTGTGCTTTCTATCAGTAAAGAGTTCTTTATAATAGAAAAACACATGACAAAAATTGTGCTGTGAAATTTTGTGATTTTGGTGTTTGTGTGTGTGTATGTCCCTAAAAATAATGAAATCTCAAAATAAATGTTGACAACTTATATAATGATAGATTTCCATTACAGAGTAATAATGCCAAAACAGACACCAGCTTGGTGGAACTATGTGGTGGAAAATGGTCCTTTTAACTAATCATGTAAACAGCCTCACATCTTGTCAGCAACATAAGCTTAATGACCAAAAGATTTTTTTTTCCGCTATTACTGATTTAAGTTAAATTTCTGGAGAAAATGTGTTGGTAAGAGTTAGTTCCTTCAGGCAAAGAATTCTAAAATCACCTGACTGTAGTAAATTTCAAGTTTTACTGCAGAAGTACTAAATTCTACGGTTCATAACTTCCTGGGTTCAATGTGCTATGTAAACTGTCTAGTACACAAATTTTAAAGTTGTCTTACTATAGATTCACTTCTTGCTCGTGTAAAAATTACTGCATTGGTTTATATAGTATTTTGAAAGCTTAAAAAAAAAGGCCTGGAAATATAATCAAATAGTATAAGGGTTAGGTTATGAAATCATGGAACTTTCTACTTTACGTTCTGTCATGCAAAATATGGGGATTACCTGGTAATCCTAGTTCTGCTGTGTTGAAACTCACATTTGTACAACACTGATCCATGTGAGCCGTGACAGTGAATAAGATAGGCTATCAGATTCTGATTCTTTATGACATGCAAACAATTTTCTCTCCTAAAACTTATTTATAAAAGTGGCAAGTGAATGAACACAACTGCTGTAAACCCCACTTTAAAGTAAAAGGGAGAGGCCGATGGACAAAGCACTCCTTTCAGTGCCAGCAGGAAGATGTTTGCAAACAGGAAAGGAGCTGGGTGCTGTCAGAAGTAAGACATATTCTGCACAAAGTAGCTTTGCTCAGTGGACTGAGTTTGTTCTGATGGTATAATAAATCCATCTTTCAAACACATACTGCTAGACCTCTGCAGGCACAGAAAGCAAAGCGCTAATCTGGTGCAAACAGTCTCCAAAACTACACTATCCCTAAGGAGAAAAGAAAAAAAAGAAACAAACAACAGAAAACAACACCAATTAACAAGCAAGAAAATAGATTTGAACTGCTAATGATTTTATCCCAGAAATGCAGAATACGCGTTAGGCTAACTACAAGAGTATAGTCAATATCAGATCTAGCATAAGGTTGGACCAAATGAAATGTGTATTTCTGAATGTTCTTACATGGCACAGTAGTGATATTGTTGCCCACAATCGGTGTCAGAATATGAAACAAGAGTACCACAGTCCAAATAAAGAAATAAATAAAGGAAAAAGAAAAGATGGTTTCCTGGGAGGACAAATAAAGAAGTGAAAATATAGCTGTGAATGAGGACTGAACACCCAGCTCCCACTTTGTGCCATTAAGAAGCTCACAAGTTGGACATTTGTTTGTATTTTGAGTGAAGAGAGATTATAAGCGGACTAGAAGAAGATACAGTGTTATCCTGGCCTGGCAAATCCTGGTTGCCTTGTCAAACTCCATAGCTCATCATAGACTACAGCTTATGGTGGACTCCGCACTCCAGGCACCTTGCAAGATCCACACAAACTGAAGAACACTTGAGATAAAAACAGATGTGAAATACAAGTTGCAGTTTGCAAATAATGCTCACCCCACTGTGAGTGGCTCTGTAAACACAAGCCCAGACAAATTCTAGAGTTTGCAGCAATATGCAAGAATTGCAATAAATTGCATCACTTTTGTAAAAGTTTGCCAGTGCTTATTGCCCATGCAGTAAGATGGCTACAGTGGCAACAGCGCAGAATAATTTTGAGATGAGACATCCAATGTTGTACCAGAACACAATCCTTTTGTCAGGCAGTGTGTGTTTGGTGAAGGAAAAATCACTATTTGGATATAAAGCTTAGAATAAAACAAAAATATGAGTTCAAGGGGGTGGATTTGCTGGTTTTACTTTTTTTCATGTCTGTTTTTTCCATGTGTGTTTGTTTGTTTATTTGAGATGCATTTGTTTTATTGTTTATTTATTTTTGTTTCTTTGTTTTTATGGATCTTGTCTGTAGGAATGATTCTAGGTAATTCCTAGAAGAGGAGCTAGAAAGACTTATCACTGATTCTAATAGGGAAGGTGCTTTGGTGGTGCTTAACACCATAAGACATGGTACTTGTTTTCTTATGGCTCCTTTTGATCACTGCTGGAGTGTTATTTTCCTTTTCTTTCTTATTTTTTTCTTTCTCCACCCACTACAGTATAAGAATTATAACTGAAAGCTTTTTATGTAGTTAATGCTTTAAATATTTCTGGAATGGTCTCTAGTTGTGTCTAAATGCATCATAAAGTAGCTTTTTCTTCAGTGGCAGCATTACTCTGGTTGAGTACCTGAACAGTTACCTTTGTGAAAACCTGCATGAATTTACTGGTTTCAACATCTCTAGTTCTCTGTTTTAAAAAAGTACCTGAAATTTAGCTTGAAGATTAAGTATTGGTGGGCATTACACAAGCTTAAGAAAGATGGCAATTGCATAGTTCTGTTATATTTGCTATTATTTAATCTCAGGCACATGTTATGCTTCTGGTTGTCCTGAGCAGGCCAAGAGGAGTCATGATCCTTATGGGTCACATCCATTCCAGGTATTCTGTGACTCTATGATTATGCAGAAATTGTTTACAAAAATATTTATCTGTAGTTACAAGCAGGGGAATTCCAGGCTTTGTTTAGGGCCTTTTTTGAATGTAGAATTAAAAATAAGAAAACATATCAGCACATACCTTCTTTGGATGACAGCTTTCTGCAGACTGTGATCCAAACCACATCTGGCATGAAGTATTTAAAAAATTATTTATTATTATTTATTACATATTCTGGCCTATACACTTCAAGTTTGCAGCTGTATAAAGTGGTATAAAGTACGGCAAAAGTGCAGGGCTACAACTCCAACAGATAAAAAGCTGTAATGTAAGTGACCTGATGATAAGAAAGTGCCTGCTGCCATGCCTCACTTATCCTCTAAAAGCTACTAAGCTGTCCTGGAGATACTGAAGGCAACTTAAGGAAAATTTTGCCTGATGTGGCAACTCGATTTAGCAGACTCTGCCTCAAGTCAGGGAGGATATTGCTCCTGGGAAAAGATCCTTCCTAGGTAGCATAACACAGCACAGAAACAAGGTGTAGGAATTGGACACCTCAATAAAACACTATTGTGACAGACACTTTACAAATACCTGAGAGGTTGAAGTCAAGTGGCACGAGGGTCAGAACAACAGCCTTAAGTCTCAAACTGCGCCAGGGGAGGTTTAGGTTGGATATTAGGGGAATTTGTTCATAGAAAGGGTGAGCAGACATTGGAATGGACTGTCCGGGGAGGTGGTGAGTCATTCCCTACACACCTCGCTAGAGGTGTGTAGGGAAAGACTGGGCATTAATGCCATGGTGTAACTGACAAGGCGATGGTTCGGTCATAGGTTGGGCTCGATGATGTCTGAGGTATTTTCCAACCCAACGGATCCTGTGATGTGCACTCCCAACAGGGCGCAGAAGCTCCGTGCGGATACCCGCCTCCCGGGCCCGCGCAGCCCGACCTCGCTCGGGCGTGACCGCGGGGGTGGGAGGCTGGTCCCCCGGCCGCGCTCGGTGCTCCGGGCCCCCGGCCGCGCTCGGTGCTCCGGGCCCCCGGCCGCGCTCGGTGCTCCGGGCCCTCGGCGCTCCTGCCACCCGCAGCAGGTGCTGCTCCCGCCCGCCCATCCCGGATTTCCCGGGGGCCGCGCGGGGCGGGCGGGACAGCGCATGCGCCCGGCGGCCGCGCTGCCCGCGGGAGGGAGGCGGGGCCGGGGCGGCCGTGCGGGGAGAGGGCGGCGGCAGCGCCGATCACAAACTCCGGAGGGGAAGCGACACCGCCGGCCTCCGCCCCCCACCCCCACACACACACTCCCTGTAGCGGGAAGGGGGAAGCAAGCAGCCCGCCCCCACTCCCCAGTCCCAGCGGTGCACGGTCCTTCCCGGGACTCGGTGGCGGCGGGCGCTGTGCCCGGAGCGGAAGGCGAGCGGCGGGTAGCTGGGGCCTGGAGCCGCCGCTGGAGGAGGGGAAGAGCGGGGTGTTCCCGCATCGCGGGTGGATGCGCAGCCTGAAGGGCGGCTCCTGCGGCGCCTCCTGCGGCCTCGCCATGGCCGGGCCCCGGCGGTGAAGGCAGCGGGAGCCGCCTGTGTCCGCGCCGTGCCAGGAGGCGGCGCCTCCGCAAGCAGGGGGCGGGCGGGGAGGGGGATGAGCAGCGCCGCAGCCGCCGCCGCCTCTGCGGGAGCCGCCGCCGCCTGCACCGGGGCCGAGCGCGGCTACTCCTTCTCCTCCGGCGGCGCCGCTCCGGCTATGGGGCCCGAGGAGGGCTCGGCCGGTGGGCTGGGAGCCCTGCCCGCGCCGCCGCTGGGCTGCCGGAGCCGCTACCAGCTGCTGCTCTCCGGGAAGGCCCTGGCCGACAGATACCGGAGGATTTACACGGCGGCGCTGAGCGACCGCGAGCTGGGGAGCCACCCGGGCAGGTAACGCGCGCCGCGCCGGGCCAGACGTGCAGCCCCCGCCACCCCTCCCATCGCCGGCTGGGAGCGGCCCTGCGCCTGCACCTTCCTCCCTTCCCGGCAGCCGCCCTCCTCATCCTCATCCCCGCCCCCGTGGCGGGCAGCGCGGGTGTCCCCCCTGCCACGTGGCCGCGCCGCCGCGCCCCGGGGGACGGACGGAGGGAAGGGGCGGTGATGTAACCCGGCGGCTGCCCAGGTGCCGCCCGGGCCCCGCCGCTTGCTTGGCCGGCGATACCGCGCAGATGGCGCTGCCGCCCCCTCTCCCGGGGCCCTCCGGGACAGAGTTACCTGTGCCCGCCCCAGTGTGCGGCCCAGCTCCCCGGGGTGATGGAGAATGCCAGTGCTGGGACCTCGGGCGGATTGAGAATGCCCATGCTGGGACCCCGGGCAGAGCTCGCTCCGGCCAGGCTTGTCGGAACGGGCTGAATCCCGTGGTCTCTCCCGCGACAGGTTGCGCAGGGCACCCGCGGCTCCCGCTGGCCGTGTTACCCGAGTGAGGAACCGTGGTGCTTTTTCCATGTATAGGGCCTGCCTTTAGCTACCCTGCGTTATTTTCCTCCTCCTCCTCAGGTCATGTTCCCCCTTTGCCACCGCCGTGTAGGCGGCCTCGGTGTCTGGACGGAGGCAGCGCCTTGCGGGGGGGGAGCCGGGGGTTGTGGGGTGCGGTGTAGCCCCACCTGGTTCCCGAGCAGCCCTTCCCCGGCGATGATGCCCCTCAGGGCTCCCGTTCCCGGCCCTGCCAGCCGGCTCTGGGGCCGCCGCAGGGCGCCTGTTGCTCCTCCGGCCGGGAATGCCGCCCTGCCCTGCTCCCGGGCGGGGAGGGGGCTGCGGCGGTGCGGAGCCGCGGGGAAGAGAGGGGAGGCCGCCCTTACCCCGCAGCCCCGGCCCTGCCCGGGCGGACCCTCCCGGCCCCACAGGCCGTGGCGGGGTGCCCGGGCTCGCTGTGTGAAGGGCTCCCCTGTGGTGCCCGGGCTCTCCCCATTGTTTCCTCCAAAGGTCGCTGAGGATGTGGATGATACTAAACCGGCACCTTCCTGTTTTCTCATCCTGGGCTGCTGCTCAGGCTGTGATGTGGGTGGCCGGGTCGTATGGAGAGCTTTGAGTCACGGTTGTTTCAAGTTTGCAAAGGGTTGTAAAGCACGAGGAGGTTGCCTGCTTGGCTTCTTCAGGTTGTTGTCGGACTTGACAGTAGGGTTTACGCCCCACCCCCCTCGCCCCAGAAAGCTGTGTCTAGGAATGGCGTTCACATAAGACACACACCTTTCCCCATTTGCTTATGGTTAATGCTGGAAACGTGGACTGATAACATGGGTACTTGACATCTTTGCAACTATTGACTTCTTTTCAGTGTATGATAGGGAAACTATAGTTTTTCTTTCCCCCCTGAAGACCAGCAAGTGTTTTCTTACTCCACGTATTCCTTAGTCCGGTGCTTTATACTTTTTTCATTAAATCTCTTTCTGCTTTTGAGCTTTGTATCCTTTAATCCCGGGATTGCAAATGCTAAGTGTAAGGATACGACTACATGCAAAGAAATCACCTGTGCAATTGCTCCTCAGTGCTCAAATACCTGTCCGAATTTTGCCCAAAGGGGTCTGTATTTTTTAAAGCTGTAGTTTTGCATTAGTCATGTCCTCCATGTCTTTTGGTTTCAGGATGATTCAACCACTATCCCTTATACTTAAAATTGTAGAAAATACTAGCTTTAGGTGGGTGTAAATGTTAATGCTTCTCTTAATGTTTTTGAGGTCAAGTCAAAGAAGACAGATTCCTTGTACAGAGTAAACAAGTTATATTAAGATTTGGCAAGTAAATCTGCCAAATTACCCAGTAGTTAATACTGGTGAATACAGTCAATGTGTCTTGGACTTCTGAGAGGAGGTTTAGTAATTATCTAGTTTCCTGCTATCACTGCCCCCACTATCTTATGTGGCAGACTGATGGCAGCCAAGATACTGCTTATGGTCTCCACCTTTTCTACATATTGGTGTCAAAATACTGCAAAATACTCCAGCTGCCTGGTAGACTTAAACAGAAATGGTCAAAAATGTGCCTTTTTACAAAACTAATACAAATTCCTAATATTTTCTAAGGAGAGCTTTAAATTTAACTGTGGCTGCATCTAGTTGCTATGGTAGAAAACAGTGCTAGGTAATTAAATAGACAGAAGTCATCTTAAGCTTAGGTTATGACAGAAGTCCTAACTTGATTTTTATATATATGGAAAATCTGAAGCCTCTTTATCAGTAAGATTGTCAATAACAGTGTTTGTGACTACAAAAATGACTTGAAGTAGCTGAAAAAAGCTAAACAAATTGGCTGATCAACAGTAATAAAATTCTTCTTGTGTTCCAAGAAGACTAATGTGAAGAACAATAGTGCAACCTATTTGCCATAAATTGATGTGGAATTTTTGCTTCAAGTCTGCAGAATTATACTCTGCACTTCATGGGCTGTGACCAGTGCCTGTCTCAGTAAGTACTTCTATGGCAAACCTAACTTTAATGTTTATGAAGAACTGGCAAGCAGTATGAAAATGCTTTTGTGTAGACAAGGAAATCAAACATTGTGGCGATTATCTGAAAGTCACAAGATTAGTATCACATTTGCAAGGTGTTTGTACTGGCTGTCATCGGAAGGGATGAATATCACGTGTTGGTTGAGTAGGATGCAGTAATTGGCTGTGAAACAGAACCAGCAATGCTTTGCATTTCCTCATGATACAGGCTACAGTGGCATGAACATTGGTCTCCACAGGAGATGGGTTGGTCAGTGTGCTTGCTCCCCTTGCCGTGCTGACATACTACTTCTATGGTGTCTTGTAATAACACATTAGAGACTCACTCTGGGTTAAAATTAACTTGACAAAACTGGTTTGTTGTAATCCGGACTAATTCCCTGATCTGGCTCACCTTGTGATTGCACTTGTGACAGCATGAGGTGAAGGGTTACACAAAGATTTTTGAGTACAGAGAGGCAGAAGCAAAGAAACTTATTTTTGTCACTCGTGCCAGGCAAATAATTTTATGAAAGGAAACAGAAAAAACTATCTAATTCTGCAATTTAACATGCCGTTATCTTTGGGGATATAAGTGTTAAGGATCTGCTGTAGTACTACCAGCAGATAGTACTATCAGCAGATACTATCTGCTTTGTGGCCACTGAAGTATTTGAAAATAACTGCATAATGTCTGTCTAGTATAACCATTGAAGTGTGTAAAACACTAGTAGGAAGTGCTGACCTCTTCAGAGGGCAACAAAAAATCCATGTTAAACTGTTGTCTTGTATGCTGGGTTCTGGGTGGACAAAACTGCAAGTGGGTACTGGTTTTAGTGCTGTACCAAAGCTCTGTATTTGCAAAGTAAGGGATTTCTGATTTTCCCATTTTTGCTGTCTTCAAATACACTTTTTCTGTAGTATAACGTAATCCTAACAAACATCCCTATCCATCTGAATTGCTGCTATTATTGCTTGTGCATCCTGGGGGGTTTCCCTGAGTTGCCAGTCCCTTTCACTTATTTATGTACTTCTAGAATTATCAGTTAGGTTCAGCATGTTCTTTGAGACTTCTTGTCAAATATGGATAGCTATATAAATTCATAATGGCTTTAGTGCGACCTGTTTTGTAGTGGAAGTGTTCACTACATAATTTGAACTAACTTGAAATTGTTACATTATAATAGCAATGTATTCTAAAATGACAGTAAGTTCACATTCATGCCAAAATGACCATTACTTTGTTTGTAAAGTTGCTTCTCAACTTAGGTCCTTCAAAGAAAGAAAGCTTCTGTTTGTGTTGTGAACTCTAGCGTTGTGGTCTCACTGAGGCCAGGAAAATTTCAATGATGATGGGAATGTAAGATTTCTTATATTAACCAGAAATTATATGGGTGTTTTTACTAGCTATTTTGGCTGAAGAAGAGCCAGCCAACTTTATTTCATGTTGATTGTTTCAGCTGGATGATTACAGCAAATTTTGAAAGCAGGCCACTTATTCACACTTGTAATTGTAAATTATACATCCTCTGGACATTAGGTTAGTCTTTAGGCTTTTAAAAATTGATAGTCTTCCTTTATACCTTTACTTTTACTCAGTAAAGCAGTGCTTATTTGGAATGTTTCAAATATATATACTTGAAAATTTAGTGCAGAAATATTACTGAAGCTTCAGCTTTACCTTGCAAGGATGTAAAGATTTTGTGAAAACTATTTTTAAGTAAATTTTGGTATATGAGTTTGTGTTAATTTTATTGTTGGTACACAAGAAGGCCTTAATTTCTTCAGATCTAAAGCCTTTACAAAAGCTCTTAGCTTTTTTGGTTTGGAACTTGTTGCTCTTAATGTGGAATAATAATTGCAAAGAATTAGAAAGCATTTATTTAGTTAAAAAAATAAAGCTTATATATACAAAAACAAGTGAAATGGTAGTGGTGTTACATTACCTACTACATTTTCCTGCTTATTCCTGTGCAAAGGTTTGCTCCATAGGCCCTTTGCAACTGAAATATTCTAGTCTAGGTTATCTGTTTTTCAGTTCTTATGTTTTGTAGATGTAATTTCACAAAACAAAGTTCAAGTCTTGTGTAAACTAAAACTGTTTAATTGGGAAATTGATGTGCTGTTGAGTCTTAGATTAAGCTGTGCATTAGAAGACCTGATGAGAGTTGCTGTCTGCTCTATGCTTTTTAGCTGCAGTGTAGTTATGTTTTAAGACTGTGTTGCCCTATTGGTTAAGGGGGATTAGCAAATTACTAAAATAGTGTATTTGTACTTATTTATCTTATGTTCTGTTAAGGAAAGGAGTTTTATGTAGTAGTTTTTTTAAAAACCTCTAGTCATCTCTTAATCTAATGTGGTTGTATTTGTTCAGTGTTGGTGTAGGAGACATAATAGAAGCTGGAAAGACCCTAATAATATTGCATTGAGAGGCTTAAGATGGGCATTTCTTTGTGTATATTTATAAAAAATAATTATCATAATTTAGGTAAGTAATGGGAAAAATTAAAACAGAAATCCATGGTTTTTGGTAGGTTTTTGGATCTTGTATTTTTTAGTTTAAACTGAGAGGACATGTTAGTTAAAGTTTTGGTTTGTTACACAATCTGCTCTGGCACACTGATGGTTTGTTGTGTAGCAAGCTCAGGCAGTTAAGGTTGGGCTGGAGCAATTTAATAAGTTACCATTCCTTACTGCTAGCCATGTAAAATGTAGTAAATGTGTTTCCTGCATACTTAAAAACTTGATGTTGAATTTGTTTTTCTGCCATGTTAACTATCAGCTGTCAAGGTTTAGTTTTGGTTTTCCTCCCATATTATGATCTTCCTTCTGGCCAAAATATTTTGAAGATTTTTTTTTTTTAGTAAATTTTCCTCCTGAGGTATGACTATATATGTTTTGCCAAACCCATGCTTTAAAGATAAAGACTATTTATGTCTTTATAGAAAGTACATGGGATGTATGAATAACAGTTTTTGGTACTTCATGTAAACTGTTTTCCTAATCCTTCATTTACTTTGAAAACTTGATCCTTTGCAGCATTACTTGAACACGTGGTTACATTTTTGTCTTTTTCTTTCTTACCTTGCTTGCAGTGTACACTGCATTGTGCTCAGGTGCTAAGTGGAATAGTACTCCTATAATTAACTTATGTTGTAAATACATTTTGAAGCTGATCTATTCCTTTGGTCTTTCACAGCCAGTTCCTACCATTGTGCCCCTTCAAAGGATAAGTACTAGAAATTAACACAGGAGCATAGGCTCCATATGCTGTAAGTGACGGCATTAAGGCAGATGGTTTCTGTACTTTTAGATTTAGTGTTTTATATGTTTAAAAGCATATTGATAAGCTTTTTATTATTTTTAGTGTATAACAGTTATAGCATGTTATAGCTCATTCCCTTCAAGACTGATGAATCTGTTGATTGACTTAATTAGATGGACTAAAGCTGAATGATAGTTATTTCTTTGCATCTAGTATATCTATGACTACTTGGGCCTGAGAAAAATTTTTTGTTATTAGTGTAATAAATCTAAATTTATGCCTGTTGTACACATTATTAAAAAAACATCAAAAACTGACTTTCCTTGTCCCCACGTGAAACTGGAGATGTGTGGTTAGATTACTGCTGTTCCTTGTTTTCATTTTCTTCCCTTAACTGTTTTAGGCTTGTGTTCCAAGCATTATTGTCATATGTAATGGGTTTTAAACTCTTGAAAAATGCTTTATAGTTGCTATGAAAGGGTGTATGTGGTGTAACCTCAGTGGGCAGCCGAGCACTGCATGATTCCTTGGTTATTTCCCCCTGCAGTGGGGTGGGGGACAGCTGGAAGGATAATAGTGGGAAATCTCAGGGGCTGAGATAAAGACTGTGTTGTAGGTGAAGCAAAAGCTTTGTACAAGCAAAGCAACACAAGGAATTAATTCATTTCTTCCTTACCATCAGCAGGCTGATATTCAGCCATCTCCAGAAAAGCTAGGCTTCATCATTCCCAGTAACTTGGAAAGACAAAGACCATAACTCTGAATGTATTGTCCCCCCCACTTATTTCTTCCTCCCTGTTTTATATACTGAGCATGATGTCATATGGTAGGGAATAACCTTTTGGTTAGTTGGATTCAGCTGTCCCAGTTATATCCCCTCCCATCTTCTTGTACACCCCCAGCTTACTTGCTGGCAGGGCAGTGTGAAAAACTGGAAAGGCCTTGACCCTAAGTGTTAGTCAGCAACAGATAAAGCACAAGTGTGCTATCAACACTGTTTCCATCATAAATCCAAAACATACGAGCATGACACAAGCTGCTTGGAAGAAAATTTTTATTGTAGCCAAAGCCAGATAAGGTCAAAAAGTAGAAGTCTGTTGCGTGTAGCTTAAATTCACAGATGCCATGGTATTTAGATTATTTTGGCCATGATCTCTGTCAGTCTAGAAAAGTTTGTGTAGCTAAGAGGTTTAACCTCAATGGGATTAAAACAGGAGTCTTCCTCTTACTTCTCTACTGTGCTCCTTGTTGCACTTGGTAACATCTCTCATCTTTTCTATTGCTGTGTCTATACAGATCTGCAGCCAGTCATTTACGTTACACTGAGATGAGCTGGTTGTAAATAAATACCTTATTCTATTTTTATTTTTTCAGCCTCTTCATTATTTTGTTGCACAATGTTACATATAGTCATTTGTGACTTTCCTATCTGATTTGGCCTTGCTTTTCTCTCCCACTAGGCAATGCATAATTCTTTCAAACAGATGTACTCATATGTCTTCATTATTCTTGTATGTTTTCAGAGTAGGTATTCTGTTCCTTTTCTCTTCAAACCAATTGATTCTCTATCCACTTTTATTTCTAGAATGTACTGCTATACAGGATAGACCATTGACAGCTGTAAAACTGGTGAGTTTTCAGTTGTTTGCACTTGGCAGTTGTCTCCTTCTATTTGTTGCAGACTAAGTCAGAATTTCTTTGGTTTGCTTTTGATAGTAATCACTTTAAAGATTTTACACTGTCATTAACCACTAGTAATGGGCTTTTTCTTAGTAAGTATAGATTTTCCTTGACTCCACAGAGCATATTTGCTAAATTAAATTTCTGCTGATATGATTCTGTGTAAGATAGCTTTGTATATACACTATAATTTTGGTGGTTGTGTTTAGATAGGAGAGTGGCCCAAGGAGCAGGTCTTGTCATCTTTGCTGTGGTTGAATGACTATCCAAATGTAAAAAAAAAAAGTCATAACAATGTTTAAGGATAAATACTTTTGTCTGCATTGACAAACTTGAGGAATAAGAATTTCCTTGCATGTGTTCTTGCAGATCTAATTTAATAGATAGCATTGAAGTGAATAATGAAAAATCTGATAATTGCAGAAAAGAAACTCCAATTGTCAGTGGTTATAGTGAGAAACATTCTCTTTGTGTGGAGAACACTTTGGAGGGATGCTTTCTTTTAAGTTACTTTTCTTTATCTGAGACAGATTTATGTTGTTTTGAAAACCTTTTCAGTTACAAAAGGGATCAGATACTGTTTTGCACTTTAGTCATGGTCAAATGAAAATCAGTTCCATTTCACTTGTGCAGTGGGGTTTTAATTTCATTTTTAGAACCTGAAATATTTGTTTCTGTTATTATTGGAGAGGCCTTAGGATATTTCCAGCAGCTGGAAAAGCAGCTCCTTTCTTAAGCCTCCAGAGTTTTGGCTTCCAGAAAAATGGTAGTTGTTAAGAAAGTTATTGTCATAGTGAAATAGTCCTCAGTTATGAAATTAAAGTAATGATTTAAAAGATGTGTGATTTCAGCTCACCAACAATAGCACATAAAAATCCCAACTGGAAAATCAATGAGTGGGTGATCTTCTTTTTCAGTTCTGAATTTTTTAACCTTTTCTTTTCAGATGCCTTAGAAGCCTGGAGTAAACCTGTCCTGCTAGTCTGCCTATGTTTTTCTCTAATCCTGTGGTAATTGGATTGCAGCTGATGTTCCTTACCCTGATTTACGGATTTAGGGGGCAGGATTTTGATGATTTTTCCATTTGTAGATATACTGCTTAAGCCCTGACTTTCCTTTTATTATTGGCATGGATGAAAATTCACGTCAGAATGCTTGATTAATTATTTAAAGAAGATAGTGTGTAAGCTGATAATGGCTTGGAGAACATACACGTGGCTCTTTGAATGACAGTTGACTTATTGTCCATTTCACTAAAAATATTAAATTTTAGACTACGAAATAAAAATACCAATCATTTTAAATATTTGAGGTCATCTGATATAATATTCTCAGCAATCAAAAAATACTAAGCTTTTGTTATTTAGGGAAAGTATTGGTTCTCAGTGCTCTCAGTGCTGTTTTGAGGTCCACCTATCAAGCTTAAGTTTCCCACTCTAATGATTCTCACAGCTTAAATTCCTTAAAAATCTGTTGGCCTTGGTGAAAAATAACTGTAGGCAATCTACAGATACCTTCCAGGCAGGGAGAGCAGTGGATGTTCTGTACCTCAACTCAAGTAAGGCTTTTGGCACTGCCTTCCCCAGCATGCACAGCTGACAATGGGACGGGTTACATAAGTGGACAGTGAAGTAGATTGAGAACTGGCTGAGTGATTGGGCCTGGAGGTTTGTGATCTGTGACACAAAGGTGAGCCAGAGTCAAGTAATCAGTCATGTACCCTAGAAGCTGATATTGGGGCAAATGCTGTCTAACATCTTCATTAATGGCCTGCATGCTGGGATGGTGTCTCCCAGCAAGTTCCCATATGGTACAAAACAGAGTTCCTCATATACCACATGGTTGTGTTTGTGTTTAGAGGGATGTGGCCAGGCTGGAGATTTGGGCTAAGTGGAATTTTAAAGTGCAACAAGGGGAATTGCAGAAGTCTGCATCAGGGATGAAATAACACTTGGGGGCTGACCAACTGGGAGACAGCTCTGCAGGGAAGTAACTTTATGTACTGGTTGGTGACCATCTACGTGCCAGTAGTGCACTGCCATGGCAAAGGTGACAGACAGCCTCCTGGACTATGTTAGGAAGAGTGGTGTTGCCAGCTGGTTGAAGGAGGTGTTCTCTCCCCTCTCTGGTGAGGCTACATCTGAAGTGTCCAGTTCTGGGCTTCCCAGTAGAGGAGAGCTATACTGCAAAGAGTTAAGTGCAGGGTCATGTTGGTAATTAAGGATCTGGAGCTTTTCTGAGGGGCTGAGAGGGCTGGGACTATTAGCCTGGAGAAGAGGAGGTTCAGGAGTGATTTTTTAATGCAGTGAGGGAATGAAGATGGGAGAACCAGATGCTTGTCCCCCACCCTGACATGGCACTGATACGGCTCAGATCAAAATTCCAGTGCATTCCAAGAAAGCAGTTCTTCACTATGAGAAAGGTCAAGCATTGTTAGGTGTTGTCCAGAGAGGTAGTACTTTGGTAGTACTAAAAGTGCAACTGCACGTTGTAGTGGGCACCTTACTGTCTCTGACACTGCTTGAGCAGGAAGTTTGACAGAATCAGGCACAGAATCACAAAATGGTTGAGATGTGAAGTGACCTCTGAAGTTCATCTGGTCCACCCTCCTGCTCAAACAGGGCCATCTGGAGCCAGTTGCCAGATGACTTTGAATATGGATGGATACTCCACAGCCTTGCTTGCAACCTGTGCCAGAACTCAGTCACCATCACAGTAAAAAAAAGTTGCCTCAACAGGTTCCTTCTAACCTGAATGGTGTGATTCTATAATCCTTAAGAAAATAGAGCAGAAGGAGATGGGATCAATATAAAGTTTATTTGTCCTTTGAGAAGATGTGTCACAGGGAGCAAACATAGTGCTGAACAATCAGATCTTCCAGCAGAGCTGTGTTTTAATATGGTGGTTGTTGTGGTACTTGAAACAGAACTATTAAATGGTCTAGGTTGGAAAAGACCTTTAATATCACAGGGTTCCACTTCTCACCCAGCATTGCCAAGTCCACCACTAAACTGTGTCCCTGAGTGCCACATCTACACACCTATTAAATACTTCTGGTGGTGGCGATTCTACCACTCCCAGGGCAGTGTGTTCAGTTCTTGAAAACCCTTGTGCTGAATCATTTTCCCCCAATACTCAATTTGAACCTTCCCTGGTCCAGCTTGAGGCCATTTCTTCTTGTGCTGTTGCTGGTTACTTGAGAAGAGACTGACCTCCACCTGGCTACAACCATTTTTCAGAGTTTTGTACAGGGATAAGGTCTCCCCTGAGCCTTCCTTTCTCCAGGCTGAACAACCCAAGCTGTCTCAACCCTTCCTCATAGGACTTATTCTCCAGACACATAAACAGCTTTTCTGCCTTTCTCTGGGCACACTCCAGCACTTTTTGGAGTGAGGAGTCTAAAACCGTGCACAAGATGTGACCTCGACAGTGCATGTTACAGGGGGTGATCACTGCCCTGGCCTGCTGGCCTCACTATTTCTGATACAGGCCAAGATGTCATTGGCCTTCTTGGGCACCTGGGAATTCTGCTGGCTCATGTTCAGTAGCTGTTAACCAGCTCCCCCACACCCTTTTCTGATGGGCAGCTTTGCAGCCCTTCCCCCAACCTGTAGTGCTCCAACTGGTTGTCAAGACCCAAGTGCAGGAGCACTTGGCCTTGTTGAACCTCACACATCTGGCCTCAGCCCAGCAAAAAGTCCTCTCCCAAGCCACGACCTGCCAGTTTCTCCAAAAAAATGTTGTGAGAAACAGTGTCTAAAGGCTTTATAAAGGCCAGGTAGACAACATCCACAGCCTTTCCCACATCCACTAAATGGGACATCTGGTCATAGAAGGAGGTCAGGTTGGTCAAGCAGGACCTACTTTTCATAAACCTGTGTTGGCAGCCCTGGTCACCTGGTTGTCCTGTACGCGCCATGTGATGGCACTCAATATGATCTGCTCCATGACCTTCCCCAGCACTGAGGTCAGGCTCACAGGGCTGTAGTTTCTTGTGATTGGGTGGCACATTCACTGACTTTCAGTCAAGTGGAACCTCCCCAGTTAGGCAAAGCTGCTGGTAAATGATGATAGAAAGTGGTTCAATGAACACTTGTGCCAGCTCCTGCAGTACTATTTGGTGGATCCCACTGAGCCCTGTAGACTTGTGTGTGTCTAAGTGGTGTAGCAAGTCACTGAACATCTCCCCTTGGATGATGAGAACACAGCTGGACTGAGACAGAAGGGATTAAATATCTTACAGGATAGAGATTGTCCTCACCTTTCTTTTTGTTGTAAACATATTTTTAGAAATGTGTATCAGAACTTCATGCTATAGCTTGATATGAATAAAGGGAATATGAGAAGAACTGAAAAGGTTCACTTGCAGTTTCAGATAAGACAAAGCAGCATATTTCTCCAACCATTCTTGTAGGAGGAACTGCATGGTAATAAAATCCAAACGTAAATCATTTATTGTTTAGAGTATTTTGGAATTTAAGGTGTTTTTATGTTGAAGTCTTGCTGGGTGTTGTCTAGTGGCAGTTAGTCCCCAGTTTGGAAATATTACTACAAAAATCCTAGCTTTTCTCTTTGTAGTCTTCCACTTTTTTTTTTTTTTTCTTTTGGGAGCAAATGTCGTATTCAAACTGTAACAACAGGCAAAAATATGGCTTGTGAGCCAACTATCTTGTAACTGAGCTATGGTTTTGGCAGAAGCAGTATCTTATTTTCCTATCCTGCCTGCACCTGTGCAAAGAAGAAGGGAAGCTCAAGCAACTGCTTCATGGAGGTATTTTTCATGAAGTATTTTACAAAGCAATAGTTTTCGTTTCAAAGATACCCTAAAATCCAGGGATACTAACCAGTTTTTGCAAAAAGCATATTTTTCCTCAGGTGTTCTGTAGATTTTGTTGCCAAACCGAAGTGAAAAGATTTTGTGTATTTGTTTCTTCAGAAATCAATATTCCTGGTTTTTTCTATTTGTTATTTGTAAAGTGTTGGTTCAGTTTGTGATATAGATATATGATATAGTATATACTAGGTGCATGTTCATTTTATTATGCTTGCCAATACTTAGTTTGGCATTGCACTGAGAGTTTATATATTTGTATGGTAGGTATTTGTGTGCCAGGTTTCCATTTATATGTACATACTTTGTTCCCTGTCAACTCTTCTATGAGCAGTACTTTTGGAAACTTGATAGATATTACTGTAGATGATACAAAAAATGAAGCATTAAAAAGCTCTTGTAGCTATTGTTTGTAAGCAGATGTTTTGTTATCAAGACAAGAGCAGATTGGAGGTTTTGAGTGATGTTTATTTTCCTTCTTTATTCTTGCAACCTGCTGACACTGTCCCTCCCCATGATTGAAAGTGTCCTGGATGTTCCAGCAGTAGATTGAAGGATAACCATGTTGGCTAATTAGTTATCAATGGAAGGTATTTGCAAGGAAGGACGGTTAACCATGGAAAGCCTTAGGAAAGTTCAGTTGCAGGATTCTTCAACAGCTTCTAAATGCTGGGTCCTCTTGACTTACGCCACTCTGACACTAATTGGTGGATTTGTGTTGGTGTGAGTTAGATGGAGAAACACAAAAGTGAGGACAGAATCAGGTGTTTGGTATAGGTTGGACCTGATGTTAGAGCCATTTTCTGAGCATCTCCCATTTTAAAGATGCAATGCTAAAGCACATACTTTAAAGCAATGCATTCTGTATGCCAGCTTTGTAGAAGGTGTATAGCATTTTGTTTAGGTGAGTTATTTACTTTGGGTTACTTCATGGGGCTTTTTGTAAGGCTGTTTCTCATTAAAGATGGTAGAATTCTTGGCTGCTGAAATAACAGTGCTGAGATTACATTGAAATAGAAGAAATCAAAGTATTTTGTTTGCAGGGACACAGTACATACCTAAATATGGGAGATGTTGTATGTAGAAGCTCTTTAAAGAAGTAGTTGCTTTCAAAAAAAAGTAACCGTCCAGTTCATAGAAATAAGAGTGCTGAACACTGAAGCTTAGGTACATGTGAAGCAGTACCAAAGTAGGGAGTATGCAAGCAGTAACTCCAATATGTTTTACAGCAAGGTTTGTTGGTTGCATTTTGTCATATGGTATCTCTTCATCTCTTTGCCAGTATGCAGCCTCCATGTAGTTTTATTGATACTCAGTTCTCTGGTCATAAAACCTCTTCTCTGTCTATAGGTTAGGCCATTGAAGCTCTGCCCACTTCCTTTGTTCTGCTTCTTATCATTGTCAACTCCTTCATGTGAGCAGTTGCTTGTATGTTCTAAACTTCTCTTGAATAACTTTTCTTTGTTTCCCTTTCACTGATTGCCAGATGCTTCTCAGTTATTGACAGCAATTTGGGGTGTCTTTTAAAGTAAGATAGTCCCACAATTTTGAGATCTCCTCAGCTTTTGAGCAGCCTTGATAACTGGTTTTTTCTTTAGTATTTCCATTCCTTTATTTTGAGGCTCTTATAGTTGAACTTCAATGGCAAAGTGTATAGCAAGTTTCTTGCTGACAAGTGAACTGATACTTATTAGCTATAGTTCTCTGTGTTTGATATTAAGTTGCCTTGAAGCTAGATTACAAATTTTAGAGCTGTTTTGGAGCAATTCAGAGGATGGAGTAAATGGCTTGGAAGATATGGAAATACAGCAGAGGCTGCAGTTGCTTTTAAGTTGCTTTTCATAACAGTATTGTTCTTTGTGTGATCAAATGTCAGATAGATTACTTGTTTACAGAAGAGGAGGAAAAAAAAAAACCTTAAAAATGCACATTGTTGTGTTTTGTCAGAAGAATACTTTCTGGTTTTCTGTACAACAGGAAAGTCTGATGTAGATCTGATGTATCTTATTATAGCAGATCAATGAATATATCAGAACTCTCACTCCAGCATTGGGTTTGCACCAGGAAGTATTGCAGTCAAGAAGTGGGCCCATGGGAATCTCATAACATTTATCAAGGCCAAGTGCAAGGTGCTTCACCTGGGTTGGGGCAGCCCTTGCTATTAACACAGGCTGGGGGATGAACAAATGGAGCAGCCCCCTCACAAAGAAGGATTTGGGGGTGCTGGTGGGTGAGAGGCTGGACATGATCCAGGTAAATCCTCATTACAGGAAGGAATAGACTTGTTGGAGTCCAAGGAATGGCCCCCAAGATGTTTAGAGGGATGGAGTACCTCTCCTATGAGGAAAAGTTGAGAGAACTGGGGTTGTTCAGTCTGCAAAAGGAAAGGCTTTGAAGTGACTTAATTGCGGCCTATCAGGCATTTTATGATTCTGTGATTTTCAAGCAGGTGCAAGTAAGAAAAGCAACATCTGTTGCTCCTGTTGTGTCATTGTCTAGACTGTATCCTTCTTCAACTAGGATTTTTAGGTGCGTTGTCTTCAGCCTGATGATTTGGCTGCCTCTGTTCTAGATAGAACCACTGTAAATTAGATTTAAAACGACACAGGAGCCCACCCTGGAGAGATGCTGTGGAATGGCTGTCAAGGGGAAACCTGTGAGCACAGGTAGTAGCTGTTGTTCTGCATCTGGCTCTGTCCTAGGTCCTGAACTGTATAGTCTGACAATTTCAGAGTTGGAATTGAGATTGTAGATGAAAAAGTTAACAGAGGATGCAAAACTGTAGAAAATGAGATATACTTAAGATTGTAAATGTTTAGCTTCAGAAAATCCCACTACCAAACCAGCAAGCAAAACTGTAAAGCCAGCAATGAATAAAAAGTAAGTACCTCATAAGAGATTATACACATTCTATAAAGCTATAAAGTCATTGTGATTCAGAAGTAGCCATGCTACTGCTGTAGTGTTGCAGAATTTTATTTAAAATTATGAGAGATTATTTTGTGTATGAAACCTGAATTAATTATTGATCTTCTCTTTGTATTTCAGGATTGTGAGACTTCTTTTTTTTTCCACTTAGTTTTTTTTTTTTTTCTCACTGTTGTCTGAAAAAGGGCTGGTTACTATGAGAGAATAGTGAAATTAGATAGTAGTGAGGTAAATGAGCTATGACTTAGGCACTGAGCTGAGACTGCTTAGTTGTCAGAAGACTCATTTTTCCTCAGACTTGAAAAAAAATCAAGCAGATGGTGGAAAAATAAAAATAAAATTTTTTTTTGTAATAAAGATATGAAAAATAGCATTTAATTGCCATAAAGACAATTTAGAAAAAAAACCTCAAAAAAAGTTCTCTAGTAGGATTTCATAGGACATGGTGGGAGTGTGATCATTGGCGTATTTCTCCAGGGAAAAGATGTTTGGAATGCAGTGGAATTTAACTAGAATCATAGAATATGCTGTGTTGGAAAGAACCCACAAGGATCAATGCCCACCTCCTGGCCCTGCACAGGACAACCTCACAGAGTCACACCATGTGCCTGAGAACATTGTCCAAACACTCCTTGTACTGTCAGGCTTGGTGCTGTGACCAGTTCCCTGGGGAGCCTGTTCCAGTGCCCATCCACCCTTTTGGATGAACCACACTTTCCTGATAGCCAGCCTAAACTTCCCCTGACTCAGCTTCATGCCGTTTCCTCAAGTCCTGTCCTGGTCACCAGAGTGAAGAGATGTGTACCTGCCCCCTCCTCTTCCCCTCATGAGGAAGTTGTAACTGCAGTGATGTCTCCCCTCAGTCTCCTCCAGGCTGAGCAGTGACCTCAGCTGCTCCTCAAGCGGCTTCACCTCCAGACCCTTCACCATCCTTGTGGCCCTCCTTTGGATGCTAACAGCTTAATGTCTTTCTTACATTGTGGTGCCCAAACCTGCACACAGTACTCGAGGTGAGGCTGCCCCAGTGCAGAGCAAAGGGGACAATCCCCTCCCTTGCCTGGCTGGTGATGCTGTGCCTGATGCACCCCAGGACACGGTTTTGCCCTCCTGGCTGCCAGGGCACTGGTGGTTCACAATCAGCCTGTCATTGACCAGGACCCTCAGTTCCATGATAGACCAGGAAATAGAAATGCTGACCTTTTGGGGTTCTTTCCAGACACTCTTTTTACTGATTCTAAAGTACCTTCCATTTGACAAGTTATGTTTTAGTTTTCCAGGTGACATGCCATGTGCACAAGCTTTCTTTTAAAAAGTCTTATTAAAGGTCCTGTACAGTGCCCATGTTTGTTCATTTGCACGGAGAAGCTCTTGATTGTTGCATGTAAGCATGTTCTCTGTTATGCTCTTCTTAATGTACCTATGAGAGTTGGTTGTAGCCAAGAAAGTGTGGATCAATTCAAGTGACTGGATTGTCTTAATCGGGGCATGTATTTTAAGTGTGATAAAGTAGTTTTCATCCCTCATTCTCTTGTTAGCTTTGTGTACAAGTTAGCTTTGTGTACTAGGCTTGATTATGCTGACTAATTCCCATAGAAATTGCTCCTATGCCTGAGTTTGATGTCTGTTTGCTGATCCAGATGGTGAACAGATGAAAAGCTCAGTATGTCTCTACTTGGAAGCATAATCAGAAACATGGCATGACACCAGGAAAAATGCAAAACTCAGAATAAGAAAAAATATGCTCTTTCCACAATGCAGAAGCATGGTTATTGTACAGTAAAAGTTTATTTTGTTTTAGAAGCAAATGGTCAAGATCACAGAATAGTTTAAATTAGAAGGGGCTTCTGGAGACTATTGAGTGCTCAAAGTAGGGTCAACCAGAGCAGGTTGCTCTGAACATTGTCCAATTGTATTTTCAGTATCTTAAAGGAAGGAGACTGTGTAGCCTCTCAGGGCAACCTGTTCCAGTCTTTGACCATTTTTACAGTTCTTAGTTGTAATTGGAACTTTCTGGTTTTATTTTTTTTTCTTCATTGTCTCTTGGCCTGTCATTGGATATTGCTTAGAAGAGTGTGTTTCCATCATGTTTGCTCTCTCCTGTCAGGCGGAGGTGGAGATATTCAGATGGAGGCTATCCCACCCCCACCCTCCCAGGTTTTCTCTTTCCACAGCTAAAAAATCTCTGCTTGCTAGATTTCTCCTCATATGATAGAACCTGCAGTTCTTTAAGCATCTTGGTGGTCTTTCTCAGGACTCACTCCAGTCAACAAGTGTTTTTTGTTCTGGGAAACCCAGAGCTGATGGTGATATTCTAGATACAGCGTTGCAAGTTGTGTGTAGAGCATGAGTCAACTCCCGCAAGCTGCTGGCGTGTCCTTTTCTCTCCAGAGAACTGTATCCTGTGGATTTGTCAAAGAAGACTCATAAGCAACAGGGATTTCTTAACTGATGAAGTCTGTTCTTAGGAAGTCTAGGGTTGTGATCCTGCTTTTGTCTTGCTCCCTTCTTTCAGGTTCCTGAGCTTCACCTGCACTGCCACTGCATCCAGTAAAATGATGCTGTGATGAAACACCCTCAAACTTGATGACGAGTAGTAGTGATAAGTGATAATAGGTTGCTGTTGTGGTCTCCTTGACAGTCTGAGCTTGGGATTTCACTTTAGGATGTTCAGAAGCAAATGCTTCCTGTGTCTTGTCTAACCAAGCTGATCACCAGAAGCAGTAGTTCACCTAATGGAGGAAACAGAAGAATTGATACCACAAACCTGACTGTTTCATTTTCAGTATTTACTGAGTGGCTGCTGCCTCGTAAGCAAATTTGCACAAGCCCTTGAGTCTTCAAGCTAACTGTGTTGAGTAAGTACTTATTAGACTGTGTCTAATACTGTACTAGCTACCGTAGTCTTTGGTAACATGTTTCAGAAGCAAAGATTTTAGGTCAGACAGCATTTAAATAAGGCTTTTGTTGTTCCTTTTCTGCCTCAGCAGCGGAGACAGGATAATATTTTTTCCACTCATTATACACGCACTTCCTATAAAGTATAGTCTAGAAGATCTTATGCATGTGTAACACTAACATAATGCTAGTCCATGTTGAGTAGTTCAGTAACAGCATTGAGGGGAGGAGCCACACACTCAACATGTAAAGCCTCCCTCTTAAATTTAAGCTTAACAATTACAGTTCAGGACTGTAACACCTTGAGGGAAGGTGCTCTGTTTTCATTTCTTCATCTCTTTTAAATAGAGTAAGAGCAATGGTGTTGAGACAACTGAACAATATTCTCCTAATAATGCATCAAATAGCCCAAGTACTAGCTATTGCTATATCTGGTTTAGAACAACTAAACAAAAGCATGCTTTTGCTCCTCCTATTACAGGTGCTACAAGCCTGGTTAGAAGTTACAATCATGTCATTTAAACAGCTGTTTCACCTATATTAAATTGTCAAGCAACTAGTTATTGCCCACCTTCCTCTTTCCCCACATTTTTTCATTTCTGCCTTTGATTTGAGGCAATTATTTCATATTCCAGGTTTGGAGAATTTTGGTATTTATTTTATTCTCAACAGATTTTTCTGTAAAGGCTGTAAAAGCACCATTCACTCTTTGTGTCCATTTGTTGCAAGTATTTTTTGTCAAGGTGTCTTTATGTTCTGTGCTCATTTGACTTGCACTTGTTTTGTGGTCCAGTTCATAACTTTTGGTCTCCAGTATTTTGAAGCAGTTTGCAGGAAGCCTGCTTGAGATTTGCTGAAAATGAGTGTTTGTTTTCTGTGAGCTATCACTGGAAGCTGATTGTCAGGGCAGGGTACCAAGACCTTTAGAAATGACAGCTAGCAGCAGCTTACAATTGTTAACCAGCAATATGATTAATAATTTAGCTAAAAAATCCAGCTAAGCCATATCCGATCTTGTTTATCTTCAGGTAGTAGAGGAGTTGTGGTTATAATTAAGATGTGGTTTCCAACAGGAAATTACTCATAATCTGCTTAACATTTTCCATGAATATATTAGCCAATGTTTTTCTGAATATTAAAACATCGTAGTGTTTTGGTATATGCTTTGAGTCTTTTTTCTGACTATTAAAGCATCTTAGTGTTATGGTGCATAACAGTAGAACTGTGAACAATCGTATGTATCTTTGTTATGTGAGGATACATTGTGAATACATTAATGTTAGCTGTAGTTATTAAGTAGGTTGCTCAGAACTATTTATAAAATTAGTATGATGAGGTATTTTTTAGTAATTAATTGCTTACTTGTTCTGAAGGTTTGTTTGGATATGGAAGAAAGTATATTTCCTAACTCTTTTAAGTTTCATTTTTAGAAAATATAGGGACATAATTTTGGCTTCGTATTGTGGCATTTCTATCCCAAGCTGTTTCCATGTAAAATTATTCAAGCCCAAAACTTGCTGAAGATAAAGACTGCCACAGTGGAGCGGTTGGACTGTGCTGCTGTTTGCAGCATCTTTAATGGTTGTATGAATGAGGGAGATCTTAGCACCATCGGTAGACCCATTGCTGATCTTTCCTGTTTGCTTTGTGTAGGTGTCATGACAAATGAAGGTAATCTGCCAAATGGCAGAGGTTTTGTTACTGTGGAAATGAGCCCAATCTTGGGAGGGAAAAGGTTTAATTTGTGGGTTTTTCAGATGTATGTGTAAACACAAAGAAATACTTGCAAAAATTATGGGACTGGTCCAGTGACTTGTAAATAAGATGAAAAGGTGTTTTTAATGTTTGCAGACTAGCAAATTTGGAGAGTTTTCAAGGATTTTGGCAGGAAGGATTAAATTAGAAATGTCTTGGCGACTTGAATTAGTATCTTTTAAAACAAAAAGAAAAAAGCTATGCTTATCAAGTTGTTTGTGGTAAGTGCAAATAATACTGTGTTTAAAAGGCAGAATTATTAGCACAGATAGAGTATTGGAAGCTCAATTTTGAGGTTTGCAGGGTTTTCATGCTAATCTGTGTTAAATAGGACTGCTATGCCATATTGCTGTGGAGCTGCCAAATAATACCTGGAATGCAGTTAAAATGTGACCTTGGAGGCATTTCTTCCTCTTCCTAACAGCAAACAAGTACTGTTTTCAACTTTGTCAACATGGTTTACTTGTGGTTTGGACTGAGAGAGCCCAGAAGATACTTTCATCAGGACTTTTAAACTGAAAGTTAGGGTGCAAGTTTCATAAAAGGTTATTAGGTCCAAAGCAAAAGATTGAATGGCTACAGAATGGGAGGGGCTGCACTGTTCTTCTTGTTTGACAGCAGAATAAGAATTAACAGCATTAAATGCTAATAAGAAAATGTGTCTAATTAAAAGAAAAACTAAATAGTGAGTTAGACTATGGAGTTTGCTGAAATTTGAGGAGTAAAGGTTATATGAAGTTTTTTTTTTTTTCCTTGATTCTTAAATAGCTTATATACTGTTACCTATTGAAACTTTACTGTTGGAGGAATCTTGAGCAGTCATCTCCATTCTCTTTGTAAGCTTTAACTTTCTGGGGATTCTGAGGGAATTCCTGCTCACTGCTCACTGAATCAGTTCTTTTAACTCCAGGATAATGGTGTTTGTTCCTTATAAGCAAAGTGGTGAGCTGGTTTGTTTCTGCAGGAAGTGTCTTGAGGAACATACCTTCCTCTTAGTATAGGACAAAGAGGGGAAAGTGGTGAAAATTCTAGGAGGCAGCTTTCTTGGCATACTCTGCAGGAATTCTTTGAGCTTGTATTCTCGCTGCTGGTTGTTGGTCAGGTTTCAGTTTTTCCAGCTTTCAACTACTGGACCATGAGGCTTCTATATTCTTGCAGTCTGAATGCTGTACAGGACAGTAACCACTATGCTTTTAGAACCTCAACATTTTTATTTAGAACACAGTTGTTTGAATAAAATATTAAGACTCTTCTGATTGTCAGTCTGTTACTGAAAATGTAACTTCTCACTGCCTGTGATTTTCAGATGTAATAGTTTATTTTTCAGTTAATCTGAACTGTAAGCTATTTGAGTAAAGTTTGTGGTACAGAGGAATGTTAGTAGGTTTTGCTTGAAGGTAAGCTGTATGCTGTGCAGGTAACATATAACATTTTTCTTTTTTTTTTTTTTTTTTTGAGGACTTATAACCTGAAAAACAAGTAGGTTAAAAAACATGCATTTCAGAGTAATCTCAGTTATAGTGACAGAACAAGTGTGTGTGCATATGGTGCCTTTCTTGTAAGATTTTTTTTTTGTTCCCCTGGGTAATAAAATGGAGGAGAAAGAGTGTGGTAGGAATGAGGTGTGGGCAGGAGAGGATTAAATGAGCTTAGAGAACTATGTGTTAGCTAGATCTCTAATGTAAAGGGATGGACATTAAGTCTATAAAGTGAGGGTGGAAAAAGTCCAAACATGAGGTAAAGAAACTGCAATTTCTTCCATCAGCTGAATCTTCTGCTAAATTATATATTTTTAAAGCTTACTTTTTGTCTTGGAAGGCTTGAATCTGTGTGTGATCAAGACTTCACAAATCAGTGTTCTGTACTAACAGGTTGTCTTACTGAGAACTGTCAATAATTCTAGCTTCTAGCATTGCTGTGGCACTAACGAACTCGTAATAGAAACAATAGGGCAAGCCAATAGAAAGCTCAGGCACTTGTTTCTCTCCTAGCATATATTCTACTTAAATTTATGAGAGTAAAGACCCATAAGTCAGTGGAACATTAGGAAAGAATAATTTAAAGTGCTTTCTATTCAGATTTATACTCTGAAATTCTACCTGCGACCATTCCCTTTGCCTATGAGAAAAAAAAATTTGGAGCACATCTGACATTTTTCCCTCTGCTTTTTACCATGGGGTACGGAAGGGAGTTTATTTATTTTGTTCTCATTGTTTTTTTCCTCTTTTTCAGAAGTAAGAAACTTTTTAGCAAGAAAAAGTTGAAAAGAAAACAGAAGACTAAATTGAAAGTAAAAACACGCAACAAGGTAAGCCTTTAACCTGACAAAGCTCTGGCTCAAAAATGACAGTAACTTCAGTTGAGAGAAATGCAAAAACACCTAAGTGTGACTAACAGCGTGTTTCTTTAGAGGAGTTAATAGTAGACCACTATTGTCTGTTTACTGTATCCTGTGTGACTGTGACACCAATTTTAACCTTATTCAATTGCTTTTGGTACTAATGTTCAACAGGAAATGGTATGAACAGTGTTTTTAGTTCTCCAGTTCCTAAATCCTAAATGTAGGTAGCTAAACCTACTGGTCTTGGAGGTAAATTTTGACACCTGTGTCTAGCAGAGACTAGTGCTGCAAAGATTTTGCCATATTGGCTAAAGGAGAGAGGGAGCATTCTAAGGACTCAAGTTACCTCTAAAAATTACTCCATAATGGAAAATATAATAAATGATACCTAAGTGTTTCTATTAATGTTTTCTCCCCCTGCCTTCAATCACTTTAAATGCATGGGAACCATACAGTGAACTTAATAAAAATGTTTGCATCTTTACTCTTTAGGGAGAATAAATTTATGCAGAAGCAGTGCTGTTTTAAAATACTACTGTGCTGCATTCTTTCTCAATTGGAGAGCTATTATTTCTCTATTTAAGCTACAGTCTTGGAGGTATTTTTGTGAAGGCTTACTGCAGGCATGAAGGCTTGTAGTCAGTAAAGAGCTCATTTTTGGAATGGTTCTGAAGGACAGAACCACTGAATTATCCAGTGAAAGTACCTTCTAGTCAGCTTAATGTCCTTATAATACAAATACACTGTAGAACCACTTGGCCATCTTATCCCTGTTTGCCAAACCTTGTGTAGTTACTGTATCTCAAGACAGATGGCATTGGGAGGGTGAAGCAAACTCTCTATCTATTCATATGGTATTGACTTTTTGGAGGTTTACCAGATTATTCTGCTTATCTCAAGTAGTGCAGCTTCAGACTATGGTATAGAAAAAGCATATCTTCATTTCTGTTCTCAGCACTGTATAGTAAAATATTTGTGGTCCAAACTGAATTTCTCAGTCCTTTCTTCAGTTGCTATGAGAAGTTTTGGCTCTGTCCTCTCCATGACTTCATCAACCCACTGTCAACAAAGTTAGAGATTCAAAGAAATATCACAGAATGTAGTTAGTTTGTGTGTTCTGTCTAGTGGCAGAAACTTGTACTTTTAAAATAACTTCTTCGCTTTGATCATTGTTATACCATCATGGGATCCTTGTCTATCTGGTTGGTGAGGCCCTAGTTTTACTGCCAAGTAGAAAGCTAAATACAGAATGGCTGTTCACAAGCTTAGCAGTCAAATGTATTTCTAAAATTTAGTTGCATTAGATAAATAGAGTGGAAGGATCCTTGGCTAAGGCAGTGTGAACATACTAAAGGCTTAGTTCTTGTTAGTAGTTATGGATATGGCACTGACTGATAATCTCCTCACCTCCTCCCTGTGGAACGTTGTTCTCAAGATTTTTCTTGTGTTTAAGTCAGTTTCTACTTAAGGCATTGAGATTTATATCTTCGAAAGTCATAATGGGTTTTTGTATGTCTTTTATTGATGCCATTATTCTGGACAGTGTCTGAGGCAGACAAGGGCTGACCATTAAAACACTGGTCTTCATTCTGAGTGACTTGGGTATAGAAAGGCCCTCTAGCTTATTTCAGCATGATAACAAAAAATTGTGTATTTACTGAAAAATGTATCAGAGAAGGGAAAGCTAAAACCAGCTTCATATCTTGAGATTATGAAACTGACAAAGTGGGGTGGTTTTGTTTATTGGTTTTTTGTAGTTGTTTTTTTGTGGGAGGATTTTTTTGGTTTTGTTTTTTTTTATATACTTTTCAATGCATCCCAATGCTGCCATGGCAGAATCAGCACAGATTATTTTTGCACTGGAATGTCTGAAAGTGGATGTGTCTATTGTCAGGAAAATGTGAGCTTCCATTTGGAAGCTTTAAAATAGAGCAGATTGAAAAGTCTTTCACTACTGGATATTCTGAACAGTAGAGTTTGTGTGCATCGGTTTATTTTTTGGAGAAACGGGGTCTTTTAGTCTGAACAGAGATGGAAGCTTTCTCTTAATATATTTAGTAGAGACAGAGGACCTTAAATCAAGAATAAGATGAAGGAACCCAAAAATTTGTTATATATATCCTGTGCTTACTAAAAATTATTGAGTAATGGAAGAGGAGATAACTTTAGAAGAGAAGTAATTGTTGAACAACTGGAAGAAAACTATTTCCACCATTTAAGCATTAAATGTTAGAACATTTTAGGTATAAAACTAAGTGGTGTCTAAAGAGCTCAGTAGTTTGAGCCTTATTCTGTTTCTGTGCTGGGCCATGCTATGATTACTGGTCTTTGAACTATAATTAATTTTTGGGATTGTGGTTTAGTGTCTATTTTTTAATGGAGGCATAAAGGTTTTCCATGCGATGCAGTCTGCTTTGGCTTTAGAATTTCACTGTTGACAAAAGTGACTTTTACATAGAAAACAAGTAGTTGATTGTTAGACATGGGTGTAGCACCTTGGATTCCAGTCCCTGCCTCCTCCCCCCTTTTTTTTTCTTTCTTTGGCAAAGACTATAGCCAGAAATTTTTTTTAAGGCCATGTAACTTTTCCCAACTCTATGAATATTACTGCTAACCTCCCGCCTCCCCACTTTAGGTGCCCTGGATATTTTCCCCCCATTCACTGTTAATTCATGCAAGTGCTGCTTAGGACATGTTGATTGAGAGAGACTTACACAGAAAACCACAGTTCACCATCTTCCGTTTTCATAATTTTATTTGAAGAATACAAAAAAATTTGAGTCCACCAAACACAGCTTGTACTGGAAATGATTGGCATCTACCTGTTTAGTTTATGCAGAAGTTTTAAGCTATGACTTTTTTAGCTTTTTACAAATGGGAGAAATAAAACTTTAAGGGGGAGGTTCATGTAGCAGACAAATTCATTTTAAGCTAATGAATAGATGTATAAAACAGATGGACCAGAATGATTATTGTCTCACTAGAAACACATGTAGGTTCTCAAACAATTTGGCATTGTTTTCAATGGCTTTTGTATTATTTGCTCTTTCAACCTCAAGAGGGCATCCCTTTCTAAGAGATCTTTAGACTGTCTGAAGAAGAATTGGGTGAGCTTCTCTTCTCAGTGTTACACATGGATTAGGTCAGATGGTTATTATAACCTGATCCATCTTTAACAGCAGATTAACTTTCCTCTCCTAGATTATAGTCTATTTCCATCATATTTAATAATAAACCATTACCACAGTCATCTGATTCAAGAGGAAGAAAACAAATAGGTCAGAAAATAAGCTATGTATGGGTTTCATGTTTAGGGAAAACAGTTTCTTTATGTGTGAGACGTGTAAAGGAGACCAGAGGGTTTTGGTTTTTCCTTTCCTTGAGTGTAACAGAACATTACAAACTGAAAACTGAGAAGAGTAATTAGGAGTAGGTTGCTCTTATCTTTTGAACCAAGCCTGTGCTGTTTACCTCTCCTACATAATTCATTCTTCCAGTTAGCAGGGGCTATATGTTTACAAGGACAAGCCAGGCATCAGGGTGTGAACATATGCACTTAGATCTCTCTGTCATAAGAGTCTTACATTTCAGAAAATAAAAAGCAACACACAAGAAATAAAATCTTCACATATTAAAACGGTCTTCATCAATGGTGGATATTTAAGTTTTACAATGTATATTTCACCATGTATCTTCATTTAATAAGGTGAACGTTTAATTTTTGGTGACGCCAAGTGAAATAGCAAAGATGAAGATTCAGAACATCTCACTGTTGCTCATATGAAAACTACTGAATCAAACAGCGTAATTCTGTTTTCCAGTCTGTAAGCCCTTCTTTTTGACACTGGTAGCAATTTCATTTTCCAAGAAACCAGATGCTTTGGAAGGAAAGCTAGTATAGAAGCTATCATCTCATCGTCAGTTTAGGCATTGCGGGAGCTGAGTTTGTAGTCAAATTAAATGAGCTCTTTGGATTGCTATATTCCCACAGCCATTAAGAATTGGACATTCAGAGGCAGAGAATGTGATTGCTGCTCTTCACCTTATTCACAAATGTCACATGAATCTTGTTACTCTTAACACTATGAAAACAAGGTGTAAGGCATTGTTTCTTTCTGAAATAATTTATAGCTCAAGAGCAGTCTGGATTATTAATTCTAGATCTGTGCAAAATTAGTAAATTGCTTTAGTGAGTTCTTAGAAGTTGATTAACATTTTTGTTTAATGTTCTTCTGTTTTGGCAATGTAGATGTGTTTAGTGCCAACATGAAATGCAGTATAATTAATAGAATTCTAAGTTAAAGTAGACTTTATTAGTTTGATAAAAGAATTACTAAATGAGGTTCTGTAGGTAGAGGTATTTGTTAGATTTTCTTACTGATCTATTCTACCTCAAAATTTCGAGTCCACAGCAAGATTGTACACGTGGTATCATGAGTCTCATAGCATGGGGAAGTTTTTATGACTGTGTAGAATGTATTGATTAACTGCAGAAAAGTAAACTTTCAGGTGATGATGGAATGAACTTAAATCCCAATTTTCTGACTGTTCAGTGTATCTGACCTTGATGAAGTTAGGAATCTGTTATCTAGAAAGGAAGAACACTTGTTTCATATGGAAAGAACTTCTGATGTCTGTTTTGAATATTTTCCTCTGCCACTGTTGAAGAAAATAAAAAATAGCAAGCTGCTCACTGAATGAGCATTTGCATTACAGGGGCAGGAAGTTTTACTGGTTTTTTTTGTTGTTGTCAGCGCCGTTCTTGCCTTATGTAAAGGAAATCTAGGAATGTGATGTTTGTACAATCTGCTTATTATATACATCCACTTTTGAACAGATGTTTGTTTTGAAGACCTAGCAACTATAATTATTAAACCCCTTAGACTTAAGCAAATCCATCACAAATCACATCACTGTTTTTTACCTTATGGTGAAGTTTCTTGAGGATGTTGTACTTTACTGAAGTCTTGGTAGGAGATTAATGTATGCAAGTATTGTTCATGCACTGTTGTAGAAAAAAAAACACCAAATGCAGAGATAGAATAGTTAAAGTTCTTACTGGTTAATAGTTGTGAAGTAATGGAATAAAGAGTTTATTTCTGAAAATTAGTCAACTTGTTATTAATAGGCAAGAAAATATTGATTTTATCTAGCACTGTTATGTCTAAAATTATCTGTGCTGTTGTTATAGTTTGGCCAACCTGTTTCGAATGAGATTATTTGAGCTACAGAATTTAGGTTCTTCTGGATCAAAGACTTAGCTGATCTGACAAGAAAGAATTAGAATGGAAACTCTTCACAGAAGTTACAATTACAATATGTGATATTAACTAGATAAGTGAACTTAGATAAATATCTGGAGCCTCTGAAATATCTTTCTCTTCCTGTAACTGTCAGTAAAAACCTTTAGTAAACTAAGTCTACTGAGGAATTTAACCTGTGCCATTCAACTGAGCTAGCTTTAAAGCTGAAAGGTTGTGCTATGTATTTGCCTTAACAGGAGCTGCAAAAACTTTTGGGGTAATGTGTGTGGATACTTGATGAACAGAAGAGTTGCATCTTAATAACAATTCAGTTTTCTGGTGTCAAACTTCAAAGTATGTAGGAGCTCTTTATCAGTGGGGTCAATCCAAAATTAATTTCTTACAATTTGATGCTGGAATGACATATGAGGTTGTACCTTGCCTTCTTGCACTGATTAATATTGTGAGGTTTTTAACCGGACCTTGACTGTTTCAAAGATACTAATACTGAACAAGGAGTAAACTTTGTTGAACAAGGATCCCTTTGAATCCTTAATGGCAGAAGTTTTGTTGAGCTAAAAAAAAAAAAAAAAAAAAGCCAAACTTGAGTATGCATATAGGGAACCTTTCCCAGCTTTTTCTTTTTCCTCCTTCATTATCTTGATACTTTTGTGTTTACTGCTACCACTGATGTAGGTGAGAAAAAGTAACACATTTTTGATAAAATAGGTCGTATAGTAAAGCATTGTTTCTTAATGTTCTAGCTTGAAGTAACTTAATTAATAATGGAAAGGAAGGATAGGCAAATATATACCATTTCAGTCAGATTAATATAGTAAAAAATGGGCAATAGGGAAATGATGAAATATTTTAAAGTAATTTTGAATTTTTTTGTTATGTTTTGTAACATAACGTATTAAAAAGTCTAGCTTAGAGTCTTGTGTTATTTCTGGTATTAATAAAAATGTATGTACACATAAAAGCGTTTTTGATGTAGAAAATTGTGGCAACCATATTGTAGAAAAAGAAATCACCCCATTAAAATATTACCCACTTCACTGGTTCTCAAGTCTTTTATCTCTCTTCTGCTAGTTTAATGTTCTCTTTCCCATCACTGCTCTCAGTGATGTTTCATATCACTGTAGTATAATTCACTGCGTAATTTCATGCCAGATGAATGTGGCAATGCACAGTATTAATACCCTATAAATAAAAAAAAAGGACAAAAAGTCTCCACTCTCACTGTGCCCTTCCTCCCACTATCCCTCAAGAATACAAGAAAGAAACCAAAAATGACCTTTGAAGTTAGTCATAACCCTGAGTCTCTCTGGCCTAATAATCTCCCACATTTTGCCTTGCATGGTCAAGCAAATTTGTCCTGCACTCTTAACCTGGGCCTTCTCTCCTTACATGGTCCTTGTGCCCTCTGTCTACAGCAAGCTGTTACAGAGAATTGCTTCCTCCCATATGCCTGAAGTCCAGTTTTCAAAGTCTGTGCTGATACCAGCCTGGTCTTTGCTACTGCACGACCAAATAGAAGGTGTAATCCTGTCTGGGAGTTAATTGTTGTGGAGTTTTGTTTTCTCAAGTCTGTCATACCTTCTCTCCCATCTTTTTCTTTCAGACTAGGAAAGTACAGGCCAGATTTTTAAAAATGTTTTTTTTAAATGTTGTCTCTTGTTATTTTTCTAAGTCCAGTTACAGCCTCATGAAGGTTCCTTTGTGTCTTGGCCAAGGCTGACAGTAATACACCAGTAGTAGGTACCAAGGTGGGCCATGGTAGTGGTAGTTGCTCAGAACAATTTCCCAGCTCATACTTTGTGGCTCAGGGCTTCTGAAAATAGAATGGTGTCCTGTAAAGTCATAGGCCTTGATTTCTTTATTTAGTCATTAGTCCATTAGATTATTATTCGCACAGCTATTATCTGCAGCATCCTGACAGGAGTTTTTAAACTTGTCATCAGTTTTCATCTAATGACAAAACAAGTGGATTTTCTTAATTTCTAGTATATGTTAAACAAGCATCTTAAATTTTTAGTATTTACCTACAGGTTAAAACGAACAACTAGAATAACAAGGCATGCATTTAAAAATTCAATTATAATTAAGACCTCTAAACCAGACTGCTGTTGAGGAGATAAAGCTTGATTCTGCTATTCTACCACTGTGGCACAGGCTTGGACCGTTCTGTAGCCTAAGCTGCTGTCATGTTTAGTCCCAGTGTTCTCATAAAGTTATAAGAGGTAGAGGCTAAAGCTAGACAGAATCTATTGAAATGTCTTACTCTTCTTCCTTTCTTCCCTGCCTGAAATAAACATGGTACTTGTTGGGGAGGGTAGATAAATATGATTAAGAACCACAATGGTACAGCCAGGACGAATATAACGCCCCCTACTGGCTGGACAATTACCCTCACCTACAGCGGGGTCCAAAAGCCGAATGGATTCTTCCATCTCACCCCCCAGAATGTATGGTTCACCCCACATCTGTAACCCTCCCCTGAACAATCAGGTGTCTGTGACCCCATTGGCCCAGGTCCTGCTCCAGCCCACCTTGGAGCCCCCTTTGATAAAGGGTCTCCGGGGGGCTGGACGCCCTCTTGGATCTTCCCTTCTCCTCCTGGAGAGTCCTCCGGGAGTCCCTGCTCCCTCTCTGTCTCCCCCCTCCCCCATCACCCGAGGCCCAGCCACGTGCTGTGTCTGGCAGCTCGAGGCAGGATCACAATGTATCCTGAATAAACCTCATCCCCCAAGAGCAACCAAAGAGATCTCACTTGAATCTGTCCGTGGAATACAAATATACGTCGTTACAGACACTTAAGCAGGAAAATTGTCTCCAGTTTGGAAATAATTTGGTCTGTCAAAATTGAGAAAATTGAGATTATTTATATTTAGCAAGGCTTGAAACTCTATTAAACTAATAAACTAAAATTAAAACCCATCTTGTTTTTCAGACTGAAAACCTAGAGAGTACAATAACCATACCAGATATCAGATTACATAGCAATCCTTCAGCTTTTAATGTTTACTGCAATGTCCGCCATTGTGTGTTGGAGTGGCAGAAAAAGGAAGCGTCTGTGTCTTTGGCCTCAAAGAACAGTGTCCAGAGTGGGGATTCGGACAGTGATGAAGAAGAGGAGCCCAAAGAGCCGCCTATTAAACTTCCAAAGGCAAGTAACTGATACCACTTGAAGTATGCCACGAATGTCATCTAAGGCTGGTATGTTCTTTTTGGTGATTAAAGAGCAACAATATAAGCCAGCTACTTAAAATACTGCTGTAGTTTTATTTGTAGTCCATCTAGTTCAGAATCATTTGATGAAATAGGATGATCTGTGTACCTGCCCAAATTAAAGTCAATTAGACATCGGGTAAACAGTCAACTTGCACTCCTTTAAAAGTATTGGTACTTGAACACCTATAGCCTCAAAATCTACACAGAAATGATGCAAATAAGGCAGCTCTTACATCTCTGTGGGGCTACCAGCTCATGATGGTAAAGAGTTCTTTTTTTTTGCTTTACCCTCCAAAAATAATAAGTCTAATAATGGAAATAATTTGGTGAATGGTTCCTAAGATGTTTTGCCAGGTATGCATGTAATTGCAGTAACTGTCAATTATTCTTTCCCTTTTTTGGCTTTAGTGCCCTTAGTGGTACTGACAGCTCCAGATTCTAATGCATGTTAAGATTTTGACTCTATAGCTGAACAGTTAGAGTAGGTTTTTTATTATTGATTGCTTCTGTGCTTATAGTAGGATTAATGGTAAAAAGTCAGAAATAAAGGACTTAATGATTTTTTCTTCTTTTTTTTTTTTCCAGTTTGTTTGTTCACTTGTTTTTTACTATGTATTACAAAACTGCATTTAGTTTTGTTCATTGCTACCTTATCAATGCTATGGATTGTGCTTTTTTTTGTTGTTCTTCGGAATCTAAAAGGCATATTCAGGTGAATTTCCCTTGTTTATATTTGGTCTGAAACCAATACAAATGCTGAATTAAAAAAAGGTGGTTGCAGCTGTGGTTATATAGAACATTTGAGTGGTTTAGAAACTTAGGGTTTTATAGATGATTGCATTTAGATGTTGTTATCTGAGGGGCAAAGTTGGCATTCCAGAGAATAGTGGTGGCAAATTGCAGAGAAGCGTAACCAAGTCAGCCAACTGAAATTTCACGATTGATGATTGCAGAATATGTGGTCGCTAGAAATAAAGTTGGCATTGTTTATGAACTGCGTCTGAGTATTTGTGGATTGTATCAAATGAATCAGCAAGTGCCTTGTAGATGCTTAATTTTAGGTAAAAGGCAATGTAGCTATTAGCATTTATGGAGAATGGAATGATGTTTTAAAAATACGTTGAAATTAAAAGAGGGTCCAAGAAGGATGAGATATATCAGTGATATGGATAGAAGACTTGCATGTGGAAGCAAAAACATTGGTATTGGACAGTTTATTACAAAGATGGTAGCCTAGAAAAAATGATAGGGAAACTGTAGGTAACAAACTTCTCTCAAAATAGAAGAATATTGAGAATTTTGTTACATTCAGTACAGCAAATATAAAATAGGTGAAAATCAGTATGTTTTCATACTGCTGATTTTTAGTAAAGAATCTGTGAAATTTGAGAATTTTTGGTTCAAAAATATGTTTAGATGCCTGATGCAACCTCAGTATTTTTCATAACTATCTAGGTAATATAGGGCTGTTTAGGTCACTTGGAGGTACACAACTGGACTTGCATTCATATATTTGAAAAAAGCATCTGCTTGGAACTGCCTCACATGTAGTAAAACTTCTAGGGACTGACTGTGTAAATGTCTTGGTATTCTGAATACAGGTGTCTGTCTCATGATAATGACCTATATTGTGTAGGGCTTAGTTTATTAACTGTAAAGAAGAAAGTAAATTAGAAACTGTCAGAAATTCATAATTGTTTATTAAAAAGAATGCTGAAACGTGAAAGATTTAAAAAAGTATGGCTAGGATTTGTGCTTTTACAGATTCTCCAGAGTATAGTCCTTGGTGTGTTGGTAGTTTTTTGGCTATTTAGAGTAAGTTGAAAACATTTTACATTTTTGTAGCTTAAGGTGACTTCAAGTGTTCTATTGAAATATCTTTCTTTCAGATCTTAAACTTGAGGAAGTCAGGTTTGTTAGAGCCTTTAAGTAGAATGTATTTTGGAATAAGAAGTTGTCTCTATAATAAGATTGAGAATAGTTGTTTTTAACATTAAGAGACAGACTTTGCTGCTATACAGATACTGGCACAACAAAAAAAAAGTGTGTTTTGGTTGTGTTCAGATAGTTTAGTAGCTTGCTTTGATAGCTTTATATTTTTGATTTCTCAGGAAATACTTGCCTTTGTCTGACATACTTATTTGCTACTTTATTTATTTAGTATCTTAGCTAATGATGAGAAATTCTCTCTACCTAAAATGGAGTAGGTTCAGTTCTGTTGATAAGATTTACAATTTACAGAGTAAAGAAAAGGCATTTCCCACACCATTCACCCTCACCCTCCCACCCCCCAAATTTTAAACTTAAGGCTGAGTAATGAATGATCCACAAAAGCCCTGTACTAAAATGGACAAATACTGGATGAAAGTAATTAAGATGGAATTAACTGACTTAAATATTCTTTGTTCCTGCACTGACATACGTTTTGTTAATAAGCTTAAGCAAAAATTTAAATGTTTAAGTTGTAACAAAAAATAAAAGACAAATAATTAATTTCTTTAGGTACTGACTTTAAATCTTTTAAAATTCATTAGGAGAATGTTACCTTGGTAAATGTTCTTTTTTGTGTATGTATATAATATAAATTAATTCAGAGTAGTGTGTAATTTTAATTACAGAAATATGAGCATTTGGGATAATGCTTACAATGAGAGCAAAAATAAATGAAATAAAACAAGAGCACAGATAAGACTTCAAGATAAAATAGGAGAGGTTTTAGGAATTAGTTAGTAGTCATATTGTCTGCATCCAGGCTAGAATTTTGGGTACCTTTTGTTAAGCAATCTTAAACTTTTGATCTGAAGTCTCAAAGGTCTTGCAAAGGGAATGGGAGAATGGTTGCACAGAGAGCATCAGTAAGAGCAGTCAGGCTGTGACACAGAAGCTGAGGCAGAGCAGTGCTTGTTTTGGCTCAGAAACCCTTCAGAGAGCAGTGAGAACAAGCTGAAGATGTCTTGAAAAGAACTCTTTGCTTATTCTGTCCTTCAGAGCACAGTTTGGAGGAGAGAGCTAGAGAGATACAGACAGACACTTATCTACATACATATATATATATACATGCACACATATATATTCAAGTAAGATATACATATGTGAGGTAATGTGGTGAATAGTTCAATTTTATGCAGTCTTCCCAGTCTGATATCAGATATTTAAAAACCAACCCAAAACCTATGCAGAATTGACAGCATCCCAGCAGAACTCGCTGTTACTGATTCCTACTGCAGTGGAAGTTCACCAAACATTTTCCACTGTGTAATGTTCTCTATTTTCTCTAGCTGCCTCTGTCAGCTCCTAGATGAGGTCTTATGTCTGAAGGTTGTGAAGAATAAACTTAATTTCTCTCAAAGACACTGTAACTGAATAGGAAGGGCATTTCTAAAAATGTACTTTAAATGTTTTTTATTTTTTAGCCTTTAGGTTGATGGTGGGTTTTAGATCCTGGAAAAAACATCATGTCATTATTATGTTGACAAGTCTTTTTCACTGTAGATTCCATGCATATGTTTTCCCCCCTACTCCATTGCCAATGTGAAATATAAGGTGTAATTAGCAGGAAAATTGCTGTTGTGCTTTGAAGACTTGGCTTGGTTATGGTTTTATGTTTTTATCCTTCCTCCAAGAATAAAATAGATGGTTAAATAATTTCTGAAGGACGGAAATAAAATTAAAGGTCAGCAAAGACAGTTACAAGGCATCCAGAAGAACTTAGAGCTGACTGCCAGAATATATATGTTTTAAGCATGGATGGCAGTTCCATTAATGATGTTATTTATTTTCACATTTCTGTCTTTTTCCTTAGATTTTACTCAGGGGTGAGTCTCTGTTATACACTCTATGGTGACTCTGCTCTTGACCAAAACACATAGTGAAGTTTTTAAGATACAGTTGCTTATTTGTAATGTGCTAACCCTCCTCTCTTTTCTTTCATCTTCGTCGTTTTTGAATACAGAGTTTGAGAAGGAAGTGCAAGAGAGCAGTCAGAGGAGAGAAGCATGACTGTAGTCTCAGAATAGTCAGGAATTCTAAAAGGGAAAGTTAGAAACGGCTGTAACAGGGCTTTTAAACATATTCTATTAGCTGGCTTAATGCATGTCTGTGATGAGTACATATGGAGTTTTAGTGACTAGCAATTGATCTTTGTTTTTGTCACAATATAAAAAAATCTCAGAGGCTTTGGAGGGGGAAGTTCTAGAGCTGACAATATCAGCTGTCAAACATATTGTTATTCAGAATGTGAAGCCAGGTTGCAAGACCATTCTAGTTTGCTGGCTCATGTTAATTAGCAAGGAAAAAAAAGACTGTCGAAGTGTGAACTGGATGGAAATTAGAAGGGCTCAGAGGTATAGTTTGCCTTTTACTGTGTGAAAAATTTTAAGCTTCCTTATTCTTTCAAGAAATTTACTTTGCTTAGACATGCTCTTTTATGTAGTGGCTGACTACTTGTAATATTTACTGGTGTAGTTGTATTGGTGGATTCTTGATTTTGATTCTGGTTTAACACTGTTTTATATTACAACTTTTTATTTGAGTAATTGTCTTGTTCAGTGAACACTGGTATATACTTTTTTGATGAAGTTCTAAAAATATTATATTGACATCTGTTCTGAAAAATCTGTACTTCTTTAGATCATTGAAGTTGGATTGTGTGAAGTCTTTGAATTGATAAAGGAGACAAGATTTTCTCATCCATCCTTGTGTCTCAGGAGCTTGCAAGCCCTACTTAATGTGCTCCAAGGTCAGCAACCAGAAGGCCTGCAATCAGAGCCTCCTGAAGTCCTAGGTAATATCTCATCTCTTACTGTATTTTTATAGATATACATCTGTTATTGTGTTGGACAGAAGAAAATGGTTCTTGGCAAGTATTTGTGAGATAGTAACATGCTTGTTCTCAACTGAGTGACTTTTCTGGCATACTGACTCCTTAGAGTGCATATATGAAGACAAAGTAAATAAACATCTCAGTCTAAATAATTGGGTTTCACTTTCTTACTGAAAAATAAAATACTTGGTCTTATTGGAAATCATACAGTTTTAGGGTGAATTTTTCTTGTAATCTGCTGTTGTGGTCTATAGCTTAGAGGTTTAATTTTGTAATTTATGTGGAGCTTCTAAGCAGTGTCAAAATTCTCATTTTTATTTTCTCTGGCCATCTGAAAGCTTCCCTGAAAATTAATTTTCTTTTTAATGATATTGAAAGTAAAAGTTGAACTTCTGATGCCTTTGAGAGCATGATTGACTGTATCCTTTAAGTTAAAATCCCGTTATCTTTTGTTGGTTTATAGAACTGCAGAGAAGTCTAGCAGCCTAGAACCTAGTAGCCTGGGTTCTTTAATATAATTTTTTAAAATTGTCTTTAGACTTCATGTATTTTTTCATGTTTTATGACTTAACAGTATTGCATTTCCAAAGATTGTAATTTGCTACAGAAAACTTATTTTGTATTGGTACATGGACTATTAAAAAGCTACAGAGAAGACTTTTTGATTACTGCCATAGTGATTAATTGTATCAGCTCTCAAGAAAAATTAGGTGGATTTCTGTTCACACCTGAATTGTTACAGAAGTTCAGCCACCAAACAGTGTTTGGAAAGAGGCATATGATCAAAATAATTTTCAAGCCTCGATTTGAAATGCTTGTTTCTTTGAAGTGGATTGTGCTTTAAACATGGATAAGGGTTACAAAGAGTAGACAAGTGATCTACACATCATCTCAGTGATGGGGTAGACTGAATAGTGTCTACTACAATAACACTTTCTGGCCCATTTCTTGTTAATGTGTTCCACTGTGACAGTAGGACTTGTAGTTTTTCTTCAGCCATGGTGATTATCCAGACTTGATGTTTTCTGGCTGAAAAGAAGAAAAGTTAAGGATAATTCATGATAATTTAAGATTCTTTTCTGTCTGAAATTAGCTCTAAACGTAATAGATGAGGAAAGATATAATGTATTTTCCTATTTTAATTTCTCATTGATAGTTAAAGTGTTTCGTATGATCTTGTGACTGATCTGTGTAATGACTGTGTTTTATCTGCAGAATCTCTGTTCCAGCTGCTTTTGGAAATAACTGTCCGTAGCACGGGAATGAATGATAGTACAGGACAGTCCTTGACAGCACTTTCCTGCGCTTGCCTCTTCAGTTTGGTAGCTGCCTGGGGAGAGACAGGAAGGACATTGCAAGCAATCTCTGCAATCCTCACCAATAATGGCAGCCATGCTTGTCAGACTATTCAGGTCTTGCATTAAAACTTCTCTGTTTCTGGGAATTTATGTAAATGAGTACTTCTCATGAGTTCTGAGAAGATGTATTGTTTAACTGTTACCTTTTCCCCCCACTCACTGTTTTTGAGATCAGTTGGTATTTCTTTGTCTCTCTTGAGTTGGAGTTAGAACAGAAAATCTTAACATTTAAAAAAATTGTCATCTTTTTCACTATTTTTTTTCACTGTTTAGGTGCCAACCATTTTAAACTCTCTTCAGCGGAGTGTACAGGCAGTTCTGGTGGGCAAAATCCAAATCCAGGACTGGTTCAGTAATGGGATAAAGAAGGCAGCCTTGATGCACAAATGGCCATTGAAAGAAATATCTGTAGATGAAGATGACCAGTGCCTACTTCAGAGTGATGGTTTTTTCCTCTATCTCTTATGTAAAGATGGACTTTACAAAATTGGCTCTGGATATAGCGGGACAGTGAGGGTAATGTGGCTGCTTCTTGTCTGATGAGTGATACTTAGTATTTTAATTTAACTTCTGTGATGTCCTATTTCCATGGACAATCTTACCTAGGTTACTAATCATCAGTTCTATTATAGTTGGTGTATTTTTTTCTGATTATTTCTGTGACAATTTGACAACATTTTCTTAGAATTTTCACTTGGCAATGTGTTTGATGGTATTATTTAGATGATGAATGATTGTGTTGAGTTTTCACTCTGGTATTTGTTAAATGATGGAAGTTTTTTGCTTTTCAGGGCCATATATACAATTCTACATCCCGCATCAAAAACAGAAAAGAAAAAAAGTCTTGGTTAGGTTATGCTCAGGTAGGTGAATACTTAAAATACAAAATGTGCAGCCGTCCTCATCCCTCATGAGTGGTTTAAGTAGACCCTGGCTTAGAGTAAGCTTACATGGATATTTTACCATTTCTTTGGCTTTTTTTATAAAAACAAAATTTTTGGTACTGGTTTCTAAATTATGGAGAATGATGGACATGTGGTTGTACTGGCCTTTGGAAAGGAATAATGGAGTGTCTTTGCTTTGTGTTGTCACCGTAAAAACTTTTGCAAAATATGATGGTTTAGCACATCAGTTTATGAACTGTACAGTCAATTGCTGTGTGTTTCTAAGTGCATGTCAGTGGATGTAAAAAAGTGCTGTTACAACAAACATGTAAAAATATTTGAAATACTTGTTTATGAAAAGAAATTGACGTTAAAACATCTGCAGCAGAATAAGAAAATGCTGTTTTGGCTGGGAAGGATTGAGCATATGTAAACAATACATAGAGATAGAGATAATTATTGATATTGTCTTTGCAGAGTTAATTATATTTCTACAGTTTGTGATTTTTAGAGTTAGTTTCTGGAATAGCAACCACTTTTTCTTACCTTTATTATTTATTATGAAAAACCCTCAAAACATTAAAAAATATTTTGGAGAGTAATTAATTTACTGAATTTATTGTATATTTACTCTTAACTGAGTGATCTCATTGTCCCAGAGTGATTTTTAGTATACTCCTTGCCACACTTTTGAGGTGAAATGGTTCATTACAGATATATGTTCTTTCACTGCAGTTTTTGTGTTTGTGTAAACACAAACACATGAGATCTGGTTTTATTTAATGTAAAAGCAGATCATCAAAAGATACACTGGCACAAAACAAATGGGTGTGGATATATTAATCCTGGAGCCTGTTTTATCTGTTTTATCAGTTTGGAAAGGAACAGGATTCATATGGTTTCATTATATAGTGTTACATGTTTGAATATTCTGTACATAACTATAAATATGTGGTGCTTTTTGAGTGCTTGTACCAGGTATGTGCACTCACACAGTGACTGTAACCAAAGGCACTGCAGTTTGGATAAGTGTCGTTCTGTGGCTATATTTATAGAAAGGTGTGTAACTTGCACATATTGCTCGTTATGTGTCCGTAAGAGATAAAATATATCCTTAGTTGCATTTCCCTTCAGGTGCATGGTTAACTTAAATTCAGGTGATTCTTCTTACTTCATCATATTAGTTACTTTTAGGTTGAAGCTTTTCTGTCTACTTTAATACTCTTTGCTTAATTTATGTGGGCTCGTTTTCCTTATTTTGCTGAGATTTATTTATCCAGTAGTTTCAATGGAAGAAAATGTCTTAGTGTGGGAGTCAATGTAGTTAATTAATTTCTTTTATTCTAGGTTTTAATGCATGTATTAATATGCATTAATGATTGCTGCTCTATATAGGACAACATTATCTGTTGCCTTCCTGGTATTCCCGTTACTATTCTGTTGATTTGAAAAGTGGTTCCAGAAACACTGGTTTTTACTGTGGCTGTGGCTTTTAAGTCTAATTGTATACAGATATAAATTACAGAATTAATATGTGGGTCTTCAAAAGTTGTACATAAGCTTCAGCATGCTTATCTATGGCATGTAGAAAGTGGAGGAAGGGAGTCAAATTTCCATTTTTTAATGTGGAATTTAGTTAAAATTTGGGTTAGTAGAAAAAATGTTGATCATAATTTGATGTAAAAGGTTTCCACTATTTTAAAGCAATATCTAAAATAATCATTCCATCTTTTTCCCATTTAACATCAGTTAATGTATTTAAGAGTATTTTCATACCTTCACATATTATTTTTTTGTTCTTGCCAGGGCTATTTATTATACAGAGATGCAAATAATCACAGTATGACAGCCATAAGAATAAACCCTGAAACTTTGGAACAAGATGGTACAGTTGCTTTGCCAGGTGAGAACCTCCAATGACAGAAATTTGGTATAGTTTGCTGTTTATATGTTATGTATTATCAGGCAAGCAGAAGAGAAACAGAGATTTTGAGGTCACAAATAGATTGCTTTATGACTTTGCTTCACTTCAGACCAGCTTCAGTATTTCACTTAAAGGCCTTACATCTTACTCCAGTTGCTGGAAGAATATTGCAACATTTTAGAATATGTGAATATATTAATTTAAAGACTACAAGGGGTTAAATTTCTTCCTAAAAAAATAATTTTCTTTCTCATTTGAACTTTGAATGTTTGGCTCATGTGTGACTTCGTTTCCAGGATTTCTTACATGTAAGTAATTATAAATGATGAACAAAACCATTTTGTTTTTTAATAAGGTAAAAATAGATCCAAAAAGCGAAGGCAGCTAATGAACATTGCTGGACCATGCTTCTAATGTTTATATTGGTGGTGGATTTTGGTTTATTTGTTAGGGGATTTTTTTTTTTTTTTTTTTTTTGGTTTTGGGGGGTTTTGGGTGGAGTTTGTGTGTTTTGTGGCTGGTTGTTTCATTTTGTTATCCTTTTTCAGAGGAGCCTCATAACTTCAGTCTGTTTAGAGAATAAGGATGTTCCTGGAACATGCTTTATTGGCTTCTAGTGAACTTAGCTACACAGATAAATAGCAGAAGGACACATGAATATTTTTTAATCAAACAATGACAGGCTTATTTTGTAGATCAGAAGAAAGATTTTGTTTCATTCTGGCATAAATAAGAAACTACTGACTGAAACCTCAGGAGAGTTCTCTAGAATTTTTGTCTTTAAAATGCAAACAGCAAATTTTTAAACATGTTCTGAATGTTGAATCTAGTCCATGCAACCTTCTGCACATCCTTAAAGCATGGATGACTTTTTAAGCTGCTCTTGCTCTTTGTGGGGACTGTATAGGATATTTCAGTGAGAACACATTCAAGGGCCTGTAAAACTGCCTCTCAGTGTAGTTTTTCAGCTTTGTTCACCTCAGGGCAGCTCCTTATGCAGTAGGGTTCATTGATGTCCTTAATTATGTTACCATTTGTAAACAAATCAGTGTTCTTCATGCAAGTCCTGAGAGATTTGAGCACATTTAAAGTCTACCCTTCGGAGCTGTTAGCTTGTTTTTGCAAATCTCAGTGACAAGTGTCATTCTGCAAGACTGCCTTGTATTTACACTGTAAAAAGGCACAGATTAAATGTGTGCCTTCTCAACAAATTGCAAAAGCAAATCGGAATGGGAATACCCTTTCACAAATTTCTCAAACTATCTGCAGAGTTGCATTTTGTATTGTTTGTGATAGTGTTAAAGTAGATGTTAGATGTTCTTTGTAACTCCAATCCTATGTATTTTGGTCCTTGAACTTTGCTGTTTTGATTTGTGCACTTCTACACATTTATCTCAGTGTGTTATTGTCAGAAGATATGACCTTGTTCTTTTGCCTAGGAAAATTCCCAGGGGTCTACTTCTGGTTATTTTCCTTTCCCATTTGAAAAAATGAAATGGAGGTAGGGGGAAGGTGTCTGACCTGAGGAAAACTGAGTAGGTACTTAACTCTGAATGGTGGTGGCTGCCCCTCTGCAATCGTATGGTGACATGCAAGTTGTTCTAGTTCTGAAAAGCCATGCTGGATAGAACTAGAGGCCAGTGACCTTGCCAACAGCTGAACACAGTAAATATTTGCTCCTAGTTGGGATGTTATTCAGACTTGGCTCTATCTGGAATGAATCTCTTTCAAATGCCTGGGCTACTGATAGTGCATTAAAAAAGGGTCTTAGAATTTATTCATACATAGGATGCATAGGAGGCTAGGAGATGTGATTAGAAGTTGATCCTAGGTAGAAGTCACAAGATCTTAGAAAAATCAGAGAACTATGGAACATTATTTTCTCCTTTCTCAGAGAGTAGGATCCGTCAGTTTCTTGAAACCATAAACTTCTCTTTTAGAAGGGCAGTCTTTCCACTTTGAAAGATGATCTTGTAAATCCAGCCTTATATCTAGAACTACCAGGCTATGTGTCACCATTCTTGTGTGTAAGGCCTTTGCCAAGATTTATACTGTACTTGGGTTGTGTATCTGTTTTTATCTGACTGTGTATCAGTCCATGTATCATAAAGGAATGTCTGAATTCCATGAGAATTTACTAGGTGGCTAGGCCTGAATTTACAGAGGTTTTCATCTTTGTTGTTTCTTTCAGCAGTGATGCTTACTGCACACCTTAAAACAGTTTCTGTTTTCAGCTGGAGAAATTGAAGTCACATGGTATATGGTTTTACTGTTCTTTGAAATTGCAAATTAGTATCTTAGGCTCACTATTCCCTTAGTGCAGAAAGTACTGATAACTGAGGGTAACCTACATGACCTCAAGGCCTGCATTTTTAGCAGGTGCAGAATGCTCAAGTTGAATGACAAAGGTGATGCTTCACAGTCATCTTCCTTTGAAGCCTCTGAGGAGGCTGTGATTAACAGATGTCTGTAGTTATGTGATTTTAGTAAAACATAAACCCTTTCTCTTACAGCAATGTCCAGACAGAAAGCTTGTCCTCACCCCTGTAATATTTAGTAATATACAAAGATTGAATAAGATTTAGGATTGATCATACAAGTTCCTTCCTAGCTGAGACACTATACTAGTTTTTCCAAATGCTCCATTTGCCTTCCATTTTTTTGTCTTCCCAATGATTAGATTTTTAATACTAGGCCTGCTTGTTAGCTAAGCAAGTGCAAATTTTTAGGAAGTCTTCTGGAGACCATGTATTAAAAAAACCCAGACCATCCCTGTTGCAGATTTCCTCTTTGAACAGATCTATCAAACACAGGAACAACCCCCAGAAATGTTTACCAGGAGACTCACCTTTCTTGGAGTGACTCCAGCAATAGGCTAAACAGTGCAATATAGACCCACTGGTGGGCAGAATGTGCATTTCCTTGGCTGTTCTGCTTGTGTGAGCATGTAATTTTCAGTCATTCAAGGAAACTTCATGCTTACCAGCTTTCTGTAACAGTTGGAGAAATTTAGATTAGTTTGGAGTAATTAATTTGGAGTAATTTAGATTAGTTTTGGAACGTCTCATCCAGTTACTGATACTTCTTTTATCACTAACACGACTTTGCAGCATAGAGAATTAGTAGCATGGACTGCCTTTGGTTGTTAAATCTGAGATTGTTTTTGCCAGCACAGTATTTCAAACTTCTGTGTTTCTGCTGTCGTTTTGCTTCATGCTTGCTGCATATCTTCTGTGATTCATACCTGGTTCTGCTCTAAGGGAAAGGAAAGTTGTCTACTTTTGATATTTTGCTTTCAGATATGAAAGTTACAGAAAGCTTTCTAAGGCATATTCTATTCCTGGTAAGACACTATATTGGACTGGGAAGTGTATCAGGAAAAACTAAACAATGGATTTCTTTGGGGTGTTTTCAGCTGTATTGTTTTTAATGCTTTGGCTAGGTAGCAAAAAAACAGTGAACTTGCTAGAGAGACATTATCTGTGCTTCATTTAGCATTAAATTTATTTGATAAAATGTTAATACTGGATCTTTGTTCAGATTATGAAGCAAATATTTGGAGTGTCAAGTGGCTGTCCTGTAGTATTTTTCGAAGAGATCTTTTTCCTGTGTGTAATCAATGAGACAAACACAAGCCATATGATATCATTCTCTTTTCCAGTAGTTCCATCATCAGTGCAAAAACCCCCTGGATTTTCAGTTAATAGTTTGGTGAAATTCATAAATTGTGAAAAAATGAGATAAATAATGAGAACTGTGATTCATTTACTTCTGTAGATTTTATATGGTGGACTGAGGAAACATTTCTTTGAAGATAGTAGTCCTTATATAAAAAATGTCTTTGGGAAAGGAGAAAGATCTAATAGTCCTGGAAAATTTGAATTTTATTTGTGTTGTAATAGTTTGTAATGTGCTTCACAGGTGACTACCTGTGAGAGGTGAATGCTTTTTTTATTGCAGTTCAATTTTGGGGTGTAACCACTCGCATTTCATACAGTAGAAAGTGCTGTAATAACTCTTACAGGAACTAAGGAGAATTACATGCTTTTGGTGAGACAGGACATCTTAGTGTAAAATAGCACATTATCAGAATGGTATGATCTCACTGGAGACAAAATAGAACTCTCATGATCTGATTGGTGTGAGAATGAATTAGACAAAAGCAGAGATTAGTGTCTGTATGCATGCTAATATAAACTGATGCAGTGCACTTCATTTTTCTATCACAGATTGTCATACTGAAGGGCAGAATATCCTTTTCACAGATGGAGAATATATTAATCAAATAGCAGCATCTAGAGACGTAAGTTTTACAAATGATGGGTAAACTATTTTTCTCTCAACTGGGTTTTATTTTACAATATTTATAGCTTTCTTTTTGCTTTGTTTGGCATTTTCTTCACTAACACAACTAAGGAAAAGATCTATGTAACTAGAAATAATGAGAAACTTCCATATTAGCGCATTAAAATGCAGTATTTTAGTATTTATTCACAAAACTTTGATTTGTGATTGACTTTTTATTTTTCAGGCAAGTTTTAAGAAAAACTCCATTGCTCTTTAAAGAAAAAAAATCTTATACATTGAATTCTTTTTAACATGTTCTGCAGGTTCTTTGTGGGATAAGCTTTGTAGAGCTTAAGGATAATTTTTTTTTCTTGATTTAAGTTCCTGTAATTGCTTTGGAACTTCTTGGCGCATTTCAGACAGTTTTATTAGAAGAGATAGGAAATACACTACATTCCAGTTTATTTTTGTGTGAAAATTGCCTGTTGGCCAAAGCTGTAGAAGCTCAAAAAAGTGCTCTTACTAGGGACAAAACTGTAGTGGTTGTATTTTTTTTTCAGCAGACAGTTACTATGTTTTTAGTTCTGGTGTGGTTTTTGTTAGTGAGAAATCTGTAAAATAGGAATGGGCTGAAATTGGGTTGTCAACAGATGCTAAGCATCAAGCGTAGAAAAACCAGGATTAACCCATTCCCCTCCTAACAGAATCAATGGTTGGGTATTTTTTTAACATGGCAAGGTGAAGATACTTTGCACTTTTAAACAGAAAACTGTTCTAGCTACACTTTTCCACAGTCACTCTGCATGCGGAATTTTGGGTTCTGAATTAGGAGAAGTTCAGAGCTTAAACATAGGTGCAAATAGTTACAAGGGTAACATTTCTGTAGCAGTTCACTATTTTTATAGTGTTTATAGCATTTTCATAGAACTCAATATATGTTTGAGGATTCAGATACTTACTTCAGCTTGTCCTGATGGCCACTTTATTCTTTTCTTCTCTGTAGTAAATGTTATGTTATAATAAATGTTACTTTATCAATATGTCCTCTGACATTTACTCTGAAATAGTACTATGTCAATGCACTTAGGACTTGAAAAGCAAATTAATTAATTTCTTTTACAGTATAAAGTGGATTTTTGTATTTATTGCAGGATGGCTTTGTAGTGCGAATATTTGCCACAAGTACTGAGCCAGTATTGCAACAAGAACTGCAGCTTAAGCTTGCAAGAAAATGCTTACATGCCTGTGGCATCTCATTGTTTGATCTGGAGAAAGATTTGCACATTATCAGTAAGTTCTCTTCTTTGAAGGTTAATAATAAGGCTGGTAATTCAAACAGTAGAGCTTAAACACTGCGCTTTCCTTTGGCTCTATTATGTGCAGGAAGATACAACTCCATAATAAACACGTGGAGAGGGGTTTGAAACCATTCAGTCGTTACTTGACTCAGAGGCAAATCCATACACCCATTTGGAACCACCTTTCTGTCTCTAGTACTGTTTATGGTTTTCTAATATTTTCCTTCAGTTGTATAATAAATATATAATTGTTTGAAGCTTGGATTTTATAAAACATAGAATCTCCTTGCTGTGGCTCAAAGTTAACAAGTTACAAGGAACACTGACTGGATTAAAGGGAGAAAGAATTACATTAAAAAACACATTTGCATATGAATTTGAGGTGAAGAATTGTTAGTATCTATGGAAGGTATTGTGAAAAAGTATCACTTGGCCTTTGCTTTGGGATATTTTTGCTCTGTTGAGCTTGCTTTTGGCTCTATCAGAACAAAAAAAAAAAGCATATTTGGCTCCATGGACCAGCAGAGGTGGATAGGTGACTGGTCTGTGAAACTGCCTGGTTAAACTGTTCAGTTAACACAATCTTACTTGCACAGGTACAGGGTTTGATGAGGAATCAGCCGTCCTTGGTGCTGGGAGAGAGTTTGCACTGATGAAAACTGCTAGTGGAAAGGTACTGAAAATATTCTGTAGTAAATAGCAAACTGCACCAATAGATTTGTGTTTTTTAATTTAATAATTATTTTCCATAATTTTTTTTGCCTTTTGAGTATGTTAGAATGTATGTCTATAACTGTAATCAAATATATTTTTCAGAGCCTGCTTTAAAACATAAAAGTCAAATAGTGATTTAAAAGCATAAACAGATAGTTGGAACCCCATGGAAATCCATGTCTTGAATTCATAGGAATTTCTAAAGTCAGTCTTGCAATGGAGGGCTTTGTTTAAATTTGGGAAACAAAACTGTCTTCTGTATACAAATGATGTGTTAGCACCTTTGCAAATTTCACCACCTCATAACTTTACACAGTCTGACCACAGTTATTTATTTAAATCCCATCCTGATTTTTTTCTGATCTTTTAGAAAATTATTGATTCCCCTATGCAAATTTTTCAATTTATTTCTTTAAACCTATTCTTAATGATTTGATATGTTGTTCTGCTCAGTGGAGACTTTCTGAAGCATTTGTATAATCATGGAAATTTAGAACTAATACTGTCACTAACTCTTTACATTACTTAACTGTGGCTCTATTTCAGTGTGAAAGACTAATGCTATTTATCTTGTAGAAACATAGTTCTTAATTACATGTTCAAAATTGTATTGCTTTGTTGGAATGAAGGCCTTGCCATGCTGTTGTCAGAACAATGAGATTGTTGAAAATGTTAGAGTAAATATTTTTAAAGAAAATCTCATGGTATGTACTAGAATTTGATCAAATAGAACTCTTCAGCATCGAGAGAGACAGATTATCATTCAACTAACAAAAGTGCCTGTTCAGTATAAAATTAACAAATTTCCTGGGTTTGGTCTATAAAGTTGTCTGTTAAGGTAGGAAATACAATATGCAATGCAATGTAAAATGGCTTCAGGTGCCCCATAGGTTGACATATCAATTTTATAGAGCTGTTGAGTTGCATGATTCTAAAGGAAACTTTTTAGTTCACATCAGTATTTTTGTGTTTGTTCATGTGAAATGTCTTACTCTGTTATTTACACAGTCAATGGCTACTGTGGATTTATTAAACGTGTTTTACAAATGTGTTGAAGCATATTAAAATATGTAGTAATTTGTTATTTTAAATTGATTTTATTGATATAATACCATCTTGTTTTTACACGGACCAGACATTTTTGTGAGGTGTTTTAAATGTTTCCTCTGAGTAGTTTCTTTGGTTCTTTCTTGTGTGTTAAACTCATCTAGCCAAACAATTATATATGAAAACTCACTCAGTGGCTCAGTAGAAAGCACATTTCAAAACAATCTAATCTAAGAATCTAATCAGAATGTTTCCCCCATTAAGTCAAAATTGATGGGTTTGGGACAGAGATACTGTAATGGCATAAACAAAGTTAGGAAGAGTGCAGTGTGCTTTGAAATTAAAGGAATTAAAAATAATGCAACTGAGAATTATGTAAGCTTGAAGTGCTGTGGCATAACTAAAACTGATAAACTTTTTTCTCCTAGATTTATTATACCGGCAAATATCAGAGCCTTGGAATCAAACAAGGTGGTCCTTCAGCTGGCAAATGGGTTGAACTCCCAATCACAAAATCTCCTAAGATTATTCAGTTTTCTGTTGGACATGATGGCTCACATGCCTTACTTGTTGCTGAGGATGGAAGCATATTCTTCACAGGTTCTGCTAGTAAAGGAGAGGATGGTGAATCAAGTATGTATCATTGCTTGCTTGACCAATGGTTCGTAAAAGCCTTTTAAAGAGTTTTTTATTTGAAAAGAAAAGTTTCAGCATTTTCCAGGAATATGTAAGCATGCCATTTGTGCTGGGGATTATGATGACCACAAGTCCTGAAAAACAGTGCCAAAACCTCTCCCAGCTACCGAATCTGATCTGTGTTTTACCACAGTTTGGGTTACGTGGTGGAGGCATTATTTTAGACTTGTCCCAAGAAAACACAGTAGTAAATTTGGTCAAGAGGCCATGCTGTCTGCTTGGGACTTTGCAAAACTGTGGAGACGAACTTTTGCCTCTTCACTATTGTTTTATTGAGCTTTGGAAATGGGTGTTTTGCTGGCTGGTGGAGTGCATTGATGAGAACTTGTAGAGGCAGATCTTCTGTGCTCGATCAAGCAGAATTCTTCAGACATTAAAGAAGACAAATTAATTTGATCTTCAGACTAACAAATGCCTCATCAATATAAGATTAACACATTTCCTAGTCTTGATTTCTGTAGTTATGTATGTTGGTTGAAATACATTTTGTAAGACAATTGATGAGAACTTTAAGTGCCCTGAAGCTGGGATCTGCTGTAATATTGAATTAAATACTTCACTTTAGGAAACAGATGGTAGATTAATAAAAATAATTAAAGTGGTTTGAAATACCTGAAGAGTCATTTCTAAAAGATACTGATCTAATCATGTCTTGGCTTGCCATTGAATTTTTTGAGAGGAACCAGTATAATCCAATTAAAATTAGACCAAGAGATTGTACAGATAGTTAATTATTTGTTTGGGTTTTTTTCATTTGTGGTCTGAAAACTAGTGATTATGCCTGTGATTGTTTGGGAGTTTTAGATTTACTTGTAATTTATTTCTTTATTTAAAGCTAAAAGCAGACGGCAATCAAAACCATATAAGCCTAAAAAAATTATTAAAATGGAAGGAAAGATCGTCATATCTACAGCGTGCAATAATGGAAGCAGTTCTGTAATTTCCAAAGATGGAGAACTCTACATGTTTGGAAAAGATGCCATTTACTCTGATAGTACAAGTAAGTTAATATTGGTCTTTTAAATTATTTTTCAATAGAAGTAATTGAAATTAGTTTGGAAGTTTTTAGCTCATGAAAATAATGTTTGTGTGTTTCTTGTCTTCCTAATGTATTTCTGACATTCTGTTGATTCAGACAAATATGACATAAGGGTGAAAAAGGTAGGTTCTGAAAGTTCTGTAAAATAATTTAGCATCAGTGGTGATAAATATCCAAAGTAATTCTTCCACTAAGGACAAGAAAAAAAAAAAACATGTGTTTATCTGACACAAGAATGCCACACAGGAAAAAGTCACAGAAATAAGATGTGCTTTGGTACAAACAAAGGCTGCTGGAAACTAGGCCTTATCTGCTTCTCTGCTCATAAAGTAACAGGGAATCCTGTACACCACAGTTAAAGTGAAATATTAATGAAATAAATTCTAATGGCTTTATGACTCCTTTAGAATTCTTTTTCAAAACAAGTGATTTGCAGCAGTTTTAGGTTTGCTTTTGGCTTTTTATTTTTTGCAGGACAAGTGGCCTAGGCCTGGTTCTCATCTCACTTTTTATTCTAGTACTTGTTTTTTATATCTGTTTTCTCTTGTTGTAAATTTTTTAATTGTCTGTATTTACTAACAATTCTGTTACATCACTGGGTTTACTTCTTGGCTAGAAAGTGCAATTTTTCATGCAAGTGTTTTATGTCTTGCAGGTTTAGTAACAGATTTGAAAGGCCATTTTGTGACTCAAGTAGCCATGGGCAAAGCTCACACCTGTGTGTTAATGAAGAATGGAGAAGTTTGGACATTTGGAGTAAATAATAAAGGACAATGTGGACGAGACACAGGCTCTATGAGCCAGGGAGGAAAAGGTATGGGACATTCATTTTTTTCTTTTCCTTTTCATTTGCATGCTGGCAAATGTCAGAAGTGAAAAAAAAATTAAGCATTTTGCTGTAAAATGTAATTCCAACACTAAAGCTTGAATACATGCAACATGATTAAAAAACTCAAGCATGACCATACACAGAGATTTCAAAAAAGTCATGTGCCAGCTGAGCAGGCAAATCGGGCATTCCTAGTCATTTCTTTTTAAACCTGATCTGTGAGTGCTCTTCAGAGCTTCAACGGAGAATAGAATAGTTGGAGGTGGAAGTGATCTTTTAAAGGTTATTTAGTGCAACCCCCTGGCAATGAGCAGGGACATCTTCAACTAGATCAGGTTGCTCAGAGCCCTATCCAACTTGTCCTTACCTCTCTGGATAACCAGAACCCTCTCTGTTGGCCTCAGAAAGCAAATATTTATTCTTTCAATATCTTAATTAGGTTTTGGAGTTGAGAACATGGCAACAGCAATGGATGAGGATCTGGAAGAGGAACTGGATGAAAAAGATGAGAAATCCATGATGTGTCCTCCAGGCATGCATAAATGGAAGCTGGAGCAGTGTATGGTGTGCACTGTGTGTGGAGATTGCACAGGCTATGGAGCCAGCTGTGTTAGTAGTGGGCGTCCTGATAGAGTACCTGGAGGGTAAGCAACATGTGTGAATGTGGGTGGTACAGTGACATGGATGGCTAAAGCACTTCCTGAATGTGAACTGAGTTAAAGTTCCATCTAAAGTAACTTTATAGCTAAATATATAGTAGTATGTGCTTTTAAAATCAGAAATGGCTTTAAATTTTTGGTAATAGCTTGTGGTTGCAAGTGATTCAGTTTTGCAAACTGGTTTTTTTTTTTTTTTTGCTTTAGCCTGTAGTTCTTTACTAGAAGGTGTTTGATGTGAACACCAATATAATTTCTGTCTCTTGACAGAACTGCTGGGTCGGGATAATTTTTCTTCATCCTGTGATGGACTTTTATCTTGCTATTCAGGTTGCCTTTATCTGTTACTTCTTAGTTGAGCTGCAGAGGACCACTAACTCATGATTACTATTTCTTCAGCATTTTACATGCTCATTGTTTCCTTGTTCATGGTTTCATGTGGTGTACATTAAATTGAAGAAAGAAAATTAATTCTGAGAAGTCAATTCATTGGACAGTCAGTGTATGGTCCTGGCACCATGCAAGAGCAGCCAGGATTTAAACCAGCTGTCCTTCCTGTTTATCTCAGGAGAACTTGCATGCTGCAGATAGAACAAAATAATAATCTGTTTTAATTACAAAGGCATCAGTAATGCATAAAAATAAAAGATAGTGATAAAGCAACTCTGTTTGCTACAGAATCTGTGGCTGTGGCTCAGGTGAGTCAGGCTGTGCTGTGTGTGGCTGCTGCAAGGCATGTGCTAGAGAACTGGATGGCCAGGAAGCAAGGCAAAGAGGAATCCTTGACGCTGTAAAAGAGATGATACCTTTAGATCTCTTGCTGGGTAAGTAATATGAAATTAGCAAAAAGACTTCCAATTCTCATTTTTACTGCACCTCTTTTTTTCCCTATTGTTGTCCAGCACTTTGTTTACACACTTTGTTGCAGGAGAGTTTTAGTGTAATATTGTTAAAATGGTGCTTAATAGTCAGATTTATTTATTGGTGATAGAGCAAATTGGGGTCATTCTGTTAAGTGAACTGTTCTAAGTTTACCCTTACTATAGTCACCTGTGCCACTTTGTTACGCAGTTACAATACTAATGTTGATACTACAAAGTTGTTCTTGTCCTTTTTGATATCCTGAAAATTTTTCTATAGTGTTTTTATCAGGATTTAAGCATTCTTAAACTAAAACATGGCTAATTCATGTGAAACCTTTTAAAACAATCACAGACTTGGTTTAATAATACTGTCTGAAACTTTTTAGGGGAGAATGGAGATAACCATGGCAACACGTAACTACGTATATGTATCTGCCTAAGTACTTAGTGATGTTGGAATAGTCAGATTCATGAAAACCAGGAAATTAGGAGATAAAGCTTAGAACTCCTCCAAATTTACTTAAATCTTATTTATTTATTGTCAAGGCCATATAAAGAGCAGCTAGTAAATAGGTTTTCAGTTTTCATTTACTTTACTTCTTTTAGGCTTTATTGCCACCACAACAATTTTAAAGATAATTTTATGTATTTTATTTTCTTAATCTATTTAGCTGTCCCTGTTCCTGGAGTTAATATTGAAGAACACCTTCAGCTACGACAAGAAGAAAAGCGGCAGCGTGTAATCAGGAGACATAGATTGGAAGAAGGAAGAGGTGAGTGACTTATTGAGAAGGGCATTGAATAGCTTAAGAAACTTCTGAGTCTGTTTTCTAAGAATGAAGAATCTTCCTCCAGTGAGCCTGTACAAACTCAATCAGGTCCTAAGTAGGTAGTTTGTTATGTAGCCTGCTTTTAGAAAATGGTGGAAAATCTATGTGTTTAACGAAGTCTACACATAACAATCAGAATTTTAATGATGAAAGGAGCATTTTATATCACTTTCACAGATGTGTTTTTATTTTTTTGCCGTTTCCTAGTTGAATGATTGTTTTTTAAAATGTAGATCCTAAAACATATTTAGATGAAGGAAGGACTACAAGCCTGTCTCATGCTATGTACCGATTATATGAATTATCTAATTAGTATAATAAATTATTCCATTTCTGTTGTATTATTATAGGCAGAATTGTCTTTTATAAAATGAACTTTTCTGTATTTGCATAACATGAAAATATTGATACAGACGGAATTAAAAAAACAAAACACCACTGCAATGTTTGAAAATTTTATGTTTTATCTACCTCATTGTTGATTTTCCACACAAAGAGTAATCTACCTCAAGAACTTTTCACTACTTTTCATGTTCTAAGATACCTCAGTGTCTTGTCAAATTAAATATGAGAAATTTAGACTGATGTAAACTGTAATATTTTTGTAAAGCATGATGACGTGGTTGCTAAGATTATTGTGTGTTGAGAAGAGGAATAATTTACTGGGATATATGGTCATTCAAGTTACTATAGTTTTAGTAAATACCACTTTGATTTTTCTCTTATGAATTAGATACTAGGTTTTTTTGAATACAAAATGTGCCTTGTAATCCAAATTATTTCCTAGACGTGCCAGTGATTCTTGTGATGTGAATTGTCTTTATTTCACTAGCATTAAGAAATTGCTGGTTTAAACCACAAATAAGGAGCAGCCAGAAAGAGAAAGCTTGTAGTTGCCTATGCATATGGAAGAGGATGGAATATTTATTTTTCTTTGCATCTTTGTGGCTAATTTTAGCTGTGAGGTGAAGAGTGAATGCCTTTGTTTATGTCATGTCAGAGCTGCTGCATGCTACTGGCAAATGCTGGGTGCAGCTAACAATTTTTTATTGAACCCCAATTAAATGTGCAGGCATTATTGAAAGGTACTGCTGTTCAGCCAATCAGTGGTGAGAGAGATAGGAGGTAAATTTCAGTTAAAAGAAAGAGTGGCAGAGAAAAATTTACATTTTCTTCTATTTCTGTAGTTAGAAGTAGAACCAGAGAAGCTTATCCCTTCTGTATGCCATCTGTTTCAAAAAGCAAAAAAAAAGATCACTTGCATAGTAGCAGGAATGTACTGTTATGGTTGGTTTTACTGGCATATGGGAGAAAGGAGGTTGTAGCCAGGTGGGAATTGGTCTCTTCTCCCAGTGACAGGTCAGGACACCAGTCTTATGCTGCTCTAGGGGTGTTTAGGCTGGACATTTGGAAGAGGTTCTTCACAGAAAGGATGACTGGGAATTGGAATGGGATGTCCAGGGAGGTGGTGGAGTCACTGTCCCTGGAGGTGTTTAAAGGGAAAACTGGATGAGGCACTTAGTGCCATGGAGTAGTTGACATGGGGGTGTTTGGTCATAGGTTGGACTCAAAGGTCTTTTCCAACCTACTTGATCCTGTGATTCTGTACAGGGACTGTAGCTAAAAAGATAGTGTTGTCCAACTTGTTGCACACATTTGTGTTACATTGTAAAGAGCATTAAAATCCCCTACCTGTGTGGCTGTGGGAGGTAGTGGGTATGTCAGTCTGGAAGGGTTGGAGATTAGTCTCCTATTTTGGTTCAGAATGACTTGTGATAGAGCTGGGAACAGTGTTTCACAAATACTTAGAGATCTTGTTTTATATAATCAGGTATGAATATTTGATTTGATAATCAATCTTGATTTGCATAATCAGATTAAAGAGATTTTTTGCTTCTCTATCCAAATGCTGCAGTTTTTCATTAATGAGTTGCTGTAAAGAGTAGCACCATTCTTGACAACTCTTACGATGCTACTTTTTTCATAAGCGAGAATGAGAACATTTAATCTAGATTTTTTGTGCAAAAGGTTCTGCAGTCTGATAAAATATAGTTATAACAATGTTAAAAGGACTGTCTGGTTACTTGTTGCTTAGTTTTCCCAAGAGTTCTAGTATTTGTGCATATGTAGCTGAACAAATCCATGCTAATGGAATAGCTGTTTGGAGATCCAAAGAGAACTTTCAACCTTTCAATTTTCTGAAAACGCTGCTTAGTCAGTTAAAGGCTGGACTAGCTCTTTAGGGCCTTTCCTTAAGGTACACAGTGTTTAGTTTGTCAGGATTCTGATTTCTGGGTTATTTAGTGTGTTAATGCGTGTCTTTTGTTCTTTTATAAGAAACAAAGCATGCATAGTTTATGATGGTGATGGTCAAGAATAGAATCCATCACTGAATGATGCTGCACACTCTTTAGTTCCAATTAGTGACCTTTATTCAATACAAATATTTTCAGTAAATCTGGAATGTCTTGTAAACAAGAGGACTGTGAAAGCTTTTAGAATACAGGAATATTTCATTCCTTAAACAGTTATACAAATAAAACAAAAACTCACAAAGAAACCTCTCACCCATTTGCCCACTGAATGTCTTGAAATAGGACTAAAGTTTAGGAGAGAGGTGTAAGAGCATAAGTGCTGGGATTATACTCATTTTTAAGTTGCCTAATTGTGCTTCTTTACCAAAGCTCCAGATGTAGTCATTTTACAGTGACTTCTGATACAAAAATATGTTATTGGGATCCACTTGAATTAAGAGCAAAAAGTGATAGTTACGTCTGCAGGTGTGACAGTCATTTAAGTCATTCACAAAATCAGTTGTGGTGTCTTGTATTGAAGAAAATTAGAATGCTTATCTTTATTTGCATTTATCTGAAAATGCTAACCCTGAATTTGAATGTTCTGGGTGGAAGTAGTTGTTAATAGCTGCAATATCAATGACGTGGTTCAATGTTATTGTCACAAGCAATTGTCACTTCTCACACATGATCCAAGTAGCCTGCCACTGTTGTAAGGGACTGGTATACATGCTGTTCAGCAGCAGCACACTAAGAAACTTTAGAAATTTGAAGTGCTTATGCTGAAGATTTCTTTGTTTTTTACATTGAAATGAGTCACAAACTATAGTTTGTGATGGAAGTGTAACCAGCTAATAATTTTATGTTTTAAATTGGTTATTCATGTTGCTGTATTCAAGAAAGAAGTTCTGCTTTAGTGGGAAAAAAATAGATCCTTTAAATTAATAGTGGGTAAAAAGTGTTTGTTTGGTATAATCAACTATTTAAAATAATACTTATTATAGTTCTTTGCTCTTTTCTGCACACAAGTGACTGACAAGCAGTGAAGAGGGCTCAAAATCAATTCCACATTTTTGACTTGGGTGTATGACCTTCTGAGAAATAGAGCCAGCTGTATTCATCACAACTTCTATGCTAAATCATAATATCTCAACATAATTATTGATGGAGTTGTCTCAGCTCTTCACTGTCTCTGTTCTTCTGGTAAAGCGTGAAGGAGCTGATTTTCCATATAGTGAAGTGGTTTTTGTTTTTTGTTTTTCAAGCTGGTTTGGGGCTTGATGAGAGTAATGAGAGATGAATATGCAAATAGTTACACTTCATTATTTTCTGTGGCAGTGAGGAAGTTTTGTGTGTTAGAATGTTCAGAACATGGTTATTTTTCCTGCCCTATGAAGCTATTTTTTTCATCATGGGGCATTAAATTGCCTTAATGGATTACAGAAATCCATGGGCCACGTGCAATTAATGTAATGAACCTAAGACTAGCATTTTCTGAGTGAGCTAATCTTGAAAGCTGTTCGTGAGACTTTTTACTTTTTCAGATTGGTATTTGAAGTAGTAGAAGTTGGAATAGTCAAAGATTTCAATTTATTACTTCAAGATAATTCTGGGGTTTTTTTTCAGAAGGTGATGAGAATGTTAAAATAGCTTTTTAAACTATATTTAACTATATAAGCTAAAAAATACAGAAATGGTTCTCAATACAGCCATAATAAATGGTCTCACGCTTCACTGGTATTTCACTACTGCACTTTCTCAGCCTATGATGTAAAAACCTCTAGATCATAACTGAGATGCAGATTTGGTTACATGTAATTAAGTGATATTTAACTTTTGATGCCCTTACAGAAGAGGAAAATTAATTTTCATCTGTCTTATCCTACTTGCAACAACAAAGAAGCCACAGAAAATTGATTATTTTAGTCCAAGCCGCTCTGTTTTAAGACAATATAATCTGAGGCTGCCTGGATTTGGGAAGTTTTTCATTTTCCTGAAGTGTAACAGATTCAGTTACTTCAGTGATTAGTTTTACCATGGTAGGCTAAGTATCATATAAATCTGTTTAACATCTGCACAAGCCACTCAGAGCTTGGAATCTGTTTGCCTGTTTATTGCTCAACATGTACCTAAATACAACGTGGAACTATCTGTACAAGTGCAATCTTAAGCGCAATATTACTTATTAAATAATTGTACAGCTTCTTTTTAGGGTTTTAGTTAAATATTTATTTTAATGCTTTCAGGAGTACTTTTGTTTCAATGTTCTTTAAACAAACCAAAACCACTCAAAACCCTCTACATTTTCACTTGAAATAATATTGAACTCACACATGACTTTTTAAGAATGATTTCAAGAAAATGCTGTAGGCTTTTGCCCCTAATGACCATCAGGTATTGTTCCATGAAGTTATATTGTTGCACTTGTGTCCGTGATTCCTTTCTGAAAGAGCTAATTATTGTTATTAAAACTGATGTTTAAAGTAAAAATATTTATATTATAGTTTCAGAAGTCAGATTTGTAGTAGACAGTGTGACACAATTCTGGTTAATATTTGCTGTTTTCTTTTACTTCATATATATATATGTGGAAATGCATCTTTTATATTTATTTAACAATACATATGAAGTCAACTATTCAGAAGGAAGAAAGGGTCAAAATTAAGATTATCATAAACCTTACTTCCATCTCATTCTCTTATTACGCTCACGTTGCCCTGCATGCTTGTGTTGGCTAGTGTGGATCTCTTTTTCCGCTTTAAAAGGCCTTAATTTTTCTTCTACACCTGATTTACAATTTAAATGTTGCTTTAAGACTACAGAAAGAGACATGTATCCTGTCTTTATTTTCAATTTTTTGAACAAAAGAAGCAAACTGCAATTAACCTTAGTGCCTGCACATGACATTCTCCATGAATGTTTTTGCCCTAATAGTAAATTGCTAGTCATAGTTGGAAAAATACAGGGTTTTTTTACACATACCATAATTATTAGCCCTGCCTTATAAGAATATTAAATTTTATTGTTTCCTTTAAGGCTTTATAGTGGGACATTATTTCACTATAATGTTTTCCATTTCTAGTGGAACTGAAGTGTGACGCATTTGTCTCTAATTCCATTTTCTGAAATATTTTTGTTCAAAATTTGCAACCTCTTGAGCTATTGAGATGACTAATTTCATATATTAGGGTTTTATCTTCCTGTTTTATTACTAAAAAACAAAAGCAACAAAAACACACCCCCACAAGAATTGCTTGGTTTCTTTCAAGAAGCCAAAAATAGGTTTTTAGAACAGAGGGTATGATCCAACCTAGGACTTAGCTCTGCAACCTGAATTTATACCACTTTTCTGTATGTATGTGTCATCATGTACTATTTTTTCAAGTAGCCTGCTGTGTTCAGTGCACTGGTGCAGAAGTCAGCATTTGAGATAACTGATTTCAGTCTCTTGTGATCACAGCTTGGCAAATAGCATTTGTTTAGGATGAGGTACTAGAAGAAATCAAAGCATGTGTTATAAAAATCAAATATTAAGCTTTCATATTTGTGTCTAAAAACTTAGATGACCAAGCATACCAAAGCATATTAAGTGCATGTAGGATGAAATAATTGTATACATTTTTGTGAAATCCACTGCATTATTTAATAAACGCATTCTGTTTGGAGAAAATGAAGTAATTTCTGTAGTTAAATAGATTTTTTTAATGCTTTGAATTCCCTTTGAAACAATGTCCATTTTGAAAAGTCTGGACCAAGAAAGGAAAGCTAGTCTTGACATTTCAGCTAGGGCTGTTCAGCATCTCAGCTCAGCTGTGGAAAAACAGTCTGTGAAGGGAGAGAGCAAATGTCATTTTTTATCATACACCAGCTGATTTAAAATAGCTCTGTAGTCCACCAGTGTCTCCTCTTTGCTTATCTCTGTCACTTGATCTTCTAAAGTAGAGACTAGCGATAGATTGTTATTCCCCATGCAGATCTATCTTACAGGCTTCTGAAACAGTTTTTGAAATAAAACTCTGCAGGCATTTTTTAACAAATGAAAGTCAGTATCTAATGCATTACTAGATTGTTCCACCAGATTATTCTCGGCACCTAAACTTCGCTCCCTTTGTACAGGCAACCTTAGATGTAAGCAGAAAGCAATTCAGAGTGTCCATGAATAGTTGTAGTGTTTTGTTGCCTGTGTTATTTTGGAGTGAGAGGGAGGTACTTTGCACCTTGCCAGCAGATGACCAAGGAGGCAGACATCACAATGCAATCAAAATGTAGATTTTTATTTAATTTTTGTAGTTTCCTGTCCTATTATGATCATTTTACAGAGTTAGCATGCACAAAAAGCCAAAGAAGATAACAGACGTGTTGTATGGATTTGGGTACAAATTACTATCAAATGACAATCTATTGCATTTAAGTTTATTTTAGATTCAAGTTCTTTACATAGTGGTTAATATAGAGTGTATAGGAATATCCAGAAGCAAAGATAAATCCTGCGCTGGTCAGAAGGTTAGATTGTCACAGAATTGTCATGTTGACCAGAAGAGAGTGATTCAGATGAGTAGCTTGGAAACTATTGGCAGCTGAGTACTAGTGCCATGCTGGTGCTGACAGTCTCTTATGCTTACTAAACATCCTCTGTCTTACAAATCTCCTGTAGTTCTTTTGCTCACCCTACTGCACTTCCTTCTGTCCTCCTGGAATTCTCTTTTGTTATCTTTGCTCTTAGCATTACAATGCCAAAGGCTGCCTTCAAGGCTATATCTCGTTCCCTGCATTGTTTGTTATGCAAGCATGTTTTGGAACCTCAGGATGTTTGCCTAAGTTATCTAGAGATCATTCAGCCACCATACATATTTTAGATGTGCACTCTTTAAGCCACACTCTTTGCAGTCCTTGCACCTGTTTTTGCAACTTTGCTGATCTGACTTTCACTTGTGCTGTGTTGTCCTGTCCATTCTCTATTTCTTCAGATTTTAATTTCATTAGAAACTTTCCAGTAAGTAAGTTCCACTACTTTTGCCTTATTTTCTCATGTTCTTCATTCACCTTTCCACTATCATGTGTCCTTCAACATTTTTAGCTTTCATAATCTGCTTTGTCATTCATCTCTTCCCCCCTTTGCCTTTTCATGGTGTGCCTCAGGATACTCCTCACTATATCGCCTCACTTGGTAAGAAGCAAAATGTCGTGTAATTTTTTGTGCAAGTCAAAACTCTGGAAAGTAGAATATTAAATATAGTATGTGGTTTGGCAGAAAGTAGTGTTTGCCAAAGATGTATCTATTAAATGGAAGTTTGAATGCAGAGGAGACTGAAAAGGGGGAGCAAACAGCAAGACAATTGAAGGAAGAATCTGCAAGATTAAGGTAAATCAAAAGCAAATTATGATCCTTGATTAGGAGAAGGAGCTCTGAAATTAGAAAGAGGACCTACTCTGGAATAGATTCCAAATAAATACGGTAGACCAAAAATAATAATTCTATGCTGTGTACCGAAAGAAACGTCACTTAGGAAGTTTTGGGCCATTATATTATCTAACATGTGTTTGAACCTCTAAGCTAGGCAGTAGTGTATTTTTAAAACATTTTTAATTTTGTTTTCTAAGTGAATACTAAAATTTGGGAGCTTCTCTGTATGAAGAAAGTTTCATCTGAAGTTTCTAAAGCTATCTAAAGAAATCTAAAAATTTCTGCTTAGATGTCTATCCATTCTGTTTAGTATTAGTGAAGGAAGTGATGGTATAAAGTTGACAGCTGAAAACCTGAGGCAATGGGCATTTATTAAAAGTTAACCTACACTGTCTTCTTAATAAAGTTCAGCTAAGGAATTGAGAGTATCAATGAATTTGCAGAAAAAGTAGGAATATTTTTATTCTATATATTGCATAAGTGGTTTATAACACAACATGCTGGTTTGAGGGGGTGTTTTTGTTTACTTTTATGGAGGGGCTGGATTTGGGAACCTGTGGAACTGAGTGTGACTTGGCAGAATTAGTTGCTTCTGATCATGATTTCCACTGAATTGACTTCTGAAAGGACAAGAAGTGTCCAAACATTCTTGATTACATGCTTAACCTATAAAACAGGAGAAACACAGATTTAAGAAACAAATTCCTTGTCCATGACCTGCTTATAGTCAGCCTCAATTAAGCATAGGGCCTCACTACCTAAGTCTAGATTTTTAAAAAGGAAAAGCTGTCTGGAAAAAAAATTTAAATGCATGTATCATTGCTTTCTTTAAATCAAATCTTCTCTTGAAGACCTTTAAATAGATTGAAAAATATTTTCAAAATAAATGGATTTCAAAATTACTAAGTAGGTAAGAAAAGAGTCATATGATTTGAATAACTTTCTTCATAAAACATGGAACTTTTTCTTTAAAAGTTATAACTCTGCATCTTAAATATAGTAATTGCAAACAAGTTTATGGTGGTCGTTTTTAAATTTAGCATTTATATTATGATCTTGTTTCAAATCAGTATTTTGAATGTTATATTGTACGATTTAAGGCATGATAATTATTCTTTTTGTCTTTTAAAGGCAATAATGGGTATTTGCAATCAAATTTTACTCTAGTGTGAGTATGTTATATTTCCATTGCTTGCAGTACAGTTGCATACATAGAAATTCAGGTAAAACTATCACTATGGGATATTTATTGGTTTTTTCACATAATTTATCAAGAAATGGCAACTTCCTTGTATTTTAAGGTCTTTTGCATTTAAGAAAACAAGATTATAATTTTTTTTTGTTGTTTTTTTTTTTTTCATTGTTTTTAATTTGAATTTTGTTTAACATACTGTTTCCATTTTGTGAGCTTTCCTATGCATGTGCAAAATGTTTCTCCTCAGGCCCCCTTGTAATTCCTGGTCCTATTTTTATGAACCATCGAGAACAGGCTCTAGCCAGAATCAGACTCTCTCCAGCACCGCTAAAGCATAAACGGGACAAGCACAAAGGTATTTGATCTTCCTTATTGACTAGGGTGGAAATAAGCCCAGCCTCCCAGTCACTTCTTCCAGATGCTGCATCTGTCTTTCCAAAGAACTGCACAAAATAAGTTCTGCCTTTGCTTCCTGTTAGTATCTTGTTACCTGAGGAGAAAGAGAACACATTTAAATGTTGGCCTTTCTTTAGAAGTGTAAATGTTCATTAGTCCACATCATCTTTCCCCTTTTTTTTTGTGAAATATGCATTGCCTTTCTGTGTGTCTTCTCTCATTTCTAATGCTGTCTCATTCTTGAAGTTCTTTATTTTTACTGTAGGAAACTTTACATGTTAGAGTGATTCAAGACTGTTGCACTGCATTTATGTTTTTTGTCCTTTGTGTTGTGTATTTGGGGTGTTTACTTAAATGTATCAGTTCCAGGCTTGATAATTCTGGCATAAATATTTTCATAGGTGTATTATCTTTCAACAAGCCATTTTTAGGAGTGAAGTATTTGAAATAATGTAAACATTACTTTTTGCTAACTTTGAATGGGGAGAATACAAATCAAAATACACCTTTTTCTCTGCAATGTTCTTGAGCTAAATGTTTTTTATAGAGTACAGTATGGAGGTGTCTTGGTATTTCAGACATTTTTATATGTCTGGCAAGCCAATTCATTATATCTTCAGTTTCTAAGTGTGTCATTTGTTCAGATATAAATGACTTACATGTTTCTTAGAAAGTGGTAGTGTGTTACTAACTCAATTTACTGAAATTGAGCTGTCTCAAATCTGATGATAGTTTGTATATACCTGTGTATTGATGTCTGTACATACATTATTTATATATAAAAGAGAAATATGTAAAATGGAGGTTATAGACCTGGTCAAAGTATGAAGCTCCTACAAGTGGTGAACCCAGAATGCTTCAACTCTTTTCTAAAGAATAGCTAAATATTAAGAGAATTAGTGTGGCATTTCGGTTGAATTAGTGGAAGTTACTGATTGTGTTTGGCATGTATGCAAACAAATGAAGCGTTACGGGATAAAGTTTCAATGTGTGGGGGGGATGGGCTTACTGAGTTATGAACACACTGGATTGTGAAATCATCTTAGGTTTACTTTACAGAAATGAAAGCAAAATCTGATACTTTGAATCTGCATAACATTCAGTCTTTTTGATAGGCATAATATCTGATCTTTAAGTCTTGATAGATTTAGTAGAATAATCCATCATAATCTCACTGGAGAGATTGCCTGCTGAAAGAGAACATACTGAATTTAAGTGTTGCTACGTGAGTGACAATTTGCTGGTAGCCATTATTCTTGAGCTGGATACTACTGCTAGTTGTACTGCAAACCCTTGACTCCACAGGCAAATGCATAAAGAAGTATGCTTGTCCTGCCTACATCTGTGCTTTTTTGGCACATGTTAGTCGTTGGAACTCATTTCAGATCAAGTATCTCCTTAAAAGAGGTGTATTCATTAGTGTCAGTTTGAGGCGTATGTTGCCTCTTGGAGCTGTAAGAACAGTATAAAGGTCTGTTTTGTGCTGGAAGACTTTGGTCAGATATGCCCTATTGAACTGAACATTTATTTTTCTTTAAGGAAGGCTACATGGAAGGAAATACTCAGTTTGTTTTAATTCTTTGTGTCTTATGGTAAACAGATAAGGAGGTTTTCAGGTAAATTTTTAGACCCTTCTCTGCCTCAGAAGACTGCCTTTCAAAATACAGCTGTAAATTTGACTAGGAACTAGAAATACCCCTTAACTTCTCAAAGAGATTCCAAGGGAAAAAGGAAAACTGGTGAAGTGGGTTGTTATCCGAGTAACAGGCAAGGTGAGAATTGTGAAAAAGATAATGTATATTTTTTATCTTAGAAGGCATGCCTCTCTTCTTGAGGAAGAATGTAAAAGCAATAATAGAGCGGAGATAAAAGGACATTATCACATTGAAATCAGCAAGTTCTTTTATTTTTTAACATAATGCTTTCCAAACTGTCCTTCTTCCTTCAGATGTTTCTGCTATAGTACTCTTCTTCACACCAACCAGACCTTCAAGATCTTTGGGCAAGGAATGTTTAGTTCAGCTGTAGTACTGATAAGGCCAGTACTAAACTTGCTGGTTGCTACTTCTCTGCTTGCAGCTGCAGAGCTTCTCTTGATAATGATATTTAAACTTGAATGTGGACAGCTTCCTCAAGACTTCTTCAGGCAATTATTGTCTAATATAAAAAGTGTGTTTGTTATGTACTTTTACATATTGTCAAACCACGGAGTTGTGGAATGGTTTGGATTGGAAGGGACCTTAAAGATCATCCAGTCCCAACCCCCTTGACATGGACAGGGACACCTTCCATTAGATCAGATTGCTCAAAGCCCCATCCAGCCTGGCCTAGAGCACTTCCAGGGCTGGGGTATCCTCGATTTCTCTGGGCAGCATGTTGCAAGTGCTTCATCACCCTCAGAGTAAAGAATTTTTTTCATAATAATATGCATGTCTGTCACTTGTGGAATTTGTCTATTTGGTTGTCCAGTTGAAAACTCCTTCAGTTTTATTGAAACAGCAGGTTTTTTAGAAATCTTGCCATTGTCATTTAGTCTCTTCATATTTATAGGGTCTGCATATCAAGATCATTGTTAATGCAAAATACTGCATAATTAAGCATATTCTTCCCTTCTTCTGTGTCTTTCACAATTATTAATAGAAGGGATTAGATGTGACATGTTTGGTATTCATAGAGTAGTTTGGCACTAAGAAGAAAAACGAGCTTGCGCTTCATCCTTATTCTATAATGAGGTAGTGAGTTTCCAGTCTACATCTCCAGTCCTTGTGGATTCCCATAACTGAGCATCTGAGTAAAAAGTGATGCCTGGAGAGGATACCTAGAACAGAGGCTAGACAGTGTTAAAGGAATGAAGTAGATATTTATTGAAAAGGCCTTCAAAGGATATGCCTTGGGCAGTACAAGAGCACAGCCATGGCTCCACCCAAGGTAGATGCAAGATGGATGGCCATTCACAAGTTTCCATAACCAAAACACAAGTTTTGGTCCATTTCCGTATTGGGGTTAATTGTCCAATTACAGCTTTAGGTTGTGAAGTCCTGTCCTCTCAGATTGCTGTCCTCAGTTTGCTCCTGTTTTTACTTTCTGGGTCTAAAGTTGCAATGGTGTCCTTGGTTCTCAGGCTGGAAAAGGATTGTTTTGTCTAACTGAACTGTGAAGAGAGCTTCTTAACACTTTATATGAAGTTCAGGGTTATATACTACAGAACAGAATCTGGAAAATATGAATACTAAACTTAAGGCATCAAAAGGATTAATGAAAGTCTGTAAAATTTTCTCAACTGCCGAAATGAACTGAGTAGAAATAAAAACAAAGTAAGCTTCTTGACTCAGCTAAGACTCAGCAGTTTGAATGCCACCTTTATCCCGTATTTGGAAGTAGTGGTAAATGTTCTAAGAAATATGAAACAAATACCCTCAAAATGACTAAGACTAGATGAAGCTGAACCTGCATGGATGGAATATAGGTCAACCATTTTGCAAATACTAAGACAAAATTACCATATGTTCAAGAAAACTTACTTGGAATTTACTTTTTAAGTTTTTGGCTGTCTAAGATACCATATAAAGGGCAGAATCGTGTGAAGCACTCATTGGACTGAAACAGCTGACAATGAAAAACCTACATCTGATTTATAATTAAAATGTGAATTTATTATCACTTTATTCTACATGTTATGCACTTGTGACTCTGCATATTGTATTTCACCAATGAGTTCAAGTAAGCTCAGTAGCAACCTTTAAAGAATCCAACAGACTTATATTTTATCATAGGATGGATGATTTTCACAGCCACGGTATATTCCTTTTCCCCCTGCACTGTAGCTATAAAATTGGTTACAGATGTTTCAGCTGCAGCCTGGGGTAGACAGACAAGAGGTGCAGGCACAGACTGATTAAAGTCATGTTGTATGTAAAATCTGTAAATTACAGCACTCAGGACACTCTGTGAGGGTTGGACATCACAGACACTAACCAGTAACTTGACCAATATGCTTCATTTGGGTAATTGCTACTGAACAGATCCAAGATTTGTTGGCATGTGACGTGGTCTGAAGAGACAGTTAATGTAAGAATTTTTAATATGCAGTCATATTCCATTAATACTTTTCATCTGTGGGGTATTGAACATCTCTAGAAGTGCTTTTTCTCTCCTCCAAAGATGGATGATAAGTGAGAAATGGAATACCACCACCCTTGCTGTTGGAGAACACTAACAGAATGCTTTTCCTCTGGTTTGGGCCAAGCAAGGGTCCACCATATCTTGCTGTAACGATGCTGGATTGGGAGTTTTTGCCAGAAGAAGTCTCATTTTAAGCTCATTGTTTCACTTGCTATAGGGACTGAATGAGCTTTTCCTTTGTTCCTGGAAAGCAGTGGTTTTTGTGGCAGCAATATGAGCCAAGAGAACTTCTAATCCCATTTGATGGAGGAGGAAAATCGTCTTCAGGAGTTAAGAATTTTCTGCGTGGTAGTGGAGATTGGTTGGTTGTATTTGTAGTTCTCTATTTTTCCTTCCCCAGCTTTGAGATATTGGAGATGAAAACCCATCATTGTGAAGTTGTTCAGGAGCACGCCCCTCTATATTGAGGGCATAAAGTATTTTCCTTGGGGCTTTCTTCTCTGTCAGAGAGATGGAGTCAGAAGTGCTGCTGTTCAGTGGTACTCCAGGTGGATAACAGTGAAGGTACTAACTTGCTCTGCTTAAAGGTTCCAAGGCATCCAACAAGAAGACTCTTTGCTTCGGACTTTTTATGCTTCCCTTTCAGGAACAGTTATTTTGGTATTACTTGTAATGAAGTGAAAAAGTGCACAATTGTTTGAAGGAAAAAAAATGTGTACCTCCCTAGTTACAGTTGTTCCTTGAAACATGCAAATAAGCTTTCAGCATCACTTTTGACTCACATTTTTTTAAAAAAACTGTAACTTTTTGAAAGTAGTGGAAGGAAAGAGGGTGACCCAGTTTATTTGCAGCCTTATTTCCGAGTGTAAGTTCTCCTAGCCAGTGCTGCTGGAAAAAATATGATATGTATTGGCCATGTGATGGAGTAACAGGAAAATATTGTAGTCCAGAAATTTAAAATATTGTAGTCCAGATTTAAAAGTAAGTAATGATATAATGATACTCTATTTGGCTTTGTGTATTTTGATCAAAAGACCTTTTTTTTCCTAAACAACACTAGCTGTTTTAGTTGCAAGGGTTTTGTACTTAACTAGACATAAATTATCAAATGATAATCAAGTTTTGAAGATCCAAACAATTCAAAACTCTTGAGACAGTTGCTAACCATGCAAAGAAGGCTGACAGGAATTCCATTTTCAGTTTAAAAATTTCACACTTGAGCAAAGTAAGATATGTATGAAAGACAGTTGCTTCTATTCCTGCATTCTTAGAGCCTTAGAGAAGTTAGGTTTGGAAATTGAAAATACCAACTTGTAAAATTTTATCCTTTTAAATAAATTTATTTCTCAGATAGCTAATTCAAAGGCTTGTTTCATGTAAAGGTACTTGTCTCTGCATCTTGCACACTAATATTTAGTATTTCCCCAAGGAAAGTACTGTGTTATGCTTTTCATTTACAACTTTGGAGAAAATGGTGCTATATCTAGAATCAGGTTTTATTTAATGGTAGTGTGACATTAATCAGCTGAGAAAACAGGAATCCCTAACTTTTTAATAGTGGTTTTTAAGCCATTTAGAGCAGGATGTTTTTCTTACAGTGAGGCAGACATGCACATGTGCCTCTTCAAGTTTCTGCAGATGACTTGATGCACACGACCAGAAGACACCTGCTGCTACAATTTGCTCATGTGACTGCATAGGTGATCTGATTGCTGTATGCCAAGAGCATTTCATTGGAAGTGTATGTAGCCAGGACACATTCTTACTGGAAATGTGTATTTCTCACAGATGATTATTCAAGTGCATTTACACAGTGAGAGAGCTCATATTTTTCATTATTCAGCAGCGTCTGCAGGAGGAGGGGATACAGGGGCCACAGGTGGACTTCCAGAATACTCAGCTGCTTTTCTGCTCCTGTCTGAAAAACCTGTATGAAATTGCAAAGCAGTAAGCAAACTGCTTGCTGGATAAATAATTTTGGTGGCAGTATCAGCTGCTAGAAACACCTCCTGATTACTTTGTCACATAGAGTTCAATGCAAAAGTAGGCATAAAAAGTGCAAAGGTACTGTATTTGAGAAGTAGTAAAACTTTGAGTTGCTTTGTTGTATGACTAAAAAATACTTTGAGCTGCTTAATGCAGAACTACAGGACTAAGAGAAAACTGTCATTTTGAAGGGTTGTTGTTCAACGATAATTCTGTCTCCTTATATTTGCTGTTGTTTCCAATACAAAAAAAAAAGCTGCACACAGACCTTCAGAAACACTTCTTCTAATTTGTGTGTAGTCTGGTAGTACACAATGTCAAAAATGCCATAGCAATTCTGAGAGAGTTTTTTTAACCACGTCTCCATTTCACATGTATCCAGCATGTAATACATGTTTCAAAGTGATACTTTACCTATGCTTTTAAATCTAATTCTTCTAAACCCTTAGTACCCATACACACTGTTCTTTACAGATGTGAACTACATGCAGATTCATGCAATTCAAGTCATCACTAGGAAGTAGCTTTATTCTTAGAACAGTAAGATTTTTAAAAACTGGTATATAATAAAAGTGTGAAACAACTTTACTGTATCAGCAGTTTTCTGCAATAAAAAGAAAAATTTGAGCAATATGTATAAAAGTAGAATTCTATTTTTAAAATTTTCTAAGTCTGTAATTACAATGTTTCACAGAGGGAATAATGAAGTCTTGAAGTTCAGACTTCCACTGATGATTATTCAGGAAAACATGTTGAAATTATAAGTATAGGTCTAAATTAACAATACCTTGAATTCTTTGAGAGACAACTTGTTTCCTTGTATCAGTTTTGTAAATAGATCAGTACTCAGACTTAGCACAGAGAGAATGTGCAGTTATTTTTCACTTAATCTATTTATGTCATTTCTCTATGCTAGATAGAGTGACTGAAGTTTAATAGATGATGGAAACATTCTGAGTTCTGGAGAAGATGATAGCTTGCAAGAAATTTAGGAATAACACATTGCACTTCTTTGCTTTTGTCCAATGTGAAGGCAGCTTGACTTTAGGAATCAATAATGCACTTCATACTTACTGAACACATACATGGTTATTAAAGCAAATCATAGAAATGTTGTCTAAAAATGCGTGGAAGCAGACAGGAAACAGACATGCTCTTGGTGAGTTGTCTGCATTGTTAGAAAGGAGCTGTATAAGTAATTGTCAGCTACTTAAAACATGGGCTCTGTGGCTGAATTGGAGGAAAGTAAACTCCTTAATGAGTAGTAACTGGAAAAGGTAGGCTAGGCTATGCCTTGTTGAGGTTAACTACAGTGTTGCCTACTTACTAATGCTACCTTACTGAAGAGTGGAAGTGATGGCTTTTAAGAAAAGCTTCTGAAGTTTGAATTCTCTGCTTCACTGGTTCTTTTTGTCTGCTCTTTGGGAAGCTTCTACTTTAGAGGATATTTTCCAATGTGTACCTTTATAGAACATTGTTTAAAAATAGAGCTTCTGTCATCTTCCACATCTGCTTTGATGCCACATTTTGAGCTCTTTTGCTACTCTGAAAGTTCTCTCTTCTACCTTAAAGTGGTGGAGTGGGGAGTTTTTTACTATTCTTGTCCTATTCATTCTTATAATATGACTTTATTAGCATGCATAGTACGTAATTGTAAGTCTTGTTTATAGATGGAAGTGGAGAAAGAGGCGAGAAGGATGCCAGCAAAATCACAACGTATCCACCAGGGGCTGTCCGCTTTGACTGTGAGCTGCGAGCTGTACAAGTCAGTTGTGGATTTCACCATTCAGGTAAAAACAAATAAATCAATGTTAATTATAATAGAGATTTTTTTAAGGTTGTCATGTGTCTTCACTGCTTTGTGCTCCATTTTTAAAATGGATGTATGCAGGAGTGCTTAAAGTTGAAAACATGGCAGGGTCATTTTGTCAAATCTCAAACAATCACACCATGTGCCTGAGAGTATTGTCCAAATGCTTCCTGGACTCTGTCAGGCTTCTGTGACCACTTCCCTGTGGAGCTTATTGCAATGTCCAGCTATCCTCTGGGTGAAGAATCTTTTCCTAATATCCAGCCTAAACCTTCCCTTATATGTTTTATGCTATTTTATTACAGGCTAAAGTAACATCACCACTCAAATCCTCACATCACCTCCCTGATTCCTGTAATGAAAGGCAACTCACTGTCCTTCAGCAGTGAAAAGGACTATAAGTATAAAATACCTGAGTTACATCAGAGCTTGTAAGCAATTTTGGAATCAATTTAAAACATATACATGGCAGAGCTCTACTCCTGCATAGAAGTGCTAGTTGTTACAGGTTGCAGAATCTGATCTGGATCTCTTGGGAATCATAAACCACTGCTCAGAAGAGTAACAAAGACTGATGCAGTACCATGTCATGTGTGTATGTCAGAAAGATGTTGTTGTTTTTCAGTGGTTTTGATGGAGAATGGTGATGTTTACACATTTGGATATGGGCAGCATGGTCAACTTGGACATGGTGATGTTAATTCCAGGTAAGCTGGTAATCAAAGGATGTGATTGTATTACTGTACTTCTTCATAAGAAATGGTTAAATTTCTGGTTCTCTGTACCTAGCAGGTATGAAAATTCAAATATAGACCAAATAAAGTTGAAGAGCTCTTGTTCTACACTTACTTCCTATAATCCCCTGAATATTGATGCAATAACAGTACTTTTGTACTGCATAAGTAATTTATTTAATGCATGAAAGCTTCTGTACATAGTTATTAGCATTACTTTAATAATAGTTTGAAAGACTTCTGTCTCTTTAATTCTCCCTGAATCTATGAGAATTACATTGAAGTCTCATTAAGATTTCATTATTTCTGTAAAATGATACATATGCAATAATTCAAATAATATGATATTCTAAACCTAGATAAACCTGTTCCTGTTAAATCAGTGATAAGAGTTCGCAGAATATTCACAGAATCACAGAATGTTCTGTGTTGGCAGGGACCTACAAGGATCGTGTCCAGCTCTTAAGTGAATGGCCTGTGGGGGGAACAAACCCACAACCTTGGTGTTACTAGCATCGTGCTCTGACCAACTGAGCTAATCTCAATTCAGTTGTGATGAAGTCTCATTTGTTGTTCGTCAGTTATCTCCCAAATTAAGTCCCTAAGCTTTGGTTTCAGCTGCATTTTGTAGTCACTTGTTTTGGGTGTTGTCAGAAGAGTGATGAGTGCTTTCTTTGTGGTCAATGGAAATAGAGAAATCAACAGAGCATGGAGAGGTATTTGAGTAACCAGCCACTGCTTACTTGCTTTAGGTGTGGTGTGCTTAGTAGCTCTGTAAATCTCCATTGACTACAGTGAGAGCATAGATAAGTAAATATAGATGTCTTTAATATGAAGCTCAATCTTGCTCTTAGTATCTCATGCTTAGAGTCACATATTTTCATTAAAGTAAATAAAAAACCATTGTCCTGCCGTAAAAGGAAGTGTGATTTAGGTCTTATGTCATATAAAATGGGGGTTTCTGTAGTAGGAATCTTTGAGACTTTGTGTATGTCCAGTAATGCTCAGTATCCTTATGTAAAAGGCTACTGAGAACAGAGCATCCATGATCTGTCTTCAGTTCTTTCATTTCTCTTGTAGCAGTCAGGTGAAAATTACTGAACATCTATCCTCCTAATCTCTTTGGAGACTTCAAAACCCTCTTTTTTGTCAAGTTCCTGAAAAAATCTTCATCATCTTAAAATTTGCATTGGATTCACTAAGCCAAAGGGGGAGAGGGAAGAAAGTATACAGGAAATACCGCCTTGTATTGGCTGCTGTGCCTGATAGTGGTCTCTGAACTGTTACCCCTACTCAGTTTGCATTAGACTGGTGAATACAGTCTGGGTTTCTGTCTATGATAGAGTCATATTGCAGACAAGTACTTAGTTTTTCCTTCCTGGAAATTCTTGTGTATTTGTTCCAAGGACCAATTACTTAAACTAGAAATTAAAGTTGCTGTTAGCAGAAGGCCAGTTTGTCTTAAAGACTAAAGAGGTACATGTAGCAGTGACATTTGTACTGGTATCTTAATGTTACCTATTTCTAACTTTGATGAAATCACTTGACTTTTCAGAAGGCTTTGGAGATATCTGTTATATTTGTCAGTATTTCAGGTGGTAAACCCTACATCTGTTAGTTATTTAGATAGAAACTGGATGAAGACCAGTAGTAGTCCCAAGTGAGACCCTAAGGGAGAATATGAAAATTCCTGTGCTGAAGGATAGTGCTTGAGCAGAAGTAGAAGCTGAGGACGTGCAAGTGACTTGGCACGGACCTTTGTATCAGTCTACATCAGACCTATAAAGTGTCTGAAAAAAGCCTTGAAGAAATTTGGAGTATGTCCTGTGCATGAGAACTGGCTGTAGTACTATATTACTATTTAGCACCATCATTCAAATTATAATTTCTTCATTGATGTACTTCTTTTTCCAGCTTTAAGTAGAGATCTCTCCTCTGTCCTCACAGTAAGGGATTCAGAGAAGGAAACAGGGAATCCTTATGCAGAGTTCCACCTCAGTTGGGACGCAGTGGTGCTCAGATGGCCAGCTCCTGCCAGGTCAGTGGTATGTCAGTCATGCAGTGTGTCACATTGCCTGTATTGACCTCAGGAAGAGCATCATCTTCTGAATTCAGGAACTGATATCTACTGTAGTTCTGGGAGAGAGAGAGGAGAGAGAGGAGGAAACAAGCAAGTAATATTTAGGCATCCTTTCAGAGACTTTTGACTTGCAGTGTAAAGATTTAGTAGTGATACTATATTTTTTAAAGTCTTGAAAATGTTCAAGTATTTTAAATTCTGAACACCCGATCAGACATGCCTTTCTCCTTAATTAAGGGGATTCTAGACTCTTCGATTAGAATATTGTAAACATCACAAATTCTTCACCTACTTCAGTAGGAATGAGGTAGATTATGTGCCCTATCAGTAAGCTGGAACCATTAAATTAGCCTGTGTAGGCTTTTTGTTGTAACATCCACAGTGGCAGATGTTGATAAGCTATTCCCTACATGAAAGATTTGTCAGTCTGTGCTTATATTCTCCTCAAATTATCTGCTGGTGAATAGAAACTTAGTGGAAGCAAGAAATTCTTTGCAGTATCTAGTCTTGGTGAAAAACAGCATGTATTGTGCTCAGGTAAGCAAAGGCATGTTTGTTACTGATGCTTCCCTCAGGAAGCTGGAAGTTAAAACTCCAGGATCTTTCTGTTACTGTTCAAATCTGCTTTTTTTTTTTTTTTTTGGTACAAACTCTTGACTTCAGCACTTCAGTAGCAGGTACATGACCTGACAGTCAAGCTTCAGAAGTGGAATGACTGAAGTGATACAGTCTTGATAGGATTTTCCTTCCAAAGGTTCAACAATAAAATAAACCAAAACTGAACAGACTTTCCATAGATGATCAGCTTAAGATAAAGAATATCCACTTCAGATAAGGAATAGAGACTATATTCTTTTAGCAACTCCAGGGGGAAAAAAAAAGTGTTCCATTATCTGTTTGCTAGGACCATGTTTCTAGGTGTATTTTCTGATTATTTTACTCCAGTGGTGGAGTGCAGGTCATATTTACATCTTTTCACCAAATTTCCTCTAAAACAGAGTCACTTCTAAAATATAAAGATCTCCATTTTCTCTGTAATAAAGTTGTCCAACTCTGCTTGCAATGGGCAGAAATTGCTACTGGTTTTCTCTTACCCACTACACAGTAACAGGTGCCAGTGAACAGTGTTTCCAGCACCACGGTCAGCTGCCCCAAGTGATGTGTTTTAGGAGCTGGAGGACAGCTGTTGTCTGCATAAGTACCACGGACAGCGATTGTTCGAACAGGTCATGCATGATGACTTTTCAAAGATTACAACTGCTCTGAGAAATGCTTACCCTTTGGGATGGAAGAGCGTTTCCATGTGGACAGCCAGAATGCATCTGGACCTTCTTCAGGATTCTAAGTTAGCTGCATGTTCATCTCCTCAATTATTCAGTAATTGTTACTTTTTCCCAAGGAATCTCAGGTTTTCTCTATAGCTGAGCTTGTCCTTTTGTGATTGACCAAACATTCTGTGACTTTGACACCAGCATGTCTTTCCACTTCATCCCAGAAGTCCTTGTTTTCTTTGATTCAGATGGAGAAGCTTAGGTTGTTAAAACTTTGCCCAGAGTCTCTCAGACTCTTCAGTGTCTATTCTGAGTTTTCCTGTGTTGAGTTTCAGGGGGATAGGGAAATACTCAATAGTATCACAGGTTTTAAACTCCATGTGCACTAGTTAAACTGCCTGCTGTATTTTTTGAAATCCCTCTTTATTTTAGGAAGTCAAAACTAATTTTTTGCAATTCATGTTTATTTTATGATGTAGTTAAGTATCTTACAGGTTTTTTTTTTTCTGTTAATTTCTAAATGAACTCATAGACTGTAGTTTGCCATTCCAAAAGTTGGGTGATCTTAATGAAAAAGCTGTTTAAGAGGGTAATGGATTTCATCTCTCTGCATTAGTGGCTTATTTGATTTTGTTCTGCTGTTGCCAAGGGGCTATAAAACACTGCATTCATATAACATTGCTGATAGATTCAATTGGAAAAACAAAGACAAATAGTTATGGTGATAATAGCTTCATTTTTAAGCATTAAAAGATTAAATATTCACTGCTTTTTTTTTAATAAAGATGTGATTGATAATTCCAAATAAAGATGTGATTGATAATTCTATAAGCCTGCACCTATCATAATTTTGAGGGAGAGGAAGAAAAACCTTATGATAAAAACACTTCCTTTTAACAGGAGTGCTTTTGGATTAGTTGCTAGTTACATTTTATTTATATATTAATGCCTTTTTGAGTTTCCTTAAAGCTAATGAGAGACAAATGTAAAGATTTTTTTTTTAATTTCATCATTGGTGCTGCTAAACTATACTCTGTGTCTGTGTATAATCACAGCGATGTCTAAATCCATGTGCCTATACAGCAAGATAAGTGCCTAAACTTGAGTGTCACATTGTACATCCTCTACTTAATTTTCTTCTGCCCTGCAGTCCCTACATCTCCACTAGTCACCCATTGAAAGCTAAATTTACCACCAAAGAATACTTTTTCTGTCTACCTATGTTCATCCTTCCTCAGGTCACCAACCTGTCTTCGTGCTACATTCCTCTGTTCTACATTTTCATGTTTACATCTTCCCATCTACCCTTTTTCTGCTGAACATGATGCTTCACTTTCCTCATACTTTCTTGACTTCTATTTTACCTGCAATTCAGCCAAAACCAGAACTTTGAGATGAACCATCTTTTAGCACATCAGCTGCTAAACAATCACTAGGTAACTATTGGCTGACCTTTTTTTATTCCAGTATAAAACAACCTGTTCTTATTTTAGATTACCCTGCTTTTGAAAGGCTGTGTTGAAAATTAAGTTCACAAAGTGCTGTCATCCTCTGTATAACTGAACCCAGTTTCCAAACATAAAATTATGTGGGAATAACTTGTTCTTCAAATTCAGTCTTTAACTCCAGGAAATATTAAGTCTAGGTAGACATTCATTATGGGATTCAAAGTTATGTAGGTTTCTATTATCTTTGTTGGTATTGAAATTTTATTGAAAATTTTAGTGTCTCACACTTTTTATCTTTTGTGCTCTTTCTATTTCAAGTCATCAGTTCAACTTTTCTTTTTTTGCATCTTGATTACCATGCCATTTTTCCCCCCCTTCATTTTTACTGAAATGGAAAGTTTATTTTCTTATGTCTGTCTATATTTGGGAGACAAATGAATTAGACCTTTTCATATCTCTCTGGAAAAAGTTTGGTCAGGTCTATTTTTTATTGAGTCTGAGTTTGATGGGAGACGAGCTGATGGAGAGAAATAGACCTTTATTTCTTTTATAATTCCCTAGCCAGCAATCCTGAGAGCGCTGTAGCAATATTGCTTCTGGTAACTGTACTGGAGTATCAGCCATATAAGGCTTTGATTGTTTCCAGGGTTTAAATGCTTAAGTAGAGTTCTCTGAACATATTTTACTGCTACATTCCATTGCAATATATTTTGTATTCATACAAAAATACACACATGTATATGTTATTGTATCTACACATCTGTAATTCTAGAATTATATATTAAATTAATAATTGTCATTCTCCGCTAATTTCTGAGTTTAATTGAAGAGAAGTTCCTTGATTTGTTTCCCTGTAACAGAAGGGCAAAAATTTAACTATCTGGTGCAGTCTTTCAAACCCTGTTGGTTTAATATGCAAGATGTTTCTTTGCTCTAACTCTCTATAGTATGTGAATCTAGTGAATGTATTTAACGCAATTGAGATACATGTAATACTAATGTATTTTTGAGATACTGCTGACCATGTATTGACATAGATTTATTTTTATCTAGGGGATGTCCCACTTTGGTGCAAGCATTACCAGGTCCTAGTACACAAGTTACTGCTGGGAGCAACCACACAGCTATTCTCTTAATGGATGGCCAGGTTTTCACATTTGGAAGTTTCTCAGTAAGGAAATGTTAATTGCTTATGGGAATAAGCTACTAGTTAATGTGTTGTTCAGAGACCTTTCAAAGACTGCTTTCACTTGCTCTTACAGAACTGTGCATGATTTCTGCATGTCTTTAACATCTGCTATGTTTTAAAATGTAGCCTTTAATATTGTTCTGTTTAGAAATGCATAATGCCAGGCGTTCTTGGAGTTTTTTTATATTTTAATGAAGATGGTGATTTAAAGCAGTCTTATAAGGTGCACCAGTTTCCTCAAGCTCTTAATGTTTCAAGCTTGGTTCTAAGTAAATGTTGCCTATTCTGTTACCTATCTCCATTTGATAGAGAAAAGTGTCCTGGGTTCATCCATAGAAACAGCAATGAGTTTCAGAAGTTCTGCTTACACTTGAGGGGAGAGGTTATTGCTCAGTACAACACAGCACAACTCCAGTAGTCTTCTTTCATATTCACATGGTGTATATTTCCCCATGTCCATGTGGAATCCATTCTTATATTCACTAAACAAGCATTTAAACATTGTTTACTTCCCTCTGCACCTGTGTTTGCAAAGATGCTCCTTGTAGCATATAAATATTGAGCTATTTTTACATGCTTAAAAAACTATGTACTGTCAAACACAACAGAAGAGATTTCAACTTTTGAAATCTTTTTACAAAAAAAAAAAAAAAAAGTGGAGAGTGAAATTTTGGAAGTAGAAAGTCATACCCTGAATTAAAAGTGAGTAATATTTTGTTGTTTTTCAAACTTTAATCAAAAGCTTTGGTGTTTGTGTTCCTGTCAAAACTGACATGGACATGTAAAGGTTTAAGCTTTGTTGTCTTGCAGTGAAACTTGGCCCCTGAAAAACCAAGTTCGCTCTCAGAAATGGGGTGTAAAAGCTTGTCAGTTGACTGACAGTTTTTTCCACTTTCTCTAAAAGAAAAAAAAAAAGTTTAGGCCATATTTAGACCACTTGATTTTTGTGTCTGGTTTTAATATTGTAGTACTGGAAAGTTTGCTGAAAGCTTCATAAAGTCAAGACAAAATCAAAACAAAGCATGCTACTTGAAAATATCTTCACCAAGTTTGCTTACTTATGTTGTTATGAAGAAAGATGAGTAATGTGCTGAACAGAAGACATTTACTGTATATACTTTTTTTTCTGTAATCATTTTAACTTCATTGGCATACAGTGCATTTTCTGTGCCTGAGGGAGGTAGATGATACATAAGCAGGTTTCTGGCAGCAGTTTTCTACATACTTAGGTGCAGTATAAGAACTTTTGGCCCATCTCAGTAACTAGTTTTACACTGAGGTAAGGCCCTAGATCTCCAGATAAGCATGTCCTTGCTGAAGCACTGTTTTTAGCCCAAGTTTGATGTACTAATTGATTTTTAGGTTTTTAAGAGGTATTTGCTCTTAAAACTTCATCCAGAATTGAATGGAACTCAGACTATCTGAATATATATTAATCTATTCCTTGTTTAGAGCTGACATTAATCAAATATTGAACACTGTAGGAAAATAATGTTTTTATATTTTATTCTGAATATGGAGAGGAAGGTTATCCATCACAAAGAGTTTGAGTTGTTGCATTTAACAAAAACTTCACTCAAAAACCTACCTGAAAAGGGAGGAGTTTATCTGTCAGTAACTTGTTCCTTGTAGTTAGATGTGTAACGCTTCACTTGGAGCAGCCATTGTATTTGGAAGGTAGCTTTGTCGTAGATTCTCTTCCAGCTTACCAGTTTTGTGTGCTAGACCTATTGAAGTAATTGACCCATCTTTGAGACTAACTATTACTGTCACTTACTGATTCTTGCATTCTTTCTACAGAAAGGTCAGCTTGGCAGACCAATTCTGGATATGCCCTACTGGAATGCAAAACCAGCACCTATGCCTAACATAGGCTCCAAATATGGGCGCAAAGCTACGTGGATTGGAGCGAGTGGAGACCAGACTTTTCTCCGGATTGACGAAGCTCTCATTAATTCTCATGTGCTTGCTACATCAGAGATATTTGCAAGCAGGCATATAATAGGCAAGAACTCTTCTGTATTATTTTAAATGCTTAGACAAGTACTGGAGAAGAAAAGGGATTCAGTAGAGGAGAAACAAGTCAGAAACGTGGATGGAGGGAATGAAAATATTTTTGCCTTCTAGTTTTACTGCATATGATGATTCTTTCTTTAGAAAGATGGTTTTTATTAAAAATAATAATGCAAAAGTCTAACCTTCACTTGCATTTAAATCCTACCACCATTTATTTTTTTGTTGCAGCAGTATATTTGTTCTTCCCTACTGTATAACATGTTAATTTTCTAGGCATGAAGCATTAATGAGTGGTGTCTTCCTGTTTCTCTTCTTGCTCCCTGATCTAGGTTTGGTACCAGCTTCAATATCAGAGCCTCCTCCTTTTAAATGTCTTCTGATAAACAAAGTAGATGGCAGTTGCAAAACATTCAATGACTCTGAGCAGGAAGACCTTCAAGGTTCTGGTGTGTGTTTGGATCCTGTCTATGATGTTATTTGGAGGCAAGTGTGGATTATAGCTATTAAAATAGTAATATATAAATCCTTTTTAAAATACTTTGCAAGGCTGGAGATTTGATTATACTTATTTTCCCTGTAAATGAAAAACAACTTTTAGTCTTCCATAAATATTTTTCACATTTTTGGATGGTTTGTTCAAGTAAGCCCAAAACAAACATGTTCTCTTGCCTCCATTTTTAAAACTTTTTTTGCATCATTCTCATTCTAGTCTCATAATATTTTGGGGATTCAAATCTGTTTTGCTTACTCTCTTAAATCCCTTTCCTCCATCTACTTAACACTTGACTGAATAACTTCCTTGCCATATTCAGCTGCCATATGTGTGTGTCTTAAATTGTTGTTCTTCTGTCAGGCATTAGTGTTTAAGACCACTAGAGGAGGGATGGAGCAATGATATTCTTTTAGGTTCTGACATTTTAGGAGGTCAAAAGAAAGGTGTTTATTTAAATGGCATAGACATTCAGACCAATTGTATTTATTTCAGTCTTTGGAGTGTAGTGTTTGAGCAAGTGTAGATAATAAGCCTTTGTTCCAACATGGAATCATAACATCCAATTCTTCTATAATTCTTCTTCTATATGTTAGCTGGGATTTGGAGAGAAATCTGAACTTCCATTTGAGTTCAAGAGTGTAATGATATTTAAATTGTTTTAACACAAAACAAGTTAGAGTGGTGCAGGGAATCAGCTAGTCAACATTCATCTGGAAAATATGGTATCTCATAGGATCCTGTCTTTAAAAGCTACTTTGGATGTCTTCATCCCGAATTGAGATTCAAGTACCTAACAGCCAATTAACATTGTGTTTGCCAGGCACGTTTCTGTATGACGCAGGAAGTACCTTGGGTGGTTGTAGTTGTGCATTTTGCACATCTGCAGGATTGTTTGCATCTCACTGGTTCGGTTCTTACTTAAAGTATGCTGAGATTAGAAATAAGAGTAGCACCCATATCCCTTAGAGTTCTGTATTTTCAGCATGTTTAAATCCATTGAAAGACTCAATTAGTGAAATAAACCAGTTATCAATGGCCATGGGAATGCTGCAAGTTTCAGGGGAGGCAAGGTAATGATACTCAACTTGAAGACAAAAAAGTGGTTATTCAGCTTGAGGAAGTACAAAGTCATATGTTAGATATTATGGGTAAACATGAATTGAGATATTTTACTGTCTTGTAGTACTTTGGGGACTGTAGAACTAAATCCAGAGCTTAAATACTTAACTGAAGAGTGGATTTTCTGAGACTGTGCGGATTTATTTCTATTATATCCATTCTTGTTCAATACAAAATACTAAAACAGTCTGAAGAAGAGACGTGTTAATAAATATGTCTTTTAGTAGTTAAATACTTGGCATATTATGATTTCTGGACATTTTGATTGATGCCTATTTAAGTGATGGATTCAGTTTCTTGTACAGAGACAATATTCTGATAATGTGCAGTTTAAACATTTCTTCAAAGCTTTGTGACTTAATATCTTAGTGAAATTCAAGTGGATGTGGAATGTCACATGTGTGTATAAATTTGAACATTGCTAATTTGTTAAATCCTGAATACATATGGTGCCCTTAAATATTTTTAGTTAAAGCTTTTCCTTTCTCCATTAGATTTTTAAAAGTGTACTGAATGAAAATTCCTTTTGTGCTTCTTCAGAACACTCCCATAGACTTATGTCTACTTACTGTTTTTTCCTTTTATGTAGTGGTTTCAAAGATTTCATCTTTTTTGTATGTGTTAATCTATATTATAGAAAGTCTTTGTATTCCCTTGTTTATGCTGCCCTTTTTCATAATCCCTTTAAAAACTCATGAGGCGATGTTACCCATTTAAAAAAGCCCAAACAAAATACATTGGATTCCTCAGGATTTTTTTCTCTTATTTGAAGGTAAGCCTTTTAATTTCGCTTGGCATCTTTAAAATTTTTGAGCACATCTGCCATTCTGTTTAGTACCTTGCTAGTTGCTTCACACTTCTGAATGGATAATACTGTTTTAACATTTGTTAGTTTTGAGAAATGTCTTAATATTTTCTGAAATTTCTAAAGCCATAATACGACATTTTGACTTAAGGTATAATAATGTTGTTGTATCTTTTCATTTGCTGGAATGTTAACCTAGTAAAGTTTTCATGTATTTGAAATAATGATACTCAGTTTCAAGAGTTGATACCAGCAGATCTATATTTTACATTAAATATCTTTAAAATGTGATTGTTGGTAATGTTTTGTATTTCTTCAGTAGATTAAAGGTTATGTTCATTCTGCTTTCTCTTGCTCTAGGTTTCGCCCAAATGCCAGGGAACTGTGGAGTTACAATGCAGTAGTTGCCGATTCCAGGCTTCCCTCGGCTCCAGACATGCAATCCCGGTGTAGTATTTTGAGTCCAGAACTTGCTCTGCCAACAGGTTCCAAAGCTCTAACCACCAGATCTCATGCAGCTTTGCATATTCTAGGTATACATTTATAGTTCATGAGTCAGAACCTTAGATGAAATAAAGGAACATAACTTAATGTATAAACAAATTGTAATCTGAAAACTTCCTTACTTTTTCAGTTGAAATTTTGCTTTGTCTTTCACCATTGCTCTTAACTACTTCAGTCAAATTATAAAAGTTATCTTCTGCCATCTTAATGATGTTAGAGGATTTTAGAGTTCTGGTGAAACTTGTCAGATATATATAATGAAGTAAGAGACCTGCCTAGATGGATGATCTTTTTTTAAAAGTCTGTGGAATAAAGTCAGTACTCTTAACCTGGAATCTCAAAAAAAAAAAGAACTTGAACCTGAAAAAAGGGTTCTTCAATAAGTTATTTTTATTTTAAAGTAAATGCAGTATATTAAATCTTCTCAGTTGTGTATAATGAGTCACTAAGAGAAATATTATTTCCTTTTGTAGTTTTTGTAGTCTAAAGATGCAAAACTTAAGTGTTTTCATGTATAGTGTGTTCATGTATAAACTGGCAATATGCAACATACCCAGCTGCTTCAAAGCACAGCTTTGTAAGTTGTTTTAACTCACTTGTCCAATGATTATGATAAGTCATCTGTTCCTTGACTTTCTCACTTCATTATGTGCTAGAGGTGTGATAATTTTCAACTTGAACAGTGCTTTTTTGTCTGTGTCAAAGGAAGGCATGTTAGGGACTTATGTGTATGAAACAAAACACCTTTTGTGAAGACTTTAGTATCTGCTCATGATTCGGTTCCTACTTTAACATTTTTTTGGTAATATTTTAAGTGAAAAAGAAATTGTTACTGGCAATTTATTTGCCATTGGAAAAGTTTCAGAGTAGGTTTAATCAGATTTGTTCATTATTCTGGATTATAAATGAAGTTTGTGTTCATTAGCAAGCTTTGAGACTCTGCAGCAATGACCCTTTACCTAATCAAAAGTGTAAAGCTACTTGGTAGCATATGTGTGGTGTAGGGACAAAACAGTTAGATGGCTTTGATTTTCTTAAAACTAGTATTCATTTCTATTTTAATTGTTATAATCAACAGTGAGATAATTTGGTTTCTTTTTGGTTTTGCTTTCTTTTAGGTTGCCTGGATACTTTGGCTGCTATGCAGGACTTAAAAATGGGTGTTGCAAATACAGAAGAAGAAACTCAAGCAGTAATGAAAGTTTATTCTAAAGAAGACTATAGTGTTGTTAACAGATTTGAAAGTATGTATGCACTAAAATTTCATAGCATTAGCTGATTGGCTTGCAGAACAACAGACTAAGATTAATTTCATTTTTTTGGGGACTTTTTTCTGCAGGTCATGGAGGAGGCTGGGGTTATTCAGCCCACTCAGTAGAAGCCATCCGTTTCTGTGCTGATACAGATATATTGCTAGGTGGTCTTGGTCTTTTTGGTGGTAGAGGTGAATACACTGCTAAGATAAAGGTAGGAGTTTTTGTTTTGTTTTAAGAAATAGTATGTCTCAAAATCACAACTTTCAGTAATGCTATGTAAAACCATGATTAGTTTTATTTCTTGATGAATGAGTGGTATATCATGTGTGGAAAGCATTATACAAGCACAGTGGATGAAGTAGAGAGGCGAGAATTACCATTCTTTTAATGAATTGGCCTATTCTTACCTTCACCAAGTGCTGTGCCATTTTAGAGATATCTTGGGCAGCCATTTTAGAGGTCTGAATGGTTCTGTGATCTATTTACACAAAGCTCCAAGGTCCCGCAAAAAATTGGTGTTGTGGGCTTCAGGTTAAAATCACATCCTGTGTGATGCATGAGGAGCTGTTCTCAAAAGCAGAAAAAGAGTACTTATCAGGAACCACTGCTTTCCACTTTCCCTGCCACTTCTTTCTCAAACTGCTGTCTGGATAGCTTCTGGGCTGGGATTCTTCAGCTGGGAGCAAACGACACCAAATACAATTCACTCTGTGCCAAATATAGGCATGATTATGGCTGGAGTAAGTGTGCTGATTATTCTAAAATAAATAAATCTGGCTTTGGATAAATAAACCTCACAGAAACACACACTGGTGTCAGAGCTCTGGTTTTTGGTAAGTGTTTTCTGCTTTTATACTTATTAAGGTGAGATACTTCTTAGATGTTTGTATATTCAGAACATGTTATTGTTGTTACTTTTCATTTAGTGGATTATTGAATTTTCTACCTCTATTTTCAGATGAATAGGTATTGAGGTTTGTTCTAGGGAAATGGATGACACACTTAGCCGTAACATTAGCCTAAGTCAACAGGAAATTCATAATAAGTAGTTGCACTTTATTCTAGTTTATTCTATATAGTCAAGATAAGTTCTGCCAGTCCTGCACGAAGTGGGCTGTGTATTAAATAGGTGGTTGCAAGAGAAGTCATAGACATGTATTGTGGTCCTTTTTCAAAACCATCAAACCATAGAAATTATTTTTAAGTAAGAAAATAAAGTTCTCTTAGGTATCATGTTTTGTCCCAGTCACCAACTGTTTATAAACTGACTGTCTCTTCTGAAATGCCAAACTGTCCATTTCCAGAGAAGCTGAGTATATCTTATGCTTATACAGTGCATTTCAGTCAGTGATGGAAAACCTGCACCTTTGCCTTTTTTAGATAATCTGCTTTTGTCTTGTTTGCAGGATTTAGGGAGTTTCTCCACTTAAAAATATATCTGGACATAAGTCTGATAGGTCAGTGTCAATTGCTATTTCTTAACAGTTGATGCCGGACTTCAAAATGTGGTTTTGCCTATAAGTGACACTAAGTAGTAGTTATTTTTGGGAAGGAAGAGTAATATACAATTTCCAGAATGCCAGACAAGAAATCGTCATATTATGAGGTTTCTAACACCTAAGACATAATTCTTTTTGTCTTACTTCACCAGTTGTTTGAATTGGGTCCAGATGGGGGAGACCATGAGACAGATGGAGACCTCCTTGCTGAGACAGATGTCTTAGCATATGATTGTGCTGCCAGGTAAGACATTTAGCTTGCCTACTTATACCTGTTTCTTGATTGTTATTTTTACTTCCCTGAACACATTCTAGTATCACTTTAATATCAACAGAGATGGTCTACATCATTAGAATTTTGTAGCAAGTCATGTAAAATATTTGACATGCGTAGGGAAATAGTAAAACACCAAAAACGTCCCCAAACCATTATAGTATTTAAATTTAAAGATGATGAATAATCAAATGCTTGTTCTTGCATAAATTCCAGTCAAATCCCATCTTCCTGTGTTGAGACCACAAGACAAAATACTGCAGCAGCTCTTTTGTGCATATGGTTTGGCTTAGCCATGCTGTAGCTTCTTTTTCATTCCCTGTAATGAAGTAATTTAAATTTTAAATGATATGTGATTAATTCTTTCAGGTTTAAATCTTATATATCAATGCCCTAAATATATATTCTATTAATTTCTTTAATACTTATCGTAATTACTAAGAATTTATGTATAAGTTTTTGTCATTTACAACCATTTTCTGAAATCAGTATTATATCATACTTTATAATTAATACTTTGCTTGCAGTATTATATATTAAATGTAATAGGGTTTATGTGTGTTAATTTAGCTTAATGTCTTCTTACTCTGTTTGGCATTGATATGATTGTTCACAATTCAATATCAAGTGTGAGTCAGGCAATAGTAGGTCCTTCCGACTTACTATTTTTTAATTACAACAATATTTTGGATTAAAAACTTTTGACTTTGAATATAAATAAATACAACTTAATACCATTACTTCTCAATTTCTTTTAATAACTAGAGTGCAATTTGTTAAAAGTTAATATAAAAAATAATTAACAGCTAACATTTTCCAAAATTTACTTTTCCTAGAGAGAAATATGCAATGATGTTTGATGAGCCAGTACTCCTGCAAGCTGGCTGGTGGTACGTAGCCTGGGCAAGAGTGTCAGGACCTAGCAGTGATTGTGGATCTCATGGACAGGCCTCTATTACCACAGATGATGGGTATATTTTTTTTTGTGTTCTTTTTATTGAAAAAGAAGAGCTCTAATAAGACTTGAATAATAACTAGGTTATTTCTCTTTCAGTGTTGTATTTCAGTTTAAAAGTTCCAAGAAATCGAATAATGGTACTGATGTGAATGCAGGGCAGATTCCACAGTTACTATACAGGTAATACTTTAACCTCTGGAGCAATTTACTGACATGTTTGGTTTTTTTAAAATAGAAATATTAAATTCATTATCACTGTGTTTCATGAAAATATTATTTTATTAAGCAAAGGAAATTGGTATCTGAAAAATGTAGGGAAAACTTAGTGCTTTTGAGAAAAGTAATGAAATTATACCCACATTTCTTCCTTGCTACTTTTCTTGCAGTCATCCTGCATGAGTTTTGAGATTTTCATTTACATCCATAGAATCTCACAATTTCATATAACATGAGTAATATTTTTTGCTAGTTGGGAAATGCTCTATTTGGTCGCTTTCAGTTTAGGAACTGTATACTCTTGAACACATTATATTAATGAAACGAAGCCAAAATCTACAGTGCTTTACAATAATTTACCATAAACTTCTCATTGCCTTGATAAATATTATGTATTTTAATAATCAGGAACTCTATCACTATGTTGATAGTATATTTTACAGATGTCCTCAGATAGATGCATGACATAATTTTTATATTTTGTGTGTGTATATAATTCCCATGGCCTTCATGCTGATTCTGAAACTTAGAATATTTTGATACCAGTTCTCCTGCTGTCCTTTTCTAAGAATGTACTTTTCAAGGTTCCTCCACAGAAGAGTTCTTCCATTAAGATTTCTCTCCATAGGTGCCCTGTCTCCTTCTAGGTGAAGGTTTCATTTTGATGTATATGAAGTCCTGGCATGACAAATTCATCATTTATGTGATTTCTGTAGAGAGATGGCTGTAGCTAAAAGGCAAACAAACCTTGAAACCTCTGAAGACCAATGAGTGGCACAAAAGGGAAAATACTGTACTGATAGATGCTGTTTGTATGTTTAACCTCCACATATTTCCTTTCACAAAACCAGTGTTCTTTTAAGGAATAGCATTTCTAGTCTTGATGTCATCTAAGGAAATACAGTAGATACTTGTAATAATTGTGTGTAATTAAATCTCAACCTCATTTTCAGTTGTCACAGTACTGCCAGTTTGACAGAATTCAAGATACTTACTTGGTTACTGGTCTAAAATGATTAGGAAACTAGAAGAAGTTATGTTGAAACTGGCCTTTTTGTTTTTGAGAATTAAAACTTTTTCACTTTGGTTCTTCTCCCCACTTGAACAACAGAAACAGAAAAAATTACAAAAAGTTAAAAACCAAAACAAAACACCAAACTCAACCCAAAACTCTTACTAAAAGTAAAAACTGGAGATTTCAAGTAAGTTCTAAAATTGTTCTTCTAGGTTGCCAACAAGTGATGGCAGTGCATCCAAAGGAAAACAGCAAACTAGTGAACCCGTACATATTTTGAAGAGATCTTTTGCCAGAACTGTCTCAGTGGTGAGTACTATCAAGAATCTTCTGTGTTTCATGCAAGCTCATACATGATTAGGAAACTGAAAGATGTAGATGGGGAAGCAGTGATGGTTTTGTGCTAGCTTTCTCAAGCACGTTAGGTACACTGATAGAATATCTTATTTTTTTACTTTTTTTGAAGATTTCATTTTGATATTCAACACAAAATACTTTTTTTTTCTTGCTTTCTGAGGTACAGCTTCATGAAATTATTTACCACATACAATAATAATAATAGAAACAAAACTTTTTTAATTCCTCAAGATTTTTTGTGAACAGTCATGTGCTTCTGTTTAGCTGCCAAGTGTAACTTGTCTGTAAATGTCATATAGTGGCAGATCATAACTGTTTTAAGAACAAAGTGAAGACAGCCCTGATAATACTTTTTGACAAGAATATATTATGTGAAAGTCAGTGTTGCACCATTCTGTAGATAGATCAAGTAAAGTTTACTGAAAAATCTCCATTACAGTGAATGCATTTGTTCTTAAATAACTGAGAGGCTTTTACACGTAATATTCTAATATAGCTTATAGATAGATTTTATTATGATATTACAGTGAAGTGTCCCTTGCATTCTCAGTGTGTTTTTTTTTATTCTTAAGCAAATTAGAATTTGTGTGTTGCATGATAGATGTGTATAGACATAAATGTGTTTTCATAAGAAACATAGATATAGATGCTATTTGCCTTTTGTCTAATACTGATGCAGAACAGTCATTTCTTAGTTTATAACACTAATTCTGTCTTTGGTATCCCTCATACCCTGAAATAGGAATGCTTTGAATCTTTACTGAGCATTCTTCACTGGAGTTGGACAACACTGGTGCTGGGAGTTGAAGAGCTTCGTGGGCTGAAGGGTTTCCAATACACTGCTACTCTTCTGGATTTAGAAAGGTTGCGTTTTGTGGGCACGTGCTGCCTGAGATTGCTGAGGGTCTACACCTGTGAAATATATCCAATATCAGGTATTTCAGTTCACTTGTTTTGTATTTATTAGCAAATGATCTACAGGACATTTATGGTTTGATCTAAGTATTCATGTAGGATATAATAGATTTGCTCACACAGATGTTTTTTTTGAGCAATTAAAAGACTTGTCATAAACAGGAAATTTTCAATTGTCTGGTAACTAAGTATTCTAGTACCACAGGTTTACACTGTAACCTGTGTATTTTAAAGTTAAAAGGTAAAAGTTTAAGTTAATTAAAGGTAATTTCCTGTTTGACTTGTTAGTTGAGCTGTTTTGGACTATTAGTATCTTCTTTTTTCCATTTCTCTACATTGTGCTTCCAGCGCCGGTGAGCAATGTGCATTTGAAAGATTGTGTTTTTCATGCCTGTACTTCAACAGTGCTTATTAAAACACTGTATATATTATAAAAGATCAGAAAAATAGGAGTTTTTAATGCTGAAGTTTCTTTGATAGAGTTTAATACCCTTTCAATGTTTTACTTTTGGATTTAATGTCTCTGAATGTAGATTCTACAATGTTGCAAAATTCCCAATTTTTCTATTTGCGTGTAAAATGTGCATTCGAACGTGAGAGTATTTCATTATTGTATGTTTAATGCTTCTCTTTATGTAATCTTCTAGCTACAGCTAAGGCAGTTGTAGAAGAAACCAGCAAACTAGCAGATTGCATTGGAAAAACTAGGACCTTGCTGAGAAAAATTTTATCTGAAGGAGTTGACCATTGCATGGTGAAGCTGGACAATGATCCACAAGGATATCTTAGTCAGCCTCTCAGTCTGTTAGAAGCTGTTCTTCAGGAGTGCCATAATACATTTACAGCTTGCTTCCATTCATTCTATCCAACACCAGCTCTCCAGTGGGCATGTCTTTGTGACTTGCTGAACTGTTTGGACCAGGTACATAACTATAATAGCTTAAATTGTCCTATTGCTCAAATCGAAGCCAAGTAATACTTTAAACTAGTTTTTTGCATTTATCTTGATTTGCAACTTGAGTTCTGTTGTGTTTTGTATTGTTTTTTTAGTGATTGGCTATTGGATTTGTTTCTGGTTTTGTTTGTTTGGGTTGTTCTCTAAATGGAGTTCAATAAGAGCCTAGGAACTTAGTCTTCTGTAACTTTTAAGATTCTCTGTGGGACAGTGAAGAAAATTTGTGATGCTGTTAACTGTCAGCACCTGCTTCTTCAGTGGTGAGGCCGTGCCTTTATATGTGCTTACTCTTGCTGAATGTTGTCTAAGAGCATCCATCAAGTAATTTTTATCACTAATACTTGAGTAATTCCTCATTATTAAACTCTACAGCAGTGCTCTGATTCAGCCAAATACATGAGAAGTAGCTGGAAATACTATTCTATAATCAGCAACTTTCTTCATTTGCTTATCGTGAATGAGCATCCCACATCTAAACAGTGTAGTTGGTTGCTTGCATTGCTTGTGGTAAGATGTAAACATTTAGCATATTCAACAAACATTTCATATACAATTTCATTTAGCATATACAATTTCAAGGAAGAATATGTTCTTTAATGTAGTCATCTAATTAAGTTGTTTAATTATAGTTGTTAATTATAAGAAAAGCCTTGTCTTCAAAGGATACCATAATTTTAAAAATAATATCAGACAGGTTTATTTTAAAATATGCCAACCAAGAAATTCTAATTGCTCCAGTTTTGAGGATCTCAATTCAAGCTTATGAGGGAAGGTAATGTAAAATTCATAGAAAAGCTTTCCAGCTTTATTGTAATTAATAAAAACAATTTAGAGGAAGTTCCTTTCAAAAGTAGTTTCTCTGTTAATTTCTTTTTATGTCTTTAGGATATCCAGGAGGCAAACTTCAAGACGTCCAGCAGTCGGCTCCTTGCAGCTGTCATGTCTGCTCTGTGCCACACTTCAGTGAAGCTGACCTCCATCTTTCCCATTGCTTACGACGGGGAGGCCTTGCTGCGCTCCATGGTTAAACAAGTCAGCACTGAGAACGACTCTGCTCTGGCCCATCGCTTTCCTCTTCTGGTTGCACACATGGAAAAGCTTAGTCAGGTTAGGATGTATTCTAAAAGTTTAATGATTTCTTTTACTTTGCAACAAAAAGCTTTTACATACCTGCAGGTTTTTGCTTGATAAAGATGTACATGAATTTAACTAAGTGCTTTCCTTTTGAAAGGCTTAATTCAGAAATTTATTATTTTGTAAAATTTTCAACTTTTTGTCTGGAATAGTCCAACTATTTCTTTTTTGGAGAATGTCTAAGCAGCATGGTTCTTATCTTGAAATATTAAATTGGAAGAAATATCCTTTGGAGTAGTATTCTGTTGCACAGTGTTTTCTGCAGCAGTTTTTCAGTTTTTTCATGTGATCACAAGGAAGAACATGTGGATTGATTTGGTGTTTTGAGGAAGAGTCAACACAACTTTAGTAATAAAAAGTCATGTCCCAAACTGGAGTTTTTAAGAGGTCAATAAAGGAATCTCAGTTCATACTGTTCTAGCAAAGGTTATTAAACAATTTTCTAATCAAGGGCTCTTTGATGCTGTATAGTTGCAGTTCTGATGTTTTAGAATTGATTTACAGAAATGAGAAATAAGATAAAATAAAAATAATAAAGATAATAAAATAAAATATAATCAGGGAAATGGGACTACTAAACAGTATTCTTCAATTTGGATGACAACAGGGGTATGAAATTATTAATTATGCAAGAAAGCTAAATAAAGGATTGTTGTAGAATCTATCATTACCAGAAATTTAGAGCAAAAGATAAGGTCAGAAGTTTTCTACTCTTCATAAAATACATAGTTAATCTGGGGGACATACACCTGTAGGCCATTATTGTGCTAAAAGCTTTCATGGGCTTGGAAAGCACCTCTACAAATTAATGAAGGAAAAGCCACCTGGCACTACTAAATGCAAATATAATATTTGTGTCTTGGATACAGCAGCCTCCTAACTGTAAAAGATGGAAAAGTGTTCTGTGCAGGTTTGCTTTGGCTGATTGTCTTCCATATTTGTTCATTACTTGGCTTGTTTTTGGCATACAAAGAAATGAGAAAGATAAACCTTGGATTTTCATTAGATGAGCTGATTTTCTTTTTCTTGTCGAAAGCAGTGGATGTCACTACTAGGCAGAAGACACAAGATGCCCAAGCTTAGATTTGTTTCATAGTCTTCATTCAGCAAAGAAAAACTGTGTTTATAATCATCCCACCACTGGTTTTGTCTTACCTCTTTACACAGAAGATTCTTTCTGCTAATGCCAAAACAATAAAGCTTCCAAGTTTCTTTTTTAGACACTGCAGAAGAAAATCATATGAACAGTTTTGAAGGTAGCTATATATCCACTGTGTTTTAATGTAAGCTTTTAAAGCCCATAGGTTTTATGGCTATGTAGTATATTAAGAAGAGACCTCTCCTGGGGAGGACATCTGTATCTGGTACCTTTCCAATGCAATAAAAGACTTGTTACCACCTCATACAGGAAATTAAGGACATCAGTCAATTCTTTTGACAGAGGAATACATACTATGAGAGCTTTGAGAATTTTAATTTTTTTCCACCTTCTAGAACCTTTCATATCTTCATGAAGTCACAGATATTTCAATTACCTAATACCTATAATATGTGAAAGTTTGGGTTTTTTGGTTTTTTTTTTTAAATAACCATGTCATTTGTCATTGTTTCTGTTCACACTGCAGAGTGAAGAAAATGTTTCAGGGATGACAAGCTTTCGGGAAGTGCTGGAAAAGATGCTGGTCATTGTTGTTTTGCCAGTACGGAACAGCCTTAGAAGAGAAAATGAACTTTTCTCTTCACATCTAGTTTCTAATACATGTGGGTTGCTTGCTAGTATTGTGAGTGAACTTACAGCATCAGCATTAGGATCTGAGGTAAAGCTCCTATAAAATAATTTTTAGAAGTCTTTCAGGACAAACATACTATGAATGTGATACAGGCTGGGATGGGTATTTTATTGGTGTGCAAATCTTAGAGATTCTAGAATTCTCTGTTTGGAGTAGTGCAAATGTTTTGCATAAATTGAAAAGCATATATTCACTGCATTAGAGAAGTACTGTTGATAATTAGCAACTTCATGAGTGCTACAGAATACTGCAGATTGTTTAAAAAATGGCAGGTTTTTTGAGTACTTTGCTTTTTGCCTGCATATTTGTGTACATACACAATCCTTTCAGGAGGCTATAGCTTCATTAAGTGACAGAAAAGTATTTGACTTTGTTAAAGGTGTGTCACTGTCTCCTTGTTATCAGTAGGCTTTTCTCACAGATAGAATCAAGCTTTTGATAACATCTTGATTCAAGGTGTTTTTACCATGATGTAACATCTGTTTCTGCCCTCTTTTAATCTTAACTGTACCTAAGGCAGAAATACCTCACCTTTCTTTTAGTACAGCTAATCTGTATTTTTTGCTAATTCATCCTATAAAATATATATTTAAATACTTTTAAAAACCTAGTTGGATTCCTGATTATTCATAGTTAATTTCTAATTATGCAAAATACTCTCTTTTTTCTTTTTAGTCAACATTAACCTTGAAGGCTAAGTAACGGCATCTTCTATGGTTTATGAGTTGACTTTTAAAATTTACCCAGTTAAAAAATCTGATGATTTAATTCACTAAACTTTGCTTTATTAAAGTTGTCTAACATATAGCGGTGAATATTTTCTGACAACTGTATTTGACTTCCTACAGGTTGATGGATTGAATTCTCTCCATTCTGTCAAATCCACTCCAAACCGATTCACTAAAACAAGTCAGGGAAGAAGCTGGAATACTGGAAATGGATCCCCTGATGCAATATGTTTCTCTGTTGACAAACCTGGTGTAGTTGTAGTAGGATTTTCTGTCTATGGTGGAGGAGGAATTCATGAGTATGAGTTGGAGGTATTAGTTGATGATGTAAGTACTGCATTTGGGAAAACAAATTGAACAAAAATAACCTCAGAAGTTTTTTAAGAGTATGTTCTATAACATCATATATTCATATTCAGTCTAGGCTACCAGTAAAACAGTGCACTGGTAATAGGGCTTGTGCTTGTAGTGAAGATTTTTGTATTACCACAAGCTTCATACCATATCTAGTAGGGTCCATATCTTGGTTATTGTCTTGAACTCTTCCTTTATTACAAGTAATATTTCAAGTACTGGAGGCTTTTCACTTTTTGGAGATAAATGTAAATTAGTACCTGTTACCCCTCTGTAAACCATGAATGAAAATAAGAAATTATTTTATAACCAAAAATTGAAGAAAAGGGTAATGGCCTAGCAGCATGATCAGACTGTACCTACAGATGTTTCATGTGCTGTTGATGTATTATCTTAGAAGCAGCATAAAACTGTGCTGTGGGTTCTTGTAATGAAGCGAAACTACTGTTCTTTTCACACAGTTGTTCGTTATAACTAATTATTCTGATCTCTTCCAAAGACAAGCATAGATTACTATGGGAAATTAACCTTTGCTCAGTAATTTCCTCTTTAGAGGAAAGGCTATACTGTTGACTCTGAACTGGTTTTTCATCTTTTTGTTTGTAATGCCATGTGTAAAAATTTATGCAATGAAATGTAAGTTGCACAATTGCATGTGTCATGTGTTTACATTACAAATGTATTAAAATGACTTTGTTTCTTTGAATCAGAGTGATCATACTGGAGATGCAACTCACTCTCATAGGTGGACATCTTTAGAATTGGTTAAAGGAACTTATACCACAGATGATTCTCCTAGTGACATAGCTGAAATCAGACTTGACAAAGTTGTGCCACTGAAGGTAAAAAAAATAAAAGCACATCTGTAGGTTTCATGCAACTTCTTTAGATAAGAAAATGTAAATGGTCAGTGTAAGTTGTTTGGGTTTTTGGATGCACATTCACAAGTTCATCTTGACTTCATGAAGTCTTGACTTCTGCCTATAAATTAAAAGTTCCAAATCCTGTTAGCTAGAAGAAATTAGGTCCCAGTTTTTATAAGTGCATATGATTATAGTTGCCTAGTAATTTTAGAATATTTTTGAAAGTGCAACCTTTTTTGTGCAACTTGATAGTTAATTTTCTTGAATACCTGCTTGCTCTAAGGTAGTAATTTAAGTTGTGGTCCATAGTTTGGGAGCATGGAACAGCTCTGATTTTTGTTAAATGCTGGATCTTTTCTGTTGAATTTCATTTGTAGAGTGATTTGAGGGACTTTTCAGACTCTCCAGTATTAATGTAAAATACTAACTTTCATATACCATGACACCATTACATACTTGTTTTGTACTGAAACCAATTTTTGTTCTTGTTTCTAAGGAAAATGTGAAATACGCAGTTCGTTTGAGGAATTATGGAAGCCGGACTGCCAATGGTGATGGTGGGATGACCACGGTTCAGTGTCCGGATGGGGTAACATTTACGTTCAGTACGTGTAGTCTGAGTAGTAATGGCACCAACCAAACACGAGGACAAATCCCACAGATTCTTTATTACAGGTTTGTGTGTTGTAATGATTCATTTCTAAAAAAAGTGAACAAAACCTCACAGTGCTATTATACCATGTCTTTTTTTAAGAAGTGATAGAAATAAATGCGTCCAGAGTGTGTTTATGATGCCTCTTCCAGTGTTGTTTTAGGTTCTCTATTTTTTTTGATTTGACAAATAATGTGATGGTTGACTGCTTACAAGGTCCATTGTTTACTACCTTAAAGCTCTAAATATGAGTAACTCGTTAGATGCACTATTTCAATTTCTGTTTTTTTCTATACCGATTTACTCAGTTCTTCAGTCTCCAAAAATAATTGCATGAGGTATTGAAGAAAGGTCTATTTGTATAGGAACTGTCTCCTCTCTTACTTAAAGGTGAAAGGTATAAAAAGAGAAATTGCAATTGCCTGAAGAAAGTCAGCTGAAACATCTGACTGTCCTGCAGGGGAGCTTTCCTTCAGCCTTTCAGGATGACAGTGGGAATTCACTTGTGGTAATGCTTTTGCAGAAAAAAGCTTACCCTGATTTGTATGAAGACATGATTTTCAAACTGGCAGTACAAGGCTGATCAACAGAAGATGGAAGGAATAAAAGGATCAGTGAATAGTAATTTACTTTTATCTTTAATTGTCTGAGAAGTGACTATATAATAAAAGATATAGAAGATATGAAAAAGTAATACTACACCAACTGATTTATTTTAGACTAACAAGCACATGAACATGTTGCTCTTAAGAAGGTAAGATATGAAGAAATAAAGTGGCCAGCAAAATTATAATAATAGTATATTTGAAGATATAGGATGGCTCTAATCCGCCTTAGAACATGTGCTCAAAGATCCAGCATACCAGTAAAAACAGTAATTGCTTATTAAAGAATGGAATTGCAGTGGTGCAGGTCTTTAATGATAAATGATACTTTAATTGATTTAGTCTTCTGGAATCTTGGCCTTTCTTATGAAGGATCATAATTGGAAAGTATCATTATGTAAGAAGGATGAAAGAAAGACATGGTAAACAAATATTCTCACTCATCGGTTATCTGCTTTTATAAGGGCAAAAGAGAAAATGAAAGAGAAACAACGATTTCTTTGTTTTCAGAAAAGCAAAGGACATAATTTCAGTAATGGAAACTTCAAGGCATTCTAACATTGATAAATTAACATATGAAAAAATCCCACACCAAAGTCCTGTCTTCAGATCAGGACAGTCTCAGGTTTTTTAGTTTCAACTGATAAAATTCAAAGAAGCCTTTGGAAGACTAGTGGTACAAGGTTGGAACTGTTACAGAATAAATTGTGTTGAAAACAATTGCAGCTGCTGTACTGTAGTCACAATATCTTTGTAGTTTGCATGGACAAGATAAATTTATCTAGTGCATGATTATGGTTATGGACTTATTTTGAGGACTCACTGATACACAATGATTTGAAGTTTTGCCTACAGCGAAGAAACAAATGTTCAGTCAAATATTATAGAGCAGCTTGTAAAAGTCACACTTCATTTTGTTTGAAGGATGCTCAGATATCAATAGAAATGTTTCTTAGGCATATGCAAAGAAAGGCCACATACAGAAGTTAATGCACCTTTGGTAAGGGCAAAAAAAGTTCTGGAGGGATTTGTTGGAAAAATACTCAGTTGAATTGCACCTACTGTCAGTAGCTAAAAATTTCAAATTAAAAAGGCTTGAGCCTGACAGCAAAGCTACAATTCTAGGACACTTTGAAAAAACAATCTTTTTGTAAGAATGATTGATTCACATGTCAGAGGAGGAGAGCTATCCTTGTTCACTGAACTGCTCAAAGTAAAATTTCTGAATGTTCTGAGGTGCTAGTCCTGAAATAATATAATGGACACACATAAGATATCCAAAAGACAACAGCAGATTTTGTTTTACATGTTGACTAAGTGATTTTATTTCTCTATGCCAAGGCTTAATCACTATCATATTGAAGGCTTGAATTAGTTTGCAATTGTCATTTGATAGCTTTGAAAAAGCAAATCGAACCTTAATGAAATAGTTTAATGCATAATGTTGTTTAGGAGAGCCTAATTTGACATAGAGAGTGGATTTAAAAGAAAGAACTGTTTGTTAAGGGTAAGCCCAAGACTGTAATTCAAAGCCATAATTAATCAATAAGAAGGGAGAATCTTTGTCTCTCATGAAAATGCAGAAATATCCTGTACCAAAGTTTTACTTGTTTCTGTGAAGCATTTACCATTGTTATCAAATAACCATGCTCTGTTTTTACCAAGAGAGAGAACTGGCTTTGGAAGAGCATAGCAATTAATTCTGTGGTTTAAAAGGCATCTAGGGAAAAGAAATATTGCAGCAAAATGCTTTTATACTTTTTGCCAAAGTTCTTGCAAAGGTCTAACAGTGAGGCATTTCCTCCAAATATCCTCCATAGTTTCTCTGGGGTTATTTATTGCTTTATCAAAAATTGTTTTGCTTATTCTACGCCAAAAATTAGTCAGTAATTTTTTTAAATGTAATTTTGTATTTGTTAACTTACTTCAACTTAATCCACTATCCAGGAGTGAGTATGACGGTGATCTGCAGTCACAGCTGTTGAACAAAGCTAATGAAGAGGACAAAAACTGTAGCAGGGCTCTTTCTGTCGTGAGTGCAGTTGTACGAGCAGCCAAAGACTTGTTGCACAGAGCTCTTGCTGTAGATGGTAAGGCTTGAGAAAATTTACTTTACTTTTCAAAACTTTTTACTTTGCTAGCAAGCCATAATAGTAGAATATGATCTGAATACAAGAGCTGTGATGTTTCTCTTTTGCTTTCCAAAGAATATTTTTCTAACCTTTCATTCCTATAGGTATTAAACTATGAGTAACTTTTATGTCATTGAGTTATGCTTGTGATAACATAGTCAGATACTTTGTATAAATTTGCTCATCCATTTAGCAAGTGTCACATTAAAGCTGGCAAGATTCTTTATTTCCTAAAGATGTTTTATGACAAGTTAGTTGCAGATTTTCTCAGTGTTTAGCACAGAGGTTGTAATCAGTAGAACTGGTTATGTAATTAATATACAAGCACTTAAACTTCCCTTTTTGAGAAATGTAGGTATCAGCCATCATAGCCAAAATATCCAATATATTACATAGTGCTATAAAACTCATTTTGAAGGGCTGGGAGAACTGTTGTGCTAACTTTTATATTGTAGAAAATATGAACACAGCTTCACAAAATGGCAAAGAATGCAATAAAACAATGCTCTAAGAGAAGGACATTTTTCAACAGAGAACTATACATAATGCTATATTTATCTTGAGTGGACTTGGCTGACTTAGAATTCAATAGTGCCTAAATAATGAAAACAATTTGAAGTAAATATAATCTAGGAAATAGAAGTTTAACCCACAAGGGGCAAACCAAAAAAATAAGATGTGCTTTGAACCATAGCATGTTTATTAATAATACCTCTGTTCTAATTATCTTTTTTTAGCTGAAGACATTCCAGAATTACTCAGCTCTTCCAGTCTGTTTTCAATGCTGCTTCCCCTCATCATAGCCTACATAGGACCAGTAGCAGCAGCTATTCCCAAGGTATGCTCCTCAAGAGAAATTACTTAAGAAATGTATGAATGTTATGCAAGGAAAAAGTTTACTGTGAAAATTTCAACATCTTGATTTCTTACTATTTTGTAAATTAGCGGTTTATATTTGATAACATGTGTCCTGAATCTTCCATGAGTCAAGAATTTAAAAAACAGATAATGACCTTTTTTTTAACTTGAATTGCAAACATGGTAAAAAAGATACCTCAAGGAAGCAGTGAAATATGACAGGCTTTAGTAGTAAGAAAAGATAAGGAATGAAAAGATTGTCATTTACAGCTCATTGATGAACATTGGTGGGATGAAATTGTTTGTTTATGTTATGTTAATTTTATTTTGACAGTAATGAGCATTGCTCATTAAATTAAGATATTTTCTGTCAAATTTAGAGTTTGAAAGGTATCAGCTATAAATAAAAGAACATTTCTTTCCAATGCTGTGGCATTTCTTGCATGTGCCTGGTCTGGGACACTCTTGAGATCTGTTACTAGATCTACAAATGTCAGTAATCCTTAGCTAGTAGGCACTACTGCCTTTTATTGCTTTTTCATGAGCTCTGTCATATTTTCTGACTTTTTTTTAAAGGGGGAAGAAATAGAACGGTCCATTTAAGATCTAGCAGACATGTCATGAAAGACTGAGATTTTAGTCACTTTGTTTCTTCATGGAACTGGGATTTGAAAAAACCAAGTGTTTTGCTGTAGAAGTGTTCATCTGCTTAGAAAATGTAGTGAAGATTACAGGGAACAGTGCAATACTTAAGGTTTCATACATTAAAATATGTTGAATATTTGAAAAATCCCCCAGTATTAATATGGTTATAAAGTATAACTAAATTTTGGCTTTAATATGGTACTTACATTCTATGAACTTTTGCTTACTGTTTGTTAATGTTCAAGGTTTCAGTAGAAGCTATTTTAGGGAAAGGATGTCACAGTTATATACAGATTCCTGTTTCAGCTTTGGTAGTCTCCAAGAGGACATTAATGTACTGGTGTGTTTCTATCAGGATCGTGTAGATGCAGAATTGCAGAATGACTGAATGAATTGTTATTAGTGATAGTCTGAGAATGTTCAAACAACCACTGAAGAGAAATGGAAGTATTAGAGTATTGTTTTCACTGTGTTATGATACTTTTTAATAACACATGTGTTGTTATGTTACAGGTTGCTGTTGAGGTCTTTGGCCTGGTACAACAGCTGCTTCCTTCTGTGGCAGTTCTGAATCAGAAATACGCCCCTCCAGCTTTTAACCCAAATCAGTCTACAGACAGCACCACTGGAAACCAGCCAGAGCAAGGGCTTTCAGCTTGTACTACCTCCAATCACTATGCTGTTGTAGAAAGTGAGCATCCCTATAAACCTGCCTCTGTTACACACTATAAGGTGAGCACCCTTTTGAAGTGCAAATGCTGCTTCTTAAGAGCTCTGCACATGAGTTTTCTTGAGTCAGCATTTGCTATCTGAAAAATTGTTGCTGTGGATGATAATTAATATTGTCTAATATAGAAGACAGTTCCTTATATTATTGCTATACTGCTTTCTGGACAAAATTCTACATCAAGTATAGTAGAAAATAGTGAAGTTTTAGCTTCCTAATTCAGGTACCTGCTCTAAGTCCCTGAATTCACATAGTCTTAGATTTTTCTGCTGTTATACAGACTTTCTTTGCTCTAACTGTAGAGGCTGTAGAAGTTCAAAGCCTTTATTATAGAGTATATAATCACATATCAGACTTTCTTACCTAATGGTAAAACAATGTTTTGTAAGAATACATAAAGTCCATTCTAGTCAAATTAACATTCAGAAGTTGCAAACATATAATCAAGAATCTGAACAGGACATAAATTATTATTCAACTATTCCAGTGCTTGCCCTGTGAGACAGCAGGACATCCACTGCATAAAATGTAGTTACCATGTGATCATGATGATGCAATAATGCTTACTTCTGTACTAAAAGTTTATGAAACATGTCGAAAGCCTTGGGTTTAGTAGTTTCTACATTTGAATTTCTGTAGCTATATGCTGTTGTACTGCAGGCCACATTCAAAAGTGGGATTCAGCTGTTGTGTACTTTTCTAGGATTGCACAAAACAGGTATTCATATGTTTGTTGAATTTGAAAAAGGTATCTTGAGAGTTCAATGTTTGTAGTAGTCTGTGGTTGTTTTGTTTAATGAATCTGTACAGAATTTTTTAAAAACAATCACAAGTGGTGCCAGTGCAAATACATAAACAGATTATTAAGTTATAACACAGGATTCTAATTGAGTAAATTGCAAAACATTTCAGGTGTACATAAATTTCAAGGAATAAATTAAGTTAATGTTAATTAAAAGAATGCCAAAACAATTGTGCAGAATTACATAATTAAACCACTTCTTAGACTAAATTAGAGTTAAGGCCAAATGGAAATGAAGAAGTAAATGTGAAGAAAAACCCCAAGAACCCAAAAAGCTTGGACATAATTAACCTACTGCTTTGTTTTAGGTGACTTTTCCTGAATGTGTCAGGTGGATAACAATAGAGTTTGACACTCAGTGTGGTACTGCTCAGTCAGAGGATGTTCTTCGTTTACTAATTCCTGTCAGAGTTGCACAGAGTCTGGGATTTGGACCAAAGCATACCTCTGTTCATGAGAACCTTAACTCATGGATTGAACTGAAAAAGTTCTCTGGATCTTCAGGCTGGCCTACCATGGTGTTAGTATTGCCAGGTAATACATAGAAACTGATCTAATTACTAGTAATGTGAGTTACTACAGTAATTAAAGGAAATTTGATTTTTCTGCAGAATTATCTTGGCAAACAAAGTTAAAGAAGGGTCTTTATCTAATCTGGGAAGTTAATTATGTCTGTAGTAGGTTTCTTGCTTGAAATATTGATCTGCTTGTTTTTTGTTGTTTCAATTCATATTTTACATATAAAGGCTGGGTTTCATATATACTTACATTAAAGAAACACAGAGGAGGAATATATTAAATTAATTTATCCTTTTACTTCTCTAAGGGAATGAAGCACTTTTTTCTCTGGAGACTGCATCAGACTATGTGAAAGATGAAAAAGCTTGTTTTTATGGTTTCAAATGTTACGCAATTGGATATGAATTTAGTCCAGGAAGTGATGAGGTAAGGGAAAAAGTGAGATAGTTATAATTGCTTCACCTAATAAATCACCTAATACATTTTTTGAGGGTAAAAAAATTTGTATTCCCACTTATGGCTAAGTTATGTTAGCAAAATATTTTTGGGTTAATTTTATATAAATAATATTTTTTTTTTTGTTAAGGGCATTATTAATTTGGAATTCTTTAATCAGGATATTAATCAAATGGTTTTTTGTGTGGTTTATGGCACTCTGCAAAAACACTGTGTGGTTTTATGTTGTATGTCAGTGATCTAAGATACGTCAGGGATATAAGATTTCCTGAAATTCTGGCCTACACTTGCATCAGAGATCCAAGATGTGGGATCTTTTTACTGTCATTGCTTATTGAATGACATACTTGCATTATTTTCCAGTGCTCACTTACACCAGAACTCTGACTCCTTGGAAATGCTGTGTGCATTTAGGCTACCTCAGGCTTACCCAGTGGTCTCCTCATTTTGCCTTAAGGACATGAGTCGTTTCCACCACTATTTATTGCAAAAGGAAGATTTGATTTCATGTCCTTTACCCAGTTCTTTCTCTTGGCTTATTTTAAGAGATTATTGAAAACACTTAATATGTTTTATACTACATCCAGAAAAATAAGACTTCCCATATCCCGGGAGTCTTTGGACCTGTTGGTTCATGTGGACTTCACAAAGTCTGCATCTTGCTTACACAACCCTCACAGAAGATTTACATTATCTTATTCCTGGATTTTGCTCAAGCTAAATCATGTCTTCAGATTTTCAGAATATTAATTTCTTTGGAATTTCTTTACATTTCAGATAAGAAAACATACCATTATAAGATTATCATCTATGGTGGTCCCACTGGCTTTCAGCAAAATCAAATTAGTAATTGCTACAGATGATCTAATTAGTCTGTGTTTGAATAGAAATAGCTTTTGGTTAAGCAAAAAACCCCATGTAGATTCATATGTCATTGTTTTTCTTTAAAGCATTTACAAACCAAGCTGCTGGCATGTTTTGAATGCTCAGTGCTAAAACATGCTAGCCAATACCTTAAGTCTGTCATCTAAAGAGTATTATAAGTAATTGTTTTCAAACATACCTTTTTATTCTAAAAAATTTTATACACTGTCCTATGTCACAGCAGAACATGGCAGTTACTGTATGACAAGAAATACATTGCTGAGAAGATTCAAATATTGGGACATATAAATTTAAGATAAAATACTGTCAAGAAAATGTTTTGATTATCCTATTTTCTGAAATACTAATTTTGTCTTATTTTTTTTTTAATTTTAAGGGTATTATTCAGCTGGAGAAAGAACTAGCAAATTTAGGAGGATCCTGTGCAGCAGCTTTGATGAAGAAAGATTTAGCACTTCCAATTGGTAAGAACATACTTCATTAGTTCATCATTGTCCATGTTTTCTGAATTATAGTACATTTAAATATTATTGTTGCTTTTAATTTGAGTCTTGAAACTGAATTAATCAAACAATAAAGCTGGCAGTATTTTCTGCTTACTTTTTTCCCTTTGTGTGCATATGGAGAGGAGGGAGACCTGGTCATTTAAATTTGAATGAGCTCAGCCATCCACTGGTAGAGTATGACTGTATGAACTGTGTCCCACAGTTTTCTCATGGTACTTCATAAATGTGCAGGTATCATCTTTGTATTTTTCTTTCACTGTTTTTTTTCTCCCCACACTCCACACCACTCTGTATGAAAAAATACCTGCAGCATTGAATTGCAAAATTTAAAATTACTGTTTTCAAGTTGAAAATGACCATTTCATCTGTAGACCTTATTGCTAAAAATATTTATACTATAGCTTATTTTTTTACAATTAGAAAAGAAACCACATACTTTTACAGCAGAGGCTGCAAATAGAGGTTTATAGTAACCCAGCTGCAATTGAAAATGTAAGGAAAATGAGTTTGGAATATGGAGTTAGAACTTCTAATGATGCAGCCTTATTATGAGTAATATAATTTCTCTTAAATAACATCAGCATATAGGAAAAATAGGCTCATAATATATAATAGGATAACACAGATAATTTTAATTTAGGAACACAAATCAAAGCTCAGATACTGTTACATTGGAAGCATGGATTTATGAACAGGAAAACACTGATCAGTGTGGAGTTATAATCACACAACCTACTTTGTATTTTTGATCCAGTATTTTGCTTGTATATTTGGGTTGTTTACAAATTTCTTACTTTATGTTGTAAGGAGACACCTCAATTGCACTAGAAGATCTTTATTTCACTTTCCAAAGTACAGGCAATTCTACAGGTTAAACTGTGCCTTCATCTCTTATCCCTCAAGCTCCTTAGTTTTGTTGACTTCTCTTAGTTTTGCTGCTCTTCTATGCAACAACAAAAAGACTGAAATCCTCATAACTTAATCTCCCATATTTTACAATACTTTGTACTTCTCTCTTGGGAGCTTTTTATGTTTATTCTGTTAAAATGCCTAAAATAAGAAGAGTGACACATAGATTGACTATGGTATGCTATACCATAGAAATTTGAAATAAAATATGCAGTTAAACTACCTGGGCAGTCACAGCTGTGTATGAAAGTGGCTGTGTATGATCTGCAAGGGAGGAGGGATAGTTGCATTGCCTTTAAGGAGTATTCTTGATGACTGATCTAAAGGCAATTGATTTGTTTGTTTATCTAACATCAGCTCAAGAACTTCAACCAAGTCTGGCAAGGTTGCTGGCAAGTTTACAATGTTTATATAATGTATTGTTTCTCTCCAAGACCACTGGATCCTCTGAGTAAACAAAACTGGGGAATTATAGTCAACAGTAGTAGTATTTGCAAATTTGAAAATACTGTACAGCCTTTTAAGACAGTTTTCAGTTGTGTGTAATTTTGCTTTGAGTGTTTTGTCAGGTGTCTCAGAAGAACACTGGCAGAAAAAGTGCTAAAGCTGTTGTTTTCTAGAGCAACATTGAAATGCCTTAGTATCAGACTTTTTTTTTCTTTCTCTGCATCCTAGGTTATGTATTTTCTACTCTTTGCTGCACATGAAATGGTTCTTTAATATTGTCATTTCTAATCTGCACAGCCCTGTCATCTTACTTGTGGAAGAGTGTGAACTACACAAAATAATAGACTCAATAATCATATAAAAGACTTTCTTGCAATGCATACACACAAGGCCCTTTTTAGTAGACTTTTCATACTTTGTTATAATTTCTACAGTTTTACTTTTTTGTAATTGTTGTAGTGGGTGTATTCATTGTGCAACTAGTCAAATATTTGTGGGAGTATTCCTCTAGAAATATTAGGAATAAAAGTGTTTTGATGGACCTGACAAGGTTAAACCTATTTTGTTGCAAAGGAAGATGGACCAGAAAGTGATTTCTTCACATATTAGGAAAAGTATATTTGAGAGCTACATCCAAGTACTGTTCAAAAGGCTGTTTTTCCTTCTTGCTAGTTCAAGATGTAAATTTAAGATACTTCTTCCGGAGAGAGATCTGGTCTATGACCAAGATCTGACTTAAACAGCCGTGTGAAATTGGTTTATGTATTTTTTATTATTGCTTTCTTAATTGTATCAAATCTAGTAGTACTTTATTTCTGAGGGCAGTTTTTAGATGTCTTTATTTCTTTGAATTTTAAAAAGTACCTTGGGACTTGATTTTCTTATTTCTCTTTCTTCTGACTAGTAGAATTGCCTGATATGTTTCTAAAAGAGAGTAGAAATATGGTAACCTTATCTGTTTCACTGTGTTTGGCAATTCTGGTCATCCTGAAATCATCAGACTTTGGAGTTGGATTTGTGAGAAATAAATACTGTGTAATAGTGTGTATTTGAGCTTTGTGGTTTAGGAAGAATCATAATTCATGAAACTGTGCAGAGTTGATCAGGTTTTCAAATAATTTTACAAAGGTAAGCTCTTAAAAGGGCGCAGCTGTTGCATACTTAGAGATACTGCTTCCCATAAACCATCTTGACCTCTCAAAATCTTTCTGAAAGTATCTAGTCACATCCAAAGACTTGCCATACATAGTGCCTTGGAGATAAAAAGATAAGCACCAAATTTTTGTTCTATGTAACTTGCATTGTTCATTTGTGTGTGCACTGAACTACACAATACTGCATGTTTACTATGTTATTTGAAAATATTAATATTTTAGCTGCTGATTGAACAGTGTGATACATCATTATGCAGACTTGAAATTTGTAATATAAAAGGCTTCACAGAAGAGAATTTCATCTCATATTCTGTAATATATAGATAATACAACTGTTATATTTTTCCAGCAGGTATTGAGTTTGAAGAGGATCTTGAGATACTTGAAGAAGCTGCCTTACAGGTATGCTGCAGCTTTTTATCCATTGCAATGTACTTAAGCACGTAATTGCATTGAAACTGCTACAGAAGAAAATAATTTGTAAGGCTTTTATAGTAGAATGAATCCAGCTTATTATGTAGCAGTTAAAAAAAAAAAAACCATACAGAATTTTAGTATTTAAGTATTTAGTATTAGTATTTAAGTATTAAGTAAGCAATGTTTTTTAATAATGAATCTACTTGGAAGAAAATATTTACAATGTCACATAGAACATTAGATGACAAGTATTTCAAAATATCCATTTGGCTAAAGTTGCAGTATTTGGCAAGTTTTAAATGTTACCAAAATCAGTCTTTTGCATGTCTTTGTAATTAGAGAAATAAAATCACTTTTTCAGCTGAGCAGTGATGTTAATAAAATCCCAAATAATAGGATTGCTGTTGTTCTAGTTTACTGATGGCTTTTTGTTGAGTACAATGGGAGTTAATGCTGAGTCTCCCTCAACTCAACGTCATTTAACCTCTTTTGGCATAAATTATTGTTAAATAGACTGAGAGGGCTTTTTAAAAAGCTTTTTCAGAGTGAAGTTTATTCTTCTTGAGCAGTTTTTTAAATGCCCAAAGTGTTTTTACCAATTGTGTCAGGTTATGGGAAAATGTGCACATGTTACTGAAAAGCTGTTCTGTGTCTCTTTTCAACCCCTAACCTATGCCAAAAAAACAAAAAGGTGTGTAAAGCTCACTCAGGCATTCTTGGGAAAGGCTTGGCACTATCTCACTCACCAACCATTTTGGAAGCTCTCGAAGGCAGTCTTCCCCTGCAGGTACAAAGCAATGAGCAGTCGTTTCTGGAAGATTTCATTGCTTGTGTACCAGGATCAAGTGGTGGACGACTTGCAAGGTAAAACTGCACTGTTGCTTGTCCTTTTAATTGGCTGTAGATCTGTCATAGTTATTTAAAGTATTAGTTAAATAAAACTCTTTGGCTATATTGTTTCCATTAATACATTAGTTAAAACCATGTAGGCATTCAGATGTTTAGTGTCTTGTCTTAGCTCTTTTTTTAGTTAACTCTTTTGTACAGAGTAAGAATTTCTCTTTTGGAGGCTGTAAGAGATTTTAATGTTAGATGCTTTTCTTTGCTGTAGGTGGCTGCAGCCAGATTCATATGCTGATCCTCAGAAAACATCATTGATTTTGAATAAGGATGACATCCGGTGTGGTTGGCCAACTGTTATTACAGTACAAACAAAAGACCAGTATGGGGAAGTTGTTCATGTTCCTAATATGAAGGTAATTATTGTAAGCTTAGCTGTTCTGCCTAAGCTTGCAATCTTTTAGTTTTTGTTATAGGTATTCCACAGCATACTCTTGTATTGGACAGAAAGTGGAATTCAGAATTTCATTGTAGTCAGACTTTCTTACATCTAAATCCACAAACCTGCTAAATTCTGTATTATGCCAGCACCATTTCATGAAATTAATAACTTGCCTGTAATGAACTACACATGTGTAATTGCATAAATAATCAGTCATAAGTGAGGTTTGATGGTGATTATGAAAGTGACAAGAACTAATTTTTAAATTTGTAAGCCAGGAAAGAGTATTATAAGCCATAGACTTTGTGATGGAAAAAAATAATCACATTGGTGGACCACCTTATGGTTACTTTATTTTAGACTAGAACAATAATCTTGCCTTTTCTGGTTGTAATACATGGAAGTTCCTGTAGTCCTTGCAGTTAATAAGGATAGCTGGCAAGGACTGGTGTTCCTGTGCTTGCCTTCGGCCTCTTTAGTTAACCACAGTTTTTCAGTACTGGAAAGGAGGTGCTCTTGACAGCTCAGGTAGAGTTAGAAGAATTTTGTACATTTTGAGGTAAAACCTATGTGGAATGTATGAAGGTGTGCTGCTTGAAGTAGTAAAGCAATGCAAACAAAACAGACACAAAATGGTTTTCATGTGGTTCTAATAAATTAGGTTTCTTCTGTATTTTAAAGCCCACTGCTACTGTGGAGTGGTTGGTTTTGTTAAAGCTCAAGTGTAGATGAAGTACTTTTTACAAAAGCATGATTCTTGTGAGAAAAGCTCTCAAATCTGTTCTTTGTATATGATGTAATAGTGAGTTGTAAACCTAGTAATGAGCAGCAGTTCTCCAACAATAACGCAAGAATGAGCTTAGTCACAAACACTGCTTGAGTGAAAATTGTGTGATTTCTGACTTAGTGGTAGAACAAGTGGAAGACTCTCAGTAGTGATTTTCTCCTGTCAGTCAGGAAAAGGATATGTCAAAATATCAAAATTATTGCTGGTTTTATTATTACTGTTCAATGCACTGTAATACAAATGTATTAAAGTGACAAAAACCCTAATTCAATTTAATCATTCTTCTGGACTCATTCAGTGTGCAATGCACTGATGTAAGTTTTGGTAAATTAAATCAAATTTTTATAAAACTGTGTGTGAAAACTGCAGAATTTAAACACCTGCACTTTATTGCAGGTTTCAGATGAGTTACATACAAACTTACTTTCCAGGTGGTCTGTCTTTCTCAGAAAATTGTGTACTGCTAGCTGTTACCTGCACTAATGGAGATCCATGCTACCTCTGGGGGAAAAAGTCAGTTAAAACACGCACTGAAGGGGACGATATAAATGTGCGTGCTGGTTGTGAGGTGGCAGAGCCAGCCAGGATCCAATCTAGCCATTGCTGATCTAGTGGCCATGATGTTCCGCTCTGAAATCTGTGCACTCACTTGGAAGGCTTTCTTTCTCTTCTGTTTCACTTTTCTGCTCTGGGAAAACTTCGCTAGGCATAGCAGACTGTGAGCTGCTTCCCAGGGAGTGCTGTGGAACTGGCAGAAGTGACACCAGCCTGTGCTGATGGTGTGCCAAGTCAGTTGGGTGCTTCTCCCCTGCCCATTGCCATCTTCCCAAGATGCCGTGCTTGGCTTTGCAGATTAAGTGTGCATATGTTGGGTTTTGACACAGCTGGATTTACAGGGAGTGCTCTAAGGCCTTTGTCACTGCACTGCATTAAATTTAAAAGAATGTGTGTGTGTGAGTTTTCTCACTAAATCATATTCCCTCTTCCACATCTTATTACAGGTGGAAGTCAAAGCTATTCCTGTTTCTCAGAAAAAAACATCTTTGCAGCAAGAGCAAGTTAAAAAAGTGCAGCGGATACCAGGCAGTCCTGCAACAGCTGTTTCCCCTAGCAGTGATATGACCTTTGGAGGACTTCCTTCACCAAAGCTTGATTCCTCCTATGAGCCGATGATAGTAAAAGAAGCTCGGTATATTGCCATTACAATGATGAAGGTAAGTTACTGCAATTTTGGCAATGTAACTATAGAATTCAGCATTCAAAGTGTGTAAAGGTATGCAGCAGAGAAGGAAAAATGTATATTTACTTTTGGTCCCAATCTGAAAATATATTCAATGCAAATTACTTTGATTAATATTAGTTCAGCCATAAACTAAAATCAAAAGGGCCAATTGCTTAAACTCTAAAGCAGTTAGATTGGATTAGAATTAAAAGCAAAGTTGTCTTTGATTTTGATTAAATAGATTAACAAATTAATCTGAGTCATTTAGTAGAAATAAAACCACATATTAAAATGCTGAAGGGAAGGTTAAACCACGATGTTTATTAATATGGAGTTGGAGTGTTCCAGTGAATACATACTTTAAACTAGAACAGGTGAAATAGAAAAACAGGAAAAAATAAGAGATCAGCGTAGTAAAAAAAGGCATACAAATGATATATATATCAATGCATATGTATTAAGCAGCATCTGATGAAATGAGCCACTGTTAAATGCATCAGCTCAGACACTTAGGAACAGTTTTTAAAGAAGTGAAAACTGAGCAGCTAGTGTTGATTTGATTAAGTATATTAGAGCACATGCAGTAAATTTACATATGTGTACCATACTGACCCAGTTAAGAGATGTGGCATGTTGTGTACAACTAACAGTTGCACAGCTTAATGAGACAGGATTAGCCAAGAGGGTAGAGAAGGATAATACTTAGCATAATCAGTATGGATTGGCTGTGGGGGCAGAACCCAGCCAACTGGCACCTTTTGGAGGCAAAAGATAGTGCTGCAGTACCTGTGTGTAAATAGTGCAACTGGGTATTGAATAGTGTCTTAATAGATCAATGAAAGAGCTATTAAATCAATGTAGTGTATAACAAATGGTTTAATGGCTTGCTAAATCATGTGCATATCAAGGTGTGATTTTGGCATTTTTATTTGGGCTACTACGAACATGGTTTTGATGTTTCTTGGTTTTGATGCTTCTTTTAAAAGTGACTTGAGGGGAGGCAGAAGTACATTATTTATGCCAAGTTAGGGTTTAGATAGTATTTCTGATAGCCACTGTCTACAGGTATCTGTTGCTTCTTTTCCAGTGATAGGTGTCAGATCTGCTCACACAACTCTTGTGGTGGTATATCTTGTAATGCATGAGATGCTTTGGGGTAAATTACAGTGGTACAAGTGTAGGGTGTTCAAAAACTCTTCTGTAGATTTGATGGAGTGAGGAATGCTTAATATCATCTAGCTAACGTGTAATCATTTTTTAATTGAAATAAGGCTAAGGGAAATGAAAATGGAAGGATTCATTTTAAATCCTCTTAGAAGTTAATAACAGTTCAAACCTTCATAAAGATAAAAGTAAAAAGACATCAAGGTTAAATCAAAAAAGCATCTCTCTCGTTGAAACATGCTTGATTTCTGTATTTAGTGCTTTTCCAGAGAATTATCCTTTCAAGTTAAGGTTCTTTTCACGTTAAGTCCTTTCCATCCAAAACTTTATGAATTAAAGTCATTGTCAATATTCTGTACTATTTCCCTGCCTGCATTATTAAGCACACTCATTTCAGTGTAAAATGCAGACATCTCCTGATATTTTCATTTTATATCAGCCTGCACATTATATCAATACTTGATACAAACACCTAAATATGGTTATAAAGCGTCACTTCATAAAAATATATATAATAAATTATGACATGTATGGGGGACTGATACCCAAAACTGTATCTTTTTACAGGGACCCGAAATGGCTTATCTGCATATATGTTCAAAAGTTCTTATCCTACCTTTTGTTGGTTTTAATTTAACAGGGGAATCTCGTAGCTCAGAAACTCTTGCAACCCAGAGAGACTCTTGGTGAGGGACTTTGCATTTCTAGGAATAGCTCTGTTTTCTTAGGGGGCTTTTCAGAGCAATGATTTCACAGGATGCTATGGAAGTGAACCAGCTCTTTTTTTGTAGTGGAAGTCAATGGAAGTATCACCTCAATGTTCAGGGAATTTCATCTTCACTTGGAGTTGAAAGAAAAAGGATGTGAAATTTCATTGATAAAGCCCCTGGGCTGGTTTGCAGGTTTTACCTGCAACTTACTTGCTTTCTTACCTTCCCATGGTCTTCAATGCACTGCCTGGATTCTTTTATACAAGTCACATTTGAAGCAATTCAAAGACTTAAGAAGGTCTTTTGTTAGCAGTAGCAATCTTTCTTATTTAAATAATGTCTGTTTAATGAGACAGTGAAGATACTCTTTCATGTGTGCATTTATATATTTCTGTGTTTTGAAATTTATTTCTGATTCCCTGATCGATGCTTTAGGGCTGTGTAAAGTTAGATTGATGTGTTCTGTAAGAAAATGTGGTGCTTTCTGTTATTCAAGACAGTGGTGTAACTGTTGGTTTCATGTTTGAATTTAACCTCTTTATAGGCTTACGAAAATTATTCTTTTGAAGAACTACGTTTTGCTTCACCAACACCAAAGAGGTAAACATTAAAAAATTTATTTTGGTTAGGGACTTAAATTAACGTGTCTTGACATTTCTGCTCTACGCCCAGACTCCCAAATGTGACTGACAGGTAATCATGTCTGGAGGTAGAAACACAGAAGTCAAGTATTATGTTTCCTTACATGTACTTTTATTTAAAATCCTTTTTTCTTAATCGTTCAAATGTAGTTTCCTTATTTGTATTAGCTACTCTCTGAATCTGTTCCTTTATCATTTGGTATAAATAAATGTAGAATAGAGGATTATATTTTCATAGTAAATAATAGAAGGTTAGTACATTGGGAAAGGAAAAAATTGTATTTAGATGATCTGCTAGAAAAAGAGTAGTTTCCAAACTAAACTTTATACTAATCATTATATTTTGATTGATTGGTTTTGTTTTGTTTTTGCCTAGACCCAGTGAAAATATGTTGATCAGAGTCAATAATGACGGTACATACTGTGCAAACTGGACTCCTGGAGCTGTGGGTCTCTATACCATTCATGTTACTATTGATGGCATTGAAATAGGTACCTAACTTTCACTATATTTAAGCATACATTTATATTATTTCCATTTTGTATACTAACACATTTTTATCTTGATGCTCATAAGATTTAATTTACAGTTCATAGCAAAACTTAGTAGCCAAGTTTTTATTCAAAAGCCTTCTAGTTAAATCTCTTTTTGTCAGAATAAAAAGCCCCACATGCTGAAATAGGAATATATGTTATAAATCATGTATTTATAATGCGGTTAGACTACCAGTTTAACAGTGTCTCTTATTCTCAACTCTGTGGTGGAAGAAGAAAGTCTTATTTCAGCTGAGTGTGACAGAGAAGTATAGTTAAAGGGAAAAAAACCCCAGTCCAACACTGAAGAATCTACGGAAAGGCAAAATTGTTCCTGACGATGCTGAAATGCATACTGTCATTTGTTCTGGAAAACTGAGGAGGTGTGGTCTTAACTGAGACTCTGCCTAAACTCTTATTTATTTGTACTCATTTTTAAATGCTTTTGGTTCATTCCTTGCTGGAAATCTTTTAGGTACCTTGCCAGTCTTGGGGACTGCACTATAAGATACTATAGCATATAGTGAAAAGAGTGCCCTTCCAAAAATACTCTATCTTGAATGCTCTCATGTAAGTCTTACTGGTGCTACAGTGAAGATGGCAGTAGAAGCACTCAAAGTGTTGTAGCTGGACCCACATCTGATTAGAGGGCTTGGGTGAGTTGATGAGCACCAGCAGTTCCTCTTTCCCAATACTGACCAGCATCTTTAGTAAACACATTGTGATACTCATAAATGCAAATACACATAATTCATGTAGAAATGAAATGTGATTTGGTTTTACATGTTAACTACAGAAGATAAGATGTATAAAGTATTATTATTAATGGTTATCTCTATTCCTCAGAGGAAGATTTGCCTTCATAGGAGTGCGATGCACTCAATTGTATTTTTTTCAGCATGTCACCTCTGGAGCAAACTTTACACTGTAGTTTCAATCAACTGCTCTTATATTTTTACACAGGTTCTACCATCCTCAAGCATTGTGTAGGGTAAACTAGAAATTTTAAATATAAATCTTAACCGTCATTATTAAATAGGTATGAGTATACTCTTAATACTCAGCTGTGCCATTTTTCTGCAATAGAACTTTCTGACTCAATCATTATATTAGACTATGCCATCTGAAACTTTGATGTACTTATGCTTGACCCATAATTCTGTCAACTTTTGACTGCTTAAGTACTGGTAACAGTTTCTCTTTGTTTCAAACCTTTTATGTTCTTGATGCTTGTAGATTGCTTCTGTTACTCCCATGCTTGTTTAACAGGATGTTAGTGAAACCAACAGTTTCATTGTTATGTCCGGATGCTTCTTTTCAAGATGTTGTTTTTCATATTGTCAGTCTGTAAAATGAAACAAAAAACACAAAAGTATCTATTGTTGCAGTTTGCTTTTAACAGTGATTGCTGAGGCAGTTCTTTGAAGGTTATTATTCAAGGTCGTATTCATCTATTACTTAAATTTTTGTGTCTTTCTTCACATATATTTGCATGTATCTTTCTTCACAAACAAGAATGTCACTTTCTAGAGCCTTCATGTTTTATAACAGCATTGGTAATTAAATATGCCAATTTTTTACATTATAGGCCTTTTCTGGTTGCATAATGTGGCTTTTCAGCTTCTTATATCTGTCTCACATGTAGCAATTAGCTTCTGTAGCAGTACAACATTACATAAGTTATTGCTTCTCCAGAAGCTTTCACCTGCAGCTCTCAAACACTAGACTCTGTGTTGACCATTCCTTGAAACATAATCCTACAGACACTATTAAGATAGAAAATTACCTGGTAGTGCTTGGTACATACTCTGTGACAGATACCTAACAACAGCATGAAACCACAGCTCTGTAAATTTCCACATATGAAATGAAAAATGCTCAGAAATTAATACATTGCACCATGAAGCAACTGCAAGTGTGGATTTTGGCAGACAGATAAGTGGTTATTTTGTTTACTCTAAATTGTAGCACAGATAAATTGTAGTTACTGTTTAACTGATATATCCCCTTATTTTTTTTTAAACTTAGTCTTTGTTTGCTTATAGATGCTGGACTAGAAGTGAAAGTAAAAGATCCTCCAAAAGGAATGATACCTCCTGGAACCCAACTTATTAAACCAAAAGCAGAGCCTCAGCCAAACAAGGTTTGGAGAAATGGAAAAAAATCCAAAACAGATAGTTATGTTTGGGTGGGACTTTTTTGTTGTTTAATGTATACGTTATCATATAATAGTGCTGCAGACTAAAAGGGTATTTGCGGATCACTTTAACATGCTGAATGGAATGAAATTAATATACTGGATAAAATGAGACAAATTAATTTCATTTTCTTTTTGTATATGAATTCACAAAACTGATAGAAGCTCTACAGAAACTGTCTTTACCTTGGCTTGTCACACAAACATATCACAGCTATTGTTAAAGCCACAAACAAAATTTTGCACTATTAGTTCTATTTCTTACATATTGTACTACAAAATTAATTGTGCATTAAATTTTACGAAGGTTTTGTTTTGTCATGAGCATCTTCAATCATTATAAAATCCATATAATGATTTATTATTTATTCTAACCAGTTTCTTTAGTATGCTTTCCCTGCTTAGAAAATGGTATGATTATGTTTTTTAAAGGTATCTTTTATTTAGTTTTTGAATCCCCATTTCACCTTATCATTCCACCGTGAAGGATTAGACACACTAAAGCAAGTAAGCTGAAATGGGTGACAGTGGTATAAGGAAAATTGCCCAGATGAGGGAGATACCTCGCACTTCCTCTTAGATGCAAAGGAAGGGATATTAAATGAGGTGGTAATTTTTTTTTCTTTTTTGATTGGAATAAAGCTGTATAAAAAGATGTGGAATTCTGAAATACCACAGGGATGTCTTTCCTGTCCTACTGAAATTGGGAAGGTGGTTAAGAAATAAGTGGTTACAAAAAGGATCAGGTTTCTGACGACTTCTTACCTATGGAGTGCATCCTAATTTTTTTTTTTCCTAGATTTCAGGATAATCCAGACACAGTAACTTTGTTGTATGGTTCCCTAGTCTCTAAAATGCATCCAGCATCTGCTTTTACTGCTAACAAGATTTTTTCCCTGAAGCCATGCCTCAAATTAAGCATAATAAATGTACTTTTAGTTTCAATGCAATATTTACCCCTCACTGGCTCTCTTTTTTTGTTTTTTTTCCCCAAGAAGCTTCTTTTAGACTTTCTCCCTTCTCTTGGAGGAAGACTGCCTGGTTAGTTCATTATCTTAATTAGAACTCCCAATTCCTATTAAGAGAGATTTATATCAAGCTACTTCATTATACCTCCACCCAAGTTAATCATCATATATGTTGTTTTGCTGTCCCCAAGTTGAGAGACTCTAGTTTGATATGAGATAAATTGCTGAACAGAACTTCTGTTTTTCTTTTCAATTATTACAGTGGAAATTTGGATTATTTTTTCATACATGATAACTGTGTTGTCAAGGAAGAGTCAAAGTACTTGACAGAAGTCAGTTCTCTAATGTTCTGAGATGTTATGTAGTGTTTAAGCCTCTCCTTGTGTTGTTCCATGTGCATGTCTAATTTCTTGCTCCAAGCTTTAGTTTCTTTGAAAGAGGAGCCATCTTTGTCCTGTACCTAGTATCTGTAGAGCCTGCCGAAAAGTTAAACTAGATCTTTCATGGTAAACCATTTAATATGTCATCTTTCTTCTGTGTCATAATAAATCACATAAAAAATCAGGATAATTCTTGGTGTATCAACAGCAGTATTGTAAGTAATACAACAAGGTAATAATTGTACTGTGCTCCATGTTTCTGAAGCCAAGAATGCAGATTAGACATGTATCAGTCAGAGACAGTCCAGTATACCAAATCATGTTTTGCTGACAAAAAGGGCATAGTTGAGCTGTAAATGCTGCTTCATCATCTTTGGCAGCCTGAAATTTCAGACACTTGTAACCAAAGGATACTAACAGTGCATTCTCAGTGGTGATCTGTTCTCAGCTAGAAACACCAAAATACTTTCTTTGAGGCGCTGGAACATTCCTGTTTTGTAGCCAAACCTTACTTAAATTGCAAGCTGAAAATGGGTACTGTGTTAAGATTTTATACATGTATTCTTCATTTTCTGTTTTTGAAGCCAGATGAAAAATCTGAAGGAGACTATGATAGTGATCTGTATTCAGCTTGGGGTATATGACCCATAAGAATTGCTGTCTCCTAATAGGCTGCAAAGCTTAAATCAACTAACTTGCAGGAAACTTGATTCCACATCCTATTGAGGAAAACATTATTTTTCAAGCTATGTAATGAAATTCAGAATGGTTGGAACCAACTAAAAGGAAAAGGTCCTAATTTAGCTGAATTTGAAAGTGCAAGACTGGTACCAAAATGTTTGGTCAGTAACATGTTTTGATGGTTTCTACCATCCTGACGCAACAAGTAGCTAGCAAAACCAAAAACACAACCACCTAACCCAAAAGCTCTGGGCTGGGGGTAGTTTTTCTCTCCCCTTTGTAGATCAACCCTCTTGTAAAGGTCACTTTATTGCTTACAACACCTCTTTATGTTGTGTGGCATGCACCTCTTTGCAGATTTGTCAAATAAAAAAGCACAGCAATACAGCTGTTGAAAACTGTGCAGTGTAGGGATGATGCTAATTCCCAAGCCTTTCTGCCTTAGTCAGTTCTTTAGTTGGAATACACTTGGTATATGCTCCATGGAAGAATTGCCTATGGAGGTGTTACAAAAATATTCCTAGCAAAGAGGCGCTGTGTCAGAAATAAAACACAGACAATAAAGTTTTACATCATGGTCAGAAATGAGCATAAGAGAACTCCTGATCTGTTTTTTACTATATTATCTGTTAGTGTATCTGGTCCTTAAGCATCTCTAATTATAAGTTGAAGTTTTTTATTAACTAATTAGTTTAGCTGTTGCAAAAGGGAAGAAGGCTCTTTCCAGGCCTGTGCCTACTCAAAATCTGGAATGTGAGTTTTTCCTCTAAATTACAATTTTTAATTATAGTTTAATTAAAGTTCTAGCAAACTCTCATAATGATTTTCTGAAGTAACATGATGTAAGATTGTAAGGACCCCTAATTTGCAAGACTTTGTTTTCGGCTTGTCTGTGTTTAGAATGCTGTCAGCAGTAATTCAGCTTTATACTTTTACAAGGACCTTGAAAGTCTTAGTTTTGTCTGTTGCGAGAATCTTAAGTATTATGAGTAAGGGGACTGTTAATAAGCAACACCTTGCACATTTTGGAGTAATTTACATATGAAATCCTTTACATGCTTTTGGTTTTGGGGTTTTATTGGCTTTGTATTTTGTTTTTTAAATTTTCCTCAGAATAAATATAATTTCTTTAGGGGAAAAAAGGTTCATACACTTAGCTCTTACCTTTCATTGTATATCACTGAGTTTGTTCCTTACACATCATTCTGTGCTTTATGTTGTTACAGATTAAATCTGTATTTGCATTGATATTTTTATCCCTTTTACCTGTGGAGTTTGAAAATAACCTTCCAAGAAAATGTTTTTATACCATATGGATAGAATATATGCATCTTTGGTTTTAAGAGAGCAATAGGATGGCTTACATTTGTTCTCTATGGGACAGGTGCCTGATAATGTTTGAATGGTAAAAAACAGGATAGTGACTAACAAGTGGGAGATTTTGGGGTGCTGTAGTAAGTCCAGCTAATAGCAAGGAGCTTCTGCTCTAACCTTCCTGTGGAAAAAAAAGAAAAAACTATTGAAATAGCTATTTGAAATATAAAGAAATAGAACGATTATTTTATTTTAAAATGGCTAGTTAAAATATTTAGCCAAGGAAAATAACCAAATTTTGGTTAAAAAGCTGATTAAAGAGAATACTACAGTAGCACAACTGGGAAATGATAATTCCAGGCTGATCAGCTAAGAGAAATTAATAAATTTGAAAATGCAAAACTGGTGAAATTTTCAGCAGCAAATGAAACCTGTGTGTGAAGAAAATCAGAAGCTGGTAGTGATTATTGTAGGGTATAACAAAAATATTTCCAAGTCAATGGGTGCTTACATTATGTTTTTTTGGAACATTTTAATTTTTTTTATTATAGTAAAAAAATAAAGTTATACACAGCAGCCATGGGAAACTAGCAACAAACTGTAACTCTTAAGACTGCTGCCTTGTCACTGGCATTTCAGAATCTGTTAAACCTATTTCTTTTTACTCTGAGAGCTCTGTTCCAATTTTTTTTCTTCCTTACTGTCTTTCTTTGCTTCTCTTAGGTTCGCAAATTTGTGGCCAAGGACAGTGCAGGGCTTCGTATCCGTAGCCACCCTTCCCTTCAGAGTGAGCAGATAGGCATAGTGAAAGTCAATGGATCCATCACTTTCATTGACGAGGTAATCCATAAGACATTTCTCTTGAAAATTGGGCTAAGATGTAAAGGTAATTCATGCAAATAATGGGTTTTTTTCCATGTTTAGATGTTGACATATACAACTTAAGACCATAAATTGCAAAAATCTAAATTTACTCATTTCGTTTTTCAAGCTGTCATTTCCTTTAATTTGCTTACTTCAAAACCTGTGTAACAAACATTTGAGACTGATAAAAGGAAAGAAAATTTCCAGAGTTCATCTTACAATAATACCTTTTAAGATTTAGCTTTTCGCTACTTACTATTTCAACTCTACACAAAAATTCAGATGCAAATGTCCTTTTCATTAGATCTGTTACTTAGAGATCTGAAAGATCACTACTAGTGTGTTAGACTGCTGTGCATGTATTTTTCTTACAATATAACTTCGTATGTTAGGAATATTTTTGTGATTAACCAAGTCATACTAGCAATGGAAAAATGGGAAGTGGGGGATTTATAAAGCTTATTAAGGCTTGACTTTCTTTCCTCTTTTATTTCAAAGCAATTCTTATTACTGCATGATCCAATTTAAATTTATCTTCACACCTTGACTTATAAAAAGATAAGCTTCTCCATTGCTTTGGAATTCTGATTTTGTCAATATTCCTCTTTACCTCTGCTTATGTTGTATCAGCATTGTAAGAATCATTGCTTCTTTGCTGCTATTGTCTGCCTGAAGTCTATTAATCCTTGCTAGCTACAGAACAGTTACAGGAGGGCATGGCTCGTTCTTGTTGCTTGTTTCCCATAGATCCACAATGATGATGGTGTTTGGCTGAGGCTGAATGATGAAACAATAAAGAAGTATGTTCCAAACATGAATGGTTACACTGAAGCCTGGTGTCTGTCTTTTAACCAACATCTTGGCAAGAGCCTTCTGGTACCTGTTGACGTAAGTAAAAGGTGCCTTTGAAAAATATCCAAAAGTACACTCTATCCTCATTACAAGACTTTCTTTAATTAAGGCTGCAAAAAGTCCTGAGGTAAACGATATTTTAATTATTTAATACAACTTAATACATGTTGGCATTTTGGAGGGCTGCTGTGTAATGAGGGTGGAGTGTAGAAATGTATGAGTCTTTTTATCTTGAATCCTCTTCTCCTAGAAGAGAAACAGAAGTGCAAGGACTGCTGAAATAAAAGCAGAATAGTATTAGATTGTGGTCTACACCAGGTGTTTCTTAAGCTAGATAGCATTGCCTGTGAAGTGGTCTACTGGTGCCCTGATTTCAGAAGAGGCTTGCAGCCTACAGTGAATCTATGTAATTGTTGCTTTTTAAAAAAAACCAACCAACCCAAAAGTTCTTTAGGCTCTTGGCTTTGTGGATGTCTATTGTGAGTTTTATACCTGAATCTTTAAGTTATCACTTCATTAGCTAATCAAGGAATCCCATAGCCTCAAGACCATTGAATTTATAATAAGAGTAAACTTAATTTATTTAAATAGCTTTAATGGTGATCATAATCACTACAGTTAAAGGTTACACCTTTTCTGGAAACCAATTACACTTTTTTGAAAAATGTGAAAGACAAAAAAGGAAAAGCTCTCTTAGCTAAACCGTGTTTCTCAAATGATGCATGAAAGTGCAGGCCTTTCTGGCTCATCTGTTTTCGTGCATTCCCCTGAGTGGACAGTACCTTATTTTCTTCTGGGCAGAATGTATGAGTCAGATCTAATTGATACTGCTATTTAGATTTGATTTGATTTGATTTGTCATCTTATCTGAGCAATCTGCTGCTGCAATTAAGGATAGTTGAGAAATATTTCATTAAATTAAACACTGCAACCAGTAATATTATGCTCTTCATATTTTTTGGTTATAGAAGAACTGAGACATCCCCAGTTCCAGTGAAATTGGGCTATTTGCTAGGAGCTAAATCTGGAAATTCATAACACCCTGTGGCTGTTCTGCCAAACACTGTTACATGATGTGAATAGATCTTGTCTACAAATTATTTGTTGATATGTTTCTATTTGTAGATTTCTTTCAACAGAATCCTTGTTTGGGAAATTATTTTAATTTTGGAGTTGGGAAGCAGATTATTTCTGTACTCAGAAATCAGTCACTCAAATATGCCTGTCATCAATGGGTTTTTGGACTGTTGTAGAATATATGAAAACATGGAAAAAATTAAGCTTTGTTTAAAATTTTTCCTGTATTTTTTGCCTTCAAAATTCGTTGCCATTAGAAAATTGCTATATTGTACTTCCATGAAATATTAAGAGTTCTGTGCAGTAATTGAATTTTACCAGTTCACCCATGGTAAAAGTGAATTCATCTTGATTAAGTAACTAACTTCAGTAAATATTTTATGTCTAGACAGGTATTATAGTCTCGTAGATTTTTCTTAGTTGTGTGGGTTTTTGTGGGTTTTTTTTCGTTTAGCTATCTTCAATACCTTTTTACTTGTTTGAGGGAATATTTTTGAGCTCAGCAGTTGTCTGTGATTAGCAAGAACTTAGTGCTTGGCATATTTCATACAGCTCTGCTTTACATGTAGTTCTAGGGAAGAGCATATGCTGTGCTCCTTGAGAGAAGCCTGGAAAAAAAATGTATGCCATGAATAACTGAATGTTCAACCTTGACAAAATAATTTTGAGAATTCAGATTTCATGTGAATAAGGAGGTCATGTACAATCAAATGTGAAAAACAACATTCAGTTTTCAGACATTTTGTTCTCTGTTCTTTCAGATGAAAGATTCTCTCTTGGTTTTGGGGGTTGTTAAACACTTTCGTGAATTAGTTTTGTTGCCACTTAGACTGTTATGAGCTGTTAAGATATGCTTAATTATCTTTTAGTTAGCCAATCACACGTCTTGACTGACACAAGTTTAAAGTCACATGCTTTCTTAGCTTCTGCTCTGTGAGTGGCAGCCAACATAGCTAAAGGGTTATGAGAGAAACTCTTACAACAATGCAGGCATGTGCAAGAAATGTGTTTTGAGCTACTTTTAGAAAAGTTTCCTTGCATGGCTCTCATTTTCAGATTTTTAAGAGGAGTTAGCATGTCCTGAAGCTATTTGATTTCATTTTGACAGTTATATAAGCAGTAGGATTTGTTGGTTTGATTTATAATAATAAGAGAAAAAATGAAAAAAAATATAGTTCTCTAACACTTTATTTCTTAAAGGTGACAATACATAAGGTTCAGCCTTCACTTTTGAAGGCTGCCTTAAGTCTTTACAGCATGCTAGTCTAGCATATACTTCTTTCTTACTAGGTACTTCCTTTGCACAGATATTGCTTTCTTGTTAGGAAGTTTTAAAATCTGTATGGTGATTACGAGGTTGAAAATATTTCAAATTATTATTATATGATCTTTTTTTCTCTGAATTGTCCAAAAAAGGACTGTTCGTAAGTTGTTAAATTTGATTTTTGCAGTTGTCTAGAGATGAATGACTTGCGTCAAAAAGGATATTCAATTAAGTAATAAATGCCAAAGTTTTGTTAGATTAAATTGTGATATAATTCATACCTGCTCAATCCTATTGATCCTGGGTAGCTGAATGACATGATGAGTAGAATGCAATAGAAAAAACTGTGATTGTGTGAGGTTTTTTGGACCCAAGCTGTTCAATCAGTTTTGGCTTAAAAGGAAGATTGGAGAAAGTCTCTTGTGTGACTGAAATGCAAAGGGAAAATCAAATGCCTGAGCTAGGCCATGTATTCCCTGTTCCAATAGATGTCATATTACTTCTATTAGACCCCATTTTCTATTTAACTCTGTTGAGTGGGCAGACTGGGCAGACATGTCATCTCCAATTACATGCTTTCTTGTGTTTAAATATACAGGCTTTTTGTAATCAATCCCTTAAGTAAATAAAATTCCTTAGTACATTTTGGAAAATATGTAAAAAGTTTTTAATAAAAGTTTTAGTTATTCTGTTTCTTCATTGTATTATAGAACAGTGAGCAGATGAAAAACAGTAGAGATTCTCAGCAGTGTTATGATCTCTTTTCATCTTGATGTATATTTTCTATCTTCATTTTATGTATGTTTATTAGCATTAACTAGGTATTTTATGATAAAGCAAATGCTGAATATTGTGGATCTCATAAATGCACTTTCTGTATTTTTATTAGCGCTATTATATTTGAAGATAAATTATCGTAGGAAAGGAGAGATCCACAGTAGTTACCAGTGTTCTATTTATTTGAGCTGTGGTCATTTACCTTCTTAGAAGGTCTTCAGCTCTTCTTCTGTTGCTCTTGTCTTTTCATAAGGAACTGCTTTACAGCCCCTAATCTAAAATTGTGCATCCAGTCCATTGTAGATAATTATGTGATTGTGAGTGTAATAGATTGTGATTTTTGAATAAGCTGTTTCCATCTCTGGTAGTTATTTTTCCTTCAATCTTACAGTATTCAGGTATCTGTTTTTGAAAAAATACCAGACAGTTACTTATTCATGCTTCTGCATAATGCTTAGTAGAAAGGAACATATGATACGAAATATTGCACACTAGGAAGAAATAGAAAATCATCTTGGTCAGACTCTGGAATTTGTCTTTTAAAAAATCACATTCTGAGTTGTCACTACTTCATTTTAGATTTTAAATTTTATAAGAAGGAATATTTACCCTGATGTCCAGCTACAATATTACATTCCCCAGCCAGCACAGGTAATCAAGGATTGTGAATCTGCAAGTTTTTCAAACCATTATTGCAATGGAAGAAAGAATCAAAATTAGTATGTAGGCTCCAGTGCTTGATCACAGAACTTCAGAAAGCTGAATGTTCTGTGGAAACACTGAAGGACATTGACAAAAATTTCTACCATTGTTTTAAGCATGATGGAAAGCAATTGAGGAGTAAGGCTATTTTGGATAAAATATCAATGTGGCTGTTTATTAAGCCTTAGTTTTGAAAAATAATAACTGAGGTTGTAAATGCTTCCTAATGGACCAGTGATATTTTGTGGCAAAATAAATTAATTTTTTTAATCTCTGAAACTTTAAATTTATTGGGAAAAGTATGAGCTTCTAAAATTATTTTTAGATCTTGGAAGGTGATGTCTTGAAGGAAAGTATTAAATAAATCTACAGATGATAGCATAAAGGCTAAATTCAAAGCTTCTATCTAGTAGTTTCTTCAGAATGAAAACTTAGTTCTCAAATAGATGCCTGATTTATTCATCTAAACTGGTATAGTGTTATAATAGGCAAGAAAATCTCAAGTTCACAGAGCAAAGGAGAGCTTCTAGTTTGATCTTCTTGATGTTTCTAAGCCAGCATGGTCCCACTTCACTGCTATTGGTTTCCCTTGTGTGTTTTACACATAGAGCTCTATTATGTGGAAAAATAGATCTCTGAAATTATAGCTAAATATTTTAAGTATGGACGGTCTATGTTTCTCAGGGGCAGTTCATCAGAAAAAAGGAGATATGCTGCAAAGTAATAGAATCAGGCAGTTGATTTAGGTTGGATACCTATGGAGTACACTCATTTAAGCACATGTAGGCTTTTTATAGTTGCCATAGTTTTATGCCAAGTTGATAAACTTTTCCTTTGCTAATCTTCCTATCTGAGACCCTCCTCATCTTCCCCAGTGCCCCAGAGCATATAGCACTAGTTCATGGTTACCTCCTTCAGTTCTGGGTAAAGGTACTCAATTCTAAAGAAATGCTGGTGTTGTGACAATTTCCCTCTCTTTGTCAAAATGGCAGATCATTTGCATTGTTGAAACGTAATGTTTGCAAGCAGTATATAGTAGATGACTTGCTTCTATCATGTGATAAAAGTGTAGATTTGCTTACTTTTAACGTGTTAGTGCTTTTTCAAGGAATACAGATGAAGCATGCCAAGGGTGTTTTGTACTTGTTTCTGCCTGAACGGATTTACTGTCTTAGCTACTGTTAAATTTTAGTGTGGCTGCTGAACAGGGATTTAATTTGGTTCCCATATCAGGATGGGATACGAAATGAGATTTTGATATTTCGGTTCATACAGATGAAATGGATGCTTTGTCAAAGGGATTCCATCATAAATACGATTGTTACTACTGCTGTGTGTATATTATTCTTTCATTTGACAGAAACAGTGAAAATTTCTTTGAAATTAGTAAGATGTTATGTGGGAGGAAAACTTAGGCAGAACAGCAGTGCTTATTTCTATAGTGTGGGCAATTGGTTTTAAAATTAGTGATGCCTCTCTGACAGCTATATTTGGTTTACAATTTGTCATAACAAACTAGTTAATGCATTGTATGTTTTACAAAACTAATGGAATCTTAGCAATTGCTCTCCATATAGTACTGAAATTTTTGGCTCCAGTAAAAAGTACGATTTTGATGTGCAAACTGGTGAAATCATTCTGTGCAAGTGAACTCCTTTCAGCTACAGTGAGCTTTGCCCTTCTGCATCTCTTTGGTTCTGACTGGGTGACTAAAATTCTGTGTGCACTTGTCCTGCACTTCTTGAAATCATCTTTCAGAACAGGAGACTGTCTCTATAGAAAACTGGTTTGTGATGGGACCAGATACCATTCCTTTGTAACAGAAATATGAGATTTTTCTGTGTCTGAAGTCTCAAGCTTTTTAAGAGATGTCTTGGCTCTTAATTTCAGTAAATGGCATGACACACTACATCCATTTTGAGCTTTTGACATACTAAACTGTTTCTGTGTAATGGATGATTTGCCATGGTGAGCAATGGACTCAGGTGACTTGATTAGAAAAACAAAACTTTCCCCTTTTGCAAAACACTCTACCAGTAAATTTACTTGAGGAGAAACTTTGCATTATACTACCTTGAGCTTCTTCCTCCAATATTTCTTTGTTCCCATTTCTTTGTTGATATATGTCTCTTTTTTTCAAACTTTGTTGCTCAGAATGTCTTTAATGCTAGCCAAGGAGTAAGGGATTTGGACTTTTTTTCATGGACTTCCAAAGCTTTACCCCCTAAGGTGAGTTAAATTACAGGAACAGTAACACTGTATCTCATGTTTTCAGAATGCAACTTATGACTCAACTTTATGCTAAATATTCTTTGAAGTCTGTTTTACTGTGAATTATTTTTATAGGAAATAGCAATTTGCATTCAGTGCTGTATCTGTGTCTCTTTCTTCTAAAATGAGAAAAAAATACCAGGGCAGATTATTTTTATTAATTCATGAGTAGGACTCTCCTTTTTTAACAAACCAAATTAGAAATTCAGAGAGGTGGCCTTGTAACATAACAAAGCCTTTCATTCTCCCTTAGAGCAGAATTTACTGGTAAATATTTTTCTGTTATTGGAGGCTCCACATAAAGATGTGGCATCTAATAAGATGATATTTGTATGAGTAAGCCACCACACAGATATTTAATAAATATTCTGATGATTCTTAATGTGTTTTTTAATTATTTAATTCTAGGAACATGATATGTTATGTACAGTTAAGCTGTTTAAATTGACTGTAGAAGTGTTTGTCTGAATATCAGTTCTGTAATGTTTTGAGATGGATTTTTTTTTTGTATGAACTTTGTAATGAAGATGATAATGTGTAATACATTTTGGTCTAGAGATTTTAAAACTTTTTTGTCCACTGGTTGTTTTTCCCAGAATGGCAGACTTCATTATGTTAAGATCTAAACTATGTTTAAATTGTCTCTTTTTTTTCCTCAAACCAGTTTACCTCAGCTTGCATTAACTTACTTTGTAAGTTACATATTTACATAATAGAATCATTTTTGTATAAAGACTTCTTGAAAAAAACTGCTGTATTAGTCTGGACACAGTGCACAGACTTCCATACCAAAAAAAGCTGAAAACATGATAACTAAAGAGATCAGAGGACATTTGTATTCATTTAAAAGTAAATAACATAACCAGAAGTTTGGTTTAAATCTGACAAAGAAAGTATTCTTTCTCACAGGAGGAAGTGAATGAACTCTTGGAAGGTGTTTTTGTAGGAGATTGTCAAGGCAGAAAGTATCAGCATATTCAGAAGAAATTATATTTTGAGACATCAGATTGATAAATAGACAGTAAAGAAAATAGGGTAGGCCCTGTAAAGGGACAGACCACTAGTAAAGATTTTTATGCTGCTTCTAAAGAGCATCTCCTGTTGCTGAACACAGTAGATTGAGGTGAACCACTGGCTTCATCCAGCAGGACATTATGTGGTCTGTAACTTTCAAATGTTCCTTTGAAAGTACCTATGACTTTCAGTATAATGGAACTTGCACCTGCTTCTTACTTGCATTCTTCTGAAATAAATGCACATTTGTTACTCCCATCCTTCATGGTTTTTTGTACAAAAGCCTTTCAGTTAAGTTGTTGCTGGCTGAAAAATATATGCTAATTTTTCTCTTCTTTTAGTAACTACAACTTTTTTTAGTAAGAAATTCAAATTGTTTTCTTCAGGTTTGGATATATATTTCATCAGCAAATAGTACAAAATAATATTGAATTCCCTTTCCATAGCCCCAGACTTTTAACAAAATTTGACAAATAGAGCAGGAGGAATGAATGTGTATCCTGAGAAATGTCAGTGAGGATGAAGGTTTAATGAAAGCAGTTAGTTTAAATAATTTGTATCTGATGTTAGATATGAGCTATTTTATATAAATGATTACGTTTATACCACTTTTGCTTGAGGAATAATGTTAGGAGTAATTCAATTAATATGCAATTTAGTAGTAGTTTGTTGTTCAGCACTGCACACTAAAATTAGCAATGTAACTAGGATCTCCTTTAGTTTTGACATTTACCTTTTGTCATCTTGAAGTAAGTATTTCTTATCTCAGTAGTTTAAAGGTGGTATTAATAGGTTTTATTCTGTTCTGTTTTGCCTTTTTTTTAATTTCTCAGGAATCTAGGTCTAATGCTGATGATTTTTTCAAAGACCTAAATTCACACTGCCCACAGGAAGCAGTGATGCAAGAACAAGACATGCCATTCCTTCGAGGTGGACCTGGAGTGTACAAGGTAGTGAAGACTGGCCCATCAGGTCACAACATCAGAAGCTGCCCTAACCTTAGAGGTATCCCAATTGGAATGTTAGTTCTGGGAAACAAAGTCAAGGCAGTGGGCGAGGTATGGATCCTTGTAGCTTCAGTTCATGTCTTCATAGATACCAGTATATAACAGTAGTAACCACAGCAAAAGAATCTGCCTCTGTCCAGGTTTGCTTTTCCCCTCTTCATGCTATATACTGGCCTTTGAACTTGGTTTATGCTAGCAGTACTAATGCAGTCATGTCTCTTGCCTTTTTGCATTGATTGGAATAATGTTAAAATTGCACTGCAGTTACATGTGCTTGCTTATGTATTTCTGTTACAGTGTTCCTTACAAAATTGTGTTTCTTGATCTACTTTTTTGTCCTATTCTTTGAAAGAATTATTTTTCATGATAAACTGTTTACCTAGGACCTAACCATTTAACAAGTTCCTGTTTCTCTTTACTGATTGTATTAATTTGTTTAGTTGCTGAACTATTGTTATTGTTCTGGATTGTCCAGTTGCGATGTTTTATGGTTAAGAAGGGCTTAAGGATGAAGTGTGTCATGCTATTTCCTAAATATAATATCAGGAACAAAATTAATACTCATAAAAACCTTTCATGTATATCTTGGTATTATAATTCTCCTGTTGCCACCGTTGATTAGTAGGTATATCTTGGTGACTATTTCCCTCAAGTTTTTATTTAGGCTTATGTGGATTTTCTGAAGTTGTGGTGTTGGTGTTTTGCTTCTTCTGAACATGAATAGGTCTAAAATCTTTGGAATTACTCCTAAATGTAAATATACTATAAATAGGTTTGGTACTTCAGTCTGCCTCAGCCTGTGGCCTTAATTTAAGAAACTGGGGGTTTTTTTTATTACTTTGTAATAGAAGATTGAAATTTAATGTGTTTTCCAGGTACTATAAGTAGTTGCTGAATTGTACTACTGAATTTTTTGAAAAGTCAATAAATTCTGCTTTTTTATGTGTGTGCATCAGGTGACTAATTCAGAAGGTACGTGGGTGCAAATGGATAAGAACAGCATGGTAGAGTTCTGTGAAAGTGATGAAGGCGAGGCATGGTCATTAGCTAGAGACAGAGGTGGAAACCAGTACCTTCGACATGAAGATGGCAAGTGGTTGTTTTCTTTTATTTTTATAAATTAAGTTTAAAAAATAAGCAATCTAAACAGGAGAAATAAAGAAGTATCTGAGTTTTGAGCAGGTATAACATTAGCTTATATATTTTCATTTGAGTTACATTGCACAGTCACTTAAAAGTTGTTTATAAACAGCTTTAAATGATTTTAAAAAAACAGTCAAAATATTTCTGTATTCTTCTGTACCAGTTATGGTTATGGACATTAATTTTAACCATCTTTTTTCTTTTAGCTCTGGGATTGATTTTTCTGTATCTGTTTTCCAAAAGGTGTCTTTATGAAAGCCTTTGACCTCAGCAGTCATGTTCTGCTTGTGTTTTTAGGTCACACTTACTGTTCATTTTACCAGACTCTGCCATTTTTTCTTTGACGTTTGGTGCTGAAATTAATTTCACACATAGATACTCTAACAATTATCATCACATTACTGTATTAGAACAAAGCAATTCCTTGCTAATACATAAGTATTTCCTGTAGACTGTTGTGGCTTGACTTTCAGATATAAAACCTTCTGCAAACTAGGGAAATAGAGAAAAGTTTTTTATTAAGTATATAAATGTCTACATAATACTTCAAACACTCCTTTAGAAGTCATAGCTTTTCTAATTTTAGTTGTCTGATAATGTCAAGTTCTGAGGTGCTCAAAGAGCCCAAGTAGATTCCATAAACTAAATAATTGTGAATTGTAACAGTACCTTATTGCTGAAAGCACAGGTATTCAATAACAGGGTTGATAAATTGATTATTTTCTACTTTTATACAGGGTTGTTTGCTTTTCCAGTAGAAAATAATTCATCTGAAATTAACACATTAAACAGTGTGCAAAAATTTCCATTCCAGTGTGCTTATTTTGAGAAATACATTTAAAGGAACTTGACAGTATTTTGCATTTTTAAATAGTCTTTTCATCTTCAGTATTTGACATATTACTTCATCTTGTCTTAAAGTATATGTCTCAAAGTATATGTGTGCTCTAAGAAAGAATTCACAAATCAGGAAGACTTTAAACAAGATCCTTGTTTGAAGATGTGTCTTTGGATTTTTGATGCTTAGGCACTGTTATTGAAAGGCATTTGTTATATAGCATTGCTCTCACAGATAAAGAGAAATACAAGCTCCAGGCTTTGAGCTTGCTGTGTAGTGGGATTTCTGCAATACAGCTCACAGAAATACCATCTCAGAAACTTTTTTATATGAATCCCATGCCTCAATATACCAGTTGTTAATCTTTTCTAGATGAGTCTCTTTTTACAGGTAGAGTGAAGATGGATGTCTCTTGTGCATCTAGCTAAAGCAGTTTAAGCACTTACCAGTGCAATTACTGAAAATTATAATTTTAAACCTGTTCTAGGTTCTTAGTCCACCTCAGTGCCGTGTAAAATTTCATGCCCTTAAGCCATATCTGAAAGTTATTTTAAACTGATTGGTTTTATTTGCAATGTAATTATTTGAAAATAATTTATTATCAGTTTCAATGCTTTTGCTAATGGGAAATAATAAGGATCTGCAAGTGCTCTAGCTAGATTTGCAAATGTCCATTTTTTTATCCATGAATAGCACCATCTTTCACATTACATTCATATTTTCATTATTTAGTAAAATTATAATTAAAATCTCATAATGAAGTAGGGTTTCTGTCAGAGACAAGGCAGAAGTCTGAATAGCTACGTCTGTAGACAGGTATACAGTTAAAGTACTACAGGAAGATCTGGAGTGGCCTCTGACTGAAAAAAATCTAGATCCTTTCTTTTATAAGCTGACTTTAAGTTTCCAGCTTTCTCCCTCATTTGTTTTTAACTTGAATATATTATGTGAAGTATGTACTCTGAAATGTAGTTTTGTCCTAAAATGCAATTTTTTAAAAATTACTTTTTGAACAGTTGTGATTTTTTTTATTTATTCCATGTTAATTTTAGTACCTTGACAAGAAAAAAAAAAAAACTTAACTTGCTAGCTCAAGCTTTTAAACCTGCATTTGGGATATTTCTTCTGAATACTTTCATATATATCGTCAGTTGGAATGGTATTTTTGACCACATTAAGTCAGTAGTTTCTCTGTAAATCTAAATAGTCAAGTGGATTCTGTCTCATTTATTTTAATTCTACTGTTGTTTTGAATATTATTAAATACTTCAGATTGGTTTGGGTTAGAGGTTGCTTTATTGTCATACAGAAAGTAAAATTATAGTACTCATTTACAGATAAAAATAAATCTGTTGGGAAAAAACACCTTGTGTTCCATGAACTATTGGAGGTAGCCACAATTAAATGTTTAATTGGCTCCGAGTTTGTCACTCTGAAAACCATCGTTTCTTCACCTTGCTTTGTCAAAGGAATTTTAACAATTGCTGTCCAAAGAATAAACTCTGTTGAATGATGTTACAAGGAAAAAAAAAAAATCAAATAATGGCATAGCTTGCAACGACTCAAACAAAAAACAGTCTGCATAGTATTAAGTCCTCTGTCTTAATATTTTTAGAGCATGAGTTCTGAAGAACAAATGTGGGTTTTTTGGAGGAGTATTTAGTGAAGAGGAAGAGTGCTATCAGTGGAAATAAATATTACCCTTTTGCTTTGTGACTCACCTTTCTGATGTAAAGCCGTTACTGAGAGGTCTAACCCCCAAGTGATGTGGTGTTTTTTACAGAGCAAGTCCTTCTAGATCAAAATGTGCAGACTCCTCCCCCAAGTCCTTTTTCAATACAAGCTTTCAGTAAGGGGACAAGCTGTAGTAATGGACAAGGGTTTGATTATGGCCTTGGAAATAACAAAGGTATGTTTTTAAACTCATATTTTTTAAAAGTTATGTTTATCTTAACTTTGCTTTTTATTACTCATTTTCTGCTTTTTAAGGCACCACAGGCCCTCTCCAAAGCAGTAGTATAATGACTGGCAAAGTGTTAAAACTGCTTTTTTCTCTGCTTTAGTTTCACTCAGTCTGAGTATTCTGTATGAAAAGGATCAGCGAAGATTTGGAAGTTAGTTTCTGCAGTGATAGGCACAAAACTGAAATGCTGAAACGAAAAATACATGTACAACAAGATTAGAAAACTGATTTAGAAAGCACATGGTTTTGAACGTCCAGAAACATTTGTCATCTGTCTTGACAATTTTTAAGTGCCTTTAATGGGTTGACAAGATAAAAAATGCCATTTAAAATTTGTTGTGAAATCAAAAAAAGTTGTAAAACTGAAGTTACCTTTCAGTCACATGGATACCAGTTACAACTGCTGGTAAATAAATAAAATTTAGTTTCTTTTACTGATATAAAATAATTGTTTTCTTTTAATCATGGTTTATTTTTTTGGCAAGATCTAAACACATATGTAAAAGCCATCAAAATGAACTCAAGCTATGTGTCTTCTGTTAATTTCTTTGTTAGTTCCAGCAGATTTAATAATATAGAAGGGACTTTCTTTTAGACTCTTGAGAAATATTCTTGAAACATGGAGCTCTATCATTGTATTATTACATTGCTATAGCCTATGCCACTACAAATAGCGGCCTAAGGTGTGCTGTGTGTTTTTTAGCACCAGCATATATTTCTTGGTATCCTAAATAAAATAACTTAAAACTTACTTTAAAGGAGAGGAGATTAGGAAAATAATTATTCCTAAATAGTCTAGTCTGTTAATGTCGCAACATGAAATAGTTCTGTATAATTTTACAGTGGTTTACTGTGTAGAGAGGGTTCATACATGTCTGTGCATTGTTATAGGAAACCCTCTTTTTGGACAAAGGCTGGATAAGTTGAAACACTTTCCTTTTGTTTTATAGAGCCTTTTAAACCTTCTTTATCAGTTAATCCATACTCATTTCAGAGTAATGGTGGAATCACAAAAGTGGAAGTATCAAAGATGTGAGACAGCATTACTGCTTGTCTCTCAATGTCAATTGTGTAATAGTGCAGAAATATTATCTGTTCTTTTTTCTGCAGAAACATAATAAGACAACAATTTTTTTCTTCTGTGTTGTCCAAAGATAAAATCTTAGAGATAAATGTGCTATGTTAACAAGCATCCTGACTTCTGAAGACATCATGATTCTTTTTACTACATCTTCGAAACTACAAGCAGTTTCGAAGGTGTTTCTTTGGGATAATACAGTTACAAAATGTGTGGAAGCTACTCCTGGCATTGAATTCCATACTATTTTAAATGCATTATTTTCTCAAGATACCCTCAAGCTGTGATGTTTAGAGTGAATGAACAACTCAGCTACATGACTTCATTCAGTCTGTGTACTGTATGTACTTCTGAATTACCTAAAATGGAGAGTTGTTGGCAACTATATTGATAGAATAATGGTCTTACTTTCCCAAAAATAGAATTCTTCAGCTGTACCATTACTTTATATGCAGTCTTGCTGTATTCTCAGGTCTAAGAAGCACTGAGTTTTGTGAAAAATAAAAAATGGAAGGCACAGGCACTATCTCTTGGGGGAATTGCTGAAGGAAGCATTTCTTTTGGAGGGGCTTGTATGTTAAAATTGCTTCCATAGGAATGCCCTATGGTGAAAATTCAGTCCCATCCAAGAGTGTTTCAAAATTACTGATCAAATGTAAATATCCCCAGAATAGGTGTGTAGTTCTATAGTAGGCAACAGAGTTTCCTACTATAAAACCGTTAATTTTAGGTTTACAGTAATACCTGAAGGAAAGAAGACTTGACTATGTCTTAGCTAAGAAGACTTAGCTATGTCTTCTCTCTTCCAGCTTTCTATGCTACAGGCAAGTTTATAATATTCCTCATGATTGGCCCTATCCACCTCCATATTTGATTATTGTAGGCAAATGACTTTCAACAACTTCTCAGATATTTTTCCCTTTAGAATAATTACTCATTTTAGGAATTAGGCACATTGCATTTAAGAATAATAGTTTATCAGACATGTAAATCACAGAATGGCTGGGGTTGGAAGGGATCTTAGAGATAACCTAGGTCCAAACCCCCCTAGGCCAGGTTGTTCAATCACTTCTAGGTTTTTAAGGTAGGAATGATTGCTGCTGAAGTACAGATTCCAGTAGTTTTTAGGTATGCTACTTCCAAAACAGTGAAATAAAATTGATTCATTGATTCCTGTAGATGATTTGTTTTAGAAGGGCATTCCAGCTATTTTCTGGTGTTTTTGTCGTCTTACTTTTTAACCCAAAATATCAAGAAAATAAATTCTACCTAGGAGTTCTAAGGTAATAATGGGTTTGATACATCTGCTGGTCTTTCTCTAATTCCTTAAAAAGATCATTGATAATAATCTGAAAATGTTGTAAATTCTGTTAGCTGCTAAAATTGTCTACTAGGTTTTCTACAATGCCATCAGGTCATAGGAATTTGCAGAATAAAGTGACATTGTTAGGATTTGTCTGGTGATGGTTCAAATCAAGAATTTGAGAGACTCTCGGGTGTCTCCTATCTCATATTACTAAGTATACTTCAAGTTACAACATAGTGTGGCCTTCTTACTGGGGCATCATGTATTTCTAATGCTCACATAGAGTTCTTTGAAAATTGGCATTCAGAAATTAAAACTCTTGATTTTAACATGCTAGTTTGTTGAAGGCCTTCATTTGTCTCACAGCAAATGTAGGTAATTCTTCAGAAAACCAGTTCTAATTCTTAAGCGGTACTTAAGGATTTTTTAAATTATCTTCAATCTGACCTCGAAAAACGCATATCAGAATAGTTTTAAAAATATTTGCAGAAATAAGCAAGTATTTGACAAAGCATTGGCACAGAAATACATTTTTCAAAGCCTAAATTACATGTTAGCTTTCCCTTCTCATCAGTTTTTCTAATGTTTTTTTTCTGCATGTACTGTTGCATGTGTGTATTACTGTAAATGCTAGGGATTTCTTTTTTTTCCCTTTGGCTTTTCTTCATTTTTTAGCAAGGCAAATATAAATCTCTATTTTGAAATGTTTAAAATAATTGCAGTAAAATATCCATGAGCTTTAAAAACCAGTAATTTTATTGCCATGCATGGAGTGAGATTTTTATGTTTAGCCACAACTAGAGTTGTATGTGGCTAAATGAGATGTATGAGCTTTCTCTGTTATCGTCATTTAAACTTTGAGTACCATTTTACTCTGCCTTTCTGAAGAATGACAGGTAACAGGTTGTAGTTTTGACTGTTTTACCCACTACAGGTGACCAACTGAGTGCCATACTGAATTCCATTCAGTCACGGCCAAATCTCCCAGCTCCTTCCATCTTTGATCAAGCTGCAAAACCTCCCTCTTCCCTTGTCCACAGTCCATTTGTGTTCGGACAGCCCCCTTCCTTCCAGCAGCCTCAGCCACAGCTTCAGAGTAAGTTTGTCAGCCTTACCTGCCTCATCAGTCCGTTTCTGCAGCTTTGACATTGCTGTTCTCAGTTGCTTACCAGCTACTAATCATCCCACAGTGCACCTTTCTGGTTTTGTTTTTTTAAGTTTTTCATGGTTCAGAAGCATGTGAAGTAATGCTCCTGAAGAAGTATACTTGTTCAACTTTAATTTTTATATTGACAGTATTTTGGGTTTGTATGTGTTCTTTACTGTAGACAAGTCATGACAGTGCATTTCTAATATTTTATGCAACTCTGGTTATAAATAATGCAAATATTTCATACAGTACAAAATAATTCTTTTAACATCAAAAATGCACTGCAGTCAGTACATAGGTATTAACTTCCCTTACTTCCTAAATTTCTATTTTTGTCATTGCTCCTTACTTTAGGGATGTATCTGGACAGTGGGAATAACTTGGCACTACTCATAAGAAATGTTTTGTTAGTTTTCTGTGGGGTACTTGTAGGATTGGCATGGTAATGAAAGTTGGCTTAATGAGGTGATTACCAGCTAACCTGATTAGTGATGGGCTGACATGAAACTGTTTTCATTAATGAAAGCTAAAAGCTCAGCATTCATGATGAATAGCTGATGCTGCACTAAATTCTCTCTTACGTGCAGAGCAGTTACAGCACAGGTCACAGGAACACTCCTTTATGTCTGACTCCCACAAACTTCTCTCTGAGGTGCCTCAGCTCTTTCTTGTTGACCCCCTCAGTCAGTTCACTGTCTGTGTATATGCAGTCCTGCATCTTTCCGGCTCAGTTTAGTGAAGTGACAGTGAAGTCCTTCATGTGAGAACTAGATTAAGATTTCTAATTTACTTTTACGAGGATTGTCAGAAATATTTTGACTGTGATCTTCTTTAGTCCTGGTGGACTTACACTGACGTCCTGAAAGCAGAATGTTCCAAACTCTACTTAGATAAAACAGCTGACTGCCAGTGGCATCAGCACACCCTCATTGAGAATTTGTCAAATATTTATTCTTTCCCATCACTTTTAGGGCTTTTTTTTTCTGTTGTTCAGAGAGGTACAATCAGTTACTCAGCTTTGCATCAAAAGTAACCCTAATAGTCTTATTTCAAATTTCAGTTTATTTGTCCTTTAGCATTTAGACTTATATTGTTTGTAAACAAAAGAATAATTTTTGACTGCCCAACAAGATCTTACTCAATGGATTTCTCTGTCCAAGCTGTGTAGATAAACTGTTTTCAGTAAGGTGCATCCATGTTTTGTGTTTTAATAAGGATCCAATTCAAATTGAAACCTTTTTTTTGTCAGTTAGTGGGGGAGCATTGGTGGTCTAGCAAATAAAAAAATTATGAAACTGGAAAATTTTTTTTGAATTTGTGTCTGATTTGGGATCTTAGCTTAGTGTAAGGTCTCAACCAATTTGGTCATTTGCCCTTCCAGAAGGGAAAAAATTGCCAACCCAAACTGGCGTACTGGTCACTGACTGTGATTTGAAACAAAGACTTTTTTTAAAAAAAGTTTATTATCCAGTGTCAGGTTTGATTCAGATAATGTAAATTATTCATAAAGGAGAGGAAATATTAGAAAAATATTTTTTGTTTTCACAAAATTTAAGAATTATATGGGAGATTTCATGTTTAAATTTCCTTAGACTTTTGCAAACCTGTTCATCCTCCATTTGCAAGTTCATCCAAATTCAACATATAGTCAGGGATGCCTGTGAGACTATATCAATATACTTGTTCATTTAATAATTTTATGCAGTTATATTAAAACTGTAACAGAAACTCATTTTAAGTATGCAATTTTAATTAATTACTTCTAAATCACTTTATAGCCTCCTGTTACCAAACATGTAATTAAAAGTCAAATCCACTGAACAACATATCTTGTCCATATCAAGTCAATTGAATTTTTGCCCTAGACATCCTTAGTTTTAGTATCCGATTATGTGCTCCATTCTTAAATGCAATAAAGTTAGATTTTAAAGTTAAAATAAATGTTTATAGTCAATATACTGTTTTATTAAATGGACTAATGATAATCTAATAGTTGAAGTTGTGCCAGCCTAGATTTCCCTGACTGCAGATGTTGTATACGAAATGCCAATCTTGATTGCAAGTCAGCCTAAATAGTTCAGTCTACTGTTTACATTTTCTGCTCTTCCTCAGATATCTCTATCCTTGGGGAGAAATTTGGTTTGGCATAATTCTGAGGAAATCAAGGTTCCTGTTGAATGCCCTCTAGAATTATTTCCTTAATTTAGATTTTTATAATAGAAAGATAAATCTTGATCTGATATAAACATGCTTTGTGCTGGTGACAGATTATAGTTTTCCTTAGAAGTGTTTGTAGGTAGCTGTTTTTTCAGGACACTTTTCTATCCTTGAGATTTGGTTTGCAAATTCACTTAAGAAAGAAGCATCTTGTCACAACCTTTTATCCTTGAACAGTGTGTCTGGTTATTTTATTTAAGAAATACTGCAGTTTAGGACAGTCATCTCCTGAGATACGATGCTTGAAGAAATAGAACATGTCTCTGTTATTCCTTTCACATCATAAATGAGTTACAACAGCACTCTGTTATATCAAAGAATTTGTTGCAGAAGGGATACTAGAAAAAAAAGGGAAACTCTGTTACTCAGTTTTGTGTTACTTGCTAGAACTCTGTGAAGGGCTGATTGTTGTGTCCTGCTTAATTCCTTTGTTAATTTTCAGACATAGTTATACAAGAGATTGTTTTCTTTTTCACAGGGACAGACAAAATTAAGGTACTCTTGCCATTTATTTTAATTTTTTTGTCAGTCTTGTGTGCAACTAAAAGTTCAGGAAAGGTAGAAGAGCTGGCAAAACATACCTTGGAGTACAGGAGCAGCTGTATTGACTTGGAGCCTCAGCAAGATTTTTTTTTTCCAATAAGATCACAAGTTTGTGTGTTTCTTCCTTGGATATTTGACCAAAACAGACTGTAATTGCTGCAGCCTGCTTATGCTTGCTTCTGAGAAGCTTGTAAGATCATCAGCAACAGATTTGCTTGTTGACTGCAGACTCCCATACCCACAAGATTATTACTGGTTGCTTGATTTATTTGTCAGTGAGCTTTGTTAAAAGCACAGAAGACTCAAATTTCAGTCTGAGTTCTGAGTGTAGGGGAAGTGTGGAAGCCTAGAGGGTCATGGAAGATCTTATTTCTCCACCCTCAGCAATATGTGCTAGGTCGTAAATCTCCTTAGATGTGGCAAGTGTGGGTAACAGGATCTTAGCATGTTGTCCAGCATCAGTTACCAAAATTTGATGATTGGCTATTAAGCTCTGAAGGTAAAGAGGGAAGTGTGAGACTTTGCAGTCACCAGTGTTAGACCTTTATGCCATGTTTCCTCACCCCTGAGTTGATACTGCAAATAAAGAGTGGATTTCTGGGCTAAAAATCTTTGGAGCCCCATGACTTATATGTTAATCTTCCTCCAATGCAGCCTGGCAGCTTGCTTCATGTACTGCTTCCTGGTCTAGATAGAAGCTGCAGTGCTGAGCTGCTTTTCAATACAGTGGCCTGTCAGGCTGCTTCCTTTCCAGCCCATGCTGCAGAGCTGAAGTCCAACCATCCATTCTCAGTTCCTGCCATTCTTGTCAGGAGTTCCTCGATACATCCTTTCAGTATTGTGTGATCAGTTTCTTTTTGGTTTTGTTCCTTTCCTATCTAGATGCTGGTGAAATTGCATTTAGAACCACAGTGCTTCTCTCTGCATTTTCTAAAACTAGAGGGTGCACAAAAGACTAGCACACATATGGAGCACATAAGATGTGCTTCTTAGTAGTGTTTGTAGTAAATTGAAGGGAGAGAATCTTCTCAATCAGGCATGGTGATCTCTTCTGTGTGTGATTTATTCATCGGTTCAACCAATGACAACTGGTCAAATTGGGTTTTTTTAGATATTGAATATTGCCAAGTCATCATTCCTGAAAATTTGAGCTAAATTAAATGATATCTGGTTCTATAGGCAAGGGTACATATGAAACATATATTTGGCCAGGTCGATCCAAAACCATCCTCGGAGGGCTGGTATGGTAAAGGCTGGAGAAAGAATACAAATTGTGTCAGGTGTTTTTTTTAGAACTAATTTCCTCATATCACATCTTCAAAAGCTGTAGTTACAAATTAGAAGAGCATAGAATTCTTTTTTTATCTACCTTTCCGGCACAGGAGCACTTCTTTCAATTAATAGACTTAAGTAGATCAAGTGTTAATGTTCCAAACCCCACCACTGGTATAGAATATTGGTAATACTTTTCTCATTATACCATATTTCAGCTTTTGCTTTAATTCATTCACTCATACCCCTACTTTAACCATACTAAATACATTTTTCTTTTTTAATATTCAAGCTTTTTTTTTTTTTGCTTCAGTGCATTCTTTCATTTGTGGAAAAATAATTTCTAAACAAGTTCTAGTCCTGATGTTAGTATAGCATTTGGCATTTTCAGGAGGTGAAGGATATGTTGATTGCAGTGCTTGAGAAAATTCATCTAACAGCTGTATTGTGTATTGTAGTTTCCATGTCAGTAAAAGTGAGTGAAAAAAAATACTATGTTTTTAAGAGGCAGCCATTGCTTAGGCAGCACAGCAGAGGCAGTTCAGTGCTTTCCTTCATCATGATGCAGAAAAGCAGTGTTATTTCAGAAGGAATTTGAACTCCATTTTCCAGTGACATTTTACATGATTGTTGCAGGGTTTGTTTAAAGGAGACTCGCATGAACCAGTTAGTGGTATGTTTTGCTTCCTAGGTTTCGTCAGAGAAAGTAGGCACAGCTGTTAAAAAACTGCATCCTGCCATTGAATTGCCATATTGGAGACATAAGAGCTGGAGCAATTTCCATGTTGAAGGAAAGAGTGTGACTAAAGGCACACTGTCACATTTTAATGTTTCATGAGACAGCCTTGCCTGCCTCATATTTCAAGTCTTTGTAATCTTTGAGGATGTTTCAGTAAGAGGAAGTCTTGATCAAAATGTTGGTCCCTGAGGCTGTCCAGTTATCCTGGATAAACATAGATTGTCATACTGTTGGACCCACAGTCTCCTTGTGTTGGTAGGAGTACGTCATTCAGCACCAGGTTACAATATTACAACATGTTAGTGTTCTCAGAGACAGAGTGAAAGAATGAAGTATGAATGTACATTCATGAAAGTGGATTTTGTAAAGATTTTCCTTTACTTATTCGTAGAGTGGGATGCTAGTGTATCAAATTGACACTTCTAGGTGTGCTGCTACTGCTTGTAGTGCTTTGCTTTGTGCTTTTAGCATTTGTCTGCCTTTTACCTTTAAAAATAGACTAAGTGACATCCTGTTGCTCAGAAGCTATATAGTTGTTATTGGATCTCTCCAAATCATTTGTAGGCAAAAATGGTGTTATATCTGTGTTAATACAGTGTTGAGAAATTAAGGATTAATTTCTTTTTTAAAGAATGAAATTCTTCAAATGTATGAACACCTTCTCATTGTAGAGTTTCTAGAGCCATAGCTCATTGCATGAGCAGGTATTGCAAGCCTGCATAAGATAGCAGACTTGGTAAGTTGATGTGTGCAAAAACACAAAAACATGTCTTAAACAGTGTAGGAATTGAAATAATTTATTTTCAATACATCTGCCTTACTGAATTTGTGAGAAAGGATGTATCTAAAGGGTGTATCTTCTAATATACACATTCTCTTTACAATTATTACTTCAATAAGAATTTTACTTTTTTTTTCCCCAAAGGAAGGTATAAAACTTAAAATTAAAACCAGAAAAAATAAAAAAATTGAATTATAGACTGAAATGAAAAGTCCCTGTTATTTCTCTCCAAGATTCATTTTCATAGAGTTGCACTTCTAACAGATTTGGTGTCAGTAGACTCTATGGAAATTATCTTGGATGACATCAGAATTTTTCTTAAATCAAAATAATTTTTATGAGCTGATACAGGTTTGTTTTTTTTTTAAATCTATGTACTGTTTGGTAGACATTCATCTACTGCTAGTTATGTTTCTTGTATTGAGGAACTCCACATTATATAATTGAAGGTTTTCAAAACATTACATTATTGAGGTGCAGTCACTTTTGAAAACAGTTCTGTTGTGTTTAATGTATTTCTTTCATTCTTTCCAGTGATTAACAAGACTCCAAAACTAAATTAGATGTTCTCTAACTTTCACTAATGAATGTGTAAATTGGTCATCTGGAAGGCCATACTGAAGTTCTAAATAATTAATTTCTGAATTTACAGATTAAATGTTAACATCTTAAACATAGGTTCAGTTCAAAACTAAACATGGCTGGTTTTTATAATAAACCATAAATGTCATCAGCTAGCCCCCATATATTACATTTTTAGATCCTAGAAATTAAGATTGAAATTGCAGCTTTTTTAGATCAAGGGAGCTGATCTACTACATTCTACTACAAACTACTGTCTGTCCTTAATAACTAATGTAGGAATCTAAACACTCAATACGTTACAAAGAAGATGCATATCATTTGAAATGCTTGTCTTTATCTTTGCTGCTTTTCCATTGAATCTGTGCTGCTTCTGTGCAACTGTTTTCCACTGTAGAAACTCCATCCTGCTGCCTTGCTTCTCGTGAGCGTATTTACAAAACTAGTGATGTAGCTGGGCCTGCCTCTGCTATTTCATCTCTCTCTCACAAACTGAAGGGTGGGTATGCATGCCAACATAGCAAGGTTATTCAGATTTTTTACCTGCAAATTGTTTTGGGTTCATTTTTTTCTCCTTCTATTCATTTTCATTTCATTCATGTAAAAAATAATGTTTTGAAAATGACTATTGTGGGAGCTCATCTGATGTAATCATTCAGTGTTGCCTTCCTGAGTTGCAGCAACTTCATGATACACAGTCTAGCTGTCTCTGCTTTGTAAAATGGAGAGTGACTGTTAGTCTAATTACAGCTGTTTTCAAACAATAGGCAAAGTATACAAGAAGAAGAGTAAATAAAATCTGGGATTTTTTTGTGTACAGACAGCGCAGCTTGCTGTTTTATGCAATTTTTCCTTTGGGAGATTTTTCTTTTAGTGCTGATACTCTTTAATGCTGCTTAGGATTATTTATCTCTCTATGTGCAAATCCAAACTTTTTTTTAGGAAAAAAAAAAGGTATTTTTGTTGTTGTAAGCCATTGTTAGCCTATACCTTTCATAAGCAGTTTTGTTCTGTAATGTTCTCCTCATTGGTATTTGCTAATCATGCACGTACTTTAAATTTGATACTTTGCTGAATGGCTTGAAGTGTTATATGTCCTTTAAAATGATTGTCATTCTTTTTCTCTTTTATGAGACATTCTGTAAAACTTAATCTAAAGTATTTTCTCATCTGGCAGACTGGGAAAGTGTGTATAAAAGTAATTCCAATTTGCATTTCAGAATTTATCACAAAATAAGCATCTCAAAATAGCTCATCAGTAAAACTGGTGAATTTCTAAGCTGGAGCAGTTGAAATGCTTGGACTGATATTTCCATATTTTAGCAAGAATAGTCATTTTATAAACCACAATGTACCATGTTATTTCTTGCCTTCCTATTCCACCTTCCCCCTTCCAAGTGAAAAAAAATTATAGAACTTGTAAAAATAAGACAGATTAGACTCTCAAAATTGATTAGGATGATAAATACGTGCAATATTCTCATTATATTCTATTGCTTACATTTGATGTATTATTCCTGAATATAGACACAGTATTTCTTCTTTGCTCAGAAAAGTATGAACTTCTGCCATATCTTGGGAAGGCAGAAAGTGTTTCTAACTTTCAGGCTTGTTAAATATTCCAATATAATTAATTGCCTTCACTTTTTTCTGTTTTTAATTTTATTGTAAGGTATTTAAATATGAAAATAACAAATAAATAATAATTGTTTGTAACCTGAGGAAGCATCTTGGTTGCTAAATTTTGCTCAAAATTTTTCTAAATTTTTATTGGTTGTTTTTTATGTTAGGAGAGATAATAGTAGGAAAAAATTGCATCTATATATTTTCTAGGGTAGAGGTAAGGGTTGATGATTGAGAACTGCATGAAGCTGCTTCAGATCCCATAATGCATAAGAAAGTAGATACTGATTTCACATCTTCTAATACTTGAAGGTACTAGATAAAAGGTGACTGTCAATCGTATTCCCCTTGGAAATCTTAAACCCCTTGGGGCTTAAATTTGCTAGTACTCTCTGATTAATTGAAAATTTATTTTTTTACAAATAGTTGCTTTCTCAAAAACGTGCCCAGACAAATGCAAATAACCTTTTAATATCTAGAAAAGTAAAATATCCCGAAGTACTGTGTCCTAATTCTGCAGGCTTACTAGAGAAACTCTTCTCATGTTTGACTAATGAAAACGCATTCAAATCAAAATGATTTAACTCTGCATTTAAGATTTTGAAGTAAGGATTTATGGAGAGACAGCTGTATTAACTGCTGCATTGCTTGCCAGTAGCTTCCATGTTGCTTGGATTAATTTTTAAAATACAATTCTCAAGAGAGACTTGGTTCACAGAGGTATCAGAAGCAAATTGCCTTTATGAGCTGCTTTTTGCATATACTTGTTTTGTATGTACTTGCACTAAGCTACCTGTAGTTCTAATAGTTCTTTTAGTCTTACAGTTCTGTAGATAGATGTATGTACAAAATCAATATGCATCGGAACAATAAATTAGTGCATCAAAGTAGGACATCGTTTACCAGAGTTGGCCATTTAATTTAGTGGTTGAAAAAAGTGGTTTTGTTGCTTTGGAGGGGGGTTTAAGTGTTTTGGTAGCAGAACATGGACTAGATTTTGGACTTGAGAAAGTAGATTCCATAGATTATCCATTTGAGTAATTTTGAGCATATTTGCAAGCCTCTTGCCCAATTTGCCTTACTAACAGTGTTTACTTCCTTCAATTCCTGGCTTTTGAGCATTGAAGAAAATAAATCTGGCAATACCTTTGATCTCTGTGCAAGTCTCCTGTTGCTGTCAGCCTGTCACACATTGAGATAACAGATAAACAGTCCCTGATTTCTGTTGCAACTATGGTAAACTTAGGTAACTCCTGGAGTTTCACCTAAGGATGTAAATTGTGCTTCCTTTACTAGTGTTTTGTAGAAAGAGTGAACTGTGCCTTTTGATACCTCCATAGTAGTGTTTTCTCTGTCAAAACTTCCTAACACTTGTTTCTGTGTATCTTTGGGGAAAGAAATGTATCAAAAGTATTCTAGGGAGAAAAGATCCCTTCATGTTTCCTTTCATTTTGATGTGAACAGAAGCATGTGTTTGATACTGATCTTGTGTTCAGGTCTTCAGTCTTTGTTTTGTACTATTAAGGGTGTCACTGTCAACATGTAACAATTCAATTATGAAATATTATACAGGTGACCGAATGAATTTCACAGGAGCTGCTAGACCGATTTCTCCAGCAGGAAAATCAGACATGGCATCAAAGCACAGAGCTGACTGCAGGTCACCTAAGCTTGATGTGCGAATGAACAGAGCTGCTGCCGAGCAGAAGAAGCCCAGAAATACTGATGGCTTATCAGCCAGTGAGTGCCTGATGCTGAAATCAGACGCCGCAAAGTTGCGCTCAGACTCGCACAGCAGGTCTTTGTCGCCAAATCATAACACTCTGCAAACACTAAAAACTGATGGAAGAACTACTCCTGGTCTGAGGGCTGAATCTCCAGGGCCAGGAACTCGGTCGTCTTCTCCAAAGACTAAGACACTTACAGGCATTAGATCTGGTGCTAGTTCTCCACGATCCTCATCACCCAATGACAAAACTCTACCTCAGAAAGCTCCATCCCCTGTAAAAACAAAGCTTGATCCTCCTCGAGAACGCTCCAAATCAGATTCTTACACGTTAGATCCAGACACCCTTCGCAAAAAGAAAGTGCCACTAACAGAACCCTTAAGGGGGAGGTCCACTTCACCCAAACCAAAAATTAATGCAAAAGATGGAAAATCTGCACCAGAAACTGAAAACAGAGCTCCTTCCCCTCATGTAGTACAAGAAAATCTTCACAGTGAGGTAGTTGAAGTCTGTACTTCGAGTACTTTAAAGACTGACAGCATTACGGATACCACCTGTGAAGACAACACCGAATTCAGAAGTCTGGACGATGGTTCTAATAAAGTTCATTTCAGCATTGGAAAAGCACCACTGAAGGATGAGCAAGACATGAGAGCATCTCCGAAAGTGAGCCGTAAATGTGCTGGCAGGCACACGAGACCCAAAAAGGAAAAATCTAACTTCCTTTTCAAAGGAGATGGATCAAAGCCCATAGAGCCTGCCAAGCAAGCCATGTCACCTTCTGTTGCAGAATGTGCTCGAGCCGTATTTGCCGCATTTCTTTGGCATGAAGGAATAGTTCATGATGCCATGGCATGCTCATCTTTTTTGAAGTTTAATCCAGAACTGTCCAAAGAGCATGCACCCATAAGAAGCAGTCTTACTCAACAACCAGCAGAGGAAAAAGAAACCAAGTTGAAAAATAGACATTCGTTGGAAATATCATCTGCTCTTAACATGTTCAACATCTCCCCTCACGGGCCAGATATATCTAAAATGGGTAGCATCAATAAAAACAAAGTCCTCTCAATGTTAAAAGAACCACCTCTGCATGAAAAGTGTGAGGATGGAAAAACTGAAACTACCTCCTTTGAAACATCCAGTCATCACACAATGAAATCCAAGTCTCCTCTTCCATTAACACTGCAGCACTTAGTAGCTTTCTGGGAAGATATTTCTTTAGCAACTATTAAAGCAGCTTCCCAAAACATGATTTTTCCAAGTCCTGGTTCTTGTGCTGTGTTAAAGAAGAAGGAAAGTGACAAAGATAACAAGAAAGCCAAAAAGGAAAAAAAGAAAAAAGAAAAGGTTGAGGCTAGGCCAAGGGGAAATCTTTTTGGTGAGATGGCCCAGCTTGCAGTGGGAGGACCTGAAAAAGATACCATCTGTGAGTTGTGTGGAGAATCCCACCCATATCCAGTGACTTACCACATGAGACAAGCTCATCCAGGTAAGACTCCATGTTTTTAATTCCCATGTCCATCCATAAAGTATATTTCACACACATGCTTTGGTGTTAGTTGCTGTTATGAATATGTCAGGCAATGTTTTCTATTATCTACACTAAATTAAAAGTTATACTTGCATACAGATCAGTTGCACATCTTTGTGTATAATTTTAAGTAGTTAGGGATCTAAAGTTTCTAAGTTATTTGAAACAAGATCAAAATAATTCTCTGACTTTACAGTAGCTCTTCAGAAACATGCCATGTTTTACATGTTAGGATTTGAAACTGTGCTGAGAAAATTGAAAATAAAAAATGAGATTTGTTGGTTAGAGTTTCTACATGGACAGAAGTCTTCTGTTACTGTCCTGCTGTCAAGAGTAGGAAACTTCTGTCTGCTGTGCCAGTACTGGGTATCAGTGCCTTAATATTTTTGATGTACTTGTTGGTCTGTACTTTTTTTTTAGTTCTGTGTGTGCAAAGTTAAGGTCCTGAATCTTTCTGAGGAACTCTAATGAGCAAAAGAATACCCTCCATCCCCTCTTAAGCTTTGTTAGCTAGGAGGTGAGATTTTTCTGTTTGTTAAATTACAGGTATTGTTGACTACCTTAATAATACTGACCTTAACCATAACTTAGCTGTCTGAATATAGAGCTGGTCATGCTTCAGACAAGTTCTTTACAAAACTTGAAAACTACATTTGTAGTGCATTTGTATTCTTTAGACACTGGTGGGACACATGGACGAGAATGGACAAGAACCTTGTTTTGTAATCAATTCACACAAACAGAAAAGTAGAAAATTAGGCCAGGAAAAGACAAGCATCTTCCTTTCTCCCCTTTTCATCCCTCTTTTACAGCAGTAAATAATAGAATAAGAATCCTGCTTTTAAATCAGTTGTTCTCACCTTTCCCCCATGTAGGCTGTGGCCGCTATGCAGGTGGCCAAGGTTACAACAGCATTGGGCACTTCTGTGGAGGATGGGCTGGGAACTGTGGCGACGGTGGCATTGGAGGGAGCACGTGGTATTTGGTGTGCGATCGATGCAGAGAAAAGTATCTTCGTGAAAAGCAAGCAGCAGCAAGAGAGAAGGTATTTTCAGCTCATAGCTTTAACTTTCTATCTGCTTAATAGTGCTGTGTTCACAACTTGAAAAGAAGGGCTAGTTGAAGAAATTTGGAATTTTATAATTCAGGAATATACTCTTATCCTCTTTGTTAGGTTTAAGATAATGAAATAGAAACTTCACTGGCTTCTAAGAGGTTTTCTTCCCTTCAGATGATAGTATTCTCAAATTTGTAAAGTAATTTTATTTTTTATCCCAATATAACCACAGGATTGAATGTAATAATTTTGTTAAGAATCTGTCAGTTTATTTAATTTTGAATGGTTTTATTTGTTTGCTAAAATGAGTGCTGTTTTAACTTCATGTTTATAGCTTCTTTAATGATCCAGATCTTTGCATACAGGATGCCACTAGTTTAGTTTTTCATGGGAATAGTACAAAAGGTGTTTTTCTTGTACTGATTTTCAAGGACTAATTGCAAAATCTTGCTCCAAGTATGCAAATATGTTGATGTTAATGATGCTAATTTAATTTTATTTTGTAAACTAAACTTTTTGTACACAAAAGTAATCCTGAGGCAAATGTCAAAACTATCAGCTGTTCATTTAATGTTTGCAAAGGTAGGAAAGTAATAGAAATGTGTTTTGTCATGGAAGGTTATTTTGCAACAGGTAGAATTAAGCAGCTGTATTATGAGCTAGGTTGTCAGGTTTTCCTGTGGTGAATTTAATTATGCCATATTTAAATTTATCTAGATTAAACAATCTAGGAGAAAACCAATGCAAGTTAAGACACCTCGTGCCTTGCCAACTATGGAAGCTCATCAAGTGATTAAAGCCAATGCACTCTATTTACTGTCGCTGAGTAGTGCTGCTGAGCCCAGTATCCTCTGCTATAACCCTGCAAAAGCATTCCAATCTCAACTTCCCAGTCTCAAAGAAGGAATTTCTGAAGACTTTCCCATTAAAATGCCATGTCTCTATCTACAGACATTAGCAAGGTAATTAAAGGATGTGTATGAATATTGATTTTAACACTCATTTATGTAGAATATTGGATAAAAATACATGTGTAAACTAAACTAAAGCTTACGTAGAAAAAGGCATATTTTCCTAATTCTTCATTAAGTTTTTTTCTTGTCTGTTTTGATACATAATCTTGTTCAGTCTTTTAGATTGTGTTTTCTCCTAGAGTAGTATGCCCTAAGTAGCTTTCAGATGCTAAATATTTTATAACAGTTGAGTTTCTGTCCAAAGAATTCAGAATTTCCCAAAGAGTTTTACTTAGTATGTAACTATGCTTACATAGCACACATATGTTCTACTTTTTTCTCTTCACAGTTAAAAATAGTAAAAAGGAAACCAGAAGACTTGTGCTTTCTTGGTAAATCTAAGTAAATTTCACTGTAGTGTCTCATGTATGTTGGGTAGACTTCTTGACCTAAAATACATTCTGGAAATACCTGATGAAAACACAAGAAGATAGAAAGGGATAATCCCCACTACCTGTCGTTGAGAATGCCACTGTGTCTTCCATGAACACTTAAGTCACAACCAGCTTAAAAGCATTAATAGGTGAAGAGTACATGAATGGCACTGACTGGCAAAGTATTTATGTGTATATATGTGTTTCAGCAAGTTTTCTAATCTTCATTCCTAATTCAAAAATCTCATTTGGTGTAGGCATCATCATGAAAATTTTGTTGGGTACCAGGATGACAACCTGTTCCAGGATGAGATGAGATACTTGCGTTCTACTTCGGTACCTGCACCGTACATCTCCGTTACTCCTGATGCAAGCCCAAATGTCTTTGAAGAGCCAGAGAGTAACATGAAATCTATGCCCCCAAGGTACTTCCATGTAATTCTAGGTACTACATACAAATGTTAAAGCAGTAGCATAACATCAATTAAAAAAAAAAAGGAAAACATTGCTGCAGTTAAGAAACTAAAGTATTAGATCAATTTCTGAAATGGCAGCATAAAAGCCAAAAGCATATGAAGCTGTAATTAGGAAATTTTCAGTGAATCATAGCCTATCAGGTATACTTTCAACTGTTAGCAGTGAAATATTTTTGAATATGCAAATATGCAAGGAATATACAAATCAGAACTGAAACTGTTTACTGTACTTCAGTTACTTCTCTCTAGAAAGATACTGGGTTTGCAACCCAAACACAAAAAAAATTTGTTTGGTTGATAAGGACTCTTGGCATACGGGGAAATTTATCCATAGCTTCTACTTCAGGCCTGCTTATTTCCCCATAGAGAAAAATTCTCCAGAATCTACAGAACTGAAAAAGTGATCTAAAGAGCCATAATCCAAGGACTGAAACTGTTGCAAACTCTTTGAAAATGTAGCAGGTTGTTTTTACTCTCTATCTGTTCTTTACCGCAACTGATTGAGTGCAGATTAATGGGCTTTTTGAAAGGAAGCAGCTGCTGTTGTTCTTTCAGGATTTTATTCTGAAGGGAAGTTTGAACAGGAGGAAATTTCATTACATTACACTTTTCAAAGCAGATGTTGCTGCTTTGTTCTGTAGGACATATAAATGTCATCTAAGAAATGACAATGCTGTCTAGGACCAAGAGTGCTAGACGGCTTCTGTCAGGTTAAGCCAATTTCTTGTCGTGTTATGTTTACTGTGATCTAATTCAAGCAGGTATAAAAATTTTGTTTCACCAGGGAAAAAGTGGCTCTTACTATTTATAATAGTCCAGTCTACTTAGATGCTCCGTGTTTTCAAATGTCAGTGATTCCTCATATTACAGTGAGGATGTAATGCAGAGAAAATTTGCTTTTAATCTGTTTTTATTTCAATTTGTTGTATTTCATACTGACTGCACAAATAGTTTATTGGAATACTACAATCTATAATGTAGTCTTTTCAGAAATAGAACTTTTCTAACAAAACTCCTTAAGAGTGCATCGTATTGGTATATTCCTTTATTAAAACTGTGGACACCATGGTCTCCTGAGGCCTATAGGGACAGCATAAGCTGGGAGTCCTTCTGCAGACTGTAAGAAGTCCACTGAAGGTAAGGAGTAAAACATGTCAGAGGTATAGCTGTAGCAATTCAAATTTGACTTTAAGGCTAATGATGTTAGAAACTATTACTTCACATAAAGTTCTAAATTTCAGTTGGTTTGCATATTAAAAATTCACTTCATAGATGTTTTCACATGCATTCTCAGGAGAAGTTTGGTCTGAAACTTCAAATTAGGCATGATATGAATGTTTGTATTTCTCTAAAGAAATACCTGAATTCTTGGAACTCATCATGTTCATCATTACATTTGTTTATAAAGCACTTGCATGCTTTTTCACCATGTGTAATTCTAATATGTGCTCCTTCTTTTCCAGCATTTAAACAATTCTTAGGTACATAAGACAAAGTTTCATGCAGTAGTAACATTGTGATTATGAAATGCATGTATCCTTATTAATTATTGGTATATAGTTCAGATACACTCTGTATATTTGTTAATGGGTGTATTACTTCACTGATTTCTTCGTAGTTTGGAAACCAGTCCAATCACAGATACAGATCTTGCAAAGCGCACAGTCTTTCAAAGATCATACTCAGTTGTTGCATCAGAATATGACAAACAGCACTCAATTTTGCCAGCACGTGTAAAAGCAATCCCCAGGAGACGAGTCAACAGTGGAGATGCAGGTAAGAGCACAGACATCAGAAGCAGGGAAAAATGATTCAAGGATTTGCAATTATTTGTGGAAACTGTAGACAAATATATTTTTTATAAATACTTGTAGTGACTTTTTAGTTATAAAACAAAATACCAGTAAACATTAGGTGTTTGGTAATCGGCACAAAATTCGACTAAAATTGGATTAGAATTTACTGTCATTCTAAAATTTGTGGTGAATCTTCTGTGCCTGATTTAAAAGTGAAGTGTGATTTCTCAGTTGAAGCATCATTTTTCCATATTGCTTTTTTAATGAGTTTTTCTCTCAGAAAAAAAATCATTTCTAAAAGTGCTTTATTGCTTTTCATTTTTACTGTGGCTATAAAATTGAAATGGACAAGGACTCTAATGTATGCATATTTTTATGCTTTTGAATAGAAGTGGGGTCCTCTCTCCTGAGACATCCATCTCCTGAACTTTCTCGGTTAATCTCCGCCCACAGCTCTCTTTCCAAAGGAGAGAGAAATTTCCAGTGGCCAGTATTGGCATTTGTAATCCAGCATCATGATCTGGAAGGACTTGAAATAGCGATGAAACAAGCCTTACGGAAATCTGCTTGCAGAGTCTTTGCCATGGAGGTATTAATGTACTGATGGCTCTTGTGTGATTTGTGTGATTAAAATAAGGTGGTCGTAAATACTGCCTTGGAATTTTTTTTAAGATTATGCCATGTTCGCTGTAATATAATTGTCACTTTAATAAACTGTTTCAGCTACAGAGCAATAATATCTTACTTGAAGACTTTTGCATTATTATTTGCCTGCCAAAAAGTCAGTGCACCTCCTTCAATAAATGGTTTAGGAAATGGTTTTACTCCAGGTTTGCTTAACCAGTTGGTAACTCCTTGTATGTAATTTGTTTTAGGCCTTCAACTGGCTTCTTTGTAATGTCATCCAAACTACTTCTCTTCATGATATTTTATGGCATTTTGTGGCTTCCCTGACTCCTGCGCCTGTAGAGCCCGAAGAAGAAGAGGATGAAGAAAATAAATCAAATAAAGAAAATGCAGAACAAGTAAGTGAGGTTCTGCTGATTTTGTATGCAAATTAGAAACACTTCCATTTGAAAAACAAAATTCCTTAATCCTCCATGAAACAAAACCTTAAATTGTACTTGAATTCATTTTGTAGACATAGGCTAATTTTTCTTCTGAATCATCACTTTCTATGTGCTGATGAATTGCGAGGTCTTCTGAAGCATTATTTTTTAGTATTCTTGGGAAATAGGAAAGCAAAAAAAGGGCAAGTACATTGCTAATCCATTAAAAAATAATTTTGCAGGATTAGCTTTTTATTAGCTAATAATAAAAAGCTTTTTATTCCTCCTTTGCCCTGTGTTGAGAGAGAAGAGAAAGTATTTTTTAGAAAAGCTTTGTGGTTTGGTTTACTATGTTTTTCAGTGTTCTAAGAGAAGTCCATAGTTAATTATAAAAATGCTTAGTTAATTTAAGTACTGTTGTGTATGTGTGTGTGTGTGTATATATATATATATAATTAAATTAAGTAAATATTTGTGCACTGGTTATACTTAATTCAGTGATTTAAGAAAAATCTATAGTTCTGAAAATGTAGAATGCAAAATGGTATAGTCTAACATCTTATACTTGCAAAAGATACCTTCATATAACCTCTTCTAGACTTAGCTGTGATTCAAAACATTATCATGTCCACAATGAATAGGTCAAAAAAATTATGCTAGTGTTGTCAATAAGTCAGAATAATCTTTATCATTTCATATCTATTCCAGTTTTGAAATTAGTTTTTCTGAAAATAGTCTTTTCAGCAGTGTAACCTGGTACACTGCTTTTCTGATACTGATATACCTAAACTAAGAATTATTATTTTCACAGCTCTAATGAAATGCAGCATTTGATAACATCAGCTTAGTTACCAAGTTTGCTATGGGTTTCAACTGCTGGAATATGTTATTTATTTCTGGTTTGTTTCTTTGTTTTCAGATTATTGCCATATAATGTTTCACATCTTTAAATCATGAGAAATGATTTAAAAATTCCCTGTTTGAGGCTCATGTCTAACTTACTGTAAAAATTCTCTGACAGAATTTGTTTACTTAATTGTTTTTCTCAGAAAGTCTGTTAATAACACATAAATTGCTTTGCTGTGTAGGAAAAAGACACACGAGTGTGTGAACACCCTCTGTCGGATATAGTGATCGCTGGGGAGGCTGCTCACCCCTTACCCCACACTTTCCATCGCCTTCTTCAGACAATCTCTGATCTTATGATGTCTCTTCCCAGTGGTAGTGCATTACAGCAAATGGCCTTAAGGTAAGCACAAATCAAGAAAATTCTTGAAAAGGCTGGAAATGGTGTAAAATTACAGGTTTAAAGATTTTGCAATGTAGGTAGAAAACTTGAAAACTTTGTGTGAAAGGAGCACATCTATCCTTACCGCTAGGAAGGAGATGCATAGAAGACACTTAAGTGTTTATACATATAAATAATAGTATGAAAGACTTTGTAGAGAGGAATGTACTTTCTTTTAAATTCTATACTGTGTCTACTATGAAAAAGAAAACACCTAACAGAATAATATGGAAGAATCTGTGTGTATATGCATGGCTTTTAGTGCCCCTTGCTCAGAAATCTGTCACCTGGATGCTATCTTGAAACTTTGCCATTTTCTCTGTGTATTTACCTCAAAGACACAAAATTAATATTTATATTAATTTTGCATTTACTATTTATAATAATTTATGCATTTACTATTAAAATTCTAAGATAAGTTTATTCCTGCTTTCTTCAAAATGGTGCACTAGAAACACTTGAGATCCTGCAAAATTTGAAGTTAAATGTTTATAGAAAATACTTTGAGAAACAAAAACATGATTAATAGTTTCATGGGTAAGTGTTGTGCCAACATTCAAAATTTCTAAGTCAAGTAATTGTGTTTTCAGGTGCTGGAGTCTTAAATTCAAACAATCTGATCACCAATTCCTGCACCAGAGCAATGTTTTTCATCATATCAACAATATTTTGTCTAAATCTGATGATGGAGATAGTGAAGAGAGTTTTAGCATCAGCGTTCAGTCTGGTTTTGAAGTCATGAATCAGGCAAGTATTACAGCTCTGGCTCAGAAGCAGAGATCATTTGTGAACAGTACTTCCGATGATGATGCTCTTTAAATTAAAAGATTCCTTATTGTGGTGTCATATTTCCAGTTTAGGAACTTGTCCATGCTATTTAGGCTCTCATATTTAGCTTTAGAGGTTCAAATATTGACCCTTAGCCTGTATGTCACTCAAATCTAAGTTTTGGAGCAGTGCTTGTGCATGCTTGTTTGTAAGTGAAGTTTTTGGGGAATGTCATGGAGTTGGTTAAATTTTAAATATTGTGTACTTCCAGTAATTCTTTGCTTACATCTTTTTTCTTCTGTTATTCTAAGGAGCATGAATTAATACTTCTGTTTAATATTTTTAAAATGTTTTCTTCCATATACTAATATATTTAGGCATTTGCTAATATATTCAGCTCTTAGCTATTAATGTCTCCTTTGGCTTAAAGGAATGAATAATTTGAATCAGTAAAGGACAAATTTCTTGGAGAGCACATTCATCAAAACAGAAATGATTGTGTGGTTTTAAAAATTGTAAATCATTACTGTATTTGGGCTTACTCTCAAGTATTTTAAAAATTCCCATTCGTTTTCACAGGAACTGTGTATAGTAGTTTGTCTGAAAGACCTAACCAGTATTGTTGACATTAAAACATCAAGCCGACCTGCCATGATTGGTAGTTTAACAGATGGGTCTACAGAAACCTTCTGGGAATCAGGAGATGAGGACAAAAACAAAACTAAAAACATCACAATCAACTGTGTAAAAGGAATCAATGCACGCTACGTGTGTGTTCATGTAGACAATTCCAGAGATCTTGGGGTAAGAGGAAAATAAAACTCTCTTTCATTGAAGGTGCATAGTCCAAGCTGTATGTGTTTATCAGTGAAGAAGCACTATTTTCTTTGTCAGTTGGTAATTCTAATGCAGAAGTGAAGTTTCTAAGTTCTGTGATTTAGAAAGCATGTGCTGATATGATCTGACCAATCTGTCTGAATTTGCTGTTGCATAAAACTGAAACTGGGAAACTTAATTCCTAGTACCATGTTCTATTTCATACACATTTTCAATCATTTAATTATTTTAAGTTACTTTTTTACATGGTTTCTGCAGAAGCATTGATGTAAGGAGCTATCATACAATCCAAATTTTCTAGATTTGCTGCATTCTTTTTTATTGATCTGTACAGTAATGTTACTTATATATCTGTATTTCAACTACAGCTTTTAATACAAAGAGCAGACTGTGTCAGAGAGCTGTATTTTGGCATTCTTTACCCTTGCTTTTGATCACAAGGGGTTTTTTGTAATCAAGCAATTTTTCTCTTATGTTTGTACTCTTAATACAGAAGAAGTAGTCAGAACTGTCTCAGTTGAAGTGTTTAATTCTTATTTGCTTGTTTGTTGCAGAACAAAGTGACCTCCATGACCTTCCTAACTGGCAAGGCAGTAGAAGATCTCTGCAGAATAAAGCAGGTAAAAATTTTAACAGTTGACATAAAAAAATTGCTGTAATTTTTTTGTGCACATGCCAGAGATTTTTCTAAGCAAATAGTTTCCATTTCTTATAGAAGATAAATTACTTTGCAAATATCAGACATCGTAAAAAGCCTTGGAAAATACTGTATTATTAATGATAGAATTCAGTTATGTATACTGACTATTGATCAAACTTTTACTCTTCTACTGAAACAGAACAGGGTTATGTAAAATGTTCCTTAGATTAATTTAGTTTTGATTACTATATAGTAACTTATGCTTTCAGCTGGAGATTTCCCAAAAAAATTCCCAGAACACAGGCAGGGACTGATTCAGCTTTGCTTCCTCTTTGCTCTGACATTTTCCCAACAGCTTTTTACCTTCCAGAACACCCACATACTGTATTCTGTCTCATGCTATTATAAAAAAAAAAAATTAGCATTGCCTGCTTCAGCACAGTTCAATGCAGACACTGAGAATTAATGCAGAAATGGGAAAGAACAAATATTATCTTGAGTATAAATGAGCCCATGGATTGGAGAGAGGGCTCACTTGGCTCAGGGCTTGGGTTTCTCTGAGTAGGGATGTGAGGTGCTGCAGCCTATCAGTGCTTGGTTTCCAGTAGTGACACTGCAGTTTCATATTTCCATGTAGCATTTTTATTAATTTTTTTAATAGTATTTATTTTAAAATAGTCTTAATTTGATACAGTTCATCTCCCTTTTTTACAGTTAAGTCCTGCATGTCTTGGTGTTAGTGTAGCAAATCCTGACTTCCAGAGTAACAATTTCTTTGGCAGGGGTTTGTGTGAATAAAGATGAAATAATGTATGAAATTATAATTGTGTGTTATATTTTCAGTTAAATTATAGGGACTGGTTTTTACTTTTTTCATATAAGTAGTGACCAAATATTAGTTTTAAGAGTTGTTTCTTTAATATATGAACTTTTGCTTTGAGGATTAAAGAGATAGGTAGGCCACTATTTCTTATCAACTTTAAAACTGATAAACCAGAAATGGCTATATGTCACTTTTTAATCTGAACTCAGAGGGTTGACTATTTTTATAATTAAACATAAGTCATACTACTTAGGTTGAGATTTTCATTACAAGCACTGTATTTGTTACAGTGATATATATGATGATAAGTGACTTTTTGTCTGGTGTAATGTCAGTTTCTAACTTTATATTCCTCTTTAAATAGGTAGACTTGGATTCAAGACATATTGGCTGGGTAACAAGTGAGCTTCCTGGGGGTGATAATCACATCATCAAAATTGAATTGAAGGGTCCGGAGAACACACTAAGAGTTCGACAAGTAAAAATTCTTGGATGGAAGGATGGTGAAAGCATTAAAATAGCAGGCCAGATTTCTGCAAGTGTGGCTCAACAAAGAAACTGTGAATATGAGACCCTGCGAGTATTCCGACTTATAACATCCCAGGTGGGATTTTAATGATGTGTTATACAGTGAACGTTACTATGAATTGTAGACTTTAAATGCTTTATGTTTTAATGGAAAATGTCACATCTATACAAGTTTATCTTTGAGATATGCTAATTATCATTGTCTTTCTTCCAGGTATTTGGGAAACTTATCTCCGGAGACGCCGAGCCAACCCCAGAACAAGAAGAAAAAGCACTGTTGTCATCCCCAGAAGGAGAAGAAAAAGTACACAATGTATTTATTTGTATTCTATCAATAATAATTTGCTGAAAATAATTATCCAGGATGATTTTCAGTATCTGTTCCATTTCTTATGGTGCTTAATTTTTAGATCAAAACAGAAGTAAAATGTCACAATTGCTTATTTTTAATATATCATAGTGTATTTTTTATAGTAAACCATAGCATCTTTTTTTTAAAGTAAATGATAACTGAGGCATATGCATTTAATGGAAACACGATAGTAATGGTGATACAAATGATGCCTACAATTACAGAAGTACTTAACACCTGTAGTAATGGTCAGCCTGAAAGTCCTGGCCATTATCTTTTGCCTCAAGAGAGGCTCTGTTAATATGTAGAGAAACACTATGTAGAAACTGCACTCCACCTGTTTTGCCTATTATTTCAGTTGATGCTTCAATTCTTCTTACAAAGAGAAAGTTAATACATTGAAGAGATATTTATTAAGCATAGTTAAATTGATCTTGGTTATATATCTTCCTGTGAAAAAAGCTACTAACTTATAAAACAGTTTGTTGATACATTCCATGTTAATTGCTGCACTGATTAAGAAGTGTTCTTGAAACTTTTGATCTAATATTAAATATTCTTTTTATGAAGGCAACGTCAGATGCAGACCTGAAGGAGCACATGGTAGGGATCATATTCAGCCGGAGCAAACTGACAAATTTGCAGAAACAGGTTTGTTCCTTTTGAAATTATTTGAGGATTAAATATTGGCATCTTGTAATAAATAAGCTCAATTTCAGTGAATATTGCTATGAAGATTTTCACAACAGTAGAGCTGTTGAATAATATTGAAATTTTTTTGTTTAGTGAGTTTAACAGAATTTACTCTTCTGTCACTCATCTTAGCAAACATAGTAGTCTCCTAAAAATACTTTTTACCATGTTATTGTTCCTAAAATTTTTCTAAGCTTTCTGATTATTCAACTGAACAAGAGACTATTTTAATAAGTACTTTTTATTTGTGTGTGTTGAATAAATGTATTTCTTAGGGGGTTTATATGGAGTGGATTTTTTGGCCTGAATTCTGAGCAAAAAGGAAATTTAAAGGCAAGATCTGAAATAAAATAAAAAATAATTTCAATTAAATTTTCCAGAATGGTGATGAGCGAATCCAGCATTTTATTCTTCATTTGAATTTATGCTAAAAAGTAATTTAAATGCGGGCCAAATTTCACAGGTTTCCTATTTTAGCCATATTTGTGAAGGTACCTAAACCACAACATTTTGCACTTGCTAGAAGTTAAGAGGTGCTGTGTTTGGCTCCCATTCGGCAGGTGTGTGCCCACATCGTGCAGGCCATCCGGATGGAGGCGACGCGCGTGCGCGAAGAGTGGGAGCACGCCATCTCCAGCAAGGAGAACGCCAACTCGCAGCCCAGCGATGAGGACGCCTCCTCGGACGCCTACTGCTTCGAGCTGCTCTCCATGGTCCTGGCGCTCAGCGGCTCCAACGTGGGCCGCCAGTACCTGGCCCAGCAGCTCACTCTGCTCCAGGACCTCTTCTCCCTGCTGCACACGGCTTCTCCCAGGGTGCAGAGGCAGGTCAGTGCTGACCGCTCCTCCGGTGTCTCAGTATTGCTGGGAAAGTGTCTTCGGAATCCTAAAATCACATGCTTGAAAAAGTATGGAATTTCTTTTGGGAATTGAAGTGCCAGGTTTTAGGGTGTTTGGGTTTTTTTTTAATGATTAGAGCGTGGTAGAAATGTCTGTCAGATGAACAGCACAGTGGTTTTCAGTATTTCCTGTTATGTGATTGTAATGCCCATGTAGCCTGTGTAGGCAAGATGAGAAGTTTTTAATTACCAGAGTCTGTTACGGATCTGACATGAGTCCTTAGTGTCTGTATCTTACATGCAGGCTCTAAGTGTAGTAGTGTGGAACTAGACAGCTCCTTTCTACTCCTGGTATCCTCAAGATGAGTTTTAATACCGGTTTCTCTCTGAATTTGAGTGTTGTCCGAGTGTATATATGGTTATATGCACATAATGTATAAACACATATATAGATTTGTAATAATGTTAATAATAGATAAACATGAAATATTTGCATTAGTACAGTTAATGCACTATTCTGTTGCGAGGTGCTGTGCCTTCTTCAGGTGGATTTTAAGTTTCTTTGCAGAAATTTTTGTCTCATACTCTTTATTCTTCCTTTTACAATTTTTGAGCTCAACTTGCTTGGAGGCAGATGCTTAGTAGTTGTGATACATTGCAGATATGCAATACCTTTTCAAGAGAACATTGAGGGCTTGCAAAATTACATATGAAATGTTAAGTCATTAAGCTTTCATCAATTTTCATGCTGATCTGGACCAAACTTTGCATGATATGTGCAATTTCAACCCCAGTTTCACCAACTGGTAAGGTTATATCATTTCAAGACAATTTTTGTTGGGTCCAGAGCTATTGACACAGCAAAAAATTCCAGTTAGACTATCAAAAGGAAAAACAAAGGCACTGGAAAAGGTGTATTATAATTCTCTGTACCTCAGGCACGTACTTTGTTTCCAGAAGTCTAAAGTGTCTCTTACAGTTCTACCACAGTTTCTGACAGCTCAATAATGCATGTGAAGTGGGTACCATGCAAGCAAATCAAAGTTGTACAGACATCTGTATCACTCTTATCCTAAGTCCAAACATAATTTTGTTAGTATGTGGAGAGTAAGTATTGTTTTTGTGAGATCAGGTTTAGACTCTTTGGCCTTGTACTGCTGCTTACATTAATAAACACTTCATCATAAGAGAAATACTGCAGAATTTCTTACAGGATTAATTAAGTACAGCAATTAGATTGAGTCCTAACTGAAATAAATTGTGAAGAAGGACTTTATGTGATTTTGCTTGAAAGCTCCAGCTGTCTTGGTAAGAACTGTGCTGTTCTGTTTTTTTTTTTTTCTCCAGGTAACATCATTACTGAGGCGTGTTTTGCCTGAGGTAACCCCCAGTCGCCTGGCAAGTATTATAGGGGTGAAGTCTCTGCCACCAGCAGATATAAGTGATATAATTCACTCAACAGAAAAAGGAGATTGGAACAAACTAGGTATCTTGGACATGTTTTTGGGATGCATTGCCAAAGCCCTCACTGTACAGCTAAAAGCCAAAGGAACTACTATCACAGGGACAGCTGGCACTGCTGCAGGCAAAGGAGTTACTACAGTCACACTTCCAATGATCTTCAATTCCAGGTTTGTTTAAAAATATGTAACAAACTACAACCTATTGTATGCTGAGTATGTACACTATCTGTGCTGGATTTTGACAAATACTAACTATTTGAGTTTATTTCATCTATTACCGTTTATCCTTTGCAGCTATATTCGGCGAGGTGAAAGTCATTGGTGGATGAAGGGGTCAACACCTACCCAGATTTCAGAGATCATCATTAAGCTCATTAAAGACATGGCAGCAGTGAGTTTCTATCCTTTAAATGTGGATGATACTCAAATATTTCTAATAATGAAAAATACCATTTTTTATTAATTTTGTTACAGTTAGAATCAGATTGAGCTGTTAAATGTGGATTGGTCTCAAGAAAAAAAACCCAAACAGTTTTCTGGATAGAGTCTAGGGTTAAAAGCAGTAGCAACTGAGTTCTGATTCTGCAAAACAGAAATCTAGTTTTGAAATAAGCTTTTTAAAAAGTTGCTTGTACTAGAAATTTAAGAGATAAACAATAATTGTGGGTCATTTTCTAACATAATTAACTTCAAAGTTTAATTTTTAAATCTTGAGCGCTCAGAACTTCAATTGAAGATTATCTGTGAAGTAAGATAACAGCATTGTTTTGATGTAACTGTATGTAGACTTACTGTATGGATTTTCTGGCTGATATTTACTTCTTTCAGTCACTGAAATCTACACTTATAGTTACTCATTACTTTATTTATCTGGGCTTAAATTTTCCATAGTTCAGCTTCAGACATTTTTTTTTGGCAGAAAAATTGATGAAAAGTGAATCACCTATTTCCCAGAATCAATACTGGCAAAAGAAAAAAGGTTCTGTGTATGTTTATGGAAAAGGAATTTACTTAGGAAGTTGTTTTTGTTTTCCTTAATTCTGCACCTATTTCACTGAGATGCTCTAAATGACCCAGATTTTTCTCTGTGAATACCCTTTGAAAGGTTTTTCAGTATCTTTAGAATAGAAGTTCTATTTTCTAAACCATTCACTGTTTTACGGAGGTTCTTTCTCAAAGTTGCTGAAGCTGGATGGGAGTTCTCTCTGTTCATTCTGACTACAAGATTTTAGAATCTCATAATTGATAAGAGTTAAAATTAAAGTCTGTCTGTGTTGGAAAACTTTTTTTTTTGAAGCTTTTTAGAGTTGTTAATTATCAGCAGGATGGCATCAGTCTAACTATCCTCTTCATAAAAGTTACAAATGTGATTCCTTTCACATAACATTTTCACCATTTGCAATGTGTGGGTACCTGTATCTGAGTTGGTCACTATAGAGTGACCAACTTTTTAGAGTCCGGTGAATCTCAATTATGTGTCACTTTTAGCATGAAGTTTAGAACTTTAAAGATTACATTAAGAATTGACGGATGCAGCAGCCTCTGAATCAGAAACTTCAGGGTATAAGTCAGTGCCATAGGCTCAGAATGTTAAAAGATTGGAAAGTGTGCTGTGGTTCTGATGTTTGCTGTGTACTCCTCTTAATGTCTTTCTAATACAGGAACTGTGGTATCTATTCAGGAGGCTGAGCTAGGCACGTGAAGCTAATTTTTCTAGGATCCCACTGTGATCTGTGTGCTGGTCACAGTCACTTCTCCATGCTCCAGTTCTGCATCTTTCTTTCTCCAGAAGGGGTCGGGGACACTTTAGGAAAGGGACTTTACTTTCTTCAGATCATATGCCCTCTTCCTGTTCCAAGTTAATTATTCCAGTAGTTGCTCAGAGACAACCTCAATCAGTCACCTCAGTATTTGAGGGCTAATTTTTACCAGATCTGTCTGATTTGAAAATCAAGTCCAGGTTGGATGGGGCTTTGAGGAACCTGGTCTAGTGGAAGGTGTCCATACCCATGGCAAGGAGTTGGAACTAGATGATCTTGAAGATCCCTTCCAACATAAATAATTCTGTGAAAACACCTAATTTATCAGTCATCCCCGATTTCCTCTTTTTCTGTTCTAACTTGAGATACTAACCCAATGTTTTGTAGCTGTTCTAATTACAATTTTAATTGCTCTTCATATTAATAAAAGCTGTAATAAATTGATTTTCCTCTTTAACAGGGTCATCTGTCAGAAGCTTGGTCACGTGTGACAAAGAATGCTATTGCTGAAACCATCATAGCTCTGACCAAAATGGAAGAAGAGTACAGATCACCCGTGAGGTGCATTGCAACAACCAGAGTAAGAAATTCGCCAAACTTAACAATAGTTCATTGTAAATGTGCAGTAGGAGCCCATTCAAGAATCTTCTTGTATGTCAGAAATACACAAGCCAAAACTGAATTAGAATTAAATGTGCATCTTGGGAATCTCAGAAATAATGAATAAGTGTGATGCCTGTATATATTTGGGGGTTTATTCTTTAAATAATTCTGCTTGAAGTTTGTCATACTTGCCTTACACTAAATCTGAGATTGTCTGTGTGGAAAATTGCACAATATGTATGAGCTGTCTTCTTTCAGCTCTCCAAGCAATTATTATAAGTGTTTTGACTTCTAGGTAATCAGCTGCCACATCTCAAGGTTATTATGAAAACACTCTAACACATGTTCTCTAGGACAATTAAGCTAAGCTTCAGTTGTGTTTGTCTCAAAAAATATTTGCTGAGCCCTTTATTGCTGATATGGTGTAACCTGGTGGTTTTCTTTTCTTGGTCTTTACTTTGTCTATAAATCTTTTATAGAAACTAAGGTCTACTTTAACCCTAACAGATTGCTTGAAATACCAAAAAAAACATGTTGGTAAATTATGACATTCCTGCTGTCATAGAGAGCACAGATTTTAGCTTCTCAAGCTTAATAATTACATGTAAAAGTAAAAAAAAAAAAAGAGTTTGCAATGCTTTCAAGCATTTGACACTCATGTTGTTTTCCATCATAAAAGGCTGTACTAGTCATTCTTTTCTTCATTTTTATTACTCATATAGTCTCTGCTTTCTGGAGGTCACAGCTTTAGACAACCACTGGCTTCTGCTGTTACCATATTAGTTAAATCAGGTCTTACAGGAGCCCTGAATGTCAGTCCCAGCCACTCCTGTTACTGAATGTAGTTCTGTCATGGAGATGTGGGGTTTTGGGGGAGAGTCCAGTAAAGTTTCTCAACAGAAACAATTTTATTCAAATCAAATGTTTGATTGAAGATTGCTCCAAAAAGCAGCTGACAAGTGCCTTTCAGTTTTGTTTGCACGGACAAATTATCCTCATGTAGCTCATCTGTTCAGGATTACCCTGTAGTCAGTGGAGAAGAGAGAAAAACTTCCTTTGACTAATTAGCTCAGAACCCTTTTCTAGGTAAGGCCAATTGCCCTGTGCAGTGAGGAGGGGACAGGGAAACTAGTCTCACTGAGCTCAAGTTTTTGGGTGGTTGTTTTTGGGGTTAATTTTATTTTTATTAGTCTGTGTCCTTGAATGTCTTCTTCCCCAAAGCCTGCAATGTTTGGGTCAATGTGCAAGTCTGTATTTGTCATATTCTTTATAATGTGCTTTGGTTGATCTTTCTCCACTTTTTCTTTCTTGTGTGCTAACTACTGTATTTATAATCATAAAGTGACATACCTGAAAGAAACGAGGTAGCCCCCAAAAGTTAAATTTTATTGTGTTCTTAACTTATTTCGGAAAATAAACTTACATTGTGTGAGCAGGCTTCAGCTAATAACAACAGAGTGATGGTGGCATTCTTATTTGACAAAGTTTATCTCTTCAATATTTGGTTTGATTTTAATATGTCTAAGAAATTTAATTCTACCTTGCCTTTCAATAGCTGTGGCTGGCCTTAGCATCCCTCTGTGTACTTGATCAGGATCATGTTGATAGACTATCCTCAGGAAGATGGATGGGAAAGGATGGGCAACAGAAACAGATGGTGAGACTGAAAATCATATGGGGTTTTTTTTGTTTATTTTGATATATTCACTCATCAAAGAATTAGAATGATGGTAGAGAATGGTAAAATTGGCTTTTCTTCCATCCCAGTGGGGATTGTATATACTTTTGAAGTATTTGTATTCTAGATAAGCATTGCTTACAAAATAGAAATTCCAACTTAAAACAGTAATGTTGCAATTTTGCCAGTAGCCAGGATGAAACAAGGCCTTCCTAACACCTGTGGCATGAGTTTTTTAGAAAATTGACTCAGTTTGTGCAGCGCCCTCTATCACAGCTTTTTCTTCCTGTCTTAATCCCTGTAACAAAATAAAATAAATTCTTTTGTGTTATTCAGTAACTACTACTCTATAATTTAGCTTCCTCTTCCCCATCTCACTAGCGAGAGATTACCCCAGGGAGATACTCCTTCTAACTGAATTTAGTAAAACTACTTTTGACTCAGGATTTATAAATTTGACATGGAATATGATTCTGTCCATACTTTTCAGTTGACAAAATGCTTGTACTTTTCAGTATGACAAAAAGCTTGTGATTTTTTAATACCATTTTACAAAAAGCACAATAATGAAGCTGGTCTCTGTAAATCTTGGTTAGGTGGATCCCTGTGGGAAGCAAAGGAAGGATGTGCAATAGCAACCAAGCATAGTTAGAGCAAAGAAGCATCCAAAGCTGTTTAGTGTAGGTAGAAACAGAATACAGGAGGCATAGAGCTGTGGCAGCAGCAAGGAATAAAACTGCTGAGACAGAAGCAAACACAGAGGTTTCTGAAGTGATTAAGGAAGTTAAAGGTCTTGGAGGTGTCAGAGGATCAACCAAGACATTGTTAAGCAGATATTCAAGCAGATATTCAACCTGAAATTCCCCAATCCTGTTCCACATTAGGATATTCAAATGTTGAGGTGAACTGTGTGCCTCCCTACCAGAACTGCTTTAAGAGAACTCTGTTCTAAGTTGCATGAGCGTATCATGGAAACCATGTTTTATGGTATTACAGTGGAAGCTTGTTCTCGGAGATGTGCATAGTCAAAATCAGTTGTTGAAGTCTTTTGGTGGGGATATTTTGAATTGCAAAACAGAACCTTGCTGAATTAAAGAAAAATACTATCAGTAGAGCAACTTAATTTTATGATGGATTTTTGTTACTTCAACCATACTGTCTCTGAGGTATGGATGACCTACAGCTTTGTTTAGATGTTTGAAAAGAGTAAACATACCATATCAAAGTAATGAAGGGTAAATATCATGCCTGTTGACTGACCTGAGGACTCATATCTCTGAACTTTTCTGTTAACATGCCCATAACCCCTTGTTATCACATAAACCTCTTCTTGAGGTGAAAGTCATGTCTCAACTGTATTGTTGAAAAACACATTTTTGGTGCATCACACAAAATACACGATGAGAGTATCAGAAAAACTGGTGTCAGAAATTGAGGGGGTTTGTGTCAAGGAATAATTGTTTAAATACTGATTATTTTCAACATAGCATTAATAGTCCAAACAAGCTCTTTATCCACTTTTGTAAATTGGAAGGGAGATGTGGGGTGTGTGACTGAGGGGAGAATAAAAACTATACTGAAAGGAAGTGAAGGACTTAATAAAGAGGAATTTTTTTATTTTTTTTCTAGCCAATGTGTGATAACCATGATGATGGTGAAACTGCTGCAATCATTTTATGTAATGTCTGCGGGAATTTGTGCACAGACTGTGACCGATTCCTTCATCTCCATCGGCGAACAAAAACTCACCAGAGACAGGTGGAGTATACATGGCCTCCTGTTGTGTGCACTGCATCATTGTATGCATATTTATATAAATAAAATATAGCCAAGAGGTAGTAGCAAATACTGAATCTGAAAAGGGTGTTTTATTTTATTTTTGAGATGGGATAAATGTGTTTCCAGTTAATTATCTTCAGTTGTTTTTGGTTACATTCTTGTGTTCTTTATCTTTTACAATTCTAGTTCCTAATTCTAGTTCTTAGGCTACATCAGTTTATCCTCTCTTGTTTTTCTCTCTTGCTTAGGAACACTTTTTTAGGAGAATTTAGAAGCCTCATAGACTTTCTTAAGTATATGTTGGTTCTTTATTCCTGTTAAATTTTATCACCTTTAGTACTTCTATTATAGGAGTCAGTGCTTGTCAACCCCTTCGTTTCTAATGTATGTGTATTCCTTTTTAATATCCAGGAAGATGATTTGACAGCAAATATTCCTACTGGTTCCCCAATATTCCTCTAGCTTTCACTGTTTTAAAACACAAATATGTTTTAAAACATAAATATGTTACCCTATCCATAAGCTTGAAAATTTCCTGACTTCTTTTGGGTTTGTATTTAGGATTGAAACTTTGACTAGGTAGGAGTTTTTATAACTTGCTGTGTACTCTGCTAATTATTATTTTTCCGTGATATTATTTTATCCTTTTCATCTCTAAATTTGAAACTACATTTTCTTTGGATTCTTTCTTTTTGTCATTGAAATTAACATTGAAGATTCCTTTACTTCTAGAATTATTGAACACTTCCTCTTTCCTGCTTCTATTCCTCATTTATGCTTTGTTGAGATCCTTTATTTTCCCCTTTCCGACTACTTATATTTGTACAAGGATTAAAATAATAAATGTCATTAATAAAGTTACTTCAGTGGAACTCAGTCCTTTTCTCCCTCTCCTACAAAACATCTATACTGACTTTTTAGTTATGTTTAGGAATGGGCTTTTAAAGAAGTTGATCATGTCTCCTTAAAGTACAGTGTTTTCTGTAATTAAGCAGCCTTGGAGTGCATGAACTGAATTAGTTTTGTTTGCTTTTAGGTGAAACTAAAAGCAAATCAAAAGATAGATGCAGAGACACTCTGCTAATGGTCGTTCAGTGCAAGGGATCAGCTGGTCTAGAGCACGTGTGATGTAAACATCAGAACTTTGGTACTGAGTTTCACTGTCCAGTGAAACACTCCTCTCCGATGCCACAGCATGTGCTGTATAGTGTCAGCCTGGCACTACCACGTGTGTCTATTATCTTCTATTTCTTAGCCAGAGTCTTTGCAATCCCCTTTGAAATTTTTCTGTTTCATCACCCTAAGAAGGTCATTTTATGTTTGCTCTTCTGTCATGGCACAGCACAGTCTAGTCTCATTCATTTTTCTGATTTCTCCTATATAGCCTGTTTAGATTACAGCTGATAAAAAATAAGTTCTTATCTCATAGAAAACCTCACATTTTTCCTTTTATCTGTCCAAATTACCAGATTTCCCTATTTACTTCTAAAAGCATGTTTAAATTTCTGCTATTTATTCACCACTTTCACCTTTACATCTCACATGTTAAGCCTCTCAAATTCAATTTCAATTCTGTCATGTTCCCTCTCTCTTGTTTTCTGTTTGCTTCCTGTTCTTTGTCCAACTTCAGTCATACATACCTCTTTAATGTATTTTCTGTCCTCTCCAGAACGGACAGCCTGTAAGTTAATCAGATGTGTGTATGTGAATACGTTGTGAAGCAGTTAGGGTTTTTTTTTTTCTGATTCTAGTAAAAATTAGAGTGAGTTGTATACATCCATACCTGGGGAAATTCTAACTTTCCTTGCATTACACGTGAAACAAAGGCAAACAGAACTGCCTCCAAAGCTTGGGAAAGGAGCAAAAGAAGAGACTGCATGAAATTCCCTAAGGATCTCTTGCAGTTTTTTTTTTTATTTTGCAAAAACTTTATATTTTCCTTATTGTAGCCAAAAGTATCCACTGTGTATTTGTATGAAAGTAAAAAATATTAATATTACACATTTCTATAATTGCTACTCTATAGTACTTGTTATTAAGACCCTAATTCTCAATGTTGCTTTGATAAACTACTAGCATGGTTATATGAAGATATTTCTGATGTTATCTTGTGGTTTTAATATTCTGTGGCTTACTGGATGTGTTGGGTAGAAGTCCAAGCTCTGTATTTATTAAATCAGAAAAAAAATGTGCAGCTCTATTCTTAGCATTGATGCACTATTGTTTCTCTGCCATGTTAGATCAAGAGTTAATTTTTTTCGTTTTTACTTCTAAAAACATAAAACCTTTATCCTGCATATCTGCAATATGTACAAGTTATGGAACGGATCTTGCAGAATCTGTAAAATGCCTGGTGTAAATCCAAAATGAGAGAGCTACAAAAATAACAGACAGGTCCATGCTCTAACTAAACATGCTAAGTATCAGTTTGGTTACCTTGACAGGTCTTCAAAGAAGAAGAAGAAGCTATCAAAGTTGATCTCCACGAGGGCTGTGGTAGGACCAAACTTTTCTGGCTGATGGCATTAGCAGATTCTAAAACTATGAAGGCTATGGTGGAGTTCCGAGAGCAGACAGGTAAAATACAACTCTTACTACTTGCTCTTTATCTTGATTATTGTGATTTTCACCTGCTTTAGGGCAATGCTTTTAAATATTTTTTTAATAAAAGTAGAATGGTTCAGCTGCATAAGAATTGTTGGATTTCTGGTTGTTTTCTGTGAATGCTGCTTTGATGTCTGATAGAGTATCAGTCTCTGTGTTTCATTAGAACATTTTTGGCCTTGTTCTCTCTTGTGGCCATAGGCAAACCAACCACCAGCAGTTCTGAAGCATGTCGGTTCTGTGGATGTAGGAGTGGAACAGAATTATCAGCAGTGGGAAGTGTTTGTTCTGATACAGACTGCCAGGTGTGTATTAGCACGTATCAATCATCATTAATTACATAAATAGAAGAGATCATAGGATGAAATTGGCTTCTGATTTTGAACAAACCTTGTTTATCCCTGTAGTCAATTTTAAATCAGATCTCTCATATGAAAAGGTTCTAGAGTTGAATATTATCATTCAAATACTTCTGAGTTTGTAAATGTTTATTTTAATTACAGACTATGAACACTAATAGTCAACTTACATTCTGGGTAGTTTCATTATTATCTTCAAAAGTACGTCAAGTTTTCACAACAAACTTTGCAATTTTAAAGTAAAATACACACTGTCAGTATAAAGTCAAATGTACTGGAAAGCTCAAGAAGAAGAGTTTGCTCAACAACCTGTGTATTATGTGAGCGTAGAACAATTAAGACTAGGCCAGGTTTATCATCTCTATCCACGTATCCTGGGTGTTTCTGTGCCCTACAGTGGGTGCAAGTGGCAGAGGGCCAAATCATAACTAGTTTCTTACTTCACTTTACTTATTTCTGTCTAAGTGAAGCAAACTGGTCATCTTTTTTTCTCTCTCAGCCTATGAAGACATGTTACTTAAATTCAGTTCAAATTGTTGCTAGCTTTCTGTTCAGTAGGGATGGGAATTAGAGATGGTTAAAAATCCATTTCCATGTAAAATCACTTTATGCTGATTAATGATTAGCTTATAATGTATTCTTAAGAGTGAGTTACTTGAAACTTCTCCAAAATCTGCAGATATCTTAAAGGCTGTTAATACAGGGTCAGCAATGTTTATGCAGAAAGCACTCAATATATGAAAAGGACACAGAGGATCAAAGCTAGGATCAAATAGTTCTCTTTCTATGGAAAGTTTTAAATTATGGTTTCATTAAGCTGTTTGCATTCAGGAGCAGTGCAGGTAAGCAAAGGAAACATTGGTATTTCAAGTACACAACGTTCAGCTTTTCTCAAGTACCTGAGGCAGCAGCAGACAATATAAACCATGATTCTTCCATCTCAGTTTATTTGCACGGACCAGCAGTCCTTCAAAAAGCAACACTGTCAGAACACTCAGTGAAGGGGAAGAGATGATTAACTCTCTACTTTAAATTTGTTTAGGAGTATGCTAAGATTGCCTGCAGCAAGACACACCCCTGTGGTCACCCCTGCGGAGGGGTTAAGAATGAAGAGCACTGTTTGCCGTGCCTGCATGGCTGTGATAAAAACGCTACAACTCTTAAACAAGATGCTGATGACATGTGCATGATCTGCTTTACTGAAGCACTTTCAGCAGCACCAGCTATCCAGGTTTTTTGTTTGTTTGTTTGTTTCCCCTTTTAAGAGATTACTATTATGATTGTAATGTTTAGTATGAAGGAAGTGAAAATATAAAGTCTTTCAAATTATGCTCTTCAAAATTTGAAAACAGACACCATAACAATAGTTAAGCTACTTGAAAGGCTTTCTTTTTGTCTGGCATTCTATTTCAAGAAAGCAGATTGGATCAATTTAGTTTGCTATCTCTATTAAAATATATGGTGTTCTATAAAGGAGTAAAATAACTGAGGTAATTAATTGATACAATTCACATGTATTTCATATATCTGTAGGTGATCTTGGAGTGGTTATGATTTTGATGCCCATTTTATGTTCTTTCTTGTTGTTAAGAAGAAAATAGCGGTCTTCTAGTATTTGAAAAAATTAATATCGGAATTGATATATCTTACCACGTAAAAGCAAAAAACTGCTTCTACTTTAGTGGTTAATGTAACTATAATATTCACTTACACTTATTCTTTTCTAAAGCTGGACTGCAGCCATGTTTTCCATTTGCAATGCTGTCAACGAGTACTAGAAAACAGATGGCTTGGCCCAAGGATAACTTTTGGGTTTATGTCCTGCCCAATTTGCAAGGTAAATGAGCTGTGTTCCTGCCAAAGTTAAGCAACTTACCTGATACTTTTCTTGGTTTTGTTTTGTTGGTGGGGTTTTTTTGGTTTTGTTTTTTGTTAGTTTCTTGGGTTTTTTGTTTTTTGGGGTTTTTTTTTGTTAATACTGTGTTGCTTGTTACAGTATATATGAGTTATACATTACTTGTTTTCTTAATTCCACATGTTGCTATAGAAAGACTACACTGATGCATCTTTTTACTTTCTCCTACTGTTCCCTGAGGTGTCCTCTTAAAAAGGAAGCATCGTCCAGACATTGTCTTAATATTGTTTTATTCTTACCAACATCAGCTTGCAAATTCCCAGGATTTGGTGATAGTGCGGAGGGGAAGAAGTAATCTTAAAGCACGCAATTTGAATCAGGAATTCTCCATTTTACTAACCACTTTTAAAGCTGCCTGGCTTTTCAGTGTGAGGGCAGAGCCAAAGAATAAATGTACTTAATTTAGCTGAGTTACTAGCAATTCCTCTTGTACTCAATAAACTTAAATTGCTGTAAGGAAAAGCACAAAAGCTGCTGGAAAGAAGAGCACCTTGCCCCACCTGAGGAGGTTGAAATTTGGGAATGGTCAGCTATTCTGCATGCTATGGTTCTTCTGTCATATTCTGCTGTGGTAACTAATGGCAGTAGCTTGTGGTCACCAATTGATAAAGAACTGCCATAGAGGCCTATCATTCATTATGCTTACTTGCTGAGCAGTAAGCCAAAAAGGACCAAAATTACAGAAAATTCAGAATGAGAATATTCCTCTGCTGTGGTGAATATTTCATATATTCTTCACCACCTCCCTGGCTGTTAGTCTGTTGGGAGGGTTAATCCCAACAGGCTAAAGAAAAAGCATTCATGGATATTACTTTTTTCAGCAAATAGAGTACATTTTATATCAGCTGTTTTTTGAAATGTCCATTGCCCGGGCCCATATGTTTTTATGACATCTGTCATGCTATTTGTGCCTGACTAAAATACAGATTATCATAGCTGTTGGGATAAAGATGCAAGGTACTTAATCAGCATTTTTTTTATTTCAGAACAAAATCAATCACACAGTATTAAAGGATTTGCTTGATCCAATCAAAGAACTCTATGAAGATGTAAGGAGAAAAGCACTAATGAGATTGGAGTATGAAGGGCTGCACAAGAGTGAGGCCATCACAACGCCAGGTGTTAGATTTTATAATGACCCAGCTGGCTATGCTATGAACAGATATGCTTATTATGTTTGCTACAAGTGCAAAAAGGTACGGTGTTATTTATTAAATGTATGTTACCATTTCAGAAATAATTTCTTAAAACAGAACGTATGTTTAATACATTGTGTATGGAGCAGAAAGGCAGGAAAAGATATTGTTTATAAAATCATAATTTAAAACACTGAGTGTTGGGCTAATGAGATGTACATAGTATCTTAGTTAGTAAAGCTCAAATGTGTATACAGAGCAGCTCAGAAACCAAAAGCACCTTGAGTCAGTGGCCACTTAAAACAAGGTGCAGTACCTACTTCCTCAAGTATCTCAAGCTGCTACTCAATTCTGAAATAGGGTTCGTAGAGCATCCAAATGCTGTTCCAAGAGCCTTACAGTCACTGGCATAGACCAGGGTATGTTGCAGTTTTTGGTCTTGTTAATCCTGAGACTGAGAGACGTTTTCTGAGTGCCTCAAAACCACGTACCTACAGAGTCGAGAGAGCTCAGAATAGTGGAGGCCACTGAAATGGCAGTCATTTGTCATACTCCCTTACAAACAGAATTGGTTAAACTGAAAAGAATAGTTAAAAGAATAATTGTCTCTGGTTTAATATCCAATCATTTCTATATGCAATTAAGGCATATTTTGGTGGTGAAGCTCGTTGTGATGCTGAGGCTGGACAAGGAGATGACTATGATCCGAGAGAACTTATTTGTGGTGCCTGCTCTGATGTTTCAAGGGCTCAGGTGAGTAATAACGTCTGTTCATGTTTTTATTTCATTCTGAAACTCTGAGTACCTGAGCTGTACAATAACTCACAGTCATTTGGAATTATATGTATTGTACAATATTGTATACTATTCATATATTCTAGAGAATGTAGAAGTGAGTTGTTGGGATTGTTAGAACATGGCTACTTCACTGGCTGGTGTTTGCTTTCCTTTGTTCAGATGTGTCCCAAACATGGTACAGATTTCTTGGAGTACAAATGCCGCTACTGCTGTTCAGTTGCTGTTTTTTTCTGTTTCGGGACAACACATTTTTGCAATGCTTGCCATGATGATTTCCAAAGAATGACAAGCATCCCTAAAGAAGAGCTCCCACACTGTCCTGCAGGTAAGACTTTGACAAAGCAAATTTATCACGTTGAATTCTAGAATAAGCTACAAGTTCTAATTGATATTAGCTTTTCTTGGTGATATTTTTGTTTTCTGGCAATGTCATTGCAGTGATCATTTAAACATTAGCAACTTTTATAGGGAAATACATGTCAATTTCCCTATAGCAGGTCAGACTCTAGATGTAGAATGATGTGTAAAATTATATATTGATAAAATTAACACATTGTTAAGTGATGTATGTATACTTAGGTAGCCATTATCTGCAAACTGTTACCCCAATGCCTTAATTACAAAGTTAATGTACTGTATATTGATTTTATATTAGTAAACAATTGGGGGTTAAAAGTTCAATCTTTTTGTTAAGAATTTTACATAAAATAAGTAAATAAATTACAATTCCTGCTATAACCTTCGAATTATTGTCTACTGCAGAATGTAACTCTTGTTCATTATTCAGTTTTTCTCTTAGCTTGTGCAAATTTCTTCCACAGTATTAATGAGATAAAACTTCCTTATGTGACTGTCTGTAAGGGTCTTGCCTTGTTTAATTTGAATTTGATTGGCTTCAATTATGTGGTAGTTTGATCTTTTTTCTTTCCCTTCAAACACCAATTCAACATTTGAACAAGATGTATTGCCTTCACTTAGTTTGGGGTTTTTTGGAGGAAATGTAATATATGTTTGTTTACATTATCTGCAAGCATTAATCTATTCTTCTCTTTTTTTTCCTTATCCTTATATTCACTGTAGGTCCCAAAGGTAAACAGCTTGAAGGAACAGAATGTCCACTTCATGTTGTCCATCCACCCACTGGTGAAGAATTTGCTCTGGGTTGTGGGGTTTGCAGAAATGCACACACTTTTTAGAATAGCATTTTTTTTAACCAGAGCAAAACAGGTGCCCTCATCCCTCAAGTGTCCTGAAAACAAAATCCAGCTGGGGTGAGGATGGGACCATTCCATAACCCAGGTAAAAGGAACAATTTACAGTGCAAGAAGGATGCCAAATACCATGTACATAATTCTTGCTGTGAGATATTGACATTTTTTGAACCAAGACATCAAAATTTGTGAGGTGTTTGCATGTGGCCATTACAGTCATTGGCTAGGAAAACATTGGACATTTACAAATAAACAATTGTTATTAAAGGATCTGTGTGTCTGTGGACTATGAATGATGCTGGCTTTCAGGAGAAAGAAAAAAATATTGATTATTGTATACTGACTTTTTGTAATCTTGTACAATTGTAAGGCATCACAAGTGGGGATGAGAAAGAGGAATATTCTGGTTTATTTCCTAGACTGTTATAAAAAAAATGTGTTAGGAAGGCATAAATGTAACAAGTATCACCCTGTATATAAAGGTATCAATGTTTGTCCTGTATAAGAAATATTAAATTACAACAGCAGTTTCATTTAAACTTCTGGGTTATGTTTGAGCCTGAAATTTTAATGAAGTGCAATACTGAGTGTGCCTCATATCTTGCAGCTGTAAACATAATGGAATGTACATGTCAATAAAGCCACTGTACATTTTTATACAGTGAAAGTCTAACAAATGTGTAAGCCTCCATTTTCAGAAACACTCTTAAAACAGAGTCAGGGAGGCGGGGGGAAGGGGAAGAAGAGAGGTGTCCTATCATTATTTCAGCAGACTCTTGAAAAGTAGGCAAGTTTTTTGGGTAAACTGGTGGTTATGGAAGTACTTGGGACATGAAAAACACTGCTCCATTTCTCAACAGAAAAGTTGAATAAGTGTTCTAGTATTCATATGATGAATTTTGTTTCCATTTCAATTACCAACAGTGTTTTAAAACACAGAAGAAGGCTGCATTTTAAATTATTTTTGATCAGTTTTATTTTACTGAAGACTCCTAATCACTCCCACTTTTAGGAAAAATACCTTTTTGAATTTCAACATGTTCATTTTATAAGAGTCCTAAGTCCTCTGCACCTGCATGATGAATGCAGAATATAACTTCAAGTAAAAACTTCCATCTGTAAGATTTTCTCTTTAGATTTTTTTTCTTAGGTGCGTTCAACTCCTTTCTAGCATTTCTGTCTTGAATCTGATGAAAAGTGTGTTACTGCTTTTTACATTTAAGATATTGGTAGATGGCATCCACACCAGACAATCTTGATGTGACTGGAACCATGGGATCCATCTTGCCTAACTTCAAACATCTGTAATCACAGAATCGCAGAAAGGTTGGTGTTGGGAGAGACTTCTGGAGATCATCTTGTCCAACCCCCCTGTTAAAAAAGGTTCACCTAGAGCAGCATATATATCTGCACTTTGAAATAGTTCTGAATAGTTCACACATCTGTGAAGTACAATTGGTCTTACTCACTTGTAGTTCTGCCGAGGGGTCAGGACAGGTTGGATCCTGGGCTGAGGCCAGTTGTTCAACAGGGCCAAGTGCTGGATACTGCACTTGGGTCACAGCAACCCCATGCAGTGCTACAGGCTGGGGGAAGAGAGGCTGGAAAGCTGCCCAGCAGCAAAGGACCTGAGGGTGCTGGTCAACAGCAACTGAACATGAGACAACACAGTGCCCAGGTGGCTGAGAAAGCCAGGGGCCTCTGGTATGTGTCAAAAACGTGGCCAGCAGAGCCAGGGAAGTGATTGTCCCTGTATTGGGTGTCTGACCCATTGTCATTTTTAGAAAATTGGAGTGTAGCACTGTCCTTACAAATTAATTCTATTTTTGAATTTTTCAGCCTTCTCTTTAATTTCAGATTAATGAGTATTAATTTAGGAAATTGAGATGATGATGTGGAAAGGACATGACACTGTGTTTATTTAAAATTTATAGAGTGAGGGATAGGCAGTACTGTGGAAATGTTTCTCTCACACAGCTGACCATCCCCTATCAGCACTCCAGGGAGGCAGCACGGCCACGTGTGAGCGTCAGGCTCTTGCACAGAGCTCAGCTCCTCACATAATGGCTGAGCCTTGGACACGCTGCTCCCACGCTCTCTCAGACATTCACGTCACCACATCCCCCCACGCCGATCTCTGCCAGTGATTATAGCAGATGCCAGCACAGGCTGCTAATCAGATCAGTCCGCAATAAGATTGCTGTATGCCTTTCCAGCAGTCTCACATGTTTTTCTGTCAGCTGTTGATCCACTGCCCATGCAATGGAAATAGTTCTTGTTTGTACCACCCTGTTTGCTGCAGCCCACCACACTCACAAGTTCAGCTCCTGGCTAAGGCAAGGCCTCAGTGCTCGAACTTGGATCATTAGTTTAAAAATAGCTTAAACTTTTATGGGTGTATCCACCCACTGAACACAATGTGAACAGTAAAAGTTAATAAGATACAGATAATTAACATGTCGTCATCAGGGCCAAATAAGCTTGGTCCTTACAAAACAGGTTTTGCTAATTCTATCATGTTTCTAGGCTCATGTTTCACCTAAACAGAGACTCAGCTAGGGAGCTTCAGGCCCACCCATTCAGGATAGAACTCAAACTTTGCAGGGCTTTTCCACAGCCCTCGTTAAGCCGTGCCACACGTTGCAGGTGCCAGAGTGTAGTGGTTGTAGGGCAGATGCCTTGTCCCTCAGCCCAAGGGGCACTGGAAGGGCTGCGCTGTCGCGGACCCCAGTCTCACTGAGAGGGTGTAGTAGTGAGCTTCTGCTGCCAAGCATTCCAGGATCTGGCTCCTCAGCAGGCATTTCTGCAGAGATGCAGCCAAATACAGAACAACACACTGATTACACAGCAGCCACATGCAATGGGAACTGCGATTATTATTGATACTCACCTAAAGATGTCCCCTGCCGGCTGGTCCAGGGAGTTTTCTGAGGTAATACCCACCTCTGCAGTCTCTTGGGATTCAGGTGGTGCTCTCTGCTCTTGCCTCAATGTTTCAGGCTGTGGGCTGCTCGTTAAAATACAATCTCTTTGGATGTACCAAGTTTCTGTGTACCTGGAAGGGGATTTGGACACTGAAACCTTGGATGGGTACTTGAGGCAGTGCTTTGGGTCATCCACTGAGCAGTACAGACAGTGTCCTTTGCTATTGCCATCCGTGGCATTGCTTCTATACTCCCACTCATTTCTGCATCCCTGGTGATTCAAGAATCCTTAGCCCATGTTAGGTCTCAGCTAATCTAGTATTTCCACCTCCCTGTTGGTTCATCCAGTAATATTCCTTTCCTGAATGTGACTCTGTATACATCCTCCCCTGCACAGTTTTAACTTTTCTGCTCACACAGCTGTCCTGGAGAGCATTCCCATTCCACCCAGCCCCATTCCTAGGTCTTGCCTCTGCCATATACTCTGCCAGAACAGCCATTAGTGGAAGGAAGGATGGCATTGAGTATGCTGGCACACAAAGGGAATGCATACTTCACTGTGGCCATGTGGGCAGCAGTGTCACATCACTTTAAGCTAGAGATTCAGGTGGTTTGGAGTGAATGAGGTATGATCTACTAGCAGTAACTCACCATCCTAATGCCAATTCCTAACAAAGATACTTGGAAACCTGGCTGAGGGACCTGAACATCAGCTTTTTAAAAGCATTTGCCTGAGGGCAGATTGTATCAGTGGACTCTGTCACAGAGCAGTAATTGCAATGGGATGATCCAAGCTACAAGGTAAACACCACTCCCTGTGGATTTTGCTTTAATGGACATAACATAATGTAAGATGTTACACTGGGTTTGCATGTGTCTCTGTCTCCCTTTCCTCCAATACAAACAGATTTTGAGCAACAACATTCCAGTTGTTACGCATAAGATTGTTGTCTCTATTTCTACATCTTTGGGTTTTTCCATACTCCTAGTGGGTTGTGGAATGGCCTAGGTTTATAAATATTGATTTCCCTCCTGATGGAGGCTGGGTACAACTATGGACCTCCCACCAAGGAAATCCTAAATTTTGGCGTACCCTGACTGCCTTACTGCTGACTGAATTTGACATTTCCCATGAATAGGTGCCCACTGGCAGGACTTTGGATCTGTTCATCCAGTACTCTCATACATTCAAGGAACTGGTGAATCCAGTGCTAGGATACAAGACTTAGAAACAAGCCATGTTTGAAAACCAGCTTTAGGACACATAAGGTACCCTCCTTCCGTGTCTTGGTACCAAGGCCAATCCTAATACAAATGCCAGCCCCTTCTTAGCAATAAGTCTGTTTGGGAATTTTTACCACTGTGGCTTGCTAATCCTATTAACTCCTCACGAACTGTCAGAGTCAGCAGAACTGATTTGCAGGAGCTACACAAAGCACAGAGAAAATTCCTGTAGGCCAAAGAACTCTTCTACCAGGATGCTGTCAAACCAGCCTATCAGTGAGCTGACACTGCCCTTTCCAGCAGCATGGCTCTGCCCATGGCTCACACCATGGCAAAGGTGAGGTGCTGCTGGAAACAGCTCAGCCCACTCTGCCTGTTTGTATGGCAGGCCTAGCCAAGGCCACACCACGAGACTCTCCTGTCAGGGGCTCCAGCAAACAGCAGCTTTTATTGTATTGCCTAGCAAAATAGAGTGGTACAATAGTGGTACCCATGAAGCAACCATGGGAGCCATTCATCTGGAAAGAATTGCTAGAGCCTCTAGAGACAGAAACAATATTTAGACAGTGAGGAGCCTTTTAAAATAATTATCTCCAGCTTCTACTGAACCATAAGCAGCATCATCAGGTAATCTGCCTGTTGCAGGCAACACCCTATCCTGCTGCTGCTCATCCTTAATTTTATGTTTTTATTTTTCTGTGGCAAGTCCATAATACCACTTTCTAACAGTATAAGAAAGTTTCTCACCACAGAAAAGTCTTCCTGTATAGACATGCTGAGAAAATAAAACCGGGAAGTTTCCCTAATGATATCCATTACTGAAAAATACTCACTTCTTTTGGCACTGATAATGAATAGGTTCAGCCTTCCTCTGCATTTTCTTTCTCAGCACAATCTGCTTAGAATTAAGATTGTCACAGACATTCTAGACCAGATCTTTCAGCCACTATTCATAACATGAATGTTCTTCATAATTTTCAGAACTTCTATTTTCATTTAATCAGAGTGGGCTACTCAAGCCTGACTTACTTTCATCATAGCTGGATCTGGTCTGCTATGGTTATTTAACTCTCTTCCAACTGCTTCTGTGATTTTCCCCTCTGCATTCTTATCCTAGTCAAATGCAAGCCAGGCTTATCAGGGTGGAGCACAGCTCCTTGCTTCAGGAATGCTTCAGAGCTACTTGAATATGGCCAGAAAATCAGCACAGTAGACTTTCAGTGCTAAAAGGTGCAGCATTTACAATCAAGACCTGGCATTTGAAATGCTGCCGTGGCTTCATCAGGCATGCAGTCTGCCAGTTGAAATGAGGTGTTCTGTACAACCTCAGCCGGAGGTGGTGAGATCCCCTATTAGACACTGAGATTTTACTTGGGTTTTATGTGTGGGCTGTTCCTCATCTTCTCATGGTAACAGTGAGGTCTGCTTCACATCTCTGAGTGACTCTCCCATCAGAAAGACTGAAACTTCAGAGAGCTTCTCCTCTTTTGGGGAAAAAAAAAAAAAGTTACAATGCAGTTTCCTTAATAGTCTCATTTTTGCACAGCAGGGCTCAGCACAGGCCATGGCTTTTTTATGTTACTACTGAAAACATACACCCCCAAAAAAATTTAAAACATTCCTCTCTCAAAACCCCATCTCTGTTAGTTAAGTGATTAGTGTAAGGCAGAGAGACTACTGAATGTAGACACACCTGATAGAGGTGTCCAAGTTACTGACTAAAGCTCCAAAGTGCCCAGCTACTACTGGCAACAACTCGGCAACAGCACAGACCAGCCCAGACCTGTGGACGTTCTTTGAACCTTTACTGCTTGGCCCCTTCTTAACCTGCTGCCACCTATCTCAGTGCCAGCTACCTGAGTCCAAGAGCTCTGCAGGGCTTTGTCTGCCAGCTAAACCAGAGCCAGCCCTGGGGGATCACCAGGAGCCCACACCACCAGCTGCCCACAGGTTTTCTTCCATTCAGCTCTGAGAAACTGCCCGGTTCTTGTGCTTTGCCCACAGACACCGCAGACATTTTGGTCAGTGCTCTGCACCATGTCCAGGGCCTGGGTCAGCCCCAAGGACAGAGCTGCAGCCGCCTTACTTCTGATTTTAGCTGCTATGTCCCCAAACAGTGTCATGCTGGGAGTGCTTTCTGCACTTGTTCTCCTCTCCTACACACACAAAGGGTGCCTAAAACTTACACAAGCGGCTACAACAAAGCAAAGAAGGGCACAGGCAGTGAGCCAAACTTTGTTTACTCTGAAGATAAGGCAGAAAATTTTAACTGCTCAGCACTGTAAGAAGTCCCTCCCAGTAAGTCAATACAGTGAAACTCAGATAATGGAAGGGTTTTGAAGTAGTGTTACCTTAAAAACAATGAAATTGCAGCTGTAACATCTCCCAAGATTTTTACACAAACTCAGAAAATATTTTTTATGGTCAAAAGACTTTTTTTTTTTTTTTCTGCAGACACCAGGATTTGATCAGAGCAAAAATCTTGATGAAAAAAAAAAATTTACTAACTTTGCATGACATAGCTCAGTTACATCACATCATAATGCACATAATGCTGCCTTAAAACACTAAGAGAAGTGTTAAAGATGCATATTATATGATTGGCTTTTCCTAAATATTAAAATGAATACTATATGTGTTATGTTTGAAAGTTACACTGTATTAATATAAGTAGTGTGGTAAATATAGTTTTTAGGCTGTAGCATAATATTAAAATAGAAACGATGTGATACTTTAGATACTTTTTGTATCTTTAGATACAAAAGATACTTTTTGTAACTAGTGCAAGAAATTGAAAAGATAAACAAGAAATTCTTCGCATTATCCTATTTGGATAGAGATAACAGCAACAAGATACTAAGACCCAAGAAAATAATTATTGCCTCCTTATCAGGAACACTCAGACTCCAAGGAGACAAGAAGGTTTATTTACAAGATGAGGGGAGGAAGCTAAAATTAAGCAGAAGCACCCTAGTTTGAAAAGAAGGTTTGAGTCACATGAGATATATGAATATGCAATAGGCTATTGCTTTTAAGGGTTAATAATCCTTTGTTAGCAAGGTGTGCTTTGGGGCAGAGCAAAGCACCAGGACGTCTGTAATTCTTTGCTTTTTATTGTCTTTTATCATCCTAACTTTGGTTGTCCAAATTCTTCTTATTATTAATTTTATTACTATTTTATTACTATTAAACTTCTAAAATTTTAACACAAGTGAATGGCATTTTCCACAAGAGGTGACCAGAAGAAGCAGCAGCTGTTGATAAAAAATAGATCTTTCTCTCCACAGACTGGGCCCATGTCTAGTTCCAACCTTTGCAGTCAGTCTGACTTTGTCTCCCACATCTCCAGCAGTTTGCAAGTTATGTACTTGCAAATAAGACTTGTCTTTACTAGAAACTGTAATTGGAGGTTTTTATCTTCCCATCATTAGAAACCAACTCTGAACTGGAACACAAGGGCTGAAAAGGGAATTCCTAAGCAGTGGGAATGGAAGACACAGAACGTTTCCAGATGGGGACAGCAAAACAGTTATTGCAGGTTTCTTGACAGTATTGGCTTCATTCATAAACACATCTCATTACCTACCAAGGTTTGTACAGCTGTCTCATATAACTGAGCAAATTATACAGACACATATTTGCTATTTGTCTAAAATACTCATGAATCTGCTCAAGGTGCTCATATTTCTAGATTTTTGTTTCATTTCCTGAAAAGCTGAAGACTGGATATAGATTCATAAATACACACAGAACTGTAATGGCTGAGCTTTAGTAAACAGCTCAAGACATTCCAAAATGAAGAAGAAATTATTTTCTCACAGAAACTCTAAAATTTATGTTTCTCACTTGAAAAAACAATTCTGTTTCTGGACAAGTCTCCTTTTTTTTCCTCACTAATAATCTCAAGGAACTAGATTAAAAAAAAAGAAAAAGACAAACAGATTTGAAGTATGCAAGGAAATGTATTTCTATAAAGTGCGTCTTAAAGAGCTCAGGGATGGTGACATTTGAGTGACCACTGAAAAATGTTTCAAAGCCATTTCAAGACTGGAGCAAGCACAAGATCACAAGTGCTGTTTCCAAGAAATTGAATGACAGGAATTGGGATTACAACAATTTGAGCACTAATTTATTTACTATAGTTTGCAATAAATGAATAATTAAGTTTTGTGAATCTCAACAACTGTAAAGAGTTTGGACGCAGAGGGCTGAAAAATGAAGTGTATTGGAGTGTACCACATGCATGAAGGACACATGATGGCAAGGCATTTGCAGCCCATGGGAATGTTACACATCACTTTGTCTTCTCTGCCTGGCAAAATCCCAAGCACATCAGTCCCAGCGCCTGCCAGCCTTAGGACACAGTGGTGGTTTGCTTTCCCTCTTACATCTGTTCCCAAGGCCAGCCCCACATGGGGCTTTCAGATCACAGGCCACAACCAGCCGTACTGGCGATAAAGATGCAGCTCCATTGCTGGTAACACTCAGGTGACCAGCGACAAGCAGGAGCAGGGCAGGCGGGGACTGTCCCCTGTGCTCGGCGCTGCTGAGGCCACACCTCGAGTGCTGTGCCCAGTTCTGGGCCCCCACTACAACAAAGAAATTGAGGGGCTGCAGTGTGCTCAGAGAAGGACAAGGGCACCGGTGAAGTGCTTGGAACACAAGCAGCCGAAGGAGCTTGTGGTGTTTAGCCTGATGAAAAGGGAGGGTCAGGGGGAACCTTGTCACTTTCTACATCTCCTGAAAGGAGCCTGTAGTCAGGTTGGGGTCGGCATCTTCCCCCAGGTAAGCAGTGACAGGACAAGATGATTTAGTCACAAACTCCGCCAGGGAAGGTTAAGGTTGGAAATTAGGAGGAATTTCTTCATAGAAAGGGTGACTTAGCAGTGGAATGGGCCGCCCAGGAAAGTGATGGAGTCACTAACCGTGGAGACATTTAAGGACAGACTGGACGCGGCACTGAGGAGGCACTGAGTGCCATGGCGTAGCTGACATGGAGGCGTTCGATCACAGGGCCGGACTCGCTGATCTCGGAGGACTTTTGCAACCCAACTGATTCTGGATTAGCCTCGATAGGTCTCTAGACTCCACCGCTCCCTCTCTGCCCGAGGCAAGACGCGCCCGGCCCGAGGCACAGCGGGAGGAGGAGCCGGCGCCGTCCCCGACTCGGAGGCGCCGCGGGCGGGCGCGCTGAGGGGAGGTGCGGCCGCCCCTCCCCGCCCGCCCGCCGCCATTTTGGCTGTTTCGCGTCGCTTCCGCCGCTGGAAGTAAACAGAGAGCGGGGCAGGGAAGGAGCGAAGCAGCGGCGCGGGCAGACGGGACGGACCGGGCGGTCGGGCAGCAGAGGCGGCGCTGGGGTCGGCTTTGGCGGAGAGAGCTGATGTGGCCGGAGCGGAGGCGCCAGCGCGGCCCGAGCCCCGGTTAATGCGAAGCGCAGCAGGGAGCCACCAGGTGAGGGGGCGGGCGGCGGCGCGGCGGCCCCATCCCAGGGTCCCGGGCCCCGGGAGCGGGCTCCGGGCAGCGGCGGCGGCGGAGCTCGGGGCCTGCCGGGCTGCGGGAGCCCCGCGCCCCACAGGCCCGGGGCTAGGCCGGAAGGAGGAGCTGAGGGGAGCCTTCTCCGGGAGCAGCGAGTGACTCTCAAATCCCGGTCCGCCGTGTCGGAGGGCCGCTGCCTCGCAGGTTTCCCGCGATAGCGGTAATAAATGGTGAAGCCCCCGCTGTGCCCAGCGGAGCGGGTTGTTTGGGCGGAGTTGGGTTCGTGTCCAGGTCGCCCCCTCTTTCAGCCCGTGTTCCCCTTCCGCGCATTCCTGGTGTTCCTAGAACGGCGGGGGTGAGGCGCAGCGAGCTCGGGTGGGCTGGCTCTTGGGGAAGCGTTATCAGTCGGGTGCAAACAGCTCTGCAGAGTTTGTTTTGTTTGGTTTTGGTTGTGGTTTTTTTTTTTTTCTTTAACTGCCGTTGTGTTCTGGCTGCACCTTACTCGGCAATAAAAACAATGTTAAGCACGTGCTGTGCTCCTCCTCCTCCTGCTCGGTGACTGAGCTGTGTGATTAGGGTTGGACGTGACTACTGCAAACAAGATAGCGTGGGTTGCGCCCAGGTGCGGAGTTCAGAAACAAGTCTTTATAATAGGCGGAGAAATTTACTTGGAAAAATCTTAAGGAATCAGGCAGGCACCCGGCTTTCACCCATCTCTCTGCCCCGGTAGCGTTTGGTGTTTTTGTTGCTTTGGTTTTTTGGGTTTATTTTCCTTTCTGGCAAGATCTTAGCTTCTAAAGCAAAGTGGTTATAGCAGCAGTTTGAAAAACGATATGTGTGTGTCCTGAGTGTGTCAGAGAGAGTTAAAAGCGAGATTGATGGTTCATGCGTTTCTAAGAAGTGATAAGCAATCACTCCTTGAAAAGTCGGTTTTACTCATACAGTAATTTGCTAGTATGGAATTTTGCATCCACATCTTCCTTGTTGAAAAATTTCAAGTGGTCAGATCTTTAAATTACTGAATACATAAAGCAAAGTGAATTGAACTTCTAATTGGATTGCCTGTTCTTATGTTAAATATCCAGGAAGGTTTACTCTCTTAAGTGGCCTTTTAAAAGTAAATATATTTTCAGATAGCTCTGTAAACTTCTGCAGAGAAATATGCGTTCTTTAAATTTTGTATTTGTTTCATTGTTGCCATGTGAAGAGGTTGAAAGCAGTTACATTTTAAAAAAACCTATTCTGATACTTTTAGTTCTGAAATGAGAACCCAAAAATTAGATTAACAAATTGGTTAAAAATTAAATGACAGAACAGTCACGCAGTTTTTAAAATGGCATTTTTTAGTCTTGAGCTTAGGCACTTTTTTCCTGTTTGGAAAAAGTTTGCGAAGGAAATAGTTTTGAAACGTTTCAAAAATCTTAATCTTGACATCTTTAATTACCAGATGTCAGTAACAAAAAAAGTTGTCTGGAAAGGTGTGGTTTTTTCCCCATCCCTTGCTTTAAGTCATGGCATTTAGAGCATGTAACTTCTTATTTTCTTGGAAGAAGAAAGCATCATCAATATACCACTAAGTGATGGCCGTGTTGTCTTTTTGTTTTTTAAGTTGGCTGTTTGCAAAAATGTGGGACAGTGTCCCACAGCTTCCATGAGTAGGTTTTGGTCTGTAACCAGCACATATTAACTACTTAGAGCTCATCCCAGTTAGCTCAGAGGTGCACGTTGAGAGCTGTTGATGATCTGGTCCACTCCTGTCAGCATATCCCAGAGGCCTTTTTTCCCAGAAGAAAAATGAATACAGTTTTATCAGTGGCAGCTCCCTCCTGGTCTTCTCCGAAAGGGAGACAAAGAGGGAAAAAAGCTCCCTCCTGGTCTTCTCTGAAAGGGAGACAAAAAAAGAGGGAAAAAAAAAACCCCAAACCCTACCTTAATGCAGTGATAAAAATAGCTTACCTAACTGGAACATTTATGCAGATTTACTGCCTTGCTAGCAAAAGATGAGACAGGATCTCTGTAAAGCAGGACTTGAAGAGCCTAGTCTAACAGTATTTTGGTAGCTTTTTACAGATGGCTTTGGAAAGACTTGGACATCAAACAGGCAAGCCTGGATTTGGCAAGTTAATAGCTTGCCTGTGGTGAATGCTCATTATAACCTAGTTGTTTGGAATATCTGTTTAGCCTGAAGCTTAAAGTAATGTTGCATTTCAGACTATCTTATTATAAATATTGTTCTTGTACTATGCTGAGTTATTACCTCTAACAGAAACACAACAGGCTTGCAGTGGATTTGGCAATTAATTCTTGATTAATTTTAAGTTGAATTCCATTTTCATGGTTGCAAAATCCAATTCCTTTATATTTTTGTTAGTTGCAGATGGTTCTGAGTCACTGTTCTGTTTTCTTGCTTTTCTTCACTGATGAAGTGGCTTAGCAACAGAACTCTGTCTCGGGCAGAAAGCTTGTTCCAGCACAGGAATTGTGTTCGGCACAGTCCCATAGCTGGGAAGTGAATCAAGGAAAATAGTTCTCAGGAAGCAAGTAGAGATTTTTGCCCAGTACTGTTTTCATCCTCTGCTTGCCTTCAAGTGTGCTGGGAGTAAAAATAGGAGTTGAACTATGTCGAGACAAATTTTCTTCATCAGTCTTTCGTGACCGTATGTTCAGGTTTGTCTGCATCATCTTATGAGTGGCTTTAGACCTTAAGTGATAGCTTGCTTCTGTCATGTGAGTAGCTAGGATTAAAGCCTTTTAAAGATAGGGAGGTGCTGGCTTTGAGAAAATAATCTGTGATGCATTGGATTATGAACAGTATAATTTTTAGCTGGCATCTTGTTTTAGCAAGTACTTCCAGACTTAGTCACAGTGCATAGCAGGGAAACGTAACTTTTCAGATCCCAAGAGGGATCTGGGTACATGAGAATCCTAGACATGTAATTGTACTTGAATGTTAAACCATGGTGATTTCGCTGTGTGTGGAGACCTTGTTTGTCTTCCAGAAATCAGAGAGGCTGGGGGTGCTTTATGTGTCAGGCTCACCCTGCCCCCGGATTATCTCAGCTCTTTAGAGACTGGAATTGAGCATATTGTAGTTGAGTATGAGGCAGCAGATTGCAGAGCCCTTTGGGACATGATGTGCACCACACTGAGGCTCTTAAAAAATAAATTATCAGATGCCAGTTCAGTTGTAAGATGGCATGTACAAAAGAACACGTTTGGATTAAAACCCACTGAGTCCTGGATGTATTTCAGATATGTGTAGTGGTAAGGGTTTTTTCCTCTCCAATAATGTAATATAAGGTATAAGTTGTTTAAATCACGTAATTATGGAAAAAGCATATGCTACAACCTTTTGCCTCAGGCTTGCTGAACTTAACACAGTTTTGAAGAAATTTTTCTGGCCTTTCTCTAAATTTTTTTTGTGGGTTGAAACTTCAGACTGGAAATCTTCTGTAATGGCTACTTACTAGTTAGTTGGAAAAATGAAAGCACACCAATGGATTTGATGAAATATATTTTCAAGGATACTGATTTAAAACAGATGCCTATTTAAAGTAATGTGTTTTTAAATAAATTAATTAAAAAAAGAAAATATTCTTTTTATCTGAGGAAAAAAACTATTTGGTCTGATACATCATCTCCTATATGCAGTGCTTGCAAGCATGCATACAGTAATTTACTTCCTTGCCTGATTTTTATCTTCACATTTTGAAGTGTTGTTCCCAATAAATAGGACTGGGCAGGGATATTTATGTCAGTGTTCAAAAACTTGTTTAGAAGATTATCCTTCCATTAGTTCTGAACAGTAGAGTAATAATCAACACAGTAAAACAGATTAGGTTCAAAGTGTTCTCAAACACACAAACGAAACACTGAAAGGAGAGTGACTGTTATAAATGGGTTGGCATTGTTAATGATTAAAGAAGTAATATTAAAAATATCAGTTTAGATGATATTGTCATTTCTGGACTGCCAGTTTGGTTTGTTACTTGGATTTTTTTTCCTTTATATATGTCAGGAAAAAAAGCCCTGCCAAGATGTTGTTGCATAAAATGAGTGAGTTTTTCATCTCCACACTTTTCTATTAATATTGTTCTCAGCTCTTTTACATTTACAAAATAAATATTTTTTTTATTTTATTACTTCTATAGAATGAAACGAGGAAGAAAAACTAATGAGGCCAACAGCAGTTCATCTGAAGGCACAACTGAGAAGGAATCCAAGAGACTTAAGATCATAGAGAAGAAAACCACAGCTGTGCAGAGTCCTGACTGGGCAAACCTGCTCCAAGACATTATCTTGCAGGTGTTCCAGTACTTGCCACTTCTGGATCGTGCTCATGCATCCCAGGTCTGCAGGAGCTGGAACCAGGTGTTTCATATGCCTGATCTCTGGAGATGTTTTGAATTTGAGCTGAATCAACCAGCCACATCAAACCTGAGGACTACACACCCTGAACTAATCAAGCAAATAATAAAGAGGCATTCCAATCACCTGCAGTATGTTAGCTTCAAGGTAGTGTATTTTACAGGCTTTTTAAAAGTAACTTTTATTCTGAAAGGAATAGGGCAGCTGTCAGTGCAGTAGGTGGCCTTGTTTCCAGGCTTAATATACACAAGAAATGGATTCTGTAAATGGACATGAAGGTTACCTCCCAATTAATTTCTTTGGGTATATTTTCAGGACCAAAACTTGAAACATATTGAACATAGCTTTTCATTGTCTTATTTCTGTTAGATGGGAATTCTTTTGGCTGGTGCTGTGGTTTGTTTGGGGTTTTTTGTTTGTTTTTGTGGGTCCTTTGTTGGTTTGTTTTTTTGGGGTTTTTTTTGTGAGTTTTTTGGTTGGTTTTGGCTTTTTTTGTTTTTTTGAGTTTTCTTCGTAGCAATTTAGCTGCGTAACATTCTGCTTCATGAAGTGGACAGGAATTGTTTTGATACAACTGCGTGTGTGGGTTACTGCCTCAGAATTAAGTTCAGTCAGGATGCCTAAGTTGAGCATTTCCCCATTTCACATCCTGTAGGTACTTGCCTCCAGTATTCATGGTTAGAAAACATCTAATGCACAGAGTGACTTCAGTACTACTAGTCATCAACTAGCAATTTTAATATTAAATTGTATGGGATCGTATACTCAGTGCAGTTGTGTTTCAGGGGATGGAAAAAGTACATGTGATTTGCATAGGTGCATGTACTGACTGTGCCTGACTGAGAAATACCATTTGATGAAAATTGGTTCTGTTCACATTGTGAAATTTTTCTCAGCACATGAAAACCTTTAATGTGGGCTTACATACCAGTGTGTCTTGGAAGGATGCTGTGAATCTCATGGCTGCATATGCATCAGCTGTGTGAGAAATTTGGAAAGGAAATGTGTTCTGCAGCAAGCTCAGCATAGTTGTTTTGAGATCAGGCAGTTCTAATGCTGGGATCATCATCAGCATGTGAGGAGCTGAGTCACCTCTGCCTGATCACATGTATTGCTACTGCTTGCTTGCAATACCAGGTACAAACTGTTACCACGTGGTTGCAGAGCTTTTATCGGCATCCAAATAGAGAAAACCTAGGGCTGTAGTGGAGTGACCTCCCAGTGTCTTATCTCCTGTCTGTGTTGCTTTACACCCAAAGAATTTTGGGTGCCCTTTGCTCGTAGGATGATCCATCATTTCTTTCGTGTGTCATTTCAGTTGTCCTTGTGCTACAGAATACACAAGGAAGTGGGTGTAACACTCACCAGTCCTCTGTAAAAGCTGAAAACAAGAGGGGTGTTTTCTGTAGGCAAAGAAGGATGAGACTGTTGAAAATCAAAGTTTTCAGCTTGTGTTTGAGGAGAAAATTTCACTGTTTGAGGAGAAAAGTTCATTGGACTTAATATATTGCTGCCAAGGTAGCATGGCTTACAGTGGAGTTAAATTTGATCCTGTGATCAAGCGTTACACTGTTCTGTAGATTTGCAAAGCTGTCATGGCTGCTGTACATAAGGGGTTATTCAGAATAACCCCTGAATGTCAGGGGAAGTCCCCTGGAGACACACTAGGTGATTTGGTTGGGCAGCAAGCTGACTAATGAAGATTTTGGGATTTGTGTTGGTTTGCTTGGTTTGGCTTGGTTTTTTTAGAGTATTAATTGCATCTGTTGTGGCTTTAATGGTAAAGGGCCAGTTACTCATGTTCCTATGATAATGCACTTAACTCTCCAGCAGCTCAATTTTATGAACTGAACCACTGTAAAATTAAGTGGCTTTTGCACATAGTAAAGGATTTATAGGATTCTTGCATTTTGGCAAGGAGGAATGTAAAGAGGAAGTGGAATAGGCTCTGGAACCTCCACTTTCTTCTTATTTGATGTGGAATGAGTATCTTGGAACAAACTGTTTAGGTAACCCCTCACCGTGCTATATTTTACCAAAGTGTTTAGAAGAGTAGTAAATTTATAGCAAATAGTCTTGTATTTTTGATTCATACTTCTTGGGGGAATAAAGAATTACATTGATGGATTTACAATGAGGTTTGTTTTTTTTTATCATCACATTTCAGAAAGTAAAGTGAAAAAAAAAGTTAAAGAGTATATTTGCAGTGCATTCTGAACACGAAATTCATTTTGTTTTAAGGTGGACAGTAGCAAGGAATCTGCAGAAGCAGCTTGTGATATTTTATCACAGCTTGTGAATTGCTCTCTGAAAACACTTGGGCTAATTTCAACTGCCCGGCCAAGCTTCATGGATTTACCAAAGGTATTTTATTATGTATATTTTCTATTGCAACGTATTGCAGTGTTTCATACAGTACTTCTGTAACTTTTATGAAAAGTTCTATTGTAGGAATATGAATCTCGGATAAAGAAAAGTTTATTAGTGGTCTGGCCTCTAATAAAGAGAGGAGCTGATATGTAGAGTGATGGATGTATGAAGTTCCATTCAGTCTCTGAATCATATGAGAGCGCAGGCCTGACCTTGTTCTTTCAAGTCCTCCTGTCTGTTGACCTCAATGTAGTGCTGAGCAGCGTGGTGCGAGTTAAGAGGCTAGACAGTTCAGGTCTGTGTAATTGTGTTGTGGGGTTTGTTTAGGAGACAGTTACAATCAAATGAGTAGTAGAATTTTATCCATGTGGACTTGCCATAGGGCTTACACATTCTCTTCAGAAAGAAATAGGATCATGATTTGCAGGGCTTCACATCAGGCAGTCAAGCATTAGCAAACTTGGTGAAGTGCACTGTATTTCTCAAATTTTCAGATTTCAGATGTAAGATTTTTACCTTGCATGTTTACCAAAAATCAGATCTTGTTAGAAAGCATTTAATCTGGATGACAAATCTCTTTCATGTGCTTCTGGAGAAGCATTCCTGCTAGTGAGGTGGAAGGTGGAAGTGTACTATTGCTAAGGAGCAGGGGAGTGGTTGTGAAGGGCCAGATACAAATAGACTGTTGGCTAGATGTTGGTGATGCCACGGCTGGTCATGGCAGTTAGGACAAGGGAGAACTAGAGACAGCCTCAGGAAAGGAAGTCGGCTGCAGGTAAGGTTAGCTACAGAAGGGTTATCAGTAATTATCCTTGAAGTGGTCACTGCCAATCTCTTGAATATGTATTTTTAATCCATAATTTTCAAAAAGGCTGTTTAGATATTTAATTAGTTTTGCTCTGATTTTTTTTTCCTTTTCTGATGTTCTTTGAGGTGTGATGATAAGAAAACCTGAATGTAGTGAAAACAATCCACAGTTGTGTTAAAAATATTTTGTCCTTTCAGCACTTTGTTACTCCTCTTTATTGATCTGAATGCTGCTTTATATTTCTTAGTTTTCAATGGAGGGTTACATTAGGGTCATGTCCAGTTTGTTGAGTAATTACTTGTAATTGTTCATGCTATGTTCTTATTCAACTTTTAAGGCTTATAAAGCACAAAAAGGGCTTCCTTTTTTTGTTCTCAATAAGTTCACATTTGGCCTTTAAAAAAATAGATTCTAAATAAGCCCAAATTAGCTCTAAGGATAATTTGCCTTTTGGTGCTTATGACTTCAATAGTTTTGTCACTTGCATAAGGGACGACTAGTGAAACTGAAGAATTGAATTTGGTCATGACTGAATTCTTGTGGGGACTGTTAGTGACAGGTCCATTTGATGAAAAGCAGAAAAAGATGAATTAATTTGGAAAATGGTTGATACTTTGCTGTGTTTTGGGGTATTTTTTTGGGGTGATGGGAGTTTTTTATTTTTATCAGACTGTGTAGGAAGTCTGAACTTCTTGGCATTATCTTCATCAGTGCTCTCTTGTTATCAAGTGAGCTGACATGTGGCAAATAATCTCTAACTCATATTTAGAGTTGTGTTGCCTGTCTTTTCACTAAGTACGTTCTAGGTGAGTAGAATCTTTTAAAGAATCATACTACAGATACAGATGTGGCACTACTGAAAAGACCAGTATTGGTCTTTCACATGTTGGGATATTGCCTGTTTCCTATTAGGTCTTCAAACTAGAAGGTTCAGCCTTCTTTTTCTAAATACAGAGAACAAAAACGGAGTACTAACATTCTCATAATACAAAGTTGAAATAATATTAAAGCATATTTTCTTCTGTACATAACACATATAAGGAGCATACTGTCAGGATAGTTGGAGTAGTCCCTAAAGCCAAAGTGCATAAAGATTCCGAGTTGAACTTTGTTTCCATTTGCAAGAACTGACTTTGAAAGTTTGTGTAAACATGAAAGCAGTAAGTCATACTCTAATTGTGGCAGTTTTATCAAAAATCACAAATATATCACCTAAGAATGAGGAATTATTGTTGCCAGCAGACTTTCTCTCATATAACTGTATTCAGAATATGTGCCTGTGGCTCAGAGTGAAATAGGCTTGAAATTCAAGTAGCAGGTTACTTTTTTAAAGATACTTAAGGTAGCGCATGGAGAAAATACTTTTTTAAAGTCTTCTATTTGGTCAATCTTGTAAGAAATCATGAAGATGAACTAACTTTCACTTCATATCACCAGTGAATCACTGCGGTATCTGCTCCTTAGTCTGTGTTTCTCAAGTTCAGGTTCCCAGGTATCTGTCTTTAATGATAAGTTTCAGTGGTTATGTAAAAATGCTGAGCACTTGTCCTACTTTATCTATGCTACTTATTCAGTAATTAATTGATTTCCTGTTCCTTGGCTCTGTTTGGACCACTCCAGTTAGCTTTCCAAGAAATCTGTCCAAACCCTAAATACTCCTGTGTGGGTGGTAGGCAGGCAGTATAGTCATTTGGCTTTGGATACAAACACTCCTGACTGTGTTTGCGTCTCAGCAATGAACTTGCCATGTGCGAATTCCTCTTCTAGAAGATGCTTCTTTTAGAGTGTGACTTACCTTATCTGTTCAAAGGCCATAAAAAACAAAACCCTTAAAATTAGGGCTTCTAGGTTTTCCCTTTGCTTGTGGTCTTTCTGTAGATTTAAATTTGTGCAGTGGATTGCCCAGGATCAGGTTCTTGATTAACATCTAATGTTACACATCCTGATTTGCCCAATTCATAAATGGATAGAAAAAGATTATTACACTTCCTCTACTAAAAAATGTCAGTTTTAATATTATTTTTAAATTATGCAATATCAAAATAATGCTTTATCAACAAATGCTGTCAAAAAGTAAAAGCTAGGGCTGCTGTGCACAGTGTGAAACCATTGCGGTTTTTACTTCAGAGCCTACTCTTTCATTTAAACTTCCTTTTTTTTTTTTCAGTCTCACTTTATTTCTGCACTGACAGTGGTGTTTGTGAACTCCAAATCCCTCTCTTCACTTAAGATTGATGACACACCCGTAGATGATCCATCTCTCAAGGTTCTGGTGGCTAACAACAGCGACACGCTCAAACTGTTGAAAATGAGCAGCTGTCCTCATGTTTCTCCAGCTGGTAAGCCACTGTGGTTTTGGGGTTAGCCTGTTTGGGATTTGTTGGTTGGTTGGTTGGGATTTTTTAATGCGTGCATTAAATTCTGTCTGAAACCAATATACCTCTGAAAACATAGGGGTGGGGTAAGAGGGATGATGAGTATGGTATTACTGGCAACTGTCCCTGAATAAAGTACTTTCAGCTGGTGGTTAATCCATCTGTCCTTCCACTTCCCAATTACTATTGGGCTAATGATAAAATAGTGCGTGTCTGTGGTGGGCAAATAGTCAACCTCATGTGGAACTTAATGAGAATATATCAAATTGATTGTGCTATATTTGTGCAATGACAAAGTATCCCAATATAATTAAGCTTTTTTGGGATACAGGTTTCTTTTCCATACTTCATTATGTGGGGGTTTTGACTGTTGGCATGCCATGGATTAGGAAGATGCTGATTTAGTCATTCTGAAAGAAAGTAATTGCTGGAGAAAAACTGCAGACAGCATCAAAAAGTGGAGATGAGACTCCACATTTAGCTATGCAAAACTTCTACAGTCACCAAATGTACTTCTCAAATACTTTAAAGTGTGTCTGTAAGAAGAATGAAGCCAGCTCATACCAGAATGAAATCACTCAAGATTGTTGAAGTTCACAGAATTAACATTTGTGGTAGACTTAGGCAACACACAGCAAGTTTAAGATTTATTCATAGACCATCAACTTAACACTTACAGTTTTTCACTGAGAAAGGGAAGAGGAATTGTAATGAAATGCTGGCAACTTAGTGTGATTCCTCTTCCGAGGATGAGTAGAAACTATAGAAACCATAACACCATAACTTTCTCCATGCAAAATACATTGCAGCTGTAAATGCTAGATTTATTATCTGTCAAATTCACCAGCAGGATTCCTACAAGGGGAAAAGGGAAAACAGTACTGTTGCGGAGGGCGTGTTATTGTGGTGATAACAAACAAAACAAATTTAATACCCTTTGCAAGTGTAGCTCTCAGACAAAGCCTTGTGTTTGGTTTTGTATAAAGAAGTCCTGAAAATGTGAGACTGGTGTTTTGCAGCAGCCTGGTCCAGTACAGTGTTCACAGAATTAACTGCAATATTGCCTCCTCCAAAGCTTTCTAATTGTAGATGGGGGTTGTATAAATTGGCTTGAGGGACTGGCTTTTCCAGGTTAAAATTGTTTTTTGAGAATCTTTGTTAGAAAACATCTTGTTAAAAGTTTTGAGAATTTGTCTGAGAAGTGCAAATGTAGTATGTCTGTCAAAAGGAGAAGGCTTCAGCAGTAATTTGTAGCTAGGCAGAGAGAGTAATTTCCTTGGGCTTGGATTGAAGAGTAACCTGTCAGCTCTAGCAGACTGCTGGTTTGTGGATAATCCTTGCTAAAAGACTTCACTGGAACATCATACACTTGATAATTTGGAAGGAGACACGGATATGTTCTGATTGATGTATCTTGCATGGTTGTAAGTTGAAGGAACAATGGGTAAGAAATGGTCGTGCCTGTTTAAGGAGCACAACTTTATTGCCCTTCGTGGAGGATGAATAAATTGAGGTAAGATGCATTAGTAACAAAACCAGGGAGTGCTGAGCAAACACTAGGAGAGTTTAATTGCTTAATTCAGATATGGGTGTGTCTTGAGATGGAGAAAAATATGGATGCACTGGGTTTGCATGAGTGTTTTGTGAGGCAGTGAGGGGGCTGCAGGAGTGGTGTCTGTGAAAACTGCCAGAAGCTTCCCCATGTCCACCAGAGCCAAGGCCAAGCCCATCCGTGACTGTTAGGGCCTCTGGGATAACCTGTTTAAGAATGGGGAAAAGGTACTGCAGGAGAGCAACTGCAGTTGGAGATAGGAGTGAGAATACATGAGAGAAGCAGCTCTGCAAACACCAAGGTCAGTGAAGAAGGAGGAGCAGGAGCTGATCCAGGTGCCGGAACTGAGATTCCCCTGCAGCCATGGTGAGGCAGCTGTGCCCCTGCAGCCCATGGAGCAGAGATCCACCTGCAGCCCATGGAGGATCTCATGTTGGAACAGGGGGATGCCTGAAGGAGGCTGTGACCCTGTGGGAAGCCCATGCTGGATGAGTCTCTTGGAAGCACGTATTGAGAGAGGAGCCCCATGCTGGAGCAGGTTTGGTGGCAGGAATTGACCCTGTGCGGAACATTGGAGTCTGTTCCTGAAGGACTGCGTGCCATGGAAGAGACTCATGCTGGAGCAGTTTGTGAAGAACTACAGTCTGAGAAAGACTCCCACTGAAAAGTTTGTGGGGGACTGTTCCCATGTGAGAGACTCCATGCTAGAGCCAGGAAAGAGTGTGGGGGTGGTCTCCCCCTGAGGTGGAAGGAGTGGCAGAGACAATGTCTGAAGAACTGACTACAGCAGCCCCCATTCCCTGTCCCCCTGTGCTGCTGGGAGGGAAGAAGGTAGAGAAAATCATGAGGAAGTTAAGCTTGATAAGAACAAGGGAGTGAGAGGAAGGTGTTTTAAGATTCAATTTTATTCCTCATTACCCTACTCTGATTCAGTTGATAATATATTGCTTTCCCCAAATTGAGTCTGTTTTACCCATGATGGTAATTGGTGAGTGATCTGTCCTTGTGACCCTTATCTTCACTCTTGGGTTTTTAATTATATTCTCTGTCCCCTGCCCAGCTGGGCAAGGGAGTGATTGCACAGCTTTGGTGGGCACCTAGTGTCCAGGGAGGGACAACCCACCAAGTGGAACAAAGAAAGAAATTGGTATGCGCATAGTTGGCTTCAAGAGCAGGCAGGCTGCAAACATGAGACTCTTAAAGGAAAATGTGACCGAGATTTTTATTTTTTTTTTTGTAAAGGGGATATTATAATTAGCAGGCTGCTATAAATGTGGAAAAACTTTATTGAACCAAAAGGGCTGTGAGTTGCAAAACTAATTACTTATAGATGCAGTTAAAATGTCTTCAGATTGGAGGAGGGGGGGGATGTTCTTTACTAGGTCAGTTCTCAAGAAATTTTTTAGTGAAGGACAGAAAAGAGTAATGAAAGTAGAGCAAAAGAGACTCCACTACTGCAGGGATAAAGAAAAAGATTTATATAAAACAGTTAATTGCTCTGTCACTGTACAAAGATAAAGAGGCACGTTTGAGTTTGGGCTGGAGAAACAAAGGCAGTGATGTATTTCTAATGTTTGTGAGCTTTTCGGAAGTTACTTCTGTTTGTTGTTCCTGCTCTGAAATACTAACTGTTGGAACAGAGGGAATGGGAAATGTTCCTGTGAAAATGATATTTGTGTTGTGGCATGGGGTAGGAGGGCTGCTTCTCTTGGAGTGGGAGTTGGAAAGCAGAGCAGGTGTGCCTTCATAAGGGACATCATGGGTCAGGGATTTTTTTTGATGCAACTCTGTGTTGTAAGATCAGAGAGCAGAGCTGTTGACCTCTAGTGACACAAAGGTGTAGGCAGTGCCTAGGGGTGTTCTGTGAAGTACATGGGCTCCAGGCAGGCTCTCTAGTAGCTGTCTACACTGTATTCATTGTTAACTCTGTATGTAGGATGCATAATTGCATTGACAGACCATGCATATTCAGTTCCAGACCCATAAAAATCACAGTAAGTTGAACTCCAGCTCTTCCCCTTTTGCATTGCACTGGTCCATAATGTACCCCTAAAGTTAACAAAGATTTGTGGAAGGATTGCAGCCAGGACAACAAGCTTTGTCGAGATGAGAAGATGTATATGGATCTTGAAACTGCCTAAAATACTTTATATCTCAACAGACCTAGGTATTCTGAAGCAGCATATCTTGAGTTTCCGTAGAGAGTGATCATAGTGACCCTCCTCATTCATGCAATGTTTTTGCAGTGATTTTTTTAAGAAAGTGTTTCTATGCTCAGTATAGACTTCTCTTAAATTTAATAGCTGCACTTTAAAATAACTGCTGTTTTCCGAATTTCTTCAGAAATTTCTGTTGCTTCAGAACTACAGTGTATTGAGGTTTTTCAGTTCCATGTTAAATGCTATGTTCTCATCCCTTCTCTTAATGGAAAGGCTGTATCCTACATTTCATGCAGTCTTCTGGGTCACATGAAATGCAGAGGACTGAATGCTGTTCTTAGTGCTTTTTATTTTTTTCAGTACTGCTACCAGTATAATACCATCGCTTGTATCTACAAATAATGCGAGTGGAAACCTTAGACTGACCTGGATTCTCTTTTTAATATTTTTGTCTTCTGTGAGCTGCAAATTATATTGAATCATTAAAGAGAATCTGAAAATTGCTGGTTTAGAAATTACTGCTCCATATTTCTACTGTTTTGTCTCTTTTTTTGCTGTACTTTTCCAAATTTAACCATTTATACTTTCCTAGAAAAAACAAACACTGACAGCAGCAGCCTCTCTATTGAATTAAAATCTAACATTCATTTTACTTTTGCTTTACTTTTGCTTTCTTCAGATGACAAATTTCATTCTGTTGCTTTGTCAGCCACAGAGTGCTCAGCAGCTCTTCCAGAGATGGTTAAGGATATACTTTTTATCATGAATAAGGACCTTTTACAAAAATGAGGTTGAGTGTATATGGTCTTACAACAAGGCAGAACAGTCAGAATATGCTGTTTATATATTTGCCACTTCTGTTTATGTGTTTGTTCACTTCTTGATTCCCAGCAAAATAGAGATGTAGTCACATTGTGTGTGTCTGTCTCACATGTAGGTACAAAGAAGTCACAAGATCCTGCTTGTGAAAAAGATTAATGTTCCGTTTGTCCGGTTTGATTTGGTTTTGATTTAAGGTCTTGGTTGCACATTTGAAATAGGTGCCCATAGCACCCTCCTGACACACATAAACAAATTCCCTCCTGTTTTATGTTCAGTCATCAGTGCCTTTATCTGTGTAACGCCCTGCATCGTGTTCGTCTTCTCACAGGTATCCTTTGTGTGGCTGACCAGTGCCATGGCTTGCGTGAGCTGGCGCTGAACTACCACCTGCTGAGCGATGAGCTGCTGCTTGCTCTGTCTTCGGAGAAACACGTCAGGTTAGAACACTTGCGCATTGATGTGGTCAGTGAAAATCCTGGACAGACTCAGTTCCACACGATTCAGAAGAGCAGCTGGGACGCTTTCATCAAGCATTCTCCTAAAGTAAATTTAGTCATGTACTTTTTCTTGTATGAGGAGGAGTTTGACCCGTTCTTTCGTTACGAGATACCCGTCACTCACCTTTACTTTGGAAGGTCAGTCAGCAAGGACGTGCTCGGCCGCGTTGGGATGACGTGCCCGCGGCTGGTTGAACTGGTGGTGTGTGCCAACGGATTGCGGCCACTGGACGAGGAGCTGATCTGCATCGCGGAGCGGTGCAAGTACCTGTCGGCCGTGGGCCTCGGAGAATGTGAAGTCTCTTGCAGTGCCTTTGTGGAGTTTGTGAAGATGTGTGGCGGTCGCCTCTCTCAGCTCTCTATTATGGAGGAAGTTTTGATTCCTGATCAGAAATACAGTTTAGAGCAGATTCATTGGGAGGTTTCAAAGCATCTTGGTAGAGTCTGGTTCCCAGACATGATGCCCACTTGGTAAAGTCCTTAAAAGACTCCAGGGAAAATGGAGTAGCACCTTAAACCCAAGCTTACCGTATTGCAATTTCCTGTATAAGCTTATTTAATGATGTAGATTTTGCTGCAAGTTAATTAATGGTTTGATTAGAAAATTAATTTTTCTTTAAAAAATTGTTTTGGAACTTGAGAACCAAAAGAGTTCACAGCTCCAAAACCTGTTTTCATCCAAACAAAATTCAGGATTTTGTTTTAGATTTATTCTTTGTCATTAAAGGTGACCTCAGATATTTTTCAAAATAAAAATTATTTAAAATATTGAAATGCACTTTCAAAATACCAGTTTTAATATGCTGTTTTTCTTTGATTTAGTACTGGACACAATCATATTTGCCAAACAAAACCCTACCAAAATTGCATGCTTTTGTTGCAGACTGTAGCATTTCTAAATCCAGTCACCTTAATGACAAGATGATTATAAGAAGTGTTTAGTAGCCTGTGAAACACATTCTCTTAAGTCATAAAGGCAAGAGCAATACACAGTAATAACTTTAGACAACTAAAGTAGTAAGTTTGCTACCTTATTCAACAGATTATTAGATCCATCTAAAATGTATTTAGAGCACTAACAACCAGTAGTGTGAGCTACCAAAAGCGGTGTGGGGTTTTTTCCACACTCTATGCATTTTAATGTAGTTTGCTTATGGGGTCTCAGATCTGCGTCTAAACCTGTTTTAAGGTATTTTATGTCTAGCTCAGGAAGCGAAAGCATTCTGGGAAAAATGTAGATACATTGTATTTAAAACCACACTGGAGTTAATGAGCTTTTCTTGCACATTAACCGGTTTGGCAGCATACGGTGAGATGGAATAATGTATGGTTTGTGAAATGAACCCAGCAATGTTATTCTGATGACATAGGTGTGAGCAGTGTGAGGTGAGAAAGGTAAAATTTGAATGTTGACCAAGAACCTTGTCACAAAACCTTAGACCTTTTGGCTGCTTTCAGTTTGACAGAAATGACATTGGAACAGTTGCTTAAGCTGTATAAACTAACTGTATACTGTAAATCTGTTTCAGAAATCTTTATGTATAAAGTGGATGTTTGATAGATGGTAATTTTTGTATACCTTTAATTCAGCTAGTTCAGTCATTTCATAATGTTTAACGATTCAAAAGGAGTAGACTAGGTGAAGTAGAACAATAGGCAAAAATTTGTTTTGAACATTTGATAAATCAGTTTTATTAAAGAAAGTTTTAGTTTGTAAGCAAGACACTGCCTGTGATCTGGATGTGGTTTGTGACTTCATTTCTTACTGCCAACAGTTATTTTCTCTTGAGGTTGCTGATGGTAACACTGAAGTGTTGCCCAGACAGCTGCATATTTGGGAGATGTGGTCAGCCCTCAGCAAGGCAGAGCTGCCCCTGTGGGCTGGGTTGAGCTTAGCTGGTGGCTGCTTCTCACTTGCACTGTACAGCTCCTTCTGGTAATAAGTAGGTTTCCTTCATCTCTGATTTCAGTCATGTTTATCCGAATGTATAATTTAGTGTAATACACTTATGAGTGTATTTAAGTTCATAGCTATATTTTGAGCAAACAATGCTCAGCAGACTGGACATCTTTATAGGGGAGTTGTATGTTTCTGTAGAGCTTTGATTTTAAAATTGCATTTTATGAAATATGCGGGTTTTGTATTAGAATTTGTTAAATTAATGTAATACTATAATTTGCTTTTATTTGTACAAAAGGTGTCAATATATTTAGTCCGTAAAAGTAAAAAAGCTCTGTGTCTTTTATAACCCGACTCTCAGAACCACCTGTATGAGAAATATGGAGTAACACTTACAGTCTGGGGAATAGGATTTAGTTTTCACTAAATTAATGTGAAATAATACTATTAGTAATGGAGCCAAAACCTCTCTGGCCCTTGATTGCAGGTATCCTGATGCTGCAAGGTAAGTCACCAAGGTGTTGGTAGTGGGAATAATGAAAGTCAAGGCACAACCTCAGTACCCGATCCCACTCCTGGAAGTCACACCTTGGAAACGCAGTGTTCTGCTGCTGACAGAGAGGCCTCTGTCAGACCCTGGTGTGAGGAATGTATTAGGAGCTGAGGGTGGCAGGGTTGGCTGAAGCAGAACTGCCTCCCCATCAGGGTAACTGGCCGGCTTTGAGAAGGCTGTTGTTGCACCAACTTCAAAAAGTCCTTCCTGAATGCAACACCACATTACATTGGTTATTACGATGTTCAGCACCAGAACTGCTTAAAAGCAGTTGTCTCTCTCTTCCATGGGAGAGCAGTTCTTCCAGCAGTTTTTATACATTCAGTCAGTTATTGCATCCTTTATTCAAATAATCCCAACTATAACATAAACTTGACAAGCAAGCCTACAGTGCTTTTTGAGCAAGTTCTGTATGTCTTCTTTTGCCTTCTAGATGTTGAAACAAATTAATAGTAAATACATAAAAATCATGGCACAAGTAGTAAAGAGTACCACAGACTCACAAAGTTCACTAGAAACTTGAACATGAGTGTCATACATGTATCCTTTTTCTCAAGATCACCTTTATTTATTATTTTCAGAATAACAACTCAAGTGTTGGCTCACTTGTCCAGCTTTGGGTAGGAGTTAACGTGTGCAGAGACAAAACTTACCTCTGAATCCGAGAAGTTACAAGTTAAGATACTGAAGGCAGCAGCTCTCCTAATCCAGAACATCTCGGGGTGGATTTATGAGGGGGAAGGCAGAGACCATTAGTACCAGTGACTTTCATCGTATGGTGCTTTGAGATTTTGATCTTGATGGATGATAAGCCAAGATCTGCTTTGCTGGAGAACTCTCCTGGAACGAAGTGTGGCTTACAACCCTAAGCAGCCCACAGGTGTGGCAATGCAGCAGTTTTGCACAAGACTAGTATGCAGATTTGGAAATCACTGTAGTACAGAATGATTGTATATTTTTGCCCTCAAGTGCAATGTGCATAAAAGCAGGGAGCAGAACCAAGCACAGTCTGAAGTGATGAACAAGTCCTGTATTCAAAGTGTGAGTAAAGACTGAGTGGCAGTGACGCTGCCTTGAGCCTGGCAGTTTGGACAGTCCCCTGGTTCCTACTGTTGGGCAAGTGCTAATACCACCTGGCTGTGAGTGAAATGAGGCGAGATCCTACCTACTTCTGCTCCCTGTATGACTTCCAGGAGGAGGCCATCCTAAAGTGTTTGAGGTGAACAGGTGGTTTTCAGTCACAAGCAGATCATCAGAAGCTGTGACATCTAATGCTTCCTTTTTAAGTTTTGAAAGTGTCATTTTTTTTTTAGGATCTATTCTGAGCTTGTCTAACTTTGCAGAATTAGCCTTTTATCACCTCTGTTTTTTTTGGCTCTAACTCTGTAAGCCTAACTCAAGGATTGTGGATTCTACCTACAAGAGAGCACTGCACTCAACAACTTCATTCTAGTGCAGCGATTGCAGTTTAACTACAACAGCACCTCTTTCAGGACTGCAGTTTGTGTTGGTGGAGCTTATTCCCACCCAGCTGTGCATTCAGTCTGATCAATTAATTAACACACAACCCCCCCCAGCTGAGAGAAGTAAAGTACGTGAGAGTTCTCTCATAAATATTGGCCTCAGAAGGAACTCATGTATGTTTTATAAAGGGCAACTCCTACATTGAACACTATCCTCACTTTCAAGGTACCTATTGTCAAAGTGTGAAACAGACACACGTTGCTGCATGGAGGAATCCTCACGTGGCTGGCAGTGTGATCTATGAGCCTGGTTCTGTGATCCTATTTCCCCTTCAGAGCTTTGAATGGTGGTTTTTGATGTTGAGACTTTTTCCTGTGAAAACAGGAAACATTCAGGGTTTAACAACAAAGACATAAAAACATGTGTCAATGAGAATGTAACTTCTGTAGATGGCCTTGCTGCAGCCCCTTTGACTTCCCTAAAGCCTCTTGGACTACCTTCCTGGTGGTACTGTGTGGTGCTTGATTGCTGGCTGGGATGAAACCATGACAGTATCTTAATCCAAATATGAGCTCAGTCACAAGGGCCTGTTGACTTTGGCTAAAAAAAGACTCAAGTCTTTCAGTCTTGGTAAAAGATGAAGTTTCATGTAGCAGTGGAAATAGCAGCTTGAAGAAAGGTGTGCTCATCCTCTCATTCTTTTCCCATTATCTCTCACGCCCATCACATTACATGATAATGCAATTCAACCAATTAATTTTAGTGACTTTTTGAATACAAGGGTAATTTTCTGCCACTCATTATTTGAATCCAAGCACTGTGTACTCTCGTCTCTGGCTGTAGCAGGGTATTAGCTTGGCTCAAGCCAAATGAAACTGCAGAGTTGCATTCCTGTGTTCCTGCTTGTCCACAAAACAGCAATAACCTTTGCAGGAGCACTTTTCATCCCACAGCTAGTTTAAAAAAAAAACCATCCAAGCAAGCAGTCAAGCAGTGAACACATGGAAATGATTACATTGCTGCAGCTGCAGTTTTTCAGTGTGCAGGCACCTCAATAGTTTCCAGAAAGCCAGTGTTCCTCTGGCTTTGGTCCCTTGGGTTTAAAGGGAACTAACTAGTTGCCAAAGTGCTCCAAGTTGAGCCTGGAACAGGACCCAATGACAACACAGCTAGCAAAGCACCACTACTGCAAATATCACATTTTAGAGACAGCTCTGTGACAAGCATGGATTTTTAACTCCAATGTTGATGCCCCAACAAGCTGTCATTACTTCTTTTCATATTAAGATTTCTATGCTTTTTAAAAAAATTAGAAAGGAATATACACAAGTTCTACAAAACTGACCAACTGAAGCCTCGAGTAGACTTCAAGATAGTAGACTGGAAGAACACTGCAATTATGCATGAGGCAGCATCAAGGCAGGCAGTCAGGCTTTTACCTGTGCCACAAAACACACATGAAACTGAAGAAAAGCCATCTGTATTGTATTTACAGTGCAGCTGAAGGAAGAAAAGTGGTGAAAAAGCATCACCCTTGCCATCCTCCAGTACATTCACTGCCCCAGAATACCAGAGAATAGTCCATAGATCCCAGCTGTACAAACCAAAGAACTACAGGAACATCAGTGTAAGGCACATGTTGAAGGAACTGGACACATCCAGACACTCATGTTGAGTGAGTTAGTCCTTGTAACTTGTGTCCCACTTCTGCTGGTGGCCAGGTGCCATCTGCTGCCACGTGGCCATGCATGTGAAGAGCACCTGAGCCAAGAGCAGGCAGCTGCTTCCCCCTTCCCCCTCTGGCACTGCAGAGCTCAGCCAGAGGAGCCACTGCAGTCTCCCCTCAGGCAGCAGGGGGCCATGGTTACACAGAAGCCGGCCAGGTCAGAGAAGCTGAAGCATTCATGAATGTGTTATACAGGTAGTAAGAAAACAAATGCAGAGTCTGTCACCTGGTACAGCAAAGCCCTCCCAAAACAATTTTTTACAGTCAGCAGTGAAACATACAACCCCTTAACACCATCAAGGTGTTAAAGTCCTTAAGAATTTTGTGCCATGGAGGCAAGTTTTTTTCTTCAGTAGGCAGTCATACACCAAAGGATGCTTTGCTGCCAACAGGCAAAGGGACCTCTTCATAAACTATTTTAAGATAAGGGGATTTCATAGGTAAAAACCAATATTCCAAGTTGTAGAAGAGATAAAACTGATGCTTCAAGATAACATGATCAATTATTTTGAAAAGATCCAAAAAAAACTCTCTGACACTCTGATGAGGTTTGAATGGATTGTAAAAGTCTCTTATAGCTGCTGCCAGTGTCTTGTTTCCTTGTGGTCCAAAAATAGATGTTTCATTCCCCAAATAAATAGGTTCTCCACTGAATAAAATTATGCTTGTGTAGTTTGTTTGTATCTTCTTAAATACAGCTCCTAAGTCAGCTAGCTTCTGGTAGGTTCTCAGTATAAACTTGGAGCACTCATAAGAGTCAAACCACACTGTTGACTTTTTGTCAGGACTTGCTTGAACTGTCCAGGTCTCGTAGTAAATGCCAGTCTCATTGTCGTATTTTACCCATTGTGCCATTTCATTAAACATGGTTCCTGAAAGAGATGAAATGAAGTATTGCAGAGATGAGGTAACAAATGCAGGATTCACCTGCCTCCCCTGCAAGTTTACCTACACTACCTCACCATACACAGACACAGGGCTTAGGTCGGAGGGGCAAGGGATAACCCACTGAATAAACTACATTTACATGCAGGTTATTTAAACTGTAATTCCCTCTCCCGATTCTTTTCCTGCTACTATGCCAGAATATTCAAACACCAGAGAACCGTGACACTTCTAATTTTGCATTATCCATGCAGACAAACAGGGCAGAGGTAGTACAGTCTACAAGAGATGCTGACAAAATGCTCACCAGACCAACAGATGTTTCTGCACTTCAAGTTTTAACAAAATTTAAAAATTCAGAGCAGAAATTTTCATGTCTCTTCACAAAAGAGAGGCAGACTGAGACACCCTGCTGATTTAGCAGCTCCACAGCTGGCAAAGCTGAATTGAGCCAAATTATGGGTGGGATGTAAGACCACTAAGATGGGATGCTTTTTGCCAGCTCTCTGAAGAGAGCAAGTGCAGCTCACGATACTGTTCATTTTTGCTTGAATCCACTCACCCTCTTTGACTAGAAATCTAACAGTTATTGTGAAATTCAGACAACTGAAAACTCTCAGAAATGCTACCTCCTTGAAAGTTTCATGGAAATGGAAAGCAAGAGTGGTGAGGAGGACTGTAATCCCTCCACAAGGTGCCAGTGTAGCCTCACCTTTCCTGGGCATCAAATAACCCACAGAGAGAGGAAGCATGACAAGCTCCCCAGCTGTATGAAAAATTTCAACTTGATATTCATACAAAAGAATCCAACCGTATCAGGCATCAAATACTTCAGTCATGAACTACAAACTCACAGGAAAGCAGCTCCACTTTACTTCCTTGTTTAAAGAGCTGCCTAGAAGTTCCTAGCAGCACTGGATAGATTATGCAGAGACTGAGGCCAGCAAAGCTGCTAAGGATGGAAGTGGGCACACATAAAGCACCATGTCACAAGAGCTGTAAGCTAACTCTCCACTGTGTCTTGCACACTACACCAACTTCAGAAACTAAGTGGTTTTGGTCACACAAAATGTAACTCTCGAAGTCCTCAGTGAACTTTTTTTGTAAGTCGTTCACTCTATTGCTAGAACAATCAATCAGATTTATGTGAATGACCTTTTTATTTTAAGATTTTATTTTAGGATCCATATACACCAGGAAACTCTTCTGGTCATCACCTCTGTATTCTGAAGCGTAAGGCCTAGGTTTGTTCTATAACATAGGACAGAGACCTATTACTGGAGACATTTTCAGTTTTTAGGACACATAATGAGGGGGACAGAAATAGAGATTAATATTTTTATATCTTTGAGATTGTTTCTAAATATGCCTTATTTGTTTGCTCAATAATGAACATGTTTTTAACAGTTTTTCTGTCTCAGCAGTCATCTGCCACTTCACAATATAAGATTTTGTTTTCATGAAGCCATGTGAAAAGAGTTCATAATGACTCTGTTTAAGCTGTTTTGCTATTTTTACACTCAAGAGACTCAAGTGTTTTTGTACAGCAACACCAAATGACTCTCATTTAACAACTATCCAGTGTGAATTGTTAAAATGGCAGCAGCCTCATGCCACTTTCTGTATTCAAGAGAGTGTTTCAAATTAGAATCATTGACTAATGCTGCAAATAACCTATAGAACATAAATTGAAATATAGTGCTTTACAAAGACAAGGCTGACTCTATATTTTGTATTAACATTATTCAAAGCATCTAAAATCTACCTGATATTGTGGTCACAAGAACTAAAGTTCCATTTGCCTTCCAGTGTGCATCATCTATTCCTTCATAAAAGCAGGCAGCTCCCTGGTTACACCAGAATGGTGCATCCATGCCAGGCCGCAGATGTGGAAATGTGCAGTTCCCAAGCTGGAAGAGCTCATACCACTCCATTGTGTAGTTTTTGCCTGTTAGAGAGCTCTTGAAACCCACAGCATCATGCATAATTTTCTGGAAAATAAAAACAAAAGAACCAAACCACCAAAACTTTGATTTCATAACAGCTTCAGCTTGACCTGTACAGAAGGTAAGATGCTCAGGAGCTATTCTGTGACAGGGTGAGAAGAGGGGAGGGAGTTCCTACAAGGGATTCAGTAACACTGAAGTCAGTAACACTGAAGCACAACACACCAGATTGCATGACACACATACTTTTTATTCAGGGCATCATGCTGTCTCAGTGGCTGTCTATCCATCCATTGTAAATTATGTCACTTGGAAGCAGATACTCAGTGGGAGCTCATCATCAAGACTCAAGCTTTGAATCCTTAACTTCATGGGGGTATCAGAGAAATAAAGAGCAGAACCAAGTTACCAAAACCAGATCTTGCTAATGAATGGCATAAATCTAATGATATAAATACTTTATTTAAAAGTTGTATAGTAAAAACATAAATCTAAACTTAGTTAACAACTGAGATAACAATATTTGAATCTATTTCCATTTTTGACTCTCTGTTTTTGGTTTTGATTCACTAACATTTCTTTATTAATTAAGAATCATGCTTTGAAGATGAGTTTTACTACTGCTATAACTATAAATATTACTAAAGCTGAGACTTCATGTTTGCATGACTCCATGAATGGAGACTTCAATTTCATACTGATCATAACACTCAAGAAAGAAGTGTAAAAGCAACCAACTTATGATCTACTGTTCTGTCCAGCTGGCTGCCTGCTCCTCATAGATACCAATGCCCAAGAAAATATGTGAGTTTTTAACAAGAGAAAAATTAATACACTGTTACAGTGTGCTCGGGCTATGCTCTCCCCATTTTCAGTGACTCCTGTGACTCTGATCAGGTAAGTGTGGTCCCCTCCTTTCTGCTCCGATGGGGTTGGCAGAGAGCCAGAAAACCCTCCCTGTCCAGAGCCTAGATAAGGCCATGTCCCTTCCTGTTCACTCTCTTTTCCCCCTCATCTCATTGATTAAATAGCTCGGAGAACCACATCAGGGAATTAGAGCCTCTTTTGTATCTTTGCCCATCTCCTGATTCGCCTTCCCTCAAGGCCTTGTATATCTGGGCTAGCCTAGTAATTTGGGAGGCTGAGAGGGGAGGCTCATCAATACACTAAGCAACTATTTTATCTGATGTAAGGGGACAAATAAAAGTATTTTCTCAATGTGGCGATAGCACAGAAGAAAAGACACCCAAGACACAATGTGTGTGTGTATACAAAGCACTCATTATGCAGCTAGACAGGGGAATGTGTTCAAACCCAGCAATGATGCTGTTCATGCTCTTGTCTTTAGCTGAGCTGAATCCTGTACATTTTGTTTGAAACTTAGTGCTCTTTGAGTATCTTCCCTACAGATAGCCTAGCTCTAATTGTGTGGTCTAATATCCCAACCTTACAGCTCCCGTTCTTAACACCTGCTGTTAAATTCAGCTGAATTTGTTACTCTAACTTTGTTAAAAACATCACCTTACCAAATGTCCTAGTAGGTCCCCGTACTTGAATTCCCATACTGGAGCCTGTAATCGATACACTTCAATGACATCCTCTTCTCTCATAACTGGAATGGCAGAGCCAGTGGGACAGAAGGTGTAACGAGCTTGGCAGTAAGGATCGGTTTTTGGACGGTAATCAAAGCGCCTGTGTTGAGAAAGAGAAACACACAGAATGACGAGCACAGCTTTGCAGCTGGAGTTACTGTCATGGCTTCCTGAGGGGGACAGCTTATGTGTCCAGCACCCCAAAGACAGATTCTGTGACCCAGACACTGCAACAGTTGGAGTACTCAAGTTCATAAGGCTGCTGGGGTGCACATCTGCAGAATCAGGACTTTGGGACTTAAGGCTCACAAATGGAAGTCATGTTATACTCATTGTGAAGGAGTGGAAATAATGCGGATTGCAAAGGGTGACATTCTCACAAGATCACTCACACAGATGTTGAGTAAAGGATAGTTTCAGGTCTGCCTCAAAAACATTTTCCTGGCAATTTATTTACATGGGGATTGACCACTTTGTTCTTGCTATGCTATAGTAAGAAGTTCCCACATGCAGCTATTTTGACTCTACAATATTGCCAAGATCAGAAAAAGAATTAATCCCTCAATGCTAATTTAGATAAAGAGGTCTAAGAACATAGCTGGGATTATTGTTTCTACTCCATTCCTATTAAACCTCAAAAACCAAAGACCCAATCCACTTCCTGATATTACTATAATCAAACTTCAAAGAATGTGTACACTTTGGCAAGTGTATGGAGGGTGTGTGGCCAGGTTTTGGTAGCAGGGTGGCTACAAGGATGGTTGCTGTGAGAAGCTGCCAGAAGGTTGCTCCATGTTAGGCAAAGCCAATGCCAGCCAGCTCCAGGATGGCCCCTGCACTGGGCAGGGCTGATAAAATCAGGAATGACAGCAACACCTTTGTGATAACAGATTTAAGAAGTAAAAAAAAGTTACTGCACCAATGTAATTGTGGCCAGAGAAGAACAGAGTTAGAATATGTGAGAGGAACAGTCCTGCAGACACCACAGTCAGTGAAGAAGAAAGAGCAGGAGCTGCTCCAAGAGCTGGAGCTGAGATTCCCCTGCAGCCTGTGGAACAAACCCACTTAAAGAACGCTTTGACCCCATAGAGCAGGCTGGAGACCTATGGAGGGAGGAGCCCATGCTGGAGCAGGCTTCCTGGCAGGACTTGTGACCCCCTGGGGTACCCATGTGGGAGTAGACTGTGCCTGAAGGACTGCATGGAAGAGTGACCCATGCTGGAACAGTTAATGAAGAACTGTTGCCTGTGGGACGGACTCAGGTTGGAGAAGTCTATGGGAAACTGTCTCTTGTGGAAGGGACCCCATGCTGGATCAGGGGAAGGACTCCTCTCCCTGAGCAGCAGCAGGAACAGCATCTGATGAAATGAGCCTGACCCCAATTCCCCACCTCCCTGCAGCGCTAGGGGAAGGAGGCAGAACCTGGGAAGGAGAGAGGGGTGGGGCAAAGGTGGCTTTAAGATTTATTCTACTTATTATTCTGCTCCAATTTTGTTAGCAATACATTCAATTAATATCCCAAAGCTGAGTCTGTTTTGCCTTGTGATGGTATTTTGTTAGTGATCTCTCCCTGTCCTTATCTCAACTCATGAACCTTCAAATTACCTTACTGTATTTTCCTTCTCCCATCCACTTGTGGAGGAGAGTGATGGAGTGACTTTGGTGGACACTTGGCATCCAGCCAGGATCAACCCACTGGAACAAGCCTTCCTGTTCCAAGTTCCTTTAGAGTCACTCCTGTATTTCACTTAAAACAAGGTTCCTATATTCCTGTTTGTTGTTCCCCCACCCGTTACCATGACAAATTGGCATACACAGCTTGTCCAAATCTTGTCTGGTTAGCCTGAGAGTCTAACACACTCAGCTGCCCAGGGCTAGTGGCACAAATACCCCAGCCCTGAGATGACTCAAGGACAGAGGACTTCCTGAGCAATACTGAAGCCAGCAGCTCAGCTGAAGCATCGCTGATTTTCCCTGTGGACTTCTTCCCCAGGCTTGCTGGGAACTCCCAGCAAGTCTGCCTTTATTTTGTCTGGGGGAAGGCGGGGGTGGGGGGGAAGAAAAGAGAAAGAAGGGAAAAACAATAACAATCCCCAAACCCTAATGTCTGAAAAAAAAACACACAGAAAACAAAAACTTAGGCCAACCACACATTCAAGTCCTATCTCTAGCTTGCACACCTTACATTACCCCTTGCACTACACCTTGCAAGTGACAAGAAGGTAACGTTAAGAAACACTGAAACCCTACATTTCTGAGCATCTCACACCAACAGGATTGTTCTCCAAATCTGACCATCCCAAGACCCAGTCTTGTAATTCCTGAACTTGCTGGAAAATCCCAACAATTCATGACTTCAAGATCAGCTCCTTCAGGCATCACCTGACATAAATTTAACTGCTGGGAATTATGCAACAGGCTCTCAAAATTTCAGGTGTGCATTATTAAGCTGCAGTTAAACATTGATAACTACTCCCTTTACAAACAGCAAACCCGCACAAAATACACAATCGAGCCTAGTGCTTCTTCTGAAGGGGCTCATTTCCTCGGCACGGCCAAATCCATCGCTATTTACAGGCCGCAACATGCAGTCTCCTTGCTGTCCCCGACACCACCAGGAATTCTGGAGCTCAGGCAGCTCCGGAGCAGCGAAAGGGATTTTGTACCGTTTCATTTGTCACGAAGCAGGACGTTAAGTGAAATTTCCAAGCAAAAAAACCGCACCCCGATCTCCTCATCACCACCTTTTCTGCGGGCATTAAGGAACATGTTTAAATGCGAACATTCCTTCCCAGGGAACCAGTCCCTCCCGCTGCTGAGACCAAACGCAGCTCTCGGCCTGGCATGGCACTGCGGCTCCCCTGGCGAGCCAAACAGGCCGAATAGCCTGTCAATGATCAACACCCCGAGACAAAAAGGGGAAGCTTCCCACGGCCTCTCTAGTCCAATGCACAGAGAAGCAGAAGCAGCGGGCCCTCCGGCGGCACTCACCTGTAGGGCACCGGCCACCGCGGCGGCGAGCGGAGCTGCCCCGAGACGCGGCCCCGCGGCCCCAGCAGCAGCAGCAGCACCGGCAGCAGCAGCAGCAGCAGCGGCAGGCGGGAGCAGCGAGCGGCGCCCATGGCGCAGCGGGCCCGGCTGCGGGGGAGCGGCGGGGCCGGAGGAGGCCGGGCGGGAAGGGGCCGCCCCCGCACCGCCCACGGGGCCGGGCAGGCCGGCGGCGCCCGCCTAGCCCGGCTGAAGGCAGGGGCTGGACCGAGTCGGGTTGCTTTTCCTCCTCCTCCTCCTCCTCCCGACGGAAACTCCCGTGTGCCGAACACTCCCTCAGAAGCGGCACCCTGCTTCTGGAGTTTCCTGAGTTTCTGGAGGTCCGAGCCTGTACACGTAGCTGGAGCAGGGTTGTCTGCCATTTCACGCATTGCTTTGGAGACGCGTCAGGGCTGGTGGAGGGTCTGGAGCACAAAAACTACGAGGATCAGCTGAGGGAACTGGGGACGTTTAGCATAGAAAAAGCGAGGCTCATGGGGAGCCATCACTTTCTGCAGCTCCCTGAAAGGAAGTTGTAGGTCGGGGTCGGTCGGTTGTCCCCGGTAACCAGTGACAAGATGAGAGGACATAGTTTTAATTAACACCAGGAGAGATTTAGGGTGGACATCAGGAAGAATTTCGTGACAGAAGTGGTGATTAGATCTTGGAAGGGATTGCCCAGTTACTGTCCCTGAAGGTATTTAAGAAGAGACTGGTTGCAGCACTGAGGAGGCAGAGTGCCATGGTGAAGTTAACGTGGGGTGTTGAATCATAGGTTGGACTCCATGATCTCAGAGGTCTTTTCCAACCTAATTGGTTCTGTGATTCTGTAAAAAGCACATCAAGTGCCCATCCTCACAGCCAGAACCTACTGAGGGGGTGACCTCTGGGCTGGGCCTGGCCTGACATGAGGCCTCCCCACATGGCAGAGAGGCTTTTGCTGTGATAAACCCTGTTACCCTGAGCCTCTTCAGACTGCCCAGAAGACTTGTCTGAAACTTTTCAGGGCTTCAAGCTAAGTCTGTATATCTGTCACTCATTTCAGAACACTTTTTCAAATCAAAACACTTTACATTACAGGAATCATATAGCACTTTATTCTCTCATCTTTATAGTAATGGTGAGAACTATCTTGCAGATGAACTAAGAGAAACTGTTGAAGACAGGTTTCCCAGCAGCATCCCTGCACAAAACACAGCTTTTTCCAGTTCTTCAGAGTTCAAAACTGGCTGTGCTGGCATCAGACTCCAGAAGACTAAGTTTAGTAGTTGGCAGCCAGAGTGAAAACTCTGGTGTGTGCTACTCACTGGGTAAATAATGACTGTGCTGTGGACTTTTGACTGTTGGGAGCCAGAAAAAATATCCCTGCTCATTTCATGTGAGCCCCTAAAGAACAAGCAGTTCTCTAGTCAGCAGTATGCTAGGCTATATATTCAAACCAAATTGCAGGTGGAAAACCCTGCATTCTCCATAAAAATGCAGGATAGGCTGCTGAGTATCAGTTTCAGTAATGCTAAGGGCACTAAAGATGTTCAGAAAACCTTAAAACTTTTAATTTCAGCAACATTTCCTATCTCACTTTCCTGCTGTCTGACTCTATAGTGTTTATTTTTAAAATTCATGCCATTCAGCACTATACATTAATTAAATGTATGCTTACATAACAAATACATACTTATATTTCCAAATCTCATTTTAATCTCAAGCATGTTAATTGTGTCTGATTTATAAAATCTCTGGGTTTATTTGTTAGGAAATAAAAGTGTGCCAGTAATCATGCGTGCTTCATAACTTGAGTGTAGTACGATATACCAGCTCTTAAATCTGTTCATGTGTTTGTTTGGAATATAGCCATAATTCCTAGTGCTAGAGATTTAGATGTGTAACTCTGGAAGTGCTTTATTAAATGAAGGGAGGCTAATTTATCCCTTCTTTGAAACCAGGATGCAAGGAAGTGAAATAGCATAATGAAGGTGCCATAACTGCTTGCTAGCCAAACTTGAAATGCAATACGAACAGGTCCCTAGTCCTGACTCAGCATATGTTTGCAGTGTGGATTATTAAATCTCCACTATGTAGATGCTGAAGGGGTTGATTTATTTATTTTTAAAATTTTAATAGCATTTATACATCTCACTTCATCACATCCCACAATAAACTTTTGCAGCAAGGTACCATTTTTTTTTCTCATGCAACCTAAGTTATTTTGTGAACATAGGAAATAAACCACTAATACATTTATGAATAAATTTACTTGAGCTAAAAAACCATTGTCTAGTTTGTTATGCAGAAACAGGTCAAATTCACAATTATAAACCCACAGAGCTGATCTGCATTTTTGTCCAGTAACAGTTTTTGAGTAAATACTGAAACTGGCTACAAAGATTAAACTCTAGACCTGACAGGATTCCTAAACTTTTCTAATTTCCCCAGAGTATTTTATTTTTTGATTAGTGAAAACTGAACATTTTCCTGAAACAACAAAGACTCTTGATAATTTCCCATTATAGATCAGTACATTCTCCATCTTCACCCTTGACATGAACAGGATGGAACTGACTGAGAGAAAAGGGAAAACAAATCCTGCTGCTTCAGTCAGAAGTTGTGGGTTTGAACAGATACCTGAGTATCTGTTGGCTTTGAACCTGTACCTGAGTCATCACACTGTAAGTCACAGCAGAGAGGCTGTTGCACCTCAAGTAACAGCCCCCGTCTCCCAAGAATGGGCTGCTCTGGATGGTGCTTACACCACAGCTGCACATTTCCCAGTCTATGCATACACTGGCAGTGTGCCATACAGCGGGAAAGTCACAGTTATATATGTGGATCACAGCAGATAAAGCTACACATCTGGCAGCTTTACTGATCACAGGGGTATTTCCTCACTCACACTGGCATGTTAGCTATTGAGTCAGCCAGATGCATACTGAGAAATACAAACATTACCTGAAGTCATGCTGAAGCTGCTCTGAAAGACAGCAGTTCATCAGTCAGAGGCACAATCTCTGCCTTTGAGGGGTAAGAAAGGAATTTTGAGAAAAAGAGCCAGAAACAGGGCTCCTGTGCACCTACACTTTGCTACATGGCCTGAGATGCCACCTGAGCTGTGAGCTGGGCTGGGAGAAAGCCATGTCTTTTTCTACAGCAGTGGGGAATGACTGGGCTTTGTAAGATACTGCTAAGAGTTTCCCTCAGGATCTCCTTGACCCTGGCAGCTAGGATGAGAACTGTGCTCCAGACAGATGTGCAGTTCAGTAAACATTTAGGATTACAGGGCAGTTCCTCCTTTGTCTGCCAGTTTAGGGGACAGGTGGTGGAAATGATTTCTTTCCAGGCTGGAATTCGTGTGTGGGGGGGGGGGGGGGGCGGAGGGGGGTCTGCTGAAGCCTGAGAGATAGGATGAGGGTTGGGATAAGGATGCAGAAGAAGTTCATAATGACTATTAAACTGAGATGAACCCTCTGGGATTTGCTTCAGGGTAGGGATAGGTGAATTGATGAGTCAGCTGGGTGCCTGTGAAATACAAAGAGCTGTCCAAGTCAAATTTAAGTTAACAGCTGTTGTCAGGCAACTAAGGCACTTCAAAGCAGGATTTACACCAGAAAAAACCCACCATATTTCTTAAATCCTGGGCAGCAGGAAAAAGGCTGGGGTCTAGGGCAGAACTGTAATTCAACCCCTTGAAATCTGTAGGGGACGGTACCTGCTCTCTTCCCTTCAGGGTGTGCAGCTGGTTGCTCAAGGTGATAAAAACTTGTGAGGAAATTCAGAAACTGCTTTTGCTCTGCTGAGACACCTCAGAAGGTGCTCCCTGCTACTTTCCTGGCAAGCTGCTTTTAAGCCAAAGCTCCTACCTCCCACCTGAGCTACATTGCAGCCACACCTGAATCCAGCTGTGTAGCCCACCAATGCAGACCCAATGCATTGGTCATTCCAGCATGACCTTGCATTTGCCTTACCACCCTGGATTTTTCTAGTGAGCAGACTCTTGGTGGAACCTCACTGCTATTCAGTTTCTGAAAGGGAACAGGCACATAGTAGTAGCTGGATCCAGAAGCAGCCTCAGATACAGCAGGGTAGAGGCTGAGAGTACACTACTTGTGCCAAGGTCAATTCACAGGATGTGCAGGAAGAGCAACCCACACATCAGGACAACAAGAAATGGGACACACCTGCAGCATAGCTCAGGTGATGTCTGGGTGCCCAGGCCTAAATCCCCATGGATTTGTGGCTGGAGGGTGTGTGGGTGGAGGCCACAGCAGAGGCTGGCCAGGGTAATTATAGGGCTACTAGTGTACTGAGGGCCTTGACCACAGCTTCTTCTCTCAACAAGGTGTGACCTCTCGCCTTGCAAACATCTGGCTTCAGAGCTGTACTCCTTGTGAAATGCTCTTGCTCTTGTGGGCCCAGGATGGAAAAGAGTCCTCTTAGGGCTACTTTGGGGTGACAGAGATCTAGGGCAAGAATATGTCATAAGCTGGGATGAAAACATGGACCTAAGACACAGAGGGCCATAACAAGGTCACACAGGGCAGGGATCTGGCACGAGCAAGTTGGAGCTAGATCAGGGAACAGAGCTGGCACAGAGATATGAGATACAGAACCTGAAGTGGAATAGGACTATCATATCCCAACCAAGTCTAGGGTCCATCCAGGGAAAAGGATCACCTATAATGTGAATCTGAGATCCATCTAAAAGACAGGGGCAGAAACAAGACTGGAGATGAGGTTACTGACAATTCAAGTCCACGATCCATCCAGAAAGACCAGCCAGTAAGTCAGGTCAGAAAGGAGCAGGGAATTGCAGTCCTGAAGGTGCTCACTTCCCTAGCAATGACATTAACCCTGGCCCTAACACACAGCAGAGTTTAGGACTACATCAGCTTCTTCAAACATGCATTGAGCTTAAACTCCTTCCAGGCAGAAGCACTGTCCTAGCTCTTAAGCGTAAGGATGATTCCAGTGGGATTCCAGCTCTGCAGATTCTCAGTGGAGCTATGCTGTAGTCCTGCTCAATCCTGAGAGGCAGAGTGTGGGCCGTGGTGTAGACTGAGCTGAAGCCCTACATCGGTTAGGAGTAAACATTGCCCAGCAGACAGGAGTCTGCCCTTCAGCAGGGAATTTTCCTATCCTGTCCCTGTCCTGTTCCAGAATCTCCCTGTCCATCATGCCACACAGACTGCCAACCAATCAGTATCCAACTGAATGCATTTTGCTGCAGGAAAAGTCTCTGCTTTCAAATGTCATTTTTGTTCTGCCCAGACTGCTCACTCTCATGTCCTCTGAAGAACCCATACTCCACATTTTTGGAAGACACTCTAATTTTTCTACAAGATGCAGTTTTTCAGTCCTCTGGTCCAATAGAAGAGTAAGTTTTCATTATTAAACACAAGCTCCTGCTTATTTTAAGAGAGGCAGCTCATGAAAAACGAAGGGCCAAGAGCTGAGAGATCTTACTAAAATTCAATGCAGCTGATCCCTGGTGTGGCATTTCTGCGCACAGACAAGGAGGAGACACATGGGATGCATTCTTTCCCTTTTGGTTCACTAAAGCAATGCCCTAAGGGACTAAGCTGGGAGTGGGCCAAGGAAGAAAGTTTGGTTTGCTAAAATATCTCAGTTTTCACTGATAAAGTGCAGCAGTCCCTTGAAACCTCATGAAAGCATGGGGTTAAGGGAGAAAAAGGACTAGGTGGGATCACTGAAACAAACATCATCAGGACCCAGCAGTACCACGGGCTCCTTACCAAACCCCATTTCGTTTCTTTGGCTTTCAAAGCAATTTGGAAGCCGATTTCTTTACACAATCATAGCCGTACGCACAAAACAAACCCACCAAACAAAACCCACCTCACAGGCACCGCCCTGCGGCTCTGCGAGCCCGGCAGCTTCGGGACTAGCGGCAGCAAGGCGCGCGTCCTGCAGCACACCGGGGACACCGTGCGGCGCCCGCCCGCCCGACACAGCCCTGCTGCGGCCGCGGGCCAGGCGTGAGGCCGAAAACTCGTCTGAGCCTGTTCTGGTTAAAACTAGAGACACACGCCATGGCCTTTCCAAATTTCCTCCTTCACTTTCCGCCCCGCCCGCCCGTACGCTGGCGGAAGATAGAGACGGCGGCGGAGCACGGCAGCGCAGGCGCGGCAGGAGGAGGAGGAAGAGGAGCGCGGACAGTGGCGCCTGCCCCGGGCCCGCCGCCTGGCGCAGCTCCTTCCCGGGCCTGAGGGGCGGCCGCCATGGGCAAGCGGGTGGCGCTGGTGCTCGCCGGCTGCGGCGTCTTCGATGGCAGCGAGATTCACGAGGCGTCGGCGGCGCTGGTGCACCTGAGCCGCGGCGGCGCGGAGGTAGCGGGGGGCGGCGGGGTGTGGGGGTATGTATGTGTACATGCATATGCATATGTGAGTGTGGCCCGGCGTGCGGTGTGCGGCACAGCAGCCGGGAGTTCCCCTCTCAGTGGCACCGCAGCCCCTCCCGGTTTGCGGTGCTCCCCGCGCCGCCGCTGCACCCTACAAAGCCCACTCAGCCATAACCTCTCTCTTCATGTGCCCCCTCCCCTGATTTATTCATCCCCGCCCAAAGACCTGCCTGGCTCCCTGGCGGGAGTTCAGGTCGCACAGACATCTGGACACAAGATTGAAAAGGGGTCTCATTAATACAACTAAATTATTGCACTAAAAGTCATGGCTGCAGGTCAAAGAGAACCCTCGCCGGGTGAGGACAAGTCCCCTGAGCATGTGTAAGTTAACTGGAGCTACAAAACTTGCGTGGCAATGACTCGCCAATTGTAACAGAGGGGCTGCACTTGGAGAGTTCTCTGAATTCCCGTGTATAGACAATGGCATAAAAAAATCCAGTTGGTGTGCTTGATTTGTGGAATACCACTGAACACCCAGGCTTGCACGACTCTGAAATAAATAATTTACATCACTCTTGAGTGTGTAGTTATTTGCTTGTCACACACTAGGTAATTGAATCCCATTTTGTGGACAACAGTGTCAGACTTCTTAGTGATGCCCAGTGACAGGGCAAGGAGCAATGGCTATAAACTAAACCTCAAGGACTTTCATGTTAGCGTCAGGAGGAACATCTTCACCTTGAGGGTGGCAGAGCATGGGAACAGGCTGCCCAGGGAGGTCATGGAGTCTTCATCTGTGGAGATATCCAAAACACACACCTGGATGCATTCTTGTGTAGCCTGTCCTAGGTAACCCTGCCTGGTCAGGGGGGTTGGACTGCATGATCTCCAGAAATGCCTTCCAGCCCTAACAATTCTGTGATCCTGTGAAGCCGGGAGCAAGGAGAAGCTGGAGACCTGTCCCTTCTCTTCTGGGCACAGGGAGCTGAGGATGGGTTAAAATGCTTTTATCTTCTTTCCAATTGCTTTTGCAGCCCTCACTGGGGTTCACCTGCTTGTTTTCTGCTCACTGTTTCCAGGCTGTCTTTGGTAAGCTGGGACTTTTCAGAGAAGCCTGGGCCAGGACATGGTGGTGTGCTTTGGTCCCATCTGTGGCTTCAGATGGCAGAAGCTGGTCACTGTCTACGTGTAGCCACACTCAGGTGTCTGATAGTAACAACAGCACCCTCATATTTAGCACAAAAATGTCATCTCTGTGAAGTTTGCAAAGGAAGCTTCAAAACAGACACAGGAAAACAGCCCTTGTGGTACACCTGTCACAGAGCTTTATATTCTGATGCAGTGTCCTTTTGTGTCTAACTAAAATCGGTTCTCCTGTGTTTTGGTCTTCCTTTCTTCTGCTGGTGTTTTAGAACAGCTGGTAACTCTCATGTTTGCTCTAGAAATGCTTGTAAAATTTGCATCTGTAACTTTTTTTATGTCAAACATTTTTAGCATTTTTATCACGTAACAGTTAAGAGCAATCTTTCTTCAAAGTCAGCTGTATGTCCAGTTGGGTTGCTACTATAAATTGTGGTGCCCTGTTTGTCCTTGACCTTATCTGCCCTGGCAAAATCAGTAAGCTTGATGTTGGCATAAGAATGCTCTCCTGTCAAAATGCTGCAGGAATAGGATGGGAACAGTGCCTGTGTTTACCCATCCTAATATATCATATGTTGCTTTAGATATTTAATGTGCTAGACTCATCCTGTGGAATTTGCTTAAATTAGATAAGAGGCTTCAGGGACAAAACCTGTTTTCATTAAATGATCTTTATTGTGACAAATATGTATGAGTTTTGTTTGCAATCACAATATTGTTTCATCTCTCTTCCTAGGTGAAGATATTTGCCCCCAATATTGAGCAAAGGGATGTAGTCAATCACCTAAAAGGAAGTCCAGCAGAAGAGAAGAGAAATGTGTTAGTTGAAAGTGCCAGGTTGGCAAGGGGAAACATTCAGGATTTGGCTGAACTGAAAGCTAGTGAATTTGATGCTGTCATTTTCCCTGGTAGGTATCACAAAATCACAAAATACTCTGTGTTGGAAGGCCCACAAGGATCATTGAGTCCAGTTCTTAAGTGAATGGCCCACACAGAGGTTGTGCCCACAACCTTGATATTATTAGCACTGTGCTCTGACCAGCTGAGCTCATCTTTCAAAAGAAAATTATTTGTGATTTTTAAACTCAGTACATTGATTGATTCATAGTTCACTAAGTTAAAATGCCTGAGTGTTCTTTTGGTATTAAGTTATGCATCCCACCATTCCTTCTTACTGAAGGTTGTGAAAACTTCATTACTTACGTGTCGACAAGACCCCTGACCAGAGTACAAAAATTGGGTCAGAACTCGGTTACATGGAAATGCCTTAATTTCAGGGCTTCTGAAAATATTGGCGGAATAGCAAGTTGCCAAATAGTTTATGTTCCATGTCAGATGGGAGTATATTCTCTTTAATTATGTATTCACTCAGCTCCTGATCAAGTTGTACTAAACATGTTTATGGATAATTTTTTTACTTAGAGACCACAAATTTTCATTCCAGACAGAGGTAGTTGTAATCGCTTTTAGAAATGAAGAAGCCAGAGCATCACGAGGAAATCATAACTTGCTGAAGATCTCTTTCCAGAATATTCATAGTACTGTTAAATACTACCTTCATGATTGGGCCTAAGTGATAATTTTAAGGTTTTCACACTGTTATAAGGCCAGCAGAGGGAGTGTGTGTATAACACAGAGAAACAATTCTGCCTGCACTTCGAGTGGCTCATCAGGAGCGAGTAGAGAATCACAGATGTTTTGCACATTAATTTCATGCTGTTATAACCCAGGCTCAGGGGGATGCTGTAATAACTGTTAGAGGGAAATAAACTCTATTTAGTTTGAAAATTAAAATCTTACCTCAGAGATTTCAGATAACACTTGAAAGTGAGCAAACCGGGAAAGGAAAAATATTAGAAATGCAAAGCTTCTTGATGTTGTCTGTTGAAGTACTTGTGGAAATTTCCTTATGCTTATTGGACAAAAGTTGATGCTGTGCACATTCCATGTGGAATAACCTTACTTTGATTATTCTGATAGTTATAAATCCAGCAGACAAAGGAGCTGTAAAATACAATCTGCTTATACAATTAAATGAAGAATAAATGTACCTAAAGGGTTGTTAAAACTAATTTCTAGAAAGACAAATCAGCACTATTTTTAATAGGAAATTATGTTATTATTTACAAGTTTTTGTCTTAGAATACCCTATGTTATAATGTCCATTTTGTGTAAAATCCACTGTGTTTTTTATTGTGTTAATGGCTTTTTTTGAAGTTGAAAAGTAGTTCTAGGGAAGAAGAAATGCTCTTCTATAATTGTTTAAGCATCAAAGTAAAACTTGAGAGTTTATTAATATAGGGGGTCAAATCACTGTTTGCATTACTCCCATGAATTCCATACTTGTGCTTTTAACTAGTATCTGTCTTCTGGTCCCTCTTCCTTATTGAGTGCACAACAGATGGTACAGCTGTTCTAGTGATTAGCAGATGAATGTGAGGTTTCCTGTTTGTCTATTTGTTGCTTTTTGAAACTAGATTAAGCTTTCTGGCCTATGTATAACAACCTACATGGTATAAAAAAGTGCACAGTTAAACTTTTAACATTGTAAACCAATCATTTACAGGTTACAGTGACATTGTAAGGCTTTCAGTACAGTTACTTAACAGTCCCACAGATACCAAGATTATGTTGTAAAAAAGAACTTCTGTTTGGTGTGTGCTGTTTTCAAATTTAATAGCTTTTAGCAGTGCCTTATATTTGAGTGTTTTGGTTTGGTTTTTTTTTTTCCTTAGGTGGTTTTGGTGTAGCAAAGAATCTGTGTTCCTGGGCTGTAGATGGCAAGAATTGTACTGTCAATGAGCACGTGAACTCCACACTCCGGGCCTTCCACAGTGCTAAAAAGCCCATTGGTTTGTGCTGTATATCACCAGTTCTGGCAGCCAAAGTCTTTCCTGGTTGTGAGGTTACAGTCGGTCAGGATAAAAACGTAGATGGAAGGTAAGAAGGAAATGGATGGAGATGATTTACATCAGAATTACAATTAGGAAGTGGACAGGCTTCTGTGCAAAAGTCTCTTTGGTACCAGTAAAGCAGGGGGAACTTAGTTACTTTTAAGAAAAATTAGTGACAGTTTTCATTGGAATAATAGTAGTAGGCACAGAACTCTCAAGGCAGACAGAATGAATCCATGAGGTTGGGTGACTTGTGATGCTACAACCAGATATACACTGATCTGTGATATCACAGAATTGTTTAGTTGGAAAAGTCCTCTAGGATGAACGAGTTCAACTGTTAACTCAGGGATTTTTAATATGCTTTTTCTGGTGGTAATGGTTTGGGGCCACTTTAGGGGAGGGAGAAGAAATCAGTACTGCTTCAAGAACTGTCAACTCCCAATAAAACTTCTGAATTAAATTTATCAGCAGCTGTAGTGGGGGATTCTTTTCAGAACAGATTGCATCTGTTCCTTCCTTATCAGAAAGGAAAAATCAAAATCTCTAGAGATCCCAGAGGAACACCTTACATGGAGGCATTGGAAAAGGCTGCAAGTTCAGCTGGCTTCTCTCAGACTTCTAAAGATCTGTTATGGCTGCACTTGGTATCATCTTCCAAACTTACCTAAAGATTGTTAAAAACTCTTGTACCTTCTTACATATTGTGGCTCCATATTTCAGACCTTGTTTTCTAAGGTATTAGATCACTTGATGTGTCTGTAGGGGATAGGAAAATCTGATAGTAGTAGCCTCTTTAACTCTCTTGTCATCATCAGCTAAAGAGTCACGTAGATATTATTGTAGTTCTCTCATTCAAGTTATGTGTGCAGAATTTTATGGCTATATCATTGCTTTATGTTAATTAAAGTCTTTTTATTTACAGATTTCCTGATGCTGAAACGGCATCTGCTATAGCAGAGCTTGGATGTAAGCACATTTGCAAAAATGTAAATGAATCCCACGTGGATAAAGCCAATAAAATAGTTACTACCTGTGCTTTCATGTGCAAGGCTCCTCTGCATGAAATCTTTGATGGAATTGGCACAATGGTACAAGAAGTCCTGAAGCTTGCCTGACTAGAAGCGTACAGACTTCTCCAAGGAAATCAGTGTAGCTAAGCATAAACATTTAGCTTCCTTAGATTGAATTAATAAAGTAACGCAACTGCTAAACTTCACAGTTCCTGGTTTGTTTGGTGTGGTGGGGTGTTTTTTAATGTTTTATACATCAGATGGTTACTGCTGAATTTAACCTATTTATTTCTTTTTTAAAATAGAAACCATATATTGAATGTGATGGGGGAAGATCCTTTGTTTTTGTTTTAGTTTTTTTTTTCTTTTTTTTTTTAATGAATCCAAATGTATTCAGTCTTAAAAAGATTGAATGGGCAATGGGGTTTTATCACATCATTAATGGTTTTCACTAATTCATATTTGCTGTTACCCAGCTGCAATTACAAGTGAAGTAGCTGTAAATGAGTCTGTTTACTGTCATTATAGGTGAATAATTCAATTCTGATTTCTAAGAAAATAAAAGAATATGGTTATTTGGGTTATTTTTTCCCCTTGAAAGTCTTTAAGCAAGTATTAGTGATGGACTTCAGAAATTTTTGCAGGGCCCCTAGGTAAACCAACTTTATAAACCAAGATGCAGCACAAATAAATGCATTGCATGTGGAAAATACACAAGTTTGGTGCTAATAAATGAAGTCATTTCAGATTAATTTAGTAAAATGAATTAGATTTATTTTGTAATTTTTTTTGGCATACATTGTTTAGTGCCTTGAGGAAGACAATTTTATATGTGTTAGACAACATGCTTTGATCTTATAAATGTGAACAAAGGGTTAGCAGCTTCTCTTAGCAGCTCAGTCTGGCAAGGCTTTATACTCCTGGAGTGTAACTGGGGCGGGAATAAAACGGGAACAGACCTGTAGCACCCAGGAGCCAACAGGTGGAACTGGGAAATAATGCCTTTATGATGAGGCGTGTGGAGCTGTCCCTCAAGCTCAGCACTCGTGTGATCAGGCCAGGTGCAGGCCTTTGCTGCCTCACTGCAAGAGCAATGGCTACAGTGATATCTGACATGCTGCGGAGTATTGAGTGCTACCCCTCCCTACATGTGCTCTGTTTATTTTAGCACAAATGTCAACGCTCAGACATAACCTTCTTCAAGGAGGTTGTAGAGATAAATCTACAGAAATAAATATGAAAAGGTTTTCATTCTCTGTACTTCTAATCATGATGATTTTCAAGGATACGGCACTTCCATACTCTTCCAGAATTTGGATTTCCTGTATGGAGTTATTTAGGAGAAGTAGAACACAGGTTTTTGGCAGAGGAGCAGGGAGATTTTTGCGCTGTGTGCAAGCAGTGAGTGCTCTGCCTCTAAAAGTGCAAAGGTAGCTGGAGTCAACTGTGCCAGCAGAGGATCTTCTGTTCAGCCTGGCTAAGCTGGGCACATAAACACCGAATTATTTAGTCAAAATCCACAATGTTGGACTGAATATAGTTCTTGAGTTATGGGAGTCTTATTTAAAAGTGCTTGAGTCACTAAGTTTGTCACTAAGAGTTTGTCATGAATTTTGCATTGGCTTTGTGAAGAGCATGTAGCTGTTGGCTGGAACACTCAAAAGAAGCGCAGCTTCTTTGGAAGTGCTCTAGCTGACTGTCCTGATAGAAATGTACTTAATACAGAACAGTCCTCTACTTTTTCCAGGTTGTACACGGTCTCTATAATGCCTTCCATGGCTTCTGTGGGCAGGATGCCAAGCACATTGGATTGAAACTTTTCCTCCAAGTCTTCCTTTTTCAGAGGTTTCCTCCAGTGCCCGTAGAAGGTAGTGCAGCGGTCGGTGATCGTGTTGCCATCCTGAAGTGTGACACTCACTTCGCAGTAAAGGCTGTCAAAGCTGGGGGTGTTGTCAGGAGGGTGCTCCAGCTGTGTTTTGCAGAGGAGCTCCCGCAAGGCTGGCCGGTGGATGTTCTTGCTGGCGAAGGACTGGACTGACATGCTGCCGTCCAGCAAAGCGGAGCATGCAACAAACTGGAAAGAGTGTCGTGCTTCGTGCTCTGAGGCTGGGCTGGGTCTGTTCACATATCTGACCTCAGGGACTTTGAGAATGACTTTCTCAATTTTATCAAAGGGAAGCAAGTTCTCACTGCTCTGCACAAGCTTCCTCCTAACAGAAGAAGCTGCATCAGCCACCCAATGTGTTGCAAGATGAGCAGGAAAGCGTTTGATGGCCACATCTTGCTGCCCCAAGAGCCAGGGGTAGGACTGCAAGGTTGGCAGTGTCTGTGGGTTGTAATCTGTATAAAACGCACCCATCCCTGACTCCACGTCCAAGATCTGTTTGTTTCCTTGAAGGCCTTGTAAAGCTAAGCAAGCCGCTTCCAGTCCGTGCTTGGCAGCATTGCCAACATGGAGGGGCTTTATTTGGGTTGCTGCATTAGCCAGTGGGGCACCTGCATAGGAAGCAGCAATAGCCAAGGCATTTTTACATTCCTGCTGGTCAAGAGCTAGAAGTTTAGCACAAGCTGCTGCACTCCCCATGGTACCAACCACAGCCGGTGGGTGAAACCTGACAAAACAAAAGTATTTTCATTACCAGATTTCAAAAACTCACTCAAATCCACTCTCTACTCTTTTACGTTCACTCTCTACAAAACTCACTCAAATACACTCTCTACTCTTTTACATTCATTGCCATGGGAAATGGATTGGACCATAAAGAAATATACATTCAGCATTCACGTGTGGGCCTGAGAGTTACTTTTCCATAGGAAAAAGTAAAACTGGAATAGTACTGCTTGCAGTAAGTCCTTCTCAGAAGGCAACTGAAACATTAGTGCTGCTCATAGTTTAAAGCAAATTTATAGTCAAATATAAAGTTATATTTATTATTATTTAATTTATATATTATTATAAATCTATAAACATTCAAAGTAGGGAGATTATTGCCTCATTGTGAATTGGTCAATGCTTTCAAAAAAATCTATTAGCTAACGATGTTTTTTTTTGAAAGCATTGACCAATTCACAATTTATAATAATATATAAATAAAATAATAATAAATATCATTTTATATTTGACTATAAATTTGCTTTAAACTATGAGCAGCTCAGGAACTATGAATCACTGTGCCATCTATATGTAAATTGACACTTTCTACTTTAAACATTTCTATGTACCTTCTTGGAATATTCCTGGCTTCTCTGGAGAAGTGCAGCAACCTGCCTTGTACTTCAATTCCCACATTGAAAGCTAAGAGCAGATCGAGACCTGAGATTTTTTTCTTTTGAGGAAAAGCCTCTGAGAGTGCAATCACTGCAGGGAGCACAGCCCCAGATGGGTGTGTGGCTGGATGCCAGGTGTCATCAAAGTCCATTGAGTGCACCTAATGGAAAGAGAAGCACTGGTATAGAAATAAACTCTGACTTTACAAGGTTGCCTCAGTCAAATGAAACTACTGTAACTGGTATAAAAAAGTACCAAAGAACTAGATCTTCCTTAGAAAGCAAAAATTTCAAAAGTCTTTTAAAGATCTTTACTCCCAACATGGCTGTCTGAGAAGTGGCAATGCAGCAGAAATCTTGCTTCAAATGAGAATAATTCTAATTCAACTTATACCAGCCTGAAAGTAGTGTGACGGTGATTCTTTTTTTCTGCAGTTGGCTTTTGCTACTTTAATTAGACTGCTATAATTAAAGCAGCTGTTCTAGGTCCACCATGTGAACAGTGAATTTTCTCTTTCCCCAAAACATAATGAAATATAAACACAATGAAATTACATCACCAGTGCTGCAACTAATGCTGCTATTAGGACTTCCACCATAAAACTGTAGCAGTTAAATACTGCTGAATGGAATTTATATCATCAGAGCTATTTCTGTGCTGCAACCATCCACTGTCAACAGGGTCAAGCCTGCAAATGTACAGGAAACTTTAGCCTGAATTTTCAGCACATTGAAACAAGACCTGTCACACAAGAAACCAGATTCTCTGGAGTTGCTGGGAGTAGGAGAAAACTACAGTCTGAATGTGGAATGAGCTGCTTAGCTCAAGAGAGTATCCCAAGTGGTGCCTGTTCTTTTCCATGCCCAGAGCCCAGCTGCTCAGGAAGGTTTCAGGTGCTCTCAACATGGCATATGGCTGCTGATCTGCAGATGGTCCCCAACAGTGCAGTCAGTGTCTGTAATGTACTGCTTATCAGGCACATTCCTTCCTTCTGCAAAGTTTTTGGAACCCCCAAAGACCTGAGAGCATCAGGGACAGCATTTTTTTATATAGCATAGTAAAACACCTGAAAACTGAACTTTCACATATGTTCACCCATGTCTTAATTTCAAGGCAAACTGGGAAAGCGGTCAGGCTCCCCAGCAATCAGGTTTTGCCCTGTAATACTGTGATTATGCATTTTTGCGGACTGTTTCTAAACAGATAGAAGAAAATGCAGTGTCTGCCTTGAAAACCTTTGATGCCATCTGGGAATATGCCCTGCAGTGCAGAATAAGGAAAATTGTGGCCAATACCCTGTAAGCTGTGTTTCTGGTGTCTTCAGTAAGTGCTTCAGCTGACCTGTGACCAAGATATAAACTGATCATATATATGCTAACAGCCAGATCTGAATATCATAAGGGCTGCTAGGAGCTGAGCGGTACCAGATCTCATTTCCAAGGTAATTTTCTCTACATTGGAAATGAGCTGTTAAATTGGACCTCTGATATTGTTGTCGCACTAATTTAAATAGGCTTAATATTACTATTTCCTTGGTTGGTCACCTTTCCTAGTTTTGCATAATTGCCAAATTTGTCTACCCCACCTCTTGTGCATCTTTCAATTTCAAACGCCTCAATCTGATTTTAGACAAACATCTGGGGAGTCAGTTATTGCTTTAATGACAAACTGCGTGTCCAAAAGATATCACTGGCTGTTGGAAACTGCGTAACTGAAGAGAAAGTTGCCTTGTGATATTATGTCTGTATGTATCTATATGTGCATCTGTGTTTTTCTGTAGCTGTACTTTGCCAGTTGGCGCAAAATTCAGATCCGAGTGAAAAGAGCTAGAGCTAGAGGGTGCCTTTTTAAACAGCTACAGTGAGGCTGTAGCCTTGCTACAAGGTTACTAGGTTGTAAGCTGTAGAGTTCTGACACTGGACAACAACCCCAGGTCCCACATTAAATGTAAGAGATGCTGTTGATTGGATCATACATATATTCTACTTTAAGTTCAGACTCACTGGAACGAGGTTGAAGCACATTAGGAGAATAGTCTAGAAAAGTTTTGTAGCAGGCTTCAGAATAAGCTACAATTTTTGGGACATACTGTTCTCTATAGAGCAAGAATGGCATCAATTTGTATGATTTCAGAGCAAATTAAAAAGCATCCCTTACAGCCACTCCATTCACAAAAGCTGCATACACAGGAGGCAGTCGGAAATCCAAGTGGCCCCAGATGGTACTGGATAAATCTGAGCTGTAGATCTGAAACAAATTGACATAAATTAATTCAAAGTCCTGAACATAAGGATAAATGTGCATTGTATCTCTGATGTAACTGAGAGCAGACCATGTCCTCTGGGGACCTAACTGCTCCCTTTTATGAGAAAAATACTGTTCTTTCAGAAAGTCTGAAAAGCAAGTCAGTTTCCTGTTGCTTATGTCCTATTCCTCCCAAACAGAGCTTGGGGACAGACCAACACCACCCACCTGGCCACTCAGTACCTTCACACAACCTCTGGCCACTGATGTCCCTTCTCACCACCCATTGACAGAATCACAGGATCAGCTGGGTTGGAAAAAGCCTCCGAGATCATCAAGTCCAACCTAATTGATGTCATCATCTTGTTGGGGAAAACATCTCATTAAAGGATTTTGTTTTCTATGCTTTAGTAAGACCCTGAGTAAATGATAGATGGCCTCCTGGTGCTGCAAACTGAATAAAAGGGCATAAACTACCCTGGTTTGGAAAGGGAAATTCTGTGTGTGAAGAGACTAACTGGCACACAGAGCTTTGGAGCACAAGTCCACCCAGGCAGGTCTGAACGATAAAACAGTGGGCTGAACTCCTGTTCATTGGTGCACTCCTGTGCTGGGAAGACTTATTTTCAGGGTCAATTACTGTGCTAGTTTGAGGAGAGCAAGACTAGAGGAGAAGCTAATGGCTAGTGAACCTCAGACAATTATGTTTTATGGACTGCAAGTAACCCACTGCTAACTCCCCATCTCTTTACCAGTTCCTAAATTTGAAAGGCTGGTGATAAGTGATGCTTACTTTGTCAATGTTTTCAGAAAGATATCATAGGTGAAAGAAATGAAGAGGTTCTTAGTTGGCTGTGTTTTAGAGGGGGATCTTAGCATACAGACTAATACACAGACTTTTGCCCATCCAGAGTGAAAACTAATTTGACACTGAAGTTTCACTGTCTCCAGTGGGAATAACACAAGTTCTCTCTTTCCATCTGTGAAAGAATTTCACCATGGCAAAATTTCCTTTTCATTGCCCTCGTTTTCCCTTGCTTTCTTAAAGCCAAACCTTAGGGTGTGCTATGAATGCCAGACAGCTTACCTTACTGTACTGTGCCACTTTGTGGCAGACCTCGGTGCTGGTACCCAGAAGCCCCACTCCAAGAGTATCCAGAATCATTCGTTTACTTCTCTGAATTACTTGATCTGTCAAGTGATTTGCATTCAAACCATGAATCACCTTGGCAAAATTTCCTGTAACTGTCTGGGAAGAGAAAAAATAAAGAAAAAGAAGAAGTAGATATTTCTCTATATTTAAAATAAACACTCTATTTTCTTCCTTTTTTTTTTTTTTTCTTTCCTCTTTTTTTCCTGTTCAGTTTTTGGGCTACTGTCAAGCATGCTGGCCATTTCGGTTCCTGCTTAGATGAATTGCATCAGCAAAACCAAGGTTTGAATTCTTCCCCTTTTTATTCCCAGAAATGTCACTGTGTTATTTATATTTTACTTATGCTTTCATCATTATCCTTTTCTGTTTTGTATTTCTTCTACTTTCTCCCTGAGCCCTTGAGTGTATGCACTGCAGGTGCTACAACTATGCAATGTTATCTCTATCATCTCTATCTCATCCCTATTTCATCTCCATCCCTAATGACTATTCATACACTCACATCCACCCCAAATAGGGGTAAAAGCATCTATCTTTCCCATGGTACCTACTTGTTGGTATTGAAATCAGTGAGACAGTAGCATTTCAAGCCAGTGCACCCACTACCACACAAGAAGGCCAGATTTAATCTCCCTGACTGGCAGCCTTACTATCCCAAATCTTGCTGAGTTTGGAGCTCAGTAGGAGGCAGAAGTTGGCAGCACTACCTTGCACATATTGCTCATAGCTCCCAGCTCCCATTGAATTCACTCTCAGCAGGAGTAACAGCTTTTCTCCAAGACAAGATCTTGCCTCTTTGAAAAGCAGTGGCTCCTTGTTCCTGGATCCTGCTGATCTGGGAATTATATATATTTATTTTCCTCTCCTATTGAGCAATGGCTCATTATGCAAATTCAACCTGCTTCTTGGCTGTGAGCTGCTGTTAGTATCTGTATTAGAAAATGATCTAAAACTTCCCTTCCTGGACCATTAGAAATGTCCCAATGTAGAGGTACACATTATTTACAACCAATCTATATACACAGTTTCTTTTTTATATTTGCAGTAGTGAATATTTATCTTCTCTCTCTTTGAAAATTATCTCCTTTCATTTCTCCTCTTCATTCCCCTTCCTTTACTTCCCTGCACATATCCACACAGAGTGTTGGTATTGCCTTTTGGCCTTCATTTTGCTGAGGTAATCAAATCAAACTGTGCTGCTTTCTCCTCTACAATATGGACTCACCCCTAATATGCTCATATATTTTCATTGCATTCCTCTTTCTCTAGCATTGGTGACCAGAATTGTACCCACCATTACACACGAGTTCTCACCCACACTTGCAGTGAAGCATTATGATTATTTTGAGGAAGCAGTTACAAGCAGTTTAAAGCAGGTGGACCACATATCCCATTGTGTGATGGTCACCAGCTGCAGCATTTGGAGTGAGGATATGAAAGTTTAAATAGAGAATTGCATCTTACAGTGCAAGGAAACAAGACAGTACCTTTGCCCACATCTTGCAGGGGTGATGCACGTCCCAGAGAGATGCAGCAAAGGAGTGGTGGCCAGTGAGCAGGGGAACTCACTCTCTCACTATTTATATGTGTCTGTCTGAGGTGGGGGAAGGAATATTAGGCCTGTCCACTTATGCATCTTGTCATGCCCATTTCCTCTTCTGCCTGTAAGTGTTCTTTTTGCTTCACTTTCAATTTTCCTCTGACTGATTGCACTGTAAATCTCTGGGACACGTGTGATAGGACTTAGCAAGTCATGTTTACATGTTGTGTAAATTAATACATGTGATACTTCATTATCAGATAGAAACTGATTCATCTGGTAGCATGGAGAGCTGTGTGGAACCACAGTAATACATGGATAGCTCTACTGGTTGGGAAAGTCCAGTACTAGACTAGAAGATGGCAAAGGCTGTTTTAGCTTAAACAACTTGTTGTTTATTTGTTTGGTTTTGTTTTTTCTTCTTTTGCTATATACATACAATTTAACACATACAATTCAGACTTGAGAAATGTATGCCATAAGAATTTCAGACCATAAACTGAATTAAGGCAGTTCTTGGCACTTAGCAGTGTTTTAACAGCATGAATCACTTGTGTTAGCAATACTTAGTGAGTGAGAAATCCCTGCCTAGACCATCAGGAAGGGAGCAGATCCCACAGGAGCATGACTAGGGGCCACTGAATAATTCTGAAGTAAATAAGTAACGATGTCTGAAGTGTGGGAATCACCTGGGTTAGGGAACAAAACATCAAATCTTGGAATTGCAGCCCTGCACTTCCATGATAAGTGCTGCCTAAAACAGTCTAGGAACCTCAGCCCTTTACTCAGAATAGCTCCAAAAATTTTTGTAAAGCCTTATCAAACTCCTGAGTTCTTCCAGGTAGATAACAGCATGGGTCTAGAAGTGAAGCTAAGCGTCAACTTGAGTGGTTCTAACCACTACTGAAAGCCCCTATTTCAGGCTGCGTCCTTCCCTCTCTCCTGTCCCTGGGTACATGGTCCTTCTCCTCCCATGGCCAGCCCTGATGCTGGGGGGGCAGACCCATTTCTGAACTGGTCCAGCCTGTCTCCAGAGTTAGGTCTGTGATTCTCAGCAGTCAGGCATAATTGAGTTTCATTCCCTAGGAAATGCAAAATTAAATCTTGCAGCACAAGCAGAGGGAGGGAGAAGTAGGGCTAGCAGTATTGTGTGAACTTTTGGGAGAGTACAGACAGGTAATATGAGAGAAGAGGGAATCAGATGTTCCCCAGCAAGCTCTAAGTAGGACATTTGCCTATTTTGCCCGTGCTTTTAGCCAGTTCTGCTTTGGAGTATCATCTGCTGGTACATTACTTGATGCTAAAAATTGCACTGGATAACAAAGGGCCTGAAATGATAGAAGCAGTGATGAGCCAGTTCATGGATACAGCCAAAGAGCCTGAGGCCCGGGACTCCTAAAACCCAGCCCTACAAACAGAAACATAATTTTGTACAGGCTAACCTGCATCATGTGAAGGTTCCATTTAAACCCTTGTCCTGTCTTTCTTTTAAATATGAGCAGCTGTTCAGCATAGCTACTGAACGTATTCCCACACATTTCTCTATGGGTATGACACAGTTTCCTCACCCATGCAGGTATAACTTGCATAAAACATCCCAGTACGTGTCCTAGGTCCTGGGTTTATTTTGCCAAATCCTGACCCCATAGGAACAGAGAACCAGAATGTGCATCCGTGCTTCTTCCTTGCCCCCCATATTTCCACACTGAGGAAAACCTCAGCGGTTGCCTGAAGAATTACCTTTGGTGCTGATAAAATCCAACCAACATAACGAGATTTCTCAGGTTGACAAGGTTGGCAGTGGTTAGAAAGGTTAATAGAAGTTAATTTATTGGGCTGATAAAGGGAAAGATTTTGTTAACTTTCAGTTTTGTTCTTTCAGCTCACTCTTATCTCAGAAAATTGGAAGAAAATATTTAAATTTCAGAACCATGCAATCACATATTGGCTGCAGTTGGAAGGGACCCCCAGAGACCATCTTGTCTGACCTCTGACAAGGCCACCCAGAGCAGTCTGGGTCCAGTTATGTTCTGAATATCTCTGAGGACAGAGACTCCATAGCTCCCCTGGGCAACCACCAAAAAAATACATATTAAATAGAAGATATTCAAAACCTTAAAGTCCATCCTCTTTTCCCATTACCTTTGAGATATCATTAATAACCCCATTCTGTTTCTCATTTCTTTCTCCTCCTCAAATGAGATGGAAGTCCCACTGCCTTAATGCCATGATGAGACTCCAAAGTGAATTCAGATGGGACCCAGAACCTGTGATGAGCTTTGCAGTGTGCTGTGCAGTCACATGCTGCTAGCTGATCTCAGATATGTGGTCATTTCCTCCTGTGATCCTGATTGCAGGATGGACTGTCCCATGCATTGCAATAATAACATTACTAATATGTATGGACTGAACTATCACAAGAAAGTGACTTTTTGCTTAAAAAAGAATTAAGTGAAACCTTTGCTTGGGAAACCAAATTCCAAACTGTGGTCTGCAGACCTCAGGTCCAGGTGTTCACTGTAGACTGTGAGGAAAAAGAAAGCAATATGATTATCACTGCAGGGGGAAGAGGCATCTATACAAAGTCCTGTACCTCCACAGCAGAATTCCTAGGGGTCTAAACAGAAGAAGGTTGGAAATCAGTGACTGAGAGTTTGGTACAGCCTGTCCACCCTGACAAAGGGAATCTGCTGCTTTCCTTTTCTTTGACACAATACTCATGGTTCAGCAATTTGGGCAGACAATTTGTTAGCTAGCAAGCGTGGTGGAAAGACAAAACTTGTTCATCCAAATGCCATTTGCAGCGTTGCACGCAGCTACAGTAATGAGCTGTGTTGATTACAGAACAAGGCTTTAGAAAACCAGTGCCCCACAGAGTCTATTTTCTCCTGCTGACATCACATTTTTAAGCTGCTTTTTTCCTTCTTTTGCCTCCAGTTATTTTAGGCTAAACTCTGCCCACACCTGCAAGCTGTATGTTTGCAACTGAAAGCAATTTTGGCCCTAGCCTTACGCTTCTTTTGTTCCAAGGAAATATTAAAAATGATGACAAAATACAGAGTCCAGGCTTCCTTTTCTCCAAGCCAGCTTTTAAGAAGTGACTTTGTTAATAGCCTGTGCTTAAATGAGAAAACAGGAGACAGGTGCCAGCGTGTTGTGTTTACAGAGACTCTGCTGTTTCTGGCAGTCTGAAAACAACTTATAAGTTCAGAACTTGCTCCTTTTCCCTCTATTGGATTATTTAATTACAATTAAATAATTAATTGAAAAGGTGAGAATCTTAGCAATAACACACATCAAATGATGTGTGTAGCAATGTAGACAATGATTGCATCACAAACGGTATCATCCTGGAAATTTCTAGCCTACAGTACTTCTCTTATTCACTCTACTTGCACAACTAGTGGCAATGGCAGTGAAATCTCTGAGAAGTTATCACCCTTGTTTGTTTTTTTTTGAAGTTCCCACAGCAAATCTTGGAAGTTCCTGCCCATGTTCTGGTAAAGGTTGCTAGGAGTCAATGTGCTGGCCAGTGCACTACATTACATTGCCCTTCTTGTCTTCCTAAATTAGCAGTGCTATTCCTAAAGGCAAGACCTCAAGGTTCATTTTAACTTGTAATGTAGATGCTGGTTTGCTTAAATGAACTGTAAGATAGAGGCACCAGACATACCTGGGATATTCCCTTAGGATCATGCTCAAGACAGCATCATTTATGGAGTAGTGTGAAGAGGCCTGGTCTATATGAGAAGACACCACAGTTCCATGAAATTCCTGTTCATCCAATGTGCATTTTAGCTCTCACCAGTGCTACAAGCTTTATCTGTTTTACTGGTGCCAGCACTCAGTTTTACCCTGTCTTCTGCAGCAACCTCAGGCTCTGCTGCAACACTGGATCACATGGAGTCCTTTGGTGGAAGGACCAGGGAATGAGTCTGGGGGTGCTTTGGGGGGTCTTTGATAGTTTATGACATCTTCTAAGATAGGACAGCTGCATCTCATGTAGCTGAGCCAGTTATGCGCCATCAGAAGAGATAAATACCTTCAGGCCTGTGTGTAAATGTGACCTTCCCAAAGGTGGGGGGTTTTACACCTAAGTCAGAGGTGTCAGGGAGGGTAATTGGCATGATAAAAAACACCATCCCCCCTCTGCAGGGCCTGCTGCTTATCGACCTTCTATCTTGTCTGGCTAAAGCCCCAGAATCTCCAGTGGTGTGTGTTCTCCCCCTCTGTCTAATCTGGATCAGAGATTTTGCCACCAAATACCCCAAAACTCATCTCCTCCCCTTGGTGGGTACAATCTCTGTCCCAGCATAGCACCCTGCTCCTCTGCAAATGGCCAAACATTTGAGCCATTAACCATTAATGTCTCTCCCAATGATCTCCAATATGAATAATAGCAGTGGGTGTGGGAGATCACAAATGTTTTGTGTACCTGCAGTTTCTATAACTACCTTTTGTTTTTGGCAGCCTGTGGCTGCCTGTAGCACACACTGTTCTCTTAATCAAAGAGCAGCTCATGATGTCTATATTATGTGTCCAAAATGCAGCCAGATGTCATTACATGACTTGTGCTATTTGGGGAGATGATAAAACTTGACTAGCGTAAATTAAGAGTTTGATAAGCAGAAACCAAACTGGTGAGAGCACATGTGAGGCATGAGGCAATTTTAATTAAATTACCAGCTGAACTCCAGTGGTGCAAATGAGGCATTACCCACTGTGCTAGGCTGTGCATCATACATAGAAAGGTTCCAAGCAAATTGATGCTCCTGATCACTTCAGAGCAAGGCCAGATGTCAGGACATAATGGGTCCCAGCAAGGCTGTGGTGGTGGTCCAGCGGGGAGATACAGTATCAAGATCTAGCTTAAACATTGATTAAGGGATAAAAAAACCTTCTGCATCTATACTAGTTCTCAAGGATTTGGAATCCCTAAGAAATCATCCAAGACTCATTACAAAGTATGCACTGAAAGGGCTAAAACAACACCTATAGAATATACAGCAAAACCAGAATGAAAAATAAAGCAGCATTCTTCAAACAGAAACAGGTTTTGGGACAAAAAAAAATCACCTAATTTTGTGGGAGTCCATCATTTATCTGGAAGCAGCTGCAGAAGGCTTGAGACAGGTGCTGGAAGATGCTGTGTGAGTTAACAGAATTGTTCCTCCAACTTTCAGAGCAGATGCTTTCTCTCTTGCTCTCAGCTTTGTCCCTCCCAAACATGGCCTCTCCTGGAAGGATTTAAACAATGAGTCATGTTACAAAATCCACAGCGAACTTGTTGCTAATGGAGTGCCCATTCTTCAATCTCGTGCCATGAGTTAATTTCCACGCCTCCCTCCTAGCTGCTGGACAGAAACCTGTTCAGACATCATGCTTTCATTGACATCCCTGAGGCAGCCTGGGTGTCCCGTGTGTGACAAATATGTCCCTGCTCTTTTGGAGCAATCCAACAACTGCAAAAAAAGCTTTTTCCTCATCTGTGGTTGTACCCAGCTAGATTATGCATTTTCCACCCTGCTATACTTCCAAAAGTGCCAAGAAATATTGCAAAACAGCCTGAAATTACACTTTAAAATGCAGCAGTCTTTGATTTATGGTGCAATTATAAAACATGTCATGGTAGTTATTAGCTCTGAGATTGAGTATCACGTATTGCAGACTGTAAAACATACTGAGGAATTTCTAGCTGTGATTGTGTATTCACCTCTAAAGAGGAAATGGGCTTAATTACACCAACATTTATAAAAGGGAGAAATAACAGCCAAAATGGAAGAAAGGTTAAATTTGAACACAAGAGCTGTGAATACATAAAACATTTATATTATTACACTTGTAATTGAGCATCTAAGCAGAAGCTAATGATTTGATTTAAATTGGTCCTTTTTGCATAAGTAGCATTTGAAGAATTTTGGGTTTTAGAATTTATAATGACACTATTTTTTCCCCTATGATTACTCATCTTCAGCATAGTAGATTCAGCCAGATGCAAGAAGAATTAAAAATCAAGAAAAATAACTACTTTCACAAAATTATAGGAATGATCAACCATGTTGATGCTTCAGTCTTGTCGAGGTTTAAAACTATTCACCAAAAAATGAAGCCTACTGTCAGATGTAGAGGACAGTATTTTATTTACCTTTTCCCTCCCTGCAATAGCTGGAAGATGTCCCTCCTTGAAGGGAATTCAAGGCCTTGTATGGCCTTGAATTATTGCAGGAGCACTAGGGGGAAGTAATGTGACGTTTGAGTCTTGCATTTATTTATTGAAAAAAGTCAATATATTTAGTGAGAATAGATGGTGGTAGTGGTACCACCAGCTCACACAGCTTATCCTCCTGACTTTGGTAGCTACTTGCATGGCACAATGGCATCACTATGACTTTGGGGTTTATATAATAAGGAAATAAACCATTCTTATTTTTCTTTTCCACAATCAGAAGATTTTTCTATTTCTGCAACCTGGCTATTTCCATTCTTTATCATATTGGGCAGTTCTGAAGCCTATTTTTAAGTCTAAGTTTTCTTTGGGCATTTATTTTCCTTCTTCTTTCCTTGATTTGGTATGGTATTTTATAACCATAGGAGGGGTGGCTGAAGAGTCCAAAAAGACAGGAGGTACATTTTTTTTCCCCCAATCAAATTAAATGAATCTCAAATGAAGGAGCAGTGAAATGTTATGGCCCATCCTGCCAGCACAATTGCAGTAGGGTGTAAATCACCCTGCCACCAGCGATCCACAAGGCAGAGCCAATGCAATTCTGTTTCACCACAAAAGAAAAACAGGAAGCTGCCTTTGTCAGCAACTTATAGGAGACAGTTTGCTGCCCATGTTTCCTGTGAAAGAAAAAATAAATCTGAGTGATTTTTAGCCTAATCCACCCATTGCTGCTTCTGTTGTGTTCAGCTGCTGCTACCAGAGGAAGGGTTCCTGATAGAGAGAAGTAGATTTTCTCCACAGCTTCCTGCTGCCTCACCCTTGGCAACAGGACTCTGCCCCACCTGCCCTGCCCAGCCCAGCCAAGCCCTGCACTGCCCTTTTTCTTCCTGTTTTAGCAAGGGCCAGGCATATTTCCTCATGCTTGTCTATTCTGTGCAGATTTAGGAAGTCTCTCCAGTCAAAGTCAATTAGTAAAGATAGATGGTGACAGTGAAGGAGGAGAGAAAAGATGAGATATATGACTGCGTGGGAATAAAATGTGACATGTCTCACAAGGACACTGGAAAAGAACATTTTTGTGTGGCAGGGAAAGAAGAGGAAGAAAGCAAGGGCAGGGGAAGAAAAATACCCCAAGCCCTTAAATATTCCCATCCAGTAAGGTCCCCTAGGTCCCCTGATTCCTCATAGGTCTTCTCTTCCCAGGCCCCAGAAGCATTCCTGTGTTCTGACAGAGTAAGATGTGTGGTGAGCTTACTCACTGAGTCCAGTCGTCCCTTCCCTTCCCTTCCCTTCCCTTCCCTTCCCTTCCCTTCCCTTCCCTTCCCTTCCCTTCCCTTCCCTTCCCTTCCCTTCCCTTCCCTTCCCTTCCCTTCCCTTCCCTTCCCTTCCCTTCCCTTCCCTTCCCTTCCCTTCCCTTCCCTTCCCTTCCCTTCCCTTCCCTTCCCTTCCCTTCCCTTCCCTTCCCTTCCCTTCCCTTCCCTTCCCTTCCCTTCCCTTCCCTTCCCTTCCCTTCCCTTCCCTTCCCTTCCCTTCCCTTCCCTTCCCTTCCCTTCCCTTCCCTTCCCTTCCCTTCCCTTCCCTTCCCTTCCCTTCCCTTCCCTTCCCTTCCCTTCCCTTCCCTTCCCTTCCCTTCCCTTCCCTTCCCTCTCTTGAGAAATTCCTGTAAGGCTATTAAAAGATGTGCTTCAAAAGCTGTCAGAGCTCTCACAAGAGGGTGGGCAGCACAGGAAGGTGAGTGGGATTCCTTCCTCCATGTCACTACACCACAAAGAAGCCTGGAGTGGAGAGAACTTGCCCAAAGGTCCCACATCATCTCTGAGCCTGCAGGGCAATGCATCCAGAGTCTGTCCATAGGCTTCTGTCGCTCCTGGACTCTGAGAAACACACAAGAGCCTTCACAGGAAGGACAGGAAAGCCTGGCAATCCTTAGCTTCAGATCAGGCATTTCAGAATGTTTCTGAACAATCTGGCTCATCTCAGGCTGGATCTGATTACAAATGATAGAGCAACACACAGGTTACCAGAGCCTGGGGTGGGATTCAAGTCAGTGATGGAGCCATCATTGGTGCACCCTTCTTTACAGCGTAGGTTTCATCCACAGCACACTCTAGCACAAACTCCAACTTCACAGTTTTTAACAACTGGTGAGATTTATAAGGCTGCATATATTTGGGATTTTTACTGTTTTAACTTTGCTGTTGCTGTATCCTCAGGCTTCCCATTTTTCCAGTGATAACAATGAGAAACTATTAGAGTAAAAACTTAAATTCTCAGTTGTCTACATGGCTTCAGGTGGAGATGGCTTCAAAAGAAAAAAAAAAGCTTCAGAATTCTAGATCATGTATTGAGAGAAATATATAAATGTAAATCAGGAGTCAATCTATACTGGGAAATATACATTATTTATAAAAATCTAAATTTATAAATATCTAAAAGAATACAGCAAATCTTAACATCTTATTCCTTTAGAGTGCCACGAAATTATACTTGCATGAAATCATTAACCCCAAAAGAGTTCTGATTACAGGAAAGACTGAGAATCTGTCATATGCCTAATCTCAATGTAGGTCAGTGTACACACAGAGCAAAATGGAAGGAAACTTGAAGAAAATTATCTACCCCATCTTGAGAAACTCTTGCTTGAGGTTCTTCTGGAATTTAGATGATGTCTTAAGCCAAAACTGAGCATGACAAGATGCCCACATGAGCAGTGACCACATAGGGAAAGGTCCAGACTGGAATGACCACACTGAATTAAAGGGATCCAAATTTCTTAAACTGAAAAAGCTTGGAACAGGGTGACACACTTGTGTTTATCCATCCATCTCATAAGAACAATTATTACACAGGAAGGAAAAGTCATGGTAACAGCACACACAGATTAGGCAAGGAAAATTGGGCAGAAGAGCATATGAGGAACAACCGATCTCTTTTATACTTCTGATTGCTGGCTCACTCATAACTGAATCAAACATTTTAAATATTATTTGGGTAGAGAAATACATTAAATACACCATTTATGAAAAATATTCAGAAAAATTGAAATAATTTAGAGAAGCCTAAGAACAATAACAGTCTTATAAATCATGGTCTGTGAAAGAGGTGTGAGGAGGTTTATTTATCCTGGAAAAGGGAAGCTATTCCATTTCACATCACAGCTAAACCAGTCCAACCACTGGTACTTGTCTGATGCCCTCCCTAGGGATCAATCCAGTAAATTAAATCACCAGGAAACAAATTCTGTTATTTATTTGAATACTTCTCCACTTTGTCCTCTGAACTAGTTCATCACAATCACATGAGGGCTGGCTGAATGGGGAAAAATGTAGGGTGGTTCATTTTGCAGCATCTGACCTTCAGATTGGCATAGCTTTAATGTGGAAGTGTGCCTCTGTACATGATGCAAAAATACAATCTGCATATTTTAGAAGTATAGAGTGTTGAGCAACTTTGCTTTATCTGCTAAGAAAGAAAAAAAAAAAGGAATCTGTTAAATATTTATCAGATTCTTGACTGATGTGAAAACCCTTTATAACAGGAAGGGTATTAAAATATTGTACATAAGAATATTGTGGAATTTCCTTTACTGGAATCATTACCAATATATTACCCCAATCTGACAGGATTAGTTTAAGGTTTCTTATCCTGTCTTCATGCAAATGTGGATTTTGAGAATGATCTCTTCAGATTCATTCTATCCCTCCTTTTTTTCTGACTTCACAATTTGCCAAGTTCACCCATCCTGCCTGAGTTAGCTCTAACTGAACTCAATAGTACTTGGAAAAACGGCTTTAACAAGAACAGTGCCAGATTCTAATATTGCTGTTTGACTTATATTTTCTTGAAGACCAGAGAAGTATCTGTGAATATGCTGTTCATGGACACATTACCAGACACACTGCACATGACCTGCTTTGCGTTCTGAAAACTTCTGGGCTGGCATAGCTGGTCTCTAAATACACCACGAAAATAAGCCCATAAGAACAAGTCATACATCAGAGGTGATTTCCAGGTTAAAGGTTTGTACTGCAAATGGGGTTGCAGCACTTCCAAGTAGCTGCTAAAGCACAATGGAAATCCAATTGCAAACAGGAGAAGCAGGCTCACCAGCAGAGAAATGTGTGTGCTGAGATATACAATTTCATTAATATATCAGAAGAAAAGTATAGCAAACAGTAAAGCTTTGTTGAAATATAACTGATGTTCACATTTAAAATACAGTAGTGCAGAAATGGGAAATTTGAGATAAAATGAGAAAGAGGTGCTGATTAGGGACTTTTTTTTCCCCTTTGGAAATCTTTTCCAGAAATGACAGGCTGCAGGATCAATACACACAGATTTGGAAAATACTGAAATGCACTTAACCTTCTGTCTCCCCAGAGTCAGTAAATGTCATTAATGACGTTCTCTAACAAAGTGTTTTGTGGACAAAATAAACGCTGCAGCTTTCTTATACAAAATTCTCTACTCACTTTAATGCAAGTAAGTTCTGGGAGAAGTCTTGTAGGTAGGACAAAAAAGAAAAAGTTAAGGCATTTCTTAAGAAAATATAACAATCACTTTAATTAAGGAAACATTATTCAAAGAATTAGACAAAACTAGCTCGAATGCAGCAAGTCTGTGGATTCCTCTAGAGTTTCTGGGGGAGGGATCAAGCTAAGGAGTATGCTTTACCAAGTATCTTTTCAAGTCTTTGGAAGTCCTGCAAAATGGAGAGGATCAATACTAATGTAGGGAGAGCACATAAACCCTTCAAAGACCTCTGAGCACAGAAGTTGCTGTGCAACCACACCCACCCTGTGAAGCTGGGCAGCCTCACATGGGAACCACCACTGTGGGACATCAAGCTGCCATCCACGGTTTGAGGAGCAAGCAGCTTTCTTCTTTGGCAAGCTGTGCAGCCTTTGAAGCTGGGATCTGCTTGTTCTAAAGGGACTGATTAAAGAAGGAGAGGAAGCTTCAAAAGACCTCGCTGCCGCTGTGAGCTAACTAGTCAGAGGGCTGCACTGACAACCTCTTGTGACATGTACCATAGTTTATTTTTTAACTTGTTCCTCATTCTGCCCTTTAACATTAGCATCTTCTTTCCATTTGTATGTAAGAGCATTGAAGCTTGCAGAAACATCATAAAATGAACAGTTCCTCTACTTTAGATGGGACTCTCCCATATTTTTCCCTGCTGGGCTTCGTGTATTTTCTGTTCAGAAGTTTTGTTGTGATCCTGATTCAGCAGTATGATACATGGCTGTGAGTATGAAAATAATAATTCAGTGGGGAGGGCAGTAATAACTGACACACAGAACAGGAAAGGACAAAATATGGTTAACAGTTGGACTCAATAATGATCTTAGTAACTATTCTGTGATTCCCTGAAAATGCTAGCAAAATTCTGAAGATGGGTCTGTAAATCTTCCAGACTTCTGTATATGTGTGTTCATTTACTTTAATTTCACTCATGTAATGCTGATCTGTGTCAATACTGTCAGTTTACCCCTGACTGCAGCCCAGATGCAATTGCATTGCCAGATGCAGCCCATTTCAGTCCAAAGCAGGACAATTGACAAATTATTTCACTTTCTCCATCCTAGCAGTGAACATTGGGTCAGCATATTCTGTTTATTTCCTTCTCCCACTTCTGTCTGCCCTTGACTTTCTCAGCTGATTCACCAAATTATCAAAGCCCTTTCTGAAAAAAACATTTCACATGACACCCGTACTGACAGGAATAAATTTTTGATATTATCTCAGAAGGGAACTTTCAAATGTCTCCACTTTGTCTTCATAGAGGCCAAGGGTTTTCTTTATTTTGCTGACACTGCATCAAATAACTCAGATGTGCCATTTGAGGAATTCAGATTAAAAACAAAACTAGATCCATATTTATGCAATAAAGAAGCTGACAGAAATGCTTTGGTGATTATGCAGACATCTAGTTTAACATGTCTTGAAAGTGTTGACCTCAGTGATTCTCATCTCATCCTTTCAAAGAAAAATTTACTTCACTTATTTTCTCAGTTTATAGTTATGCTTTTTATCTTACTTCCTGTGACCTCATTCATACTTTATGTGAGTCCTCTTGGGATAACAGAGATCACAGAACACATTTCTTGTTTTCATTTATTCTACTCTTATCTTGGTTGTTAAAAAAAAGGTGGGGAAGAAAAAGGAGAATTAAAAAAAAGAAGGATAATGCCACTTGATCACACTCATCATGAAGGCCTGGTATTGTGCAAATCATGCATTTGCAACAAGTCATTCCTTTCCCCATCACTCTCCAACACGCTAAGGCAGTGGCTGTCACTCTGTCCCTGCTCTTCCTCCAGTCCTGCCCCCACTCTCTGCAGGTAGCAGATGTTCCATTTGGTATGTCTGTGCTGATAAACAGCAGAGCGTGAGGTGGTGAGCACTGGTTTTGGACCCCTGGTTATCTGCATTGCCTAAACTTTAACTCTGTGGTTTAGGTCACGGACCACTTCAGTTCTCTGTCTGCAAAACAACCTGCTCTGAGCCATCCTGCTCCTGCTGGCATGAGCCAGCTGGTCTCACATGAGCCATGGCCCGCAAGGAGAGTTTGCAGACACAGAGAGACAAAGGCATGGCCAGACATCCCATCTACTGCCTTCCTGACCAGCCCTTAGGTGTGTGGCGAAGCCTCATTGCAGGAGTGTTTGCTCCTGTCACTGACACTCCTACTGCATCTGCTGCTGAGAAACTCTAGGGATGAGTGGCAACTGTGCCTGCCAGAAGATGCTGCCAACAAAAATCAGTAAAGATATACAGTTCACTTTTAGGCAAATGAATCTTGGGTTAAAATTAAAAGCACAGAAAAGTCACTTGTACTCCTATATACCTTTACTCCTTGCTACATAAACTGGAGCAAACTCTATATGCATGATTTGGAGGAATTTCACATGATGAAAGAAGGCTACAATCTGGAGCATAAATTCATACCATCCTGGTGAGGCCAGCTGGCCCTGCCCATAGGCAGAAGTCCCTTTGTTTGCAGGAACCTGAACTATTAAACGCTCTTCATGAAATGGTTTCTTCCAGCTGTGCTCTGCAGTGCCTTAAAAATGGAGAGCAGAGACAGCACTGCCATCTGCTGCTCCTAGGGACGTGGCTGTCATGCTCACCAAGGGCATCAAAGCTTTCCTTTAGAATACCAGAATATTCTGAGTTGGAAGACACTCACAAAGATCATTGAGTCCAATTCTTAAAGCTTGGATGCTAAAAGTTGGTATGTACTGTAAAAATACATTTACTGTAAAAGTAAATGTTAAAAAAATTTAAAAATTTTTTGTTGAAAATTGTTTACCATAAAATTAAATACCAACTTTGATCTTTGCAAGGCATCAGGTAATAACATAAGCTACCATTACGATCTGTCACAGTTCTAAAAAGAAAGCAAGCTGCCCTGCCACCCTGTCTTAGTTTAATGACATACATTGATGCTGTTGTTTTTGGCTAGTTCAGTGTAGAGAGTTGGGTTAGGAATTTACTGAAACTGCAGGCAATTAACCTCTCACCAGACTAAGGCTTTATATTAACAATGCTGTCCTTAAGGAAAGGCATGATGGGAACAGACAAGAGGGATAGTGGTAAGAAAAATATGCAAGAAAAATATGGTAAAATCCTATTGAAATGCATGACCTAAAAGTGTTAGTGCATGTATTTACTCCTCTTCTGCATCACCTATCCTATACAGCTGAAATTATTAGCCCAAGTCTTACCCACCTTGTCTTTGATAAACACTATCAGAACTGCACTTAAAGCAACACTATTTTAAGGTCACATTAGAAACTATCACAACATTTGTTCTGCTAAAATGGTATTTTACTGGTAAAAGATAGTAGCTACTACAATTGCTATGAAGTTTTGTGGAAATGGGGCACTGATGTTTGTGGCTGGCAAGAGCTGTGGTTCCTGCAAATAAATTCAGTCACAACAGACCCGATAGTGACGGATATCTAAGGTTTACTAAAAAAGTTGGTGCTAATGAAGCTATACTGGGATTTTAACAGCCAGGCCTGTGTCCCTGAAGCTTTTGACACTTTAATAAAGAATTGGATTAGAATCTGTGATCTAACTATTTGAGTTGCCAGAAACTGACAAGGGGTGATGATTTTTTCTTACAACAATGGCTATGTAAATTTTAAAGTAACTGTACTATTTCAGAAATTAAATGTCAGATCTTCCCTCAGAAAGCATTTAGATGAAATACAGAAGTGCATATGGAAAGACATGCATGCTGTGCAGCCAGTCACTCATCCGGGCAAAAGCTGCAGGGAACTGCAGCCACCAAATTGAGAGAGGCCAACATTTCAACTTCTATGTTTACATTTGCATGTTGATTTCACTGGGAGAGAGTTGCTTCCTGGCTTTTGGAACACCATTTTTTTTTGCGCTGGATTCTAAAGAAAACTGCTTTTCATATTAAAAGCAGTGCTTGGAACACGGTGTGGCGTTAACACCTGCTCACGCTTTGTCTTGCAGTTCTTTGAATCAGGATCATCCTTGCTCATCGAGTCAAGCTGTCAGCTGCTTCACTGCCGAGGTGTGTGAACACCACTCTGTAAACCCATTCTTCTTCCCTATTACAGTCCCTGCTCATGAATCATTCACATCCCTCGACCTGAACCCTGCTTTGCTGCTGCCTTCAGTAATTTTTATTTATGCCTGGAAATTCTTTGGGATGTCAAAAAGGAGCCGACCGAAACAAATGCATTCCAATGTATTTCTTTCCTCCTGCAGTGCAAATTCAGGCAGGTTAGCTTCCAGCACTGGCAGCTTGAACAAGAGTGGAGCAAAGGAATATTTCCCCAGCCAGATATGATTCTCAAATGTAAGAAAAGGACCAATACAGCATTACCTACTGGGCAGCCAGGTGCTTGGAATTTCCCAACTGTGGTGTATTTAACTGCGTCCTCATTTGGATGCATCAGGCTAGTAGGTTTGTGAGTGAAAGCACTATGAACATACTCAGTGTCCCTTCTAAGGAAAACTACTATGAATCTTAACACAAATATTGAACCTGTTATTCCCAGACTAGTTAGAATGCACAACACACAAAATACTACTACTACTTCCAATAATCAAGAAATCATTGAATGTAACTAGGGGTTATATATATATGTGTATATATATATATATATATATGTATGTATAGCAGCTATGAAGTTCAACCTAAGTAAAGATGAAAAGTAGAAGTTAAGAAAAAAATATATGGGGCAAATTTGTACATATTTTCTTAGTCACACTGTATTATCAGACAAAACATGTTCAGGCTTCATGTGCATTTAACAGTATATTGTTTCTCACTCTGATACAGCAACTTGAAAAACTATAAGCGTAACTACAGTCTTCCTAGCTCAGGTGATAGATGTTTGTGCTTCAGGGGTAGGGATTAATGCATTAAATTACTTATGCTTTCCTGGGCAGCAATTTGCCAGAAGAAGTGTGGATGGATTTGTGATTTGCATAACAAGGTTTGAAATAGTCACAGCTGAGGAAAATAGAACAGAGTATTTCAGTTGGATGGGATCTACAATGATTACCTGGTCCAAGACAGGCAAACAGCTCCAGTTAATCTAAGTGTAAGTTGTGTGGCTAAGACCACTAGTAAGCTTTGTGTCCTCAACCAAGGATCTTTAGAATGTCATAAACTTTCTTATACAATCTTGTATTTTGTGCTCTGAGTAAGCTGAATGCTATACAGAAGAGGAATTGCTTAAATTCTACAAGAACACTCAAAAAAAGATGTAGATATACTGAATGGAACAAACCAGGTGTTAGCTTAATTTGGTGTGGTCTGTAAGGTTTAAATGACCAATAAGCTTACTGACAATACCTAGCTGAGATTAGTAAACAAAATTTTATTCTTCACAGAGGAAGCGCAACATTAGCAAAACTGTTTTTGCTCAATGTATGCGGGAAAATAAAAGGTTTATGTGGAAGAATAAATTACATGAAGCAAGGAGAAACTACCTGGGTAGATGTTACAGTCAGTTTTTCAGCATATCAGTCACTATAGGATGTATAGATGAGATTACCTTCATGTTTCCCAAACTGTATATCAAATACACACTGCTGGAATGTACCCAGTTCATTTCTGAAGAGCTCCTGTGGGTAGTATGATTACTTATACTGAATATAGTTAAACATATTTTTCCTCCCTATAGCTACCACAGGACCCTCTCCATTCCATTCATCTGCTCCTCCAGTCCATCCTGCTCTTGAGCCCTGTTCTGGATGCATGACATGTAGCTAACTTGGCACTGTTGAGAATGTGACCTCCTGTACCTGCAAAGATGCCAACTCCTAGGGTCATGGGTAAGCATATTCTTTGCCTTCACAAACATTTTCTTTCTACTACAAAGCAAAAAAACTCCAAACAGGTGTGTTGAATATATTCACTGGGGATGATGGAAAAAAGAAACAGCACAGTAAAAGGATGAAGGTAGAGGTTTCTTGGAAAAAGTAATCAGAACCTCCCCTATGAGTATGTGCCTACCTGTGTTCAGCTGGTAGTGACCCAAACATCATATTTGTCCACTAGAAATCAAAGAGAGCCACATCAGCCTTGACCTGGGGACAGAGGCTGAGAGGTTAAGAAGAGACATCACTTAGGTAGTTTACTGATGAGTATTTTCAAGTCACTCCACTATCAAACAGGTTTGAATAACCACATTTATTGTGAGTATTATATATATCAGTATTGTACATAGTATTAAATACATGGTTATTGTACTCCCCATAAACACTGAAAAGATGCGCCTGAGGGCTTATAAAATACAGAAATAATAACTCCATACTTCTTTTGCTTTTCCTTAGCTATATATTGTCGTCCTTTCTCCTCTTCCCTCTTAACAATCCTTATACTTGGCAGTTTAATTTTTTTTCCTCTTTCAGACTGTCAGTCACAACCAGTATCTTGACTTAAAAAGATCTTTTCTTATTTCAGAAGCTTTTTACTGTCACTATGACTGGAGGCTTTATGCTTATCTCCTGCTTCTCAGATAAGCTTCCCCTTCACTAAGATCCATCCTATAATCTCAACCTATTTATATGTGATTTAACCTTCTTGAGATGAATAGATTTTTTTCTGCTTGTTTTATTTGAAGGGATTTTATTTAAGGGACCCAGTTCTGATACAATCTAGACTCTTGGCATTCAGTGAAAAAATACAAACATTAATGAAGAAAGATTTCCATTTTCTGAGAAAGGCATTTTGGCAAGAACTATACATACACAACACTCATGAAAAATTAAAAGGTGAAAAAAAATAAACAATTTGCTTTGCATGGCGTAACACTTTCCAGGCTAGCAAAACTTTGGGGCAACTGTTGTCATGTTGCTGACACAGGAAAGATAATTCCTCTGCTTAGTTCATAAGCAATTAATAAATAATTTTTTTTCAACAGCTTGCAGTACACAAAAAGAAGAGAGCCTCTTAAAAATCTAATTCCTATATTCTCAAGGGCTTGAAGACTCTGTGGGCTGCTGGAATTAACTGGCTGTGATTTTCTGTACATCCAGATGTTTGCTTCATTAAAACTTCATGAAATCTAAACACACTCTTAATTCCATGTATCTCTTACATGTCTCTCAAACATTTATTCTGCTGATATATTTATTTTTAGTGATAATGTATTATTTGCATTTACAAACATGGATCATACATAGATGATACCTTACAGGAAATCCCTACAAAGCAGAGTAGTAATCTCTCTATTCAAGTGTAAACACTTGGAACAGGAAAGCACATTCAGAATTTTCTAGACACATGAATTGAATTTTATGTGGGCCTCTCCAAGAGGCTAAGAGCAAAATACATGCAGTGAACTTTTCTAAGAAGGAAGACAAGCTTGTCAAACTCACCTTAAAGCAAATAGAAGCAACCCTTAGTCTTTCTTTACAGGTAAGAAACAGATGCTTTTCTTTACTTTGGGCAATAACATCTCATTAGCACAGCACATCAGCAAGCTGGGAAACATCAGCTATGCCTGATTAAGTTGATTCCAAGTTCCTTCAACCTTGGCTCAGTCCAAAGAAAAAATCAGGTTGGTTTATGCAGTGGACAGGTAGGAGAAGTTCTGGAAACAGTGCTAAGGATAAGGGCTGAAGGAAATGTTCTGGCAAAATCAATTTTGGCTCTAACAGAAGGCCGTCTGCTATCCCACCCTCTAGGCAGAGATTTTTGGCAGTTTAGGAGTGAATAATTTCCCCTATTAAGTAACTGAAATGTATTCTCTGTGACACATTATTTTACACAGCAGGTCAGGAAGGGTATCAGTGAATAGGAGGTCCAGCATCCCTTTCTGGCATGGGTTGAACAGCTGAGATACACTGCCTGCAGGAGCTAAGAGTATGTAATTACAGCCTTAGCTCACAGATGTCCTCACTGGCATGAACTCTAGTTATAGCCATTGATGACATGTATTTTGGCAAGGTCTTGACAGAATGGATATTTTCCAGGATGTCTGGAGCAGCTAAGAGCTTGTGGAGCTGCACTCACCATGTAGGAGGCTCTTAGGCCAACGAGGAGAAACAAGTTTGAGTATGCTAACATAGAAGGTTCTCTCTTTATGTGTATAGACATAGTTTTTAATCTTCAGTTCCGTGAAAGTGAATAGCAATTCTCTAATGAGATTTCATTAATTTTATTTCAGCCTTTATTGAGAGATGATGGAATCTGGCGGAGAGACACTTAACTGTGAAGCACAGTGGAAAGCTGGAACCACCTCTACTCAGAGCATCCTTCAGGACTGATACCCTGGGGGGACAGGAGCAAGCAGGGGACCCTAAAACACTGCATAAGCCTTGTGGACATTCCTTGACAGTTTAATACCATTCATTAATTTACATGGGGTGTGAAAACCAGCAGGGTTTGACAGCAATAAGGTCAATTCTGCCAGCAGGGATACAAACTTGGGTCTCAGCAGAGCAAAAAAACTAAACTAAACATGTTTTTCTCAGGTAGTCAAGCAAGGTACCTAAGGTGGTAAAAAAATAATTTACCAACTTATCTATAGTAGAGTGCCTGCTGTGAGCTTTCACTACCCTTCATACCTTTGCAGATGCTATAAGCACCCCTGCTAAGGTTTTGATATTTCTTCTATTAGATATAACAGGAATTTTAAATTGTTTTCAACAGAAAAAGAAGCCAAGGGAACAAAGCAGCACATTCAATTTCTGAGTCTGTTGAAATGAAAGACTGCATTTCATTTGCTTATTTTAATCTAACTTAAAGAGTTAATGTTAGTTAAACACAGCTTGCATTCGTATATAATGGAAGAAAGCAAAAGCAAATGCATTAATTACTGTTCACTGACCACAGTTATGATTTTGAAACATGCTCAATTAGTGAACAGTATACATCAAATCACAGCAAAAGTGAATACAAGAATTTGAAGCACACGATCACCAATGTCATTATTATTATCTATTCAACTTTTGAAGGATCACTCTTTTAAAAATAATAATTTTGTCAATACATTTTAAATTCCTTTTATTAAAAACACATTTTTGCAAGAAAAGGGTGTAAGACCTCTAAGTTAAAAAAAAAAATTGATTAAAAGGCATTTTCCCTTGGGTAGAATTCCTACCCAGGAATGATACCATCCTTGTGGTTAACTTCTCAGAAAAAGAGACTTAGGAACAGCCCTTAACTTGCTCCTCTGCAAATCAATGCTCTTTAGATTGTATCCAAAAGCACAAAAAAAAAAATCTACCCCTTTAAAACCTATTTGAAGCCTGTCCGACCCTACAGGAAGGTAGGCTGGTAAGAAGGGGGAGTAGAGGCTGCTTTTAATTAGCTAGATAATGAGTTGTATTTTCCCTATTAGGAGAGCTCTTTTGCTGAATCCTCACACTGTTAAGTTCTAAGAGACAGCTTGAGGCTCTTGACTCATGATGATGGTAATGTAGAAGATGGATGTAGTTTCCACTCGTGTTTTGCAGAGGCCTGGTTGTCTTTCTGTTGTTGTTGTGGTAGAAGCCAGGTCAGAATGCTATTTATTCACAGATAGGAGAATTGCTGAGAGAAGATTTGAAGACATGACTGAAATGTTTCACAGAGATACGGAAGATTACTTCCAGAGAGCCCAAGCTCACAAAAAGAACTCTGATTTAAAGCTGCTCCATAGGGGTTGTGAGTAATTTAGCATAGGAGCAAAGCCTCACATGTTGTGCATATAAAATACCACACCACTGCATGTTATAAAATGACACAGCTGTTCTCTGCTCCTTTGGTATCGGGCAGGGCTGTAACTTCCTTATAATTAACAAAAACCAGAAGATCAATTATCACATTTTCCTAGATATCATCTGAAAAGAAGCAGCTGGGAGTATTTCCCCATTTGACATAAGGTGCACAGCCTCCTTTCTTGTGTTCTCCAAATTCAGTGATGCTCAAGATGTGTGTAGAAGGTGTCTCCTTCAGTGCTCTTGCTTACTGAGGCAGAAACTACTCGCAGGTCCCCACAACATTGAGAGGGTACATTTTGTCTTCTAATTTTCGCAAAGGTGCTTGAAGGAAATTACCACAGCTCTGACCTTCGCTAATTGCTCACTTGATTATGTTTCTCAGTCACACTCTGTAGCTCTGTATTGGCCAAGGACACAGAATACACTGCTAATGTCTGTCCTCCTTCTCTCCCTCCCTCCTCTCCAGACTCTGCAGAGCATTGCTCTCACAAAATTATCCAAGGAAATGTCTGTAGCACCCTGGCAGGAGGAAAGTGCATGAGCCCTTGATGACTTCCTGAGGTCCCTCACAGACTGTTATTCTGGTTATTCTGGTTCTTCAATATCTTTCGTGCTTGAATGTGCAGATTTCCACAGCAGCTGGATTTCCTAGAACATGCAGTTCCAGCTAAATGTACCCAGCTGTATATGCAAACAGAGACAAAACAATTTCTATGAACAGATATTCTCAGATGTAACTTCACAGGTAACATTCATTACAATTCACATGAATTATTGAAATCTATGAATGTATGCATTTATGTTCAACTAGATACAGTCTGTGGAACTGAGTTTGCAGAGAGAGAGCACTGTCTTTAGAAGGAGTTGAATTCGTCTTCTGTCATTAGGTGGAATAATGCATAATTCAAGTTTTTGGAAATACTACTTGGTATCACCTGAGCATAATGCTGAGGCTGATAAGTTCACTCTGAACAATGGTTCAGAAATGGGAAAGGTTTCAGCCTAATAGTTATCCATTTACTGTCAAAGTCAAACCTATGGAACTGCACACATTTTAGAGAGCATATGAAGCAAAGGATTTCTGACTCTTAGGCAATATACTCTGCTGTGGGACTATTAGACTACTTTTTTTGCATTGTCTAAACAAGAGTGTGAAGCTTAAATGACTGTATTTGAACCTCCAGTTTAGTTCAGTTCTCTAACTCTTTTTGTTAGAGATCACTGTTAGTTCAGATCACTAACTCTTTTTGACAATTTTATGCAGAAGGCTAAATATTTAACTGAACTCAGTATTAAAATTCAAGCAATGCAGTCATATGCAATTAGGTTTTTTCTAAGCAATATTGTACCACTTCACATAGCGAAGACTGCTAGAAAAAATAATGAACCAACACTTTTAGTTTGGAACAGGAATAAAATATGTTCTTGCTCTACTAAGTTTCTCACGAAGAAGCTGAATACATAATAGTTTACATCTACCGAAAAAGTATCGTTTACTCTTTATGTACCTCGGGTCATGCAGCCAATACTTTGGAGCCCCTTGTATTTCTTAATTGCAATGTGGATTTACTGCCACTAGATGCTATCCTTCCTCCATTTGTGAAGAGAACTGTCCTCCCTGAATAAACCTGGATCATCCATGGATGTACCGCCCAAAATACAAAACAGGGGCCCATTGCGATGGAAGCATCTTTGTAAACATGGAAACAGCAAAAGCCTCCTCCGCACCCCCCACCAAACAAACAAACAAAAAGCCACAAAACCGCCCCAAATCAACTAAATCAATCCCCCCAGACCAATGCAAACTTCTCAAAATATTAAAAGAAGAAAAACGGTTGTATCCTGACAGGTTAAGACAGCATCCCTGCACCTAGTTCTGGCCAGCAGCTAATGGCAAACATTGAAATGTGACTGTCTTAACTGTAAGAGCTACTGCCCAGAAATGTCCCAATACTGTGCAGTCAGAGATATTCAACTACACATTTATTGTCATAAAGCCTTGCCTGTTTATTAGAACATATTTAATATTTACCACCCTTTATGGGTGCTGTATGCCTTACAGAAGGCATTCAGTGGCAGCCTTTAATGTTACATGTACCAGTATTTCACTGTCTCCCACACAAAATGAGAATAAACCACTACGACTGTGTTACGCAACCCAGTGACTGACACATAAGTAGAAAATTGTTGATATATTTACCCATTGTAATACCCACAGATGAGGTCCAATCCTCCTCACTGAGACAAATGTTGCCAAATGAAAAGAGATGGGAAAAGGAGAAGAAATTAGATGAACATATTGTGAAAAGAGGAAAAATCTGTTGACGAAAGAAGTCACAATAACCAAAGCCTTGCAGACAGGCAAGGCATAAAGCAGCAGTGAGATGCCCACAGAATATAATTTCTCTGAAGAGACATAGCTTCAAAACAGTCATTTCGGTGCTGGGCATATTTTTAAGCCCGGAAAATGACATCTATCTCAGAGACAAACACTGCAAGCTGGGTCTTTGCCCAGGACTGTTGGACAGGCTGTATGAACAGTGTCTTGAGAAGGCTCCTTGCTCCCTTTTTGAAGGGGCCCTGGAGTCAGCTTCACATTGACAGAGAGAACACTACAGTGGGATGGACTGGTTTGTGCCCTTAAAAAGAGACCTGAGACATTGGGCCAAATAACTTATTGTGTCAGCTGTGTTCCTCCACACCCCTTTAATGTGTGTAGCTTTGGACATCATCGGGTGCTGCACAGGAGCACGGTGGGTCCTTGTCACCCGACTTCCCATGAGACAGTAGGCAGGCAGAGGTAAAGCTCTGAGGAGCCAGTGGCTGAAGGAGCAGCATAACTTACTCTATCTCTAAGCTTGTGAAAATATGCCCAGGAAGAATCCATTAAGCTCAGGTTTTATGAAGTCTGGTCTCAAATCTAACAAAGCTCAATACAAACAGAAAGTTCATGTCTAATGAATATGTTAGAGGTTTGTTTTTTTTTTCCCTTGATCTGCATTAATATTCACCTAATGCCAGAAAAATGAAATAATTTTAATAAAAGATGAACTAAAGATCCCATTTTTTAACATGGGAGCATTTGTTAAAACTCACCTGCTGGTAGGTACAGAATCTTTCACTGCAAATTCTGCTATGAATAAGCGCCTGCTCAGGCATTATATGATCTCATCCTCTGGGTGCACAGTCTAATCACAGTGCTCTCGATAGGAGCCCACACTAGGGAAGTGGAGTTTAAAATACGAATCTGTGGGAGGCTCTTGAGGTGGCTTCTTGCTAAGTATGGCCGGGAGCAGGGTGATGTGGGGGGAGATGCCACGTTAAGAGACTAACTCCATAAAACTGTCACCAGCAAACCACCACGTGAAAATTTCATGTGCTTTTACTCTGGTGAATTGACCCTGAAATAGTATACAGCAAAAACCCAAATATTCTGTGTGTCACATTACTTCTCCTTTTTTTTTTCCTCTATCAACAAACTCAGCTGTTTAAATGGGTAGCAAAACAACTTAATTCAAGATTATTTCATTTTCCCTCATATTTCAGAACTGTTTTAACCTCTCTTCTACTTCTCTCTCAAAAAAAAAACCCAAATAAAAAACAAACAACCAAAACAAAAACCAAACCAAACAAACAAAACAAAACAAAAAAAAAAAAAAAGAAAGAAATAAAGAAGAGAGAAACAAGCTCTTGTAACAAAATGTCAGCAAAGCATCAGATTAACCTACTTTGCCATTCCACTCCCACAAATGAAAATAGTTGGTGGTCAAAGTCCTGGTAACTGGATTTCCACTATGGAAAAAGTAGTAGTCCACATCTTTGTTACCATATTCTTAGTCTTGTTCAGATGAAACTCCTGTAAATTCCAAGTGACCACTCTCCCCAGACCACCCCATCTCCTTCCTTAGACCACAGTATCTCCCTGTCAGTTCTCCCGAGACACATTCTTTTTTACCACCCATTCCCTTTTCAAAACTTCTCTTTCTCAACTCCCCCTCTTCTTCCTCTTCTTCTCTTGGGCAAACTTAACTTGCTTCTCGAGAACTAACTTGCCTTTCCTTCCTTTCTCACTTCTCAATTTTTGAAGGACTTCTACTCCCTGCCTCTGCCTCTTTTGATTTCAACTTCACAGACAACTGCAGTGGGGCACTCGCAGTAGGGTAGTCCAGAGAGGGCTTCGTTCACCCCTACGAAAGGAGAGCACTGACCACTGTCTTCATACTCCTCAGACCTTCCTGTCCTCCGAGCTGTCCTCTCGAGGGAGAAAGCACACGTGAACTCCCACTGGAGAGAACTGAATGCATCAAGGCAGCAGCTCTTTACTGTTGCTTGCAAAGAGACACGGAAGGGTAGATTAAATTCAAGCAAGAGCCTGAAACAAATGCTTTCTACCAATGCATGTTAAATAGGTGCTTATGTTTCACGCAGATCCTCATGTACCTAATTAATCCTAATTAAATCTGAGCTGTAAGGGCACCTAAATACACAAATATGCACGCAGACACGAGGAGCCTGGCTCTCGCGGTGAAGTGCCGCTTGGCAGGCAGCTGAAGGGGACCCCATCCGCGCCGAGGTGTCCCTCGCCACCAGGGTCTTCTCCCGGCCAGCGGCACATCCCTTGCACGGCGCTCCCGGCGCCTCCCGACGGTGCGATCCGTCGCGTCTCCCTCCGGGAAGGAGGATCTGCGGGGGTTTTACGGAGTCCTGCAGGGCGTTTAAAACCTGCGTAGGGATGGGGGTGTCTCGCAAACCCGGAACGGGCCGGGAGCCGCGTGAGGAGAGAGCCGGCAGCACCACAGGCTCGTGTTTTCTCTTGCGAGAGGGACAGGAGGGAGGGGACACGGTTATCTCTCCGGGGCTCTCATTTACAGAGAGTTGGGACAAGCCTTAGGAAGATTAGCAGGGGTACAGCACAGCGCCTGCGGCAGAGCGGCAGCGTCCCGCCGCTCGTGCACTTCGGGGCAAACACAGGGCTTTTTCTGCCTGCGGAAAACGGGACGTCTCGGAGAATCCGAGGAGCGAGCTGGAGCCGAAGCCTCGCTCAGGGGGGTTGGGGGAGGCAGGACCCCCAAGTTTTTATCCCCGCTGGACACACACCGCGGTGCTCGCCCACGGCGAGGTCAGCCCGGCGGGCGCGCACCGGGCCGGGAGAGGCTCCCCACCGCAACCGAGGAAGGAGGACCGGACGGGGGGGGAACGGGGGACGGACGACGACGGGGGACCCTGCGTCAGTGCAGGGCCGTCCCCTTCTCCTCCCCGTGCGCTCGGCTCTGCCTCCCGCCAGCCTCCCACGCCTCCCGCGAGGTGCGGCCGCGCTACATAAACACGGCTCTGCCGCCGGTGCCGGGGCTCTCCGTTCGCAGCCCGACGGAGGAGTTTGTCCGGCAGCGGGCAGAGGAGCGGCCGCGAGGAGCGCAGCGGCAGCGCGGCTCCGGCTCCGGCGCCGGACGGGGCGGGAGGCTCGGGCGGGCAGCAGCGGAGGGCTGCGCGCTCCCCCGAGGGCGGCGGCCCTGCCGTAGCCCAGGCGGCCGGAGGAAGAGGAGGAGGAGGAAGGGCGTGGGCTCCGGCGGGCTCGCTCCGGTATGGCCCTGGCGGACAGCGCCCGCGGGCTGCCCAACGGCGGCGGCGTGTCGCCCGCGGCGGGGAGCGGGGCGCCGGGCAGCGGGGCGGCCGCAGCGGCGACGGGCGGCTGGTCTTCCTTCCCGGAGATCGTGGAGCTGAACGTGGGCGGGCAGGTGTACGTGACGCGGCGCTGCACCGTGGTCTCGGTCCGCGACTCGCTGCTCTGGCGCATGTTCTCGCAGCAGCAGCCCAGCGAGCTGCCCCGGGACAGCAAGGGTCGCTTCTTCCTCGACCGCGACGGCTTCCTGTTCCGCTACATCCTGGACTACCTGCGGGACCTGCAGCTGGTGCTGCCCGAGCACTTCCCCGAGCGCAGCCGCCTCCAGCGGGAGGCTGAGTACTTCCAGCTGCCCGACCTGGCTCGGCGCCTGGCGCAGACTCGGGCGGCCGCCGCCCGCCCCGCCGTCCTGCACCGCGACGGCTCCATCTGCGCCGAGGAGCCGCCGCCGCCGCTCCTCGGCTACCTGGAGGCCGAGCCGCTGGAAGGAGGCGGCGGGGCCGTGGCGTCCGCCCCGTCGCCCACCGCCAGCCGCAGCCCCTCGGGCGGACCGCTGCTCACGCCCTCGCAGTCGCTGGACGGGGCGGGCGGGCGGCGCTCGGGCTACATCACCATCGGCTACCGGGGCTCCTACACCATCGGGCGGGAGGCGCAGGCTGATGCCAAATTCCGGCGGGTGGCCCGCATCACTGTCTGCGGCAAGACGGCGCTGGCCAAAGAGGTCTTCGGGGAGACCTTGAACGAGAGCCGCGACCCCGACCGCCCTCCCGAGCGCTACACTGCCCGCTACTACCTCAAGTTCAACTTCCTCGAGCAAGCCTTCGACCGACTCTCCGAGGCCGGCTTCCGCATGGCCGCCTGCTCCTCCACTGGCACCTGCGCCTTCGGTCCCGAGCAGGGCGGTCCCGCCGATGACAAGATCTGGACCAGCTACACCGAGTATGTTTTCTGCCGGGACTGAGCATCAGCAGCCTGTGGCGTGGGGACAAGACAACCGGCCCTGCACACCCTCGCACCTACGGTCTCCTCGCATCCCGAAGGAAGGAGGATGTGAAGCGGGGCTGTGTCTCCCTGTGCTTTTCTCACCCCGGTGTCTGCCTCCACGCACAAGGCGGGCCAGCCCCGGCGCAGCCCCCACCCCTCTGCAGCACCTCCTGACGGCCCCGGGGCAGGAGGTCACTGTGTTGTGCCTCGGCTATCGTGTCCCTGCTTGGCCACCACGTCCCTGATCAGCCACCATATCCTGGCTCCCACCTTCACCCTCCCTCCTGCATCCCCCAGTAGCTGTGTTGGTAGCAAGGAAGGAGAGAAATGCTGGGAGTAGACAAATGCCAGTCCCACAAAAGCATGCATGTGCCCCCAGTTTTTATCCCTCTTCCCACACAGAGCTGAGGTATAGCTCTGGCAGGGTGGGGCATTTAAAAAACCATCCAGTTAGGGGCTGAGAAATTTTAAAGTTGCTTTGAGCAACTTTTGTTAAAGATGGCATGACAAATGCCTGTCTTTTCCCATCCCAATACCCTTATGAGGGAGTTTGCCTTGGTGGGCAGACCCCAAATGGTCCATTTTTAGCTTCTCTTTTTCCCACCCATCAAAGTGATGCCTGTCTGTGAAGGACTGTCACATAGAAAGGAAGCCTGACTGTGAGGGGTTTGCACTGGCTCATACTTTATCTGTTGAGATGAGTAACTTTGCAGGAGGTGTGCATGTGGCCCTTCACAACTGGTTGCTCCTTTCTTCCCTCTTTGCTCCCCATGTCTCTGAAATCATCTCTGTTAAGCTGGACCAGGGCCTGCACAGAGAACATGTAAGGCTGATGTCAAAGGACAGATTTGACAACCATTTGAACTATGAAGTGTCCTCAGAGACATATGTTTATTCCTTTGAGAGGTAAAACAAAAACACTTTGAAAAATTAAAGTGCTTGTGATTTGTAACTTCCATGGGTGGTCTGAAGTCCTTATAATCCTCTTGAAGTTACTGTCTATAATATGGACAGAAATCTCAATGCATATTTCCTTAAACACACTCAAAACGATGGGAATGAGGTGAAGCCAGGCTTGCCTGAGTAAAGGTAGGGCTGGGTCCTGGGAAGCTGAAATAATGTACATTGAATTAGTGCATATGTACATTATTCCTGTCATCAAGAGCACCCTTGTTACTTTTTGTCATGTTAGTCCCGTAAAACTCTGAAGCCAACAGATGACAAAAATCCCTTTTTAAAGAGCCATTTCCTTAGTTTTCATACCAGTATTATCTGGGCATTGACACTGCTAAGAGTTGTGTACCTCTTCTCAGACAAACTTAGTACTTCTTAGAAAGGATTGAGCCCTGTCCTCAGAAAAACAAGGATGATGCCAACTTTCTTCAGGGGAAATTACTTCTTCTGAGCTGTATTTTGTTACTGCTGAATAACAGTCTTTCCCAGAGGAGGCAGTCAGAGTCTGCATTGGAACAGATGATCTGAACCGCAGGTTTTATGGAGATTCAGCAGCTCTTTCTAACAAATTCTTGATGTCTGGAATATAAAAGCACTTCCCTTTAGAAACCTAAACTTGCTTTAAGAATGTGTGTAGCCTGTTCAGACCATCACAGAAAAATATCCTAAATTTATCTGAAGTGTTGAAGAATTTAGCAGTACATATTAAAGGCTTGAAGTTATGTTTTTAAAACTCTTGAACAATAATTCTACTTCTAGCTAGTTCTAATTCTAACTCAAAATTTAGAAATACTGCTAGCACCTGTATTCTAACCAAAGAATTTCACAGTAGGGCTTTTTAAAAAAACCCTAATTCCTTTGGAAACAGCTATAGCTACATTTCTGTAGAGTTTCAGTGCTCAGTCTCTGTTCACTTGGTCTTTCATTAAGTTCTTTCATTAAGTGCACAACTACATAAAACTGAAAATAATTTGCGTCACCATGACTTCTTTTTTCTAATATTAGCGAGGTTGTCTATCAACGTGATTGAATTGAAGATGTGCATATGAAAGCACTGGATGCTGTCTATTTGTAGGTAGTTGTATTATGGAGTATTTTTAAAAGGATAGAAATGTAAACCTGCCAAATCAGATGAGCAATAAGATACAGTGAGAGGCCAATACACCTGAGGATGGAATGAAGTCTGTTTGTCCTATGCCTTACTCTGAGATGACTTCTTTGTGCTTAACTTTTACCACAAGGGAAAAGACATTGATCACAGCTACTAGGTCTTTACAGCGCCCTTCTCAAGAGTAATGACTGTCTTTTTCTAGTTTCCGTTAAGTAACTCTGAAGTATGTTTTTTAAGATTTTGTATAAAATCAGTTTTCAGTAAGGTGTTCAAATTTGCTCTAGATAGCTTTCTTTTTTTAAGAATCTGGTAGCTTACTAAATCCATCATAGGAGCTATGAATAGGGGCAGTTTTAAATTGACCTTGTGGTTTAGTGTACAGATATATACAGTGTATTAACATTTTACACAAATCATTTAGTTTTTTTAATAATTTTCATGTTACAGGATTTCATAATGTATCTACCTGAGCATTTTCACATTATGTTATGTATATAATATGGTAATGTTTTACTGCTTTCTTATACTTGTTTCAATGGAAAAACTGAATATTAATATCATCAGCTTGTAGAACTGAAATTGATGACATATTTGCTTGAATGTGAATCTTCTAGGAGGCTGAATGCATCTCTAAAACAAAGATTGCCTGTCTTTTGATTAATAGTTGCCTATCCCTTTCCTGGCAGATGACCCAGTAATTCTCACTTTTTATGTAAAAATGGATGTAATATAAACAGGATTTTTTTTTTTTAGTCTTTATGCTAAAAAATTTTAAGTGTTATTAGTGTAAAGAAATGGGCCTTTAATTTACTGATAACTCATTATCAGTATTGTCAGCAGGCTTAAAATGATGGTGCCGTAAATGCTTTGCCACAGAAGATGATACTTTTCTGAACCATTACGTAGTAATGGCAGTAAACTTTTTAAAAGGAAAAATGCTTAAGGCAAAGTCAATGAATTTTACTTGTCTGTTCTATTGAGAGCTTGAAGAATGGATAAACACAATGACTGCTGACTTGTTGACATGAAAACATACAAAAATACAAAGGCACAATACTGGAGTCCTGTCCACATTTTGTAGCTGTTGCTTTCACAATTCATGTACTTATGGATGAATGCAGTAGCATTTACAAGTGCTATTAAAAATCCACAAGGGCAGTCTTTCTTTTGATTAGAAGTTAGGCATAGGTCTTTTCAGTGATGCATATCATGAAGGGTGATTTTGCATATGTTTGATAGGATGTTTATATTTTTATACATGTAGATAATGAGCCACTTATTCATTCTTATTTTCACATGTATAGCATTGAAAATAAAGATCCTCCTAGGATAAAGTTGCATACCAAATTAAATTTTTGTTCTTTAAATATTAACTCAGTTGCGTGGTTTATGCTGTCCTTTTTATTCTCTGTGCAGTTGTTGTTAGCTTTATTCTCCCACTGTATCACATTCATAACTTCAAGAAAGACTCCAAACTAATGTATAAAGCAGAACCACAAAATTATGTATACAAAGACCTTTAGTAACACTGTGGCAAGATAAATAGAAATGTTTAGTACTCAGACTGCTTAATTTCCTTTTAAGCATCACAGAGACTTTTTGTAGTACTGGTCAGTCAATCCTCAGGAAGAAATAATGATTGAACAGCTTAATTTGAATAATACTGAATAATTGTTGAAGTCAAATGTTGATGTTTTTATGAAGCCAGAGAATAATAAGATGGGATACAGTGCTCATTTAATGAAAGAAACATCAATACCTAAGGTAATACATGGTCTGAGAGAATTGCATCTAGACATTTTAGTTATCCACCCTGTGGTATCTAGCAAACTCTTCTAAACTTGTGGTCAGCTTCATAGAAAATGTGGTGACTTGAAGTATAATCTACGTGTGAAGTGCTGTTATATTTAATAGTTTTTTTCTTGGGTATCATAATTATACTACAAAGGAACCAGCTGAAGGAAGTTTAATCAACTGTTTAATTTGACAGTTTGATACTATTCGATATCAAGCTTGATAGTTTTGTTATCATGAAATAATATAAGAAAGGAGGTTATTCTATGAGCAACAAAACTTTGAGTCTGAAGGCTTAGATCTCATTTTCTTTGTACTACTCCTGCTCATCCCTGCCAATTTTATTCAATTTCTACTTGAAAAAGGAGGCACATTCCTTGATAGAGCTACCCTCTGCTAGGCTGATGGTTATGGCTGAATTTTGGCTTTGTCCCTCCCTGAACTACAGATTTTCTTCTTCCTTTCCCTTACCTCACTATCAGTATTCATAGAATTTGTAAGAATGTAACAGCTGTGAGGTTTTTTCAGTTTCTTTTGATTGTGTTTAAATTACTCATCAACTCAGAAGTTAAAGGGGGACGGGTATCCACCCAAATGGACAATGCAAATGCCCTGAGCCTTACTTCAGTAGGAAACAAGGCTGACAGAATACTGTGATTTATACCTGCCACTGTCTGTATAGTCTGAGTGTACTAAATCCCTATAGAGTGAGAAGGCAGGCAGTCACTTTTGTAGCTCTGACCAGTCAGTAAACTAATGGGTATGCTAGAATGTCTTAAAAATACTTCCAGACACCTAATTTCTGCAGCGTTTCGAGGGGTGAATCAAAGAGTGCAGGAAAATACTTTCTGAAGATTTGATTTGCCTCAGGGCAGGGTTGTTTTTTGTTGTTTTTTTTTTTTATTGTAAGAATTCTTCAGTATAGTTTCCAATAAAATATTAGTGCTAATGTGTTATTTATTTAGGAAGTGCTTAGTTTTGTGAAACCAAATGCTATTTTTTTTTTTTTCATTAAAATGAGTGGCATGTGTTTTTCCCCTGCTGCTAAACAAAACTCATATGTATGACTGCTGAAGTAGTAATGCCACCATTGCAAATAGTCGGTTGGAAATACAGAGCACAACTGCTGTGATAGTCAAAACCATAGCTGGTCAAATTATCACATTTCTTTCCCATTCTACTCTCCACTGTGCTCAAACTGGAATAAAATTAAACTCTGTCACACTTGCTCTACAAGTTTTTTAGCGCACACTATGGAGCATTTGATACTTCTGTCAAAGTTGTTGGCAATTGTGAGTCAGGGATTTGAAGCAGATCTGTTTTCTTGTGAGGAAATAAAGGCTAGGAAATATTCTTGCACAAAATGGGAGCAGCTTCAAAGAATTTGAGAAAAATTCTTGGTATCACAGGAAATCAAAGATATTTTTCTGTATAATCCAAGTAACACACTCACACATTACACCCATTGGGCAAACCCAGCCTGCCCTGGAAAGCTAAAGTCCTGGATGACATTTGCTTATTCTAGTTTTTATCTGTGTGAAAGAAATTCTTCAAAAATGCTCAGTGTTTAGCAGCTGGGAAATGACTATGTTAGCAGTACACCTTGCTTCGAGTTAACATTTCAGCATCCTTTTTGTTTCAGCATAATGCAAAAGGTAGGGAAGTTCACATAGGAGCATATAGGAATCATAGAATCATGAATTCACTAGGATTAGAATGCTTAGCTCCATGTAGCCTCTGACTTGCCTTTTGCAACTTAACAATTTTCTCAGCATAGAATTTAAGTAAGTGTAGATTCATTGAAGTTCAGTCAAAGAAGTTTAGACCAGGATATCTAGATTGTTACGACAAAAACAGGTCAATTGATCTATGTTTTTGATTTGTAATTTTGAGGTAAAGACAGAGCCTTGGTTAATTTATTAAGGAGCAGGCTGTTATTAAAAAAAAAAATAAAATAAAGGAAAAGTCCTCTAATCCTCTCCCACATTTTTGAGAAGGGAACGCAGTGCTGGTGTGATGAGAGCAACCTATCTTTTTGATTTCAGAGATAACTGAAATAACCTACAATGTTGCCATCTCAGTTCTGTCTGTTTTTCTGGTCTTGGCCAAACTTTAAGGTCACACCCACCCTTAATAAAAGTGGTCTTTAGAAAAGCATATATTCATAACTATGTAGACTTCCATAAATTTGGAAGTAGTTTGGTTTTGACTCATATTTTCCAAATAGCTTAGTGACAATCTTTGTTCTCATACTACAGCAAAGCCTGTGATTATTAGAAACCTGAAGTTAAAGTTTTTCCCTTTAAAAGGGCAGAGACTGTACCAAGAACAGCCTTTTTTTTTTTTTTTTTTGTAAAGGATACAAATGATGTACTTTCCTCTCAAAATTTATAGTTTTGTACAAACATTGCTAATTTTCCCCATATTGTAAAATTCACTTCAACATTTTCCTATGGCTGACAGCTTAAGGCATGAATATTTCTGAAAGCTACAAGCACCAAGAGTCTTGCAGTGATTCCCAGTTGTTCCATAGCAATCCCTTCCTGCTGTGGTCCCTTGGGCAGTCAGAACCAAGCTGGGTTCCAGGCCCCAGGATTGCCCACTGCCCTTGACCACAGCTGTGGTCCTCTGTGCCTCTCTTCCTTCCTGGCCATGACCAAGGCAGTGCAGTAGTCCCTGAGCCAGCACAGTCCTGCTGCTGGTGCCTTGTCTGAATAAAGGGACAACATTTGTATTCTGGTACGCTCCGTGCAGCCCAACAGCCACAAATTGGAACTTCTCCACGAGACTTCTGACCCACTTAATTCCAGGGTTTGCTTTCACAGTCTGCACTTTATCTGCCATCTCGAGATATGGTTGGAATATGGGAAAGATTAAGCTGTTTACAGTAGTCTGTCTAATAGTTTATCTGCCATGGCACTAAAGGTACAATGAGGACAACTCACTTAAAATGAATTTTACAGTTCTTTAAAATTTTATGGTCTAAATAAACCATGAAAAGTGCTGCATAAACTACAATAACACTGGGTAAAGGCACCTTTTCTGTTTAAGGTGAGAATGGTAACTTTATCTGTTTTGCTGGAGCACTAGCATTTTTATCCTCTTGGACTCATTTGTGTCATGCTAGAGGCTGAAGAGCACTCACCTGCAGGTAACTAGGCCAAACAGTCCAATTTCTTTAGAAAGTGTTAGATTAAGAGTATATGTATACAAATGCACCAGTGTTTCTTTTTCTAGAAGAGACATTTCAGCTTAACAATTATGAGATTGGATGTTTTCCAACACATCACCTCCTAGGGTTTGAGGACAGAAAGAAATGTCCAGATGATATGGTCTGCTGTTCAACATAGCATACTATAGGCTTCCCCTAACAGAAAGAATAATCTTTATTAACAAGATTAGTAAATCTTTATAGGTCTTCTCCTAACATAATCCATAGGGCTTCCCCTAACAGAATCTTTAAATCAGGCAGTGAAATTTCTTGGACTGTCTTCTAACTTCATGGGTGATACTGCTTGTGCAAGAGAAGACATCACAGTGCCTGGTTAATTGTTAGGCTGTGAATGCCACCAGCTTTGGCTTTCACCCAGAAGGGTCTGCAGTGTGTTCTGCAGGAGGGTATGTACAGAGGTAGTTCCATGGATCAAAACCTGGAGATGAGCTGTCCTGTGGTGTCCTTCAGTTCCCTGCTACTTGTCCCTGTAATGAGTTTTATGTTGGCACTGCTGATGTGGCCATGGAGTGGACCAGTTCAGAGACCTGGTGCAGATGGAAACCTTAAGCCAAGCAAACAGGAAAAAGCAGGCCTATTTTCAGCTGGATCAGCTCCCAGAACAGCCTCACAGCACAATGGAGTTATTAGTGTTGGGCAAAGGAGCCTGATATCTAAACAGAATGAGCTTCTGTGGTCTGTCAGTAAGGCATGTTTGTCACTCCTTTAGTCATCTCTTGTCTCTTCTCTAAATCCTCTTCAATTTCTCAATGTCTATTGAACTTCTGATTTCAGATACTTCTCATTCTAATAAGGGAATTTACCAAATAAAAGTAACATTGTTCTAGCCTCTGTTTTTTTTTCAATTTGTTTCTTCAAGATTTGAATTAGCAGGCCTAGGGGTTTAAGTGTCTCTGCAGTTTATGTTCAGTAAACAATGACTGCAAGCACCTATATTCTGTGTCCAGAATTCTGTCCTAATTATCAGTCAAAATGCATGGGAGTGCCTAAGATGTTTTCTTATTAAACATTATGCCACAGTTTAACTTCTAACAACTAAGGAACTAAGCCTAGTAGAAGTGGATCTATTTCCTACACATCAGTGTTGATGGGCATCACTGTGACATGACTGTTCGGTGTCATTTTCACTGGTTATTGCATTGGATAGGTAGTTTTCCAACCACATGAATGGATGACTAAGTATTGATTGACAAGTTGGCAGACCTGAAGTTCCTAAATTACCCAATTTTCTTTTAACCACAGGCCAAATAGTCCATGTTTTTTTTCCCAGTCCTTTGGAGCTTCTGCAGGGATCTGAGATTTTTGAGAAAGCTGCATTAGTAAATACACAGGCTTGTAAACATACCAGATATAAATTGGCCAGACCTGATTGAAAAGAATACTTGTTGCTCATATTTTATTTTACTAGTTTTGGAAGGGAAATTGATCCGTATTCCTAACAGACCTGAAGAGCAAAATGTTTGTACTTCTCCTGAACTAACAAGCCTACAAATTCCATCTAGTAATGAATCTGTAAAATTTTTCACATTGTTCCAAATAAAGTTAAATAATTTCATTTGTAATCATGCTGCCTACTACTTTGTTTGTTTTCTTTTTTCTTACCTTATTAAATTTATACAATGCAGTTAGTACAGTATTTGGAATTTATAGTTTTGGTTTATACAGATTAGTATAGCCTTCTTTTTCCATTTTAGACTTCATAGCTATGACTTTTTGATAGCAGCTGTCTGAATCCTGTCCCAGGATGTACTGAATGACTGTTACCTCCTGTTGATCTCAACAAAATATGCTGTCACTGCAGGATGTAATGAGAACTTAGACAAAAACAGTATTCTCTTTTTTACTTTCAGGATTTTACATTTGCAGTTAATTGCTGAACTTGTAACCTAGGATTTAGACATTTGGTATTTTTAAAGGTGTCTTAATATGCAGCTAGTGTGAATTTATACCATCATGTTACTTTGTGTTTTGACTGTTTAATCTCTTACTGATTGTTGTGGTATATGTACAAAGAATACCTAGATGGACACCAGAGGAGTATTTTCTAAGATATTTCCTAGCACTGTTTCAACACATTTAAAAGTTGTTTCTTCATTAAATACTGTTATTCCTAAATTCCATTTACCAAGTTACCTAAGAACATTACTGATACACATTTTGGGGTATTACACACATGGCACACGGGTTATTCCTTTCTTCTTACTTGGACTTGCACTCACTGCAGTTGCTATTTTCCTTTTTCTGAGGCCCTGCTTCCAGTATGTATGAACTGGTATGGAAATCAGATGGACAGTGTGAAATTCAGGTGTGGTAAAGGCTCGTGGCCAGAGTGCTGTCACTGACAACCTCTCAGCTCCTAGAGGCTACACACTTTGCCTACCCACCCCACAAATTCATGGTGTGTGAAGGCTGATAGTGTCTGGATAAATAACAAGCACTTAACATTAAAAGCAATAGGTTGTAGTAGCTTTTCTCTTACTTTGTTTTCATCAGGTTACTCTTCAAGAGAAGGCCCCATTGTAATTTTAAACACAATCTTGTCTATAATTCCCTTACTATAACCATACAGTTGTGATCTACATTTTTCTCTTGATATTGTCTTAAATAATTTCCACTTTTTCATTTGCAGCATTAAATTGCAGGGAATTAGAAGAAGAAGTGTTTCTTTAAATTAGCATCCTTAGACAATAAGAAATTACTTTTGATCGTAATTTTGATAGCAGCAAAGAGAAATAAAAAAGTTGCTGGCTGAAATCAGCAAGGCATTCTCTTCACACAGAATACCAGAAGAGGTAGTTCTGAATAAATTGGTTTCAATCAAGCAAGACTTTTCCTGTGGTCAAAGGATTACAAATGAAATCTCTCTTCTGGAGCAGCAATTGCTTAATACTGAATGTTTTCCTCAAGATAAAGAATATATGCCACAGATATTTATCAAACACAGGAGAATAATTTCAGAATAAGAAAATTATAAGAATCTCAGTAAAGTCCACAGAGCATCTGAGAGTACTGTATCAAACCCATTTTTAAGTATGTGGCAAAGCACTGTGTGAGTTTAATAAGGAATTGTATGCTGTAAATGTACTATGCAAAGGCAATATCCTTTACTGATTTGCTTTCTCTAGGGAAAGGTCATGAGAAAAAATACATTTTGAATGTTCTTCTGGTTTTTGTATGCAGAAAACCCTACAAAGTACTGGTGCTTTTTTATGTAAAAAGAGCTTGTGGGTTAGGATAAAAGAGCAGACTAGAAAGGCTGGCACTGTTGGGGGTGTTTGCTACAGGCCACTAGAGCAGGAGGAGGAAGTGCATGAGGCACTGGAAGCAGCCTCAAAGTCACAGGCACTGGTTCTTGGGGGGGATTTTTCTACCTTGACATCTACTGGAGAAGCTACACAGTCCAGAGCAGCAAAAAGAGTCCAGAAGGTTCCTGGAAACCTCTGATGACAACATCTTGTCCCAGGTGGTGGAGGATCCCATAAGGAGCAGTCTGCTGCTTAACTTCATACTGACCAACAGGGAAGGCCTTCGAGATGTTAAGGTTGGGAGGAGCCTTAGCTGTTGTGACCATGAGATTGTGGAGTTCAGCCTTGGGTGAGTAGGAAGCAGGGCAGCAAGTAAGATTGCTACTATGGACTTTACAGAGCCGACTTTAGCCTCTTCAGGGATCTTCTTGGAAGAATCCCATAGGAATGGGCCTTGCAGGGAATGTTGATGTCTAGAGATCACTTCCTCCAGGCTCAAGAAAAATGCATCCTGATGAGCAAGAAATTGGGCAATGGGGGCTAGAGACCTGCATGGATGAACAGGGAACTCCTGTCATTACTCAAGCGTAAGCAGGAGATGGAAGCAGGGTCAGGCCCTTTGGAATGAATATAGAGAGGTTTTCAGGTTAAATAGAAATGAGACAAGGAAGGACAAGTCCATCTAGAATTAATTCCAGCCAAGGATGTCAAGGACAACTATTCAAATACATCATTGACAACAAAGGATAATGTGGTTCTAAATGGAGAGGGGGCACTGGTAACAGAAGGTGCAGAGAAAGCAGAGTAACTGAGCTCAGTCTTTGCATCCATCTTCACTGGCTAGAGCAGCCCTCAGGAATCTCTGATCCAGGGTAAAGGGACGTCAAAGGACTTTCTCGCGGTCAAGGAGGTTTGGTTTAGAGAACACCCAGGCAAAATAGACATCCACAAGTGCATAAGCCCTGACAGGATGCATCCATGAGTGCTGAGAGAGTTGGTGGATACCACAGCAAAGTCACTCATGATCATCTTTGAAAGGTTATGGTAATCAGGAGAAGTACCTGAGGACTGGAGGAAAGCAAATGTCACCCCAGTCTTCGAAAGGCTCTTTTTCAGTATGGGACAGGAACAAAGAGGATGAACTTTGGTGACAGAGCCTAGAGAAACAGTTTCCACAGAATGACATCTTTATCCTTTTTGCTGAACTCCAGCTTCAGGTTGCGTTCACCTCCATGTAGAAAGTGTGTGCAGACATGTTTATTCTGAAGCCTAGGTTTAAAATCCACTGTGGGTATAGTGGAAGTTAGGCCTTAAAGAAAGGTGCTTTTGTGAAAAGTAGATGGCAAAGACTTCCTTGAATAGTCTATGGTGCTGAAGTGTTAAAGCATGAAGGGTATAAGAATGAAAAACACTGAGTTATGCTGGAGCTGCAAAACCAGGCATGGATTGAACATACCAGTAAACAGGCATGTTTGTATAGCAGGTGTTAGTTCTGGCTTGTTTCTGTTGAAAATGTTGCTACTAGGACAGGGAAGGTAAATTGATATTAACAATGTTAATAAGTGTTCTGAGCCAACCGTTCCATGGTTAAGTGCTCTACATGTGTGGCGTGTAAAAATGTGCTGGTGATACAGAGATACTCGGTGAGAGCCAAGTGTCTTTGTTCTGAAGAATTGGAGGTTGCACTGGGTTTGTTGCTAAGTTAGGGCAATAGCAACTACTGCTCTAGGAAATGGCTTTCTAGAATTAGAAGCCATTACTGTCTGAAGTGACAGATTTAGAAAATGTCTCTACATGAATAATTAGCTCACCCAGCAAAGCTGCAGCTACCTGATAGTAATTTTTTTCCCACTTTTGAGCATATTTTATTTATCTAAAACTTTCCAATGGTCATTACTGTTTAGTTTAGTTTATTCAGTTTGACAAATAAGTAGTAAATGAAGGTGTTCTCATAGATTGGAACAATCTGCATGTTTTCATTTTTTTATAGCTCCTCCAAGGATGTAATTGAGACACTGAAGAGCTTTAGCTCTTACACTACTGAAAACCATGCTCAACAGCTTTTTGCAAATTTCCACTTTGAAAAACTGATGAGTAATTATTCAAGTGTTTATGCAGAGAAAAAAAAATTCTTCCTGTAGAGGCAATATTTTGCTGCAGACTTTAGCTATCGCTTCTCTTTTCATTTGCTCTTTCTTCAGCTCAAAAATGTCTACTTTAGATATTGTTTTATATGGTGGAATATCTTTGTGAAGTAGCTGAAAAGGAACTGGGCCTGTCCTTTGTTAGTCAAATACTGCACTAAATTCTCATTTCCATAATGCATGCAGTTTTTCTTCACTTATTGAAGAAAAGAACTTATATATATATTTTTTTTAATTGCTGCCCTACAGTTGCTGGGGATCAGATATCATTCTGAATGTGTATGGCCCACCATTAGTTTTTACAATTGAGCTAAAAATCTGCCAGGTTGTGTCATAACACAGGAATGGAATAGTAGAAATTACTTACTTCACATATTGTCTGAAGATTGGTATGACCAACTGCAAGTAAATGCGAAAGGATTGGTAGTTGATATCTCTAATTTAATCTTTGGCATCTCGATGAGTCATTTTAAGATTAAAATTGTTTTCATTATACTTTCTGCATGAAAGACCACAAGAATCTGTATTTTAATAGAATTTATTCAGGAAAGCATTGACAAAAAATACTAGAGTACTGTTAATATTTGTTTCTACATCAAACATGCTGAGATGAGGCTTAAAAGCCCACCTGAGAATTCACATTTGCCTCATTGCTGTTAGTAAGAGCTGTAATTATCTGTATCCTTTGAAAATACTTAAAATGAAACACAACCTAATTCTCAGTTATAGAACAATGTAGTACAACAAAGACATTGTAATCTATTTTTTTCATTATAGGATGCAGGTGTGTAACCAGGAAGAACACTAACACAATTATTTCTCTGTAAACCTTTCTAGTACATAAACATTTACTGGAGCATTAAAAATCAGAATTTATTCTGACTTTTTAACAGCAGAACCATTCTGTTGTATAGGTAGGCAAAGAGCTTGACTTTCTCTGGTATTTTCACTGTCAGAGTCCTGTTTTCTCTCCTTTAATTGTCAGTAATATTGCTATCCAGTGATCTTCGTGGGGGCTTAGGGTTACCCTAATTGCGTCCCCTTCACTCCCAATAGTCTTAGTGAAGCCAACATTTCCAGCAGACTCCCTGGGCCCCTGCTGCTGCTGAGTATAATGTATTCCAGAACCCTATGCCCCAGAGCAGCATCCACCAACCACGCTGCAGGGCTTAGCAAGGTGAAATATGATCCAAGCAGAGACTACACCTAGACTGGGGTAGGACAGTATAGGCTGACAATGACTTAATTAGGAGCTGTAGGAATGAGAGGTACCACAGAGTTTTCATCAACATCCCTAGTCCTAGGTTAAGGACATTGGAATTTTTGCATGGATTTATTTTATTTAAATATTAAAGCAACCATTGACATATTTAATTTTTTCTTCTGTCTACATCTTTTACAATTTTTGGATTCTTAGAGCTGAAACCCAATGGCTGAGGAGAAAGTTCCAAATGTGTTGTGACAGGGAAGGGGATGCTACTCTTCTTGCCTTCTGAAATTTTAAGTAGTCAACTGTTCAACATCTTGTGTAGTTCAGGGGAAAAACAAATGAAGAGAAATGTGAGTTGGACAAGGGGCTTCTAGAAATAAGTGTGCCAGGTCAGGTCACAGATTCATTTAGCCCAATATTGTCCTTCTCCAAGTGAGCAATAAGGAAGTTTAGGCAAGAAGGGGAGAAGTTAAGGGAAGACAGCAGAGGCACACACAAACGTAAAGCAGACATATAATGGTATTTCCTACTCCCATTTTCAGATTCTAAACCAGTAGCTTTGTCCTTGTATTTTACTCTGCTTGGTGGATTTCTAGTCCATGACTTTATGTGCTTACTTTTCAAACACCTGTGAACTTATGCAATCTTCAGCATGTTGCAGCAGAGAATTCTAAGATTTTAGCAATATCATGTTAGAGGGCTTCATTCCCCATTTTGTTTTCAACCTGCCACACAATTTTATTTGACAGCCTAGTTCCTATATAGAAAAAGAATCATTCCTTGTTCACCTTCTCCCTGACATGGTTATTTTTAGCCTTCTGTCATAATATGACCCTAAATCTTCACTTTCCGAGGGTAAACAGCCCCTGTCTAGTTGGTCATTGCTTGCATTTCCAGCCGCTGGTCAGTCTTATGCTATTTTCATCTTCAGTGTGGTTTCTCACGTTCTCTTTGTTGCTTGTAGAGCTCACAAATGTAGTTACATTGATTCCCTAATACACACTCCTGCCATTTATGATCTGGAAGTGAGGAGTTGAACTGGATCGGTCCAAAAGTCTTTTTACTGTCCTGTCTCAGAATACCCATATAGCAGGTATCTAGGGAAGTATATAAGATTAGCAATTTCTTCAAACTTTTAAACCTCGGAGGTTTAAAGAACCTCAAAGGCTCTTTAAATATTTTTAAAAACTGCAAGTTGTTTTTCATACCATTTTCAAATGAGGCAATATTTAGACTTGTCCACAAGACAGTTCTTAACCCTTTCGATCCCCAGCTTTGACCCCTACTGTCCAGTAAAAAACTAAAAAAGTGTCTCAGTCTACTGATTGCAAGTTCTGTTGTGACTGTCAAAACCAGGAAGAGATTTCCCTCTTAAGAGAGATTGCGTTATATTTAAAAAAATTCTGAGAAGTGAACAAGCCCAGAATATTCAGCCATAACTATTCATTGACAGAATAAAATTTTTATATTCACCCTGAAAAGTAATTTCCTGGGGGAAAAAAACCACTTTGACATCTGAAGCTGGCTCTGCTCTGAATTTGTTCTGCCGTAGCAAATAAAATTAACATTTTGGTCATCTAAGAAACTGATCATATATACATGTAATGACTGTATAAGGGAATGAATCACTTAAAATGCAATTAAAAACTGCTGCTTCAGCATGGATCTTTGAAGTCAGTTGGGAATAATTAATTTCAAGATGATTTATTAAAGAGATTAATCTTTAACTTAGAGCTGGAGTAATCTATTCAAATTCTTCGAAAAATATTACTCTCTACAATTTTAATGGTTATAGGATGAGCCAAGATAGTGTTACTTGCTTTTGCTATTCCTCAATAGGCATTCACCTCAGTACCTCTTTGTGTATGTAATTTATTTTAATTGGCACATACCTAATTAGGTAGGTTCATATTTTGAACATTATCTTTCTTGATGCGAGGGTTTTATAAAAGGCTAAAGAATTTCACAGATCAGATCTTTCCACTTTTTGCAGTACACACCAACATAATATCAAATCATAAATTGGTTTTTTGTTGTCATATTTCCCATTGAAGTCATAAAGCCACAGGAAGTTAAGTGCAAATGTAAGGTCCGGTTGATTTCTGATTAACAAATATAATGGCTACAATCCATATATACTGTATGCATAATAGTCTTTTCTCTGGGAAGCAAGTTGGGATTTAATTGGATGTATGTATAATAACAAATTTGAATTCATATAACATAAAATCTGCTCTTTGTATCAGTTTTTGTCTTCACTATTTTTGGTAAATAAATAGACCTAATTTTGCTGTAGAAAACAGTTACTTTGCATATCTACCTTGAAAAAAAATCTGAGCACTTCTCTGTACGTGTTTCTCCTCTTTCAGTGAGTTCTTCACAGCACAGTTAACTCACAGTTTGTCTTAGAAAAGCAGACTGTGTTGTTCACATCTCAGGCACTTTTGGGTTTCAGTCAGTCTGAGAATAATCCTTACATTGTTGACAGTATATTCATCTCAAATTCTTCCCAGAAGCAGCTTTTAGTCTTATAAATAATAAGCTAAAATCAACAAAGCTTTGGAAGAAACCAAACATTATGTTTCCCACATGATTCTTTTGAGGAATCAAGTTGTTTTATATTGTTTGATTTCATGTTCCCATTATCAGCCTCCTTACATTTCATTCCCAGTTTACATGAAGGACAACAAACTAAGGCAGACAGGCTAGTTGCAGAAAAATACCATCAGGTGCATGGCAATCCTTTCCTCAGAAATCACTTGAGCTTGAGGAACCCTGTAGTTTCCTTCTATGTCATGCGTATGTCTCCAATTACATGTCAGATAAATATCTTCAGTATAGCTGATATCTTTGCTTAAGATAACAAAGGGACTCTCTGGAATGCCAGCAAGCAAGATGCCTTCCCGAATGGTCCCTTCTTGTTTCTCTTATTAACATTCAGTATCTTCTGTCAGAGATTTAAAAAAGTACTTTGAGCCTTTCTGTTATTAGGAGCAGGCACGACAAGTGACAGCAAAATGATTGCATGAATTAACCAGAATAGCTTTCTGCTGGAGTGAAGGTAAGCATCCTACACACTGTAAGGCACTGTGTTTTTAAGATTATTATGCTTGCTCTGTTACATTAACACTGCTACAGTTTTATCTGTGCCACCCCACCATTTCCTTTTGCTTGCAATGCATTTCAATACCTGCCAGACTATCTGATCTCCTATTAGCCCCAAAATCTGGGCAATTGGCACACACAGAGCTTGATGGAAGAGCAGCAGCTGGGCAACTTGCAGTCCACACTCTAACTTGGCTACACCACTCTGTGTGTAAATAACTTCCAGTTTAATAATCCTACTTTTTATTAAAACTTGTTTTCTCTCTTTGTCAGCCAGTAAGGCCTGGCTGATGCAGGAAGCAGAAATTTTTGTGGTAATGAGATTTCAAAAGACAAGTTAAATTTGTTCCTGTAGAAAAGGAAGGACATGAGAAGTAGGAAGTGCTGAGTACAAATATGATTATGAAAAGTTTACAGGCTCTAACAAGATCTTTGGACACCAGAAGGGCCACCTTTGCACAACCCCCATCTCTGGGCTCTTACTGCCAGCCAGAATGTGACAAAGGACTTCTCCATATGTATCTATCTTTTTCTGCAAGAAACTGTTTGCTTTAGCTGGTTGTAAAAGGTCAGAAAGGAAACTTCCACACTCTATTTAGTAACTGTAAGAGATCATTATGGTTTCTGCTCTTGGCAAGTCCAATTATCTCAGCTGCTAGAACTGTAAGATCCATGAACAAGGACTTTATTCTCAGTATTACCAATGGCTTTTGTGTTAAGTATGGATCTTTTGAAATTTCCCCTCATTTCCCCTTCTACCTCCAGAAAAAAAATTAAGCTGGGGAAGACAGTTTTCCTGTGTCTCCTCTGTTGTCAATACAGTAAAACAGCCACTGCCACAGGTAGCATTCTCTTGGCTCCTGAGTGTATAGACTGTAAGGAGAACTCAGAGAGGAGGGATTTAAAACTCATACTTCCTGTGTAGTATAGGAATAGATACAGTTTTTCTTTTTTTTTTTGTCTGCTTGTAATACAAACAACGTAGTAATAGCATCTAAAAATGACTTTATATACCCTATTACACCAAGTTGTTTGAGATGGATAAGGTACAACAACAGAAGAACCATGAGATTCCAAAACCAGAAGAAACATTGGTTGGTTCAGATTATCACATATCAGATGATTTCTGTATCAGAACTAATTTTAACTAATTTTAAGGTGTGGAATAAGTGCTTTAAATGCACATAAAATATTTAAATAAATGAAAATACTTAAGGATTTTATTTATTACATAACTGTAATAATCTGTAAGCTTACAGATAATATGACAAAAAATATACTCTCCTTTCAGGTCAATATTTGACTAGAAGTTCTTGTTGCATTCTGCATTATTGTTGTTTCCTTGGTAAGTACTTTCAGGAAGAAGTTAGGTCTTTTAATTGTTTCATAGATGATTAAAGAGGTTCAATAACTTTTTTTTGTGACTGGGAAACATTTATTTCTTGTCTTAAATGTCACTAACTTGCGCGCATCCTTCCTGTATTTTGGGTATCATGTTTCACTTATGGCCTCTCTACTGTCAGCCTTAAAATTGGTACCATCACTATCCTCTGGCTTAATATTCCACTATTGATATGTAGACACTCAAAAAATAATTTTATCTTTTCCAGTACTGCATTGTGACTGATCCAGGGTCTTGTGAGTAATCTGTGTCAGGAACAGGAAACCAGCTCAATTTCCTTAATGGCAGTTAGTGATTTACTCACTACAGAATCACTGGAAAATAAATTACAGTGTAATCTGAAGTCTGGAGAAGCTTTCTAGGACTCTCAGGGGCTTTAAAGCCAGGAGTTACTTCATTTTTGGCATTACATCTGTATAGTTGAGTTCAGGCCAAGCATTTCTTTTTCACTACGCCTCAGGGCATAGTGGTTTCTCAGCTCTCTCTTTGCTTGTGTACTCTAGCCCCACTAACTTATTAGTTGTCTTCCTTTTTTTGGTAGTATACAGTAACACAAAGGTTTGGGAGCTTATCAGGAAAAATTTAATGTGCTCTCTTGCATGCAGATGGGTGAAGAAATGAGAAGTTTTGCAAAACCTCAGAAAACAAATATATCAATGGCAATGTCTTTAATACAGTCCTAATTTATCAGCCATTAATACTGGAAATTACCAATTACCTTCATTGCTGCTTTCCTACAGATATCTCCAGTGGCAAGAAAGTTTAGAAAAAATGTAATGGAACATTATTTTGTTGCACAATAGTGCCAGATTGTTTTTTCCATTTTTTCTTCAGAAACTTTTCCCCAATTCTGCTTTACCAAAGAAAGGGTACCTACATTTTTTTATCTCCAGCACCTGGGTCTTCGTCCTGAAGGGCTTATGATTCCCCCAGTCTCTCTCTCTCTCTCTCTCTCTCTCTCTCTCTCTCTCTCTCTCTCTCTCTCTCTCTCTCTCTCTCTCTCTCTCTCTCTCTCTCTCTCTCTCTCTCTCCTCTCTCTCTCTCTCTCTCTCTCTCTCTCTCTCTCTCTCTCTCTCTCTCTCTCTCTCTCTTTCTCTCTCTCTCTCTCTCTCTCTCCCTCTCTCTCTCTCTCTCTCTCTCTCTCTCTCTCTCTCTCTCTCTCTCTGTAACAGTCAGAAAGAATGAAAGAAAATGTTTGATGGTATAATTTTTAATAATAGCCACGCAGCAGTATTCTAATACTGATACATTACCTGGGGGTAACCATCCCTGGGCAGTATAAAATTATTCTTTTCTTCTGTACTGTGTGTACTACCTGTGTACTGAATATTTTTACTATCTGTGATATTGGAAAATTGTTTTGGGAACACTAAGGTTTTTAGTGAACATTTTATGTCTTTTTTTGAAAGAAAAATAGATAAACTTTGTCTCAGATGTGACCTCTCTCTCCCTGCTAAGCTTTGGGACTGTTGAGACACCTCAAGCCAAACTGGAAGACAAGCAGGCATTCAAAAGACAATTGTGTTACCACCCTTCTAATGAATGCTGATGCTTGGGCAGAAAGGAGGCCCAGGCTAATGGCCCAACTAGGAGAAAGTGAAGGATCTGGCTGATGCCTTAGCACATGCTTTTGTCTAGGATATTGCAGCATTGGTGCCTCTTGTTTTTATGGGCCCAGTAGGGATGTAGACTCGGGGCCCTTATGACAGGCGAGAACCTGGGAGCAAGACTCCATTTCTAATAGACCTGGGCTTTGTTTGATTTCCTACTTACAGAAAAATTATGCTTTATAGGCTCTTGTGTGATTCTGAACATACAAACAGAAGGATGAACTTGATACTTTTTGTTGTGTTTTTGGCAAAACACCTGTGCAACAGAAATCTACCAATATAGTCTGCCTGCTTGGTCCTACGCTTCCTTTCCTGTGTTTAACTCTTTTATCTAGGTGGTATATAGCTTTTACTATGCATCTTCTTGCTGTACAGCTTCTTACAGCTTTTTCAGGCAATTCTGCTTGCTTTTTCTCTGGGTAGATAGCCACCTATTGTTTTACTTTCCACTCTTGGCCTTAAAAGACTTCATTTTATTGTGCTTAAACCATAATTTAAAAAAAAAAAAAGGAAAGGTTACAGAAGTGCTTAGGGCTGGCAATAAGGATGAGCACTTTTCTTGGAAAAGTACAGCAGCTGAAGGAATCTAATCTCAGGAACTTGAGTGTGATTTGGGGAGATTTACAAGGAGCTGGATATGCTACAGGTGTTTCAGATTATAAACTGTGTGATAAAACCACTTTTCAGCACTTTCAGAAACCTTTAGTAATAGGTCAAAATAAAGGAGTGCTCTGTGGTCATGATTAAAAGTGGTTCAAGGAGAAAGAGGCTAAAATGTCTAACCAGCACCTATTGTCTATGACAAAGAGAAAAGAAAAGGCCTCATAAACCATGATGGAGGTCTTCTAACCTATTTGATGGAAGAACAACAATTTCAGCACCATTACTTCTCCTGACAATGGGACCAGGGGGTGCTCTGTGAGGACAGGAAGGCCACCCTCACCTCGGTGACATAGAGTTAACTGGCTATATAAGTCCCACTGCATTGCTATAGTGAACTCTTCTCACCCATGCAGTGAAGACAGTCTCTGTAAATCTTCTCTATCCACTGTAGTCATTCTGATAAACCCTAATCCTTCTCTGTGACCATTAGAGTATCAGAAATCAATAGTAGAGTCACCGAGAGTCCATGACCCAGAAGTTAAAAATTTACATATAGACATGTGATTCAACAGGTGACTGAAGAATTATGCACTGCATAAGGTATCAGTGCAATTAAAGGAAAGAGGTTGCAAGATATCTTTGGTAGCTTAGATAAGCCTAAATTAACTTAAGTTCTTATAAAATTCCTGGTGGCACTTGCAAGGAAAGGCTTCTCTATGTTCAGTACAGAAGGAGCCATTTTAGATTGAAGCATTCTAATATTTTAGCACTAAGCTAATCTTTACATCACTAAGACAAGTATATATACTTGTTATTTACCACTGAGGTGTCTTAAGTAGTTTCTGGGAAACACTGGCTTATGTCTTGTACCCTCCCCATTTTTCTGCTTCCTGAAAGGTGTTTACTCAAAAGAGTAGGCTCTTGAGGTCCCTAAGCTGTTGAGGTTTTATGGTGCAGGTGATTGTATTCTCTAAAGGTACCTAGGATTTAAAAATTCTTTTCACTTATTTTATCTAAAATTTAGAAGTTGAAGGTCAGAAAGTTTGATTTACCATTCTTGAAAAGAAGACATTATTTTGATATATAGGCCCCTTTTGTGTTTTCACATCTACTCATTCCAGAACTTTACAGATGTAGACAGAATTCAAGATATTGGTTATATCAAGTCAAGTTTTTAAACTATTTTTAAAAATACTCAGTATGCCAAAACAGTTCTTATTAGAACAAAAGCTGAAATGCTAAGCTGTCATTTCAAGCCCTATGTATGATCTGATAGAGAATAGGGATTTTTGGGGCTCTGTTATACAGCCAATTTGTGCTACATATATAGTAAGAAAAGGAAAACTCTTCATCATTTTGCTGTGTTTGAGAGGTATCGTTTCCTTCCCTTGAAATGCCTTCTCCACTGGCACTGTATCTGTGGCTCCTTAGGCTTACCTGCAGTGGGGTAATTTCAAAGTCATTCTGACAGTGTTTATGTCATTGCATACATGAAGTCTACTCAGGGTCTAACTTCATCTTGAAAACTTTCCATTTTATCATTTGCATTATGCTTGATGAGTAATTATTTGACTTGAAATGACAGCTTCCACATCTGCTTCTGGTAAGGATATCTGGCCAGTATGCTGGTACATGACAATTTTAATCTTATGAGATCACTATTTAATATTCATGCTGTATTTTTATAAACTATAAACCACATGTTTAAATAAAATAGAGGAATATACATTTGCAAGAGCTCACGGGCTCTGTCAATGACTGAAATGATCCTGAAAATACTATCCTGAACTGATCTTTGTATTCCCATCAAGCAAAACACATGCTAGACACTAATTTTTCAAAACCTCAGTGTTCAAGTGCAAGATATATCTTTAAATTGCATCTTATTTTCAAGGTTTGTACTATAAGCAGAAAAGAGCAGAGAGAAAAAAAGATGTGATAAGTTACAAGAACCTTTATATTAAACAGAATGTAACTGGAGTCAATGAGCAATGTCTGATGGGAAATAAATTCAGCAAATTGCTTGGAAAACCTTTGGATTGTATCAGGCAAAATGTTTCTGATTCAAGAAGTACAGAAAGCAAGTAAAGGAGAGATTATATTTGTTGATGATTGTGAGGAATATATGAGAATTTGAGGCTGAGAGGTCCGTTTAATAGTGCCCATTAGAAAAAGATTCATGATTGTTCAGTACAAGAAGGAGGAATAGCAGCTGAGGGATAGAAGATAGGCTTCAATTAACAGAATGGGTAAGCAAGATCTCATGTTAAGAAAAATGCTGCTAAAGGGTTAGTGCCTTACCAATAATGCACACAATGACAGTATTCATCCACAGGTGTATTCTAGCCCACTGTGAAGAATAAGGGAAAAAATACAGTAAGAAATCAGCTTGATTAAAACATGAGCTGCGCATGAAGCTTAAGTACAAGAAGGAATAAAGCTGGAAGCAGAAACTAGGTCAGGCTGCTGAGGATGAGTGATAAATATAACCTGAACATGTAGGAACAAAATTTTAAAAAGTCAAAGCTCAAAACAAGATGCATCTGCCAAGAGATATCAATCAATTTGAAAGTGCAAGTGTAACACAGGGAAGGTGAAGGAAAGGGTGAATTGGTCAGCTGTTCAGCAGAGAGGAAAAGCTATTGTTGGATGATACTCAGAAGGTTAAATTTTGTAATAACATTTTGCCTTGGTCCTTGCAAGCATGGTAAGTGAAGCATGAGAAGTCGTACAGTAAAGTAAAACCATGAGCTTTGAATGGAAATGGAAGAATTTTGAGTTTATCAAGTCAGCAAGGGATTATTTATGTCCTAATGATTTTAACAACTTTATGATGAACTATTGGATACTCAAGTTGCACTGGAGTTCGTATAATAGGCTTGAAACTTGGAAAGTTCATGAAGGGAGAGCCAGTGCCTATCTTCAAATAAGGAGAAAGGAAGAAAAGGGTATGATTCAGCGGGTAACTTAATTTCTGCTCTCACGAAATGCTTGAACATGTAACTGAAACTGTTATAACTGGAAGACAACTAGGATATGAGTGCATCCAAAACAAAATAATCAAATCCATGTAATTTCCTTTCGCAGCAGGCAAACAGGATTTGAGAACATAAATGTGATTTATCTTGACTTTATTAGGGCTTTCTGTATTGTCCTATGTAACAAATTGAAAAAAAAAAAAATATTAGCATTAGGCGTTTGTCTAGATGGCCTTCAAATGTGAAGTTTGAAGTGATGATCAATGTTTTTCAACAATGACAAATGCAGGTATGGTTCACCAGAGATGATTTTTTGGTCTTTGTTCAGTTTTTTTCCTAATGATCTGAAGAATAATCCCATTCAATTTTCAGGTAACATGGAGTTGGGTGCCATGAGAAGACCAGAGAATTCAAAACTGGCCTCAAGAAACTGACTAAGCCACTTGAAAATGTAAGATGAAATTGAGTAGGAACTAGTGTAATGTATTATTCTTGGGCAGGAGTAATCAACTAGACACATATGGGAAACAAATATCTAGTTCAATAGCAAAACTTCAGAAAAGGGTCTTGGGGTTGTGGTGGATCACAATGTCAGTGAAAGCCACAAATGGAAAAGGCATATTGTTACACATTCAGGGAATATAGTATGTAAGTCATAAAACACTGCTTTCCCTCTGCTTGTTAATGTCAAGGTAACAGAACAGTAACCCAGTTTGGGACAATACATTTAAATAAAAGCATCTGACAAATCCAGAGAAAATAATGAAGAATGATCACAAAATTGTAAAATATGACCTGCACTGAAAGATTGAAAAAAATATTTAATCATTAAGAGACAAAGGCTATGAAGACAATAGTCAGATATGTGAGAGTGTTGTAAAGAGTTATTTTGGCACACATGTGTGTTAAAATGTGTATGGAAATATATGAAAATTAGCTAATTATCTTGTTTAAGAAAAGCTTGCTTTTATGGTTATTAACTAAAAGGGCAACAAACCTGTATTAAATAGCTTTTTATTTAAAAAATAGATAAAAATTTTGTATGTGCTTCCTGAAATGAAATTTGTCCTATACTTGCAGTATGTTCAATTGATATAATTTGAATAAAGGTTTAAAATTAAGACTCCATAAATGCATTGGATAATACTCCATAAGAAAAAAATTGTAATCTACAGCAATTCAGACTTTTCTAAAGGCAAGGACTTTGTTCTACAAAACTAATTTATAAATAATTTTCAGTTTAGATGATTTAGCAGTATTCAAATAAGAAGGCCTTTTGCAGAGAAGAAAAATACTCCAACATTTGTGCAACTTATTAAGAGATTTCTAGGGGGCACTTTGGGTTGTGAATACCTCTAGTATAATATCAGAAGTGCTCATAAGAGAAGAAAAGAGGTAAAACCCCAATATACATGAGAATGAAGGTCTAGATAAGTACTTCCAGCTCTAGATGAGTATTTTCATCACCAATTTTTTTACATAACAGTGAGTAATTGGATTAAGGAAGGAAAAAAAGCAAAGAAAGAGAGGGTTCATTTTTTATCTCAACTGTTAAAATTTGTGTAGAACCACTTAAAATGCTCTATTGCTAACACAAATTCTTTGTATGGACATGATTAGAAAGCTGAGGTTTATGCCTGCACATTTGTCTAGATTTTGAATATAATGAGCTGCTCAGGTTGTACTCGACTCAAGATAGAGCTACAAGTGCTGTGAAGTTGATGCACCCTCATGACTGAAGTAATTTTTATAGTGTTTTGAAGTCGCTGCAACCCTTCCAAACCACTCAGCTGAGGAAGAGGTTTGGACTATTAGAGAAGGCAGATTAATTTTCCATTCACTAACTGTGGCCCAGTGATGCCTGAAATGCAGGCAAGCAAATTGCAAAATATCAAATTAAAAGCCAAGATGCCTTAAGAAATGTAGCTGGTTAGAGGTGTTTGTATTCCAGTAAAAGCTGGCTTTTGATATAATTTTCCTTTGCATGGTTTAGAACAATCAGTGGAATTTTGTCTAATATGTATTAAAATAATAATTCATTAGTTTGTCTTGTGAAGGTCCTGGTGTGTTTAAAACATCATATTGAAGTATTAAAGAATAAGTCAAGAGCAAGAGTATCAAATAATGCAGGCTTTGGACCTTGTACTGATTTTGATTGGGATAGAGTTAATTTTCTTCTAAGCAGCTGAGGTGCATTTGTAGTTTGGATTTGTGACGGAAACAGAGGGGATAACACAGATATTTTTGTTACTGCCGAGCAGCCCTTAGACAGGGTTAAGGCCTTTTGGGCCTCTCACCTCAGCCCACCAGTGGGGAGGCTGGTGTGCACAAGAAGGTTTGAGGGGAAACAGCTGGGACAGCTGACCCCAAGTGACCAAAGGGATGTTCCAGACCATATGGTGTCATGGTCAGCATATAAAGCTGTGGGAAGAAGGAGGAAGATGGGAGTGATGGAACTGATGGTATTTGTCATCCCAAGTAGGTGTTACATGTGAAGGTTCTATGTTTTCCTGGAGATAGCCAAGCATCTGCCTGCTGATGGGAAGTAGTAAATGAACTTGTTTTGCTTTGCTTGTGCACAACTTTTGCTTTACCTGTTTAACTGCCTTTATCTCGACAGGTGAGTTTGTTGACTTTAACTTTTCCAGTTCTCTCTGCCATCCTGCTGGTGAGGAAGTCAGCAAGTGGCTATGTGGGGCTGAGTTGCTGGTTGAAGTTAAACCACCTCTAGTCTTGATTCTCTTCTTGCACCTTCTTTATAATACTATATTCCAGCTGACTGCAATGGAGTTATTCTTTATGTGTACTGGAGCTGAAAAAGACACAATGATGGTAGACACATGCATGAATACAGAAATAAAAAAATAGAAAAATAGATATTTTACTTGTCTAGTGCAGGGTGACAATCACATCCTGACAAATGTAGTTGCTCCAGACACTGATTCTGAGTCTGCAGGACAAGTGGGATGTAAATAGGGCTATGCTGCACTTCAGTAACCCAGCCACATCCATGCTGTAAAATGCTCCAGCCCTGGTTCCCATTGGATGCTTTTGCAGATTTCATTATTATTTTGTGCGTGTTTTTTCTGGTTTAAAGGACCTGGAATAGTTTTAAGAGAGTATTGTAGCCTGTGAGATTGAAAATATCAAAAACAACATTTGTTCAGAAGACAAAATAGAGGGATATATCTCATCTTAAGGTCTTGCTAGCTCTCAAGGAAGATTATGATGGCTGATGTGGTGTCTCTATATAGCCCCTCTCAAACCCACTCTGCTTCTCTAAAATGGGAGATTCCCACAACCATCTCCAATGCCAGCTGAAACATACAGCTGTGTCTGCAGGAGCACGCGCTGTGTCTGCACCCACATCTTCTTGTAGGGACAGAAAAGGGAAAGCAGGAACAGTCCTACAGCTGTGTGGGAGCATTTGTGTATTTTGGGATCTTCCATGAAGAGACACGTCAAGGAAGTCAGCCTTTTCTTCCGACTTGAGGAGTCACTTGGAAAACAACCCTCATGGATGAAGTTTTGCTAAGCTTAGGGCCAAATGTTGCAGTATGCTTTGCATTCAGTGGACTGAAGAGGTTGTTGTGCATATTGTCTGTCTTTCTCAGAGTCCTTTTCTCTGGATCTTCCAGGACTGTCCAATTTGAAAGTAAATTGTCCAGTTCTCTTGATAAGGAAATCTTTAAGATTCTTTTGTGTCTTCGAGTTAAGGTGCCAATACCAAGACAATACTCATCTGCAGGAGAGCTATGGCAACCTATTTTCTGTCCACAGCTTCTCTATGCTTTGTATAGAAATCTTCTACTTTACGAGTACAGAAAAGCAGCCCTAGGTACAGTTGGGGAAAGAAAGATTGTAAACCTGCACTGAGTAATCAGGAACATCCATGGTGGTGTGTAGCACAGGTGGGGCACTCACCAGGATACCCTAAAAAAATAGGAGAACTTCAGGCAGAGCAGTTTATGTAAGAGAATTTTCAAGAAGGGTTTTTACTTAGAAATTCACCACAGTGACAGGAAATGTCCTCCAAGTTACACTTTAGGCTTTTGGAAATATTTTTATTTAAATACACATTATCCCTCATAGCTTTTCAATCTTCAGGCACCATTTATCTTGAAGTTTAACTTTCTCCATATGTTTACCATCAACTAAAGCATCAGAGCTGATGAGCAGCTTGGAAATGTTTTGTCATGCAGTTTATATAAGACTTTTTGCTTTTCAATTAAATGTTTTTACATTTAACTTGGACCCCTTCTGAGAAGAGCTGAATATTGAACATTAATACAGCTATTTCATACTTACATAATAGCTATTCATTTGTTCGATGAGTGAATTTTTCCATTAAGGATTTTCAAGCTCCACATCACAGTAGTCTGGAGCTGCAATTGCAATTTGATGCAATATTGGATTGCACATAATTAGTGCAGAATGGTGCATGATGCCACCATCTTCCATATGATGAAAGCTCTGTCTTAGGTGGTGCAGAGCACTTCCATTTGACCTAAACAAAATTGATTCAATTTAGCAAATCAATCTCACTAAAGAGCGTCTTGGGACTTAATAACATGCACACAGTATGATAAAATGTTTGGTAAGTGCAAGGATAAACAGGGATCTTATTACAGAATGCTATTAGATAAATTTGCAAATGGATTTGTTTGTTTATCTAAGTTTATAAAAAATTCTGATGCAGTTCTATAGTTGAATGATATATCTATAATTACTTCATAATTATATTACTTTGACTTGCATTTAGTTTCTTATTGTTTTAGAATTTTATCAATGAAATCTAGGAAAGCAAAATTGGAAAAAATCCAATTTTATTGTATTAAGCATAATTCAGCATAGGGTTAGCACTCAATCAATTCTTTTGTTATAAAGTCAACAGTTAACATTTATAGTCTGTCATTTTTTTATCAAAATCCTTTAGAAAGGCATGGGAGTAAGAAAAGAGTAGAAAAATAACCTGTGTGATTCAGGACTATCTTAGTTCAGGACATACACAGCAGTTAAGAAATTATTTTCTGGTGTGAGATTTGTAATTAAGAACCAAAGAAAGTTTGTGCCCCATTATAAATTTTATTAAATGCATGGCTGTGTGAAAAATAGCAATTGAGAGCACTTTTCAGAAGCCTTCAATTCCCCGTCCAATCTGGAGGAAGGTTCATTTACTTTGGCCAGCACTGCTTGCACATCAGTCATGTAAATTCTCACAGCCTCTCCCTTCTCTGTTCATTTGACTAATAGATTTTCAAAATTTTCATCTTTGGTTTTATAATTATTCCTTGCTGTCCCTTCAGGTATTTTTATGTTATGTTCATTAATAACTCACAACATTTTAAGTGCCCTTGAAAATTTGGATTTGATTCTTACTTACATTTAGTGCTTCTTCTCTTGACACCTCTTGTGACAAACTGTTCTGACTTTTCTGATATTAACCTGATGTGTTAAAAAACTTAGTCTCCTTTTAATGTGTTTTATCTGAATATAGTGGTTATAAAAGGTCATAGATTACTTGGTGGCTTGTTCATTCCCTAGAGCTGATGCAGGCAGAAGCAGGAGCTCCTTCAGAGTGGATTCTGTCCTGATCCAGAGTGCTCTGCCTCTTAGTAGCAGGAAAGCTTCTGTTTGTTGCAAAGTTTGGTAGAAACAACATACATTGAATGGGAGCACAACTCATTTCACAGGGCTAGAGGTCAATGCCAACTCTGTTTTTCAAGATGTCCATATGTTCTGGATCCCAAAGGCTGACAGGGCAGCTTAAATGTTCCCTGCCTACTTCTGAACACTCTCTTGCTTAGCAGGACTGTGCATCACCAGTGATCAAACAAGATTAAACTTGACTTTCTATTCAGTTTCTAGAACAAACAGATTTTTCAGTCTCCAACTTTTTCATTCTACAACTTTTATCATTCACTGCAGCATCAACTGACATGTGCTCCACAAGTTCAGCAGCTGTCCTGCCCACTCTCTTAGTGCTCCAACCAAACTTCCAAATGCACTCAACTGTATAATTTTCCTCTAGATGAGAGTTCCCATCTGTGGCAGCAGCTCTCTGGCCACAGAGAGCAGGCACAGACTTTCCCAGGCATTTTCCTGGGGAAGGCTGTGAGAAGATCAGAGAAAAGAATGAGAAACAATTCTTATCTCTAGTTGTTGCACCTGCTGTTGTGCACATGTGGAATGTGTCATGGAGATTTGTTTACCAAAGGGTGATTTCTTAATTGGACACTGGATGATTTTTGGATGGATTGACCAGTTAGGTCAAAGCTGTATCAGACTGGCTGTAAGGGTTATGGAGTTTCTTAATAATTATAGTATAATATGGTATAGGATGATACAATAAAGCAATTGATCAGCCTTCTGCAATCATGGAGTCAATGCTAATTATTACCTGGCTGAGGGCCTGCGGTGACATCCATCAGCTGCTTCTCTGTGGTGTCAAGAGCCCCAACAGCCCTGGTGGGACATCCAAGAAATTGGCTATGTGCCTTGAATCCATTGATGTATCCATCCAACAAAATGCTATATGTCATGTCTACTGTGAAATAAAAAAAAACCCCATGGTGCACCTTTGAAGTTAGAGTATTGAGGGAAACAATTTAGGATTTAGGGAGAAGTATGGGTAAGGCCACAAAATTTGACAGCTGTCCAAATTCACATGAGTTTATCACGAAGCTCTCTGCCAAAGGTAATAGCTCACACGCTCTAAGTGAACAGTCAGACACATAAATATTTATACATAACTAAATTAATTTTACAAACCAACAACACAGAATAATCAAACAAGGAGACCAGATTACCCTTAGAAACTGCTAAACTGAAGAAACTCCAAAGACTCTAGCTAAATATTGCTGTACTGTACCCTAAATTCCTTGAAGCCCTCATAGGAATCCATAGTTCTTAGTCTCAAAACTTGCTAACAAAGAATGATAGCTGAAAAGACAAAAGAAAACCTGGTAATGCTATGAATTTTAAAAATCAAAATGTGAAATTATATGCTTGTTATCAGCATTTTTTTTTTTTTTCTTCTTTTCAGCTTCAGTGTTGGACTAAACAAAATACTTTGAAAGTTTCTGTTCCTTTTCTGGACTAATAAAAATAGGAGCCTCTATAAATGCAGAACATCTATAAAAAAACACCAAAAAACCACCAAACAGATATGCTGCTTTTTTTTTCAGTAGGGGCAGATTAGCTTTTTCAGAGTAATTTCCTAATACTTTCCCTAAAACCATACTTTTGAAAGCAATATCATAGTTTATAAAACTTTTGAAATGAAACATCTCATTTTGTGCTTTGATGCTTGCAGTTATTTAATGATATTTACTAAAAATGTTTGTAATAAGGGCATCTTGCATTTGAATGGTGCTGTGTAATAGATGTTAAAACACACAAGTTTGCAGATATTAGGCTATATTTCTGACTAAAGCTGTCTAAATCCTTGTCCTTTATTGCCAAATCAGGACTGCAATAACCTGACATGCTCAGTGAAAAAACTTTTGAGAACCTAAAGTGTTTTGAATCCAGTAAGCACCAGATTACTTATTATTCTGTGGAACATGATTTCAAGCATTTTTGTTGGGTTGATTAGGCACAAAAAGTGGAAAATCTTTCATATCAGCAGGAATTTCTTCAAGATTTTTCATGTCATAGTTCTTCCATTTTCAGACATGGATTTAGACTCTTCTTTCCATGTGAGTCTTTTGAACAGGAAACAAGAAGTGCCCGCTAATCTTTGGGTTGATATGGTTTTTAAGTACAAACAATTTTCTGTGTTAAGTGATAAACACCAAGGTGGTGTTGCAGGCAGTACTTTCTCTTCCCTATCTTTAATGAAGGTTTTTACAACTAGTCTTTGTATTTCTGATACAGCCTGACAAGTTCAGTAAATTAAATCATGAAGCTTTTCTTTGCAGTATTTAGCAAAACTGCCAGGAAAGGAGATGGCAATCATTTTCATTTTTAGTACAGAAGCTCAAAATTGTAAGACAAGCTCTGCTACCTTTTGCATAATCCATGGAACAAAAGACAGAAGAACAAATTTAATTCCCACCACAATGTTAGCAGATCCTAAATCCTTCAAGGATACTTGTCCTGGATTTGAGTACATCTGGAAAAAATATAATCCAATTTTTTTATTGCCACTGTATAAAATTGTTTGCTGTTTGACTAAACAATATTTGCCATCCCCAGATCCTCATGTAAATTGAAAACACTGCCCATATCACTGCTATATATGGATGTGTTGCTGCTGGCAGATAAATGACTAAGGAGATTTTTACAAAGATTTATCAATCATCATTTGCCTCTGAAAATATGTATTTACATTATCCTAGGAATACCTAGGTGTGGTCATATGTGCGAAGGCAGAAAGAAGAGTAAGGCATTATTTTTCTTCTGAGTCTTTTTCAGTGCAAGCTTACACAATTCCCAGGACACATTGCATTTGAGACAGCAAAAAAATATTCTTGCAAACTTGCAAAAAGTCTACTCTATATTCAGATGGAATAAAGTCAGCATAATGAAAAAGCAGTGCTGGGCTCCTCCTGAACCTCTGGAAAAGGCACAAGTACTGGCTTTTAATTCTCTGCTGCTTTGCTAATAGCTGCTTTGCTATTCAAACAGGTTAATATATCAGTCATGTGCTTTTTTTATATGTCTGAATGATCTCTCTTGAAATTTCAAGGCTTGGTGCACAGTGTGCTGGTTACTTGAGTCTTAAATTTCCTGTTCAACTAAATTATACAACTTTCCATGGTCCCTCTTCTCCAGAAACCCTCTAAACAGTCTTTGAAAGAACTTTATTTTTTACATTAAGTATATCTTATAACTCAATATTTGTTATACAGATTCTCCACAAGCCACTGGTAATAACTTTCACTGGGCCAATAGGCACATGAACATTAGTTAGACTGTGGACAAGGGTGGTTTTGAAGAAAGAGTGTTAGATATTTCTTCTTGAAAACAGCTCTAGGAAGCTCTGGTGGATATTATGTCATGCCCAGGGGAACAAATATTTAGCTCTGACCCCAAGGGAGACCTCAAAGACCTATCTCAGCAATCAGAAATATAACAAAGTTACTTTGCACTTGCTGCAAGACGACAAATTCTGTTTTCAGTGGTGTAAGGAAAAATATTCTTGAAACATTTCTGCCTGCCTCCTACATATGACAAGTGTTTCTGAAAAAATGTATCTTGATGGCTACACCTTAGTAGGTAGTAACAAATCATCTGATGATCTGTTGCTCAGAGAGAAATGTTCTGTTATCTCTACCCAGACAAGTTGCCAAGACTTTCCCACAAAAAGATTCTTGTTTCCACGTCCAAAGATTGTTTACTATTTCTTTAGTCCTTCAAGCAGTGGGATTCACTGATCCTAAACCTGACTGTTAGACAAAGGAAACCATGACAAGGCTGCAAATGCCACTTGTAGCTCTTGAAGGAATCTGTGTGGTTGCTGCCTGCCTGAGAAGCATCCTCACGCATTCCTGCCATGCTGGAGCAGCGACAATCCTGCTGAGCACCTTGCAGAGCAAGACCTCCCTGGACATATGGGAGCAGGTTTGCAGCACCTGCATGTCTTCCTTCCCCCTTCAGGGGTTAGATACTCATCAGAAGAAATGGATGCCACGTGGCAGTCAAAAACCTGCACACAGCCAAGACAGGTGTCATCTGGTTTAGGATCTGGAAGCAGCAGGATAAATTTTAGCATGGGTTAAACACCACCTTGGCACTCACCCAAGGTCTGGGGTAGATTCTGCTAAATTTTGTGTTGCCATGGCTACACGGGTGGTTAAAATACACTCAAGGGTTTCTGTCTGAATGGCAGATTGTCTTTGACTGCATTTAAATGTATCTTGTGTTCTGTCACTGGGACCATGAAAAGTTTTTGCTGACTTGGTTTGTAATCCTAATCTCACTCTACCCCAAAACTGCTTTGCAGAAGTAGGCTGTGCATGATTTGATCTACTTTTAAATCAAATATAAAAATTATTATGGAAATTCATGAGCCATAAATTTCAGTGCTAACGTTAAAATTGTTTTCATTATTTTAGGGAAATATAGTACTCAAATCATTGTTCAGTCCATGCTTTTGAAATGCACAGCTGAGGCTAAACTTTCCTGCATCGTCTTTTCATAACGAAATTTAGCTCTGAATAACCATTGGTTTTAGTTTTGCACTCACAGAGGACACTCAAAAAGTGATTTGATTACTAAGTCTTTGTCTTTGATGAGAATAAAATCTAATGAAGCAAATCATGTTTTCTTCACAAGTGAATTCAGTGGCTCTTGAACTGGGTTATCTCACATTTTTGTCCTCAGCCAATTTTCCCTGTCCTGCTAAGCAGTAAAAGATTTGGGTCAGATTAATGTAAGACTATATACACAAAACAATGCAAAATAATTGAAGCCAACCTTAACATTTTTTGTGCAGAATAATTTCCACTGAGATGCTGAAATCTGGAAAACTCTCTGAAAAACAGATTTATCTACTTTTATGGAAGATGGATAACATGTTCTGCTTGGCAAGGAAGCCCCAGCTTTTACACAGCCCAGCAGCCCTCTTTGAATGCTAACAGTGCATCTCTGTTTGTGGAAACACAGCATTCCTGTTTTGTCTCCTCCATTTTGAGCTGAGTGCATGTAACTTTTTCTTATTGGATGTCTTTGTGTTGTAAAGGTCAGTGGAGCAGTTTTCACTTGGCTTTGCAGATAAAGGCCAGGTTACTGATGGCTGCTGTGCTCCATCATTGCTTCTTGCCCTGTGCTCAGTAAAAGGACTAGCAGCATCAGCTGAGGATTTCTCCAGTATATAGGAATCAGGAGTAACCCCAAGAGTAGAAAAAGAATAAACTCTGAGCCCAGCTTTTCATAGTTACTATCTGGTTTACGTTAAATAGTAAAAGGCATGAGTTTGTCCTTTTGTTTTGATATAGTAATTTCTTTGCATTGATTTTCAAAATCAAATGTTTCAAAAGACAAAATTTCCAACATTCTGAAGCCACAAAAGTGAAGTTAAAATATATAAACTTCTTACAATCACAGTGATTCAACTCTGAAAATCCATGCTGATATGGAAGAATGTGTAATGATTCTTACAGACGTGGAGCTTAATTCAGAGCAGTTGATACTGTAGTGGATGTGACTGTATACACTGGTATGCCTTGAGCACTGGGAATGTTTGTAATATTCTGTGAGATCTGTCATAGTGTCAACTCCACCTCATTTTCACTTTGTTTTGCTTTCCTTTCCATGTTTTTTTTCCAGCCACATTGAAAGCACATGAGTGAGGTTAACATCTGGGTACAGAGGAATAGGATCAGGAAATGAAACCCCCACAAGTTTCCTAGTAAGTGGCAGGTAAAGCACTATGGTACGTGGCAGGAAATTTTCTCAGCATGTACACAGATAGACAGCAGTTATCCACTTTATCTGGCCTTTATTTTCTCCATCTTCAGTGCAATCACACACAGTTATTTATGCTCTTGGTATTAGAATTTCATGCTGTTGTATCTGTACACACAGCATGTGTGTATTTAACCATGCATATATCACATACAAAACACCATTACTACATCAGAGTTCACAGAAGTATCTTCTACTATGTCCACACACACTGTTAAGACCTTTGATTCTTGACCTGCCAAACTACCTTACATGTTTTCCTGTCTTTCAAAATAATTCACCTCTTTTTTATTTTGTGAAATAAAGTTGGATATCAGCTATCTAATAGTTTGATTTTCCCCCTTCTGAACTTTTATCTTGCACTCCCGATTGCTGTTGTTGGTCAGGAAAAAGCTTTTGCATGACTGTCAAAACCTCAGAAGATAACATTTTTTTGGTTTCTGTTCCTTTTTTCTTTCCCCATTGCCAAATAAACATTTCTACATAGACATAGATATGCAGGCATCAAAGCATAATGGAAAACACTGTAAGTCAAGCATTCACACTTTAGAAAGGAGATAACAAGCAGAAATGGCTAATGTGGTCTCCTGTTTGTCATGCAGCTGGTAGCCTACTAACTCTCATATGCTATGGGGACAGATTATTTTAGATTCCAGAAGCAGAGAGAGAAGGACCAAGCAGAAAAAAGAGATAATAATCAACCTTTCTGCCACATGTAGACATGTTGTGTGCCTGTGCTGGGGTGTAATTGCTGTTGGAAGTTGCAGTCATTTTCAATTTCAACTGGGAACCTTTGAGCTGAGTTGCCAGGGTGTCCTTTCTCTCCTGACAACAGCCTCATCCAAAGAGTTTAAGTGTCATGTGGGGGTAACCCCATCTCACAGGGTGACACCAGGGCACCTGCTGCCCTCTTGCCATGCCGCAGGCTGTGAATTTTCAGTTCCCAGGTCAAATGTCCATCCTGAAATTGAACAAATCACAATTTTTAAGCCCTTCTCTGAGTTCCCAAGGGGATAGCAGCAGGATCTATCCCTGCAGATAGAGCAGAGTTTAAAATCTTCAATATGGTTGTGGCACTGGAGTGATAAGGACAACATATGTACTTAAAATAGTAAGTTTCATAGGTGGCTAAAAAGTGGAATGCTGGCCTTTAGGCTGAATTTTGAAGTTCTTGTTTCATTCCACTTACCCAGGACTGAAATAGAAATGATTAGAGAGAAAGAGGAAGAGGTAAAGCCCAACATTCAGGGATGAGCAGTACGTAGCTTGCAGCTCAGCTTGTAGGCATTTGTTCCTTGAAATATGGCAAAAGAAAGTAGCTGAGGTAACTGAAGAAAGAAGTAATTTTTGTTGAAAAACATTAGTCAGTTTGTGATTAAAAATAAAAAATTCTATTAGCATAAGATTTACAAGCCATCCTCATCTGGGATATTATGACAGGAGATGCCCAAGAATGCAAAATTTGGTTGCTAGGACACAAAAAGCAAAGCCATGGCAAGAAGGAGTATTTTAAAATGCTCCTTCTGCAAGGACTAGAAAATACCTTCTGAAGACTTTTTCTTTAAAGTTTGGAAAGTTCCAATGTCTGATGATTTTTTCCTCCCAAAATTTTGTGATTAAGTTCACGCACATTATTACAAAGACATTTTTTATTCTTGCTTGAAATGCATATCTCTGTAACCCAAACTGTGGTGTTATGATAGCCTGAGATTACTATGTAAACAGATTTCATTTCCTTCATTGCCCTTGCATAATTTCCCATTTTTATTGTGTTATTGTTCTTCATAACTAGTATTCTGTATTCTTCCCTTGCAGAGCACAGAGAGTAGTAGAGGATGCCATAGATTCTTTAGACAGAAGCCACCTGTGAAATTTATGTATTTACATTAATAGAAAACAGTGAAATTGAGTGGTGCTTTTGCAGTTTTATGTCCAGAATAAATAATTTATTTGTCCTCTGTCTATGACAGTCTGCAGTTTAAGCAAATTATTTGCTGACACAAAACGTAACTGAAACAGAAGCTTTGCTGTGCTCTTTTATCTGCTCCCATTTCTTCATGGAGCATTTTGATCTCCCCAGCAGAAATACTTTGAAAATATAAGCTTTTTTTTTTTTTTTTTTTTTTTTTTTTTTCTTTTTAATGTGTTGCATGCTGGGTAATAATATGAGGACCATGTTATAATTGAACAAACATTACTTCTCTTTAAAATCAAGAATTTTCAAAATTTTTCCCACAGCAGCTAGATTTTTTCAGCCGTGTGCACAGAGGGATTTCTTGGGTCCTGCTCCACACTCCTCCTTCCCACAGCTTGGTTTCCTTCCCCCATTGTACAGTGCTGTTTCCTATCTGGGCAGCTTTTAGAAAAAGATGCAAAAATCACCTTTTAATTTCTGCCTTTCCAGTAACCGAATGATTCATTGCAAAGCCAGTAGCAGAATGGTCTGATTAGAGCTGACCCGGCACAGCAGCACTCCACCTTATACGGAGTATCCATTATTTTACTACATGGAATGTTATTTTTTCTTCTGCTGGAGCCAGTCTTGACATGACAGAGAAACTGTAGCCTTCAGCAAGTGAGAAGTAACATCCCAGCGTGACTGCCTTCTGCAAGTTCTTACCTCCTGGAGATGAGAAGTCAGCCAGGGCTGCTGCCAGAGAGAGAGATGCCCCCCTCCCCTCCTTTATCAGCGCTGATCTAAGGCAGGCAGGAGGAGGTGAAGGTTGGGCCATAACGGGTAGTCCTTCTCTCTCTCCTTTCACCTGCAAGTTTTGGGCTTGGGAAAGAGCAGAGACAAGTTCTTCTGAGCGTCATCGGCAAAGCCATGGCCAGATTTAACTTCTAGGGGTGAGATTACAGAATTAAAAATTTTGCTCAAATCCAACATGATTCATTGCCCAGAAAAAAAAGTGGAGTCATGAATCAGAAGTTGCCTGCTCAGTGGGAATTAATATTCAATGACCAGTGTATTTGGCTAAAGTGGAAGGATATTCCTGGAATATAGAAGTGTCTAGGTCCAGCTACCATGGTCTGTTCGGAGTGACTTCACCAATCCCCATCCTCCTACCTCTTTCTACCCTGCTACCCTGCCTTCCAGTGTTGCATTATTTCTCCCCAAATGATGTCAGAAAACTCTGGACAACTGCAAACCCCTCAAATAGCCTTTAGGAACATGCAAGTGGTAGATAAAGTTCCAGTGCATAGGGCATAGTCCTTATCTACTGAGATGGCTGTTCAGGGAATAAGTCTTTTTTCAGTACTTCCCCTTCTCCTTCCTCCTTCTACCCGATGTTACAGCCTGTTAGTGTTTTCTGGCAAAATTAGAGAAGTGTCAAAAAATGGAGTGTATTCAGAAGGCTTCACTTCTGGTGCTGGAGTGGATAAATGACTGGCTTGTAGGAAAATAAATGTGCTGCAATGTCTGCACCCTTTTGACTCAGACTCTTCCCTTTGCTATCCATTGTAGTTTAACTTCCTTCTGCATCCAGCAGCACTGTTACATTTCTGTCTCTCTCTCTGTATTATTGCAGCTTCCTGTACTATTCCTTGTAAATCAGATTTTATAATCTAACTTCAAAGTTAGAGGCCTACTTTGGGTGGGATATGGACCTGATGGCTCCCAGTGGTCCCTTGCAGCATCAATTGCTCCCAGGTGTATGATTCTGACTTCACCTTTACATGTTTTCATGGCAGACCACTTTCAGGAACCTCAGACATTGAGGTTGTCTCATTGCACATTTGTTTGGAGGATTGAACAGCTGCATCAATTTGAAAGGTAAGGTAAACTACAGGATTTGTGCTGTAAACAGAGGTGTCAGACATGAATGCATGTTCACCTGCATGTTACAACTGGAATATGGTTGCTGAAATTTAATACAGACAACAGATTTGGAAATTGTACTTAAAATGTGTATTCCAAAAAAAGAAGGACGTCATCAAATACTTCTCCCATGTTAAAGAGAAGCAGATTTCAGGATGGAATCTTGAAGACATACATGCACTGAACTAAAAGTTTCTCAGCTCACAGGCACAAGGTCTGCAGGTTTTTCAGCCAAAAAGAGAGACTCCCAGGACAAAAGAGGTAGAGAAGGAGTCTGACCTCCCAGGAATGAGTTCAACAGACATTTTTCTCTTTTTTTGGTTAATGTTTTTATGTGTCCTATAAACATAAGAACTATCATGGAGGAATCCATTTTGTCAAGGACTGGAGCATCTGTCTCTCTAACAGTGTTTACAGTGCAGATTTGTTGAGCCTGGGTCCCATCATGATGACAAATAATTCTCACTGCTCTCTTTGACTGTCCTTTTCTATCTGTATCCATTGTGTGTCTCATCATTTATTTAGATTAATTCAAATTACAAATACTTTGTGACAGATAGGTGCTGTCTTGTTCCATGTTTATGAGATACTCAGTACCATTAGGTGAACATTTGTTGGATCACTGCTTTTTAACCTGTGCTTGTGCCATGGACATGCATCTGGGAATTGTAGCCCTCCTGAAATTTTTCTTCATCCAGCTAGGGAGCAGCTGTGCTACTTTAAGTGACAGAGGAGGAAGCAGGAGAGCATTTTGAATTTTAGGAAGCAGAAACCTTTGTGGTCAGTGGAAAAAGAGTCATCTTCCTTGTCTCTCTTGGTGAAAATATGGTGACTGTGACTGCTTTTGTAGTATTAACATATGAGCATAAGCTGTTCCTGTGGCATTCTGACTTGGCTGTCTCATAGGAAAAACAGGGGATGAGAGAAAAGAAAAGGAAATATCAAAAGGACTCTGAGTATCTGGTCATGTGTGTGTGTACATGCATGAGGTGGGAAGAGGGACAGAAATAGTAAGGGAGCAAAAATAAAAATGGTATGAATGGTGGGAGGGAAATAAGCAGAAGAAAACAAACCTAAAGGGAAGCAGATTGCAGAAAGACAGAAATTATGAACCTGCCAAAAAGGATACAGGAGAGAAAAAACCCCAAACCACCAAAATTAAAAAGTAAAAAAGAAAATCAGACAATCTTGGATTACTTCCATCAGTTTTGTCAGAAATTGAATTAAGCTGTTTACAAGCCATTTGTGTTGTCCTCTGATTTAAGTGATAAACATATTACTGAATGGTCACATAGAGCTGGTTACGTTACTCTGTGAAGTTCTTAGGAGTTAAGACGGAGGGAGAAACATGAATTTTCTTTTTCTGCTTACGTAGTTATCTAAGGGTTTTGATTATTTTTAAATTTTAATAAATAAAGTATCTATTACTTCCTTTACTGTTATGACCAGCTATTGAGGGTATCTGAGAGAGCAGGAAAGGAGAAACTACATGAACTTTTTTTTTTTGTAGCTGCTACTCTATCTCTTCCACTTTGTGGCCAATTCCACTAAAGAAGAAGGTTTTATAACTGTGGACTCATACCTCACAACCCATCTTTTGATGATGGTATTCCCAAACACAGTATTCAACCCTGATATCAGAGTTGGCACAGCACTGGGCAAGCTGTGGCTTTTTATAAGGTTTGTGCTTGTGTGGAAAGAACAGGCTGCTGAGGGCTTGTGTGAAGAAAAAATCCCTTGAAAATGCTGAGGAGACTGTGTTTGGGTATGCCCTAAAGGTTTCTCCTCACCCCTCCATGTGAGGTAATCCAGATGTGTCTGTGCCAGGAGTCCTTTGGAGGAGGCCCCTGCCCTGGGGGACACATGAATCCTCCCGTGCCATGCAGAATGTCCAGCTTTCCTGGCCACACCAGGGACACTGCCCGAGGCTTGAAGCACATGTAAGGGCAGCCATCTCTCCTCTGGAGCAAAGCCGAGTGCTGGGGGTGGCTGTGCAGCTCAGGGCTGTGCTGGGAGCACCAGGAGAAGAAATGCTGGGCTCTGCTTGTTCTGTTTATCAGCTGCTCCTGCCATGACCCACTGGCAGGGTAGAGCTGCTCAGCTGATAAATTGCATCTGCTTTTAATGAGGGCAGCTGTACAGCAAAAAGTCAAACCACAATCAAGAATGTGTACCAGCAGAGAAACCATCACCTGAGAATGGAAATGGATGATGTAGGAATTTCCAACAATATTTAAGTCTTACCCAGACTGGGGAGCTGGATATCCCTGACACTCATTGATATCCTTGGAGTAGATAGGATTATAGATTTAATGTACAATTTTGTATTTGCTTTTTTATTACCCATTCTATTCCAATTTTAATACTTTGATTTTTCACTTTTTCATCTGTGTAATTTTAGTTAAATAATTTGGCTTTTAGTTTTGACTCGGTGCCTTGGGGCCAATCTATTCTTTCTTGTTTTTATTTCTATACATGGCAAAAGCTCTGAATGACATATGTAGTCTGTCTAAATATCAAAGGTTTTTTAAAAAGAGAGCAAATAAGGGAAATGTCAAGAAAAAACATCACAGACTAGCTGTGATTTACATGGAAAAACCTTTTTAAAATCAAATCTGATTGCCAAGATAATGTCTAACACTGAATTCTGATGGAAGTCCTCATTGCTGGTAAAAAGTGGACACTGTTCTTTGAACAAAGCCACCCACACCTAAAAAAGTGATTTTATCCTGGGGGCAGATGACTGCAGTACAGCTCTCAGAAACTGGTTCTTTACCACAGTGCTTCCATGGAACAGCAAGTTGACACATTTCCTGACTCATGACAGAGCAGGTATTACAAAATCTAATGAGACTAACACAAATCTAATCCACATTTAATATGGACCAAACAGGTCTTATCTGTTCTGTTTGCCCCTGTCTTCTTGCATGCTGCTTGTAAAATGGACATAAAGATACCAGTTCCTATGAGATATGTGAGAGGTAGAAGCTTTCTGTCTCATTCAGGTTAACTCACTAATTAAGCAGGTAGCTGCAAAGCCCAAGCCAAAAGTCTTATAAGAGAATGTCAGTGAAAATCAACAATGTTTCTAGCCCTTGAACTAGCGTGGGAGTAAAAAAAAAAAAAAAATCTATTTTCAGTTAGAGTGAGAAATCACTTGGCATCAATGATTAAGAATTAGTACTGTCAAGAGCAAGAAATTGTCATTTCTCTGTTAGTTACTGAAGAGATAGGCAGGGAAAAGACAGGAGCAGTTTTCAAAGAACTTGGGAAGAGGAACACAACTTACAGAAGTCTCCAAGAAAACATGCTGTACTGTATTTAGCTAGAGTGCTCCCTATGCCCACTGAAAAGGGTTTTCTTATAGAAATAAGTAGGCCTGTTACTTTATAATGCAGCATGTGCTTTATGAGACATATGGTCAGGGGGCTAGTGAAACTCACAGCAAGGAATAAAATCTGATTAAGCAAACAAAGCTGAGTAAGGCATGTGTGTGGCAGAAGCATCCAGTGAAGTTGTGTGCAAGAATGCAAGCAGTGCTTGACATGAGAAATGCAACTACTAGGGATACACTGTGCAATGATGATGGTGCCAACAGGAAAACACAAATTTCTTGTTCACAAAAAACATTTTTTGGAAGTTTTATAGCTCTTCTATGCATTCCTTCATATCATATATTTTACTGCAAAGTAAAACTGAGAGGAAAGAATAGAGTCAATCGAGGCCCCATTAGGAATTTTAACAGACTATAAAGATGTATTTCATGGTGCTGAGGTGAACATGATGATGGGGAAGTAATGAGATTACTGGCTAGCAAGCAAAGAAAAGGACTTATACACTTATACACTGATGAGTATTAGTCCTGTAAATGTCAAGAAAACTTTTAAACTTTTAGAACAACCAAAGTTTTATATCAGAAGTTGATATCTGCATAAAATCTCTGAGCAGAATCCCCACTGTCAAGGACCAAATTTGAATTTAGTATATCTCCTATGAAAAGACCATATTACATGGTGATACCAGAGCAAGGCAGACTATTACACTGCAAAGCAAATGTTCAGGGGTGAATATTGAACTAAACAGGCATACTGCAGCTGAGGAAAACTTAGATCCTCTTAATTAGGAATCTAGTGGCTCCTGAAGAAATTTGGACAGTTCCAGGGAAACTAAAACTTCAAAGGAGTATCTAGATCAAATAAATGAAAGACCCAGGGATACTGTGAGAGATCTGACAGATCTGAGGTTTTCTTGGAATCTCTCAGATTCTCTCATATTCTGCTCTTGAAATGTTACATGATGGCAGCATTGAGACCCAGAAATGCCTTTTTCAATAAAAAAGGCAAAACTAAACAACCTTCTTCACCAAGCTGTGGAGCAGCTGGAGCAAGAGAATAATAAATCTGAAAGAGACTTGACAAAATCAACTTTGTCATGAGGGTCCTGAAAAAAGGAGAATAAGTTTGGATTTAAAAAGAAGTGCTTGTTGCTGGCTTTCCATTATGGAAGAGTTCTGTATTTCAATGGTACAAACTCATCACAAACCATTGGAAAACATCATATAGAGGCTATTGGATAAATATTATCCAGGAAAGGTAGTCCCTATGACAGATAAACTGAAGAGGGTGTATTTTCCTGGTTCTTAAGTGGCTGGGAAAATATAATAACATCATACTTGAATTTTTTTACTCTTATGGCAAGAGGCTCTAGGTTGAGGACCATAACCTTTGACAAATGCTAGGAAACGAAAACTGTTTATGCCCACAAACTGTCCAATGCATAAGGAGACAATCCCACAGGGACGTGATTCTGTCACTGGTTGGAAGGTAATCAAAGTCCCTTAATGACGAGGCAGTAAATATAGATAATTTGTGCCTAGGATATTAAAAGGCCTTTGGTGAAATAAACATACTGTTGAGGAATGAACATCCAGTGAACCTTATGAAATGTGTTAAGACTACAGTAGTCAAGAACAACAAAAAATATTTTTGGAACTCCCATCCCACCTATCAGAATTAGTTTGCTTTTTACAAGAGAAAAGTGCGGCCAAAAAATATTTCTCCATTCTCTGGAACATGAGCTATCCTAGAGAAGCTGAAGCCAGGAAACAGAAGGCGTATGGAAACTGAAAAGCCCATAAGGATGTGTAATTCTTTCACAATGCTCCAGTATGCTGTGCTGTAGCAGAATTCAAAAAAGAAACATTTACTGTTTTGTTGTCAATGTCCGGAAATTTTGAAGAATAAAAGTATTACTTTTCTTAAGACCCAAAAATGAAATTTACTTGGAATCCAGAAGAATACCTTCCCACACCTGTGAAATGAAAGTTCTTTCACACAGAAATAATTGAGCCCATCTTTTTGCATAAAACTTAATAATACATTAAATGAAAACCATGACTGTAATCATACACTTTCTTTGAGTCTGAAATAAGAAACCAGCAAAGACCATTACATTTAAATTACTAGCATTGTTTTTCTCAAAGCATTATTTCTTCCCAAGGCTCCCACAAAGCCACATAAAAGGAGTGAAAAATAAAAAGAGCCACCAAGGAATAGAGATTACCCATACACAGCACTGCTGCTCTGCAAAGAGCAGAGATAGCAGAAGTAAGTCAGAAAATCAAGCCTCTGCTTCCTGGACTCTGTTTGAGCAAAAAGTTGGTGTTTACAAACAGCTCAGAGAACACTTTGTAAGCAGAGACCCAGCTGCAGTAAACCGGACAAGACAGAGGGACTGGTGGGCACCATGTTAGTCATCCAAGTGAGCACTGTAAGAGGCTAAAATAATGGCAAAGGAGGGACTTGAGAGCGAGGTCAGATGAGTAGGTTATAAACTCAAGACAGCAGTAAAGCTGTAAATAAAAACAACTTCAAAGTTGGGGCAGACTATAAAAAGTTGAAGTATTTTTTTTTTTTTAATTAAAGAAGTCTTCCAAAATTAGGAAAAAAGCCAGCAAGCTCCTTTTCCCTTCCAGCAGCTAGAGGGGAGTGGAGTTTCATTTTTATATATTGGTAACTAATCTGGAGCTAATATAAACTACTAATCTCTTACTTATGCCCCAGGTTTTACATCTTCCTCAGTCCTGCATTTAAAAGTGTCATTCAAAATGTTCAGAATATTGAAGTTTCAACTTTCCTGGGGAAATGAAGAAATAGCTGTAGTTTCTGAGGAATATTTCAATATTATTTTCTACTTAAAATGTTGTTACCACAGCTAAATTTAAAAAAAAAAAAGGTATTTCTAAAAAGTCAAGATGTCCAAAATAACACAAGATAATTGGCTGTCTGGTACATCATCACTGTTTCAGTTATCCCAAATAATGGAGAATCTCCACATGCATATAATTAGGCTACTGAAACAATCTTGGCTCTGCCCCATAGTCCCATGGTGCAATAGCCGTATGATTAAGATTGTGATTATGATTAAAGCTTCTCAGCCTGAAGTCCCAGGGCAGTATAAATTTCTTTTTCATTTTGTGATGTTTTATTTTCAATTCTCTTATGCTAACCTCTCTTACCTTTGCTGCAATGAGTAGAATTTTGAAAAGGCTTAAGATTGCATGGCATTTGCTGCCAAGATTAGCATAGCTAAAAATTCATCTGCACCTAACTATTCCCATCAGTGAACCTACCAAAGAACATCTCCTTTCAAAAAAGCTTTCAATCCTGTTGCCCTAAGTGGGACTGATGGCAAATGTCCCCTCTTGTGCTGTGATGGTCAGCACCTTGTTCTGCTTCCAACACCATGATGATGACAGCAAGTTAAACCCCAGCTAAGCAGCCCCACAGGGGCACCTAATTGGCAGGATGAATTTGCTCAGGCTCCTCTGCTGCCAGCTGATCTAAATCTCCACTTTCTGATAGTGCATTGCTGCTATTAACTGGCTGAATTTTGTCTACACTCTCAGAAACCTGGAGTCCTTGGTAAGGCAAGATAGGTCCTGTTCTATGAGGGACATAAAAGTGTATTTTCTTCTAATTCAGGTAATCGGCCTCATGTTTTTGTAACAGAATTATGTGAGCTAAATTTTCCTTTTGAAAGTCCAAGTATAATGGCAAAGTTGACCACACATTTGTTACATCTCCTGTTTTGGATCATAGAAAGTCACTGCACATCCTTACTGATAGCTAAGTAAAATGGCAAAGCTGTTTGTTGCTTTTGTGCAAGACAAGTTTTAGCTGGCTTGCTCTTCCAAGTTTCTATACTATCCATTCTTGCTCCTTCCCATTTCTGAGGCTTGTTAGGTTATGAATTTTCTTTCTCTTTTTTTGTCTTTCCTAACAAGTGTTCTCTTTGCAGCTAAGTCCTTCCTTTCTGTTGCCACGTACAATTTTTTTTCCCCATTAGGTTGCTAGGTATTATTAGGTTTCTTCTTATTTTACTACTCATGTGACTTCTGCTCACTGTCCCCTCCCAACATTACCCCACACCTTTTATTAATTACCATCTCTGCTCCTACATACAGAGCTGAATAAAATTTTAAAAGTGATTCTTTGCTATAGCTAGTCTTAAAACATAAAAAAAAAAGAAGCAAAATTCAAACTTTAAGGAATGGGATTTCATATTCCCCCTGAAGAATGCCTTTTAATAAATCCCAAATTTAATGTAAACAATTCTGGTGAAATGAGGAAGTCCTTGGCTGTAATTATCTAATCTATTGTCAAGCTCCATAAACGTAGCATAAATGATCACTGAAGTTAAGTCTCACTTCACTATGTTTGTTTAAAAACACATCACAGACTCTCTCTGGGATCTAATTTATTAAACCCACTTCAGCAAACAGTGGCACAAAGAAGAAATCAATTTGTTTTCCTCCATCAGGAAGAGGAACTAAACAATTGGTGTTCCATACCAGCTAATTCAAGTAATACATTGTAGACGTTCTGTCCCAGATGACAGTATGGAAATTACCTTCCTAAAAGCTGTGAAATATGTAGGGAGTCTTTGAAATTTCCTCCAAATTTTTCTTCCACTGATGGTGCAGCAATGATTATAGTGCTCCCCTACTGAAATTGCTTCTGTCATACAACTTAAGCATTGTCTTGAGTTCAAAATGACACAGCATAGAACGTATGGGTCATTGTCACAGCCAATAAACTAAAGAGGTTCACCGCAGCCTCTCCTGCACCTAACTTAATCTTCTTTTATGGAAAGTTGCTCGTGTTGCCTTTCTGGAGTCCACTTACTTTTCTTTATTATCCCAACCTCCTATTCTGCAGGGTTCTTTCTGAATTCTCCTCTTCTGTTACTAGAGCCCAAAGATCAAGCCCTGCTTGCCAGACTTTGACTTTTCTCTATTTCTGATGAAGACCCATGCTAGAAGAAACCCTGACAGTGGTGTTTGTCCATTTTTCCTTTCTACCTCACCCTCCGTGAACAGCAGACCTTGCTCTTCACTGCTCCTGTAGATGGAAAGAGGAGGCCACAACTGGCCTCTGTGATTGCTCCCTTCATCTGTGGGAAGATCTACAAGGATAAATGGTAGAATAAAATAATAAACAGAGGTGATACATTAATGCCATGCTTTAAAAACTCAAAAAAATAGTAATCTAATAATCTATTTGGTTCAACATTATGTGATGGTGCCAAGACACCTTTTACCACTCCTCTAAAATGCTGTGCCACAGCATGGCCTTTGTTGGGGTTTCATTCAAGCTTGAATGGAGGGTCACACCTACATGTTTTTTTATGAAGGTTTTACTTTGTTACCTGCAATAGAATCACTGTCAATATATCTTGGTATAAGAGGAAAATAAAGCTGGCTTCCTCCTCTTTTCACCTCTTTTCACCTGCCAAAAATGGGCTTCTTTTGTACCACTAAATCCCATCTCTAGAAGTTGCAGTCTATTTTGCTAAACAACCTATTTCATAAACCAATTACACTGCTTGGTTTTGATATGTGAGTATTGCTTACTTTGTGATAATAAAGCAAGTTTTTTTTTTTTTTTTGTGTGGTTTTTTTTTTTTTTGGTGGGGGGGAGGGAGGAAGTGGAGGCTTGCAGGCTGGGGAGAAGCAGAATGTATCTAAAAGAAAGCTATTATTGTGCTGAATATGGAAGAACTATTTCCTTGCCAAAGCAGTAGGAATGGAAAATGGAGCAGAAAATTTCTAAATAATCTAAGGCCACTTTTCTGAATCTTGCTTCAGCTGGAGATGGCTGCCAATAATATAAACTTAAAACTGAGGTTCAACGATGCCCTATGCTGCAATGTTTGTTTTCTGTACCCTGCCGGCTGCACAATTAATGTGTCCCCAATGTCCAACACTGCCTGAACTCTCTTTCTAGAGCATATACAAAAATTCCGTATTAGTCCTTTCACTCACATCAACTCCCATACAAACTTGGCTTAGTAATCTCCATATGAGGAAATGCTACCAAATTCCTCTTTCAAGTCTCGTAAAATACATGTTCTTTGGCAGGCCACTCAAGGATCAAAGCACAGTAGTGTCCTTCCTTATAAAGTTAAAACCTAATCTTGAGAAGAGCCAACAACATTGTGCAAGAGTAATGAAGAAAGAGAGTCACAGGTCTCAAAAGTAATACAGCTGTTACACTGTGATGCCACTTCTGAACAATAAATGTCAACTTTTAGCTGCCTCCCAGGCCAGGACAAGGCAAACCAAGCAGTACCTGCAGACTCCACACTGATGAGATTACAATATCCTCAGAGCCCAGCTCTGTCCTGAGGGTCTTGCTGTGAAGGGAGAATACATCCTGCCTCTGCAAGTTCTTGCCCTGTGTAATAACAGAGTGTCCCATCTTATTTTGAAAATTGAACCAGGCCCATTATAAGCTTGCCTACTTTTTGAAATGTATATGGCTGTTTGCAGCAAAAGCCATTTCTAGGAGAAGTTATCTAAAGGAAACTTCTTCAGGAAGTTTTGGGAAGCTTTGAATTAGCTTTACACTGTGAATCATTAAGCCATTCTGTAATCAAAATAACAACTTCCTGTTACTCTCTGTTGGTAAAATGCTTCCATTTCAAATCCTGATATGTTAGAAGCCAGATCTCCCGGAGCTCCCTTTAGAAGGCCAGGTCTTGATGAATATGGCTGTGAGATCAGACTGGGGCCTGATGGCAGGTGAAGAAACATCTGCTGGATTCCAGGGCACGGGGTCCAGAGGGGAACAGCACTGTCACCCAGTAGATCTAAAGTGACACGGCAGAATCCAGACCTTAATTTAAAATATGGGACACTTCCTTAAATCAAAGGCTTTAAAGATAATGCAGAAACTGGAGGGAGGTCTATTGAGTACTAAAATATGTATTTCTAGTTAAACTAGCCATTAATTGAAAACAGAAACCTGTTTGTGGGACTTGGTGTATTTGGCTGCTGTTCATCTGAGTCTCCTATTTTTGGAAAAGGATTTCAAAGAAGTGAAACTCACCATACAATCCTGTGATAGTGCAGGAATTTATAACTGTTCCAATGGTTCCTGTTATTTCACTTGGAAGGTAGGAATAATTTATATGAGGTCTCAAACATGGGAGTATGTAAAAAGGGGCTTTTACTAAGGCTATATCCCTGTACCTCTTTAGACATTGAGAACTCCAAGAAGAGTTGGAAGTGACATTTGCTTTCCAAAATGAAGCCTTAGGTTATCCACATTTGGTTGGTAACACTGCCTAGATGTGTAATGAAGCAAAACATGGAAGAAATGGAGGGCTTGGAAAATGAAGGACTTAACTGCATTTGAGAGGAGTTTAAGATGTGACCAAGTAGACAATTTCACCTGCCATGCTCTCTGACAGTGGTTGTCTATCAGATGGTAAGCAGCATCTTCCTTCATTCATTGTTTTACCTTTAGCTACTGTTGCATCAGGTTTAGGTATATCTGCTGGACCCAAATGATTACATGAACAGTAAGGTTTTTGAAAAAGTGTCTCAAATGCATCTTGACAACAAATACCCACTCAAAATCAGCAATCATATCATCCTTCAAACCTCTTTAAAATCTAAAGATTTGATGATACAATCAAATATTTTCTTTACGGTGTTGGTGCATGGAGCTTCAGAAGCATTTTTTTGCTGTCCTGAGCCATCCCCAACAAATTCCTGTCTAGTCAAATGGTTTTTGTGAGCCAGTGGGAAAATTTCAAATAATGAGGATACTTTGCATTAAGTCATCATTCACCATAAGCTTTGTTGGAAACAAGTTTTGCTAAAAGAACTGGTGAAGTATGCATGTCATTTTACAAAATGCCCTCCTACTGAACAGAAGAGGACTTCAAAATACCTTCCAAGTGAGAAGGCTGTAAGCCAGAGCACCTGGAATGTAGGTTTATACAGTGTATTTCTAGAGGCTGAAACAGAAGGAAGCCCTCTTCTAGAAGAGTAATACCAAGCTAATTTGCTTCCTCCAATGACACTGTTAGTGCATTTCATACCAAAGTAGCAAAAGTGCTGGTCCCACCATTCGATGACATCTGGGATACATGAAAGCTATTGCACTCATATTAAATAAGGGGTGAGTTGCACAATGCATTGATAAAGATATTAGTCCAAATTTACAGCTCTCATAAGGCTCAGCTGGGCTCAACAGCCTCACACACTTTTACATCAGCAGTTAAACTCAGCCAGTGCTTCTCTGAGATATTTTTGTACTCTGTTCCCAAGCACTTATTCGGCTTCCTGGGCCAATGTCATTCTCTTAAACAAACAAAGTGACAGCTAGTTACCCATTTAGATAATTTTTGTCCAAAGGAAAATGCTTCCAGTTCAAATGATTTTTCATAAAAAAGCCTTTTTTCAAAGGAAAAGTCTGTGTGGTTTGGCTCTTGTTATTCTCAGTGGGAATAAACTGTATCTGAATATTGAGAAAACCTCAATTCATGTGAGACAATGGTTCTTGCTTACATTGTGAGCATAAGGTCACACCCTCAACACTTTAAGGTCATGAAGGCAATACAGCTCCGTAGATAAGATGTCAGAGTTTTGCGCTGAGGATCCCAGATTAGTTTTGCTATGTTGGCTACCATGCCATGCAATAGCTGGGACTCCAGTCTCCATATAATTCAGGGTCTCTGGCAGTCTGGGCAGGTTGCGATGATGCCTAAAAATGTATGGAAATAGAGTGAAAAGGTACAGCGGGTGTGAGTCTGTTTTTTGTGCTGCCGTCAGACATCCTCCTGCAGGGGCATAACCTAATTCTGGCTGCAGACTTGCACAGCTCTGGCCAGCAGTGTTTATAAATAGGAGTGTGATCTACTAAAAAATTTCTAAATTCAATTATTGCTTTTTATTTCCTGTGCCATTGCAACAATGATTATTTTATTTTGCTTTTGCATGCTATCATTCAGACAAGCTTTCTTTGTACAGGTTTTCTTTAGAGTCCTTTTTCTCTTATTTTCCCTCCTACTCTCACATTCTGTGTTTCTATTCTGCATTTGTAGATTCATTTGTATCTGTTAACTTAAAACAGATTGTCTTCTTTTTTCACCAGGTCCAATATTGAAACTAAATCAAGAAGGAAGAAGGATGAACTGATATGAGGTGAGGAAAGGGAAGGATACATTCCTGATGTGCAGAAAAAGTAATGTCTGCCAAAAGGCAAACATCTCACAAGTTAGTCTCTTGTTCATGCTTGTAATATTGCACTGTTTTCCTTAGGCTTCAGGTTGCTGTCTCCCAGATGGGGGCTGAGAACCTCTCTCTCTTCTTTTGCAGTCTCCCAGGGTAGTGCCAAGAGGCTGAATATGGTTTAGGTGTTGAGAACACTCTGTATGTGTATATGAGCATGTGTTTGTGTGGCAAACCCACCCCAAAGCCCAACTGGAAGCAGTTCTTAACAGCAGCCTCAATATACAAATGCCAGCTGTAGTGCCTTCACAACCTCAGGTGTTGGAGATACCAGCTCCAGATGCCCAGCACTGCCTTCAAGATGCTCATGGGTGCCCTGTGCCACTTTCAACCTGTGGACATAGTAGGTAGAATCTCTGAGATCTGGGACAGAGAGTGCTGAGAGGACAGCAGGGCTAAAGTCACTGTCCTCCTGCAGGGACCACCTCCATCCCCTGCTGACCTGCTGGAGCCTGGGTGGCTGGCCTTGCTGTGCGTCATGGAGGAAAGAAAAATTAATGCCTGTGATTTGTTCTGAACAAATCACTGGTATTAATTTTCCCTGTAGGACTGGCAGAACAAGCAAAATTTTTTCTTCACTACTCTGCACAATGTGTCCACTGAGCAAGTGCTTCCCAGGAACCAAGGAGGTGTAAATTGATCTCTCCTGCAACATCCTACGCCCAACCCACACAACTGCCAAAAGTCAAAAGGACAACTTGTGTTGGGGCTGAGAGTTTGTATGCAGGAAGGACCTGTAAATGCTACAGTTTGACACATAGACTTTACAACTCACCACAGAAGAATGTGAGAACATTAAAGCTTTTTCCATCAACAGTTTTGAAATTCAAATTGAAAAATTTTCTATATTAGTGTTCTCATTTCACATACTTTCTGAGAAATGGTACTAATTTAATCCAAATATGCAATATGAATGCATTTATACTAACATAGAGCTGTTCATTCAAGCCAACTTCATTTTGCACAGATTGCCACAATTGATTTTTTTGTGATTTACTAGTGCCCCAAACTCAAAATCAATGGAGCCATTGTGAAAAATCTACAGATAGCCAGAAACTATTTGCCTAGCCCTGGCAATTTAACTTTCATCATAACCAGCTATTTCACTGCAGAGCATTTTGAGGGAACTGTTCACTTTCTCCCACTGTTTTAAGCTTTTCTGGCATTTCATGTAGCGTAACTATTTGCTGAGGGGGCAGGTGGTTAGAGGTTTATATATGTGCTTCTGGAGTGATAAAATGAGAGTTCATCTCCTCCACCTATTGACAATTGTTGGTAACACGGTGTGGTATTAAGAAAGGGAAATGAAGGCACGCTTGACACTGTCTTGCTCCTTGCTCTGTAAAATGAAGCCTGAAGAAAATTGACTCTGTAGACTCTAAGGAAAAGAATTAATTGATGCGCAATATGTATTAGATTTTTACTGGTTCCAACTTAACACCTTTTTTTTTTTTTCCTAGTTATTATTATTGTAACTAAAAGGCTTGTTTACTTGATGACTCTCCCATTCAGCTTAGGAATAGGGAAATTGGAAAAAAAGACAGCTGAGCAGTGACGGAGTCAATTAATGATGGGGCAACAGAAGGGATGTGTGCTATAGTGGCTGTCATCAGTGGTCCTGCGTGGGCAGGCAAACCGCAAAGGAAAAAATGCTGGTCAAAGTTTCCAAGTTAATTTCCAAGTCCATATTTTGCTTTTTTTTTTCCTGAGAGACACTATGGGAACTTTGACTTTTCAGCTTAGTCATTACATGTAAGGCTCAATCTTCAGTCTTTTTTTGAGCAGATTCAGATGTTTGGTGCATCACTGAGATGCTCCTAGGATCACCATAGGAAATTAGGTGCTGGTGCTCATGCCGAATGCAGATGTCCAACAACTCGTGGAACATTCTAACCCTGTTTTGCTAGTACAAAGTGTTTCTGTCCTCAAGTAGTGTGAGACAAAACAAAAACCTACAATTTAAAGGCCTTGATTTAATAAATTTCTTTAATGCGCCTTCTTCCTTCGGATTATATACAATGTACTAAACAACGTAACAGTTTGGTATTAAAAGGATGACATCTTTCACGTCCTGCTGCATGTTATGAGGATCCCAGGAATGTGCTCTAATCAAAACACCTACACAGATCACTTCCAACTTCAAGGTCAGGTTTAGCAGCAAAATGAGGAACAATACTGTCACATAAATGGAAAGATAAAGATACAGTTTATGCACTCTAACACTGCATCTATGAGGTCATGCAACTTCTTTTGTTAAAATGACCCAATCAGTAATTTGCAGCCTAAAAAATACTTTATATATATGTGGAACATAACTAGTATGATAGGCTTCATTCCTATACACTCTGAAACTCATCTGAGATACTAGAGAGATTTTAAATGGAGGCATTTTACTTTACTTTTCTGCAGGCAGTTGTGCACACAGACCTACTCAATATCTGCTCCACCTATACATCCTCACTCTCCTGGTGTTCAGTCTTCAGTCTTCTTATGGAAAATGAACTATATTTACCTACAGTCTATGTCTGTTTATACAGTGGTTCCTGAGATTTGCTGAAACAAGTTGCACTGGGGATTTGTAAAAGGCAGTATGCACTAGCAAATAAATTCCTGGGGTCAAACACCTTGAATATGATTTTTCCTTCTAGATCTTCCTCACATATGGCAGCTGACTTACTACAAGCAGGAGCTTCCAGTAGTAATCACCCATCTCAACCATGCAACAATGGACACTATGTAAACCTCTGTATTTGGGATTTTTATGTGAGAACAGAGGAGGCTGTCTGCATCACAGTGCACCTAACAACTGTCCTCTTTGAAAGACTAAGGGACAGTTATGGTCTCTACATGATTCTCTGCTTTAAGGAAGAAAATGTAATGAGCTTTAAGCCTCTCCAAAAATCAAATGCATCAGCAACAAAAAACTAATGAGGTGATGAGCTGGATGGGCTACCAGGACAAAGAAACCAATAAAAAGCAAAGCTACAGTAGGTCTTTTTGAATAGCTCTAGCCTCACTAATTATAACTCAAACCCCTCAGAAATGTCATGATGTTACATATCAACATATTCCTTTCTATTCCTTTATCCTGGATTGTTTTCCAAATGAGACATCCTTGTTGTCATAGCTCACTCTGAAGATGTTGGTAATGTGATAGATATTAGAGCTAATCTCTGTATACTTCTGCTTATAATTCTTTATAGAGTAAAAGCTATAATTTTCTGTTCACCAACTAACTGGTATTTGGAAACTTGCCAGAAAAAAAAGTGCACAAATAATTGCCAATATCGTCACACAAAATGAAAACTGACCCCAGCATGAATGGCAGGTAAGCAGGTCCCAAATTATTTATACATTTTAACAACCATACATGTCAGAAATCTAATAAACTGGCAGCTGCCAGAAAATTGCATCTTAGAAATTGAATACAGAAAAGCTGTTTGCAGATAGTAAAAAGGAAAACAGCAGTCCTAGACTATACTAAATCCTGGAAAATAACTAAGATAACTAAGTTTAATACTATTCCTCTTGGTTATGTGTTTCCTGGGTCTTGCTGGTCTTGTGTCAGGATCCATCTCTCTTTTTCAAAGGATTGCAATCTCTAAGTGATCAGTTTGATGGATCCAGCCTGCTGCTGTTATCTATCTTCTCCTCCCAACCTTTTCAGCCCTCCACAGAGAAATTCAGCCCTTGAATGTTGTCTGACATGGTTAATGCCTTCCCTCTCAACCCACTTCCCTAGCATACCTGTAATATTCCTGATATTTCATATATTCCATGATGTGTCTAACCTTAATCACATTTCCTGACTTGCTTCTTCATGCTCCAAATGGTTTAATTTCTTGCTATCGAGGTTGATGCTAGAAGAGTTTTCTGATAAGAGGAGAAAGAAACCCTAAACACTCCAGTGCCTTTGAATTCAGTCCTCTGGATTTCACAAAATTGGCCCACCTCTGGATTGTAGTCTCTTTTATAAAATTGCTTTTATCTGAAATACTTTTACCTTCTTTAAGAAAGGGTCTTACCCTGTGATTGTAAGGATTGTAAACCATCCACAGTTTCACACTTCACTCAAGTGAACAGCAGTGTTTTTTTCTCTGTCCATACACCCATCTGAAGAGATGTATTTTATAAACAGTGAGTACTTTGGCACATTTAAATAAGCTTTTGGGAATACTTAGAAAGAAAGTTGATTTATATGGAAAAGGAAAAGATGAGGCCAGTGGTGCAGGCTGAGTCCTTAAGCTGTGTAGGCTTATTTTATTTAGCTAAACCACAAAATGTAAAAGAAGCATAACATAACATTAGCTAAGAAGTCAGGAAGAATAAAACTGCTACCAGTAGAGAAGATGTTGTTCAAGACAAATTTTCAAGCAACAAGGCTGATGGACAAATGTATGAATGCCCAATTCTGTTAAGTTGCTTGAACCAAGGATAAATAATCCTGAAATAATTACACAAGATTTACATATAGGAAAAGCAGAAAAGGAAACCTAAGAGGGGAAGGCTAGAACTGAAGCCGGAAATGGTTTTCTAATCCATAAAGGTTGTGTGCTTCACCACTGGATTCAGACAGATGAAAACATCAAGTCAGCCTGAGGACACCCAGATTATCTTGACAGAGCAAAGCTGTGCACCTGGCCAGGAGCTGATAGAGAAATAACAGCCAGTGGGTTTAAAGAAAAGCAGTAACAGTTTGTTTGGAGAGCAGATGAGGTGCGGAAATTATATTTGACATTGGTTCAGTGTTTTGACCACGCTTGTCTTTGTTTTTTTCGCATCTCCTGTGCTGGCTGCATCATGTCATACTTGCAGAAAGAAATTCAATAAGCACTACCGGTATTAGTGGCTGTTTGTTCCTCCCTTATGAGAAAACCAACTCTAGTTCAGTGGCAGCCCATACTTTATGATAAAAGTCTGAAAAAGGGCATCAGCCATTTTCAGTTACTTACTAACATGACTAACATTATGCAGACTTCTTGTGGTGTTTTGCCCAGTTTTTTTCAAATGCCTCATTGAGCATTTAAATGAGCTTCCAGTATTTCTACAGAAATTTCTTCTTCCACAGACTGATTACAGAAGTATTCGTTAATAACTTGTGTTTTCAGTTTCTTTCTTAAAAATTTCTAGAAAAACCTAAGCAAACAAGGATGACTTCATTATAAAGAAGACTCACTTCAAATACAGCTCACATAAGTCTGTACAATTTACTTGTTTTCTCAGTGAGACTGATCTTTCACATACAGACATATTGGCATTAAATTTGATTTACCATGTTTGAAAATAATTCAGTAGTGGATTTGTCAGAATCTGTGGGTATTGATGATTCTGAGATTGTAGAAAGTCTCTGTCTTTCTGCCCCGTTGCCAAAGAAGAAGCCATTATTTGTCTGTGCTGTTTTCAAGATTGTTTATTCTTGCTTATCTCTAACATGTTCTGCTGCCCTGCTGCAGGTCTGTCCTTCAGGGCAGTGTGGGATGTTACAAACATTATATACCAGAAACTACGTGTGCTATATTTACAATAATGTGCCAATACCTATCACCTACGTTGAACAGTGTGTCCCCAGCCCAAACCAATAGAAAAATGCCAACACTACAGTGAAACATGGAGGGCATGAAGAAGAAGAAAAAGGACAAGACACTCCCAATTTCCTCCATCTTGTCCCCTCTGAACCCCTAATCTAGAAACCTAAAATTTTACTTTTGCACCACTTGTGCCACATTTAATTATTACTCATATCAAACACTCAGAGCTTGTAATTCATCCTGTAAGATTGAAAACTCCTCTCCATGGACAGAGATCACAGACAGTGTCTCTCGGGGCTCTGTACAGGGGGGTTCCTGACCTCCTGCCAGGGTCCCAGGCCTTCCAGGGCAGTCAGAGGGAAGCCCTGGATTCCCACATGGATTTACAGGAGTTGGTACTGGGATGTTTTTTTTTTTTTTTTTTTTTTTTTTTTTTTTTTTTGTTGTTGTTGTTGTTGTTGTTGTTGTTCCACTCTGACACAAATGTGATTTCCTGCCATGTTTAACAAGATTAGATGATCTTTGTTCAGTTTCTCTCCTTCCATTCTTTCTGTGCAGTTTAGAAGTTGTAATTTGAAAGAAAAAGAGGTGACAATGGTATCATATTTGTGCCTATTTTCCAGCAGCAGTAAGAGGGAGAAGACAAACACAGTGATAATAAGCTCATAAGGGTGGCATCACCATGGTAAATTGTCAGACTAACTCCTCAGTAGGGCACAGAACTAAATTTAGAAGACTACACTGCTGATGAGTCATTGATCACTGCACAAGAAGCATGGTCTTCTGTTGTGAATACATCTACTGTGTTTTGCATGCATGGCAATGCAGGTTGGCGGGGACTGAATTATACAGTTGTACAAGTTATGTCTTAAATTGTCACAGGTGAGATGGAGCAAACAACAATGCATGATGGATCTGGACTTTGGGATTTATTTAAGAGCCCCTGAGATTTAAGCTTTTGCTCTGCTTGATTTCTTCACACACTCATCCTCTCCCTCCCCACCAGCACCGTGTTCCCCAGGTCTCAGTGTCACTCTGCACAGAGAGGAGGCTGCTGGCCAGGGGAGGACAGGCAGAAAGCCCAGTCAGACAATGCTGTGCCACTGCTCACAGGTACCAGTCTCAGATGCGAGAAATCCCTGGTCCAGAGTGTCTGCTCATGCCCCAGAACTTGCCACCTGGCAGTGATCTGATCTCCAGGGTCTTCTGCAACTTCCAGGATCTTTTCTCTAGTCGTGATCTTCACCGCCTTCTTTTGCAGCCCCCAGATTTCTCCATCTAAATAGTCAGTATGCAGAAGGAAACGCAGGATCAGCTCCTAATTGGTGGTTCTGTCTTACATCTTGTTATTAATTGGAGGAATCAGGACATGCCACAGTTATTTAGTCCCACTGTTATCAAAATTTAGTCAGCCCATGCCATTTGCAGCTAGCAGGCTGCATACTCACAGCTCGTGCTTTCTTATGAGTTCAAAAGTTCACTTTCAGATGATCACCCACTCACCCACAGACATACAATTATCTTCTGACTGTCAGTGTTCAGTCTAAGTTATCTTCACCTACAATAGTCATTAAAAAAAAAAAAGAAGCTAAATCTTGATTTTTTTTTTTTTCCCCTCAAAATAAAGCATCTCAGTGACTCTGGTGCATCTGTGGCAGTGAAAGCTATTAGGATTGCTGCCTTAGTGGGATACCAGGTACAAAGGCATGCACCAAAGTTAGCTTGTTATGGCTGCAGTGCAATGACTCTGAAATAGAAAACATGATTTTTTTTTTTTCTCCTATCACACTACACACTGTCCTGAAACAAATTTCAAATTTTTGTGTTTAGGCTTAGATAAAATCAATAGTAATTTCAGGTAATATTTAGAAGTTATTATTTCTTCTGAAATTTGTCATATTAAAGCACAGGTTAGAATTTTCTAACAGATTTCCAGGGACTATGGCTATCTTATATGACTTTTGGAAAAGGACTTGTGTAGTACATTGGCTCTCTGGAAAGGCCAGAAGAACTGAGCTCATGCCCAAGTGGGGAAGAATGGGAAAGGGCCATGCTTTTTATACTAACTTTTTTTTTTTTTTTTTTTTTTCTGATACCCTTCCTGTGGGAGACCCAGAGGAAAAAGAAAGAAAGAGCCAATGTTACTTCTGAAAATGCACAGTGTGCACAGTGGCAGGGTAGATAAGTAGGGAGACCACTGCCTAAGGTACCCATCAAATGCATGAAGAATATTTACATATATCTCATACACTGCCAGCAAAGAGTTCAAAAGTGGCCAGTATATCTATTCCATTATATTTAGCTTTGGGTGTTAAAAATACTATGAAAATAAAAGTTGTTTTATGACAGATATTTTTTCAAAAACTTCTGCATATAGTCACTATTTCAGTACTGGCTACATAAAATGATAGAATGAGATGAAAAGAACTAGATTATGCTCTTATCTCTGCAAACATAAATCTGGAATAGCTCTGCAGAGGTTTGAGGAATTATTTCTGATTTACTGTAGGATAGCTGTGAGACAAATTGGCCTAAGGAGTATAGCTGTCTAATATTTTCTTCTGTATACTGCTTTATTACTTTGCACACAAGCGAAGTAGACAACCTTCTGTTGTAGGGTGATTCAGTAGTTCCCCTAGATACTGCAATGCCATTATAACCACACAGCCAGCCAGATGCATCAAGCTGACAGCTAAACAGACTCTTCTTTCAATTCCTTGGTGTCAGTTGCCACCCAGTGATTTACATCTGGAAATGAACGTAAAGAAAAATACTTTGTGACAGCCGACCATTTGGATGATGTCTTCATTGATCTAAAACTACCATGGGTTGAAGCAGAAATTTAAAATTTGTCAAGAGAGTAGTGTCCAAAATGTCTGTTATTCTAACAGATCTGACTTTAATTTGTTATTACTTTGAAAAAGGATGAAAATAAAAAAAGCTGGAGATTGCCAGCCACATCACAGGTGCCAGGGAGACATGCAGATAAACATTTCAAAAACAAAAGGTCCAACCACTGTGGAGGTCTAGTAGGAAAACTGTTTGCTGCAGAGTCTTCCTGCAAAGACCTTGAGAACTGAAACTGTGATTCTGGGCAAAGGAGACAGCTCCCACTCTCTTAGTACTGCTGAAATTCATGTTGTCTACAGACTGGCACAGGGAGAGGAATGATCAGGAAGGAAAGTAAGACTTTGCTGTTCCTTTGCCCTATTGTAAAGATTTACAGGGCTCAAATCTCCTAAGAAAATAATTTGGCTTAGAAAAGTTGGGTAATAAAGATTGTAGGGGTGGTAGGAGTTTCAGCTTCTTCAGAAGGGATGAAAGTTGGCCCAGGAGGTTGGGATAGGACACAGTGGTGTAGTTAAGGGAAGAGTCCAGGTGAAGCAAGGGTGGAAGGGTAAGGAAAACAAAGCTGAGACACAAGCTGGACAGATCTCGCACTGATTTACAATGATTAAAAGGCTCTTTTAGCAAAGCTTGTTTTCAAGTTCTGGCCTCTGCTTATCTAACCTAAATTCAATTCCCCTCTGACTTCTTTGGAGATGTAACTGCAGCTAAACTTGTTTCCATAGTGTTCTACTTCCATGTGCTGTGTATAGTTTATTACTGAGGTTTATAACAATTCATTTGTAAAATTGCAGGTTGATTAGCATTGATATCAGCATTGCTAATGCAGTAGTGAAAATCAAAACAACCTCACTGGTATATGAGACTCTATTTGTTTGGCCTATGAGTCTCACTCAGGCAAACTCAATGAAGCTAAAAAAAATTCCAATTAATGAGCGAGCACTCTGGACAAGATCTGTGCATCCTCTTTCATAAAGTCTTGTTTGATGCCCTGGATTTACCAGCACTTCAGAACACATAGTTGGGAAATGCTATGTGTTTCCCAAAAACACATAGCTGCGTGCTCCCAAAAGCCTGACGTAAAAGTCTTCTCACCACACACAATTTAGCATATATGGAAATTTTCACTAAAACAGAGTAAAAGGGTTGATCTGGAAAGGCATGCAGCAATATACAGAAGCAGACCAAGTTGTAATACTGCCTATAAATCTTATATTTGAAAAAATGGAGGCACTCAAGCACTGTGTAATTGTAAGTTCATGCAAAAAAAACAAAGGTTCAAAGGAGAAGGAAGAGTTGCTTGCCCCAAAACCATGGAATGTTGCTGCTTTGGCAACATCCCTGGATGAATGAGTCAAAGTTTATAGGGAGAGAAAATGTTTTTAGAAGTGGGAAACCAGACAGGCTTTCAGACGTGTAATCTCTTATTTATATATTACATGGAAACAGAAAATTTTAAACACAGGCTGAGAACAACTACCCTGAACAAAGCCATAAACTTTTATAGAATAATGTGATAAACTAGTTGTAGCCAATGTGAAGAAAAAAAAGTTGTTAATTTATTACTTGTCAAAAATGATGGTATGTGAGCAATAGAATGTGAGAAAAATAGATTGGGTTTCTACAAAAGCCATGATTTCTAATATTTAGTAATTTTAGTTCCCAAGACCATCTTTTGGAGGCACTTTGTAAAAAGGAGAGATGTCTCCCTTAGTGTTGAGAGCAGGGAAGTTGGTACCCAAGGACCCATATGGTGAGAAATGTTTTCCTTCTGGTTAACTGGGTATTTTGAGCCTTTGTCTGTTTTCTGTGTGTCCTTTTTGGTGTGCAGTGGCACGCCAAACTTAACTTCACTTAACTTCACTTAACTTCAGCTATACGGTTCACATCTGGGCATCTGGTGCCCTGGATCTTCCTGCAAATAGAGGTGCTAGAGATTTTCATGGTCCTGTTACAGGAGCATTAATTCTAAGATGTGGTAGTATAGTGGTAGGTTCTATGCTGGTTTATCCATGCTGGTCATAAGGAGAAGCATGTCCTAATGATGATTATAGGCAGATGGGACAGATGTTTGAAGATTTTTTCCTATAAAAATTCATAAACAACATTATCCATTTCTAGCAGGCCTACCTTCCTCACACCCTTCTGTTGCAAGGGCTGGACGAGTACTTCCCACATCACTTTTCTTTTACTTTGTTTTCTTTGAAAGAGTCAGAGTGGAACCAAACACTGATTAGAGCCATGCCCAATTGCCTTTTAGATAAATCACTCCTAAAGACATCACTGCTTCGAAGCTCTGCTTCCCTAAGTTGCTTGTACCACAACTGTTTTGTTCCATACACGTGAGCTGCTGAGATAGAGAGAGAGCAGAAGTTGTACCTCATGCTCATGTTTTCAAAATGTAATTCAAAACTGAATTACAATCCTGCTGAAAAACTTAACATTGCATTATTCTAACAAATAAAATACAACTTTCTCCCCCAGGAATAAGCTAAGCATAAATAAGATAATACAGCACAAGAAAACTTTAAAGAAGCATACAGCTGAGTACTGCTCAAAATTCAGGGTCATGTTCTCCCCTCAGCTATATCAGATCACAACACTTGTGGATGACGTCATACAAATATATATGTTTATCTCAGGCCATAAATTTGCCTTCAATTTGGACATACTTATTTTTCCTGCAGCCTGACTGTCTACCCCTTTGAAGTCCTATGTAAATTCCAGATCTGCCCTGCTGCTATTTGCCAGTACAGAAGTGCATGAAATTGGGAAGAGAATTTGTTTAGTTGAAGGTTTTTTCTTTTCAGGAAAATCATCCAAAGATCTAAGGCAAGGCAACCACTTGTGTTTGCCTTGCTTTAGATGCATATGTGTTTGGAAGCATGAAACAGAAGAAGGAATGATTGGAGGGGTCCCTTGTCTAACAGTCAGGGGCTATAACTAACTTACAAGGACGTTAGGTAAATTTTCAAGGAGCTTAGGCAAATTACAGATTTTATTTTTACAAATAAAGATTACTATTTTTATAACTGACTTCTGAGTCTGAATGTCAGTAATATGAAATTATTTCAGTATTTCTCTTTGTATCTGAGTGTACATTTAGAATTAACCTAAAGCTACAAAAGGTAGTATCTGGAGCAGCGCCAGAGACTGCCTGTGTTACCTTCTTTCAAACGCCTTTCCCAACTTATGCTTGACAAAGAATTATGTTGTTGAATCAGCATGGTGAAAGAATTGCATGAAAGTCAGAAGAAAAATGGATGATTTCTTTAAAGAAGTAATGGACATTCATAAACATCAGAAATAGACAGAGAATATGTGGGAATCAATTCAGTAGAAGTTTCATTTTCATCTGCTTGTAGGTGTTTTTGGACTGTAGGAGGAATATGTAATAACGGTTTTATAATCACAAGAAATTTGGCTGTAGGATGATGTACTGATAGAGCAATTTGTTTCTGATTTTACTCAGATTATTCACTAGTGTAAGCAATATGTTTGCATGAACAGTGAAAATAGAAAGCTTATTTTTCCCATTTTTAGTCAAGGATAACTAAATGTATACAATGTGCAATGTCAAAATTATCTTCACAGTGTGCATCGTGCTTAAAATAGCTACTATTCCTGTCTCACTTGCACAATTTCATTAGCACATTTATGTGCAGGGCTTAATTGACAGAAGACTAGCAGTTCTTATAGGAGCCATTTTGATAGGACATTTAATTAAAAAAATTTTTTGAAGAGAGATAGTATTGGAAAGATTAATGTATACAAAAAAATTTCATGTGGTGCAATGATTGTTTTATCATTCTTTAGCCATTTTAGCTTAAAGGTATACTTGCTAAAATACAAAAAAAAAAAAAAAAACTACAAAAAAAAACCAAAACAAAAAAAAACCACCCCAAAAAAACCACAAAACCTAAACTGAGTATTATAGAACTCAGAAAGAAGAAATTATTATAGTTTGGCCTTCTCCTACAATGAGAAATCAAAACAGATGATCTTGAGGAATTTTATTAAATCAAAAAACAGAATGTGATTTTTTAAGGTAATAAATGATAAGACACAATGCAAGTAGATTTCTGCCAGCTGTAACTGAGGAGGATGCACTCTAATTTTGTAGGGGCTGTGCTCAATGTTGGAACAAAAAGCCCTGTCAAAATGCTCAGCAAGTTTGTGGGACCAGCTCTGGAAAATTTTGAATGAACTGTCATTAGCCAGTTATTCCTGACTTCCAATTTTTTGCCCACCATTGTAAAAGACAAAAATGTGTTGCAAGACATTTTCCAAGGGTCAAAGATCAAGGGAAGCTGAAGCTGGCTCATTTCTAAGGAGGCAGAAAGGATATAACATAGGGACAAGATGAACACAGATGAAATTACCAGTGGTTTGACAAAATGTCAGACACACAGAGAGATGCTGCTTTGATATTCAGAAAGATATGCTATTTAGGGCTGTGATATTTGACAAACTAAACAAAAACCTGTCTTACATTTCCCCAAGGGCTAAAAATTCCAGTGGTTAACAAATTCCATTCAAAGTTCTTTATCTTGTGTGTCAGCCTGGACATTTGTAAGGAAACTCAGAAAGGGCAGAGCACAATGTGGATTCTTGGGGGTTTTGTAGAAGTGAGGAATGACTTGGTTAGCAGAGAGCCTGTTTCCAGAGTGTTGGTCTGCAGGAAAGCGTAAGTAGATACAGTGTATGTCAGTGTTTTCTAGAGATACATGTTTTGGAACCGACAAGGGATACGAAATCATATTAAACACTCTCTGCATGCCCTAAATCAATTACCTCTTTGCATATATTGTCATCTCTTTGAGATCTGGCCCAGAAAGGGTTAGTCAGGAACATTATCCTTTCAGTGGGAATTTTATGCTCTTTCCAACATGAGTGAGTCACCATTGCCTGGCAATGACATTTTGATAAGAATGTCACACAGTGCATGTACAATGAGAGGCATTGCAAATGAAATTATGTCAAGCAGAGATCTCACCAGAACCACAGAGTACTAGAAGGTAGGTGAGCCTACAAGGGTCCTCTGTAGCTGAAAGAGAGCTACAGACAAACATAGAACTTGTCTTACTCAGCTGACTTAATATCTGGGTCACCCTCTGAAGATGCCTCTTCTGACTCCATGAAGATCCCACGGAGACTCCTAAATTAGGTGCCTGAACTGCTTAAATGCCTGTGTGATCAATTGAACCATCTCTATGATTTCAGGTTAACTTTGCATGTGTTTCTAGTACAGAGATTTTGTTTAACTTCATACATACGATAATTACTCTCTAAGTAAAACTTTAGAAACATTTTTTGAGGATTCACCTTCTCTTTACATCCTCTGCTCAGTTCAGAAAATTTGGAGATAGCTTTCTTTAGGCTTTTTTTTTTTTTAACTTAAGGAAATGGTATTAGCTTTTGATAACATCAAAATATCTCTGTCATCCTCTATCAATCACAGTAAGTTTCTTAATGAAGAGATTGGTTTTGTTATGGCAGCTGGGCACAGGCTGAGAATAATTCAGAGGCATGTCACAGATTTCTGACTAACTGCATGATTTGACACTGTTTTTAGATGACTTTTTATTTTCTCCTGGTCTTCCCATCTTCTTTTGGTGTTTGGAACTTATTTTCTATTTTTGTAACTCACTGGACATTAATCTCATTGCACTTATGCTAAAGTCAATCCAGGAACACCATGGCTCTGCAGAAAAATATAAATGACACAATCCACCCACAAGCATTTCTTTATGCAAAGTATCTCTTTCCTTACCTCATGACTTGGTGGCTAGAAAAAACAGTAATATTTATTTATGACAAATTGAGTAAGACTCAACTAAAAAAGGTAGAAAGGTCAATACAAAGTACATTATGATATCTTGTTTTAATAAGTCCCATCATTAAATTGTTGAAATTATGATCAAAGTTTACTCATTTTCTTGCTTCAATTGGCAATTGTATCTATATTTTTTTTTTCTACAGTTAAAATGCTCAAATGTAGTAATTATTTTTTGGGTATTGGCTTTTTATATCTTGTAGGTTCCTCAACATGATGAAAAGATTCAGCCTCTAAAACTTATGACACATTTTTTTCCAAAAAGTGTGGTATGATTATATAGTCATAGTATTTAATGTTCTTTTGTTCCTACTTCAGCTAGAGTAATTATTTTTAATATGAAGTGATATGGTGACAATATTACTTAATGTAGTAATTCAGCTTTCTTCAGGCCTGAAAGAATACGATCCTTTGTTTGTTATAAACAATTACATTTCAAATTCATAATATTCAGTTTCAAGTAAGAGTAATTTACAGAATGGTATAATGTAGAAGCATGAGTAATCACGCCTATCTTTCATGTGAACACTTGAAGTGACACTGATTGCAGTGGCATTCTGTATCCCATCTTCCCTAAATAAAATGAAACGAGCTACATTTCACTGTGATTCATAGGGGTTTGGAGACTTGGATGGCTATCTCAAACTCACACACCTTGCCAAGGTTGTCATCATGGTGCTTAATAGGGGAATTCAATACTAAATCTCTCTTCATGCTTGTCTCTTTCTATTGATAGTAAATAAAACATTGAACAGCTACATTCCTAAGTGGGAATCTCAGCTGTCCACCTGAATTTGGATTGACTTAAACATGCAGATAATGTATCTTTTTCCTTTAAGGCATTTTGCAGCTGTACAAAATAAAACTTCTAAGTTAAATGCTGCACTGAGGATATAGAGTATTTCTAGTAAAAAGCCAAAGGCTTATGAGAGGAAATATTAACAGTATGAGAAGTATGCAAAATAGCTTCAAAAAAAACTTATACTAAAATGAAGGCTACTTGTCTTCCACTTCTGAGTTTGTCGATCAAAAAATGAAAGGACACTTTTAAGTGCAATCTGTCTTCCATAGCTTAATTCAGGACTGATCTCTATTTAAAACCATTAGTAGATTGGACTCTATTATAAAATAGTAGAATAGTAAAGGCCTTCTAGGACATTTTTTTTCTTGAAGCTGAAAGAAAGTTGGTCTTCATAAAGCCTAGATGGCAGTCTAGATTCATAAGATGTTTTGACAAGGATTTTCAGCAGGATTGACAAAGAAATTTCCCTAATTTTTTGTTTGATTAAGATTTTCCATATCACATTTACTGCCATTGCTCCCAACTTTTTTGACTTTCTTTCCTTGTCCTTTTCCAGAAGATTGTTTTCTAGATGCCTTGAAAGAAGAGAGGCATAATGTGGGCAGCACTGTACATAACACAATCTCACCAACTGCCTTCTTTAATATATTCATTTTGTGGTATCCTTTATGCGACAGAGCAACCCCCAATACTGGGGATAGGCGGGGATTTAATGCTCAAGTTTCTCCTTGGCCCTTTAACTACACAGGGTGAATGCACTCCATGAGTTTAACCCCTTACAAATTGTGAGTTCCTCCGTAGGTACATCACTGCTTTCAGTGAAGTCAATAGGGCACTTACATGCAGCAAGGTTTACAGCCATCATTCTAATATCTTGTAAGTCAGCATTACCAGGGTAGCGAGGAAAGGGGAAAAGAAAAAAAAAATCCCCGAAAGAAGAATTATTAGAAATCTGCCCTCTGTAATGCTATTCAAAGGGCTCAGTTATTTGAGAAAAGTTGTCCGGATAAAAATAGATTCCTCATTGATAGTCAGATCACTGAGACTCCATAAAAGGAGATGCTATTGAAAAAGTTCCTGCAAACTGGCTTTGTTTGGCATCTGACTGAATTGTGGGAGCCCTGAAGCTACCAGCAGCTTCCTGCCTGCCACTCCTGGAAATCCTTTAGATAGTACAAGCAATAAACACTACCCCAGTGGGAAACTGCAGAGTAATGTTTTACACTGATTACATGCTAACAGCAGGGAGAAGCTTGATGTAGACTTCCAGAAGTCAAATATATGAGATGGATACCCTTTTCTTATAATAAATAACTTATCAAATCTAGGACACTACTCTATTCTCTCAGATAAAGAGGGCTTAAAATTACATTCACACTCCCCTTAAGCCAGTGACAGTGATGTGGCTCTGAAACACATGAAATTATTCCTGATTCTCCAGTAAGTCAAACTATATCCATTAAGGTTGACTGAAAGAAAAAAAGAGCAATGGGATTTGTATTTAAAATTTCATATGTTTGCAAAATAGAACAACTGACTGAGTTTTTTTCCTTCTTGTTGAATGAAGTAATTGTCATACATGTATTTTAGAATATATATTTTTAAAATTATTTTTAAAAACCTCAAACCCAGTGGAACAAAATAAACACAGGTGCATTTAGTAACAGCAATGGCATTTCAGCTGCATTTCTGTGTGGAAATCTTCTAGCTGACCTTTCTGTGAGTTTGGCAGGTTTTGGGGTTTTTTTTCCAAGTTTCTGGTGTGCTTTTCATTGGTGCTCTTTTATAGCTTTCTCTCTGCTTCAAACACTGATTGCCTTTCCACTGCTTTTCCATTTAATAGTTCTAGCTCCAATTCTTCTGCCAGGTCTGTTAGAAGGAAAGGGGCTGGATTTAATTTTCCTGATGAAGTAATCATCTTGAGCCTTGGCAAAATCTTCCAAATCTAAGCTATGGGGGAGGCTACATTATTCCCACTGATACAGGAGCTACATTTGATGGATGTTTCAGGACAGGCTGCCCTTAGGAGCTATTCTTATACACAAGCATCAAGTACAAGAGACTGAGAAAATATTTGAAAAGAAAGAATAAGCTGTTGAAAACCACTACAACAATGCTTCATAAGATCTGATGAGTACTCTCTTCAGTCCTCATTTAGTGCTGCATTGCTAACAAAATTATGTGTGAAGTCAGCTGCTCCCCTCCTCCACTTCATATCACTGTGGGCTGCTGAAACACAGCAATTCAGCAGCTCCATCATCTGGTTGTATAAAGCTTTGGTGAAGCTACTTAAAGTGGGTCCACTTCTGATGCCAAGAGCAGAGGGTATCAGCTGAACCAGCGCAGGCATTTTCAAGAACCTCTGAGGATGGCTGCTCCACAATGTTCATGGATTCCAGGTTTTAGAGGGTGTTGCCTTTATAAAGGGCAACGAGGGACCTGGTTCAGGTGAGGCATCACGGCGGCCTGGCCTCTCCAGGCCGCTCGGGCTATCGATAAAGACGCTGGCACCAATGTGGTGGACGATCGAAAGCGTTTATTATCTCATCTCGTGGGTTTAAATAGTCTTGGGGGTCTTTGCTACGTCAGAGAGGGGGTTGGGGGGTCTCAGGGGTTAGTCGGGAGTGGAAAGTTACCAAGGCAGGTTGGTCACATGCTCCTAGGGTTAATGGATAGCGTGGGGCAGGGAGAGGGGGAAGGGTCTCTCTCTTTCCGTCACATCCCGTGGTCTTCCGCTCCGCCTGTCCCTATCTACCACAGAGGGACTTGGGCAAACTTAAAGAGAGGGTCTGTGGAAACCTAATGGTGTTCAACAAGCCCAAGTGCAAGGTGCTGCACTTGAGTTGGGGCTTCCCCAGGAAGGAGTACAGATTAGGAGAAGTCATTAAGACTAGCCTTGCTGAGAAGGAATCCCCATGGATGAAAAGCAGGAGAGAGGGGGGCTCAATGGGGCTGGGCAGGAGGGAGCTGGAGGCAGAGGGAGTGGGGGCAGGAGTGCCAAAGACATGGGAGCAGGTAGGAATGGGGGGGTGAGGGAGCTGGGTGGCACTGTGTCCTCCTCTGGCCCAGGAGCTGGAATTTCTGCCCTGGCCCTTGTCCAGCTGAGCCTCCACCACAAACTCTGGCACTCACCCCTGCCCAGTCTGCACTATCACAGCCCTGCTGCTCTGCCATGCTTTGGTGATCGGACCATTGTGACCTGCCTCTCTGCTGTCACTGAGGATGGAATCCAAGCAAAGACCTCCTCACCTCTCTTCTTCCGTCTACATTTACTTCTTCCACTTTTGTCTACTCCATTCTTCCATTTCCTTTCTTCCCCCTTTTTCAAGGCCTGGTTGCCAGAGTCTCTCAGGAGGCAGTCCTGAAAGGTAAAGGAGTCCAGGAAGGCTGGGTGTTCTTCAGGAAGGAAATCAGTTTCTGGATAAAAAACGCCTGCAGGGCCAGGCTCGGAGAGTGGTGGCGAATGGAGCTAGATCCAGCTGGCACCATGTCACCAGTGGTGTTCTTCCCAGGGTTCAGGGTTGGGGCCAGTCTTGTTTACTCCCCCTCCAGCAAGATCAGAGAGAGCACTGGAAGGGTAAAAGTGAGAAAAATCTTGGGCAGGGATAATGACAGTTTAATAGGGAAAGCAATAGCTTGTGCAAAAACAAGCAAAGCAAAATAAGGAATTAATTCACTCCTTTCCATAGACAGGCAGGTATTCAGCCATCTCCAGGAGAGCAGGTTCCTATCACATGTAATGGTTACTTGAGAAAACAAACACCATCACTCCAAATTTTCTCCCCCTTCTTCCTTCTTCCCCCCACTTTATATTCTGAGCATGATGTCATATGGTCTTGAATATCCCTTGGATGTGATTGTGTCACCTGTTCTGGCTGTGTCTCCTCCCATGCACCCCCAATTCCCTCACCAGTGTGGCAGTACAAAAAGCAGAAAAGGCCCTGGCTCTGTGTAAGCCCTGCTCAGCAATAACAAAAGAATCTCTGTAACATCAACCCTGTTATTTTGATCAGCACAAATCCTAAACACAGACCCATATCAGCCACTGTGAAGACAATTGATGCCATCCCAGCCAAAACCAGCACAAGCTGTAACTAAAATATCTTTAGGATACCACAGAGAGGTTTTTTAGGTTAGAAATAGCAGTCCTTGTGAATCCTGCAGTTCATGACTCTCTGGCATGTTTTGTTCAGAGTTTTTCTGTGATATTCCACACTGCAGAAGGTAAAAAATAGACTGATGAGAAATTGACTGAATGGCACAACAGTGAATCATTACCACTAAATCAAGGTTTTCCCTATCTCAAAGAAATATTTAAATAGGAAACAATCCGTGAAAATTGTTACTAACCTTCTTCTCTGTCAACAGAGTGTTGAAGTAGACCTTGCATTGGGACCATTACTTGCTATGAAGGTAAAGAAACTGGGGCAAGAGTCTCATGTGGGGTGACGGGAAGTGAAACTGCTGCTTAGAAAGTAAATGACCTCATTATGGAGTTTAAAACAAATGGGAAAAAAGGCTCAGTTCTAATAGTAATGATAAAGGAGGAAAATGAAATATCAATAAATCTTCAAATAAACAAAGAACAAGAATTATTATTTTAGAATAAAAATGGCTTTGCTACTTACTTTTCTGTACAACAAATGCCAAGAATTCTCATTATTCTGTTTCTTTTGGAGGCAGGGGCAGCAGAATCAACATGTTCTTTTCAGTACAATCCCCAGGGGATAATTGAAATATAATTGCATTTTTTATGAGGTGTATAGATTTAAACTTTATTTTGTTTTTAGATACTTTTACTTTCTAAGAAAAGGAAGAAGTAGTAAAGTAGCTAATAAAGTCACTCAGGTTTATCCTTTTCAATTACTTTTACAGACTTCAATGGGAAAAGTGTTTTTACTCTTTTTCCCTGATCTATAGTAATAATGAAAAAAAAATCACACTTCTTTTTTTTCTAATTCTCATCTTTTGGGAACAAACGAGACTGTGTCAGTTCTGATTATGAGTAATTATGGAGCTGGCACAGACATTCAAGGATAATTCAACAATGGCCTGAGCAAAATATAAGCTGAGAAGTTCCTTTCCATTTGTGTTAGCTGCATTTTGTCATCATTGGAGAGGATGCAAAAATGGTAGAGGAGAAGTCATTCTTACTTTCCAAACTAGCTCCTGCATAAGGATGTTGACTGTCTAAAATATTGGGTGCCTGTGTAGTCAAGGAAGAACTTGTCCAAATCAGTCAACAGACATTGGCACAGACAGGATGGCTAATTTGTTCCCTGGAAGTGCCAACTGCCCTTGGGCCCCTGGGCAGGGTGGGCCAAGGCACTCTGTCCAGCCGAGGTGACAGAGATTATGTAAGGTGAAATCCACCCTTAGTTGCTCAGTACAACTAGGTTTTTCAAACTGCAGAAGGAGTCTCCTTATTTTATTTATTGTTTCATATTGGATAAGTTAAATTAATGTCAAGGATTTGTTTTTGAATTCAAATATTTCTTCATTTGCTGACACCTGTTATCATCTCTAGTCAGTTATTATTAAAAATATAGCAAACAAGACCTTCAACTTTCCTTATTTGACAAAGGACAGAACATTTCTAATGAATCAATCTTCATCACCCACTTTATTTAGCATCACACTGGCACAGGACATTATCTGTGTCAAAGACTGAAGCTCCTCATCACCTCTGTAAAAGGAAGAATAAGGTATTTTTCCTTTTCATCTTTGATAGTTTAAATTAAACTGTGTCTCTGGCTTTCTCACAGACAAGGTTCTTTTAAGACAGCAGATAAAGGCCAGTGTTTGAAGAACATTAATTATAGGTTCAGATGATAAAAACTGGCTGGAGTAGGCTAATTTTTACCAAAGACTTTATCCTGTTCTTGGGAAAAGAAAATGAAGAAACAAGATAAAAACCAAAAGCCTCAGCACCCCAGACTCAAAGAATTACATGCAATGTATACAGAAAACTATCCTCTCACTTTTGCTCAAAGCTAATTTTATTGGCAAATTTGAAATGACAAAAATTACTCAACTCTTGCTTAGATGAACATTCATTTTTTTTCCCTAAGGATAATAACCATCAAGTCCAACTTCCTGACTACTTCAGGGCTGACCAAAAATCAAAGCATGTTACTAAGGACATTGTCCATATGCCTCTTTAACACTGATAGGCTTAGGACTTTTAGAGTAAGAGTTTGTTTCCTGTGCATACTATAATAGACTAGGATAAAAGTAAACACAACTGCAAGAAAAGAAAACTTTTCTTGGGCTTTTATCTTTCATTTCCAATTTTTGGTCAAACAGCTCATTCTGGATAATTTCTTTCCTAAAGCAATGCTGTATAACCTTATCCATGGATTCTTGCCTACAGATGTTGCCTCTATATAATAGAGTGTCAGATATGATAAACTTCAAGGTTCTTCTTTCACTTGAGAAGAACACTGTAAGCCACTCAATTTCCCCTGTGTTTCTCTGCTGAGCACCATTTTAGTGTAATCCTGTCTAAAACATGCATGAAATATAGTAGAGATAAACAGAGATTTGGGACTGAACAACATAAATTGTTAAAAGCACTTAAAATCTCTGCAGGAATCCAATCTAAAAAGTATAATTTAGGTAAAGAAGCAATCTATAACATTTCTTAGAAAAAATTAATTGTACAGGAATTGTTGCAATTATTTTCTCCTGATATATAAAGAACTGGTGAATTCCAGCAAGGTTAGAAAGCGAGACATTTAAATTTTTTTTTTCTTTTTCCCAGATCAAAACAAGAAATTAATTTTCTATGCCTCCCTCTTGATGTATACGGGTTAGTGCATTTTAGAAAAGGACAAAATATTCACAGTAATTTAAAAAAAGAATTTTTAGAGTCAAAAGCCTGGATTGTGTGCCCTTAGTGCACAGAGTCAACACTAATTAAAAAATTAGCTGTGGGAAAGCTGCTGTATAACTAGCAGTTTAGGGGATTCAGGAGTAGAGTAGAAATTGTAATACTTTGCTGCCATTCTGGCCCAGAATAGAAATTTTAATGCATAAGGTGAAATGTTGTAGCCCAAAGGGAGATCAAGGCATCAGAGGTGTACCTGAATTGATGGCGCTTCATTCAGACAGGCAAGCCTCACTTTTGCAGGGATTTTTCAAAGCCTAGATCTTCCACATCCTGATCCTTTTGTAGAGGCCTAGAGTCTCTTTTGAAAGGCTTGTCAGACTCAGCCGGTTTCCTCCCGATTCACACTGGTACGAGCAAAATGCAAACAGGCCAGGGACTATCATCAGATGTTTTTTTACACAAATGACCCTGGCAGATTTCAGGGGTAACTCAGGTTCTCACAGCTCCTCATTCTTTTTGTCTGTAGGAGCCTACCTGACAGCTGAGTTACCAAAGCAGAGTACCAGAGCACCTGAGCCTTGGGACCCAGTGAAATTTGCAGACTTATTTCACAAGGTCTAATAGTCTCACTCCAAAGGTAACAAACTAAAAAATGAGGAAAAACCCAAACCCCTATCCCCCAAAACAAAATCATAACCTATACTGGTATAGCTTATTCCTAGAAAACACTGCAATTTACTGCATAAATGCAATTTATTAAAATCCACATAGCATAATTTGTGGGTATTCACAAATTTATGGCATAAAAATGCTGACTTAGAACAGCTGCATATTATACAGTGGATAGGTGTGCTGTTTTGATGACACTTCTTTTTTATCTAGTTTAAGGGAGATTTCAGGGACTTAAGGAGCAACCACACAATAAGTTGTAGTGGTCATGCAAAGACTATAAGGATCCAGATATGTTTGAGTTATAACTCATGACCAATTAAGGTGGTAAAGAATTTCCCTTAAAAGAAATGGTTTCATTCTTGAGGAAAAGAGAATTTGGAGAAACTTGAATGTCTATGGTAGTAACAGGTTTTGATGGTATTCTTGTTGTTGTCCTATGAGTTTCTTTTGTTTCTAGACAAAGTATTTAGAGATTGAGGTGTGGATGTTGAATTTATACTGATTAGAGTTTTGGGAATTTATCAGATTTTTTTTCCTTTTTTTTTTCCCCTTGACATTTAGAAGAAGCTAAGCCAGTGTAAGTCTTGGTTTTGATGTGGATTTCCCAGCTTCTTAGGCACTTCCCTATTCTCCTTGAGACATCTCTGTGTTTTCCAGAGAAAGGGAAAGCTTTGCTTTTTGCTTCCTTCATTCATAGATAGTGGCGTTTGTGAAAGGAGACTGGTTAATGAGAACTGCAATGTGAAAATGTTCTCTGCAATGTCATACTTGGGCATATGTTTCTACTCACTGAGAAAATAAAAAAGTAAAAAAAGAGACTATAATTAAGAAAACAAGTGCTAGCAAAACGGAGGTGTTTCCAGATGTTTCCAAAATTAAAATATCGTTATTTGTTCAACATGGGCAATGATCACACTGAAAAAGACTAAGCTGTTCCTTGCTCAGATTAGTCTAAAATTACTATGAAGCCATCTAAAGCTTTCATCCTCACCCAAGGATATTATATGCATTATATTATTTGACTGAATTATGGACTCTAAATCTGTGGGGTTTATTCACAAAAAGTACTTTAATGAGTATAAAAAGAGAAGGAACTTGTGACATTATTATGAAGCTATTTTAGAAAATATGAATTAGTGAATTTTGCCCATGCCAAGATTTTATTTTACTGACTCACTTCTGTATTGCCACAGAATACAGTGACCATTCAAAGAGCAGGAAAAATAAAAATGGTTTGGTTGAATTAAGCAGAAGTCTTTGAAAATATGCAATTCATAGTTCAGAATAGTGAAATAAATAATGTTACAAAAAATTTACACGTATACTTTCACATGCATAATTTATATAAAGATGACATTTCTTGCTAAAAAACTATGTTCAGTATCTTTTGCCCAGGCATTCATGCAAGTAGAAAGTGTTGAAATTGGACCCATGTTGAAATTGGACCATCCTTTGTTTTTACATTTTTAACTTTTGCTGGTATTAAATTTTTTGCCATTCTGAACATATTCTTTTCTAACTGCAACATTTATGCATATCTTTTTTATAGTTCATACCAAATCTTGGCTACAGATGATGTAATTTGATATAGTCTAAGCAACATTACAAACACTTGTGTTTCCATAGTTCTTTCAGTAATTCTGTATATTAAAAATATACAGGCAAAAAAAATAATTACTGTGTAAAAGTTGTTTTGAAAGTTATAGTGGTCATTGGACAGATATCCTCTGCACATTTATTTAGTTTAACAATGTTCTGTGAGTCTGTAATCTGCACAAATCTTTAGAATAAATCGTGCTTTTTCTGTGCTTTAAGAACCTCCTAGTAAAGGTGACCAAATGCTATTGAATTTTGAATTTTGTTTCAAAAAATTCTGGCTAGTTTTTCTCCCATCTGGAAATGTGAACAGCACATCAGTATGAATTTAGCAAACATATATTACTCATATGAACACATTCTTCATATTATAGGATTTTACAATTGAGAAATACAGTTTTCAAAATGTTTGCCAAACTTCATTTCCATTACAACTTAGGCACAGATGTGACATTATTGACACAAGTTTGAATGCTGTCTGTGGTGGGCTGACCCCAGCTGTCAACTCAGACCCCATTCAGTCACTCTCTTACTCCTTGCAAGCAGACTGAGGGAGGATAAAAGTGAGAAAATACTCTTGGGTTGAGATAAACACTCTAGTAAGCAAAGGGGAGGGGTGGGGGGAAAAAGAAAAGAAAAGAAATGCTAAAAACCATCCATAACCAACATCAAAGCAATGCCCTGACAGTCCCCAGGCAATGGTTATTCCCTCTCCATTTTATTGCTGAGCATGTTATGGAGTACAGGAAGTATCCCTTTGGTCAGCTGGGGTCAGCTCTCCTGACTGACCAAATCTCCCTGACTCTGTCAATCCTTGCCCACCTCAGCCTCCTCTCTGGGGTAGCACAGTGAGAAACTGGGATGGGCTTGACACTAAATAGCTAAAATACAGATGTGATGTCAGCACTTTCTTGGTCACCAGTCAATAACCATAAAGCTGTGAAGAAAATTAACTCCATCCCAACTAGACTTAGTGCAGTGTGGATGTAGAGAAGATATGTCAGCCATTTGCATGATTGCAAACCCAATTTTTAAACAAAATTAATGATTATTTATTTTATTAATAGTTTCTAATTCTGTGTTTGCAACAGCCTGAGCATGTACCTGGCTTAGTTAATATGCTATCTTTTAGAATGTTTGCTGCTCCCTCATTGATTTTAACAGGAGTCAGAATAGACCTGACCGTCATCAGTGTCCTTTACAAAAAACAGAGGCCAAGAGAGCTGTCATTCAAAAAATGGATGGAAGGAGAAGTCAAGGACCATCTCTCGAATAATTTGATCTCCTCCTTTACTTGAAAGAAGGAAGCAGTGACACCAAGTAGTACACCTGTCAAATAGTCTAAAGAGCAGAAGATGGGTCAAATTCCTCTTTTCCCATTAAAAGATAATTATTTTGAAGCCTCAAATGCAAAGCCCAGGAGTGAAAACAACAGGGTAGCATAGGGTGTAGGATGCTCACCTGAAGAAGAAAGTTTAGTTCTGCATAACTCAGTGTTAGCAGTCTGCTGATTGAAAAATAGAATTAGTATTATTTATTGACCTAATAGTTTTGTCATCTTTTTCCATTTTTTTAAATTTCAACTTATCTTTTTTACTGTCTTTCTGACCCTTCAGTTTTCTTCTAGTCTTTATAGGAATCTAAAATCACTCATTGTGACTCTGTTCTTTGGATCCGAGATCTTATATGAAATGCATAGCATGAAATTGAATTAGAAGATTAACTGATTTTAATAGAAGATTTGCAATTACGGAGTCTGACCTTTGTAACAGAGCCCATAACATTTTGAATTAATTCCTACTGGAACTGGAGCACATCTTTTAGATAAACATGAAGGCAGTCTCAATTTTAAAAACAGTCAGTGCTGAAGATTTTACCATAGCTTTTCCTCTCAGGTAAAAATTTGCATTTTACTTCTAATAACTCTGTCAGTTTTGAGTTTAATAATGACATTGTGATACTCTATACCTGTCAATCTCTGCATTTTTCTTTATTACGGTCAGTAGAAGAATGTATTTCTAAGAAGTCTATTTTGTAATGCAAATAGACAATATGCTCTACAGGAAGACACTGAATTCCAGCTTTTGCTCTGATTCTCTCCTTGTGCCTCTCAAAATGTCCCTAGCACACAACTTATCACACCAATTACTTCACGACTGGAACTTTGCATGCTTAGGGCTGAGCTCCATTGAACACACACTCCTCGCCAAGCCCATTGTGGAGAATCGCTGTAAGCAGACAGGAGGAACTATTTCCTGCTGGCAGACTGATACCACCCTTCCCAAGGATGCAGGCTAAGCCATGGAGCTTTGACATAGGAGTGCCATAGACTGGGCACAAGTAAACTGGTTACTGGGTATATCTCTGCCATGTTTGAGCTTAAAAACTAACACCTGGAAAACTGAAATGTGAATTCAATCTTTCACTCCAGAAGAGCAATGTCTGTTTCCAAAACAGATTCATATGTTATTTTGGTAGCATATGGTCTTGTTTTATGATGTATGTTGGCATTTCTTGGGATGGGAAATGCAATACAAACATGACTGATCATGAAAATTGTTTATCAAAGAGAGAAACTAGAAGAAGAAAGAAATGGTATATTTAGCTCATTGGATGAACTTGCTAGGTACTTACTTAAGAGTGCAGTCCTTCGCTTGGTTTAGGTGGCCAGTGTCAAACTCTCATGTTTTCAGTATTTGATAGTCTTCCCTAAAAACTACCTTGCATGTTTTCTTCTTTACCTTTTTAGTTAATTTTGGAAAGAAAAATAATATTAATTACTTTTTTCAGCTGTCCCTTTTTTCTTTTAAATATCGTGGAAGCAGAGGTGTCAAGGAATGGTTACGTCAAACTTTAGTAAGGATCTTTGTGAGGGCTTTTGTTACCACTGGGAATCCTGTATTAAAAGAAAACAAAAAGTTCAGTATGTTAAGAATTCACCTTTCTAATACTATCCCAGACTTTTGGTTGGTTGGGAAATTGCTGGACTATGTCTGTCCCTGGTAGATAGACATCTATTTCATATGGAACAGTTAAAATTGTGCTCCCTGGGACACATCAATCACCAGTCATTCAGATCATATCATGCATCTTTCAGCAAGTCATATAATGGAAAATTCCATGGAACTGATGAAAGCTAAGCCAAAAATCTGCTTCAAGTAAGAGCTTCAGTTTCCAGGAGTTTATATTTCTAGACTATTTGAAAAAAAATATTCCTTAACATTTAATCAAAGTTATTAGTTTCTTTTAAATTTGAAATTCAGTTTTATCAAAAATATTTTTTAGGTATATGCTGTTCAATATTGAATGTGTCAGGCAAATGCTGGTTGTGATCAATCAGTTCCAGATATTCTTGGAACTGACAATGGAATATTTTTTTTGACACAGAACTCCGTGAATTGCTTATTCCTTCAATCTGTAACAGCAACACTGAAATGAAGAAAAATTGCTTAGCTCTTTCCTTCTGTTTCTGTAGATAAAGAAATCAGATTAACATGTTAGGGTCGATGCCAGAAATGTATAGTTCATAAAATCATCAGATTTTTTCCTCTTACATGGTCTTTGATTTTTAGTTGCGTGAAATTATCTTTGTGTGTCTTTGGAAATATTTTTTTTAATGTTTCCAAAGCCTCTGGAAACTCAGGACATTTGTGATCAAAATCTTACTAGTCGAAGGCTTTTTAGAAATTCTCTGCAGGTTGTATTCAGACTGTTTAAGTTCCTCCTGAGGTACTATCTGCCATTCACTGTCTTGATCCTGTTCCCCTCTAAGAGCCATTATATCAGCCCTTCAAAAGACTCTAAAGTTGCTGTCTGCCTTACTGACTTACCACCAGGAATTTAAGTGAAATTTAAGTGTTGTGAATACTCACAGTGAAAAAAATAAATTTAGTATTCTAGTGTGGCCTTTGAATTTAAATTACATGTGGTGTATACTTTTCTCTTATGTACCCTAAACCCCTGTATTTTCTATATATTGAGGACATTTGGCTACAAATTTGAAAAAATATATTAGATGCACATTAGCTACAAATTAGATCACATTTTAGATTTTTAAAATGAGAAGGTTTAAGTGTACTTCAGTGAAAAGAATTTTTGCAAAACTGCAATTTTGGAGTGTTTTAATAGTCACACCTGTGACTATTTCATTATGTGGAACAAAATATTAGTAATTATAACAAATTGTAGAAAGTTTGCATTTTAAAGAAATGCAGTGCTCCTTATACAGCCAAAGAAGCATGTGTGTTACATCATAGAAGTATATTGGAGGCTGAATATAGTTTTGGCAAGGGTGATTAAACCGATTTTTGCTGATTCTTTAGCTTTTCCTTTTTTCAGAGGCTTTTTGAGTGATGTGTTCCTTATGGTTTAATAGCTGCTCTCCATCTCCATCTGAGCAGGTTGTGAACAATGCTGTGTGCTGCTTGCATTTGGTCTGCTGCCTACATTGTGCCATTCAGCGCTGTGCTGCCTTTCTGCACAGCACTGCTAGTGATATGCAGGGGCACCAGCCCCAGTTACAGAAACAGAAGATGAAAACTAGCCCAGGGTTAATCACTCTCCCCTAATTCAAATTCCAGAGTTACTCTTTCCAGAAATACTAGTTCAAGATATTTCTGCATCGTGCAGTATTTTATAGAATGGATACGTCTTCAATAAAACTCTATTGGAAAGGTTAGCACATGCAATAGAGGACAGCCCTCAGTTTTCATAGCACCAACATAGCTCAGATGCTTGCCTTTATTTTGCTTATGAGCTGTACTAGAGAATGTCATATTCAGTATTTGCTGCTTTAGGCCACATCTATTTGTGCCTGAAGGCAAAAGGCTTCTTTCCTCTCACTGAAGATGATGGTGATAAATAATGACCATAAATACTTTTTAAGTGTTAGAGAATACACTCATTTGCTTGGAATGCAAGGACTTATTTTTTGCAAATGTCTTGCACAGAGCTACAAGACAGATGGCTTCTGTCCCTTGGAATTAAAAGGGTTGGGAGAGGGAATTCATGTATCATTCTGAAATATCAGACAGGAATATATTTTGTGTCCCTTACCCACAGAATGCATGGAAAAAGGCAAGCATGGGTCAAGGTGAGAATTCATTATTTTGAGAGAAGCCATTATATTCATATATGTATTCAAGCCATGAGGAAGACATCATCTCTGGATACTTATCTCCTCCTCTTTGTGCTGCTATCCAAAAAGGCGTAAGGTCCATGGGGCCTGTGCTTCTGTAGAACAGTAGAACAGATTAAAGTAATTTGCTGCCTACTAAGACAAACAAGGGATACTTGAATTATTTTGATCAAGTAAAATCTCATTCTCCAAGAGAATGAGGGTAGACCAGAGAACTCCCATTCACTCCAGAGTGGAATGAAAAAAAGCAAAGTAGCTTTGCTAGATTCAGAGGTCTTGACTGACATTGCGTGTTAGGGAAGACAGGATGTGTTGTGAGGAAGGAGATAGCAGGAAGCAGGATGATTGCTGGCATTTAAAGAAAGCTACTTGACTTTTATCAGATAGGGGGAAAAGATTATTTGGCACTTATGTTAATTACTGAAGAGACGTAGGACACTTTAATTTTGATACTAAGAATGACGGGATACCTCATCAAAGGTGCAGAATAAATTTTAGTTAATCTAAAAAATGTAAGTATGAATAAGAGCATTTTTTTTTGGTTTTGCACCTTAAATTGGAGCAGAACTTGTTTGAAGCAATTTTGTGTAGCTTGCTGCCTCTGGCTGTTAAAGATCAGAGTTGCTTCCCAAACTGGCCTAACTGGCAAACCTTGGGACAAAGGTCAGCAGCTACAAGTAGGACAATATATCTGGGTTTTTACTGCAATTTCCCAGTGAATATCCATGAATAATACTGGAAGAAAAATATTTTCTCATCACAGTAAGTTTCCATTCTCAGTGGGAATTCAATATTCAAAATGCAGATGTTCATGAATCAGCAGTCTAAAAATGTTCATTAAATATAACTCAACACTCCTTTTTAAAAAAATATTTTCTCTCTCTTTTGCATTACTTTGTAAAATAATTAATTTGTGGTTTCTTTCAATATGATCCAGTATAGTTGTAAAAAAGAAGATATTTTTAAAATGAAAAGATACTATTGAAAAAATACTAATTTGGGGGTGTGGGGGATTTAAATGTCAAAGCATTTTCCCAAAACATTTTATCAAAAAGACTGTCTTTATTTAAACAGATTTCACTTTGAAAAACTGGCATTTTATAACAAAATACATCTACTGTGTAAAATTTGCTGGCAAGCTTAATCACAGTTCTATGAAATACCACTGTCTTGTATAATTAAAGTTATCCATTGGAGCATTGCAGATAAATCTCTCTTTATGTCAGAAAACTCCTGTAAATAGATGCAGACCATTGAATTACCAGAATCAGTGGAAAGCATGGAAAAATTGATGCAGGAAGTAATGATATTAAAATATAGGGAGACAGTAGGCCTGCATGAAACTTTGTCATTGCCCCTCTAAAAAGTCATCCATTAGTGTTCCACAACCCAAACCTTTGAACTATATCAAGTCGTTATCTCCTCAATTATTTTTGAAGTCCCTGTATAATGAGAAATCCTTTCTAAACCTACAGATTCTAGTATTTTGTTATACAAAACCATGAACATATTTTGTCGAGTGGTCAAATGGCTTTTGCCTGACCACTTGTAGATCATCCTGGAAATGCTGCATTTGGCAAAGGTTTTTCAAATCTTATCAGACCTTGTCACCATGGGGCCAGTTTAAAAGCCTTTTGGGTTGTACTGGGCTAAGGGATGGTACTGGAAAAAATTCAAACTTTAGCTGAAAACTGATCTTGTTAAAAAATGTATAAAAATAAAACCCAGGTGGCCTCCAAACCTGAAGAAGAAGAGATCCCACTACCATGGGCATCATACTCTTCCCAATGAATGCTTCAGGGAAGTGATGACGTGAGGTAAAATGCACTCGCCACTTCTGAAGGAAGAAGATTGGCACTCTCGACCCAACCCAAAGTGACATTGGAAGGACAAGCATAATTTAATAGGGAAAAGTTAAATAATAATATCTTTTATTGTACAGCAGTTATAAGGTTATAATTTATGAGGTCTTTTTATATAATTTATTATGACCATATAGCATCAAACTAGACTTATGATTTGGATAAATACATTGTTAAAATCCTAATGGGATAAGCAAGGTGTTCTTAGTACCAGTCAGTATATTCTTTTTTTCTCACAAGAGGATTTTGGGTGTGCATCACCATTTGTTTGATCCAGATATTTCAGTTTCCTTTTGTTGAAATGAGAAACACTTCTTCCTGGAGCCATTGTTTTCTCAATGGTTTAGTTTGGTCTAAAAGATCAGGAACAGAAAATAATGAAATTTTCTTTTCTTGATTACTTTCTGTGCTCCAAACCCATGGTTTTCTTTATACAAATCTTGGCAATAGATCCCAAGCACAAGTACAGGCTGGGCAGAGAATGGATTGAGACTAATCCTGTGGAAACACACTTGGAGGTGTTTGTGGATGACAAGTTCACTATGGCTCAGCAATGTGTGCTCACAGCTCAGAAAGACAAAAATGTCCAGGGCTGTATCCAAAGCAGTGTGGCCAGCAGGGACAGGAAGGGGATTCTGCCCCTCTGCTCTGCTCTGCTGAGATCCCACCTGCAGGGCTGCATCCAGCTCCAGGGTCCCAGCACAGGAAGGACATGGATCTGTTGGAGCAAGTCCAGAGGAGGCCAGGAAGATGATCAAAAGGGCTGGAACACCTCTTCTAGGAAGACAGGCTGGGAAACTTGGAGCTGTTCAGCCTGGAGAAGAGATGGCTCTGGTGAGACCTTTGAGCAGCCTTCTAGTGCATAAAGGGGGCTTATAAGAACACTGGAGAGGGACTTTTCAGAAGGGTATTTAGTAAGGGAACAAGAGGGAATAGCCTTAAGCTGAAACAGAGCAGGTTTGGATAGTCATTTAGAGAAAATTCTGTGAGGGTGGTGGAAACAGGCTTCCCAGAGAAGTTTACCTATCCCTGGAGATGTTTAAGACCAGGCTGGATGGGATTCTGAACAATCTGGTCTAGCTGAACATTCCCTGTTCATAGCAACATGGTTGAAACTAGATGATCTCTAAGGTTCTTTCCAACCCAAACCATTCTATGACTCTATGACCAAGATTAAGAAATTTAATGAGGATAGTATTTTACAGCTGTTCTGATTAACTTTCTAATGACACAAAAGGCTAATAATTTCTCATGTATCTTGAACATGTATATCAACATTATACCCTGAACACAAAGTTACATTCACAGACATACATGAAAAATTTTGAATGCGCTAGACTGTTTTCTTAAGATGTTGGATTTATACAAGAAAATATAGCTTGCCAAACCTAATCAGCCTTTTCATTTCTCTGTAGTTACTTTAACTGAACAAGATTAAAAGCCAGCCAAAGGAAATAACAACAGGGACAGTCAAGTCAGCATGTCAAGGGAGTCTTGTTTACAAACTGTAGCCAATATCAATTTATTTCTGGCTTCAATTCCTGACCTCTACTTTAAAAGCAATTATTCAAAAATGACAAATCTTATGAAGACTGAGGACTGGCATGTTATGGATCTTGTAAGTATAATAACCATATATTTACTCATTCTAAAATTTTCATTTGGCACCTCCAAAATGCCAGGCAGATTTAGCAGCCAGATGCCTGTTTATTGAACTGATATATGCAAATAATATTTGTAAGCAGTAAATTGGCATTCTAAGATGATGTCTGTAGAAAAGAAAAGGCAAAAATATATTCTAGACTTGCATATACTTTTATTACTTTAGAAACACCATAATCAAGACTATTGTCTCTAGACAAAAGTATTTTTTCCCTTTTGCATCTACAAATAATACATTGATGATCCATAAATGCCTTCTCTGCTGGAAGTCCAAAAGTCTCTTAGACTGCAATAGTAAAACAGGACTTGCTTGATTATCCTGTTATTCTTTTCAAATGCATTGATTTTTTTTTCTAAAGCAATCAAATGTTTTCAACTTTCTGAACATTTGCAATTCTTATTATTTACTGTGGTTTATTTCACAGAAGTTTTAATTCCACCACTGTGCCAGTAAAACCGTGGGGGAAATAGGTGGAGAATAAAATATATATATGTTGATCTATGTAAGAATAGCAGATGCCTTCTCCTCACCAATGCAAATATGCAGTGTAGTTTATCCAGTAAATTTGATAGAAATAATTCTTATTTTTGAAGAAACCAAGATGAATCATTGTTGATCATTCCCTTTTGCTGTAGAAAAACTCCTTTTCTGAGAGCTATTGTTTATCTCCATATTTAAATTCTAGTTAGTTTTTGTGAGAGCGAGCATCATAGATACATTTTTTCTAATACTGACAATGTTTGGTAGCAATCAGAAAAAGCCTTCGGTTTGTTGCACACATTTTGATTTACAAGTAAATTCTCACTTAGTTAACAGCTTTATTTATCTTGTTGATATCCCACAGAAATTGATGACTGACAAGAGTTTGAAATTAAAATGCAGTCAAACTAAAATATCCTCAGAACAAATAAATTACCTATTACCATTGAAATACTTAAATTCATTGCTGGACATCTTTTAAATATTTAACATTGAATTAACAATAACTTTATATTACAGAGGACCTGTGGAACATTCATTAATACCATGCTTAAGAGTCTTTTGAAAGTAATTACATAATATAAGACATGGTTCACAATTTGTTTTAATGATGTTGAAAAATTGACAAAGTTATTTGACTTTTGTTGCTGACCGTATTTGTGGTGTCCTGTTCCTATTGTGTTAGTTTAATCCAATAGGCTTTTGGTTGACCTTTGCTTGACATATCCCTTGGCCAGAGATATCCCCTGGTGATGCTAAGTCATGACTGAGGTGCTGTGTGATTGTATTTTAATTCACTTTAAAGTGTATGAAGTGATGACTGCTGGGCAACTCATCACAGAGGTGTTGTCGTGGCATGAAGCACAGAATGAATCTTTCATGCCCACAGGTGTGGCTAGAGAGAATGTGGGCATATGTGGTTTCAAAGCTGACTGGGGTAGTGCTGACAGCCTGTGAAGGGTGGAGACAGAGAAATTTGATGAAGTCTCATACATGTTTGCTCTCTAAGGAGTTGCTGGAGTGAACTGTGTTGAGAATGCCTGTGTTGACCAAGGTGGAAGCCACCAAGAAGATGGGTAACGGAGGCAATCAGGAGTCCAGTGATGAAGTGACTTCCTGGCCTTCTGTTGTGTAGAGGTATAGGTATACGCTGAGGATCTTGAAAAATAAAAGCAAGGCAACTGCAGGGATGCATTAAAACATATAGGTGTATTCAGGTGCACAGCTGATATCAGGAAGCACATGAAAGCCTCACCTAACTTACAGATTTTCACATAAAGTGTTCTTCCCACTAAAGTAACTTTTAAAATATATCTGTTGGTAAAACTGTGAATTTGAGTCTTATAAAGGTCCACTTAAGTCTTGTATGATGTGGTACTGAGAGTCACTGAGATGCCTATGGATCCCACCACATGAGAACAGGTTGAGTTTAGATTGATTAGGAAGACACAACAGGGAGCAGATAGAACCCTATATTCATTGCTAGCTGGAGCTGCCTCTAGTTCTTTGGTTTTTTTTCTCCTGCTGAATAATAATACATAGTGTATAGTAAATCTACATAGATTTATCTAGTTGTATTTATGTATGTATGAAAAAATGATTTGATGAACTCTGCACAAATACTGAGAAACACTGAAGGAAAACTGAGTTGAAGCAATTATTTGCATTCTGTTTGCAAGTTTCATAATATTACAGTCCTCTTGTTTGCAGGAATTAGTCTACAGTGTAGATCAGGAGTATAAACCTGGCCTTCCAGCAAGGTATCTTTCAACAGAGCAATTTTTTTTCCAGTCTTCAGTCTATTTCTTATTCTTATTTTTTCCTAAAGCTTTCAAGCATGGCTGGGAACCAAGAGGTTTGTTCATCCTCTGTCCTATGACTTAAAGTGCATTCCCCAAAGGTATACTCCACCAAGTGAATAATGCATATTCATTTGAGTGAGGTGTATATACATATGCATTTGTTTGTGCCCTGATACACATACTTGTTCCTTTGCGGCACCAGACATGTCTGTGAGAAGACAGAGGCTGTTTGCATTTGGTATATGCAATGGATGCATGGGATACCACATGACAAGGAAGAGGCTAAAGAGTCATTCTGTCTTAGGTGAATAAAAGTGGCTCCATCCCCATTTATATAATAGCCCCAGGGAATCTTCCTGTGCTCTATTTCACCGATCTGTAGCAGGACCCATCATGGAAGCTCTTCTGGTGGACAAGACATACTCCCAAACATCAATTAGCCCTTTTAAAACACTCTGACATCAGAGAAAACACAGCTTCTTTTAAAACAGCCCACACTGAACTCAAGCTGGGTATAAGCCCATGAATGGACATGAGCAATGGACCAACATGTTCAACGAAATCTGTGCTGGCAAGCAGATGGGATGATGGATGTTAAATTGTCTATAGATTTCACAGGGTATATTCCCAGAAATAAGTAATCACATTAGAATTGAATATGATCCTTCTTATCTACAACAATGCAAAATAGATTTAGGAACCCATAGACATCCAGAACCATTGTTCATGAGGACTCCACAGAAATCTGTTTGAACTGCAATTGACTTGCTCAGAATATTCTTAGGAACACTTTCCACATACATTTTCACTATAAAAAGAAGACTTTTCTATAACTTTGGAGAATGCACAGAATCCAGGAAAACAGCTCCAAACCCGATAGAACACAGCACAGGTAAACATTGAGGTAAGGTTAAACTTCAGGAGAGATGGATTTAACTTATATATCTGATTTCTTGCCAATCTTATGGCTGTTACTTCATGCTTTTTTTTGGTCAACACGCTAGATAAAATATTGCATTCCTTCTAGCTCTTGTTCATGTTCTCTGTTTAAAATATGGTTTCTGCCATTATTATCACTGATGGAAAATGCATTAACTCTGACATCTCTACACAAACTTGCTGATGACTCCAGTTCATAGTTCTGATATCCAAGAACAGTCATGAACAACCACAATGAAAACCAGAATCTGAGGCTACTCAGTGCAAAGCAAAAGAGAAGTGGTATGGAAATAAACAGTGATAATCAGAATCCTTTCAAATGACATTGCATACAAGACAGACAAAACCCATAAAGTTCTCACTTGTTTTAATAGCAGCTGAACAATCTGTAAGTTGTAAATTCATCAACTAGTACCATCAGATTTACTGGAACACCTAAGTCTGTGTATCATATGAGAGCAGAGGTACTGATAAACATAATGGAGTCAGAAGTTAGATCTTCCTAATTCCTATGCTTCATCACCATCCATCATAGTTAGATATTTCTGAACATCCAGGACATGAACAGATGCAGTTTTGATTAGCATTCAAATGTTATATTACTTAAGTTTTTATTCTCTCCCTACAATTTCCATCTATTGATGGGCTCTGATCCTAGCTATGTGCATTGCTGTAAGCCTCAAGTTTTTCTTTCAGATACTGTTGAGTTACTACTAGCAGTAACACACAAATTTAAAGTTCATTTATTTTGTTCTTTCACAGTCACTGAAATCCAGCCTAGTATTGTGGTTATTGCCTTTCTGATTATTATGTCCACTGCATATACATGTAAAGCTATACAACCCATTTATTATTGATAATAGAAAGAATCTATACAGGGAATACTCCATTTTATCCAGGGAAAAGAAAATAAGAAGAGGTTAGATATCTCCCCCAAGGGCTCAAACTGCAAAGATTTTATCATGATGGCTTTTCTTTGTCTTCAGTGATCAGTCCTCAAGAGACTCATATCTGTAAATTAGTAAGCTTGTTGCTCAATTGTACTGTCAAAAGGAGAAAATAACTGATGCATTTGCGCTTGTTTATTTTTAGCTCGATGCAAAGCCATGTTAGGTATAATCCCGTTTTTCAGAGTGAATGAAATCCCATGTTATCGGAAAAGCTAGAGCTGTTGTGTCAGATTGATGGAGCTTAACTTGCTCAGCCTGACAGATGCTGCTCAGCATCAAAAGACTTGGATGTAAACAATGGAGTATCTTCAAGGTCAGGAAAACTCTAGGGAAGTTGTCTTGGTATGACGTAGGATAGAAGGAAGAGCCATATTAAATGTGTAGATAAACACAGCTGTCTGAAACAGGATGATAGCTTTCATAAGGATAAGTCCCAGGACATAAGACAAGTCCTGCCAGGCAAGTGCAGCAATACTCCACTGCTCATTCATAAGCTCACTACATGATGGCGTCTTGTTTTTAGTAAATCATTAGCTTAAATCCTATTCATTTTTCTCACTGCTTCCCTGGGACATCAGAAGACAGACTCTTTCTACATTTCCAAGATCTCTTTATTTTGCAATATAAAAATGGTACGGTCTTTAAACAATTGTCTTCTGTATCTTGTTACAATCTGGAAGAAAATGTAGTGATTTCTGGGCAGAGGTCCTAGTGTTGAAATATGGAATATCTTTCCATTGTGAGCACTGTTATTGTGAGATTTTGAGCCCCCAGTGTTTGAAAATTTTTTTCCAAGGGAGCATGGAAACATTGGAGAAGACTGTGGAGTAAGTCTATGTTCCTTTGCCCAGCTTTAAAATGTGTCTGACCCCAAAGCTAATAACCATCCAGTAAAAGTCTGAGTGATCTCAAGAAATGAGTGATGTTTACATTCCTATGACTATCTAGTCATTTTAGCCAGACTATTAAGTGCTTTTGCTAGTATTTATTTTATAAATAGCATCTCTTGAAGACTTTCCCCTTGGTTATTTAACTAAAAGTTACCTTCTTATTTCTCTTTATTTCTATTTTTTCCCTAAGCAGAGTGTAACTATGTGGAAGAGCAGAATGTCAATTCTTATTCAGTTTCTGTGTCTGATCTCTTCTTTCTGGAACAGTACCTGGTGGGCACAAAGATACCAGTCAGTACTGGACTGGAGGATGAAAGGACAAGCAAAGGCTATGGCAGATACGTGGATCTCTAAGCAACTAATAAGTTTTATTGAATACTATAATTGTAGAACAAAGGAGGGACAACTGCAGATCACTTTATAATCCTCTATAGGTCTTCACACTCAAACACTTTGATAGGCATCCAATTCTCTGACCCACATAGAAGAAATGCAAACTTGTCATAAGCATTCATATTTGACCAAATGAAAGTAGCATTATTATAACTAAAAGCACTGAATGCAGTCAGTCCAACTGTGTTACATCTAAAATATTTCCTGGTTATGAAATATTTATATCCAAACCAGAGATTTCTTGTCTGTTTTAAACATGCTGATAACTCTGAAGACTTTTCAAATATTGTCATGCAAGTGTCCAGCTGCTTCTAGCAATGGTTTTCTTCTTCACAAAAGTGAGAAACAGGCCAGCTTTCCCCATCTCTAGACTGTGGTTTAGTCTGCTACAAATGTTGCAGAAACAGGAAATTTGACATTTCCAGCTATTGGCTGCGATTTGTAATCCATTGCAGAATTGTGAAGTCACTGAGATGATATTTCTCTGAAGGTCACAATCGTATTGGTGAAATTAATGATAACATAAGAAAAAATTGAATTAATAATATGATTATTGACTACTACCCAGACTCAGTGTTTTAGCTATCACAGAGACTAAAATGATATTGCACAACTTCAGAATCTAGAAAATCATCTGGGATTCATGTTCAAAATTTGTCTTCTGCTGCTGAGCATGTCATGTTGTAAAGCTGGACACACAAGCAGAGCTTGAAAACTACCAAGACATCTAATGATTTTTTCCTATGTAAATTTTACTACCTACATCAACACCAATGACACATAAAGCATTAACTGCCTTCAGAATATTCCTGGATGTGATAATATATTTCTTTTTATTTAGCTACAAAGAAAGCCTCTACTATTAGTGCTTAATTATGGAGTCCTCTGAAAGTAATCTTTTTCTCCATCATTGTAAATACAAGTTAAGACACTGGCTTTTATGATAAATAACAAGAATCCTCTTCAGGTAAAAGAGGAGCTCAAATTTTATATTGCATTCATCTGACATCTCAATTATTAAACATCCATTATCACAGTCAGTACCATCGTCTCTATATTAATCAATTAAGTATTCAATTAAATTAGCCGTACTTGTCCTAAGAATTTCTACTTTCAGAGGACTAAACAATTTTTTTCTTCTCTGAATGTGTAAGTGTACTACAGAAGAGATCAAAGGAGAGTTGAACATTTTTTCTTTACAGTAAGGTTATCTGAAGAGGAAAGAAAAGTTTAATTGAACTTTATATGGGAAAAAGCTTTTGTTTTCTTTCTTGCTAACAGAATCTGCAAGGAAACAAAGTTCCCAACTATTGGTTCGAACTTTCTGCTGATTATATAAACACTTTAGTTTGTTGTTAGTATCATATTTTCAAGCTTTTTTGTGCTACTTTAAATATTGCTAATGTTCTTAGTATGATTCCTAAAGAATCAGGCTTACATGGTCACTGTCTTGTTGCCCTTAACTTCTGAAAAAGAACTCACTGCTCAGCAGGATTTGAGTCAAAAGCAGAGGACCCTAGCTGCCAATAGTATTTACGGATGTGTTCTGGGAAGAGAAAGGAAGCCCTGTACCAGCCCTCACTAAGCAAAAGGCTGTGGAATGAGAATATGCATTACTAGACAGCTGTGAAGCCATGTGGGGAAACAATGTGAATGCTTTAAACAGAAACAAAAATATTTTATCAGAACTTCTATCAACTCTAAGATTCAAATGCACAGAAAAAAGTCAATTTTGGTGTTCTCATTACTGTTTTTTAAGGTTTTATTGTCCATTCTGTGAGAATGAAAGCTGAGACAGTGGGCCTTAATGCTATAGGAAATGGTGGGCTTCATAACAAAATACACAGAGGTGGACTCCCATGTCTCGCAAGGCACTAGCAATTAACCCATATAATTACTCCTTAAGTATCAAATATATTTAACCCCTGTAGGGTCCCCCTTCATGTTGTACCTTCCATGGAGTATAGAAGAGGGAGGATGAGATTCCTAGGTGGACACCTAAGCTTTCGTGTCCAACAGTTTGATTGATCATTAAGTGATAAGTAAGTAGTAGAAGGCTCCTTCCAGTTTTCCCTTCTCTTGCCTCTTCTGCGAATCTTGAAATAAATTCCATAGAAAATTTACATACAAGTGATTCTTCAAGAGGAGACTTCTTTGTCATTTAATTCTGTTTGACTTCTAATAGATAGCCAAAATAATTGAAAGTTCAATTTAAATCAAAAGTTTTAATGGCAAAGGATTAAGGCTGAAGTAAATGTAACTTGTTTCATGTTCTAACACTCATTGAGAAAATCTGAAAAATGGGTACATATAATTGCTTATCCATACATTGTAAACAGCATTTAAAACCTTCAAAATGTTAATGTGAATGCAAATCATAATTTTTCCCCTCAGGAATAGAAAATGTATCTGAAGTTCAAACTAGAAATCTCATGTTGCTAAGTTTTTATTACCTGAAATGCAGAACTTGAGACTATTAGTTTCCTTAAAAATAGTCCAGTAAATGTCATTGCTAAGTAGAACATAAAGTTTCAGGGATTAATCCAACAGTCACTGGTCTGTCAAAAAAGAGCAGCAACAGTGCAAGGGATTAAGAAGTTATTGCAAATAAAACCAGTGGGAAAAGCACAGCCGTAATCATTCTTAGTTATCAAGAAATAACAATGTGCTGGTTCTTTAAAGTAAAGAATCAGCACTGTTATGGATTCAAGCTTGTTTCTATACCCATGTGACATAGCAAACTTTCCAAATTCTCTGTGTCAGTCAAAGTGAAGCTGAAGATAGTGTTACAATACCAGTTAAGATAGTTACAAGCTGTTAGTGAAGATAGTGTAGCAGAAATTGCATGAAAAGGCCTCATAGAAACATTGCATTGTCCTATGAATTCAGCACTTCAGAGCATCAAAGCAGTATGTAAATATTAGCTAAATGTTAGTCATAGTTCCTTTGACTGGCAAGACAAAAATAAAATCTCCCTCCCATGCAAATGCTGTAGAGCTGCAGTTTCCCTTGTCACATGTGAGGTAATGAAGAGAGCAAGTCATATTGTCATTCAGAGTAAATCAGAAGACTCTGTATCCAGCTTACCAGGCTGTATGAATTATCATTGGATAGGACAGAACATGTAATATGTGAGAGAAGACTAAAACAAATTTTAAAAGTTAAATAGCCTGCTTTGCACAAGCAGATTTTTTCCAATATTTACTATTTCAATATTTATTTTTCACATATGTTGATTCTTTTTAGATCTTCCACCTGCTTCAGCTATGCTGCTTGAATACCTCTGGTGATATGAAAAGAGCATGTAAAAAGGAAGAGAGTTTGGTGCTTAGCACTACTGAAAAAGGGTCTGAAAATACACCTGCAATCCAGACTACCTATCCAGATATGTGATATGGAGCAAACTGGAGCATTGCTTCACCTAAAAAGCCTCCTAAAGCAGGCACCTTGCCTGGTCAAGAGAATGAGAAAGATCTCTCTGATATGTGCTGAGGGAAAACACCACTCACCTATTTTAGGCATCTGTTTTTCTCAAGTAGTCTGTAAGGAACAGTGTAGTGTAGTGATGATGAGTGTTTTTGGCATAAGAGCCTAGCATCAGAGCCCTCCCCAGTTCAGAAGGTGAAAGACACAGAGCTCTTCTTCCAGCTGTCAGACACTTCTTGTCTCCATCCCCGGAGAGTGTCATGTCTCATGTATGAAGCTTAGAGGGAGCTGCACCTTGACCTTAGTTTCCCTTGCCCAGGCCTGTGGCCTAAACTGTGCATGAACTTTTCCATTTCTCGTTCTCTCCCTGGCACCTTGGAATTTTCCCTTCCTCACTGTGCAATATTACAGGTTCACCGGGAAGGTGGGAATGTCCTTCCCAGGATATCCCATAGCTTCATCACTCAGAGGCTCTTCTGAGATATTTTATCTGAGGCAGCAGCTGCTTTCACACTGGGAAAAGGATGTGAATTTGGGTCTTATGAAATTCATTGCATTTGAGCAACATCTCCATAATGCAGGGTGTAGATGATGTATTATTTATATGTAGAAGAGCAGACAGATTTCCCAGAGCAAGAAGCAGGGCCAGCATGTCGTGGAAAAATTAAAGCTACTGCATTTCTACTCTGCTTTGGGACTGTGGCCATTTGTTTTCTGCACACCAGGCATGCTGTGTGGATCTGCAGATGCTTGTCCTTCTCTGAGCTTATTGTTGCCTAGAAATCACAGGGAAATGTACCACACTCTGCAGTGTTGTAAGGAGAAGGTCCTTAGGCAAGCTGTTAAATCTGGAACTGAGGATATTTCTGCAGTTCTTTGTCAAGTCTAGCTTTCACTTTTCTCCTCCAGATACTGAAGACTAAACTAAGTACCAAATATTTTTACTTTCACTGAGAGACAAATTGAGACTTATATTCATCCCTAATGGTAATCTGTATGACAATGATATCAACCCCTAAGATCATCCTTGATTATTTGCCAGGTTGGGCTGAGATCACTGAGGCTCCAAATCTCTGCTGATTAGCTGAACCTGAGTCAAGACCTTTTTCATGAGACTACAAGTGAGGATTTTCACTGTGCAAGGTGGAATCTTTGTCAGGTCTGAAGCGTTTCTTAATATGATAGCAAATAAAACTTGCCTTGTTAGTAGATTCAAATATCCAAAACTTCCATGGTCTTATTAACAGTGTGGGCGGTTTGGTAGGAGTGTGGAGCAGGCCCATGTTGTTGTCTGGTGGGATACAGCCCAGAATAAGCTACATGACACAAGGTCATTTTGCTCAGGAAAGAAGAGAACCAAGAATCCCTCATCTATCTTGGGAGAAGAGAAAAAGCAGCTGAGTGACATCAGAAGTTAAAAAGGCAGGTAAAAAAATCAGAAGAAAAAGGAGTAGAGCCTTTAAAGTGCTAGCAGTCTTCTGCTTGCACTACCAAATTTACAGATGCTGATCCAGCTCCAATTCAACTATCTCTGGCTAATTCCTTTTATCTTAAGCAATGCAATAAAGCAGGTGAAGAAGTTTTTTAAAGTGGTAGTTATAATAGCAGGATCTCTTTATGCAGTATAATATGAGATGCATTCAAACATGGTATAAAGAGATGATCTGAAAATATGGCTCTCTGCTTTTGTCCATTTGTTTTGGAAGAGTCAGAGTTTTCTTTTTTGTAAAATCAGAAAAAGAAAGGAAACTGACTTTCAACAGCAAGGAGAAGCCTAATTAAATTCTTCAATTAAAATTTTTTTTTGCTTTTCAATGACTTTGGTAATACTGAGATGTACAGATCACTATACATTTCCATCTGGTTCAGTATTGGTGGTCACATAAGCTAGACTCATTCCCAGCACATTTCAGTCCTGTGAAAGGATCAAAAACAGAATTCAACTGTTCTGGGAATCTTGGTAGGTGATTAAATGAACATTCATTTTGTTCCCATTTACTGGTGTGATATGTAATGATTTGCTGTCAGATGAGAGGAAGATCTGAGTAGAAAAATTTCATATAAACCAAGGGATAGAGATGAAAGACAGTAATTGACTGTTATGTATTACAGGAAGAAGGAGTCTGCATGGTCACCCAAATTTCCAGACATTAATTTTTACAAAAAATTGCAGCTGCATCCACTCAAAGTATCCTGGCATCCTGGAATGGGGTGGATCAAGAAGAAACATAATGAGAGGGTAGAGGAAGACGGGAAAGTCGAATAAAGGAGCTGAGCACTGACTAGAGGTAGGGGTTGATAATAAGGCAACAAAAAAAAGGCAACATACTTAGAGACTATCATAGTATTTGATAAAGAACTACATATTCATGTTATAAATGTAACATTTGAAATTCTCTTATAGTTAATGATGTAGTTGAAATAGCAGAGAAAACATCTCACCTAACACTTGTATTGAGTGCATTTTCTTTTTGTCTTCTAGAAGGCTCAGGGCACTTTGAGTTACAGCTACGTAATTATGGGTGATAATTAAAGAAAAAACAGGTATGAAGTTTAAATGTATAGTATTAGAAGATCATGTACATTTAAACTATATTTGAACATTATTTGAAGCTTCTCAAATCAGATTTTCAGCTTCAATTAATTCCATGGGTTAAAATTCTTGGTGTAAAAGTAGGATTATTTTCCATTTGCTTTAGGTTTCTCCTTGCAAAGAGATGTGAAAGAGCAGGAGTACTGTTTCTACTCAGCATTGATAATTTACTTTATATTAATAGCAACATCTCTGAAACAGCCATCCTTAGGTTTGCTAAATGATACACTTGCTGGTGTGCAATCTGCTGGGGTTTAGAGAAACTCAATCTCTTTAAATTTAAAGCTCCATTCTCTTTGGTTTAAGGCTCACATCTGGTGCTGGATTTGATCTTTTGACTTTCACAGTGGAGATGGAGGATATCACAAGGATTTCTAGGGGTTTCTCTGTTGTTCCTTTAGGCTGACAGGGCAAAGCTGTCGGCTGTCAACAGCAAGGGGCTAGAAAAGTCTTGTGTGTTCACTTAATACTTGACCCTGATGACCTGACTGCTCAAGTGTTCTAAATGCTGCTATTGACACCGCCCCTGCAATTGCTACCTTTAATCACAGTAGGTACTGTAAGAAAACCATCCTTTAAACATTTCAGGGGGATTTTCTGATCCACTGGTGGCTGGATGACGTGTCTTGTCTCCCATTCCACTTCATACTTTTGGATACCTCCTACTAGTAAGGTCATCTCATCACTATGATATCTCATTAAGGGCGAGAACTACATCAATTCTCTGAAGCTATACATTTTCCTTATATCGGTGCTGCGATGCCCGACGCAGGAAGAATGATGTCTGAACTCCAATGATTTCAGAAGGCTAATTAATTACTTTATTAAACTCTATTATACTATAATTATATTACACTATATTACACTAACAGGAATATCACTAACTAACTAACTAACTAGAAAACCTGTGACTCTCCTGAGAGTCCCAACACACACGTGGATCCAATTGGTCAATGAATCCAAAACACCATCACCAGAATCCAATCAAGCAATCACCTTGGGTGAACAATCGCCATACCACATTCCATATGGGGACAAACAGGTAACAGTGGATGAGATAATAATTGTTTTGATCCTCTTTTCTCTTCTTCTCTCACAACTTCTCTCAGGAGAATTCCTGAGAATGCCACATCCTTTAGGTGTGGTATTCATTCTTCAGTATTTACTTACAAAGGCTTAAAGAGGAAAGAGTGGGATTCAATCTCTCTCACCATGACCTTCAACAGTTCTTTCACCTATTTATTTACTATTTGATTTCTGGCTCGTGCTATTCCCATTTATTATTTAACTCACTCTGATTCTACAAGGTCAGTTAGGGTGCTGTTTATTGAAAAGATGTACATAACAAAATACCCAAACATCATGTCACTGTTTTTAAATTAAATCCTCAGAAAAATACAGTTGAATAGTTAGTGAGCTAGTTAAGTGGTCTAGCATGTTTACAAGGAAACACAGCATGCCTGGAAGGAACTTCTAATTTTAAAAATTAAAAACCTGGCTTTCCTCATGGGTGAAGTATCTTTGAGAGCACAAATCTACCATGAAATGCAATAACTCTCTTCTCTGAAACAATGCAGACAGCATTTTTAATGCAGGTTTTTAATTATTTATGTGAGAAACTTCAGCCCTGGGAATTCCAACATGATTTCAATAGTAGGATGGAAACTGGGACAATCCTTATCTTACTGTTCAAATAGAAGTGGCTCTTTATGAAGTAATCAGAATTGCTCCATTTGGGAATGGTACGAATATTTCATCTGAGCATCACAGAATCAGAACTTTCTTATCCCATGCTATGTTTCTCTGTTAGTTTGAGTATCTTGATGTGAAAAGTTGGAGTACTTTAACCTCTTTATAATTCTTAATGTTCTCCAAAGGCCTGCCCCTGCTATCAAAATAAAAGGCTGGCTGTTTTTGGGGCTTAGGTAGTTTTATGAGAGATCCTATGGGCTCATAAGTGACACCGTCCCTTTACAGTATCTTACACTGCATTACACAAATCTGTGTGCATATGCTTCCTGTTGGCTTGATTTTGTATGTTTGCTTCATGGTGCTTTTCTCCTCAGCTAAGCCATTTTATTGGTCCTTTGTCATTGCTTTCAACCTTGATGGAGTTTGTCTATTGACTTCACTGCTGTCACCTGAAAAATGTGGCATCTTTTCAAGCCATTTGTTTGGTAAAAATGACTTTAAAACCATCCATTTTGATAACTTTTCAAAATTAGAATAAGCAACTAAAATAATTGAATTAATGAAGTTAATTACTCAGGGAAAAAAAAGTTTGGATATGAAATGGAGAGCCTGGGAATTAGTGGTGTAGGAGCAGGACAGAACTCAGCGTTCCCATTAGTGATCCAATACTACCAGCAGCCAGGGATTTCAACAATGAAACATAGCAGTAGATGAAGGGAATAACGAGATATTGCCAGGGTACTGAGCTTGCTACACAAGACATAATGCAGATACTGTGACTGAGCGCTCAAGGCAATATGGTTCTGTTCTCATCTATTCCAAGAGTTAATTCAGCTCCTTCAGAAGCAGCTCTGTGTGTATGCCTGGACAAAAGGAGATGGTATGAATAAAAGATGTATGCTGCTGATTTTAACCCACAACCTTCCCTCCACTCAGTGCTGCAGTCACAGCACTGCCAAAACAGAGCCTGTCTTCTCTTTGAAAACCTGCTAAATAGTTTCCTATTTAAAATGTCACTTTTTAACTTGACATATTGAGTTACAATGATTTAATTTGAGACAGGGCTGTAATGATCTGGATAAGGTTCAATAAAATAGTGAGATGAATCAATTTACTGAAGCGATGGTTTCTGTACATACTATTGCCATCCACCGTAGAGAGATTGAATGAATTCTTTCATGCCGGCTCTAGATATATTCTTCCTTCACACTTGGTACAACTTTTTTTTCCCCTGTTCTTGAAGTTCTCAACACAATGAAGTGACTTTTATCTTTAGCTCACAAAGATGCTAAGACTGGGGGAAAGGTTGACTGCTTCTCTAGATAATGCTACAGCAGATCTAAAGCTAAGTAAATATGTTGACACGAAAATATTCTTCTACCCCCATTACTTTTTTGCCTTCCTTACTGTGAGGAGAAAGATGAGATATAAACTAGCTAATTTATCTGCAGGGGCACCCTTCCTCACAGGAAATCCTCAGCTGGAAAGAATGTGGGGTACAAATAAAGTTCCAAGGGAAAAGACAATATGAGCCAGAACCATGTTGTAGAACTAAGGAAAGACTCAGTAAGTTGCACATAAAGTACTGGAAACACCATAGATGTAGGTGAAGAGGGGGTCCTTGAGTTGGTTTATATCACCTTCACTGTATTACATAATTTAGTCCAGCTGCATTGGCAGCAGGCTTACAAACCAGTAAAAGAAAAGGTGATGCAAATGTGCATGTTGTAAAGATAAAGTTATATACTGCACTGATAAAACTCTATCAAGTGTGCAATGAATAGGAAAAAGAAAAGTATTGTACTTATTTTTATCAGGGATGGCTGCTGATAACCAGATACTCAAATCCAGTGAAGAGCTCTGTTTTTCAGGATTAGAAGTTGTATTTTCTTCAACTGGTTTCTCCATTCCACAGAAAGATTTTAAAAATATGAATTGTTATCCAGTTCCAGATGATTGAAATACAGAGCATTGACAGAGACATAAGATGTGGGGAAACAAATTTTTTTACTACTGAAATGTTTTCATAGAGTATTTGAATAGGGAGGAAATGAGAAAATTCATTGTTTTTATTGTTAAATGAAAGGAAGCAGACGATAATCCATTGGTGGCCCAATCTTTAACACAAAAATCCCAGGAGTTTTCTAGTCACTCTGTCTCTATCAGTGGAGCCAATAATCCCTCTTAAAGCTGCCCTGCTAAAGAAAGCCACTCTAAATCTCAGCTTCTGATGTTTGCCACTGCCAAGTAAGTAATTCCACTCCCAGATTTAGGTAGTTATTTTGGACCATGTTCAAGGTAAGAAGAACAGTGTGAAAGCCGGTGATTACAGAGAGAGAGGTGAGTATGGTGCTATGAATTTCCACTTTGTTTTTCAGTGCCTAGAGAAGATGTTTTCTTTGAGTGCCTGCTCAAGGGACAGGGAGATGCACTTCAAAGGCCTCCTGTGGGGATTCAATCCCCCTCAGCCATCCAGTTCATTAGCTACATAGCAGCACCCCAGCAGCGTGTTTGGGTGTGTGAGAAGAGTTTCATGGAAAAGAGAGGACAGGAAGAGATTTCAGTGGTTAGATGGGGAGGTGAGCTGCTGCCACCTGCCCAGGTGGGGATGCTTGGAGTGTGCCTGCCTGCACACAACGCTCTCCCAGAGCAGCACCCAGGAAGTGCCATGCTTGCTTCTCTCTCTCTCCAGAGTACCTTGGTATAATACACTCATAATCCCAGTGCTTAATATATGCCATTCCTTCTGTATAAAGGAATTACTCATGTCAACAGATGATTCACCACTGGGGAGGAGTGAACTGTTTTGTATGCCAGGGGAGAAAAAAAGTCTCTGTTACTAGAGAATCTTAGAGGTGGGGATAAAAATATTTTGGCTGATTCTGGTTCAAGGATTCCATTGTTCTTAGGGTTAGGAAAAGACATATGTATGGTAAGGATCCATCATATCAGAGTGTAGCTAATGTGCACTTATTTCTTACAATTCTATTTCCTTTTTTGACAGAAAAAAATACAAACTTCATGGGTGAAAACACGATAATTTTTCTATTGTAATTTCTTGGCTAGGACGTCACATCATAATTTATGTCAGAAAGAGAAGTAACTGGAAAAATCATATTACATATGTTTTACTGTTGTTATTTTTCCTGGACAGATTCCTAAGATGAAGTATTGCTAAATACCATGTGTCTGTCATCAGGAATGACATAGATGGCATGTGTCCTCTTGACCCTATTGGATCATACATTTTCAGTTCTTAAGGTTATGATGCTGAAAGATGTGTTTCCTCTCACTCAGGTAGAAGGGAGGGGAGAAACGTTTCTTCTCATCTGTATGTTCTGTTACCAGGTTATTCTAAATATCTGCACGATTTAGGATTTTGATTACTACTGTGACATAAAAGTGCAAGGAAGACCTATATAAATGAGGATGAAAACATGTGAAAATATTGGTCTTACCTCATATGGCTAAGCAGGTCACATTTGCTAGTCTCAAGATACCAGAATATTCCAGATGAGAAAAATGAGAATAGGAAAGCCGTGCTGAAATATAAATGCATTGTTGCTTAGTATCTAGAGATAATTTACATATACACAGCCACTAGGACCAATGCCTAAATGTGCAATTTGTTTGAAAGCTCTCTCTCCCTTTATCTTTTCATATATATTTTTCAATACTGGAGGATAGTGATTCCAGAATTCTCATCTGGGAGAGAGGAAATTAATGCTATACCTTGCCTCTCAGAGCAAGCTCATACTGCAAATTGTCTTTGAAGTTACTTGATCCCTTAACAAATTAAATTCATTACATTTGTTTCATGGCTACCATGACAGCCAAGTGCAGAAAAGGTATTTATGCAAGGCTTAGAACTGTCCTTTATTTTCAGACAAACAGATATTAGAGTGAAATTTAGATTATCACTCCTCCACAGGAAGGTCAAATGTAGGGCATCTTCATATGACATGCAATTTTCTATGGAAAATGTTATGCCATTTGATACGCTGACATCAGAGACAATATTATTTTAGTTAATTCCCATGAGCTGCAAAACTTGATTTCAGTACCTGTTACTGGCAGCAGAAACCAATTAAAAAAAAAAAATGCAAGCATAACTGGGTTTTCTACATTGGGAAATTTTACAGTAAATTAGTGGCTTTGCTTTCTCAGTGTGGAAACCATAGAGGGAAGGGCCAGTTTATCAACTTAGCCAGGACTAAAACTGTGCCAGGTATATAGATGGTGTATTTTCCTGGCATCACTACCAAAGGAGGATAGGGGCCACCATCATTAATTTAGGAACACAGGTGCATGCATTCCTTACAGTTTTATTCAGCCACCTGCTATAGGTACTTCATCTAGGCAGCAAGCAGTAGTTCAGACAGTACAGACAGTGCAGAAATGGGATTATGTTCACACGAGGTGAACATCTGTGTTGGGATCTCTTTGCTGTATTGCATTATGGGACGCCCTGCAGCAGGATGTCTTGCCTGACTTCTGTGTGCTTCTCCAGAAAGCTGCAGGTTTCCTGTAAGCCTTGTGCCCCACCTAACAGTGCTGCACAGGTGTTATGGATAAGCCTCACAAAGGATGCTAGGTGCTCACATTTAGGTAATGGGGTCATTCCCCTGAGGTGGGACTGATCTCCATATTGCAGGCACTGAAGTGTCTTGTAAGGTGGGTAAGTCCCAGCTGTAGGTGTTCATATAGGAGTGAGGTGTCTAAGCTTCTGCTGCTTTTGCTGCAAACACTTAATTCGTTTTTCCAACCAGAAGTTTTTATTTCCATGTGCATATTATGGACCCAGTTCCTACAGGATGCTTATGCCTGCTTGAAATGTCTGCCATAGGCCAAGAGTGGATAGCCTTGGCACCTCAAATAGCCAAGCTACCTATTTATGTGCAAACTCTAAATCTCCATTGATTACAATGGGAACTCAGACACCTAATTCACAGGTAGATGCCCACATACAATTACATAAACTTGGTCATACTTCATGGGTGGATTTTTCTGTTCTGGCTTATTTGCTTTACTGATTTCCCCCTCTTTTATCCATTTAGCTACTTCTATTTGATTTTTGTTTGTTTTGACATACAAGCATTTACTTTCTACAGCGATTCAAAAAATGTGATGTTATCACCTGTCTATAGAATTAATCAGCTGAGTATCACTGAATATCCTTTTCACTAGATAGGCTAGTAAGTATTTCATTGTCTTTTAAATGGACAGTCTTTAATCCAGCAACAATGGAATTGCAAGTTTATTTTAGTGGCAAATAGAAATTGTATAATATTTAATGCAATTGAAAGTGCTTCAGTCTAGACTGTTTTTTCATGAGGATGCTGATGGGATATCTTTAAATTGAAGTACTGGTCTTAGAAAGGGACTTAGTCACACAGTTACCCTATGAACCACTTCACTTCCCCTTGAAATTAAATGTTAAGTCCAAAATCATGCTGCTTTCTCTCAATGTTTTTGATGTCCCAGAGCTATTTGGAGAACTGAGCTCATGCATAAGTGTCAGCAAGCTTCACGAATTAGTAATTTCACTACTTATATGCTACATCTAGTTTTCAAACAGAGGTCTGTCAGGTGGGAACTCCCACAAAAAGTAGCCAAAAGGAGGACTTTTCAAGTTTCTGTCATTTCAGCTGGCAGAGAGTTTCTGTTTAGTATTTAAGGAGACTTTGGGTACATCCTCGTGGTCTTGTGAGTTAAAACTTAGGACTCTGTTCACATAATGTACAGGGAATGTGAGTGACCCCTGCAGTCAAAAGGACTACTTAACTTTGTTTTAATTTCTAAAGTAAACCTCTGAAGCTGTTAAACAGGAAAAGACTGAACATATTTCCAAATCCAAAAAATGCCAAGCTGTAGTCTTCATTTTTGTAATGGAATAAAATTGCATGAACACACAATACACTCAAGATGCTGTATGAGAAAGGGCATTTTTTAAAGGATCTATGAATTTAACAATAACAGCATTTTCTGGCTCTCATTTATAACAATATCACAGAACTTCAAATGTTTTTATCTTTATTAGTGATCCATCTCTAATTTTAATACAGCATCCCCATGTAGCTGCCAACTGCAGCTACACAGGGTAGAATCTACTTATTGTAAGCACTTGCTCTGCTTTTCTAGGTATCTAGGCATACACTGACTGCATTTCTTTGTTGTAATTATCAGTATAAATTATTTTATTGAGGGGATTTTAATGATTTTTCAAACACTGGGGTTTCAGTGGAAAGCCAGCCATTACAGGCGTAATGAGACATGCAGACACATTATTCAAGTGGTGTAAGAAAGTCTTAGTGCAATGAAGTATTGGCTTCCACAGAAGGCAAGGAATTCCTTGGTCACTAAGAGACCAGGTCTGATCTCGCTACAAGTTGAAGCCTGTGGATTCAAACTGCCTAACATGAAGGTAAATAACATTGTGTACTTAACGCTGAACAAAAATCCTGGAAAAAAAGTCTTGTGATATCAAAGTTTGGAATCAAATCCTGCCTGGATATGTAGTATATGTATTTCCAGAAGAGACATTATGGCCTCTTTTGATTTATCGCAGTCTACAAGAGTACCAAACAAGATTGCAGTCCCAGCACTTGGGACAACAAGCGAGTATTTGATCTGCGCTGTAGAAATAATATAATTTTGTTAGGAAGGTTTAATTTCTTCCTGTTATTGGCAAAGCCATTGCAGCCTTATAGTCTCAAGGGGAATGTATGACTGGGGAATATATGACTGTCTTGTGTGCTCTGAAACATCCACATCAAAATTAAAAGGATGCACCTGATACATGTTCCTTCCTACTGCCATGTTTTGATTTCCATGTTTCCCACCACATTTCTGTGACAATTTGAAACCAAATCTCATCCACAACCTTTGGGTTTTTGCCAGTCTTGATCTTATTTTTGTCCTGTCTTTCCATTTCTTATTTTTCAGCTTTGACCTTGGGTTGCAAACACCACCTACTTCCTCACACACTCTCAAGAAAAAAGGAGTGGCTAAAAGCTTTCATGCTTATATACCCAAATAAATGAAGATATGCTTAGGTGCAACCATCTGGAGCTGAGGTATATTGACACTAGCTCAAGTGGTAACTGTCCCAGTTCTGAAGAGTTGTGTCTGCATATTTCAGGTTGTAGTGCTCAGCCATGGATCTCACATCTTCCTCATGCTGCAGAAGTGCAAACAGAGGAATGCATCCCAAGAAAAACAGCAGAGACAAGTTTGATTATCAGCTACACACTATTAACAACTCTCATCTCTCCCTGCTTGAGATCTTCTCTAGTTTAATTAATTGCCTGATCTGAGACAAAGCTTTTGGATAAACACACACTTATGAATATTGCAGATAAATCAGGCAGGGAATTCTAAATGGCATTCATAATTTCTTTCCTTTTGAAGTGTCCTCCAGGCACTAATTTACCTTTTCATTTTAGTCTCTTTTATTTTTTTTAAATAATCTTTTTCATTCTTTAATTGGAGAAAAGTAGGCATGGTCAGAATAAACTTGTGGCATGACTGTCCATCTTTCTTTTTGTTTTGTCATAATGCCTAGTTCATAGATGACTTTTAATTACCCTGAAATATTTGGGAGCATTTATTCTATTTATGGGCATGCAGAGCAAGTGAACATTCCCTCCCTCATGTGGAGGGAAGAAAGGTAAAAAAGGAGTCATATCTTTTACTCAGTCACGTAACTGATTTAGAAAACTCATGTTCAATTTCTTATTCAGGCATATAAAGATCTGAAGATAAAGCATTTGAATGCACAAATACATTTGGCATGTAACTTTTCTTGCTAAGTTCTAGGTGTGTTAGGAGAAAAGTTTGTAAAAATATGGATCTGTGCCATCATTGCTTTGGGGTTCATTTCCCCACTGATTAATCAAAGTGACCTTTCTTCAGGTAACTGATGAGTTATGATTATAAATATTCGCACTTTTAAGAAGCATCCAGATACAGCAAACTGCTCTGATACTTGTATAGAACTGTAGATTGAGATATATATGGTACTTTGGTACTAAAAGATGCGCCTGTGAATTTTTTATTTTTTGGTCTTATTTCAAATTGTTATGTAATAAAATAGTTTCCAATAATCTTGAATACTAATATCATTGCAATTGCAAATTTTTAGCATTTCATGAGTCCTTGACTGCTGTTAATAATTTTATTTTAATTTTGCACATTTGGTATTTTTTATTGAGTCCTCCATTTCTGTGCATTCAAATATGCATTTTTATTCCCCATATTCAGAATATTTAAGACTAATCTGCTGGTGATTGAAAGATAAAGGAAGCCAGAGCTAAGAATTTTGGAGTCTCAAGAACCATCTCTAGACACCTGAGGTCACTGAAACAGAGATATAGTGGTCTTTATTGTTTTGCTTCTTAAAAGGAAAAAGAAAAAAAGAAAAAAATGAAAAAAGAAGAAAGAAGGAAGAAAATTAAAAAGGAAAGGGCAACCAATAAATAGTAAAAGGAGAGGAGTATGAGTTCTTCCTTATCCAAAGGAAGAACTTATGCCTTATTCATTTAAAAAGTTGTAATACTTAAGAAGTTGTTGTAATCTTACAAACATACCTTAGTGCAGAGAAGCTATTCACCATTAAGTGTATTTTGAGCACTTTAGGAAACCAGTGACAACTGCATCTCCACATTATTTGCTTCATTATGGAATAAGATCGTCTTGGTTTCTATAATTTTTCTAGCAGTAGGACATACTACATAGCCAGAGAACCTCTTATGGCTGTCTGAATTTTTTAACATCTACTAACTGCCTTGTTTCCAGTCCTTTTCCTTTATGGAAGGAGATTTGCTGAAAAACAAAATATTGAAATGTTAAGGCCACTTTGGTAATGGAGGTACATGGTGGTATTGTGAGAAACATCAGCATCTGTAAATACACAGTTGAATGTTCATATAATCACCTTTGGTGTTTTCGCTTGTAGGTGTCCCTCTTACTCCATTCAGGAGGAACAATGAAAGTGTGTACTCACTCCCTGGATATACCCTGCATCACAGGAATAAATCTTAATACGCTTTCTCAAAAAAAAAACCCCAAAAAAACCAGTGGTGAGGTCTCCAATGTTTTCAGACAAAGCAGAACTCCCCAAATTACACTGTGGCTGCAAGAATAAATTTTATGTTGTACTTTGTTATCTAATAGCTACAGACTTAAACAATGAAATGAGATGATGCTGTAATGAATTCCAGTAGTCTCCCTGACACCATAGAAGAATTGAGACTATTAAGTGAACTGCAAGGGAGAGAAAAAAATTATCTATAGACAGACATTTGTATATTAGGTGGTGATTTTTCTACAGATGCACTAATTACAATTTTAATTCATGCATGAAACAAAGGAGGGAGCACACATTACTTCTGTCAAAATAGTTCTGAATGCTGTGAAGCTGGTAATGAGTAATGTTCCCTTGGATGAAATGTTAACATGTCTTTTTCTTCAGAATTATTTTGCTCTACTCCCTTGTTATCTTGTAGAAAATGTTGATTGTTATTCAAGCCTTAAAATAAGAATAAAATTAGTATGTAGGGTTTCAGAAAGAAAACACAAAATGCAAGATAAGCAAAGCCCTTTATCTGAAAGTATTTTTGCATTACTTTTCAAAAGTTCTTCAGCTGTTTAGAAAAGTATCTATAAATCTCTGCTTATCTTGATACATACTTAATCATAAGATAATGAACTGTGCTGAGTGGTGACATGCACCAGTAACCGCATTTTAACATAATGCAGTGCTATTAGCGCATTTTTCTGCAGCGTAGAACATTACTCCTAATGGAAATAATGTCCTGTAGGCAGATCTATTGTGCCATCTCTCCTAGGTTTTGCTGGAGTACTTTAGTACTTAATAGCCTGGGGGAATAGTTGGGTGTGTAACTAAATCAAGATTTCACAGTCAAACAAAGGATGAGAGAACTAGGGGGAATTCTCACCATTTTGTAACTGTTTGCTCCAAATAAAACAGCATTAAATATCTTTAAGTTTCCTAGAGACTTACAAGAAAGTTATTAGATATTAAATAACATCCAGTGTTCAAAGAGAAAGAGCAGGGAATTACTGTCTTTTCTGATAAGACATCTATATGTTTTCCTCCTTTCTTATATTAAATGTGTTCCACAGAATTATACATTAACAGCTTTTGAGAAAAAAAAATTAACTTGTCATAGTCAATACTATTCTGGTGTTCCAGAATAATAACAATAAAAATATAGAATAATAAAATCATAGAATGGTCTGGGTTGGAAGGGAGAATAAAAATTATGGAGTCTAACTCCCCCACCATGGATAGATGATATCCATGGTCATTGCTGCTTCCTGGTAATTGCAAACTGTGTGGAATACTCCACAGTGGTTGTGACTAAACAGTACCATGCAGATATAATGCATGACCTTCCCTGCTACTTCAATGTATCAGCTATTCATCAGCCTGTGTTAGTAAAATATTATTTTCCATCATGCCTTATTGGACATGCAGGTTTAATGATATTCATCTTAATTTAAAATTTTTACTGTTGATAATGGAACAGACGTAAACTCTTCTTCCATGTATTGATTTTTACATTAAACTGCTAAAAGAGCAAAAGTTGATTATTCTACTCCTGCGTTTTCTCCATAACTCTCATAGTGAAGTTGGCTGGTTTATTTGTTTTAGTTGACCCAGCATGACAAATGCAGTCAACTACTTGGTTCTTGTTTCCCAGCAATATTCAGAGTTGGCACTGCACTGTAAACTCTAAAGTGTAAATGAGAATTGTTTTAGATTCTCCATGAGTATGAGCTCTAAACTTCAGCCCATTTTTATCAGAATAAAACCAATATTTTTATAGGCATCTTTAAGACTTATGCCCCTCTGAAGGAAAATAATGCTTAAAATTAAATATAACATTTTCCTATATTCCAGTTTCAAGTAGTAACAAAATTGCTCATGCTGTTTGAATCAGCAAGCAACTGATGAAAATAAACTATCAGAAAATACAATCTTTAAAGACCATCAGAATATCAATGGCTAAAAATTTGATGCAATGGTGATGTAAATTGGAATTTCCTGGACTGCAACTATTGAAATTATGTTACCTTTTAAAATAAGAACAGAATATGAATTGACCTAGAGAAGACTGAATATATTTTACATTTTGCTTTTGATCCTTTATGAAAGAGCTGGGTTTTCTTTTTCCATATTATTAAAATTTTAATATTTTTGTCCACAGCTGCTACAGTAGCAAAACCCAGCTACTCAGATAAAGATGAAGAATTTTTTAGAAACCCAAGCAAAATTTCTTGTTTCGTTATTGGTAAAGAAAGAAGGGGAAATATACATTAAAGAATGCTGTAATTATGCATTTCGCATAAATTTTTTGAAACAGTTCACACCATCTTTAAGGCAATGTTTATCATAAAGCTGGTTCCTTAGCTCCTTCAGATTCCAACTTATTTCCATATTACTTAAACTGCTTTTATTTATTTTACATAAATGTTATGTTTATGAACAAACTTACGACACTGCAAGCTGAATTACTCTCCCTAACTACAAAGTTGGCACAATATACATGTCAACACTGCTTAGCTGAAAGACTGCTCATCCAGCCTGAAGAAATCTCCTCTGCCTGAATGTACTGCAGTTCTTGAAAACTCCCCTAACCAAGCTTGAAAAAAAACTGCTTTGTTGGTTAGATGCCAAGGTTTTATTTACTCGCTCACACCCTCTTTCCTCCTTTTGAAAACCTTTATTTATGTAGTCACTCTTTAAATATTAGCAATAATTATACAATCTGGAGAGTAGGAAACAACCCTTTGAGTTTCCAGAGAATATGTATCTATACCCATAGCATACTGCCTATATTCTTTTTCCCTTACTTTCTGCTGAGATATACTCTCCTGCTAGTATATATGTGACCTCTGTGTACCAAATAATAGCATGAGTTTTAATAATATTAAGATGTTAGAATGTTTTCCTAATACAAAAGTGAGTACACAGCACATGGCAGAGTAAGAATAGCTTGCTTTTCCTCTCTAAAATGGTGTCCAACACATGATGGAATATTGCTGTGATGCAATCACATTGGGAACTATAACAAAACTATAATTTTCAATATATCTGAATGTACCAAATTTTGAAAATATTCTTTCTGTAAAGCACAGTAAAATGAGGACTGTCACATCACTGTAAGCGGATAGAGACTCTGTCAGGCTTTTGAAAGCTGAATTAGAAGCAGATGTCTGCCCACACAAAGAAAATTATCTTCTTAGTAAATGTTTTTTCTAATGATTACAAAAGTGAGACTTCAGTCAAAAGACAAGAGAAGTTGTGGATAGCAGAAGATGGACTTGAGAATGAGCAGAAATTAAGGGAACAGTTTTAGTGACTTAATTAAGATCAGTTATGTTAAGTATATTTTGAAAAATTTGATGGCAGTTTGAAAAGTTCACTCTCAGTTAAACACACAACATAAATCTTCTATGTTTCCTTCCTAATTTGGGAAGGTGATCATGCGCTGGAACAGACTCCCAGAGAAGTGGTTATAGAAAACAGGCTGCCAGAATTCAAGAGGCGTTTGGACATTGCTGTCAGGCACATGGTGAGATTCTTGGAGTGGTCCTCTGCAGGGCCAGGAGTTGGACTTGGTGAAGCTTGTGGGTCCCTTCCAAGTCAGGATATGCAAAGGTATTTGGGTTCCTTTGCAGAACACTGCTGGGAACCTTTTTAAGATTACACAGTGATTGGAAACCCTAGAAGTAATGTAAAAAAATTATTTTGTTTACACAAAATGGCAAGCAATATTCTTGAGCAAAAATAAAATGTGCTTCTACAGTTAACAGCCTCAGATGTTGATATCTTGCATAGATGTGGTTAGAAATTCTTTGGAGAATAAGAAAAAGGTGCTTTTAGTTAGCCATTTTAGTTTTGCTTCAAATACTAAGTCCCTCATCTAAATTGAATTCAATTTTAATAACAGTTATCACAATGAAAAATTCTGTGGCACTTTTCACCAGTGCTTGGTAAGGATGAGCATAAGATCACTCACTGCATTTTACGCTCTTTGGCTGGGACTTATTATTACTTTGAATTGTGGTTTAACCCCAGCTGGCAGCTAAGCTGGCACAGCAGCTGCTCACTCCCTTTCCTTCCCAGTTGGGATGGGGAAGAGACTCAGAAAAATTGTAAAACTTGTGGGTTGAGATGAGAATATTTGAATACTTAAAAAAAAAAAAAAGTAAATACTATTATAAAGATAATTATGACATAAAGGAAGGAGCAAGAGATAAAACTAAAACCCTAAAATACAATTGCTCAGTACTTACTGACCTGTGCCCACCCCATCCTGGAGAAGTGATTGGCACCTCCCAGAAAACTCCCTGCATTTTATTCACCGAGCATGACTTTCTGTGTTATGGAACATCCCTTTGGCCAGTTTGGTCAGATGTCCTGGTGGAGCTCCCTCATAGCTTCTTGTGCGCCTGCTCAATGGGCAGAGCATGGGGGGCTGAAAAGCTCTTGATTTAAGAATAAACATCACTCAGCAACAACTAAAACATCAGTATGTTATCATAATTCTCATCAAAAATCCAAACCAGAGCACTGTACCAGCTCCTAAGAAGAAATTTGACTATCCAAGCCAAACCTGGGACATTCTGAAAGAGAAAAGCCTGTTCTCAACTGAAGCATATGAAATATTTCTTTTTACGTAATAATCTTAAACAATTTGAAATGTTTACTCCATAACGCAAAACCCTGAAAGCCTTTACATATATTTGAACCCTCAGATGAGCTAAGATGAAAGCAGGCCTTGACTTGCCACTTAAAGCACATTTCTTTCTTCGTGAAGCCTTACAGGCTGGTTTAGCTAAATCTAGATCTTCTCCATTATCTTGAGGAACTAGTTTTTGAGGTACCTAAGGCTCTAGCCCAAACTAGATGTTTTTTTTGGCCCTGCTGCTGACATCTCTGTTGAACTCTAAAGCTGGTTCAGGAGGACTCACATCACTCCTTGCAAAGCTTGTAGCAGGGACTGCTGATGCTGCCTCTTCAGGCTCCAGGAAACCTGTTGCATGGCCATGAATTTCAATTGTGGCCTTCAAGTAATAATTAGTAAAACATTGTCTAAACTGTTTAATATATGGCAGCAATATCAGAACAACAAAGTATCAACATCAGACAAACAAGAGTAGATTCAATATTTTAATGTATTGAGTTCCAACACACTGAGGATAAGCATTTGAGCATTTTGAGGGAGGGAGTGGGCAGAAAAAAGGAGGAAAAGAGAAACTAATTATAACAAAATTGAAAGCAGAAACATGTCTGTTTAATCTGGTAGTTTCTAATTTATGTAATTTCCCTCACTTTGTTAATGTATAGCTGATGTGTTTCTGAAAAGAAGGGCAAAAGGATGGGAACAGTCTTCACTTACAAATGCCAAGTTTACTAGCTCAGGTTAGCAATTTAATACATTTATTGCACTAAATTCAGTTATGAATACAAGAAACAACAGTGCTAGTAGAAAGGCTACAGCCTTGTTCTAAAGCTTACAAAATGAACCACTACACCACTAAGTACTAGTTATTCACTTGTAAAAAGGAAGTTTTAACTGAAACATTGTTCAAAGCTATGTGTGCCTTGGGAGAACATGTTTAGGAATATGATAAGTCTCACAGGGCATTTTCACATCCAATTTCTTCTGGGAACTAACCAACAGTATTACACAGTGTATCAGGAAAAAAATGTCAAACAGACAGCTGGGGACTCAAAACTGCACATGGATATCCTGGGACATGGAGCTGAATTTTAATTGATTGGCTTACTAGGGGATAGAAAAAGTTTTTTAGTTCAGTAAATGTTTACCCACAACTCAATGTCCTACCCTTTTTTTCTGGTTTTTCAGCATCAGCAAAAATGTCAGTACAGAATATTACTGACATAACAGCTTGGCACATTTTTGTTTTGTTGTGTTTTGAAATAAGTTGTTTAAAGTGAGTTAAAAATGATACTGACTCGAATTGCCTGGTTAGCTGCAAATACTGCAAATGTTCAGGAGGGTGAAAAGACATAAGACTAACTCTTCCCAGGTAAGGAGGAGATAAAACAAGAAAACAAACCTCTTGCAACAACCTGTGGAGGAGAGACCAAGTGAGACCAGTGAGGGGCTGGACTCTTGCAGGGATTGTCCAGTTACTTTATGCTGGCTGCAAGTCTCTGGTCCTGCAACAGAACATCACTTTCCTGGAAAACAATTAATCCCATCAGAACTGCCTCAAGAAAATATTCAGAGGAGGTTAGAGAAATTAAATTTAAGCGGAAAGGTTGATACTTTATTAGTAATGCAGGAATCTTCACCCAGATTATCCATCAAGAGATTACTTACTGAGTAATCTTTGTTGTCTCCTACCCTTGTCATGCCACATATCACAGTATCTACATCAGTTTTAGAGGGGATCTGCAGATTTTTGTTGAGCCCTAAAGGGGGCTTATTAAAAAGAGGGAGAGGAACATTTCCTATGGGCAGAGGATGATATGACAGGGGACAGGGGTTTAAAATGAAAGAGAGTAGGTTCACATTAGATATTAAGAAAAAAATATTAGAGAGTGCTGAAGCACTGGAACAGGTTACTCAGGGAAATTGTGGCTATCTCATCCCTGGAAGTGTTTAGGCCAGGCTGGACAAGACCCTGAGCAACCTGATTTAGTGGAAGGTGTACCGACCCACAGCAGAGCATCTTTAAGGTTTCTTCCAACCTAAACCATTCCATGATTGTATGAAAATTATTTTTAATTGATCAATAGCTTTCATTCATTTATTATGTCAAGTACACCACCAGCTGAAATGATCCTCTAGATACCAGTTTTCATCCCTGGAGAAATTAATTTTTCCAGATTGAATGGAACTTTGAAAGGTCATCCATTTTTCCACATGTAATTTTTAAAGTGTAAACACAGAAGCTGCAAGCAATCATTTAATTCATATATGTATTTGTGCAGCAGGAAGAGGAGGGTGGTTTAGCTGTCACAATAGCCAAAATCTTTTAAGCTGAAAGATAAATACTACATTTGTTTGCACCAGCAAACATCTTCTCATCCTTAGTTTAGAACAATAATAATAATAATAATTTTTTATTCTAGAATCCTTTTCTGCTTGCAGCAAGTGTTGTCCCAGAATGTCAGCTTTGGGATATAATACCCATAATGAAAAAAAGCCCAGAACATTCTTTGCTGATAAGATTGACTACTTGTCAACATTACCATTTTTTTTTCCATATACAAATAAGTTATCACCATCCTTTTACCATGGGATGTATAGTATTTATCATCAGAGAGTCTGTGCACAACTCCTGTTGTCATGTCTAACTCTGTTTGTTAGACAAGTCAGACAGTAAGGCTCTGAATTTGTACCTGACCTTGGTCTTGCAGTGTAATCTACATGGCCGCTATGGGCTCAGATTGGCTGCCAAAATATAAACACCTGAGGTTATCTCTACACACTGAGATGTCACAGGGCATCTTAGATGTGGGCCTGGTGTTGCGACGTGGAGGCTGTAGGACACTGTGTCCTTCTGGATCCATAGTTGGATGCTGGGTAGGATAACCAAAGGCATCTCAAAAAGCACTAGTTTTCCATGCCTAATAAAGGGTACTGGGCCCAGTGGAGTCTTCAGAGTTGTTTAGATGGCTGAATCAGTCAACTTCAGGATAATCTGAATAATCTATAGGTGCCACTGGATTAGTTGGATTGCCATAGACTATGAGGAGTGAAGACACCCTCTTCACTTGTGAAGACGTACTTTACAGACAAATAAATATATGTGACTGACCTTGGACTATACTTATAAATTGAGACCTGAATTACAATTTTTGTTGAGCTGAGTTGGTTCTGAGAATGATTCAGACCACCTGTAAGAGATAGAGAAAGAAATGGAGTGAGAAGAAGAGAAAAAAGATTGCTGGATTAAGAGACAAGTCTTGTGAGGAAAGATTGGAAGAAATTGTTTGGTCTGGAAAAGATCAAAAGGCATAATAATGGTCTTCAAGTAGATTTTGTAGAACGAGCAGTTGTAAATTATTCCCTGTGTGTGCTGAAAATAAAGGGAGTAATTGCAGTAAAGAGAAATGTAGTTCTGACCTTGAAAGAAGAGTTTCTTAACATAGGGATGATGAAGTGCTGATGTGCACAGCCTAGGGAAGTTGTAGAATTGCAATCCCCAGTGTTTTAAACAAATAGGTTGAACAAATATTTCCAGCAATTCTTTTGGTGTAATCAACTGTGCTTGAGGGCCATGACCTAGGCCAGAGGTGCTTTCAGTCTCTTCAACTGAATTTTCTCCAATCAAATCTCTTTTAGTTTTTAATCTTGAACTGCTCCACATAGAACAGAACACATCAATAAAATATCTGTTATAATTTTAAATTGTACTCCTTTTGTGGTGAGGAGACAGTACACATTTAAGATTAGAGAACAGAGATGAGGTACTGAAAGGAATAGCTTACATAATGCCTGTATCACAACCCTTACCATAGTAGAAAAAGAAACAGAGCTGTAAAAAATAATTAGCTGTAAGAAGCATGTATTATTTATTTATTTAAGTCTATCTTTTCTTTTCCTAGCAAGGAGAAACAGCTGTAGCAGTGTGGGATGTAACACAAAATAGAAGGTGCTATTTTACATCCACTGCTAATGCAGTCACTGTTTTTGTTCCCAAGGGTCCACAAGATTTGCCTTTGCTCCCCTTATATGGGGCTTTATTGCAGGGAGCTCCAATGGTTAGCTGGGAGTTAATTAGCTGGAGTAGGGAATCAGCCTTCTCTCAAACCAGCCCAGAGGCAAAACTGAAGCAAAAGGACCTTTGGCAGGTCCCAAACCACATTGTCACTGCTCATAGTCATCTAAGGAGAAAGAGAGGGATGTGGTGGCTACAGATCTGTTTGTGGTACTTTGAAAACAAGGGCTGGTATAAAATTTTAGACACCAAGCTTCCTGCTGTGCCTTCTTTCACCATATGCATAAAGACATTTTGAATTTAGATTGGGTTCTGGGTTGTATTTTGCCCTTGGTGGAAATTAGCACAAGGAACAAACAGTCATAATGTTAAGTGATGGAGTTTTGCTGGAAGTTTCCTCTGGCCTCTACATAGTTCTCCTGAACCTAGAGTTGGGAACACTGAATGGAAGAAATTTTCTATAACAGTTACTCTAATTCTGCCAGAAAGGATGTCAAAAAAAGGGTAGACAAGACAGCACAGACTTTTGGCTGACTTCCCACTTCACCAAGTCCCCTTGAAACTCCCTATGGTAAAAAAAAAATAGTATTCTTCTAAATGTGTGGTACTGTTTGGGTGAGGCAGTTTGTGCTCTCATTGTAGCTCATGGTGACAGAATTCTTTGGTTCATTTAACTGAGGCTTATTTTAAAGGCTGGGAAAAGAAAGTGGAAAATTTGCTGTCTGGGATGTAAACTGTCACTGCTATGGGAAGGAGGAGCTGGCAGAAGAGACATTGATGTTAGCGAAGGGGAAACAGGAGAGGACAGCAGAGGAGAAAGTTACTGAGATCCCAAATGGTGAGTGACTGGAAAGTAAGTGAGAGAAAAGTGCCAGGAGAAAATAGGCAATTCCCAATAAATCTTCAAGTGAGGGCTTACACTTACAGTTTCTTGGGATGGATGATCTTATGTGCAGCCTGTAGGATGTTATCAAACACCAGGAATCCAGAGAAGAGCTGTGCCACAAGGAGCCAGGGGCTTTTTTGGCTCATGGGTGGAAGGGAGGAACTGGGGCAGGTGGCTGCATCCTTGATACAGGCATGAATGTTCACTCTGCCTTAGGTTGCTACAGATGGAGAGATAAAAATCAAAATCTGTTTAACTATTAGTGCAGAGTTACTGTACAAGACAGTGAGAAAGTCACCGGTTACTACCTGCCCTTGCTGTATTTTGTGCTCCTGGGGAATATCACTGTGAGAGTAAATCTAAACTCTTTTAGAAGTAAGCACTGTGGGGTTCCCTGGATGTTTCAGCTGCCAGCCTCAGGCCTGGGCAGCTGCATCACATGGAGCAGGCATCCGCAGTGAGGATACGGCACTGAGTCTCTAAATCATCTCAGCAGCCGGCCATCAGTCTCCAGGTAGAGAAAGGCTCTAGTTTCCAGGCCAAGCTCTATTATTAGGCTGGCAGCTGGATCTTTCAACCAAAGTGAACTGTTACCACTGCTGTCAGCAGAAAGAGCAGACTGACAACAGGACTGAATGGGTTTTGCTGCTGAATGCTAAGTAAGAAGCCTACGGTGGTTTCAGTTTATTTCAAAGGTAGTGCGTATTTGCTTTGCTGATGTAGTATACTCTCACCTACTTGTTCATAAAATTTGATCATTAAAAGATACATATTCTAAGTTATTTATTTGAAAATACAAAAATTATCATAGCTAAGCAAAATTGGTACAGTAATATAGAGGTAGAGAAACAACCGTCTAGAAAAAATCCATTTTTTTTTTCCCCCCAAATCTTAAAGTCTTAGGAGCTACCATTTCTTCATGAGAAACAATTTATTTTCCACAAAGAAACATAAAATGACTTTTAACATCAGTGGTATAACCTCAGCTGCCACTTCATTCAAATACTCTGCAGGAAGGGATGATATCTTCTGATAATATGACATGGGAGAGAACATCTTGTTCAGGATAGTTCCCAGTAGCCAGAAATCACAGCAATTTTACAGATGAGCATGTTATAAGATGTGACACAGCGAGTGCCACTAACTCCACTAGTACATTCACAGAACCAGAAAATCAATTAAGTTAGAAAAGACCTCAGAGGTCATTGACTCCAACCTGTGACCAAACACCCTCAGGTCGACTAGACCACAGCACTGAGTGCCATGTCCAATCTCTCATTGAACAGCTCCAGGTATGGGGACTCCACCACCTACCTAGACAGTCTATTTCAATATTTAATCACTCTTTCTGTGGAGAAAATCCCCTTAATATCCAAGCCATTCTTAAAGGACCCCTGGAGTAGTTGACTATTTCCTCTTGTCCTGTCACTGATTGCCTGGGAGTAGAGGCCAATCCCCACCAGACTACACTCTCAGGAGGTTGTAGAGAGCAATATGGTCATCCCTGAGCTTCCTCTTCTCCAGGCTAAACTCCAGGTCCCTCAGATGCTCCTCACACATCTTTCCTTCTAAGGTTTTATCAGCTCCATTGCCCTTCTCTAGACTCAAAATTAACTTCTTCACTGAGGGCACTCACTGGAACAGGCTCCTCTAGGAAGTGGTCAGGACACCACACCTATCAGAGGTCAAGGAGCTTCTGGATGACACCCTTAGTCATATGATTAATTTTAGGTAGTCCTGCATTGGGCTTGATGATGCTTACAGATCCCTTCCAGTCTGAGACATTCTATGATTCTATGGTTCAGTAGGAATATTACTGGAGGTCCGTTACCAGTGGTCCACACATCCACATAATAGCACAGACCGTTTCAGAGGTTTGGGTTTTATCAAGCAACAGATTCTTTATAGACATTTGAATTCTCCAGTCCATTGATAGCCCTTGCCCAGGAAACATCTGTAATTATGAATATCGAGCAATATGTGGGAAATTGTTGCTTTATGAGACCTCCAGAAGAATTGGCTGTGTTTTGCAGGGAAGCTCTTACAGCACAGTGCTTAGTAGTTATTGCTGGCTATTCTATAACAACATTAAACTAAAGTCAGTGCTATGAAAGGCTGTTTGGTCAGAGTACAGGTGTTGGCAGGGGCAGCCTCTGTCTGGCACCCCGGCTGTGCAAGCACTCTGCAACAGGGAGCTCTGCAGTATAGAACCATAGAATCATAGAAAGGCTTGGGTTGGTATGGAGCTTAAAGATCTTCTATTGCCAGCATATTTAGATTTGACTGTCCAGCACCATGCAGCACTAGTTCCTTGGTGTGTGACTGGCTCTGACCAGCTCCTTCTGGAGTGCCTTCAACTCTTTCCACCCCAAATGGGTCCACACTCAACTTTGGCAGTAGGTGCAAGGATTTATCTTCAGTCCTGGTTTTGAGTGCAGGCCACTGCTGGTCAGCATCTGCCTGCATGGCCATGGTACCACCACACTCTGCTCCTGTACTGCAGTGTTGGCCAAGCCAAAGCTAGCCTCTGTGGAGTTTTACTACGTTACTGACTGCTCTCAAGAATGCAATAGCATCACCTCTAAAATATTCCTGTTTTACCCTCAGTCTCTCTATGATAGTCACTCCAGACTATCCACACTCTGCTCTCCTTTCTTGGGCAGGATTTGAAAATGATGTGGACCAAGACTCTACCCTTCCACAAAGCAAAGAACAAAGATTACTTTTTCTTGGTTAGCAAAGGGAGAGGAAGTGTGAGATTTCCATCTAGTTACCTACCCAGCTAGGGGCCTGGAGCTACCACACAAGATCACCCCTCTAAGGAGAGCAGTTAACTCAGCACTGCCCACTTCATGCTGTGCCAAGATTGTCAAACTGCAAGAGAAGGTATCAAAATGTTTATTGCTGGTATAGACTCACCTGTTTCTGCAGCCACCAGGAATGATTCATCTCACCTAACTTAAACCTTCTAGGATCTAGGCATAGACTAAGTATCTAGGGTCCTACTGTAGTTAGTGGACTGGAAATGTCTGTTACTCCCCATTTACTATAGAAAGAGCCCAGGTAAGCAGCTGCAGAATGCCTGTTTAGTGGAGAAAAATAATCCACATGAGTAATAAAGGTTTTGTGACTTCAGCTGTGCAAAATATTGTGTCAGGATTAGATACAACTATAACCACCTTGTATCATTCAAAACCTGCACTGAGTTGGTGCCCAGGGGAGAAAGGATAGAGATTGTTGCCCGGTTTGTGACCCTGCCCTAGTGGGAACATACACAAAACACAGATTGATAAATGTTACATCTTTGTGTTTCATTCCCCAAGACCTCTCCATTAAAGAAAAATTTCTTGATAAATACAGATGGTTGTGTTTTGAAATTCCCAATACTACCTGTACTTTGAAAGAAGCCTTTCCACTTTCTCAGCATTGGTAAAAGTGTAAGGTGTTCACTTTAGGGTACCTAAATTAAAGAAAGACAAACCTCAGTTAGAGATAATCCCAGAGAAGATCAACAAAAATAATCAGATCTAAAACAAGTCCAGTGAGAAAACCAAAAGTTGTGGAAGATATTCAGGCATGTCTCCATCTGCTTGTGTTACCAGATAAACATGCCAGATTAAAAACAAGTTATTAAAGGTTTTTAGAATTATTCCAGCCAAGTCAGAATTTTAAAAACAGAAGGCTGAAAAGTGTTCCTATTAAATTTTCTTTTACTTTTTTTCAGATTAGGCAATTTAGAGAGATTAATAATTTCCTCTAGGTCTCATTGAGCTCTTGCTGAGTATATATTCCCACATTTGTTTATGAATCATAATAAACATGGCAACTAACCAAGATCCTGTAGTTCCTGTGCAGGAATGTTATTTGAATACATATATCATATACTAGAAAATTGGTACCTAGTCTCTGTCCTTATGATATTTCCCTCTCCTGTTCCTAATTCCAGCCCCACTCCTGATTCGAAGAGTATTAGGCAAACCCATTCTGAGACATGGTAATAGACAGGAAAGCTTAATCTAACAGATAATATGTATGTTGAAGTCTATGGTGTTTTGTGATTTATTTCATTGACTTGATTAATTTTAGAGTGAGAAAACTATTAAGCAAAAGATCTGAGAATCACATAAGGAGAGGGTTATCAAGTGCCTTTTGATTTACTCATGGAATGAATCTGTGGATGAATTTGCTGATCAGTATTTCATTTCCTCCAAGAATTTATTTCTGAATAACTTAAAATTATTATATCTGCCTCACTGTAATTACTGCCACATGTGTAATTTTCTGGGCTTTTTTCTTGACAACTTTTTCATTAACTAAAGAAACTAAAAGCAAAAACTAGCTTGGTAGAAGAAATTAGATCATGGGCTTTAAAAAATAACTTTGATCTCAGTTAGCAACAGTGACCAGCACCATGAAACTGTGTATTTGGTAGACTTCATAATTTTCTCTGACACTGTTGTCCTAGGGCTAAGGGCATCAGCAAGGCAAGGTTTCTAGGCAGAGATAATACTTGGGTTATTTTTTTTCTGATTGCCTTTGAAATGTTTCCATTTATTGACACCAATGTTACAAACTCTTGCTACAATCACAGAATATATCCAGTGAGATACAAGCAGTCAAATATTAAGTATTCAAAAATGGACTACCAAAATTCAGAGGATTTTCAGACATGAATCACTGAGCTGATGAAAAAAAAAAAAAAAAGGATGAGGTGATGGAAGAGACAGACAAATTTTCAGCTGTGTAAGCTGATGTTTACAGAAGCCAAAATGGATGTGTGATCTTGCTAACATCTTGGATCTGATGAATACTTAATATTCAGTTATTACTGCAAAAGGGAAGAGCTTCAGTGAAGGAAGACCCACTCTCCTGAAACCTATTTCCTGAATATTCCCTCAGGGAAGGGCCTCAGCTCCTACTTCATTTTTGCAACCTACTATTCACACTACATAAACCTAATTTCACAGAATTCAAATGCAGTTCTTGGGACACCTTGTTAAAGTCTGCTCCCAAAAAGCACAGACCAAATCATGACACTTTTGGCTCCCTCCAGCCAACATAACCTTCCTATCACTGTCCTACTTGGCTATACCACTTCCAGATGGCATATTCTACCAACCTGGAATTTTCTCAGCAGCACACTCTAAGACTCTCTGATGGGTTGTGACAGATCTCTGGCATGACAACTGTTGCTTTGAACTGACAAACCACACAAAAATAATCAAGATGACAGGTTTAGTGCTATGCAATGCATTTGTACCAAATTTGCCTTGGAAGGTAATAATTTGGTAATGCAATTTACCACTGGGCCCTGGAGCAGAAGCATTCAGCAGTACAGATATAGTTAGCATTATAGGGGAATGCCAAAAGGAATAAACATAATGATACTATAGCCCCTGGCTAATCTGGTCCCATTTTTGGTCTCTATGAAGATAATCAAAAATCAGTCGAATTTAAGACATCAATAATTCATCAAATTTAAGCCACCACAATGTACCTTGTTAGTTGTGATTCTATGGAAAAAACCAACCAAGCCTCAAAACAACAAACAAACAAAATCAAACAATATCAAATCGATTATTGGTTGATATAGTCACAGAATGTGTAATATTAGTTGGGTCTTTGAGTCATCACTTCAGATCTTCACTACCATTGCCTCCTCTCTCTCATCACCCAAACCAGCAGAGGGAAGACCTGGAGATGAGCTGTAGTTCCATTTCCCACCCTCATGGTCAGCAGCACCCCACCTTGCTCCAGACTGGCAGAGCAGGTCTTGTCTGCAGTTTATGCAAGTGTGGCAGAAAAAGTGGTGCTGTATTCAATCTTGATTTAACAGGATAAAGAATCCACTGTACCCCTTGGCAAACAGTTAGGTTAATTTCATAGCCACTCGATGAATCATGTTCACATGATTTTTGGTTTTAATTTGTCCAGCTTCAAGTTCCAAATGTTGGATTTTATTTTACTTTAACCCTAGCTCCTAGGACTGGATTGACCAAAAAATCCATCTATGCAAATATTGTTCATCAGGTTGATTTTTACACAGATGAAGTTATAACTTGATCTTAAAAAAGTTTGAGTACCCAAAGTTTTTCACTAAAAAGAAACTTGCTGATTTTTTCCTAGCTATTTTTTAAAGACCGACAAGTTCAATGCCCTCTTTCCACTACATTTTCCAGAACCAGATTCATTATCCTCAACACGGTTTCATCAATGGCAGGCACAGAGGTAAGGTAGCAAATACAATGTGATCATAACTTGAACTTTTTTCCTTTTAAGCTTCCACAGATTTTGCTGGTCCTTTCTGTAGAAAAACATGAGCTGATCATTCCCAGCTGCCAGAAAAATGCTCTAACCTTCTTTTATGCAATGCAGTTTCTGCCAAGAAGGGTAGTAGGGAAAGTAGGCAGCATAGGTTGCAGTTACCTTGCATTTCTATGACATTCCTGCAGTTCAACCAGTAGCAGGGTCTGTCACAGGACTCTGGCCTTATGATCTAAGCCCACGATGGGTTTTGTGTTAATTGTTAAGTGAAGTAGCGATGGGAGCCCAAATGTCTTCTCTTCAAGGTGTGGTGCCCTGAGTGCTTCCCTTGTAGACTCATGATCACTTTTGTTCTGTGTCTCTGCTAATGGGGAAAGCCTTCAGTTACCAGGAGCTGGAGGCACTTTCATCCATGTTCCTAATATAAGAACAATTTTAGTGTTATTGTTAAAGATAAAGATTGATTGGATTGGATTTTTTATGTGTATGCAAATACAAAAGCGAGTGAAATGGAAAAAAAAAGGAAGATGTATGACAGATATATTGCACCAGGAGTGAAAACCAGAAGTAACCCACTGTGATTAGCTTGTGTAGCTGCAGGCGCTTGAAAATATATATAATACATAGAAACTGAATTTTGCTTATCATTTATTGAACCAACAGAATACTACTTAGAGGGTCAATAAAAGAGAAGACAGAGTCTTCAGGAAATTGTAGAAGCAGTGAAACCTCAGCAGATCTATATGATTAAGGATTAGATAGAAAAATTATCCCCTTTTTCTTGGTGGAAGTTGTAATTCTGAGGTAATGTAAATTCTTTAAAGCTGTGCACAAATCCTCACGCAGCTCTGGATTAACAAATACTGGAATTCTCCCAAACACAGGGAGAAACAGCAAGCTCTCACAGGGTGCCAGTTTGTTGCCTGATTAGCCTGGTCCTTGCCTGCTGCTTTCAGCAAACACCTCAATGCACTAGCAGGGATTTCAGCTGGATTTGACCTTTGCATCTTTCTTTGATCTGCATGAGAGGCAAGATTCTCAGCACAGAATGTACACAACACAAGGCAAAACACAGCAGAGATTACAGTGTTCATCATTTTCTCTATCCCAGGCCACAGACATTATGCCTTTTTCCATTTCCCAGATGCTGTGTGATTTTAGATTTACCAAAAAATAGATTAGAAGCTCAGTTTGCATAGTCTTTTTCTAAAGCAAAGATTTAGCTTCTTGTCTCTGTCAGAACTGTGGCCCCAGATTGACAAGCAAGAATTCAGAGTGATAATACTGAAACACAGACTTCTAAGGAGTCTGTTTTAATAATAAGTATCCTGAAGCCAGAAACTGTAAAGCTGTAAAAAATTCTACATAACAAACCTCCAAAGAGAGTGTATAAACCCACTGTATTTTACTACATCTTTGCTGTGTAGTAAATACAGAAACATTTTCAACTTTTTAAATTATGAAGATAAATTCCTATCTGGATTTATAATAGTGATAATGCAGGCATAAAAAAATCCCTAATAGAAAAGCTTTTGCACTACTCTATATCAGAAAATTTGTTCTGAAATTATTAAGAAAAAAAGAAGGAATTAAAAAAAAATTACAAGAGCTTTACAGCAATTTTTACACCATGTAACAGTAAGACATATCACAGATGTGTTCTTATTCCAGAACAAAATGCAAGTATCTCAACAAATTACATGAAAATGCTTAATAGAATGTAATGTGTCACTTCAAAGAGCTTGTCTTAGGGCTTAAAATGAGAGCTGTGTATTCTATCCTAAAAATCCAAATTCAGGGGTAAAAACATCTTTTTGCTAATATAAAAAGTCACAAAATATCGAACTGATATTGAATTCTGACTTACTCCATGAAAGATAATTTTATAAAAGAAAATAAAATTGTTATGGGAGATTGGCAGAAAATTAATATTTGAAGGAAAATAAACCCCTTATAATAACATACCAAGAGGAATATTTTAGGCTTTCTCTTTGTCAAAATAAGTTTTGTTTGTGATGGATTACAGCATAGATTTTAGTGCACAGATTGGTTTCTCATATGGCTATGCAATTAATCACATAATTATCTCCTTTACATGACACACATGCACTAAGATACTGCTGTGCCTCTGCTAAACATCATCATCAATTTCTAGGGCGTGTGAATCAGCTTCTCTTTAGATGGGAAACAAGAAGGATTCTCCCTGCATAACTCCTCAAATCACATGCGTAAAACTGTCATATATTTATCCATATTATTTCCCACCCTTGGAACAGAGGTGGGCATGACCAAGTCACAGCCAAGCTGGTGCTCCATGAGCTCAGCTGACAGCAGCTCCTGGCTTCAGGCAGTGGCTCTGCCTCCATAAATAATCCTGTTGTATTAGCAAGCGTAAGAAAACCTTGCCTTTTAAGCCCTTGCTTTGCCACCCACCCACTATCACCGCCAAACAGGCCGAGTGACTGCCTGCTGCTCGCCCACAACACGCTGTGAAAGCCCTGGAGATAGTGCCATCTAGTGCCACCTGCCTCGGAAATACAATTGCAAACATCCCCGGGCATCCCCAAAATCCCGGAACGTGCTCATTAATGCATCAGGCAAACCATGGCGACAATTTGTATCCATGGAGCACAGGGATAAATGCATTGTCCAGGTTTTCCCACCTCCTCCCAGTTCTAGTCTCCTTCCCTTCTGTCTGTCAGCTCCTACCCTCATCTGGAGCAATTATTCCTGGGTCTAAGTACTTTGCAACTAAGAAAAAAAGAAAAGGCTTTATTTATTCTATGTATCCTACCTGTGAAGCTTAATATGTTCAAAATACACATTTTCAGATATAAGTGCTCTACAGACTCTAATATATACACATATTTATAGTGTACCTGTTAGAATGGCTGTGAATATCAGATATTTGTATTGAACATTGAAATACTGCATTTTAAAATACAGACAGTATTGAATATTGTGCCAAACACAGTGCTACTAAGGAAAAGCCTTGGCAGCCTCCAGCACTAGATAATTATGGTCATTGGATGAGCACAGTCACTGGACAACCTCAGCCAGTCACCTCAATGAGTGATCCAGCATGACAGGACAGATGCTCCTGGCACTGAAGATTAAGACGGTACACAGATTTCAAATATTTTAAATTTCTTTAGATCTATGAAAATACAAAGGTCCTATAAGGAGCAATAGTTTAAATGATTAGCAGCTTGTTAAAAAAACCCACAAATAATAAAAGAAGAAAGAACAAAACCAGTATGTTTCAAACATTAATATTTAATGGTTTCGTACAACTGGTTGCCCAGCTTTCATATCTCAGACTATGAGTTGCTGGCTTGCCTATGGAGGATGGCAAGAATACCAGAAAGTGAATCAGATAGAATAATTATTTAGTCTTTGAGAGGCCTAACATGATTTTTGGAATATTATCTTCTGAGGGCTCTTTTTATATGTCACATCTAAAGAGTTTATGTTACCCTTCATATTAGATCTATCTTCAATGTCAGATGTGAAGCAGGTAGACAGTACCACTTTTTGAAAAAATTTATTTCTTTGATTTGTGTGTCATGTCTCATTTTCAGCAATCTCAGTGAGTATAGTGTCCATAAATAAGTTTCCTAACTGAAAATGTGTGGTAATTCTATTTCTCTGTTGCTCAAACTCAGCATAAGAATTGAGTCATTTATTTTGCATATTGTGGACACAGTGGGGTTAGAGTAAGAATCACAGAAATGCCTACATTTGGCATGCTAAACAATAGGCATGGCTATCCACTAAATATGACCCCTCAGTCAACATTGTCCTTCAAATGTGCAGCATCCTAAGGGAAAAGGACCTTATAATTGTGCATATAATACTTACATAATCAATATGCACATAAGAGAAAGGAAAACTTAATCCTACCATGAGTAAAAATTCTGTGGCCCAATATGGCTGTACTACACACAGGGGCTGTATCTGCATCATCTGCCCATTTCCCAGGTCACGGTCTCTGGGCTGAGAGCACTCCAGATTAATTAAATATTTTCCTGGTGAATGGTGGGACCCATTTAAATGAGTGAATATGTTTCATAAACATTCAAGGAGCAAACATTGTCTGGTGTCCTTTTGAAAAGAATTGTCACTGGGAAATAAAGAATAAAAGATATTTATATTGAAACAAAACTGATTTGATGCCTTGGAAGCTTTTCAAAAATATTAGAAGAAGGTTATTGGGCATCTGCATAACCAAACATTCTTCTAACATCTTCCAAGAAAATTTGCAGGGCCATTAAGCAAAAGAAGATTGTCAGGAGATTTCACAACTTAAAATGAACAAAATGCTCCTTCGTAAATTCCGAAACATATAAATAACATTGACTACACAAAAAGATATCTTCAACAGTTAGCCCTTGAATTCCTGAAATGTGGACTGGGTCCGGTTCTCAGGTCAACTCTTTGTTACTCAATAACTACCTTGCAGTATGTCACAGTGAAACCATGGCAGTTGATAATTTAACTGTGGTTACATTTGTCTGGTGTACAGTTTGGATATGCACTCTATTGGTTATTGGCCCTGCTTGAGAAGTGTAGCCTTAATATAAGGACAAATATTTTTGTGTCTATCTCAGAATTCTCAAGCAGAATTTAGTGAAGAAAGCTCCCAGGAATCGCAACTCAAGAATGACAGAATTGTTGGGTTGCAAGTGACATCTGGAACTCATCTGGTCCAATTTTCTTGCTCAAGTTGGGCCACATATCTTCAAGGATGGAGACTCCAAAGCCTCTCTGGACAGCCTGTGCCAGTGACTGATCACTAACACAGTAAAAAAGGGATCTCTAGCAGGCTCAGATGTTAATTTATGTCCACTGCCTCTTTTGCTGTCACTGGGTATTCCTGAGAAAATCTCGTTCATTTTCTCCCATCAGGTATTTATAAACACGGAAAATCCCAAACCCCAATCTTATTCTTCTTCAGGCTAAACAGTCCCAGTTCTCTCAGTCTTTTCTCAGAGAATGGAGATTTCTGTCCCTCCATCTTTATTGACCCTCGTTGAGCTGCCTCTGGTATGTCCATGTCTCTCTTGTCCTGGGGAGATCAGACCAGTGAAGTCTCACCAGGGCTGAGTAGAAGGGTAGGTTTACCTCCCTCGACCTGCTGGCAACACTTTTCCCAGTGCACTCCGGGATACCGGAGGCCATAGTTTGCTACAAGAAAGCATTGAAAGCTCAGGTTTAGCTTATTGTCCATCACTGGCCCTCCTTGCCAAAGCTGCTTTTAGTCCAGCCGACCCTGCAGCATATACTGATGTAAGGGATGATTCCTGCCTCGATGTTTCCAGTTCTCCTACTTGAAGTTCATGAGGTTCCCATCAGCCAGTTTCTGAAGCCTGTCAACATCCTCTGAATGACAGTAAAACCCGCTGGTGTATCAGCCCTTCCCCCAAGTTGAGGTATTTGGATATTAGAAAATATTTAGTACTTTCCGGTGTAAATAAACAAGAATTTGAATGTTTGAATGTGACCAAACATTAACAGAAGATGACTTGAAACAGCGATTAATGTTTTTCCTGCCAAAGACACAATCTATTCTTCAGTTTCCTTATCTTTGCTTTGACCCATCTGCAGTACAAGACCTTTGTCTGGTCTCTGCTGCATTTTCATATCTTATCTCCTTCTGATTTTAGAAATTAGAGAGCAAGAGCTATAGTTCAGAAAAAAAGAAAAGGTTGCTTTTTTTTTTTCTTCACTGGAATAAAGCCAGGATATTTCTATATTTTTCATCAGGGAAATTAAGATAGAAAACAAAACCACCAAAAGATAACCCACCATGACATTGTGGATAAAATATTCACCAGATCCATCATCTGTCAGTTCCCACTTCTGACTGACTCCAGGCTGACACTTCTCCACTGAGTGCCCTAGTGCACAGGTTACAGCTTTAGTTTCTTTATTTGGAACAATAAATAATGAAAAACAGCTTCAAAAGCAGAGACTGAGAAGGATTAGCTACTCCTCATCGATCCAAAACAGTGGGGGATTTGCATATAATTCTTCAACACCTTCAGGACACTTCCTCAGCATTTTCCTGATGGTATGTTTGTGAAATTGTTTTTTATTTCTCTCCTCAACTTTTGCCCTTTAGCTACACAAAGTTTGCAATGAGGGATTGTTTAAAATGACACATTTACATGAAGAGATTAGGGTTTGTCAAGATGCTGTATTCCATTAAAAACTGCTCTCACTGAAGATAACCCTTATCAGCCCTCCTTTTGACCCTCCCTGTTATAATTTTACTTCTGTTTTGATCTCTTTTTTTCCTTTAGTAGAGTGCAAGAAATGCACATATTCACCAAAAAATCCCAAAACATTAACTTTAAAGAATATGATTCAAATGAAAGCAAGTAAAGTGTTTTGTTTTCAGTTCTAAAGAAAGAGAGTACATAACCAATTACTTGGCTTTTGTTATTTTGTCTGACTAGCCTCAACACATCTATCTTTATCAGGATAGGTGCAAGCACACAAAGACACAACTGCTGTAATGTATCTTCTGTTTTTTTGGATTAATAATTATCTGCTAACTATATCTGCAAAGAAATAAGTTCCAAAGCATTGTATAAAGTTATTTTAAGGAAATCAGGACCACTGAAGCATATTGCCTGGGCTGGGGAGCCCTAACATTAGTGTCTTCTGGCTTTTGTCTTGCTTCCATGGTGACCTGCTGCAAAGTGCTAACTATAGAGAATGGAAGAGAAAACTAAACAGTGACTTTAGCAGATATGTTAAATATATTTCCATTAATTATCTACAAAGCTAATTCTTCTTGCCAAACCTGTGAAGCATCTAAGCTTTTACACTATTTTGCCAGGGCACTGTACTGCATCTATCAGCTCCACCAGCTCTAGTTCCACTCTAATTTTTTACCACAAGTTTCTTTACAGAGGACAGAATTTAGAAATGACTGCCCAGTTTACTTTTATGGACTTTTCAAATTCAACTTCAGGAATGTACTGCAGTTTTATGAAAAAGGAAAAGAGACACAAAAAAAGACATACGACTATTGAATATAAATCACATATTTTCTTCAACAGAAACCATTTTTTGGAACAAAAATCTCTTCTGAAGAATTAGTTATTCACTAGAAGAGACAGGTACATTTGTATGTCTCATGGGTAAACTACTTAATGAGACTCTTTTGCATTATAATTTCAGAATAAAGTTTAAAAAAAAAAAAAGAGAGAGAAAAGGAGAATGCAATTTTCAGAACAAAATTCCCAAGACAGAATGAAATTCATTAGAATATGAAAGATCTGTGGTATAATATCTGACATTCCATAAGAGGCTGAAATATAGCTCACTATAATAAAACAATAATAAAGTAATAATAGAAAAGATTATTCCATTTAGATTAACAGCCTCTTTGGGGAAGAGAGACAGATATTACCCTTAACTGCTTTGTTTAATCTTTTTATAACTGAAGAGCATATTTTCTTTATTTGTAATTTTCATGATGCTCCTGAGTGCTCCTTATAGATGGTTTTATAAATGTAAATACAAGTTCTCATTGATAACATTGCATTACACACTTCTTCCTAAAATTTGGTGGCATGCAAAGATATTTCTTATCAACTATATTACTAGACAGGATGCTAATCTGGAAAATTGTGCCGAACATTGACTATTCATAAAGAATTGAAATCTGCCTAATTTATGAGCAAAAATTACACACAGTATGACTGCCTGACAGGCAGGCAGACAAAGTAATGGTGAAATTGGAGCAAGATGACTCCTGGTGCTGAGCCCCTCAATAAGGATTTCTGTGGATACTTAAATGGAGCAGGGAATAAGACAGTTAAATATATTTTTGTTAATGTGCATGTCAATTTACTTTTGTGATATTATCCTAAAGGCAGAGAAGTAAATCAGAGGAGACTGCCAGAGGAAACAAACAGAAGATAAATCAATGGGGACAATGCTACTTGGTTCTGACTAAAAGGATAAGATTTATGCTTCAGTGGGTTTTTCAGCAGCAGCTGAAATAAGCCTTTCAAAGAAAGGCACACACAAATTGCAGAAAGTCCCTATCTCTCTCAAGCTAGAGATTAGAAATTGAAAGTCCAGGAGTATTATAAATTACAAAGTAGATAAGACCTTTGCCAATGTTGGCTTTATTTTCAGTATTAACCCTACCTGCTCTCTGGTTCTGGATAACTAGTGTCTTGAAAAGACTGGGTTTTTAATTCCCTTAACTGTTTTTGCAATCTCAACAATTTTGCAATTCCATTCCCTATACCTTTTAACAGAGAATAATGACAGATAGAGAAAGGGGCTGTGAACTTTTACAAAAATCTATCCACTTGAAGATAAAGGTCAATTTTTTCTGATGATTTATTTCTGAGAAAGTATGATGTATCAATAAACCTAAGTGAGGAACTTAGCATGTAAAAAAGGAACACATTAACCAGATGTAAATTTGTAGTTGGGATTTTATTATGTTTTGGTTAAAATTAAGTAGAAATTTTGCCATGACACTTTGTGAACTCCTGTCTATAAGATGCTTTTGTCTTACATGTTACTAGAGTCCTTAGGGATCACTATCTTATGATGCTATATGTAATTTGCATTGTGTGTGAAATTATGGAACAGGAAAAGGCTTAAGATTCCAAAGTATGCCAGAATTCAGAGTTAATAATTTAGATGTTCTTGGATAAAACTCCATTGTTATTTTATGCCTGTTTGACTTTGAAGAAATAAAGTTGAGGAAAAAAATAACAGCCAGAAATAGCTTCATTTATGCAATGGAAACACTTGGTTTAATCTTCATGATGAATGTAAGTGTAGTTAGAGCAAGTTTTAAAGTTTTCAATTGACAGTCAGTTACAGACAAGTCAAATATCAATACTTGCATTTTTTAGATCATTGGAAAGTGTGAAACAAATGGATTTTTTCTCATTCATGAAAGCAAAATTATTCTTTCTTGAAGGTGGCAAAGTTGAAAATGTTTTTCTTCATTTACAAAGTTTATTCCCTATTAAAAACAGAGAAAAAATGGCAATGTGTTAGCATGGAAAACAATACTCTGGTTTAATGAGAAAATACCCAAATACATGTTAGCAATTGCAAAATTGGCAGCACTCAGAATAAACTGAGGAAAATTGTGCAAGGTGTACTACTACCTATTTGTGATTATCTTATGTACAGATGTTTTCCTTAGAGAGATGATATGGAAGTCCTAAAGCAACTCATGATGAGCCAGTTTGAATCTGGGGTCAGAACTGTAGCTTTGCTTCTAAGCTGAGAAAATTGGTCTCTCAAATAGCCTGATGATAGATATGGTGTTTAGCCTGTCTTTTTAGAAATGGCTCTGGTGGAAACAGCAACTCAGAGAATCTATCTAGAGGAGAAAAACAACTCTAAGATATTATGGAAAGCTGCAGTGGAACAGAAAGTTGGTGTAATTTAAAAAACTGGAGGTTTTTTTTGTTGTTTTTTTTTGGGGGGGGGTTTCTTTTAATTTTATGAGATAGAAAGGAAGATCTCATTTGACTACTTTCTTCATAAAACAGTCTAGTTTTCATGAAAAGTCATAATTGTCTCACAGTTAGATTTGGATTCGATTTGCTGGGGCTTTTGCTTTTCCAAGAACCTAGAATCCAAAAGAGCACCATGAGAGAACAGGCAGTTATATCTCCTTTGAGTTGCCCTCTTCCATCTGTAATAATCCAACAGACCACAGCCTCCACTGATCTCTTGCCTTAGGAATCTGCTTTGCACTTCCTGAAACATGGAGAAAGTGGTTATTATACAATATATCTGTCACTGGGATCCATCTATAATTAGGTTATCTACTTATGGACATTTTCCAAATACCTCTAAACAATTATGCCAATTACTGACATAATTGTAAATGAATCAGAATAAACATCAGCAAATGAATCAAACTGGAAGTTGTACAGTTTGTTTTATTAATTATGTTCCTTATGAAATAGCTGTCATGAGATGTCTGCTACCTGCTGACTGGAGAAAGCAGGGAGTTTTTCATGCTAATTTTGAACACTATTAATAAATAGGATATTAAAATGGAAAAATATAAATAGCTTCAGAGAGTGATCAAGAGTTGTAATTTTAACATATGGAACATTCCCAGATCTCTAGATTTGGAAACCTGGCATTGGTGTGTAAACCTATGTAGTGTGTTAGCAGAAAGTACAGATGCTTTTCTCCTTAGTTTAAACTCTCTGAAACTAGCTCCAAATAGCTTTTTCTTTTAAGATTCCAGCCTCCAAGACAATAGAGTTTTGGTGTGACAGACTGAAGAAATATAAATACAGGCCAGGGTTGGCAATTTCTTTATGCCTAGTTAAAATAAGCAGATTCTTGCAGTTTCTATAATTTTATTGTCTTCCTCCCCTTAAGTATTTCACACTTTTTGTTGCTTCTGCAAACATACTAATGAATTTTTAAAGAAGTTATTTCCAGTGAAGTTTTATTGCCATCATTTACAAAAGAACTTGTAAGAAACAAGCAATACTGGCAGCTAATAATACCCAGATTCATGTCACACACATGAGAATAACCTTCATTTTTCACTTGACCCTTTTAATTGGGTAATACTTGATTGAAGTAATGAGGTGTTTCTTCTCCCTCACTGCCAACTGTTCAGTCCCACACAAGATGACAGCAAAGGCTGGTGAGGAGGAAGCAGGAGAGGAAGCAGAGAATAAAGCTCCTGCTACTTCTTCTTTGGCATTGCTTGCTTAGCTGTGCAGCTCAGTAGCAGCAGAAGTGCCTTACAGATACCTCTTCAATCACCTGTGTAAGTGTGGACGTATCCTCTCCACTCCCAGGAGTCTGGGAAATCAGCACATCTGTACCCCATTGCTACCAAATCTACAGCTCAAATGAGACACTTGTTAGCAACAATAAGGAGTGTCATTATTATCTCTTTTGCCTTCTGTACTTTGTTTCTTCTCAAAAGATTAGGGATTACAGCATGCACAGAGTAGGAGCAGAAGTAGAAGCAGCCACATGTCTATGGATGGCTTCAAAAGCTTGCTGGTTCAGAGCAGAGAAAATCAAATCTCTCAGAATTCTAGGTGGAATACAGTCCACAGTCCACTTTCATCACTGTAGCTATCCAGAAATTAATCTGGCTAATGGCTTTTTCCACTGTGAAGCTTTGATAGTAGAGATGGGATAGAATATTAAAGAGGTTTAAAAAGAAGATAAAATGCTCAAATGAACTTATTTTGCTTACTAATGATGCATGAAGAAGTAAACAACTAAATTTGGCTCTTACCTTCTATGGTTTATCTCAAGATGGCTCACAAACACTGACACCTGGGAGATGATTGTTATTATTGGTTACCTGTTTAGGATTATGAGCATATAGGAGCACTTTGCATCCAGAGCAGTAGTCACACATTGACATCTCTAGTAGAAGTGTGGAATTTTTCTTGGCGATCTTGCTGTGCAATCAAATAATTTAGAACCAGAATGTACCATCTGAGAAACTTTTTGTTACAGCCCCAGGTATACCTCTCCACAGGACCTGTGCAACAAACCCAGTCTCCCTCATATTTACATTTCATACATCTCATTTTTATATCTTCAAATTGAAAACTGTATTTAGCCTACTAACAAAGCTTCAGAAGCACCCACACTCTGCAACATCATGGTTCAGAGAGTAAAATATCTTTAATCAAAGGTTTGCATTCTTGCTTTTTTTCTTGTGCTGTTGTGGAAGCTAAACTCTGCTCAGAGAAACCAACACAGGAAGCATCTTGAACAAAAAATAATGTATCTCAAAAACCTTTGTACTTTTTGGCATATCTGTTATGCTCATTTTTATAAACAGTTGTGCACAGGTTCATTGCCTTGATATGGATATAATATCTGTGCTTTAGTGGCACTTCTCTCTGCTGTGCAATACTGCCTCTGATTTTCACATACTGCAGAGCTGTGCTTTGAAAGTAAGTTGCAAAGCAGGAGAAGAATCTATTTGGAGATTAGGAGCATCCTAAAATGAAAAAAAAAAGGTGAGAGGAAATGAAACTCAAGCTCAGATAGAAGAGGCTATAAAATACTCAGTTTTAGACAGGATCTTGAACCCCAGAATCAGTGGCAAAATTCTTGTCCTAGTTGCAGTAGATCTTGTCCTAGTTGCAGTAGATAATGGATTTCACTGCTTTTATATTTCTGACCAGAGGAAAAATGCTGTTCAGGAATAAAATCATGACTACACGAATATTCTCCTGTATTCTGTCATGTAAACTGTGACCACCTGCTGCTTAAAAGCTTTCGCTCACTGTTCTGAAGAAAATTATGGAAGTTAAAATCTACAGACAAACTGTTCTGTTACTGATTATTTGAAAGATGATGGTGTGTAGCCAAGGTGGTATTTACAGAGTACCATCTGCCTTTTGTTACTGATAATAATGTGTGTGTGGCTATCCATTATGATGTGATGACAAATGTGTGTTAAGTATTGCATTACTGGGGCAACAGTATCCCAAATCACCAGAAAAGGGTTTGCTATTTATATTTCTGGCTGTCAAAAGTCAAGGAAATTTCATCTTCCTCTTCTGAAAATATCATAAGAAAACAAAATAAAAAGGGGAAAAAAAAGGTAGAAATTATTGGTCTAAAGAAAAAAATTTTGAATGAAGCATGAGAGAAGCAATGAAGGAGTTTCCAGGTGATAAATTGAAGACAGTAGAAAAGCTTGTGAAGAAAAGAAAAAATGTTAAGAAGGAAAACTTTTGAGTGATAAAGGCTGAGGTGAGGGGGAGTAGGATGGGGGCAAAACTCACTGTGGACAGCAATGGAAACAAAAAAGTATAGGGAACAGAGCTGAAAAGAAATGCAAAGTCCATTGAATTGAAAAGGGACTGTGAATGTCTCAGTGAAGGGAAGTGTACAACTGAGAACAAAGAAATGAAACCCTGGAATTTCTGGAAAGAGAAAATAAGATATTAGGAGCAGCAGACAGAATAAAAAATAAATGGGTAATCTAGTATGAATGCTGGCTTGGAAGAATTCTGTCAGAATGAATGGTTGGGGAGGTGGGGTATTTCTGAAGGGATGATTTTCAGGAAAGAGCAATTCTGAAATAAGGAAGTAAAGTAGAAATATTGAAGAAATACATCAGCTCCAGCTGCTCCTTCCACTTCTAAACCTTTCTTCATGCCACTTAGTATCATTTTCAGTTAAGATCCTTGAACAAAAATCTATCATATGCTTCCCCCCTTCTTTGGAAACTGTCAGTAATCTCTCTTCCCATCAGACCTCTCCCTTGGCTCCTATCAGCTGGGGAGAACAGAGTTTGCCCTGCCCTTTGAAAAAAACATATTGCATCACTTTGTACTGCCTCCTAGAAAGGGCAAATGTAACCTTATCAGTTATAACATAGAATCACAGAATGGTTTGGGTTGGAAGGGATGTAAAGATCATCTAGTTCCAAGCCCCCCTTCCCTGGGCCCCTGAATTTCATTAGACCAGGTTGAACAAAGCCCTATCTGGCTCAGCCTTGCACACTTCCAGGGATGGGACATCCACAACTTGTCTGGGCACCCTGTTCCAGTGCTTCCTACTCTTCAGAGTAAATAATTTCTTCCTAGTCTCTAATCTAACCTTAACCACTGTCAATGTGAAGCCATTCTCCATTGTCACTTCAGGCCATTGTGCAAAGTCCCTCTCCTGCTTTTTTTGTAGGTCCTTTCAGGGACGAGGCTGGTCTGAGCTCTTCCTGGTGCCTTCTCCTGTCCTGGCTGAACAGCCCCAACTCTCTCAGCCTTTTCTCATAGGAGTGGTGCTTCATCCCTCTGATCATTTTGGTGCCCGTCCTCTGGACTCGCTCCAACAGCTCCATGTCCTTGCTGTGCTGGGACCTCAGAGCTGATGCAGGACTGCAGGTGGGGTCTCACCAGAACAGAGCAGAGGGGCAGAATCCCCTCCCTGTCCCTGATCCCCCCACTGCTTTGGATGCAATCCAGGACACGTTTGTCATTCTGGGCTGTGAGTGCCCATGGCTGGGTCATCTACCAGCCCTTCTTGGCAGGGTTGGTCTTGATCTGTTATCTCTCCACACTTCTCACAGTAAATGGTGAAAAGAGCCAGAGCCCTCAGCCCTGCCATTTGCAGTACTGCTGCCTTTGGGATCTTTGTAACAGTCTCAAATCCAGAGATACGTGAGACAAAGAGGAAAGCGACAATCAGATCATAATAAGCATCCTTCACAGCTGAAGTGCAGAAAACTGAAGTAAGACTTTTGACAGTGGACAAACACTTTCTCTTGAAAACTTGCTGCATTCCTGATGGAGAAAAACCCCTGTATCTTCCCTTCCTAGCTTCTACAGCTTTTTGCCACAGTCCTAAGGCCTTCATAACTTGTAAAATGAGAACTGAAATCAACAGATTTTCCCCATTTGCCATTTCATTTTATTGACATCTTTTGCTTAAGGATGGTTGTGACAAATCTTTTGCTTCACCTTTACATAAATACTGTTAATATTTGGAGCCAAAAGTAAAGACAGAAAACATGTGATGGTAGTAAGGGAAAAAAGATTTTTTGCTGTATATACACAAAGAGAGCATTTTATCCGGAGTTTATTAAATATAGTAGTTACAAAGTCAGACTGGGAGATACAATTTCCTACATAACTGAACCCAATAGACTTTTACTTTTAACTATTTGTTTTCAGTCAAGAAAAGTAAAATACTAGTGTCTTCAGCTCTACTTGACATTTCAAGCAATGTTTCTGAATGATGTGGAAAGAGAAGCCTGAAACCAGCTAACCAAAAGAACAGGGTTGAAACAGAATCTGCAGACAACTGAGAGCATTTTTAAATTCCTAACCACAGCCTAAATTCCTTTAGCATGAGACTTGGAAGGACACATCTGTTATTCTTTAAGGAACTAAAGCAGTTGGCTGGCCTCCTAGCTCTTGAACAAAGTGTTCAAGCTCACATGGAAACACTAGCCTGCACATAACAAATCTGTTTAATTTAAATTATTTTTCTAACAGAAAAAAGAAAAGAAGAAGTAATGATTGAGAAGCATCTGTGAAGGATCTGCTATACCTGTTTTTTTTTTTCAAAATCTGTCTTCATATCTTGATTCATCCATCCTCTAGAGTCGATGGAAAAATCACAAACATGGAAGCACTGCAGATAAAAAGTACAATGTCTGAAGATTAAGTCTATCTTCCTGTTTTACTGCCTTGTATATGAATGGGGAGTTTACAGAACAAGTATGAAGAAAGCTCTGTTTGAGTTCATTTTATTCCCTTCCCTTCCCTTCCCTTCCCTTCCCTTCCCTTCCCTTCCCTTCCCTTCCCTTCCCTTCCCTTCCCTTCCCTTCCCTTCCCTTCCCTTCCCTTCCCTTCCCTTCCCTTCCCTTCCCTTCCCTTCCCTTCCCTTCCCTTCCCTTCCCTTCCCTTCCCTTCCCTTCCCTTCCCTTCCCTTCCCTTCCCTTCCCTTCCCTTCCCTTCCCTTCCCTTCCCTTCCCTTCCCTTCCCTTCCCTTCCCTTCCCTTCCCTTCCCTTCCCTTCCCTTCCCTTCCCTTCCCTTCCCTTCCCTTCCCTTCCCTTCCCTTCCCTTCCCTTCCCTTCCCTTCCCTTCCCTTCCCTTCCCTTCCCTTCCCTTCCCTTCCCTTCCCTTCCCTTCCCTTCCCTTCCCTTCCCTTCCCTTCCCTTCCCTTCCCTTCCCTTCCCTTCCCTTCCCTTCCCTTCCCTTCTCCCCACTCCCCTACCGTCCCCCCCACCCCCCTTCCCTCCCCTTAGGTTAGTAAGAACAAAAGATTACCAGGAACCATATGTTTACAAGAAATTTATACAGAAAAGATTTTGTGACTAGGTGTGTAGACTTTCTCCACTGCCTTCAAAATGCTTTAGTACTCAAGTTTTATAGTATCCTGTAAGTGTAAAATAGAAAGGCTAAACAAGGAAAACATTCATATGAACTGTCCTGAGTTTCTAATGTAAAATATACCTATAATTCTTGAAACCCCTTTCATGAATTGTGTACAGATCATAGTATTTTCATGTCTTTCATTGCTAACTGATAGACATAGTAGTAAAAGCCAATCTACAGAATCAAAATTGTAAGTCTGAATTTCTAACTTGTGATTTTCTTTTTCTATCAACTCTTGTACAACTACTGTAGATACAAGGATTCTGTTTCAAAAGTCTCTTCTTCACATTTGTCTTTGATTTCTTTGTTATAGAGAAAAAAAAAAAAGGAAAAGAAAATAAATATTAGAAACTTGTAAGTATTTGAGAAGACAAGCTGTTTCCAGTACTAAAGAAAGGGAAGAACAGCAGTACTTTTATAAGACTTGCTATGGCCTACAGTAATGTGGCCATAGCATTCTTGATGGGAGATTTTCTTTATGTCTGGTCATCCTTTGCCTGAAGTGGATAGCTTTATTGATATTTTATGGATTTTATTTCTTCATTCAAAGGAGTTAAAAACCCACAAGAGTGCTGTTTTCTGGCTAGCAAAGTTCCACATGCCTCATAATGCATGCTGGTCACTGAAGTATGTCAAACACTACTTCAAGCAAAACCCTCCAATTATAAAAAAGCACTATAATCGTACATCTAGGAACATATGTTTAAACTGGCTTCCTCTATTTTAAGCAGAACAAAGGCCAACTGAAAAGTTTCAAGGGAGATGACACTGTTTTGTATGGAGACTCTAACAGGGCTTTTTGGGGTAAGAAACCTGTGAATTACAGCTGAAAATGAAAATAAATGTATTGTGGAAAAATGGAATTTCAGCATGTAGGAACTTACAGATGATTGCCAGGAGAGCTCTCCCACTTATGTCAATGCCAGTTCTGTCAATGATTTTCAGTATAATCTGAAATTAAGAGGGATAAATCTTCTATAAAAAATAATTTGCAGTAGGCTATATGAAGTTGGAAATACTGGACAAACCTGATGACTATCAAACCTTTTAGTCACAGAATACCTCTGTTCCACTTTTATCTGTCTGTAAGTTAATACACAGATTCAACTTCATATACTGGCTGATCCATCTGAGTTCTGCCACTGGGAAAACCAAGCATGCTTGTGTGCTCCTGGAAACCACTTTAGCACCCATTCATCAGGGATACGGAACTATGTCAGGGTTCATGTTCATATCTGATTCTAGTCCAAGGAATTCTGGCCCCATACTCAGGGTACTGCCATGCATCAGAGCATGCAAGCTATAATTCCAGAATGCAGCCTTAATGTGGCATGGATGCAAGCCTGCCTTCAATCCCACGGCTCTGCCCAGGCAGTTACAGTCAGCACCATTCATTTCCCAGATGTTTTGCTACACAACACACAAAATATCATCCAGTGTATGTCAGGGAAAAAGTCAATAAATAATATAGACTTAATTTCACCACCCACTTTTAGCAGCGAGAGAAGAGGAAGCAGCATGTAGGGAAAGCTTGAGAGGCTTTGAATAATTTCATTACATTGTACTACACTGGGGATTTCATTGTTTAGAATGAGATGAGCAAGCACTTGCTCAGAATATGGAATGATTGACCTTCAAGGTCATCAGAACTGGTGGCAGTGCACAGCATGACTGCTTGCCAAACAGTAGAAAGAGAATGAATCAAATGCTATCAATGTATATTTCATCTTCAAACTCATCCTGTGTGCCTCATGGAGGAACAGAAATGATGCCACTGAGGACAAAATACTATGAAACTAATAAAATTTCCAATCTTGCATTTGCTTCCTCCATCTGCTCACACTTCCTGGGTGACAGGTTCATCTCAGCAAGGCTTAGCTGAAGATACATTCAGAGTGCAGGCCCTTTCAACTTACATTTTCAACAGTACAAACAAAATCTGAGTGATTTGCGATGATTTCATGTGTGAATGTTTCCTGTAGTAGCAGTAAAAAAATTCTTCTTTGTTAGTCTTATATGAAGCATGCCTTGCCCTTTTTGCTCAACAGCAGAGAGAGCTGTGCTGAAAGCTCTGCTTACCTAGAGGAGAGCTCTTTCCCTTGTCCTCAAAGGTGTAGGTCCTTACATAGTCTAAGTATGCTTTTTTGCTGTCATTTTAGCATTCTTGCTCCATTGGCTTCCCTTTTAGAGAGGGACTATTCTCCCATTCTTCAAAATAAATTGTGACATCAACATTTTAAAGATTTTCCATTTTACTTTAAAACCAAGATGTTGAGAAGTGGTATTCCCTAAAGGTCATATTCTATCCTAACCTTTCTCTCATGGGTTTTGACAAGACAATTTTCCCTGAATCTGAGAAATATTTAGCAAAGGAGAAAAAAATACAGAGTCCAACACACAGAGATATTTGGGTAATCAGATAAGGATTTAGTGTTTTCCAATAAGCCTGTGGATACTACTGAATCAAGATCTCATTCACTAATTATATTTACATGTTTAAATAAAATGTAAAACCATTAAGCGAGAGGTGGAGTTTTTAACTCAGGCCCTCACCTAACTCGTGGAAAAATTGGCAAGAATTTGGCAGTCTTTCACATGACAACTTCATCCTTCCATCACTGGGTTACAGGTTATTTAGACGTAATCCCAGCTGCAAAACAAAGTATACCCTGAAATATTTCTGTCATTGTTTCTCATTTACATAGTTTTATTCATATTGGATTTTAGAAATTTTCCCCACTGTAGAGAAGCTTCTAGAGAACTAGAGCTACCATACTGTCTCTGGGACCTTTTATTTCTCCTTTGAATCCTTTGCTTCATTTGCAGCCTAGCAGATGAAATGTGACTCTGGAGTTGAGGAGAGCTTTGTTCTGTCATTCTTTCCTCTCTGTCCTTACCTTTCCCTAAGATTAATACTGAGACTTCCCTCCTTTAAAAAGACCCTCAAAATCTGCTGCTGGCAATCATTCCATGAAGGTTGACTATTTTATTTAATCTCTAAAACCTTCTTCTCTCACCCTTGTTTTGATTCATACCACTGTTTGCACCAACACAAAATTTCCGTATGCTCCCATTCTTTCAAGGCCTCTTAATTCTTTTAAAGCCACTTAGTTTCTATATTATATTATTGAGGATCTTTGTCTCACACTGTCAAAGAAATGAGGTTAAGATTGCTTTTCAACAACTAACCTCTGTGTGTATAGCAAATCAAAACAGAATGTAATCAACTCAGTTTGCTTTTGACAGATGTTTAAAGTAATTTTATGCTACACAGCTTTTTTCTATCTGGTTTCTACAGGGCCAGGATACATCAGTTATAATTTAGGTTCACAAAAATTAGGGTGGATTTTTTGGCATTAGATAACCATTTCCTATACAATACTATTCCTTTGCTTTTACCATTTATGTTGTTAGTTTAATGCGTGCAAAATATGGTGCTCTGGCAGAACTGAAAAGTTAAGTCCTATGTTTATAAACCAGGAGAAGCACACTATTTTCCTCTACGGCCCCACTAAAGTGCCTTAACAGCAACATGGCAACAGCTGCAAAACTAAAATATCCTTGAGGATATGCTTAGCTTTAAACAAGTGAGTGGCCCCATTAAATGTCTTGAAATCAATTACATTAATTCTGGTCTAAATTAAGTAGCTGAACTGCTCTATCAAACTGATGCTCTACTGCCCACTCCTGGGCATAAGAAAGTAATTCATCCTCAAAATCTGCAGCTTGGCTTTCCTCCTGAGCACTTGAAGTTGGCTCTGAAGCAAACACTTTTCTCACCAAGAGCCAGAGTCCACTGGATAATCATGATCCAGATGCAGAAATACTATGAATTGGATTTGAGCCATTTACCTGAAAGAGTCCATATTTCCCCACCGACTGGTGAATTTCCTTTCCCTTCCTACTATTACCATAAAAAGAATTTCAATATTCCTGATCTTCATCAGACTACAAGTAACAAGAAAGGAAAGTATGCAACATGCATCCATCACCCTAACAAAATTATTTTTCTTCTCAAGCTTAAATGCTGAAAAAATCAGCCATAAGCTGAGACATCCCATGAAGAGGGAACCTCCAAGAAATGCATCTTTGGTTATTATATGAGAAACATTAGTAAATTAAATATAATATCTTAAAAGAGAATGTAAGCATGATTAGGGTCCTTAACATGGTATTTAAGTAATTCCCTCCCCTAAGTGAGAAAAAAAGTTATTTAGAACAGATGTTGTAATGCATGAAAGGAATCCTTTTATCCTCAGCACTGGCTTTGAAGACATCTCCTGCTTGTTAAGAATGCGAAGGCTTTGGGCCTAAAGCAGTTCTTTACATTATCCTTCCATTTGCCCTTTGAAGCTTCAAATGGGTCCTGTCAATTATTGTTTTAGCAGTAATCACCATGGGGTGATAAACTAACATAGTGACTAAAAATGAAGCATAAATAATAAAACTATGACTATATCAAAGTGAAAATTTGCAGGAGGACTCCAGTTCAGGTGTCACGGGCAGCAGTCTGTCCCTGTAATCCAGGGGAAGGAGAAATATCAAGAATTCAAGGAAGACATAAACAGTCATAAATGCCTTGGTACTACTATTCTGGTTCATGCAGCTAGTTACATTTGTAAATGCCGAGCTTTAGATCTTCCCTGAAGTCTCACTGACATTGGGACAGTGTATCTGTCCCAAGGATACACCAGTTAACTTTTAGCTTGCCCTCTGTCTTTGTTTGGAACCTTAATACGTTTTTCCAATACAAATCCGTGGTGGAGACAGTTCCCCCTGAGCAGCGTAGATTCCAACTAGTTGTTAATATGCTCTCATTTCTCACTGTACACATGTCCTTGGAGTTCCTTGGTGCCAACTGCTTTCTGTCTTTTCCCCACTTCAAAGGCATCCACAGAACTTTTTTCTTTAATGCTCAAGGATTTAACTGAGATACTGGCAGTATCTGAGAATTTAATTGTTTTTGATAGTATCAGCAGCTAGCATTCACTTTGGGAGAAGCACTTATATGATTTGTATGGGACCTGTTTCCCTAAAAAAAGCTCTACAGTACTGCACAGAACTGGCAAGCACCACAAGCATGAATATGCAACAGCAGTATTATTCAAGAATCACAGTTAATGGTAATAACCTTTTTCCCCCCAAATTAATCAGAAAATATGTAAGTCAGCATATTTAAATAATGCATTGAAATCAGAGCACAGCATGAATAATATTTAAATTAAATCTGACAACATGAGAAACACAAAAAAAGAGTATTCACAGTAATGAAAATAAGAAATTTTGAAAAATGCATTTTCTGAAGGAGCAAATAATTAAAAGACCTACTTTAGTACGATAATTTATGGAATGACCTTATCAGCAAATAAAAATTGTAGTTAGACTAAATGAGGCTTCCATAAAATGAAAAGGAGAATAAATGAAAGCAAGACTGATATATACCTACTGCTTTAGAGGAAGGTACAGAAACTAAAAGAGGTAGGATTTTTTCATAAAATACAGCTCATTTTTTGCAGCTGAAACCTCTGTGTCACTAAAAGTGCTTTAAGGAAATAAAGCCTTTTAAAAACATGTTTATAAACTTAAGCACATCTCAAACTAAGGACCGAGTTAGCAAGGATCTCTAGTTCACATTTCTGAATGCTGGAGCTCACAGTGGGAGAGTACACAAAAGCAAATGCCTGAAGAACACTCATTTTCCATGACAGTACCTTGCTTTGGGCCAGAGATAAGGAGGAAGTAACACTTTGGAGAAAGTATTTGTGGTTTTGTGTTTCACTGCTGATGTTGAAGCATAATCAGGATACCCAGATGTTTCACTCTGTATGCTAAATTCTAGACACAGGGACTGGAGCTTTGGTCAGTTCAGGTCTGACTTTAATACCATTTAATTCTTTTAAAAGCCCAGTTGCCAGTGTCCTCCCTCTCCTTCTCTCCTCATGTCACAGCTTGTTACACCTTGTATTTAACTGAACATTAGGATTTTTGGGCAAGTGTTACACCTTGCTGAAGAAAATATACCTTACACTGCTGCCAGATCAAGAGCATCTACTTCTAATTTAGCTATTTGTAGGTGTTACTCCTCAGCACAGTCAGAAATGCTCTTCAGTGGTTTAGTGTGCTCCTGGCTCCCACTTCTATTCTGGATCTGCACACGGGGAACTTTTAGAGAGCCCTTTTTTATGTTCACACTGAAATTCCCCACCTTCGGCTGCAGTAGAAATGCGTCTCTTTGGCAGCCAGCAGACATTGTGAATGGTGACTGATTTCTTCCATTCTGCTGTTCAGGCTTACACAGATATATGTGACAGCAGGGATGAGGAAGGTGTCGCCACAGCTTCATTCTGGCACATGAGAGGGTGGTGGGGAAGTAACAGCATTTTCGTTCCAATACTGGCTGCTCAATTAAACCAATCGCTGATTGTAGACAAAGGCACTCTGAACTCATAGATGGGAACAATGCCATCCTCACAGATGGGCATGAGCATCCAGCACCAAGGAACATTGCACCACCACTGAATATCTGCCTTGATGCCTGGCCAGAAACGTCAAAAAAACAGGTGCTGATCCTCATCTTCTATGCCCACAATACCAGGGAATGCAGCACCTGTCATTAATCCAATGCGCCTCTGAGTGAATTTCCAGAAGTTCCTGGGAAAAATAAGGAGAATGAAATCAGAAGGTATAAAACGAGCCAAGTGTTTTTTAAATGCACTTCTATATTTAGAAATCTTAGAACAAAAATTTGCTTGATATCTGATCTCAGTGACACCTTGATTTCATGAAAACATTAGAATAATATTCCAGGAAAATAGGAGTTCTCCTGAAGCCATGGATCTTATTGCTTACTGTAGGATTCTGAATATTTTAAGGGGAACAGAGGATATGTATCACCAAATACAACCCTGCTTTTAGCACTACTGGATTTACAAATTTAATATTTTGATAGGGGACACTGAAAAAAGAAGGAACATGTTAAAAAGAGAGTAATGAACAGAAAGGCAAGATTTAATGATGTTGCTCTTTAAGTGATTGGTCAAGATATGTACAAAATCATAGATTTGCTTGATTACAGCATTCACAGTAACCAAGGGGCAGCACAGCTCAGAGCTCTGTCTGAAGACTTTCCATCTCTAAGAGAAGTGTAGTTCCAACTGCTTTAAAAGGCACAGGCAGCCCTGAGCTCATTTTTTCACTTGAGTCTCTCTTTGTTTCTGCCTACTGCATGAACATCTGCTTAATGAAAGCAGAAGGGGCTTACAGTAATATGAGCACTTTGGGAAAGGGATCATAATTTTGGCTTACTTCAAGTGAGAAAAGAAGGAATGTAGAAACTAAGGTATAACAGGTATAAGGAAATAAAGAAAAGTTTTAAAATGTAAAAGTGGTGCATAGGAAAATCTTGAGAGGCTTTGAATAATTCCATTACATTGTACTACACTGGGGATTTCATCATTCAGAATGAGATGAGCAAGCACTTGCTCAAAATACGGAATGATTGACCTTCAAGGTCATCAGAACTGGTGGCAGTGCACAGCATGACTGCTTGCCAAACAGTAGAAAGAGAATGAATCAAATGCTATCAATGCATTTTTCATCTTCAAACTCATCCTGTGTGCCTCATGGAGGAACAGAAATGATGCCACTGAGGACAAAATAGTATGAAACTAATAACATTTCCAATCTTGCATTTGCTTCCTCCATCTGCTCACACTTCCTGGGTGACAGGTTCATCTCAGCATTGTTTAATTGAAAATCCATCCAGCCTGCATTAATGTGTGAATGTTGACCTCATCAGCAGCAACAATTCTGTTTTTTTTAGCCTAAAACTATGCTCTTTCCTTTTTGCTCAACAGCATAGGAAGCTGTTGAAAGCACCACATACCTAGAAGAGAGCTTTTTCCCTTGTAGTCAAGGCTATAGACTCTTACAGAGAGTGAAAGACTAGCCTGAGAGTGCTTTTCTTACATCATGTTAGTGTGCCGCTGTGAAGCAGGAGCCTTGTTTGTTTGGTTTCCTCTTTAGAGAGAGACTATTCTCCCGTTCTTCAAAAGATACTTTGCTTTGTGGAAGAAGGAAACAATACTCAGAAAAAGTGAAAATTAATGGTCAAAAAGGAAAATAAGTAGAAATACAGGAAAGTGTTTTTTGTTTTTTTTTGTGAAAAAAAGAAGGGCAGTGGATTTTACTGCACCTCATCTAGATTTCTATGTTTCACATCATGCCAGTTGCTCTCAGATTTACTTTCCTCTGCCTAGACAAGAAAGTTGACAATACCTGATTTTGCAGAGAAGGAAAAAATGACCAGCTGTGTTAGCTCTTTGCAGACAATGAGTGTATCTACCTTTTTATAATTCAGATGGATAAAATCTCAAATAGATTTATGAGCCTTCATGTGGATTGTATGAACACTGACATAATTAAACTTACCCTAAACTGACATTTCTATACTCTGCATGTTTAAAGAAACACATTGCATCTCTTACAGACCTTTTTCTTCCTTCTACCCTGTTTATAATCATTGGCAAAACCCTTGTCTTTGCTTTTTGGTGTTTTCTTTAGGAAAGTATCTTTCCCTGTGGACAAATGAACATGATGAGATGCAATGAAAGCTCTACCCTATACAAAATTAGTTACTTGTGTTTGAGTGAACTCCTTACAAGTTTCTATGCTGTGCTGTATTAGGAATAAATGTATGCTTTACTCATTTCAGAAAGTCTTAGTCATTTAAGTGCTTCATTCTGTACAGAATTCACAGATAGCAAGAGGAATTACAATCCATGTTCTTCTAGGCACAAATGAGGTTTGGATTATAAACAGTTTTTCTTGAAAGGAGATACAGTCTCAGGCCAGACACTTTGAACAGAAATTCAACATTTCTGTTCTTTTTGCAAGCACTTCCTGGATGCCCTGTTTTCATATCCATGAAAATCCCCTAACGCAAACAAACTTCTTGATAAATTGCCTAAGGGTTTGGATCCCACTGTTAATACAGCAAATTCATTTGATTTGAGAACTGGATAAGATATTGATAGCTTTCACAGAAAGCTGATATGTGGTGACATTTAATAATAATTTTCTGAAAAGGTTTTTTTTGTTTTACACAAAATTGTCAATTTGTTTTTACTCAAATACTCTCAATTTTGAAAGCAAGCTTTTTTTTTTTTTTTTTTTTTTTTTTTTTTTTTTTTTTCCTGTCAATGATACAAACCCAGAAGCACTTGATATAAGAAAATTTATAAGAAACATTATTTGGAACAAATCAGAACCAGTGAACAGGTGAATCACAAAAAGATAAAAGGTTTTTAAAAGAAATTGAATCAACAGTGATCTGCATGCTTTTGAAAATTGTCATTTGAAGGACAGCAGGTTATACAGTGACTCAGTTTATGATGGCTGCTCTCTTTGTACCATAAACAGTCTTTTTGTTTGTGTTTTGAAAAAAATAAATGCTCTTAGTCAACCTTTATCACATACTCAATTGTTTTTTTTTTTTTTTTTCATGGAAGTCTACATTACTATAAACCAGCAGTGGTTACCATTGTTAAACAGCAGTTTTCTGTGAAATGTTTTTCATAAGAATAGTTCTTTCATCCTGTTTCAGAATTTTGACCCTCCCACCCAACTTTCAATTCTGTTGTCATAATTGCCCAAGTAGTAAAAATTAGGAACCATGTCATCTTCCTGCATTGAGAGAGTTGTTTACATCTCTGTGGGTGGTATTCTTGTTAATCTGCTCAAATTAGGAGTCTAATTCTGGTTCAAACCACCTGTCCTGGCATTTCCAGTAGTCAGTAGAGGATCTCCTCAGAGACACTCATTAAATCTGTCTTGAATGTTTCTTTTGGGGCCTTTTTAAAACTGTGGGTTTTTTTCCTCCCATAATCTGTTAAATGAGTTTATGCCAACTAACTTTGCATGGTATATTTTCTAGATAGTTGAAGGTAGCTGTGACCAGTTCAACTGTGAGTGCATAACAGAACAGATATTAAAAGATTTTTGAGTATCACAGGCAAATGTCCCAAAAATAAGAAGTCACACACTATAGGAATGATAGCTCCAACTTGAGCTAGTTTGGCTTCATATATTGCCAAAAAATAGTAAAATAAATAATGCTGGTTTGAAGATTTAATAGAAGACACTAACCACCCTGAATCAGAGAAGGAATAGACACTTGCAGATGTGTAGACTTTTTCCTTATTGAATTGTACAGAGGTTTTGGCCAGAATCTCTTTGAGTTCACCAGTATATATGCTACAAAGGTTTTTACTTAACTCTAAGCATATTTTTATCAGGAAGGTCCTTACCAGGTTTGCATCTGTCCCTTATACTGTTACAATTATACCACAGGTGCAAGGAATAGTCACTGATGTGGAGTTCAAATAAAAGTTTGATTTCTTTTATAACTTAGTTATGAATTTCTGTCATGGACTATTCCATACCCAGGAATAGTAAGAAGAGCTAGAGAGGATACTTAAACTATAACTCTGTTTTCTGATTTAGGACCTCCTGCAAATCATTTTCAAGACCCTGGAGTAGGGTATCATCCATGCTATTTTGGTCAGGAAAGATCTGCCTAATCTAGGCTGCCATACTTGTAATGTGCACACCTTCAGAGGGTTTAATTGCTCCACTTAGTGCAATTTACAAGGAGTGAGGATGAAACACCTCATTAAAACTAGGTGGTTGAAAGTTTAGTGAGCAATGTATACCACAGTGTTTCACAGGTAGATTTCTACACTTTATTTAATCAGATGCACTGGGAATCTACTTAATTGTGCATGACCCCAGGGAATCAGTTTGGCTTAAGGTAGTGGATGGTAGTGACTGCTGAGTAATGAGGATACTTCTGACAACATTTCTTTTTAATAGGCATTGTTCAGTAAGGTCCAGCACCTTAGGCTGTGTTTAAGTACATGACAAATGAGCACTATATTCTACACATTCAATTCCCTAATACAGAGCTAACCAAATAAAAAAGTAAAAGGAAGGAATTAAGGTGGGATAAAATAATTTGGTCTGTCTGTGTTTATACATTACTCTATCTTATTTTGAGCCATTCACAGATTTAAATTGCATCCTGGCCTGTAAGAGAGACCATTGAAACATTATTTACTGCTGGATGCCAGCTATATCTGTCAGCACTTCAAAAATGTACAGTTGACAATGAGTCATAAAATGAGATTAATTAGTGTGGTAGTTGGAAGTTATGTTGCTGATTCAGTTATTTAGTATCCACTTCACTAAGATAATTTGCATGTGTTCTACCCTCTTATCATCTGTTAAAAGATTTGATTAGGAAAAGGAGTCTAAGAACATTGGATGCTAAGGGAAGAGAGGGACACATGAAAGGGCACATGATGCTGTTTGGCTAAAAAAGAACTGAAGACAGCCCTTAGTGTTGGCATGAAAAAGGCTGAAGAGTCAGCAAGGTTGACAGGATTGGTGCCTTTCAAAACAGAACAATAGGCAGTAATTGTATTTAGAAGTTCAAAGACCAAACATGAAAATACCTAATTGGTTTATATTCTTGATTTAAACCCTGTTCCTTTATTCTGCATTTTATTGTTTTTTATTCAAGCCACTGAGAATTTTGCCAGTGTTCCCAGTGGGACAATTAGGCACACTAAGAATACATTTTCAGATACTAAAAAAATTTACAGCAGTATAAAATGCTGCATTCATATTACAGATTAATCAGGCATCACATATTGGATGTGACAGATATGTGCCAAACGGAAAAATTAATTCATGAAAAGCCTTATCTTCTTCACTTAGCTCTGTCCTCTTGCTCCCCCTTTGGCTTTAATAGCCTAAATAAATATTCAATCCTTCTGTAATAACCTATGTCCTAGAGAATGTTATGCAGCTTCTGAAGGTTAGCCATCTTTTTCAGGGCAAATATGAAATTCCTGAGATACAGTCACCTATTTCTCTATAAGTATGCATGGGAAATCAACAAAGTCTGCCCTAGGCTGTTTCTTCTAAACATGTGATTCTATAGGTTCTTATTACTGACTTGCAGGCAACTGCACTCTGAGTTGCTTACCTCTTGACTTCATACAGTTAAATAAAAATAAAAGGCATTTTTAGGTGTCTTTCCTGTTTCTTTTAGATCTGATTTCCTTTTAATTCTCAAACAAATGTAGACTCTCCTTTTTTGTGACTGAGGTTCTATTTCAAAACTGCCTGCTTCCCTTATCTAAATAAGCTAGGGAGACAAGATCAGATTGAACAATCTACATTTAGTCAGAAGAACCTCACCCTGTGACCCCAAATTTCTAGTGAAGCTACTGATGTTAATGCTGATGAAGGTGTAAATTGACTGAAATACTAAAGCAGTCCTTCCACAACATTCAGAACACCTGGAATGTGGGTCTGAATGGTCAGGAAAGTCATGGGCCAATTCTGGTGTATTGTTCTGGGAGGTCTCATGAATAACTGGAAGTCTTGTAAATGGGACCTTTAAGAAAACGTGAGAAAAGGAGTTTGGCTTAGTGTAGTAATGAGAAGAATGAGGGAAAACACAAAATCACACTGTGTGTACTTCTTGGATCTGCTAAGAGGCAAACCAACTTGTGTTCATGTCCCCTGGGAATAGGGCAGGAAATAAAAGAATACTTCAATGAGGAAAATTTATGTTAGATATCAGAGATAATTCTAAGAGAAAGGATCCTTAAGTGAAGGAACAGTTTGCTGAAAGATAATATGGTACTTTTTAAATAAAGACTTTTTTTAAATTTCAGGGCAGTATCCACTGGGTACATTTATAAGGTAGGACATGGAGACCTTCAAGGTACCTTTTCCTCTTGACTCAAACTTTTCTGTAGTTTTAACTTTTTCTTACATTCATCTCTCTCTCTTTATTTCTTAATGGGTTGTATTGGAGAGCAGAGACTTGCAGCCTCCAGCAGTAGTCCCAGTTTTATTTTTATGTCTGGATTCCAAACAAGTAAATTCTTTTTATATCACCTGCAGTTTCTTAGGTCACTCTGAGCTTTATGGCTTTGTAGCTGGCCTCAGAGAAACAAGTTACAAGTGAAGAAATAATTGCTATGTATTCTACCCTTTGAAAAGAAAATGAAATGGGCAGGAGCTAGCTAGAGCAGAGAAACATACATCACTTACAGAATAATCCTTTCTGTCTAAAACTGTGCTGAACATAGGGGACAGCCTCAGAGGAGCATGTGGAAGAAAGGAGTGCCTGCAGAAACCCCCACAGTACCTGTCCCACTGCCTGCTGGTTTAACCTTCAAAAACACCATGCTTGACAGCCTGCAAAAGAACAAGCTGGGGATTTATTTCTGCCTGTACATTTTTCCTTTTATGAGGAAGCATAATTTCCACAGCCTGGGATTTCTTCATTGCTTCTGTAGAGCAATGGCTACTAGCCAGGGTACTAGCCTATATTTAAATACTATATAGCTAAAATCAACAATATTACATTTTCAAAGAAAATTATAAATAAGATGAGAAAAAAGCCTTAAAATCTGTATTTTCCTACACCACATGGACATAAGAAAGGGATTAAAAATGTGACAGAACAAAAGGAAAAATAATTTAGCATGTTATCCCATTTCTTTTCAGATCATCACTGGATTTGTGTCATTTGAATAATTTTGGCTTCTGTGGTTACTAATAAAAAAATCCCTGAAAGAAAACCTCAGACCATTGTGTTTCTAACTGAAATTGCGTTAAGCTGATCTACCCCCTACCCTGTTCCTCCCTTCAGCAGTTAAAGATGTATTTGGCCGCCAATTAAACAGATCATTGTCTTCTTTACAAATAGTAGACAACATTTTCCTATACATTAGACTTTAAACAGTGGGGGAAAAACTCATTGTAATGTTCCCATGTTCTTTCTAAAGATCACTACTTCTATTTTTTTTTCCTCTCCTACTTTCAAAAAAGTCCAGGATTGATAGACTTTTAAGAGCAGCAAAAATTGCTTTATAATGGCCATACGTGTACATTTTAAATTATAACAACATGTATCAAGAATGTGTCTTTGGCCTATTTATGAACCTGGAGTTTCATTCACTGTCCAGCTAAGACTTCCATAGAACATAAGGAATGCAATTTCAGTCTAAGAGGTGACATGCACACAGTAATGTGCTTGCCCCTGAAGAATCACTTTGATCACAATTTGTGTCAAAATTACACACAGCAAACTTCAACAATCCTACCAGTAAAACACAGGAACAAGTAGATTTTTGTGCTTAAGCCTTTCAATGAATCTGCTTCTGAGACTTGAAATCTTTTCCAGTTCCTATCCCTCCCACACCAATGCCAGTGTTCAAATCTGCCTTTCCCAGAAACTTCTCTGGACTCTTTCTACTCTGTCTCTTTTTGTATTTAAGCATCTCCTGCAAATGTTTTTGTATTGCTATCTACAACTAGAAACATTATTGGTCTGTGTGTCAAATGAGATCAAATCACAAATGAAGAAGAGCTGCCAAAGCTCTACTCATTTTAAATCAGAAGTGGTGTCAATGGGCAATCATGACAGCTCAGGGGAGTTTGCAACCATGCTGCTGCCATCTCTTTTGGCACCAGGTCCACTTTTAGGATGGCTACATTTATTTTTTTTGGGTGGGACTTACTGATGCTATAGCCCACTGAAGTGTCCAGAATCTCTGAGGTAGCAGATGTTGGTAATAACTCGGTGAATGCTCAGTGGGTGGTGCCTAAAGGACTGAGAACAGAACAGAAATCAGAATACAGGCTGTTTCCATCCCCTTAGTGAGCTCAGCCCTCCTGTCCCTATTGGGAAGAATTGTGTTGGCACTTCAGTTGCTTTCTTTTGATCATTGTATTGTGCATTTCTTTCCATGGAGCAACACAGATGCAACAGGAAAAATGAAGATGAATTTAGCTTGTTTCATACCTTTGTGTCACACCCGCATGGGAATTGGAAATAGAGTCCATACCCCACCAAAATGAGAAGACCTGAGATATGAAGCTACCCTCCATCTCCTGCTTTACTCCTCTAATACCTAGGGTTTCTGTGGATTTGCCCTCAGAAACACATTTCCTTCACCTCAAAATGCAAACGGCTCTGGGTGCTCCCACAGATATGTTTGCAGATGCCTAGGCAAAACAGAGAACCATGTGGTTGGAGACATACCCAGAATTAGGCAGGATTTGAAGAGGATTTAAGGACGATTTTGAGGACTAAATTTTTGAATGTAGCTATGTGCAAATTTGCAGAAAGATAAAATCTATTCAGTTAAAATGTGGAAAACTTTTGGCAAAAAAATCTATTCCTCAAGTCTAAGATAAAAGACTACAAAGCCAAACCCAAAAGTTTGTGTTTGTAGGCCAACAACCTACCACCATAACATAAATATTTACCAAGACACCTGGTTTGGCTTATATGACCTTGTTCATGGCTGTATATACAGCCGGAACATCCAATTACCTTAAAGATTCCTGGCCTTTCTTCCCTCTGTAAAACTGCAGAAAAAGAAAAAGGAAAATCCCAGGAACTTCCATTTATTTTAATAGCAAGTTAAATTCATTTCCTCTTTCTCCTATATATAGCTTTAAAATATGATTCTCTTTGTTGCTAGCTACTTCTATAGCAGTATTGTTTGTCTCTTGTAAGTACATTTTACCTGTGTCTTCATAACACTTTGTGGAAAATGAAAAATATTTGGGCTATGGGCATACTGACATTCAGGATAAAATTACCGCTGCAAGCGCTTTTGAGAAATAAGACTAAACTTTTCCCAGTTGGTAAAAATATATTGAATAAAGATCCCTCAGTACATCAAACAATTTATTTTCCACAATATTTTTGTTTAGTCTTTGCCAAAACCACAGTGATATGAGATAACTGGCAAAACAGAGTTAACACCACTCTGTTACGTTGTAAAGAAATCAAAACCTAGATAATAATGACTGGGGCAAATTTCATGCCCCATCCCACTTGAGTTCAATGGTTACTAGAGTTCATAGGAAGAATCCCCAATACAGTTTGGAAAATACGAAGCGTGAGAGTGAGCACCATGCACAGAGACAAGAAACCCTTTTCACTATCCTGCTGACAATCTTTTACTCTAATGCAATGGGCTTGTAACCCCAAACCTCAGCCAAAAATTTCCAGAAGGGCAATAAAGCATAGCTTCATGAAAAAAAACAACAACAACAACAACAAAAACCCAAAAAAACCCAACAAAACAAAAAAACAAACAAAAAAAACCCCACAAAAAAACCCCAACAAAACAAACAAACAAACAAACCACCAAAAAAAACCCCATGAAAAATGTGTGAGGAGTTTCAAAAGTTTTAAAAGTGGTACAGTGATGCCTTAAGTTTTAGCTTTCATATTTTCCATATTCTGTACTGCATCAGTATGTAACTCTGAACTTCATATAAAGTGTTAAAAAGTTCTCTTCACACTTCAGTTAGACAAAAAAATCCTGAGAACAAAGGACACCATTACAGCTTCAGGCCCAAAAAGTGTAAACAATAGTGAATTGAGGAGAGCAATCCAGGAGGATGGGACTTCATAAATTGGACAATTTACTCCAACAGGTAAATGGACTAAAACTTATAAAAGTGTGAAAACTCATGACCCTGAGTCCATCTTGGGTCCATCTTGGGTGGAGCCACAGATCTTGTACTGCCCAAGGCATATCCTTTAAAAGCCTTTTTAATAAATACCTACTTTATTCCTTTAACACTTTCTAGCCTCTGTTCCAGGTAGCCTCTCTAGGCATCAAAACTGCTATGCAAAATATCTCCTTCTTCAAGAGTTTGGTATAGAATATTAAATTGACTGCCTCTGTCTACAGCTTTTTTAAGGAATACAATTAGCAGTGGTTGAAAGGCCATTGACTGACTTTTTTAATCCATTTTCTTTCGGGATGGGAGTGATGCACACAGTTGCCAAAAAATGGAGGTGTCATAGGTCTGTTTAGAATCAAGCTATTAAATGAGCTCAAGAAAGGTTGTAACCCAATATTATGCCCAGAAAAGCTGTGATTTAAAATGAAATATATAAATTTACCCAAATAGTTATTTTTTGCAAAATATTCACTTTGTAATATGATCAACTATAAGAAATAAGGAAAGACCCCCTGTTTGTTACATTATTCAAATACAAAAAATACCTAGCTCCATGCAAGGTTTCACTGTCCACCTGTTTCCTGTGAAGAACAGTCTTATAATTTTTAAGAGTAGGTTCTTCTGTTCTTTTGAAAGATGAAAAAAATTCCATTTTGGTAAAAGGAAATAACTTTGGAATAAGACAAAGTACTGACAATTTCAGACTAAAAAGTAACAATTTGAATAAAAAGACATGGTTGTAGAAGCAGAGTTACCAATTTAGCCATATTATGCCATATTAATGGAAATTATAATTAGTGAAATTTAGACTTGAGAAAAATATGCAAGAAGAATCTATTTAAAACAGATGGAGCAAGGGAAGGAAAAATCAATAACTTTTTTTTAAAAAAAAGAAATGTAGTCTTGGGCTTGAATAGCCAGAGATGAAACCTTCAGTGGTCTTTAAAAGATGTTTTATGAAGAGGTGATTCCTGGTTATATTTTCCATCTCCAAAAGTAAATGAATTATCATTGTATTTGACGAATAAGGGAGTATCTGAAATGCTGCCAATAGTTCTTCAAGCAGCATCCCAGCAAAAATATAGGACATATCACTGACATAAAATCAAAGAAGAAAGTGAATACTTTAGAATTATTTCTACAGACAAAGTACAAGATAAATGTCTTGTCACAGACTAGAGCCATATTTTAGAGACCATTGGACTGAAACATGACAAAGAGAAAAAGGGTGGTCTTGCAAGTGCAAAACAGCCAAGTTAAAATTAACACAGAAGGCAGAGCCTTTACCATTGTAGAAGTTAAAAAATTGAATTCTGATTCTAGAATGGCGAGGCACTCCTGGAGTGTTGTTATGTTTTTTATCCTGTGAGGTGCTCCATCCCAGAAAGCAAGATAAATTTCAACTGCTTTTTGTTTTTCACACAAGCAATGCTTAACACTTACCTTTTTTCTGCTTTCCTTTTTCTGGTTTTGTTTGTTTACTTGTTTGTTTTGTTTCAAATGGCTGTGACCTAATAACTAATAGGGAAGTGAAATGTCAATGTGTATGTTAAGATGAGAAAAGGTAAGGCTCTGAGAGACACATCCATTCATCTCTAGGCTGCTAGGAGCTGACCACGATGACAATGATGGTATCCCATGAAACGCGCTCTTTTGTTCAAAATGAGCACCATACTTTATTGATTCACAGTGAAATTGCTCTGAGATGAATCAAAATACCAGCTGCCCCATTTATTGAGCTGTGAAATATTTCTATTCGTTGTGCAGCTGTGTGAACCTGAACTAATCTAAAGGGCAGATCATCTAGAAGAGAGCTCAAAATAGGTTTATTGCAGGCAGTTTGCCTAAGTATTAAATGTACCCTGTTCACAGAGGATTCTGAGCAAGGACTTTTACTGGCAGAAAATCAATGCTATGTACTAGTTAACGTACAGATTGCTGCATGTTTATCATATAAGCATGGAGATTACAGAGAACTATTAAACACATCCAATTTTGATAAGAGCAAAGAAATTCCATGACCAAATACCCTGCCATGGTGCTCTCCACCTTGCACGTGGTTGTGTTGTGCAAAACTTGAAGACTGGGTGATGATTCAAGCGTTCCTGATAAAAGTGTGTGCCTCCAGTGAGTGTTCTCTCTGTGAGAGGTCGGAAGGGAACAGAATAGCCTACTGGTTTGTTTTTTGACAGATGGAAAATGATAGAGCACCATTAAAATCAGCCAATCAGCCTAAAGTTTTCATTTCAGTGCCAGCACATATGTATGTTGCTTGGGGAATTATGCTCTAATTAACCTAAAGTATGTTGCTCTTTCACACATGATGGGAGGATTAAGTGACTGCAGCAGATTTTATGGTCATTATAAAAGTACCCCTGGAAATACAAATTCTAGAAAAATATACAAATATTCTAAGAGAAAAACTGAAATATCTCTTCTTGGTAACAGACTTTTCATGCCATATTTTGATATCTTTGGCAAAAATAAGGACACCCAGGCAGTATGTGATTCAGCAAATTCTGAAACTACTTTTTTGTGGTGAATAGCTGAACTCTACTTAGTTACAAACTGAGTCATGCTGCTTGACAGAAAGAAACAAACAATGGGAAAGAAATTAATTTAGTTTCATTTTTAAAGTGCATGGCTATAACAAGCAGTATGAAAAAAAGGACACATTCCAGAAAATCTGAAAATACTGTCAGGATAGCCCTACTTGTGCTATTTTGGGAGCTTCCGGTAATTAAAAAAAAAAAAAAATCTCAGTTTGTACACTACTTTACTTGCAGAGTAGCAGTTTCGAAGACTGTATTCCAGGTATTAGGGATGACTCTAATAACTCATAGGTAGAAAACGCCAGAATTTGGAAAAGCCAAGTGGAAAAGGATTTGTGTGCATTCTTTGCCATCTCTTTGGTACAACCCCTGGTTAAAGCACTTCTGTAAATGACTCTCCAACCATCAACAGTTTCACACTTGATAAGGCCATCAAAAATACAAAGTACGTCCTGGTACTCAAGAGAACAGAATAGATTGATAACACATTTTGCAAACAAATGATGATGTTATGGAATATGAAGAGGATATGAGCTAGTGAAAGAAAAACTGGAGTTGTCCCTTGGATAGAAAGGAGAGGAACAGATGAATGTGGTATAGGAGGAGTGGGACAAAGCAAGACTTATGACACCTGTTCTGAGAAGGGAATAAGGAATGATGCCACTGGGGATGAATGAGTTTGGACAAGATGACCCAGCAAATAAAACATTTGGTATGAGTTCACAAACCAGCTGAATTGACAAAATAATCTGTTCTGGTCTTAATGGAACAAGAAGAATGACAGAGCCCATGACAGATGCCCCCACCACTCAGCAGGAGGTGTTGAGAGCCTGAGCAGTGTTTTAATCCAGAGAAACAGAAAGGTATAAGGGAAGACAGAGTGAAATCACACAAAGAGTTGCTATAAGAGGGTCCTTGTCACAGAGAGAGAACAGTTATTATGAAATAAGCACTACCCCTGCCAGGAGGAAAATGTAGAGGAACAGGAAGATGGCAGATAGAAGACAGGGACAAAATAAAAGGAGGCATAGTATTAGTTCACAATAAGCTTATCTGACAATAGCTGTTGGAATGTGCTTCCTTGCTGCTGCAGCTTCCCTGTGCTTTTAAAATACCTCTTTTTACTGCTGGCAAAATGTAATAATGCTTTCAATTGTACAGACATAGGGGATTGTGAAAAACCTGATTATTTGCTGTCTGTATGGATCTTGGTAACGCTTTCCTGAAGCTTGGTAATGTAGTAATGTTTTCATGGATGATGTATTGTTAGAGTCTGTTGATAACAACAGAAGTCCTGCAAGGAATGCGAGGTCCTGGTGCACTTAAAGACATTATTTGAGCGCTGCACCTCTAAAACAAAGATCAGTGTGATACACAATTTTGCCAAAAATAGGCAAGCAGGAAAAAACAAGACATGAATACATAAACAGATAAATATGCATACATACAGTGGTTCTTTGCTGACATATTTCTGTGGGAGATAAAAAAAGAAAACCATGAAATCTAAAAGCACTTGTACAAAAATGTCTGCAAATAGGATGGAATTTGTGATTGAGAAATAACCATGTGAAATTTGAGGAACTATTCAGATTTGTAATGTAATTACAAATTCAGATTTGTTTAGATTATGTAATGTTAATCTATGGAATAAAGATTTCTCATTATTAATAGAATTAAGTTGGCTAGAATTTATTTTCATCTCTGAAAATAATGATTAGATTCAAACACTTCTAAAGACAAAATTCAGTTTGCTATGGCAATGAGTCCAACAATATGGATCAGTTCATATTCATAAGATCAAATACATTTACATTCTGAAACACTCACTTTCAAAATAGTTTTAAAATAATGTAACAGTCCATATATTCCAAGCTAGCCCAGGAGTTGTGTGGGAGAATGCTGACTGTCCCAGGTCTAAACCACATTGATTTAGTACTGTATGTAGGGTAATCCAGTGACTGGGTAAACATCAAATATACCTGTAAGGTTATACCACCTTCATCTTTAGCGACAATCCAAAGAATCTTCTTTCACATGCTCAGAAAAAAAAGTATAAATAAGAGATATTCCACAGTACGACTCTTCTCAGTGCTCTTCTCATTCTCTTCTCAGTTTTAACTATGTTGTCCTCATTCAATTCTTAATTTGGAAAACATTTGTTCTCAGGTTCAATATTAACTTTGAGATAATGTAGCTGTACAGCCCTATGCTTTCCTGGGTCTAGGCATTCATCTGCTCATAACTTCATGGAATGGTATTAGTAAACAACATGCTACCACAGTAGTATTCCAACAGAGAAAAACACCAAACCCTACTTATTGTAAATGCAGGCGAACTCCATGGGAAGAAATGACAATGTCTGACTCAGTTCAGAAGGCTGAATTATTTATTATAACTATGCTAAAATACATTAATATACTATAAAAAAGGAGGCTACTAAAACTACATACTACTTAATCTATCTCTCACACAACTCGTGACCCTCTTGCGAGAGTCCAGACACAGGTGGATTGGATTGGCCATCAGGCTCAAACAATCCTCACCAGAATTCAATCAAGCAATCACCCCAGGTAAATAATTCTCCAAACACATTCCACATAGGAAAAACAAGGAGCAGAAATAGAAATTGTTTTCTCTTTCATTTCTCTCTGTGCACCTCTATGAAAAATCCTGAGAGTGAGAGAAATGTGCTTGCCACACCTACTAAATGTATTATTTTAAATTTTCCCATTAGGGAAAATTTAGCATTTAAATATGGTATTTTAAATATTTTAAATGTTTTTTTCTGTCTTTTAGGGATAATGAAACAAAGGTATTTCCAATAATAAATTCTATTTGCAATACAAACTTCCCTAAAAAATAACTTCTAAGGAAGGATGGAAAAAACAAATGTAACAGAAAATCATGATTTGTTTATCCCCAAAGTGCTAATTTCCTAGCCTGTTTTCTGAGTATACATAAAAGCATGTATCAGGAATAAAGAGAAACAGGGACATAGAAGAAATAAACTAATTGCATGAGGGAATATGAGTGAAATAAAATAGTTTTTTGTTTGTTTGTTTGTTTTGGGTTTTTTTTTGGCTAGTTTGGTAAATGGCATGAAACACATACAAAAGTCAAAAATGCTACAAAAAGCCACATGATGAGTGGCAAAACCTCAGCAAATGAACATGATTTTACAACAAGAGAATGTGCAAACTGCATCTGAGAACTGGGCAAATCCTGCCTGTTGACCCATAGTCCAAATAACAGGATCAATGTCTGTGGCAGAGGGGTGGCTCATTGCAGGCAGAAATATCTCTTTAGTAATAAATACCACGAAGCTGCTCCTTCGTCAGTACAGCAAATTCCTGAGGATAAAATCATTTAAGGCAAAAGCTCCTAGGCCCACCTGGGAGATCTTTAACTGCATGTCTTGTAAATCTTGCAGGAATGCAGAAATTGAATGCAATGTCTACACATATATTTCCAGGTTCAAAGCCAACCATGACAGGGCTGCTGGGATGTGAAATGGGAGTGTGGGAGAGAAAGTCTTCTTCTGTGGGTTGTGCATGAGGTGTAGAATTTGGTACCTTGGCTTGTGGGACTTGGGCAAATGGGGGAGGGATGCAGATCATCGATGACAGTGTTTGGAGGAGGTAAGATATGTGCTTACAGGAGGGACAAAAGGATGTTTCTGTTCTGATTCTGTGTTTGCAGCTGAGAGAAATGTAGGTGGGAAAAGTAGGATGATGTGTGGGTGTGAAAGGTGGTGGACCTCGAGGGTAGGAAATTCTTAATGCTATCTTGTCCTGTCAACAAGAGCCTTTTCTGGTAAGGAGAAACAACATTAGGGATGTGTTCATGCACATCAGAAAAGGTTTTTAAACACTTTACCTTTCTTAAAAGCTTGTGCATTCTTCAGCCATTCTACACCATCAGGGTTTTTCCAAGAATTGGAGTTGTTGTTTGAAATACACAGCAATTACATGTTCCTTACAAACAAAGGCTTTTAATTTGCTGCAGCATGGGGCCTAGTGTTCATTTAAGAATTATGCATGGCAGACACAAAGAAAGGGAAAAAAAGATAACTTTGGCTTTAGATCTATCTGTTTTTTTGAAGCCTGAAGGTTTTTTCAATATGAACAGCCATTTTATGTTTATAAATAGAGGCACATGAAATATGTTTTAAAAGTAAAATCATAACTGACCTACTATTTAGGGCTTTTGATCTTTCAATTAATTGATCCCCTAATTATTGAAAACTGTAGCAATAAACAAGTTGGTTTGAGTATTTTTTGATAAAGGTTTTAGTAACACAGCACTATGCGTATGCAGGAAAGCATTCAACAGGATTATACAATATATTGCTTTTTAAATACAACACAGCTCTGAAGATTAATGCTTTCTGAAAAACCAAGTACATATTTTGAAACTGTCATTCTGTTGTGCCATTAATCTGTGGATTAAAGTCCCTACCAGTGTACACAAAAAAGTACAATGACATCAAAAGAATATCTCATAAAAACTGGGTTACAGACGAAGGGAAAGTCTGAGATATAAACTTTGGTTTATGATTCTAGCTCACATTATATATTAAACAAAGTAGTTAAGAGCTATTATTTTCAAATACATTTAGAGACCCAGTTAAATGTAGTGCATAGGCTTTAATTTTATCTATTCTTTCTTTAGCCAAAATAAACCCTTCTATACATGAAATTAGTTTTATTTCAATAAAATAACATTAATCCTTCTTAACCTCCCATGAGATTATCTGTCAACACTTTCTGTGAGATTATCCTCTCTTTTTCTTTAGCAAATACATAAATCAGGGCCATTTACAGGATGAGAGATCAACAGCACAAGGAGACATGATGGTGGCCATTGTATGTGGTAGTAATTTCCAATGTTCACAGCTTTGCAACAGGGGAAAACACACTCAGGGAAGAACAAGGAAATCACCACAAGTTTTCAATTCCCCAGAAAACATTGTGAAGAACTCAGTTGCCAGAAGAGGTTCTTTCTTGCAAGCAATGGATTGTGCATCATGCTAAGGATACAGACAACCAGGTTCTGATATGAGTCATTTGGTGACATCTTTAGTGAAAACCTTCTCCAGAAGCCATATTATAAGGGATTAGTCTTTTTTTTTTTTTTTTTTAATGTCATTGTTTATTGAGTGGCATCTCACTCAAGGAGTTGTGCCCATTATGAAAAACCACTAGAGGCATTTAAACCTGGCACAAATTAAGATGAGCTCTTTTTAAAAAATAGTTTACATCCTCAAACTCTTTTTTGCTGTTGTAAATAAGCTGGCATTTTCATGTTAAAACCAGAAAATCAATTTTATTTCTAGTCTAGTCTTTGTTTCATAATAAACCAAATACATAAGTATCTACATGAACACATTTAAATAAGAGGTGCTACTATGACTCACTCTACCACTGTAGAAAGAAAATATTTCTCTGAGCTGATTATGAAGAATGAAAATTACTAGAAAGATACTATCCAAGAGAACTCATGGTTTCTGCAGTGAATGCTACAAGTTGAACTGTGTATTTGCAGCAGATCCAAAATTATTTTAACAAATGCCATTGGCAACACTTCTGCTGTTGTTGGTCATGACATCCTGAAGGCCAGTACCATCTCAACCAGAGGAAAACACAGTCTGAGACACTTCAAAACTCTTCTCCACTCACTCCATTACATCTGGAACTAATCAAGATGATGAAAGTTGCTTTTTTTCCCCACTCTGAATGAACTTAAACAAGAACGTACAAGCTTCAGGCCCTGCCAGCTGATTGCCTTAGCCCAGCTGTAAAGGCCTCACACCCTCTTGCTGACTCTCCTGCTCACCTATGCATGGAAGCATCACTTTTACCAGATGCAGGTCAGCCTCTAGAGTGCTGACATGACCCCCTTCACATTCAGTAGATGTGGATTCGAAAACATTTTCATCCTAAGTAGGGAGATCACAGTACATATCTGCTTCACGAATAAATGTCTACCCACTAAATACCTGCACAAAAATGGGGAAGTTTTCCTTCATAAAAAAACAAAACAAAACAAAACAAAAAACAAACAAACAAAAAACCCCAAAAAACCAAAAAACAAAATCCCCAACAAACAAACAAACAAACACCCAAAAAAACAAACCCTAAACAAAACCAGAAAGAAAGCTGCAGCTGTCACCATATTTTTGCAGGATCCACTTCTGCCACCCCGTGTCATATGTTTCTGTTACTCCAGCCATGCCAGGCCCCAGCTGATGCTGTACTAGCTACATATGAGTTGTTTGGTGCTTATGGCACATACAGTGACCCATGGCCCCTGACCACTCATTGCCCAGTGTTGCTTTCCCACCCTGCTGGGACCAGCTCTCCCCAGAGGATCTTGGCGGTACCACACTGGAAGGAACTGCCTCATACTGTCCTGGTCTTTTCTACTGGAAAGCATGTGAGGTACAACTTTGTGTTTGACCCTGAAAACCCTGCATATCATTATGCCAAGCTAGAGATGGCTTCTTTAAGAAGTGTTAGCAAAATATTGCTCTCTGATTTGGTCCTTTCATTTTGAAACCAGAACATTACACATCAAGGTTTGGGAATTCATTGCTTTCCCATTACACTTAGGACTTACCGTACCCTGTAACTCAGCAACCAGAGCAAATAAACGCCTTCAGTTTTTCATTTGCAGTCATTATTCTGACAAACCTGGGATAAGACTTCATCAGAAATGATCTTCCTAGCAGTTACCTCCAACTAGTAAAGGATAAATATTTTTCAAGAAATTTTAGTTCCTATTTCCCAATGGTCCTTCAGTTTCACTCTCTCTGTGAATGGAAAACTATGACAGCTACAGTGGGTCTATAAGCCTCAGTGACAATTTTGCTTAACAGATACCAGCTTGACCAGCCTTACTCAAAGTAAACAAGTCCTTGGACATGATAACGATAACAATGGGTCAGATTCAAACCCAAACAAAGGACCTCAGCCAATCCCTCTGAAGCACAGATATCATTGGCCAGTGAGCTAGGTAGAGTGGAATTCCTTAACCAATCATGTCTGCGAGCAAGGGAAATTTCAAAGCCCTATAAAAGGAGCTGCCCCACAATAAACCTAAGATGTTGACGCGAAAACTCGGAGTGTGCCTGATACTTTGCCTGTCTCCACAACAGTAACAGAAAACCAGTAAATCAATGATACATTTTCCCTAGATGTCAATAACTGTCACCCTGATAAAGCATCACAAAATTAGTATCTGTTAGGGATAGGCAAAAACATGGAAACATAGTATTCAAATGGGAAATTGCAGTGGCCCATCACCAACACTAAACAAATCTGTGCTGTCTAAATTCCTTCCAGTGATTCTTATTATGAGACTAAGGTTTTGGGTACAAAATACTTGAGAGTGCTTTTTTTCCCCCTATTAATATGCCAACAGGCTACATGCGGGTATCTAGCGATCTAGTTGTTATGCAGTCTGTGTTGGCTATCTTTAGAATTTATGCAAGATCAAAAAGCTTTCTGGTAGAGATTTATGCCACTGTCTCTTCCACGGACCTCTTCCCTCTCATTTTTTATGAAGATAGCTTACAGTGGCCAAAGAGCCCTTTTGCCAACACAGTTTAAAGTGTTGCCTTGGAGACACACTGAAATGATGCACCAAGAACAAAACTTTTCTTTTGTCCATGCGTAATGCAGCTATATTCAAGATTTCAGAATATGAGTGTTGAAGAATTTACCCTTTTTCCCCCATGCATCACAAGAGACAAGTGAGATATAAGTTCAGGCAGGCCATGTATTTCTTTAAGATTACATATCTCATTTATTTCAAGATTATTGTTCTTTGTTGTTTTTTAAGGTTTTTGACCCAATGGCATTTCTAGTACCATGCTGATATTCTGGAAAGTGCTTTGCCCTTACGTTTCTTTGATTTGAGTAATAGTTTTGCACAGTCAGTGAAAGGCACCTACTGATTTCAGGGACATTTTTAGTATCCCTAGAAAGGTGTAAGCATTTAGAGAGCAAAAGTTAAATGTGCTAAAAATTGCCCACAAAAACAAAGCAAAAAGTTCTGGTGTAGAACATAACAGTTAGTAATAATAGTTACGAATTAAGAATTTGGTAGCTGGATGACAGCATCAGAAACCAGCAAATGAAGTTCAGAACAGCCTACCTTAGAGCTGATACTAAGCCATAAAAAGAGAATTCTGTTACTTTAATGACTTTAGACTAAATCCACAAAGAAGTTCTCATGTAAAGATTAATTTAAGTTCGTGTATAAGTTATTTGCCTTGACTTGCTGTATATAAAGGGGGGAGAAGTGGGTTTATTTAGCATGCTATTCACATGACCCTTTTTGCTAGCTACTTTAGCACAAGATTAATTGGATCTTAATAAAGTCCTGCTCCTTCCTCAGCTGTCGCTGTGGAGTTGCTTGAATCTCTAGCTTATACCTAAGTATCTCTTAGGACTTTCAGACTAGGTCTTTGAAATCAGCACTGAGAACAAGCTTCTGATCTCACCACTGTTTGTGTGACTTTTCCTGCTTTTATTGAAAGCTACAGAATAACTATGACTATGTATGGTGTAGATACACATTAGGTTGCAATGGGTTGCAGTTTGCACACTGACAGAATTAGTAGCTCTGAAAATCACTTATTGAAATATTTTTCCAAAGCAGTCTACAAATTTAAAAAAAAAATTCATCCTGCAGATATATTTTAATACTTATGGCAACATCATCCAGGGAAAAGCTGTGGAGGACACATTTTAATTTAGATAGGTGGAAAACTAAAATGATGTTAAGCATATGCTGCCAGATAAATCTAAAGTTTTAAAGATATAATCAGTCACACACTTAATGTTACAACTGATTTTGATGGTACAAGTTTAACTGGTTTAAATGCTCCCTGCGTGCTGTCCCCTCTTCTCTCAATGTCAATAATCCCTCTTTATGGTGGGCCTGCCTCATTGCTCAGCAGTAGTTTCAGGGACTTGTACATGAAATTTCGAGTGGAGGAGAAAATAAGGCCTTAGTGAGAAGAGACTTTAAACCTGGCTTGCTTTGTCAGCATGCACACGCATTCACAGAGCAGCCATAAAAACGTGGTCCAAAACCAACAGCAAGTGAGTCTCCCTCCCACGAACAATCTCATTACAAAAACTCCTGGTATGCGGAGAATCTCTTCGTCTTGAGCATTTACTCAAATTTTAAAGAAGGAAGGAAACTGCCCTCTCTTTGGCAAAGCAAATTTCCAAAGGTTGCAGTCTGAGCCAAAGTGCAACTTAACATAGGACTCATGGAACAATGTCCTCTCCCTGAAGCTCTGAGGTTTTATTTGCAGGCTATGTGTAATGATGCCACCTACTGCCACCTAATAAATATAATTTGTTTATCTGCAAAGCAATGTTGTGATTATCTTTGCACAAAGTCCTCATATTTGTAGATTCATTACCTTAATTTTGAGAAAAAAAGCAAAAATTTTTCAAGCCATATTGAAATAAACACTGTTCATTGACTAGCGTTTCAAGACAAATCCTGATTAATATCACACACATATTCATAATGCATAAATTCATGCTTTTATTCTACTGAAGTTAAAACAGATTCCTCACCAAAAATAAATAAAGTATCAAATTTCAACAATTTGACTAGAGTTTTGGAAATATATTATGATTCAGATATTATCTTTTCAGACTAAGAAAAAAGAAACATGATTTACCCACAGGTCAGTATGTCAGTAATTTCAGCAGCACTTAAATCATATGTTGAATAAAGTGATCTACCTAGAAGAAACATGTAAGAAGTTACCAGCAAAGTAATAATCTTTAGATTTATTAGATCATAAGCATATATATAAATTCTCCCTTATTATTTAATAATTAAAGGGAAGTATAACTTTATCTTTAATCATTCATAATAATAAACAGTCAGTTTTACATTCCTTTCATTCTGAATCTATAAGAAAAAGGACATCTTAAAATTAATTTTGGACATTTATGATCAATTTTTTAATCTCGATACATAAAATTCTGGTGTATGTGCATATTCAGAAGAGCAAAAGACTTAAATGTATGCTTGGATTGTTTGCAGTAACACTGTACATGGTTTCATGATTTGCAATCATTTCCACAGTCATGGTTGGAGTAATGCATTTCATTTCCACCATAATTCTCTTGTAGCTGCACATATTCTGAAGCATATTAAGTCTGCCAAACAATGTGTGCCCGTCCTGAAAATATGTATTTTACAAATCAGACCTGAAAGAAAATGCAAATCAATTTTTATTTAGAACCATGATTTTACTAAAGACAAATAATATACTAACATCCTTTATTCAGGATGTGAATATGAATAATGTGCATGTACAAGACTCAGAGGAACTGGATTCACTTGCACTTTTTACAACAGAAAATTTAAACCCAAGTATCTTTGAGACACACTGGCCCACTATCCTGAGCTGAAGTGGACTCTATTTGCTGCTATTTATTTAGCATAAATTTTGATTAAAACATGTAGCAGGATTCAGATTTTCTGTATCCTAGCTGGCTGACAAAGTGCTGATCACCAGGACTCTTTTAAACCTATTCCATTTTAAAATACCCCAACAGCTCCTGAGAGGATGAGCAAAATACAATTTTGGTAACTAGTCTGGAGGTAGAAATGGGGTTTTAGTTTCCCTGTTTTATTTATGCATTTTTATACAAAAGGAAAAAGCAAGATGATGCGAAAAGGAAGGCATGAAACAAAAAGGAGTAAGAACTTGCCAAATACCCAAAGATCTTCCCTTCCCTATCAAAAAATCTGAAAAATAAACTTGTAACATATAATGTTTATGTTCCTTTATGATTCTTGTAGGTTTATATTTGTTTTTCTAAGCCACAAGGCATTCAAGTTTTCCAGCACTTGTAAAAGGAAATTTCACTGATAGGGCAGCAAAACCCAGTAACTACTTTGCCAAATCAGATCCATTGTGAGGTTTGCTTTATATTAATCTTATTTCATAAATGTCCTGGTGGTGTGAAGCAATTTCACAGATATGGAATTTTAATTTTGTTACAAAAGAGATTACTGACAGTTGTATCTAAGAAAGCTACACCTAGTTATTTTTGCTCCAAGAGGGAAAGCTGGAGTTTGTGCATTGCTTCGACTGACATTACATGATCCATCATATTTTTTCTAAAATATGTGTCATATAGTTGCTGATATGTTTTTCATGCTTCCTCCTTCTGAATTGAAATTTAACATATCCACTAAATAATCCACAGTAACAGATCCTTATCATGTAACTAGCTTATTCAGCACAAAGGTCTTGAAGGGTATGTCACTAAAAGGCAACACACTCAAGAATGGGATTTCAACCTCTTTAGTTAACTGTAGCATTGTTAGTTCCAGAAGAAATCACAGAAGGATCCAGAGGCTGACTTGGCATACTCACAAGTTTTATCTTTATCAATCTTGAAGACACAGCAAGAGCAAGGGCCTCCAGGCTGTGCTCCACTGGAATTTCTGAACCCATCTCACTGAGATGCTGATAAGAATGATGCAGAAGCTTGATTGCCATCTATGAGACACCCTTTCACCCTTTCAGTTACAGCCTTTTCTTAAAAAGAAATTTTTGGATTTATTTTTTCTTGATTCAGAGGGCTAGCTGTCATTTTATTCATATATATAAAATGACAAATAATTTTCCAGCTGAATAGAATATTAGAATATTTAAAAAATAAAATCTACATACCAATAAAAACCAGATTTTTTTAATCTGAATATCAGTTTTATTAGCTGATGAGTGGTTTTGGCAAAACCATATTTTATCACTATTATTTTTAAATCAATGTCCAAATATCAGAGACCACAAAGTGTAAACAGAGTGAAAAATAAGCATTATACCATTTCCTAAAAATATTCTCGATCTAAAAGAACCCTGATTCTCCTTGAAGAATTGCAAAGTTGAACTTGACAGCAATTCTTGTTTTTCCAAAACTGGCTTACTCATCTCTGGGATATAATATGAAATAGTTGGAAAATGAGAACGAAAAAAAATGTCAGGATGAAATAAATGTAACTGAGTAATTAATCACTGAATTAATTTCTGCCAAGTTGTGTGTTAAATTAATTCCTGCTTATTGGTTTTAAAACAAGATTAAAAATGTTTATGAGGTTACAGACCAGTTCTTCCACATATAATTGAACTCAATAGCTCAATTGGTGGCAAAGAGAAATAGTTTCCTCTTCAGAGATTTTTTTAGTGACGCACTTTCTTTTCATTTCCCACAAAACAACTGGAGAGCATCATGCTCCTAACTCGCTTGTGAGGATTTAATTCTCTTTGGATTTCAGTGCTCTGTTTGCAAATTACTAAGGCAAAACAGTACAAATATAAATGACTGGAGAGCTACTCAGACAGGTAACATGATGTTTCTGGAAAAGGGAAGATGAATGTTTCAAAGAGACTGTCTAGAAAATGGATGTGTATATGCATACACATGAACTTTCCTGAGAACTACTCAATCTCATAACTGCATCTCATTTTATTAGAGTACTATACTCTATATGATCAACTAATATTAATGATAGACAAATATTTGCAGCCATGGACTGTGTTCAAATCTAGGTGACGAAAATTCCCCTAGAGATTTCAAAAAAATAAGAAGCTTTGACTTTTGACTGTCTTGTAGTTTCTGAAAAAGCAAAATATGTTTCAAAATATTTTACCAATTTTTTTTCCCCGCTGAGAAACATAAGGGCACAAGGAACCATCTTGAGTTGAACTCAAAAACGAACATGAAAAGCAGTGCATATATTTACATTTCTTCTTTTTATTCCTTAGCCCTATTTTGCGTCATCCTTGTTATTTAGACAATCCTTGCTGCAAATTTAACAGTGGAAACATGTTTCTGCAAGAGATTGAAAAATCCTAATTCAGGGGAAAAAAGTAGTCTAAGTTCTGTTTAAGGATTTCTTTCATCGACGTTCAGGCTGGATAAATAGAAAACTGCAAATCTCCATGTTTTAAGAGAGACATAACAGAGTTTAAAGAGGGTAATGGTAAGGACAGTTAAAATGAGTAGGATGACAGACTGAATGTCTTGTGAGAACAGGCTAAAAGGGCTGAGACTTCAAAAGGGAAATGTGACTGAAATCTTTGAAAAGTCATGGAAGGTTAACCTGAGTGCAAAATCTTATTTGCTAAATCTTGCAATACAGGAAGTAAGGGTCAATTACTGAAAGTAGAAAAATTGGTTCAACATAGAGGTAAATGCAAAATATTTTGTTACAGAGCAAAATGGTGGTATGAAATTAGTTTTCATAGAAAATGTCGAGGCAGATAATAATAGCAGATTCAAAAAGGGATTAGACAAATCCATGAAAACCGCTTGCATAGACAGATACTAAAGGGAGAGGCAGGGTTATACCCTGTACCACCCTTAATCCAACAGCTGGAGATACTGGCAAGGTATAAAGGGTGACAACTACAGATGGGCCTTATAGACAACAGATGGGTCCTTGTTGTCCCATTGGACAGCATATGCCACTGGCACTTTCAAAAGTGAGATGGGGGAGAGAACACATAATGAGTTTTCATGAGTCAATAATATATTTTTGAAAGGAAGAAGGCCACATTGGAAATTATAGGATTAAGTTGATAAATTTTTCTGGTTTGACTTAGTTGTTTTTTTGGGTTTGTTTTTTTTTAAGAAGAAGAGAGTAGGCTATGTGCTGAATTCAACGTCTTCATGGAATAACTCTAGAACTTCAGACAACTGAAAGTAATTTTAATGAAAGCCTTAAATGTTCTTTTAAATAACCTGTCAGAATTCTTCCTCACAGTTTAACATTATTGACAAACATTTTTAATAAGCTTGCTCAAGAAAGTCATAAATATGTAGCTCATTTTTCATATTTTTTCAAAGACTTTAATGACAGCAGAAATTACAAGATAGTGTTATTATTACTATTATCCAGTATCAAATAGGAACACCAGAAAACACTCCACACAGCTTAATCTCAGTCAGCAATCTTCAGTTAAATTATCTTAAATGGAAGTTGTCTGTGCTCTCTTATTCCAAACACAAAGAAAAAACCACCAGAGAGTATTAGTTGATCAGTAGGTGGCATAAATTATTCCTGACTCCCCACTACAATCACAGGGCTTTATACAGAACACATTAAAACCAATAAGAGCTTTTATATCAACCACAATGGAAGAAGGATTGGGGTGGTATTTTGTAATAGGGGGTCTTATATGTAGAGTCACAGTAATTTATAAATCATTGCTGCTGAACAAAATGAACACAAAATGTCATCCCACAGCACTAAATGGTTTTCCAGCAGTTGGCCAACGATTTTCTTAATGGAAAAAAGGGCTGAACAAAAAAGTTCCACATCTGCTGAAGCTTTAATATCAAGCTTTGTCCAATGATGCCATTTTAACTATTTTGGTTTCCACTCTCAATTACCACCATACAGTGATGATGCATGATTGTTAAGAACACACAAACAGCTACATTCTCTCCTTCATATTGTCTGCCACCAGTTAAAAGAGGCAAAATAATACAGGAGGATCCATCCATAGGGAGAAAACTGTCATCCTCTGCCATTTAGATGCATCCCTGTCTTGCCTGAGGAACTCTGCCTCACTTCCTTGCTTCACAGTAGGCCAGATATTAATGAGGAGAACAAAGCTCAGTTTAGATACTGCACCACAGCTTCTGGCTGAACACTTACACTGACTTTAGCATGCCAACTTGTGCATGAATACTTATTTTTGTCTCAGAACTAAACAAGAACTTTGGAAAATTAACAACATCAGAGCCCCAGAGACATCCGATTCCTTTAACTTGCTGTAATGCCTGCTTATGTTCCTTATAATTCTCAATTCCTCTTCACTATTTAGATAGCTGATGTTCCCCAGCACCAATAAAATGATGAGGGAAAATAGGAATAGAGCTGAAAGACTTTTATTCTTGTGGGCATACATGATACTTGGAGTACTGTGGGTCTCAGCAAGAAAAGATGACACTGTCCAATCAAATTTAGGCTGGGCACTTAATGGGAATGGCAGCTCCCTTTTCCCTCAAAAAGGAAAATTCTGTGGAAGAAGAACAGAGAAAATAGAGGAGAAGGCTTTTTACATGTATTCCCGAGCCCTTTGCACTAACTAAGAAGCCTCCTTCAACACCTCTCATTTATAAAGCTATTAAGGTTAATCTACCTCTGAGAACTCATTAGTGGAGGCAGCACAAACAGAAAGAACTGCAGAAATATTTTCGTACAGCAACACAAAACATCTGGAGATTTATAGGAAACAAAACTGTTGCTAAAGTCATGTAATCAGGAAGGTATTGTGAGATGAAATGACATGTTGATCTCTGTCAAGCATTAGGGAAGAGAATGGGGAAAAAAGTGCCTCTGTCTTTTATTTTTTCCTTTGCTATCTCTTTCAAGTCTCTAAAATAGGGTTTACAGGATTGCAGAGGCTCAAAATTCACTCCTTACTGACCTCTGCACTTCATACAAATCAATGAAGAATGAAATGAGACCCCAGGGCTTCTTACTTGCCTTGACTGCTCAGTATCTCTGGAGCTTTCTGACTGAATTTTAAGACAGTAATTTGTTCATTGGCTGTAGCTAAGTCACTTGATCTAAGAAAGATTATTAACTCCCCCTAATATTGTCTTTTTTTTGACTCCTAGACTCATCAGTTAGGAGCATAAGTGTAAGCTTGAGTGTTTCTTTTTTCATCCTTCAACAGAACATGTATATTCCTTCTGCTGACATTAGGAGACCCTACTTTCTCACCTCCTCATAGTGCTTCAGTGCCTCAAACCTTGCTGTCCGTCAGATTGCATTACGAGGCAAAACTTTACTTGTTTCATTTCAGCAACCTGCAGTAAGAAAAGCAAAAAACAAAGAAAAGGAGATAATTAGTTTATACCTTTCCTTTCTTCCATCAGCAGTATGCTATTAACAGCAAGAAAACTGTACTTTATTAAGGCTGTATTTATATACAAGCAAATCAATGAGGGGCTTTGTCTTGCATATTTCCTCTTGAAGTAGTTGCAAGCTGCTGAGTGAGTTTCCTAAATTCATTTAAACAAGATAATTGCTTAGAACAGACAGGAAACACAAGAGATCACTAAATCCCCACCATCTATGTGTCATTCTGACTCACAGCCCCAGCAAAGCAAACACTGAAGTCAGTGAGAACCTTTCCATTGACACATGTAAGTTTTACCCTTTTACTCCCATCTAAGCTAGAAGAGCAGACCATCTTCGTGATCCTCCAGCCCACGTTTTCTTGTTCATATGGGCAAAATCAGCAGGAAAATAGCACATTTCACAGAGATCCAAGATGAAAGTTGCAGGGGGCATTGCACTAATGGGAGAGATCAGGCTCCCAAGGGGTCCCACTGTTCTCTCTCAGCACTACCATGCATTGCATGATAATCTGGTAGTATTAGTCTAATTAGGTCCTGATGTTTGGGTTTTTTTGGGTTTTTTTCTCCCATAACACAGAGCCAGTTTATTCCTCTTGTGCATTTACCAGAAGATAGTATGGCTACAATACAGTAGTAGTTCTTGACCTGCTGATAAGCATAAGTTATTTGACAGCCACAAGTAACCCATACCCGAGCTCTCATCCTGTCGTTTGTGTTCTCCTCAGTCTGCTGCTATCTTAGAGTGAAAATTTGGAGATGGTGAGCTTGTAGTGCATTACTCAGCTCCTGAGTAAGTTATCTCAGATCCACTGAGTCCACTTAAACAGTATTTACATGTTCTCTGAATAGCCACAAGCTATTAAATGAAGTTTCACTATGGGACTGTAACAAGTACAAACAGTTGGGACTGTGTCTTCATAGTGGTCTAAAATCCTGGCATCATGCTCAATCAAACTGATCAGGCTGAATCATTGCTAAGCCTATGAATATAATCAATCAAAAGAGAATTCAGAATTGCATTTTGCAATATTATTTTAGGAGACTGGCTCCATGGCTCCATAATCCTTTTGAAGAAACAGCTATATTCACACGAATAGTGGTCTGCATATGTTTATCCAGGAAGCTAGTAAATGAAATGAAAAAGTTGACATTTTATATATTTTTGAAATTGAAGTATTTTGTATTTTTTTTAATTAAAAGTTTGAAATTGAATTTTTGGAATTCATCTAGACATTAGTTTGCTGCTGAAGTGTAAGGAATATCATGGGCTGTGTGCACAAAAAATCGAATGGTAAGATAACAGGTATTACAAACTTAGAAAACATTGCTGAGCTCAGTACCTTGTACAGCCAAAATAAGGAGCCATACAAATTCTCGCACTGGGAGCTCTCAAACACTATCATGGTCCATTGGAAACTGTAATACACACAAAAGACATGAATGATGAATATCTAAGCTGGAAAGCTGAGAGAGGCAAAATTGTCTGGAAACTATAAAACTAGAATTTGCTTAGCCGCATAACATTTGAGCCGAATCAAAGAGATTTGATGCCTCAAGTCTGCTAAAGCTTACAGATCTTAGAGCTTACTTTCCCTCCCCTGGAGTTACAGTATCAAAGAATTTGAGCTGCCAAATCCACTTTTCATAGTTGATGTGGCAGGTACTGTCACATTCAGCATTTTTTTTTTTAAAGTGACTGAGCCATCTGCAGAGAAACACCACGTAGGCATCTAGAAGGGCCGTGATCGTGTACACCACTGCCTTAATGTATTGACACTGACATTATTTTAAATCTCTGAAACATAGCCCCTTACTGCTGTGGGAAATTCTACCAGAGTGCCTGAAGTATCCAAGAGTGTGAGTGGAAGCTCTACAAGGTACATTTCTCTCAGGAATTTTCCACTTTAAAAAAACCCCAAAAACTAGCATTCATCATGATCAACATGCAAAGGTTATTAGTCATTCTTACAGGTAACCAGAATGGCAGAGAATCAGTCTGTTCTGAAAAGAATACATGAAGATTATTTTGATAGGCTGGCTCTTACTTTGTAGATGATCTTGATGTGTTTTGTCTTAAAAGCTAGCAGAGAATACAGAAAAGAGTTGTTTCTACCGCTGGAAGTAAAAGGACAGAAATGTTTTGAAGGGATATTGTGAATGACACAATCAGTTATTAACTACTCAGAAAGCAGCTTGCTATCTCAATAGCTAATAAAGCTATTATTGAGGCTATTATATAAGGAACACCCTGAATTTGACTTGACTTTTAAATTCCCTCTTGGATACTATAACAGCTTGAGCTGCAGTTCACCTGGGGCAGAATTTTGAGTGAGTGTTGATGCTTAGGGCAACTTTTTGTACAGTCTGCAACCGTGAAAGCCAAAAACCACTTAGAGGGAACATGAGTTTTGTCCTGCTCTCTCTACTTTCTTCTGTCCTGTCTACTTTTTTCTTCCCACAGGTATACCTGCAAAACAGATGACAGAGAGCCATTTAGTAGGCTTTGTGTCCCTTGAAGTCTCTGCTTAATAAGAAAATCCAAATCTTTCTGACTGTTCTGATTAGGTTCACCTGGCCAAATCATTTCCCTTCTTCTTTCATTTTGCTTTTTCTCATTTGCTTTTATGGCACTTCCTTTCTTCAAAGCACAGTCCCCTGCTGTGTTCACTGTTCTCTCTATTTTCCCCCCCTATTTTCCTCCCAATGTTTCTCCATTCATCTATTCACTTGCCTTTCATTTTCCCAGTCCTGTACCCTTATGGACCTCCTGCTGTCTCTGAAATCCTATTACTTCTCCCCTGCTTTGTCAATAGATGTCAGATTATATACAACAGGTTTGCAAGAAATTATTAATATAGTCAAGAGTACTAAAAGACATAACATTGCTGAAATACTGAAAGCCCAATGTCTTACAGGAACACAAGATCTCCTTTTAGTAGGGGCTTTGATGCTGTGAGCTAGTGCTTTTCTTCTATTAAAATATTTTTTCCATTTTAAAGTATCTAGAAATAGTGCTTAAATCCTGTACAGGATTTAAGGAATCTTTCAAATATCATTCATTATTTAGGAGACCTTGAAAGTTCACAAAATAATTAATTCACAAGTTTCTGTCACCTCCCTATTACCAATGTTCCAATTTACTTATGGCTGATCTCTTTGCTAAGGCAGGTCAGTGGTTTTCAACCTGTTTCTGACATGCTACAGAGAGGTTTTACAGATTCTTCTCTACTTGATAACATATTTTATTTATATTTAATAATATTTATTAGATCTTGAACTGTTTTCTATATTAACACTGGCAGGAATATTTCTCTCAGTCTATCATATTGCACCCATTTTTATTATTTTCCCTTTCATTCCTATCTTAGTATTGGTTAAATGTAAATAATTCTCATGCAAACTTATTCATTAAAATGTTAATTTTTAACCATACCTAGTATCATCCTCTCAAAAACTGTCAGACAATAGTTATTAGTTTATTTTATGACTTTGGAAGAGATCATGAAAGATTTCTTCACTGGGCTTGGCAGAAGTCTCATAGGGCTGCAGCTCATATTAAATAATAATGACTTTCATTAAATTCCTTCATTTGATGCTCTAAGTAATACATTGTTGTCTAGTGCTGTGATTGTAGGAGATGAGTGCAGAACCGGTCCTTTCCTGGGCTGATGGAGAATACAACCAAAATATATTCAATTACTCTGTGATTCCCAGCCATACAAAAAATACAAGAAATAGCAGGTAAGCAAAGAAATCTTTTCAGTGATCGACCTGGGATCGACCAGGTCTGACAGTCTTCTTCATACCAGGAGACTGCCCCAGCAGCATGTTACTGTGCCTTCCTGCTGCTCCATATCAGTGTTGCAGTGGGAAATGTTTTGTGGTATTTAAGTATGAATCAAACCTATGACATCTGACTTTTTAAAGCCACTCTCACACACCTGTGTTTTCCATTAAGGATGGACTGTTCATAACCAGGTATTAATTCTTTCCACAGGGTGCTTGGACAGACTGCCTACAGCTCAGTGCTCTGTGAGAGGCAACAGTCTACAGCCTGCAGATATAAGCTTAAGCCAGGTGCCCCAGAGAAAGTATAATATACTCTCTTCCTTCTGTGAAAAGGGCAGGACATCACTGAAGCCAAAAAGAAAACATTAACTTTTCTGCATACTGTCTCTAGAAAGTACCAAGTTACATTTGTTGGACCTTCCATCATGGAATGTTATCAGTTGCAGATGGATGGCCTTCAGACATCTGAAAATCTGTGAAGTAAATTGTATGCTGGCAGTTCTTTCCAAAAAAACGTTACAAAAAGTGTTAATGATGAGAGCAGTTTTAGCACTTGTCTCTACTTTGACATTAAAGGAGCTGGGGATCAGAAGAAGCAAGGAGCACAGACAGCAGGGAGAAAATGCTGATGAGAAACAGACAAGCAAGTCAAGAGGAGAAAATAGTAGGGAAGAAGTTGGATGCAGAAAAAGAAAGAACAAGGGGTTCTGAAAGGCTATGGGGAACTGGAAGATAAGGAAGGGAATCTCCTTGGTTAGCTCTGGGCGGTGTAAAATGGGAGGTATGCTATCATCAGGCAGACATCCTGTGCCTGACATGTTTCCAAATGTTAGAATGCTTCCACAGAAAGTTCTCTTCTTTGGCAACAAGAAGGTGTCATTAAAATTCTTCATGGTGACCCTATTTTACCCAACTTTAGACACATGAAGTATTGTTTAAAACTAGCAAACAGACTTAACCATGTGGCTTCTCTCCAGTAACAGACTGTAGAGAGAAAGTGGGAACTTACTTCTTTAAGCACCTAAAGTTTCACTGCAAGTTATGTGCCAAAACTAAGCAGACAGATTGTCAAACAAAGGCATTTTTAGTAGAATCTGGCTAGCAGGTTTGAAATCCCTTGTTCACAGTTGGGATCATCCTTTTTTTGTTTTTTTACTGAAGACACACAGAGGAAGGCATATATTCCTAGATTTCTCCAGTAAATGTGACTCAGGTTCCAGATGTCAGCTTTCATCACAGCTGCTGTCAGGAACACACTTCACTCTAGGGTAAAATGTTAGAATTACAGTATCAAACGTGTAAAGTGTATAGGAAAGGCATTGTGTAGTTTCTATCTTGTTAGCTAAAAATTATTCTTAGCACTAAATAAGAAGGATTCATGTAGTGATTAACAACAGCTGCACTTTCCTATCATAGAGAAACCCTGGCCCAAGCTTCTCAAGTCCTAGACTCACTAAACTGGCTTCCTATTTTCCATGTGACTGCCTTTCCATCATGTGTCAAATAACTATTCCTCCTGCCCAGACTACTACAACACTACTAGGTTGAGGCTGTAAATTTAATACAGGTCAGCCTGAGAGGAAAAGAGCAAAAAAGATGATGGTACCAAACACTAGGAACCGAAAGTGAACAAGCATAGGGATTTCTGTCATTCCTGTTTTCTTCACTGCTTCCTTACCAGCAAAAGGGAAGATGTTCTCATTTTGCTAGTTGCACCAGTCTTCCTCCACTTGTTTTCCTTCATGCATGCCCAGATGTTCAGAAATCCCATAATTTCTGTTAAAAATAGAATGAACAAAGGAAGTCAGAGTCAGAGGCACATTTCTTATTCAGTCTTTTTTCTCAGAGAAGTTAAAGAGGGGTGTTTGCTGTCTTATGAATTGTCCTTTATCTGCTGCTAAGGCAATTTCTCTCCTGCCTTTTGGAAGTTTTGGTTCACTTTTCACTAAGCAAGAAAAAAATTCCTATAAGGGGTCTTCCTCCCTGTTCTCACATGTTAATGTTTCCAATGACTCACGTCAATACAAATTACGTGGTATGTATCAAACAGCCATAGTAGGAACTTGCAAGAACTGAAGGGAAGACAACAAAGCAAATCTATCTAACTCTCAAGTTCACTGCATGATCAGATTTGATTAGTTAAAGAAGTCCAATCTTATAGTTCTGAAAATCTAAGGTATTTAGAGTTTATTGTGCAAAGCTGCACCAAACTTGTTATACAATACCACATAGATAAATCAAAGCTAAATCAGGCAGGTCTGACAACTTCCTCCTTTCATTAAAGTAGATGTTTTAATCATGACATTTAAATTAATATTTTTCCTGTTGTTACTATTTTAAAAATCACTAACAACTCCTGTTAAATCTATCTCTGCTTCCAGGTTATCATCAATGAAGAAGTGCAGATAAAACAGGTGATAAAACAGAAGGAAGGTTTTTTTTTTTTTCAGGTAGCCAGTCCACTCTCATGAAAAATCATGAAATAATGTAGCTTTTTGCTTATTGTTGGTAAGAAAGCTCTCATCATATTCCATCCACATCCTAGCTGTACCTTCTTTCTCTGTGAGAAATGATGTGTGAAACACAAGTTTACGAAATTGAAAGAGTAGATGACATAGGCTGAGAGGGCACTAAGAAGTTTGGCTGATAGCAATGGGAATGTCTTCATTTCTCCTTCTGTATTCCCATGGAAACGACAATGTCTGTATGTACTGTGACAATGTATAATGGAGTTTGAAAGCATATATTAATGGAAATTTCTGATAGCATAATTTAAATCTGGTCATGGCCCAAAGACTGGCTTCTGTCTAGCACAGACTAACAAATTCTGTTTTCTTGATGTTCTTCTAGTAACTTATGCTTGATTGTATGTTTGATTATTTATTTTAGTAAACAAAGATGTTAGCAGGTATATCAACAATGAAAGCATCTGTTGTTCAAATGTATGTACAGTGTATACAGAAAAAGTTCACCTGTAATTGACAAAACAACAGGTAGGTAATTCCAGAGAGTAGATAATGAAACATGGAAGGGATCTATAAATCTATTTAAAGTTATGTGAAAGAAAACTGGATTTTTTATTTTTTTAGGAGAAGAGTTTATCTTTGAAAACTCTGCAGACTTAAGAAAACTGTATGAAATTATTTTGAAATACAGACTCTAGATCTTATCTTGATATGCCTTAACAATATGTTAGGAAAATGAAACTACATATGCACAGACTCCCTTTAGACTTCTGCTTGTGAATCGTCTCAAATCAGTTCAAAGAGAAATGAGGCAAGTAATTTGAAAAATAAAAGCAGCATCTAACAAAAAATACTCTGCAACGATGATGCTAGGAGGCTTGGGTTGGGATAATTTTTGGGGGAATACATGGTAAATAATTCCTTGAAGCAATTAATATGGAGTCCATATAGGGAAAGAGACTCTGGGCAAAGTCCTCTGGAACATAAAGAGACATGATCATGTAGCATGAATTCTTTTATTGGCCCATAAGGGAAGAAGAGGCACTTGCCATAGCATGCTGATATGTATCCTTTCAGTTTGTATGGGGAAAGAAAAAGTAAATTTTCTTCTTCTCTTTGTACCTGCCAATATTTTAAGTTGTTATCATGTTTCAGAGTATTTTGCTCCTATGTGCCTGTCACTGGAGCAAGTGATGACAGACCTGTTTCATGTCTGACATCCAGCATCTTTTAACAGTACTTTGAAGAATGATTCACATCAACTCTATATGAGATTAGTCAGCTTGACAAATACAGCCCATCTACTCAATGAATGTCAGAGGCTCAGCCCTCTAAAACTCTGGACTTAACAGCTGTAGTCAAGCTTAGAGTGAAGGTCATAAATCTTCCAGGACTGGGGGAGCTGCAGTTTATTTGATAGCTGCAAGTCACTGAGGACTGCATTGAACTCTCAGTGAAAAACTCATATTCTTCCAGGATATGACTTGGACCAAATCCAAAATCGTACTGTGTAGTTTAATTGAATGAATGAAACACAATGTTGATTTGCCAGCTGTTATATTAGAACCCAGGCTTTTAATTCCTTGCTCACAAATTACTCTCTGCATGCAGGCAGGATGCAAGGACTGTTCCACTTAACACCCAGCAATTCAGAGTCTGTAGGGAGTTCCACTGCACACAATGCAAATACCTGGAATAAATAGCAAAACATTCCCTAGTATGTAAATGAAATACCTTCAGAGCTTTTAAGAAATAACAGAGTCTTAAAGAGTACCAATTACATTCTGCAATGAAATATCTGCAAAACGCATATGCATGCATACATATGTTATAGTGAGATACTTTAGTCTGGTCTTGGACTGCTAAGGTTTGTCTTCTATTAGTCTGTTCAAATTTTGACTTAGAAAAAGGATTCATTCAAAATTCTCTTGCTTCACCCTGTCCAGTATCATGAATTCCAACAGCCTGTGCCCAATCTGGCATCTTTTAAAATGAACACTCTGAATTGCTGAAAATGTGACAGAACCTAGAACAAAGATTTAGGTAGGCAGAGAAACACAGCTTGAAGGCACATAATGGTGTTGAAATGTAGCTGTCATTTCCAAATGGAAAGATTTGAAAATAATTCTTCACTTATCTGTCAGGATGGTTTAGATGAAAGGACAGAATAATTTTTGTTTCTTCCATAAGTGAAGACCTGAGGAGGTCCAAGCTCTTAGTTTTTTAGTCTATTCTAAGAATGTAGCATTAGAAAGCTAACTTCTTTAGCAATTAGATAGTTTAGCCACATGGACAGTCATTTGCATCTTGAATAATATATTGCAAGGTCAGATCCTGAAGACCACCATAGCTATTGTATTTGATTCAGTCCGCAATGCTACATTTTATAGACCATATGTCATAATCCAGTTCCCTTTCATAACTGCATATGTTTAGATGCAATACTGTGCAACCTCTGAATGAAGATAGAGAAGGCAACTGGTTACCAAAGATACATACTTTATATCATAACAGTTCATAATTTTTTTAAAATCAACACCTTTAAAACCAAGAAGATTTTATGTTCTCAATAGAATATTATAATAGAGGGATATTAGAGTTCATTTGCATACGTCAGGGTGTTAGGATAAATAAACCAAATTAAATAATTTCTGTTGTATCTTGCCTGGAGGCAAAATGTGCCTCTGGCCAAACATTCAAAGTTTAGGCCTGTTGCATTATTTAAAAAGCATTAGGCAACAGTTTGAAAGCCAACTTCGACACATATAACCCATACATTTAACTGAGGGAATAGCAATTTTGCAACAGAGACAAAATCCAGGATGCGGATTTTATATCCTGTAGTGAAACATCCCTTTTTGTCCTACCAATGCAACATATGCATTATGATTCAGTATTAAATTTCTATTTTAAAGAAACACACATCTTCACAGGGTAGATGATGTGGTCATAACACCTATTCAGTAATTTCTATTCTTGTGTCCCTGTCACTTCTCATGCATCATACACTCCTGAAAAGACAATTATTTTTATCCCTGGTAGTCCATTTATTGGAGGCCTTCAAAGATATCAGTAGATTGGTTTTCAACTATTATTTTCTCTGTTTTACAGAGAAATTCAGCAGACAAATAGGATTGTATGGATGCCCTTAGGAGTATTCCACATGGTAGTGGATACTTTCCTATGCACCTGAATACCGTTCTAGATATCTTAATATTACTACAGTGGGAATTTAGACATTTAAAACACTTAGAGACACATATTTGCATGCACTCTCATATAAATGATCTGAAATATGTTGTTGTACTTGCAGAAGACACAGGCTAGGTAATAATAATTATTATTCTATAATATATAATAATACTAGAAGAGGTACTTTTCTTTCAGATTTGCTTAAACTGACTTGGGCAAGTCATATAGGGGAAATACCTTGCCAGTTTTTCTGTCTTTACTATGCTTTTGAACAATCTCTTGCAAAGTAATTCTTCTTACAGTAACCATGACCACCTTCCAGCATGGGCACTGAAAAAGGCAGGGTCTAATAACATTTTTCTCCTTGTATGTAGGGGTTAGTATATCCTCTTTTATGATTCAGCATTCTTTACTAGCTTATAAAGATCATCTTCATTCTCTTCTTTCTCCTGACAGACTCAGAACACAGCACAAACAGCCTGTTAATATATAGATACACATTACAATTTTGAAAGCATCAAGAGCAATGCTTCCAAGTATTATTAATTAGGAGGTATCACAGATTATGTTGGCCGTACGGACTCTTAGAAATTAAAGCCAAAGTGGAAATACAACCACAGTGGGCATGAACATTCTTGCACCCATGGACTCAAAAATCTCTGGATACAAATAGGAATAACAATGAGGAACACCATCTGCTGAAATAATCTCTTTATACATTCTTGGCAGACCTGCAAAAAAGGAGGGGTAAGGAAGGCGTGTGAGGAGTTTCTAGCCAAAATTTGCAGCTAGATAAAGGTAAGGACAGCAGATGTTGTCAGCACTTCACTCATGGGGTTTTGTTTGCCCAGCCACTATTTTTTAGCAGGAACTAGAAAACATCATTCAAAGGTCCCACTGAAATAACCTGGTACTTTTCAGCAGTCAGGTGTTAACAACACACAACTACATGCTGCTGTGAAATAAATTTAGATCCTAACAGAACCCAACTGCAATAATTGAGATGGAACTAATGTCTTTTGTGATTTTTGCAGGGTAGGCTAATCTAAATGCTTTGCAGAGAAGAGAAGGGATATTTTCTCCTATAGAAGCATGGAAGTTCAGACCTCCATCTTTTTAAACAGTCCTTGGAATACTGATAGTTGAGTTCACAAGTACATAGAGATTTGTCAGCTGAAAACCAAAATAAAACTCCTATTGAACATCTTTCCAAGTACCAGAGACATAAAGCAAATTTACAGAGCATCATACAGTTTTACAAAGGATTTAAAAGGAACACACAACAATGAATCTGTACCCTCATAAACACAGGTTTCTTTCCATTATCAGTAAAATACTGCAACTTTTGGCCTGCCCTGATAGCTCAGGGTGTAAGGAGTTATTGGCCTTGCCTTTGCCAGAGCTGACCTTAGCTTGCTTTAATGACTGTGTTGTGGTCAATGGACTGGCTAATGCCTCTCCACTTATAACTTCATTTGCAGTGGTATTGCATGAGGCAAATGCCTGACAAATCTTGGTAGTCATTTTGGGGCAAGAAACAGCCCTCTGTGTCAGATGGGACACATGAAGGTTTCTGTCCAGCTTTCACACTTCTTGCTGGAAAATATGTGAAATAATACCAAGGAGACACAAACAATTTGAAGGCTATTACTGATGTGACATCTCTGCATTAATTTGAACAATGAGTATATATTTTTGTGACAGAATTAATTATTAAGACTGTTAAGATATTAATTAGACTAAGAGTAAATGCTTAGTTTCAGGTATATGGCATGTTCCCCTCTTCTCATAACACTTGCAGTGTATCAAGACCTTTTACTACCAATTTTACGCCCTCCTGGAACAGCACTTGAAAGACAATTATGAACACGTGAATACATTTCTGCTGAATTAGCCAGAGCATGCAACATGAGTTTTATGTTAGATTTATGTTGGTATGCTGACTTTATATCAGCTGTGGAAAGACAGATGACACGTGATAAAACCTTATGTTAATAGCACAAAGCTAACATACTAGAAGTTTTGCATTAATTTCAGCCAGCACTGAAAGATTATATGGGATCAGCCCTTTGCTCCTTGCAGCTGCAACATTTTGATCTGGTACTGGAACCTGAAGACAGGTTTTCCTTTATCCTGAATTTGCGGCCTTAGAAATTCTGATGTTGCATTTTTGACTGATAGCCTATCTTACTCCTTTTCAATTCATGTAGGATGTTCATATGAGAAAATGCTCCTTTATATTCAATAAGTAGGGGATATTTTGATGAATATGCTGATTATTTATCTGCTCAGGGTTTTTGCTGGTCACCTTATCTTCCCTTCTTTCTCTCCTCTCCCATCTCTATTTTTCATTCTCCTTAATTTTGTCCTTTCTGGCTTTGTGTTTCACTACTTATCTTTTGGTTATGTCTCTCCCTTTCTCTTGCCTTCCCTGCTTTTTGATGAGTCTCTCTGCTCTGGCTTTCCTACAGCCCATTCCCCCCCTCCTTCTTGCTGCTCTCTCTCCGTTTGTGAGCTCCGCAGACTGCTCCTCTGCACTCCTTGGCCGAGGAGCACAGTGATGGACTGGCATGCTGCTTCCTGGTTGGAATGAGACCTTCATGTTTATGGAAATAATTGCTGTGTGGATGGCTTTGCTTTGACTACAAAGCTGTAAGTGGAGCTAGTGGTTTAGCATATTCAAATTCCACTAAGTGAGCAAATGGGAGGTAAATAATGGCATTTACATAATGAATAAAAATCCATTGGAATTTTATTACATTCAACAAGTGCCTGAAGAAAAAATGTGTGATTATTTGAGAGAGGTCAGACTGTCAATATAAAAAGGTATTCATTTGAAATTAAAACCCAAGGAGACTAATAGTAAAAATTTATGAAAAAAGAAGATATTGTGGAATTGGGAAGAAACTCTCAGTTTGTAAAAATCAGACATACCTTTCTTACCTGTCATGGGATGGAAATTACATTGAGAAAGAGGTTGAAAAATAAAAAATCAAATCCACAGGAAACAAATTAAAACTGTATTAGATTAGAGTGGGATACTGACCTTGTAAAAGCTGCAGTTACCCTATTCATAGTACCACTGGATGTACTGCTGCATCACAGGATGATTTTTGGTTATCTCCATGAAGAAAACTGATGACTTTGATGAAGCTTGTAAAGCAAAGTCAAAACATACAAGAAACTAACATAAATGAAAACAAAAAAGATACATTGTGGTTGTTCCATCCAGAGCTAAAAGGAATTCTTTCTACTTGGCAATTGAGAAAAATGGCATTTTAGGACTGGTAATATATCCAGAGGGCTAACAGGGTGAGATTGCCACAGTAGCAGCAAACAATAAAATAATGCAATGCTATCTGAAAATGTAAAGCAGAAAAGATCCTTATAGAGGGCAAACCTTTCTTCATACAAAAGATTATATGTCCCAAGGGGATGATTTCATACTTTTTCTGTGGCTGTCAAAGGACAGAAAAAACTCAGGAACACTAATTTCTTCCATCTGAAGGGAGTGGAAGTCAGTGAGCAGTGAGCTTTCAAATCACCCCTCCCCTTTCTTGGGCTGTTTAATCCAGATCATAATCAGAGAATTTTATTGCTGCCCTAATCTCTCAGGCTTCAGTATGAGATGTGCATGGATTTGTTTCTGTAGCTTCCTGTCCTACCAGACTTCAGAGACCCAAAGAAGATACCTAAATGAGGAGCCATCGCTTTCCATTATAGCCTGGTAGAAATACCAACAGTAACAAAGGTGACTCAGCTCTTAAACTGGCTAAATCTATTTTAGCATTTCTCTGTGAGAAACTACAGGAGACATGTATTCTAATTATTGCTCCAAATTGGTTGAAATTAGGACAAGTTGATTGAAAATAAAAGGACCTGAAATAAACATAATCCTGTGCAGTTCTGTTAAATCAGCAATGCCTCTCAGGGATTTTTCATCCCAGCCTGCTGGGAGATGCAGGCTCACACAACACAAAAACCAGAGGGATGTGTTGTCTTAGGATCCAATTCAAAGCACGTTGAAGTAAATGAGCTTTGATAGATTTCAGTGGGTTTTAGCTTCTGCTTCCCTGTGGGCTGTCTGCAGAGGTGAGCCATCCTCTTTCACTTGGAGGGAGGGAGGTGTGATGGCCTGCCCACCTGGCAGGCATTGTCTGCTGCAGCTGACATCCCTTGTCACGGGTAAAATGTGCTTCTTTATGAATTTTGTGCCTGCATGTTCTGTTTGCTTTCATGTTGTACTTACATTCCTGCCCTAATCCTCAGCAGCATCTACATGCTGTGTGAGCTGTTTGCATATTCTACTGACCTTTCACAAAGGCAGGAAGCGACTGCACTGCTGCATCCATGCTGATAGCTTCAGCCTGGCTGCTACATCTGCTGTCATCTTGCAAACTACTTTTCATTACGCTTCAAAAAAAGAAGCCCTAATGACATGCCTTATTCAAAACCAAATGATCCTGGATTGGTTCACAACTGGTTTACTAAGCTTGTATAAAACCTTGTGCTTTTGGAAGGCATAGTAGAAGAAGAAAAGGGAGATAGAAAAGGAAATGCTTCACTAGTTTATTCCTCTCCAGTCTTTTAATTTCAGAATGAGAGCACTATTTAAATGCCAGATCTGATCAACTACTGAACCACAGAGGTGAAAAGAGATAATAACTAATCTGCAAAACACTTTTTCAAAGGAAAACTTGGTTACACACATTATTGTTACTTGTTCTGTGTGCAGGTTTCTAGTTAGGCTGAGGTTCTGTCTTTCCACAGGTAAAATTTATATTGGCACAGTACAGCAAAAATCTCTCAGCCACTTCAGCAAAAACATGTACAATAAGATTATTTGGCTTCTTCATCGTGAACAGTTTTGCTCTGGTACTTAGCAACATTTTCATGCACAGTGATTTTTCAAGCTTGAAAAACGTTCTTTTTATGTATTTTTGTGCAGAGTGGTGTTTTAGTAGAAGTCTCTAGGTTTTTAAGAAAGTAAACTGTAACAATCAGAACTTTACCAGCTCTGTAATTTGAAGTAATAAGCATTTAGAAATAGCAGTGATTCACGCAGGTTTGTCACAGAAAAGAAAATAACTGGAACTCAAGAAACAGGAATAATACCAAGCACTGTGCAATGTTAAATAGAAATATTTGAGCTCAAAAAGGCACCAGGAAACTGAATCACAGCTCTATTAGTGTGGTACGTTTCCTAACCTAATACCTCCTGGTGACAAGCACTAATGAAACAGCCCAGAGAGATCTATGGGCTTGCAAATTTACATTAGTTCAGGTACAGAATATATACCTTTTCATGGGTTGTGCAGTTTTGATTGAACTTTTTATCAAATTCATGCTATAGTAAGAGTTTTCTGCTTGCATACAGGCGGTTTTGTTTACTCCCTTCTAACTTAATTTTACCTTGCCATTTCTAAGTGCCCCTACCTGCAGCCTTTCCCTTCTCTGTCACTCAGTCTCATCATAGCCCCAGGCTATCGGTCCCATTTCTCCAATTTTTATTAAAAGTGAAAAATCTCCTTGTCTGAACAATTCTTTTCTCCTCATTTAAACAACCAGGGCCACCTCCTGAGCCCACAGCCGTGCAATAACATTTTGAGCACTTTCCTTTTAGGAACACTGAATCTCAAGTGCTCAGACTTTTTGCCAGATTTGGTTTTAACCTAGTTCCTCATTCATGGTTCTACTACAGCCAGACCCCTTTTCTCTGCCCTTCAACCTTGCCTCAGTGTCAGGACATGTCTACTTACTCTGTTACCTTTTTTCCTTTGGAACACTTATTCCCAACTTGACTCTTCTTATCCAGATGTCTAATGAGCTTGCAATTTCTTTTTTCCCACAGTAGACTTTAATTTCCTTCTTCTATATTATCTCTTTCACCTCAGCCTCTTGCCTTGACAAACACACTATTTCAATCCTCACTTCCAGTCCCACTTTTCCCACAGCCTGAAATACAAACTTCCACCATCTTCAACCTTGCATCTCATCCCATGCCCCACACCCTATTTCCATGTGCCATTCCATGGTCACTCCTACCTTACAATTCTATTTTAACCTCTGGGTTTATGAAAAAATTAGTCTTTTTCTAGATTTCTTGGGCCCAGCAAGAAAGTTGCTACCAAACACACAGGAGAGAAAAGACCTCTAAGAACTAAAAACTGGACTTGGTACAATACGAACAGGTCACAATTACTATTTGAAGCATAGTTTTGTTCAACCACATGATAGACATGCTACAGCTGGGATTTTGGGAGGCTTTATCCTGAAAAGCTGTATGAAGAGGATATCTCTGGAACATAAGCTAACTGTGGAATTTCAAAGGCCAAAGCTGAGCAGCTTTTCCATAGAGAGAAAAGGCACTTGCCTGCCAAAACACACACATGCACGATGGGTCTCCTAAGAGAAAAAAAAAAAAAAAAAAAAAAAAAAAAAAAAAAAAACAGGCTGAATTTTTTAACATGAGCAAAAGAAATGTATTTTTCCATTCCATTAATATTACCAAATCATTTAAAAGCTGATTTAAAAATAATAAATCTGTTGGGCAAAAATAGACTTTTGGAAAATTTGAGTTAAAACAGCTCTATCAAGGAAGACTTGTAAACATTTTTAAAGTCTTCTAATGGAAGCATAAGACATACTGTTTGCTAACTGACAATAAAAACTCCAAATCTACTATTTTTCTGATTTTTAAAAAATTATCATCTCTCTTTAAATGCATAAAACAATCTGATAACGAGGTGTGAGAGGCACACAAGTTCAAGACTTTCACAAAATGAGGGGCACAGGTTGAAGCAGAAGGTAAGATTTTCTCTGTAAGAGTATTGATGAAATAGATAAACCACATACAGAATCTAATCTGGAAATCTGGAGATGTTCAAATTACCTTGAAAACAAAATTGAAAAATAGAAGAGAAAATACTGTTCCAATACCTGCTCATTGATTTAAACATTTTAGGTGCCAGTAGGAATAACAACAATGAAAACCGTCTGCTGATCTCTGCAACTAATTCTTTATCTATGCTTGAAAGACTTATGCAGAGATGGGAAGCTAGGTAAGAGATTGCAGACAAAACAAGTTGTATATGGCAGTTGTTTGGAGGGTTCCACTCGGAGGAATCCAGTTGCCATGTAGTTAAGAGCTTTCCCGGGACTGGAGATCAGCTTCTTGTGGAACGACTGTCATCAAGCTAGTAACACCTTTCTTCTGGTTTAATTCATAAACCAGTAGTTAAAAATAAGATTTTGAAAAGCATAAGGGCTCAAAACAGGATATTGAAATAATGATTTAATATATAATGACATAAAAATAAATTGATGAATAAACAGAAAATTTATAGAGGATATAATGGATTTTTTTTTTTTCATGTGGAAAATTCCATAAATCCATGATGTCCCTGGCAGGTTTTTATTCTGTGCACTGCCTCAATCCAAACCAGACTCTTGTGAGCTCACAGCAGTTCTGATTTCTAAATATTTTTCACAAAGTTGTAGCATTTGGAATATTTAGGAATGGTCTATTTGTGTTCACATGAAAAGAGATTTGACCGTACAGTGGGGAGAAGGGTGCTGTGCAAGCCAAAGGGAAGTAACTGAAGATGATTTTATGTGGGTGGCAGGGGTAAGCTTTACACCACTCCCACATAGTTATTCACATGCTGAATAGTCGCTGCTGAATAGGTTAACAGCTTATGTACACCACCACTAATCACAAAGTGATATTGTTTATTAATGAATGCAATTTAGTCACACAAGACCACAGGCTTGACACATAACTGACACCGGAAGCACTCAGGACTTCTCTGAGATTGAGCCAGTTTTAGCAATAGTCAAGGAACTAGTGCCTGATTTTTAGCTTTTGGGAAGGCAGATTTCTGTGTGGTAAAGATCCAACAGCCTTGTGTGATGCACAGCAGCCCTTCATCTTCACAAGCGCTGCCAAAGGATTTGGGGTGATGCTCAGTGAGTAAAAGTAGGTCTTGTTAACAAAACATGTAAAAACAGCCACAGATGGACCCCAAGATCAAGGAGGACTGTACCCCTACCACCACTGTAGTTTTTCTCCTGAGGAGTGCAGGATGTCCAGGACTCACGGAATCATGGAATGGCTTAAGCTGGTAGGGATCCTAAAGATCACCTAATTCCATCCCTCCGCTAAGGGTAGGGATACCACCCACTAGGTCATGGACTTTTCCCCCTCCATGCACACCCCTCTGTTTTAGGACAACTGGAGCTATTTGCTGTAAGGTCCATAGGGACACTGCAAGAGTGAGCATAGCTCCAGGAAAAAGGGTACATGTAACGAAGCTGTCTTCTAAAATAATTTTAAGGGTATTATCAGGGAGGTTTTTCCAAATTACTTTGGACTATAATGGTTAATAGTACTGGAATTGACTAACTATTACCCATATTTTGGTTTGATTGTTATAATTTTGGTTACTCTAACAATATATATGTATGTATATAAAATGTTCTCTTTTTTCCTAGCAAAATTTCAAACATAACAGTAGTAGGGATGTGTTCCCACATCCTTCAAAGAGAAAATACAGTGATAGGTAGGCACATACAGACCTTTTAGTGACAAGCATAGTATTTTTCATATTATGACTACAATCAAGAACACAGTTAGCTTCCTACAGGGACAGATCAGCACTTGTGGACTGCAACCAAGCAATTCAAAAAGATTTCTCTTAATTCATGACTGTTAGGTATAAGAAGTGAGCTGAAATTATTGTGGGTTCTGAGATCAAATCACAGGTAAGACTTGGTTCAACTGGTTATTTCTAAAATGCTGCACCTCTTTATATGCTTATGCTTCTATGGCTGCACACATCTCTATCTATTGTGTCCATAGTGCCAGATTCTGGATCCAGCCTGAAACCTACCTGTGGTCTAGGAAGAGCAGAAACTGCTCTCTTCCCATCACAGAGAGAGAGAAGGAAGCTTAGGTTCAGCCTTAAAGAAGAAAAGCTCCTTTACACAGTAAATTCTGTATTTTTAACCACTGGGTCAGGTCAAGGACTTCTTTTGTACAGTGTGGAAGATGACAGCTCTGTAATAGTCAAATTCCTTCTGCTTGCCACAACCAAAGAGACTGGAGTCCACTTTTCAGTAATTGAGGCGTTAGAATATTTTCTTCAAGTGCTCTGATGTCACTCTACACACTGACCAGCAGAATATATGGGAATAAAAGCCATCAAAGAAAAATTCTCACAAGTAGAATCTCTGTGAACATGCCTCCTTGTTCATTTATCCTTCCTACTTTCCCAGGTGTTGTAACAAGAGGCATCCTGAAATTATGGCTGTAGGCCTTTTGTTTGGACCTTGCAAGTCAAATTTGGCCTGGAACCAAGCACTACAAACTGAAACAACTGGTCCAATACTTGTGTTGTTCCCTGATGCATTTTTATCTCTACATTGCAGTTCCCTGCTTGGTGACTCAGAGCAATTTCTCTAGGTGGCTAAATTGGTTGTGTTGGTGGCTTTTCAGCTGTATTTTTCTCACTGGTAAGTAATCTTGAAGATTATCTGGAGAGGAAGCCAACAGATACTTTTCTGCTATTGCTGTGAAACAGACCTTGAGAAATGTCTCCTTTGCAGAACCAGTGATACTCCTCAGAGATTAAAGAGCCAACCTGTCACATATCATTGTTGTCCTAGAGCAGGTCTCTGATGGTGGAAGAGCTTTCCATAATAGAAAGCAGCAGAAGTGGCAAGAAGAGCACTCATCGACAAGCAGAACTTTGGGATTCTTTTGGGCAGAGATGGGAGCAAACCATGATGCCTACTAAATAAAGTAAGCACAAGACTGTCACTTGTCCCAGCCCTCCCTGAGCTGATCTGTGTGTATTTCAGCATTCTTCCTCTACAAATTCCTTTCAAGTGTGCTCAATATTCAATAAAGAGACTGTGCACATCTGCTGTTCCAAGAAGCAAGTTTAATTGCTGATGGGATTGTTTCCCACTAGCATTTCAACCCATCTGCATGTTGCGATTACTGAAGCCTAATTTTGTTTTTGTCTACTTCAACCTTTTCAAGTGATATTCATTAATCCCATCTATGGCATCTCTAACATGTGGGAAATCTGCCTAGAGTAATTACAAAGTATTTCCTCTGCACTTAGTTCTCATATAAGAGCATGTGAAGATAATGAAGGCTGATTGTAGTGTCATCATTCCATTGAGGAAATGAATGATGCTGTTCAAATAACAGCTGGCTTGTTACATAAAAGAAATGACAGATCAGAATAATAAAGACAAACTCCCCTTTAACAGATCTTTCTAATTTGAAAGTCTCAAATAATTGTCTGGAATCCTAGAAGTACAGAACATAGTGAAAAAAAGGCCCTTAAATTTGCTCTGTATGGTTGTGTATATACCCTCACACATATATATATTTGTGCACTTATACATACATGCCTAAAGACATATAGTATTTTTTTACTATTTTTGCATTATATATATATATATATATATATATATGTGTGTGTGTGTGCGTGTGTGTGTGTATGTGTGTATATATGTGTGTGTATATATATATGGCAGTGAGAGAGTAAGACCACCAATAATAATTTTTTAAAAATCTGGAATATCTATGACAGAAAATAAAATACAATTTAGGAAAATTACCTTTTTTATAGTTAACTGACCTGAAGTGGGCAAGTAGGAACATGAATTATATGTATCATAATTGAATTTAAGGTGCAATGAAATTTTCATTATACAATAATAATTTACACAACAGTGCCATTATAAAAATATTGTGAGGCCCTAATCTCCAGCAGGTATATATAAATATATATGTGAAAAACAACAGAGGTTCTTCTTTTTTATAGATACCTAAATACATTTGTATATATAAATATCACATATATAGGCATCATATACAGATATATACATATATATATGCACAAATAGAGAAACAGCAGTTGATAAATGGTCTGTTTCAAAGTGCCGACTGCTCCACAGATAAAATTTGCAATGCTCAGCTCATACTCCGTGAAGCCAAAGGCTAATTTCACTGTGTCTTTCTGCCTGAGCGTGTTCCTAGATAGTCCTTCTGTCTAAACCTCAGAGTATGACTCCTTTCAGAAGGAAGAGATAACATCATATAGCATTAGCAGACTACAACACTTGATTTCTAGCTGGAGTTTGAAGTAATAACAACAAAAATGTGATAAGTTTCTGGTCTAAATATTTCCTTGAATGATCCAAGGATAATGTCAACATGTGACCACAAATGATACAGAAGACAGAATTAAAATTAGTAAAAACATTAGGTAAAATGAAGCACAGCGATGAAGCCTTTGAGAAGAGACTTTCTCAGCAATGCCCTAAACTAGATACAGGAGACTTTGGGAAAAAATTCTTCATGTGGTCCCATTTTAGGTTTTCAGGCTGATGTAAACTCTTGGGAGCTGCAAATAAGGTGGACCCAAAGGAATAAAAAATGCAGAATAATCCCAGTCCAGGCTCTTGCTTCAAGTAACATTTGCTGGGATGAACCCCAAGGGTGAAGTTTATCCCAGCCTGTCTGAGTAACATGTTCCACTGCTTGACTGTTCTAATAAAACACCTCATATTTTGTATTTATGCATTAATATTTGCCAAAGGGGTAGCAAAAGCCAAAATCAATGCTTAGAGCTTTAAAAAAGAAAATCAAGTAGAACATAAAATCCTGTTACAGAAGGCAATAAAGTTGTTTAAATTGAGTGTATACAATATCTTCATGAAATTCTAGCTTCAGGAAATGTTGGAACAAAAATGTATCTAGATTTAATTATATTTTTATTATTATTCATAAATGAAGAAATAGGGATCTATATTGCTATAGCAACAAAATGACATGAGTTTTTCTCTATAAATTTGAAAATGTAATGCTTTCACATGAAATTAAAATCAGAGCCCAGAAGCACAAAAAATATTAAACTACGCATCTATAATAGGAAACTGTTAATTTTCTGACCAATTGGTTTTTTCTCCAAATTAAAAGATTGTTGAAGGGGATATTTAACACTGAAGACAATTTTTGAAAAGTAACCTTTCACTCCATAACTAAAAATTATCTTGGAGTCCAATTTTTCTCTAAGAATCACACATGAAGCTTTGTAGAAATAATAGTTGCTTGTTAGCTCAGGGCATAGCTCCTTTTTAAAGACACGATTGTGTAGACAGAGGTGTAATCTATGCTGCACATGAAAGCTGATTCTGTCTCTTAAAAACGGAGCTTCTAAAGATGTTGTTAATCACAAAATTCGTGAATAAACTTAGTGAAAGGCTTTTACTGAAAATCATTTTATCCAGCAAAATGGTATCTGCGTGCATTTAGCACTGGATTCAGCAACCCTGAGTTGTGGACCCCTGCACATACTGAAAGCCCTCTGACCTGAATAGCTCTTATTACCAAACTAAGCCAAATTGCAACTTTAAGGCACTAGAGTTTGAAGTCAAAATCAGAGAGAAAGTTGTCTGCAATCTTTTAGCTGGCAAACTGCATTTAGCATCTCAGTATCTCCTTTGAATTCATACATCACATTAAACAGAGTTCTTAATGGTTACTCAAAATGTCATTTCATTAGCAGCAGACTTCTTTCAGCTCTCATGAAAGTATCTAAGCAAGGAGACTCTAATAAAAAGCTCTTCTACTGCTTATTCTTTTCAAGTCTGAATCTTAAACTTTGCTTCTTTATTAAAAATCACATCAGACTTTAAGAAATTTGGGACTTTCAGGAAGAGATAAAAGTAGATAATTTTAATTCAAAGTTTTTCACCTGACCTGCTTTTCTTGATGTCACTGAAAGTTTACAAGACTGAAGTGTGGCATAACTTGTATAAAAGCACTGTGTTGACTCTGTTTTTTAGTGAATTTTCCCAGATGACCAGGGGTCTCACCTACTGCACATTTTTCATTTTTAGTAACCAGGATAGACTACTTGTTCTTTTCTCCACTGATTTGACAAGGATAGCTATTTTAGATTATATCTTGAATGTCATATTAAAAATTCATAATTGAGTTGTGAGAGTGAGTAATTATATCAAGACCAAGAGAATTAAGAAGATAGATGTGACACATTTCATTTATCAATAATTTATTTCTTTTTAAAGTACTTTTTAAAGTTTTTTGCAATAAAAATAAATTACAGCCGTTTCAGTTCTGGCATTTAAATGTTCTTTGAAATTTTATGCATTTGTCCTCATGACATTTTTCCCCTTCTTCACATTTTATTTGTATAATAATTGACACCAAGTGGCCTTATCATCAATGTCACTGACAATTTTGACAGATGAGATCACCCACTGCTGTTGTTTTAGCAGCCCATTCCGATCAGTTATAGAGCAGCCACTGATTGCAGGATATTTCCAACTGACCGAGGAGATGAGTGTACCAAAACCTTCCCTGTTTCAACTAGCAATCAATCTGGGCATACCTAACTTGCAGAGAAAAAGAATTTCATGTTACATGCATTGCTAAATTGGCAATTGCTGCCATCTCTGCACTGGACTCAATAAGTACGGAAAAGGTGGGGTAGGAAGAGAGAAGAAAAACTTTTCTTTAAATTACCTTAATTTTGGACCACAGATCTATCTTAGGGTTACTTCTTGATATAAATCTATAATTGGACATAGACTTTTGAAACGTCCAATAATATTTTCAAAGAATCTTAAGGGAATTGAATACTCTCTGAATCAGAAATAAGATATTTCATTATTTTTGTTCAAAGAAAGGCATTAACTAAACTCCAAAATATATAAATATGTCTGGTTTAGGTACCAAAATAAGGAAACCTTAGATCCGAAATCAAATGTCCAGTTTTCACCTTATACAAAAGATAAAGTGATTTTTTACTTTGAATATCCTAGACACGTCTAGTGCTGCCCTTGATTATTTGCTTCTCTGTTTTCCAGAGGCTGAGCACATTTTGCCTTAATCACATCTACATTCTTAGTACATAGCATGGTCACAATCTTGCCACAGCAAGCACAAGCCAGGACTGTCCCTGTCCACACTACATACTGGAAGCACTATGGCCAAGGTCCAGCTTGAGCAATCTGGCCTTTGGTATCCTGGGTATTTTCAACAACACAACTTTTACAAGAGGATGGGTAAACTCAGGGTACCCTGCAGCCTGTTACAGAACTCTGCCTGCAGTAACAGCAACAAATAATTTTAAATTAGTGCAGAGGGGAATTCTAGTTCCTAGGTCTGTGCATACAAAATATCAGTTCACTCTTGTCCCTTTCCTCATGGAAGGAAGCTGCATGTGCACTGCTGGAGTGCACATCACTATGACTTTGGGCACCCAAACTGAGTACTCAGACACACAGAGGGCAAGATTATACCCTTAACATGGCAGTAGGACACCCCTGTACTTTTTTTGTATTAGCTAGTTCTAGTGGCACCTCCTCAGATCCTACTCACCCCACATTCACCACATGTAGGAGGCCTAGGCACATATTTGGGGGAGGAATCCAACCCCTGAACTACTGCAGCAGTATTTGTTTCTTCAGCTAGAAATTAACCAAGCCTTCTTCGTAACAGCTGAATCCTATAGCACTCATCCCAAGACTACTCAGGCCCCGACCTTCTTGAAACCTTTAATTATTTTATCAGCAGCTGTAAGCTGCTGGGTTTTTTTATTAAAAAGTTAAAGCATCTGATCCACTAAGGGATGAAAGAGAGCAGAGCCTATCTAGGGAATTTTGACCTCCTGATTTGAATGTGATAAAGCCAAAAAGACAAATGAGGTAAGTATGAACTTCAGGAATTAATACAGCAAAGTAAAGCATCTCTGAAATCCAGATACTTCTAGACTGAAATCCTTTCAGCCTGACTTAAAATCACAGCAAGCCAATGAACAATTTCTAGCAAAATAGCCTTCCAAAATAAGAGTTGAAGTTTCCTAGAGACTTAATGAAGACAGGGAGATAGCTTCAAAGGACTCTAGAGGAAGTTCCTGTAATCCTAAATTTTGTCCCCTAAGCATGACAGTCAAGGCAGCAGTGGGTCTGCTCTACCTATACATTTATTTATTTTCACATGATAAATGAACATATGCAAACTGTGCAGCAACTCATTCCCCTCTTGAGCCTGCATCTAGTGCAGCTACTAATGAACACTGGAAAACATGAAGTTGTCTCTAAATTTAGCACATTCTTTTGGGAATCTACATGGTGTCAGAGTGGAGGATGGGAATAGGAATAACTCAGTCTCTTGATGCAGCTCTGAAGAACAGAGTGGAATGGAATACAATAGAATAGAATAATCTTAATTGGAAGGGATCTACAACAATAATCTAGCCCAACTGTCTGACCAATTCAGAGCTGAATTAAAATTAAATAAATTAAATAAATTAAAGCAGGTTGTTAAGGGCATTGTCCAAATGCTTCTTGGACACTGAGAGGCTGCAGGTATCAAACATTTATCCAGACAGTCTGTTCTAGTGTTTGACCACTGTCTCTATAAATAAATAGTTCCTTACATCATGTCTGAACCTCCTCCAACAGAGCTGTGAATGATTCCCATGGTGAATGTCGTGGCTTATTTCCTTTGCAGTATCCAAGGAGGAATATATTCTGCTAAACATCATCTAAGGTATTTTGCATGAAATTTTTCAGCTTCCTACATGTCTGCATAGCTACCCTTTATACACATGCATACAGAAACACCTACAGGGTACCAAGTATATACTTGGTATATACTTAGATCTTTGAGTGGATTATGCAATTCTAACATGCGTAGGCTATATGAAAACAAAGGGTACTAACTTAAATAGGAAAGAATTAGGCAGAGTAAGTTCTAGAGAATGATCAGACTATTAGTATCAGGTCTTCTCTTTTTTACTAATTTTGAAATTTAAAAAAAATCAAATCAAATTTTGAAATAAGATGTCCTTCCAAACAAATAATATCAAGCCTTTGGATAGTGCTTGACAATGATTCTCTTTTTTCATCATTTGCTTTTTTAGCATTTTAAATTTGCCAGTGAATGTACCACTTTGAGGAATTTTTCACAAAAAGCAACAGAAATTAAAAAATGAGAATGTAATTAAGGGGTGCATAAATATCAAGTCGAAAGAGGGAAAGAGCCACAATTATTATATTCTCCTTCACCCATTGATTATGTCATCAAAGATAATTTCTGTTTACTTTCTTTCCTTCTGTGAAACATTATAGAATGGAGCTTCTTGCTTGTGTCTAACATATTTCACATATGAGCCATTAGCCTGGTGCTTCTGTTGTACTTCAGAATGATTTGGAATAAGCTGATTCCTTTTCCTGATACATAAGAATTTCCCCAGAGAGGTGTGATTAGATTGCTGAGGGTCAGTCATTGCTTACTTTATCCAGGTTCAAATGACTAAAAAGACTGATAGACTTAAACTGTGTTTGGGGTATAGCCAGTTAAGCAGGGACTTAATCTCCACACCCACCCCCTCCCCCCCGGCCTGGATTTTTAACAAATTTAAGTTTCCATCTCTGTATTTAACAGAGTCAAATGTGCTTTGTATAAAAACAGAGTAATCAGATCTATGCTGGAGAACATCAGTGTATGACAAGAGTCATTGATCAAACACCCTAAGTTCAATTTCAATTTTAATTTATTTTTCAAACTTCTTGAAAAGACAGTCTAAACATATTCCTTAAAAAGTTACATTAGACACCCACTCAGAGTCTTAGCAATGAAAGTTCAAGAGAATGAGTGGTTTCTAAATAATTGGAGATTCATTAATAATGAGACAGCAAGGTATCATAGATGACTTGTGCAAGTCAAGTCTAAGATAAATTCTGGCAACCAAAAAATTTTATTCAAACAGTGATGGAGAAGTATTGGATATGTTTTTATTATTTTCATTGTATGTTCCTTTTTTTTTTTTTATAGCTAGTCTTTCACTTAAATCTGTTTTGATTTTAAAGTAATGAAATACATGTGCTTGAAACTCTAGATAGAATTGATAAAGAATCTATGGTTCTATATCTCTGTATCTACATAAGTATCTCAATCAACCTAAAACACCATTGTACTCAAACCCCATAAAAATCAACTGCAAGTTTCAGAAGAAACTGGAAAAAATTACTCTTCCACTGTTTTTTTATTATTTAATCCATGCTTATAGCAAACCCACAGCTTATTCCATGCTAGTAGCAAAACCAAAGATGATTTCTTGATTAGATGGTTTTCTTGATGCAAAGATAGAGATAGAAATTCAACACACTGAAATAATCAAAAATTAGGCAAAACAAGCCAGCTGAAGATAAAAGCTTAACATTGCTACAATATCTGAAAACATGATCACACTGACACCAATCTGTAAATTCTGCACATTTCTAGGCATTAATACTAGGTTAATTTTCACTCCAATACAGTTAATAGTATGAAGTTATGTTTCCTATTTGTGCTTCAGTTTAAAGCCAAGTAACTACTCTTCTTGAAAAGCTCCAAAACTGAAAAATACATTCTTTACATTCTTCTGTCCCTTCATTATCTCCAAAAATGTTGCATGGCTTCATATTAAAGTTACTGCCTTAAGGCTATCATATCACATTGCTTATCCATTCCCAAAAAAATGTCATGTCCTCAGCTAAAAATCTTATTAAATATAAGGAAGCAGAAATCAATCCATTTATGAAGTATAGAGATGTTTTTTAGAAAAAAACACCATATGTCACAGTGCTGCGCTAAATAACATTTTCAACTGTTACTTTGAAATTTTTTTTTTTTTTTTTTTTTTTACAGTCACAGAAGAATCTGTGTCAAAAGAATATCCTGAAGACCATCTAGTCCAAAAGCAAAGTGAACTCCAGATGTGGTCTGACAAATGTCAAGCTAAGGGGTACAGACACTCTGAGATCTCCTGTTCATGCTCTTGACAGCATGGCCCAGATGGGCAGCCTTCACTGCCACACAGACATGGTTCTGACTCATTATCATTTTGCTGGCTATGAGGACCTCAGGCCCTTCTCAGCAAAGCTGTGACCCAACCACTCAGTTCCTAGTCTGCACTGTTCAATGGGGTTATTGTGCTCCAGCTCCAGAATTTTGCATCCTTCTTTAATGAACTTCTAGAGGTCCTTGTCAGCCCTTGCCTCCGGCTGGTCAAGGACCCTAAAAATGACAGATGTTCTCACCCACCATTTACTGCAAGTGTGTGTCTACCTTTAATTTTTTGAGGGCATGTCTCTTTACATAGTCCAGATTGGTCATGAAGGGCGTTGGGCCCCATAACAAACCCAGCAAACACCTTATTCCATTAGTTACCTGTTAAACTTTGAACCATTGTCTCCTTGAGCCCAATGGTTTAATTCATCCAGCACCCATGTCACAAATCTGTAGACCCCTTGACTAGTTCTAGCACTCATTCCTTCTCCTAATAATAGGTAACTCAGGAGTACCTTCATTCACCTCTGTTCTTTCTATTTCAAACACATCTGAAGTTGTCTTTAGCCATCCTTATGCAGCAGGACCTAACTTGGAGAATCAGATTTCCTCATTTAATTCTTTGGCTTCTATGTTTATGCATAATGTCAGTTTTTCAGGTATGGTTCCACCCAAACAAAATTACATTTGATGCAGTAATTCCTGGAAATGAAAGGCTTCATTACACGGTGTTAATGAGAAATCAAATGAGGTGAGAAGGATCATACCTTACGGCATTAGAAGTCAATTACATGGAGGACACAGAGAAATGATTCAGCTAAAACAAGAATCCTTTTGGCCTCCTGTCATTATTCAAGCCCAAACTCAAGTGAAATAAAAAAATCCTTCCTTTTCTTTAATATCAGCACTGCCTTATTCTTAATGAAATCTAAAGAAAAGTTATCATTTGGTTATGAAAAAAAATTTCTTTCTCTCTTGTATTTCTGATGCAAACAGAGGCAGTCAGAAACCTGAGAAAAACTTCTGTGCTCTCACATAATCCTCTGCATTATTGAGTGTGTGTCTTAACCCAGCTATAGTCCCTAGGAGTTGTGGTTGCCCAGTTCTTGGAAGTGTTGAGGCCAGTTTGGATGGGACTTTGAGCAACGTGGTCTAGTGGAAGGTGTTCCTGCCCATGGCAGCGGGGCTGGAACTGGGTGATGTTCAAGGTCCCTTCCAACACAAACCACTCTAGGATTCGGTGATAAAGAGAGCAAAATATAAAGGAATGTAGTTCTCCTGCTAGAATTGTCCAAATGGACACATTCCCAGTAAAGTATCAGCAACACAGTGGTCATATAGAATCACAGAACTATTAAGGCTGTAAAAGACCTTTAGGATCACCTAGCCCAGCCATGAACCCATCACCACATCCATATTCACCATTAAGCCATGTCCTCAAGTGCCCTATCCATGTATGTTTTTTGAACACTTCCAAGAATGGTGCTTCCATCACCTCCCTGTTCAGTCTGTTCCAATGATTTACAACCCCTTCCATTAAAAAAAAAATCCTAAAATCTAGTATAAACCCCCCCTGGCACAACTTGAGGCCATTTCCTCTCATCCAGACACTTGTTACCTGGGAGAAGAATCTGACACTCATCTCCCTGCAAGCTCCTTTCAGGTAGTTGTAGAGAGCAACACAGCAGGAAAGCAGCTTACCTGTACTTGTATCTACACATTATTGTTGCAACATTTGGAAGTAGACTCATGCTATTAACTTCTCACACAGAAATTATATTATTATTATTAGATGCATAAAATAAAAAGACCATCCCTTTTGTGTTAATTGGTTAACCCACAGAAGCTACTAAAGCTGAAAGTGTACAGTTGTACAGGGCAGTAGTTTACATATTCTACCCATATCTTAATTATGGGCTAAAAAAATGTTGCCTTATAATTATTTTAGCCTTATAGCTCCTTTACTAGGGAAGAAAATAGGTTTAGAATTCCTTTATTTTAGTTGGGATAAGCATATAATACCTTTTAACTTTTTTTTTTTTTCTTTTTTTTTTTTTTATTCAAGTGAACTTGAGCAGTAGAAACTGATCAGTGGATTGTGGAAATGGTGCTGATTCACTATGCTATTTTCTTCTTTTTCAAGGTACTTTCATGACACATTCCTTTTGTATTTTTGATAACATATAGAGTTAAGCCATTATCCATGTCATTTCAATAAAAAACCTCCTCATAAACTTGCAAATTGTATCTTTTCAACATGCAAATTGTGCCTTTTCAAATACCTCAGCAGAGTATCTACCTGAACTATAACAATAAAATTGCAATACACTTCTAAATAAATACAATTGTCATATTCTCCACTCAGCCCCTACTCTTACAATGAAAATGCCCAGCTCTAAATGCTGTTCTTCAACAAGTCACCAGGTCCTTAAAGCTTTATAAATTACCACTTTGCTGTGAGAATATCTTATATTAAAGTTATTACTTGAAGGGTTATTTGGCAGTGAAGCTAACAGAGAGATTGTCAGGTGAGACTGATGCTGTCAACCTGAAAGCACAGTCATACAGCCAATGTGCAGTAAATACTGCACAGATACAGAACTGAAACTGCCAGAGCTTCCACTGAAACAGGACCTATCAATCTGTCATGTCATCTTCTCTGATTAAAAGATTTTGTGAGCAGGCATCTGCAAGTGCAGCAAAGGTTTTCTAGAAGGTAATGATGCAAAAATAAAAACGTGACTGATGTGTCTATCACAGAATGGTCAAGGGCAGAGTTTGTTAGCTGCATGTTTCCAACTATCAGATGGCTTTTTGGTGGAAGTTGCCTAAGAGGCCTCTTTTGACTCACAAGTTCCTCAGAAAATACTTACTATATATGCCATCAATAAACACTCTTCAAGTCCTCCATCTGTCACCTTTGTTGAAGAAAAAAATTTAGTCTGTAAAAAACAGAGACTTCCTTCACTTTAATAAAATGTGGGAAAGAAAACATATTTTATGTTCTCTTTCTTGCTTTTCATTAATTTGTCTGCATCAGGATTACATTTAGTCTCCTCTCCAAAAGAGGTCTTCTACTCATAACCTTGGAGAGGACCCTTCAGGAAAATTAAACCCTAGAAACTTTGGCTCTAAATCACAGAGCCCTGTGGGTGACTTGCAATAAATAGAGGGAAGATCAAAGAAGGATTAGAGTCTGGCTGTAAAGAACATGAACAGGAATGACAAAAGAAAAGGCTCTAGTGTTAACTTAGTTATGTTTCCACCATGAAAATAATGAAGCCAAAAACCCCATCACCCTATTCATATTGGTTGGATTAATTGCCTAATACAAGAATTCCCTGTATAGCTGTGTTACTGGTGTCTTGTTATCCTATATACCAGATAGGAAGAGACTACTGCAGATCATTTTGTGTCAGAAATGAATACATTGTATGTCCAAAACTCAAAGAATAGATGAGAATAAATAAGAATTTCAAATGTTCTGGTAAATACTGTAACATCTTAAGATTTAGAAAAACACACATAAAACAGAAAGAAAAATCAGACCTTGAAAGAAAAATCTCTCCTTGACTTTTCCTCTTTCTTCCTTGCACAGCTGTGTTTGTTCAAGCTTCCTGTGAGAAAGCACACAGAAAAGAAGTTGATGGGGAGAAAAAGGGTGAGGAGCTGTAATCAGGGCAGAAACTCACACTTGGAACTGGGAACTTCCCCCAGGCTGCCTAATGTAGATGAAATTCTCACAATGTCTAAAGCAGGCATATACAATACACCTGACCAAGCATTCCTCTCGGGGATTATATTGTACTTCCTACCTCAACTTTCATTTGAGAATCCAAAATTTGTTACCGAGGCAAACTTTCTATCTCTTCTTCTTAACAAGATGGGAAGCTGGCACATAATGAAGTTAAGACATTCCTAATCATTGAACCACTTATCTATGTTTACAAGGTCAAAGATAGGAGAGTAGTGGGAGAGCTGTGCCTAGAAAATAATGAATAAATTATCAGTTAATAGAGATTAAACATCATTTTCTCTTTGTCTTCTGAAACCAAGCAAACAGTCAGGAATTCAGCTAAAATCTTTATCTGACCAACTACTGCTTTGCGTCATGACAGAACTTCATTCCTCTGATGGGGGCTGGGAAATGTCCTCCAAAATATTTTCTTCCATGATAATGTCAAAGAACAGAGGAAATTAGGAGCTCATTAACAAACCAAAAAAATAAGCTCAGATGTCTGAAGTATATTGATTTATGTCAAGAAATTCAGCTGAAGCTCATCCAAGCCTTAAGCCATTTCACTCTATATAGGCTTTGCAACTCATAAAATACAATTCCTGGGAAAAGTAAACTCTACCTGATGTCAGTAAGAATTTTTTGTTGGATAATGTCTGTCAAATGCAGTTAAGCTTGACCCTGTAATGATAAGAATGTAAAATCAGCTGAATTAATTAATACCAAAGATCAATTCTGCTCAGGTGCCTCTTTTGAAAGTTGGCTTGAAAAGATGCTTGGGAGAATGGGTATGCATAGGGATCTGAAAGATTTGAATGGACTACAAAGTTTAAGTCACAGACTACGATGCCCTGTAACTTTGAGAGATCTGAATATACCTTGACAAACCTCCCATTTGGCTGTACTTCCTACACCAGACACTGCATCCAGATAACCATTTTAACAGATGCTGAGGGATGTGAACCCATTTTGGCCTCCACAATATCATGTGACAATGAATCATGCAGTTTAATTATTTATAATATGAAAATAATCTCTCTAGAGAGAAAGCAATAGTTTCAGTGAATTGTAAGACAGCTTGCTTAGTCACCCTGTGAATCATGTTGCAATGTCTGGGATATGGCAAGTACCCCAGATAGTGATACCACTACAAAAGGAAACGCATTAAAAACTATCTAGTTCCACTTTCTTGCTCTTAGTATCTCACTGAAGTGTGATCCTGCTAAGTTTTTCATACCAACAAACCTAACCAAATAACTTGAATTCTTATTCCCTGATAAAGTAGCAGGCATGAATTCCCAGTCATGTAGAGAGATCAGTACAATCCTTTCGGGGTTCCTGGTGGGAGCCTTTAATGTGTATTGCAGCAGGCAGTGAGGAGGCATTTGTAGGGCCCAAAATAAGTTTTCCCAGACATGCTTGCTGAATGAGTGAATCCCTGTGAGTGGCTGGGAAAAGAAGCAAATCCCTGCACAGGTGTATCCAAGACATGGTCTGCCGCAAAGAGCCATGCTGGGTGAGATGTTAAAAATCCCATTTGCCATCTGAAGTAGCCTATCCTGTACTCAGATAGCCTTCACTTGCCTCAATTGGGACAAATTGGTTTATACTAGTTAATAGATCAGTTTCTGTGATCATTACATTCAGACACGCTAAGTCTTGAAAGATTTCAAGCTGGACTTTCAGCTATCACTCAAGCTGAACTCCAGGACTTAGAGTGGGTTTCTCGTACAGCATTGCAAATATTTCCCTCTGCCCAAATTACTACTTTTCTACTATTCTTGCATACAGCCAGACATACATTTTCTTTCATTTGTCCTGAATGACAGGTATGTGTCACACTACAACAGGTATGTACCTCTGGATTATGCACACTTGACAATTCTCTGCATCACCATATATGAGATGATGAGTGCCTTTGCTGGTAACCTGACTGCAATAGTAATGACAAAAAAAGAAAGAACCTGATGGCAGACATCGTTCTTCTGGGAGGCAGGAGGTTTGTGCTGGGAAGTAAAAGTCACGTATCATTAAAAATCCCAAAATCATGGAATAAGATGAGTTGGAAGGGACCCTCAAGGATCATTGAGTCCAGTTTCTGGCCCTGCACAAGACGTCCCCAAGGGTCACACCATGTGCCTGAGAGCATTGGCCAAATGATTCTTGAGCTCTGCCAGGCTGGTGCTGTGACCACTTCCCTGGGGAGCCTCTTCCAGTGCCCAACCACCCTCTGGGTGAAGAAACTTCTGATACCTAACCTATACCTCCCCTGACACAACTTCAGGCCATTCCCTAGCCAAGAGCAAAACATGAGTAATTCCATCCTAGATAAAAACAGGGTTTTTATCACAATCTAGGGAGAAAAAAAGGGGAACTACAAAAGATTTTGATTAAAGAAACATTAAACAGCAGGGGGCAACAGAAAAGTAGAGAAGTAGAATCTATCAGAGAAGTAGCTCTGCTATTAGCACCAGATCTGAGCTTCTTAAACAAATAATGCTGGCCTCACTTCAAGGTATCAAGCTCTTGAAAGAACATAGTTCTCTCCTGTGCCCATGAATATAGTTTTCAGTATTTTACTAATGGCATACTGTTTAAAAAAAAAAACAAAACTGCTTTGTGGACTTGAACAAAAGGAGGCCAAATTTGTATGGACTAGCTGGTTCTAAAAATTACTTTACAAGCACTTTTACTTCCTACTTTATAAAAATTCCTGGATCTACTTGAAGATTTTTGCAGCTAGGATTTTTTATCCAAACTTCAACCCTAAAGAGTTATTTATATCATAAAATATATATTTATCTTCAGAATAAAAAAAAAAATTAAAAATAAATCAGAAGTATTATACCATAAAGGGACCAACACTGTCCTCCTTGTAGAGCCTGAAGCCTAGGGGAGTTGATCCAGAGAGATCAGAGCACTTGGATTTAAAAGCAGTATTCAGAGGGGAAATCAGATGAGTGAATCATCTGCCTATGGAAAAGGATGCACCAGCATGGATAGGGCCATCACCATTTTTCAAAGGAAAGAAGAAGAAATGTATCAATAAGGTGGCAAATAACAGTTTTCACAACAGTATGGCAAACCAGCTGTCGGAGGTACCCATTTAAAGCTGATTTTCTGTCACTGGCTACAGCCGTGTCCCTAATGTAGGGTACTAAAACTGGTAGCTCCTGACTTTTAGTGCATTTTATTCAGGTGAAAATATTTTTTTATCTCAAGGTAAATACACCTACTCACACTAACAGGACTTCTGTTTCCATCTTTTTATATCTGTAAACCAGGGTAAGATTTAGTTAAAGACATAGGTATAGTATTTGATTGCAATTGTCTCTAAGGCTTTCACAGAAGGGACCATAACATGTGTCTTCAAGGATAGCAGGCTAGCTCAGTTCAAACATATTACTTTGGGATAAAAGAGACATGGCTTAATTTATACCTTCTACCTCCTGGGTGACTTGGAGCAAATATTGCAAAAATACTTATACTGAAATGGTAATTAAAGGCATTCTGTCTTCCAGAGCAACATGATGACATTTCTCTGGAAAATGAAAGTAAAGGTTGTAATATTTTAGATACCATCACAAACACTTTGCATAAATTGAATGCTACACAACCTGGGCATTTGGAACTGCCCCTAGTTGGCTGAGCCAAGTGAGCATTTGACTTCAGCTTTGCAACTGAAAGGCTGTGGTGTTGGCAAAGGCAAAGCAGAGCACAGGCCTCTTCAGGCAGCAGTAAGCCATTACACCATCCTAATATTATTGCTTTAAAAAAATTCCAAAACTATAAGAAAAGATTTTTTTTCCACACAGCTTATTTATAACAAGTTGAAGAACCAAAGACTTTGCAGATGCAATTGGTTCAACTGCCTTATATAACATTATATAAGATTGGAACTACCTTACATTAATACAGAGAAAGTATTTTTAGGCAGCATGATTCACTACATAACTATGACAACACACTTCAAGTGACTGAAAAAAACAGTATTCCTATAAACTATTTTGAAAAAGATCAGAATTAAGGCTTTCTATAGCAGACATTGCAACTCAGCAGGGCCCAGGCTAGCTCACAGACAACTCTCTCTACCCTAAGACATGCCATAGGTGTTTATATTAACTCTCTGTTCCTGCCTGCAGGTCTCAAAACCAATGCCAAACTTCTTTAGCCTATTTGTGACCTGTACCTAAAAATCACACAGAAATAAAATTTGCAGCACTCATGGTTCATCTAAAGCATAATTGCTTCTGCTTATTAGGAAGGAACATGCTTTTGTCTATTTGCATGAAAACAAGATAATATCAGCTAGGGATGCTAACTGTAGCTGACAGTGCAAAGGAATAAACCAAGATCCTTGTCTCCTTAAATATGTAAAACCACAGAGGACAAAGATAAAGACAGACTGATTTTTATCAGTGCAAGAGAGCACTTATGCCAGATTTTCACATCTCCCCTCTCTGTCTAAGGAAATGACTCCTTTTGTTTGTTACACTGTACACCTGGCACAGCATGCATGTGCTCCCCAGCCTCATGTTCTTGAAAAGAGTTTGTATGTTCACCAGAAGAGTGAGAGAAACACGAGAACAGCCACAGGGACAGGAAACACCATTTAGTCCTGCAAAGCCACCACACGCCCCAGTAGAACTACAAAGCCAAATAAGCAGCTCTGGCCTGTGCTTCCTCACAAAGCCATAATCCTAGGGAGAAGAACAGCCAAATCCAAACCTTTGAAAAGAGGGTGTCTTGCTTCCTTCTGTTCCCTTCTGACATTGATCAAGGAAAAAATCCTTGAGATCAGGTAATTTGCCAGTGTGCTGCCATGCCGTAAAACTCCCATATTTTGAATCTATATGATCACATTTTGTAACTTTTCCTGGGATAAATGATAAAATTTAACTTCTATGGTGCTATATAAATGAAAATGGATTATTTGGGGAATGTTTTTATAAAACAAAATAATCATTAGCTAGTCAACCAAGAATTCATTTGTCCAAATTTAATATTCCAGTTAACTTAAAATCGCATACCAGAACCTAAACTTGTACTTTTATATTCCCTTTGAAGTAATGAGGGATAGCTACATTTAAAAAGCAATTCAGCCTATCATAAAATAAGAGTTAAATTTGAACATTCCTCTGTAGGTGTGTATATCTCTCAAAAGGCAGTATAGTTTAGGATGACTAACTTGGAATTATATGTCTAATTTTTAGAGTCTTACATTTTGGCAGATGGATCCCACTGTGAGTATGTTAATCCAATGCATCTACGAATGGCACTATTAAGAAAACAACTTGGATAAAAAAGAATTTTAAAAAGTGAATGATACTGCAGTTCCCATTATAGCAATGTTTTTTCTCCTGCAATTATTATACCCATAATAAATTTTTCCTAATGATACCTCCTGAAATGAAGTGCACATGCACCTGGGACCACCAGCTGAGCTGTACAGCCCATAAGCTTTTATGTGAAATGGCAGAAGCATCAGATACAACATCTTTACAGTCCCTTTTAGCATGTTTTTATGGCCTAAAGAGCCTATGATACAACATGAGAAAGAATGTGTGGCAGCATTTAATGACAATGGCTTTTATCTTCCCTGCACTCAAGCAGCTTGGTTTTAGACATTCATAATTAAATCTCAACAAACAAACTGAAGAAATGGAAAGGAAAGCATGTAATATATTAAATTGTCTGTAAAACATTACAGAACATTGTCTCAAATGTTCTGTAGGGAGAAAAGGGAGTTGTAATCCAAATCCTATAGTTCTCAAGTTCTGTGTTTCTTCTGCACGTAATTCTGAATTCAAAATTATTCCTAATTCTAATTCTAAATCTAAATTAAAAATATTTCATAGTCCAAGAAAAACTAAAAGATTGTCACATATCTTAGTATTAATCTTAATAATCTCACTGCCCTTATTTTGAAAGGAACTTTGAGAGAGGAGTAGGATGTAATTTTGCACTATTTAATAAGACTACAAAGACCAAAGATTATGACAGCATTTGGTAGAGAGACATGAAGTTGATTTCTATAGTATAGACCAACATTAGTGGCCCCAGATATAGACACAAGGAATCAGCATTGCTCATGTCAAAAGAAAGAATATGATCATAGTGGTATTCCTGAAAAGCAGTCATGTACCTGGAATGTTAAAATACCCAAGGCGCATTATTTATACAGCATGCCATGTGCAAGGGAAGTCCCAGCACTGGTCCTGACACCAGGCATTGCTGACACCACAGCCAATGAAGATCCAAAGGCAGCAGCATTCAACAGATACATGAGGTTCTTGTCTCGAGAGAAAACTGAACGATATGCTTAAATCTTCCAGCCTTCATGGAATAGCTCTTAGCTCCTTGGCAAGTCTGAAAAATTTAAACTTTTTAACTGTTAAAAGCTAACTGTTAAGGCTAAAAGTTCTCAAACTGGGAGAACTGCAGGCATCTTGCACCTAAGGGTATCAAAACCACTAGAGTCTCTCTCCCTGCACAGTTTCCCATCATGTGGCCCTAACAGCAATTAGAGAAAAAAGACTGAAGAACTGGTAAATATCTGTTTTCAGGCAACTAAACGAAGCCTTGGGGAATGTTTTTATAAAACAAAAAAATCGTAATAATATCTTAGACTAGGAAACCTTAAATGTCTCCATGTCTCCATGTAGGTGTCTATAGATGTCTAAAATCCTATTACAGGCAATGAAGCCCAGAAAGAACTTCAGCTCATGGTAAAACAGAGTTCTAGAGGATGAGTCAGCTGCCCACATGCGGGTTTGCAGAGGCATTTGATATGTCTCTAGGCATGGTTGATGTCATAAGGACTGCTGGGAGACTACTGCCCTTCTAGGGCAGCATCAGACAAAATTGCTGAGGACATGGGAAGTGGCATTAATGTCTGTCTTGTGAATGAATTGTATCCTTCATGATGGTCGCCTGAATTTCACCTCACATCTCCACTACCTCTGAATTCTCCTCCATAGACACTACTGGGCACTAAATTTATCGGTCTAGATTGATCTGTCTTAATCTCAAAATGAATCCCATCTGTCAGAAACATTCAAGGAGAAACTGATGCCACAGTTACATGAAGCCACTTTTTTTCTTCAATGTAAAGACACAGAAAAAAACCATTGTGCATCATGGTAATGAATGAGTGCAATGTGACAGCTTGTAGGGCAAATGGTATCAAACAGGAGGAGGAAGGTGCTGTTGCCTCTCCACATACCATCTGCAAAAGCTTTTGGAGCTCTCTTGTCAACATTTTTAAAGAAGGTAGTGACAAGTGGGGAAGAATTTTGTAGAGAGCTATTTGTAGAGATCTGGCCACAGTCTAGAAAAACACAATAAAAGGCATGGGAGATATTCTCATGCATTGCTGTCAATTTCCAAACCTATTCACATGGAAAGAAATTTCTGCCAGCAAAATTCTATAAAGTATCAGGAAAACATTCAGAGAGACACCATGTTTAAGGACTGATAATTTCTGTTTTCCCTTAATAAAGAGAAGTTAGCACATAGAGACAGGGAATTTCAAGCCTAGGCTTGCCTGGCTGTTTCACAGAGATGCCCTAGGTTGATTCATTCTGCTGCTGAACAAGCAATTTCCTGCAGGAGGTCAATGCAGAAGAGTGAATCACCCCTCTGTAGCTGTGATACTTATGACACTATTTAGTGGTGCTAACACATCAAAGTGTAACCCCCAGAAATGTCCCCAGGCTCTTCATGAAACCTCAGAGACCTTGGGGAATGCACTGAGAGAGAAGAGGCAAAGTCTGCCTTTTAAGAGACAGGACACTGTGTCAATTAGCACAGGGATTTGCTGAGGTGCATCTTGGTGGCTGTGCTTTCCTTTCATCTTTCACTAAATAGCCAGTCTCCCCCAAAGCCATATAAGAAGTATAACTACTAGTACATCCCAGTGTTTGTCACCAGAAATTATTAATAAGACTGAAGGTTTTCTTTAGGGGACTGAAGGAAACATTCCATTACTAAAAAATTTTCATGTCATTACTACAAAGTTAAAACAAACCTGTATCATTTAACTAAGTTTTGTCAGTGTCAAAACAAGATGCTCTAGGAAGAAACCCAGTAATAAACTGTCTCTGATTAAACAGTATAATTTAGAGAAGGATGGTCTCCTCACAAGCTGAGGAATTATTTCCTTTTTGTGCAGTGAAAGAAAGGTAACAAGGAGCTGCTGGATTCTCATCCATTTCCCACAACAGTGATTGCAAATTTGCTGCAAAATTCATGGGCATCTCTGAGGGAATCAGAGGGGATTTGGAAGGAAAATATTGTACATATAATGTAATATAATAATTATCAGTTTCAACTCAATATAATTACAAGTGAGCTTCCACCAGCTACTAATTATCTTCTTGGTTACAGAGGCCATATTTTATTTAAATGAAGTGGAATGAAATGTTGGTGAAAGCTGTATAAGTAGTACTAACGAGAGAACACACAAGAGGGGATATATTTCCCTTTTAGGCCCTTGGATTAAGGGTTTTTAAAAGTACTGAAAGAAAAGGTACAAAGAAATAGAGCATCCTCCTGAGCATCTGAGAGACCCCAGGTCTAGCTCAAACAGAAATTTACTTTCCCTGAATGTGTACCAAACAGTCCACATGAAGTTCATTTGTGATAGAGTTAGTTGCTCTTGTATTCTTTCGGGGGGAAAAAAACAACAAGAACAACAAAAAAACCAACCAACCAACCAAAAAACCCAAAAAAACCCACACAAACACAAAACAGAAAACCAGCCAAAAAAACTTTTTGGATGGGGACCTTGGGTCATATCCCTCCCACCCGTCTTCAGGCATTCATAGTAACCTTTAGCATTTTTTTCACTCATGAAGGTAAGCACATCTTTGTTGGCTCTTTAGATGCCTAAGTTATATGGGAGGAAGAATTCACCCAATATCACTTTAAGGAACTTACAAAGCATTTCATGAACTGAAGTCAGACCTTTTCTCCCCACAGGAATGTATAAGCCCATCTCTGTCAAAACAATGTTATGCTATATTTAACTCTGAAAACTAATTATCATTCATAATTCTGGTTATTGGAATAAAGTCTAAGGATGAAACAGAGCAAGACAAGGTAATATGCAGTCCTTGCCGAAAAACTGCACCCTAAATAGACAAGGCAGAAGGGTGTGATAACACTCATCATCTGAGGTGATCCACTACTCTCACTTCAAAGCTCATGGAAACAGAGGAGAAGGAAAGAGGTGTGGTGGACAGGAAGTCAGGGAAGGAAGAAGGAAGCGACTAAAGTGTATGCAAGGAAAGAAGTTGCAAGGATCATCATTTTTCCAATACGTTGCAAAGTATATTGGGTTAATGTTGGACTCAGTGCATCAGATATAAATCCACAGTGAAATTAAAGCATTGAAAGACACAGACAGAAATACCAGAATGATCAAAGACAATTAAAGTCTTGTAAGAATAGCATATCTTTTGACATTTAAATGTCAAAATTATTTTATGACAACAAGAGTCGCTGTCAAGTGCAAATACACTGAGCTTTCCATTCACTTTTCAAGAAGCAATTTAATCAGTGGTTTTACTATTTTTCCCTCCATAGACAAGAGGACTATGTTTTGTTTTTAGGGTTTGTAATTCATATTCAAAGTGTCATTGTACCATGAAACATCCATTTAACAAATTGTGTTAATTATTATTCCTAGCAAGATGAATTTTCTTAGGATCAGGGCTACAGTGACTAAGCACTCACTGTCTATTCACTACTCCAAGCACATTTTCAGCGGTAGTCACAGAGCCCTGTCATGAAGTCCACTAGCAGGCTGCACTCTGGAGTCCAGAGTGGCAATAGCAGTCTGACAGGTATGAAAACCTTGTTGCATGATTCACAGTGCAGGCATCACAGCTAAAAAACCCCAGACACAAGCACAGTATACAAACCTTTATATATGTACAGTCTTCTCATTATAGCATAATGAATGTACTTTATCTGCACTTGCAGCTGGTTCAGCTTACTCATAATTACTTGGCTCATTTCTTGTGCATCACACTGAATATATAAATGTAATATCCAGAGAAGTAGCAGAGTGATAAAACACCAAATAATTCCTATGAAAACAAAAAAAGTAGAAGGCAATATCACTGTGCTGATGAAGACTCCAAGTTAAGAGCATATGTTTTTTGGAACATTTCTTTCTTTATTTTTTCTGAAAGAGGAATAGACATTTGGCTTTAACCCTCCACTATTACAGCCTGTTTTATTACACACATAAAATAATTTTTCAGTATTTAGATATCTGAACATTAAGCACCAGATGCTCAACACTCTATATTTTATAGGAAATCCGATTTTTTTTTTAGTATCTCTGGTGAAATTCAATAAAAATAAAATCAGGATTGTTTTTGTAGTTTCTCTAGATAGCAACCTTGAGCATGCCTCTTGTGTATAGACTACATTTCCATATGTGATTAAAATGATAGGTGTCTTGTGGTTTAAAAAGTCCAATCCTATTTACTTAGCTGTATTTTAATTAAATGTGCTTTGCAGTCAAACTCTCTGTGGCACTTGTATGAAGAATGCTATAAAACTAAAATTAATGACTGAATGTAATATTGGGTAAGGATTGCAGAAATGCATTTTAATGTTTTTAAAGCATGCTCATAAAACTTCTCTTGGACAGGCTAAAAATTCAAATTTCCTGAAGAGAAGAAAGTTTTTTTCATTATTTAGCCAGACTGACATACGATTAGTCATTACAGTCTACCCAGAAAATTAAAAAACTCTTTTATACCACTATTTCTTCTCTGAGTTTCAGGAACTTCTACCTTACAGCTATTTTCATCAACCACAGCAGAGCAGGTTATAAACTAGTCTCCCCTCCCTGCTCACAGATTTGCAATTGTGGTGGCCATGTCACAGGAACGAAGGACTTGGAGCACCGGGTGTTTGAATTCTGCCTATTTTCGTACATCTTACATCTGGAAACACAAACACCCTTAAATTATTAGATGACATCGGGTAGGAGATATATAATTATCTGGAAGTATATTCTGTACTTTGTTCTTTTATTGTTCTTATGCCCATGACTGGAACATACAGAGCCTCAATTTCAATCCATTTCAGATAATGCCTCTACCAACACAAAAACAAAAGATGGTCTCTGGCCATAGCAGTATATGACCTCAACAAGAGATTATAGAGAGATACAGGGTGATGCTTAGGTTATGCCAGAAGGAATGATGGGCAGTAAAGTAGTCCCTCTAAAAATATACATTCACTTAAGAATGAAGTGGGCAGTGGTCTCCAAAATGACCCTTCCTTTCTAGTGACTATAAACAGAATCTGGGAATTTGAGAACCAGATATCCACCTTACACATGTCTAAAATAAGAGAGGAATTCCAAGGAGTCAGAATAACTACTGTGAATTTTCTCTGAGAATGACAAAGATAATGCTTAAGGAAGAAAAGAGAAAAGAGAAGAGAAGGAGTGGTTTTGGGCATATTTACATGGCATTGATTTGGTAAGATTGACACCACACTGGTGGTACCTGACACCTGGACAGGCACTTCCCATTAATGCAATACTGCAATCAATGACTTTACAATGTATTTTTTTAAAATACATAATTCAATTTTATCATCATCATCTTCTGCAGGAATAAAACAATACTTTGTATATGGTAGAAACTTTAGCAAGTTGCAGGAGCAAAATGTACAGCTACTATTGCAAGTATTTCTTCACTTTGCGAGTCAGCTTTCATGACTCATAGCAAACCCTGTATTATACTGCAGCTGGGAGCAGTGAACATAAGGTTCACGCTCTTTCTGGAGACCTCTTTCCTTTCTAAACCACAATTTTCCATGTGATCCTGTATATGTCTGTAGTATGTCAGCTACACAGTGGACTAAGCCCACTGTTGACCCTGGTCACTCGTCCCCCTGAATATTTGTTGCAAGTACAGTTAAAGATTGTATTATGGTCTAGTAATAGTTTGTATTCATACAATATGAAATGATTAGGCATGGTGGGACTGATCAAGATAGAGTAAAATCCACCATCATCTTAAGTTCGCCTCTTTCTAAGCTGCTTGGTGCTTTGAGCCTCAGCTGCAACTGTGACAGTAGCTCACAGGACAAACAGAAAATGTGTGGATCAGGCGGCAGCTCGTTTATGCCTACTTTTCTCCACTACATTATAGTTAAGTACACAGTTTTTTGCTGCTGGTCTGGATATCTGTTTTTATCACTTACAGAATCTGTAAGTACAGAAGTACAGAAGTACAGAAGTACAGAAGCTGGATCAAACCAGCTTTTTGTCACCTTCTTTTTCTATCCTGGATTACAAAAAGAGAAACAAATTTGCACACAAATACTTCAGTGAGTGTTGTGAAACACCTTCAGTGATTTTTTTTGTGTGTTTCAGCTCCTCCTGTTAGTTTTAGTATTAAAGCAGCAAAATACTTCAATTGAAGAAGAAAACTGTTCTGTGTTGTGAACCTCAGTGTAAGCTCTTCACTCTTACACTTGTGATTAGCATAGTAGTCTAACAATTGAAATTACCCATTTACTGCACTTTAAATTTCCACACTACATCCAAATAGTGCATGGGACAGTGTAAAGTCATGAGGGAAATGGTATAGCTGTTGCAAAGCCATACTTTTAAAAATAGCAGACCACATGCTACTAATCACAGGAGAGGTGAGTATTTCTTAGCACACATTTTTAACATGTTCAGGTCATTATGTAGGCACTGCTTGAGTTGCCAGCATGATTTTGTCATATTTTAAAACTGAAAGTATTTTTACATGTTGCATCATGCTGTCTTGTAAAGAAAGCAGTGAACTTTGACAATATTAAATTTTGTGGCTTAAGGGCATGAACAGAAGATGAATGTCCAGCCAAAAGGGAGAGATAGGAAGAGCTCTGCCTGTTTTCCATTGATGAACAAGGGGATGCTGGCCAAAAGAAGGCAGCCTTTGAAGGATAAGCTTCTGCTCTACTAACAGCATTCTTCTCTCCATAAATAGGCCAGTATTTAATTGTCATGGATAGTGAAGAATACAAATTTAATCTTTCATTATCTTGTTCTGCACATCCTAGTTAATTTTGCACTTGGATGGGTTTCAAAGGATTGTGAATGGGTGAATCTTCTGCAGTTGTCTTTTGTAATGTTGCATTACCAGTGCTCTTTCCAGGAAAAACATAGCATCCCACTGAGTCACAAGAAACGCTCAATGCAAGAATAACAATGTTCTGTTTTAGAAAAGTACTCTCATAACAGATTGAAAATGGCACAATATTGATGAGCTATGTGAAGGCCCTTGCTTATATGCTCAGCTGATCGAAACTGTGGCTGTTTTACTGAATAGAGCTGGACAGAACAAGGTTTACAGGAAATCAGAGTCTGTTCTGTGATGACATTCTTTACTGATCATGAATTTAAGTTAATTTTCAGACATCCAGTAATAAACAGCTAAGCATTCCTGACTCCTGATATTTGCAGATACTACAGCAATAAAATCCTGCAATATGCTGCAATGTCAACAAAACACAATTGTTTCTATCTCCTTGGTTTCTTTCACAATTGAACATTGAAGAAGAGCTAGCTACAGCATGTGACATGTAACATCTCTATTGATTAATGTCATTACTGATTATTACATACAAAAAAAGCTTGGTACCAGTCCCTGGCACATTTGAAAACAATTGTGGCATATAAAGCTCAATCTTATTATGTGGGTCTTTTCTTGTTTTTTTTGTTGGTTTTTTTTTTTAATCAGTTCTCTGTAACTTAATACAATTGTAGAGTACTTAATGATTGGGGGATATTTGAGACAAATAGTTTTATCAGTTCAGTTCTTTCTGCTGTGCCATTTAGGGACAGGAATCAGAATTGGTCTGCCTGGTGTCTGGACACTCTTGCTGTGATTTGATGCCTCCACAGCTGAGCTCTTACCAGTGCTGATGGCTGTCACCATTGGTGGAGAGGAGAAATTCTGCAGCCTCATGGAGAAACAGCTTGACAATGGTGCAGGATGTAGTGTCTCTTTAGTCAACTCAGTCATCCCTGAGGGTAAGAAAAGAGCAGGAAAGGGACAGAAAGGACAGTTTGGATGGAATAATGGAAAGGACAGGAGCAGTAGACTGGGATTTTAGGCAGGGGTTCTAGAACAGAAAAAATACAAACTACTTACCTACTTCCTGCTGCAAGGAGTATGTGCAGAACGTTCCGTTCCTTCCACTTCCAAAAAAAATCTCAGCCACCACTTGCCTCCATTTGTCCGTGCTCAGCTGCCTAGCCAGAGACTCTAGCTGAGCATTGTATATCCTGCAGCATAGCGAGACTGAGCAACTTCAGACGTGCTGCCTCTTCCCTTCTCGGTAGAACAACGCTGTCTATCCATCAGCCACACTCCCCAAGTGTGACTTAGTCTGCCTTCATTGCACACTCACAATCAATCTACTGGGTATCCTATGCTCTTATTGTAGTTACAGCACTGAGTATGTTTCATATATCTACACAATTTATTTCATCTTCTGTTCCTATAAAAAAATATATATATCCTCAATTCAATGTAGGTAAAATCACTCAATTTCTCTCAGTTCTTCAGCTTCAGTTTTGTTGCTGGTGTTTATCTTGTCATGTTCTAGTAGAAAAACACATTTACTAGTTGCAGTTGCAAGAATTATAAATGGGTTTTTTGCTTTGCTTAATTTCATCAAATCAGGAGGCTTGGTTGTACACTCATAGCAGGAATTTGCAGGGACACAATGGTGAAATAACTCCTGCGTCAGTTTGTTCATATCAGGGCAGAAGTTTTTCAGTGTGAGAGAATCTCAGGGGAAATTAGAAGGAATACAGAGCAGATAGACAGTGAAAAAATAGGCATATAACTTACTGATTCCAAGGCACTCTGCTGAAATACTAGCTACTTCTTTTTGCACCAGAGGGAACTGTGCTGAGAAATACCTTGATAAGCCCATTGTTTCACAGCCTGATTTGACAAAACAGAATGAAAAATTACCTGGTTCTTTGAACTATTATGCAGATGCTTAATTACAGGTGATTGCAAGAGCCCTGGTGACTCAAACTCATGTGTCAGTTAAGTCCTTCAGTATTAAGACCACAAATACAGAATACTATTTTCTTTAATTATGCCACTAGAAGTGGAGGTCTGTCTATTGATTAAATTATCAGAATAGAACTGTTCTAATCAGTATCACATTATTCAATCAATAAGAATAAAAAATATTTTTTTTACTCATAAAAGACCATATGCTACAAAAAGCTAGCATGGCTGTTTCTTGTAGAGGAAACTTAAGATATCCAAAATATGTACGAGATAGAGCAAGGGCACAAGAATCAAAGCAGGACACAAGAATCAAAGAAGGACTTTGCTGTTTTTTCAAAGTATAAATCAATTGTTGGATACAGCTGTGAGGACCACAAGATCACAAAATATATTTGAGTTAGATGCCAGACAGCTATAAAAGCTTTTCTGAATTCATGGACATCCCAGGGCTTCTTACAACAGTTTGTTTAGAGTTGTTGTTTTTTTTTTCCTTTTCTCAGCACCAAAATAAGCCTGACAAAACCAAAAGGGCTGTAATGTCATCCCTGCTAGTAGTGCAGCATAATGATCTAAGATTGAATAGATTAGCTTAAATTGAAACATTTTTTGGCATCATAACAGAGCCATTATGGGATATTTGGTTACTATAGAAACACAGGTAATGAAAGAAGCACTGCAACTAAATAATGAAACATGAAATAGATTAATACAGACATCAGAAACAAAGCCTCATATATTATATTACAGGACTGATTTCACTGACACACCACTATGTCTGGCATGTAAACTCATTTTACTGATTGTACAAATCTAAAAAACAGGCTGTGCCTAGATGTCATTCAAATGAAAAAAAAATTTGTTCAATTTATTAAATTGCTGCTATACCTTTGTACCTCACCCATGTTAAACAAATATTCTTAAACAAGAAAGTAGTACTTCCTAAAAGGGAACATTTAAAAAAGAGTGCAGCACCACAACATCTACAGCAACACTTAGGCAGAACCTGTAATTGCTAGAAAGAGCTATTTTTCTAGCACATCTGAGTTTTAAGGTTAAATACCATTATGCTGTTACTGTTTTTTCCCCAAGGTAAATAAGAAGTTCTTTGCCTTTATCAAACAGCTTTGTCAACGACTGTAAAAGCAAATTTCTACTCTGCTCGACTACATTGAAAAAGCTCAGCCTCTACAGCCACTACCCAAAATGTGAAACCTTATATGAAGATCTGTGCAGTGAAGCAGGGGTGGGTGTTTTTCTTTTTCCCTTACACAAAATTTAGCATCAGCACCAACATAAGAAAATTTAAAACTCCGAATTGTCAACAAAATTACAAATGTTCAAAACAGTCCCTTTCAGCTTTAATAATGTCTGCCATTCTCAGCCCACCCTTCTCATTTCTCATTCTTGCTTCTCTTCCCTGTTTTTCCTCCTGATATTTCCTCCACACTTATTTGTCTGTCAAAGAGGTTACCCAGTACAAACTAAAAACCTTTTTGTAAATATCTCTGCTCTAATAATTTCAACCATATTTGCTTGGAATTAAGCTCTTCATTACTGGATATGTTGCCAGTTAGGGAACACAGTGTCCTTTTAGCTAAAGGTTATTACAGCAACATGAAATACAACAATCATGACTTGAAAAAGAGAGTGAAGAATGAGGAAGGATGCAATCTAATAACTTTAGTATTAACCCAAGCCTTAACAATGTGACATCTAACACACAACACTTACATGAAGACTGGGGCTCTACACATGAGGAACAGGGGACACCCAAAGATGGGGTTGTGAGGCAGAGAGCATTTATTTCATACATGACTGCTCTTTGAAGGGGGTTGACAGCTTTACCATGCCACTTGGGAAGAGGGTCTGGATTTGAGTTGTTGCTTTTGCAGGACTAGAGAATTTAGAAAATATTTGTTTCTGTATTGTAGTCACACTTCAGCCACCTTCCACTAACAGAAGTTAACAGCAATATGTTAATACTCTTTGTTTCTGATTCTATTATTTCTTAGTTTTAAGAACAATTAAGGGAAAAATTAGTCTCCAGTAAAGCTGTTAATTGTACTCTCAACATCCACCTTACTCCTGAAACATGAGAACTGGTGTTATGTCTCTACCTTGCAGGTGAAAAGGAACCAAAAAATTCCAAACAACCACCACCCAAAAAAACCCGAACACCCCCCACTCCAGCCCCAAACCTCTCTCAAATGCAGGCTAATTCCTTTTTTCCCAGTAAGAATCTTACAGAACAGGAGATATCATCAAACAGTTAAAATAAGAAAGTTTATACTGTATGTGTCTGAATAGCCTGCGTGTTTAGAGAGACCAGAAAGGTTGAATTGATTGATCTTCTCTTGTCTATGTAATGCTGATCCAATGTCAAAATAAGGGGAGAATACAAGATGTATTGAGTCCAGCTGGACTAATTGTTGCTAATTTTCTTTGTAGCACCCCATTTTGAATTTGGATTGTGACTAAAACACAATCAATCAAGAGAGTCAATAAGACACCAGTGTTTTGGCTATTGCTGAGCAGCACTTGTCCAGCATCAGGGTTTTATTTTTCCCACTCTGCCCCAGCAAGGAGGTTGTGGGGAGCACAACACTCTGGGAGTTGAAACAGCTGAGACAGCTGACCACTGAGCCAAGGGATATTCCATGCTTTTTAATGCTATGCTCAGACATAAAAGCTCAGAAGAAGGAGGATGGTGCAGGGACAATTGTGATTATGGTAGTTGTCTTTCCAAGTAGGCATTACATGTGCTGAGGCAGGACTTTCAGGGAAGTGGCTCAACATCTTTCTGCCAATGGGAAGTAGCAAATGAATGACCTATTTTCCTGTGCTTGCACAGCTTTGCTTCACCTATTAAATGCCTTTATCTTTAGTACAGTCTTCTTACTTTTGCTCTTGTGATTGTCTCTCCCATCCTGCTGAGGCATGACTGAGTGACTGGGTGGGGCCCGGACTTACTCACCACAAGAATACAGAAGAGGGGGACAAAACTGAGACTCCAAGATGATATTTTTTTTGTATTTCCTGATAAAAGGAGGCAAATCCCAAGGTTTAAAAGTGCATGTGAGAGCTCACATTAAAGACAGACTCTGTTCCATGAGTAGTAGTCATAGAAGGTGACTTCCACCACATTTTTCCATATGGATAGCAACTGGGATGAAACTAGATTTGTCCTATGAAACAGGATTTAGAAACTTTGTGATTTTCCATTTTAGAAGTCCTAGAAATATTTCTGTATTTTGTAAAGGATATCTTGAATTATTGATGAAATATCCTTTTGGCAATGTTTTCATGGCTTTTTAAATACTGTTAAGAACCTCTCTGTGGTCAGATTTTTCTTCAGCAAATTAAAGAAAGAAATTGGCTCATAGTTCACCTAATGAATAGACATAAATCTTCTCTTAACATCTATAAAATTGAATTGTGGTGAAAGAACATATTTTAAAACATTAAGTTTTTCTCTCTATTGATCCAAAGAAAATAATTTACAAATTGACTACCATTCTACTCTGATATCCTTAGGTGATGACTTATAAGTAATTCTGGTCAGTTGAGTATTAGAAGAACAACTACTGTATTAGCTGCTTTTGTAAATATTTTTTGCACAAAAGATATTTGTAATCTGCAGAACCAAATTACTACACCAAAGCAAGAACTGCAAGGCAAGAAATCACTGCAAAGTGCTACAGGGCACAAAGATGTGCATGTCTCTGTGGGCAGAGGCAGCCCCATATGAGCATTTTACAGAATCAAAGAATGATTTGAGTCAGAAGGGACCTTAAAGATCATCTAGTTTCAAACTCCCCACCATGGGCAGGTGTGCCATGCACCGGATCATATTGCTCAGGGTCCCATCCAAACAGGTTTTGAATAGCTTCAGGTATATGGAACCCACAACTCCTTTGGACAACCTGTTCCAGTGGCTCAACACCCTCACAGGAAAGAACATCTTCCTAACAACTAATCTAAACCTGACATCAAATTCCTCTGAAGCCCCATGCTCCCTTGCTTGGGTCCTGAAGATGGCAAAGGAAACCAGAAAAGACTGGGACTAATGTGTCCTGACTATATTAGAAGTAAAGAAGGACCAAACACTTGAAATAGAAGCAATCTGAAACCTTAAAAAAGCAAAGATCTGGGATCCTATTTTCTAGACTGAGCAACTGTGTTGGCATTGCAGGCCACGACTTCATGCGTATGGATAAACATGAGCCACGGATACATGCAGCTTTCTTCTCGCCCTGCACATAGCTCAAAGTGCTTTCAAAGCAGCTTCCAAAGAGCTCTGTGACCAGCAAATAAATTTGTCATACCCTCTGCTATTTGGAATATAAGTACAGCTTACCCTAATGCCTTAGGGTAGGTATCTTTATGTTCCAACCTAATATACCCTTAGATAGCATAATGTAGATTCATTTAGGCAAAAAAGGCAGATTCTGAAGTTGCAGGAGTACACACCCATTTTTAGCCTTTCACAGTACAGTGTTCTAGCACAGCAGCAGGGGAGGGGAGATGCTACTTCTGTAATTTCACATTTCTTTATTTTAAAACTGACTGCTCAATGGAAAGTAAAAAAATGTCATAAAGACCTTCTTGACTTCATCAAAAATTGTAATCAGCAGTATCCAACAGCTTAAAACTTCCATTCCTGCTGTCCCCAGATCAGCTGCTTCTGCTCAGTTTCTTTAAAGGGGCTGACTACATTGCAGCAGTAAACTTCACCAGCTGGATGAGGAAAAAAATGGAGAATTCCTTCCACACAAAAATTACAATTGAGCACAATTGTGCCGCAGAGGCAAGGCAGGAGGGAACAGTACAAATACCCATTTTCATATTTCCATGCATGTAAATATATCATAGCTTCCCTACAAAAACCTCTCATGAGGAGTTTCTGTTTATTACAGCAGCAAACAGCACAGTAAAGAATACTGGCTGTAGGCTGCCATCTGCCGGGTTTTGTGATGAAAGGTCACTTGCCAGCAGATTTTGGCAGATTTTGCCTTAACACTGCAAACAGCATGACAAACGCTCACCCATGGAAGGCTGGGGGCATGGGGGCATCCCATTCCCACCAGTGGCAGCTGATGAAGTTTCTGGAAGCCAGTGGGTTTCCTGAACCTGACTTACAGCTCCCCAGAAAACTTTAAAAGGACACTGCTTTGCACAGATATTGTTTTTGTATTGACACAAATTTTAAATTAATATACTTCAATGCCCTCAGGTTATGAATCTTTCAGCCACACAAATACACAAACACATACACATGAAATCCTCTTTGAAGCCATGCTAATACGCAAATTCTAGTTTTTGTGTAACTTCATGTCATTGTACAACCTGTACATCACTTTCCTGCAGCAGGATTATAGTTTTATTTTCATCAGTTGACATGCCCTAAAGGTTCTACATCTGTTTTCCTGGGCTCTTAACATCCTTTAATGACTTATTACAGCTCACAACACAAACATTTTATTGGGTTCAATGGCAGCATGCAAGTTAAATGAACCTGTGCTGATGAAGAGATATTGGGTCTTTTATTTAGCTGACATTTATGCAAACGTGCCAGACAAGTACTCGTAAAATATTCTAGAAATAAAAACCAGGCTTCTGTGAGTCAGTAGTATTTTTGCCTGACTTCACTGGTTTCAAACTTTCAAGCAATATATCTTGGTGTTGGTACACAAATTCCTCAGCCTGCAATGAGCTCCACATATTCTCCTCAGTGAGTTCAGACTGAGGGTAGTGCCACTAGTTCTGCAATGGAAAGTAAGGGACATGGAACGCTCTCCATATTGACCATGTTCTTGGAAAATTCTCTAGTATCATTCCAGTTATAGTGTGGGCCTCCGTCTTGTGGCTGCTACTTTTCAGAGACAATCTTATTAACACTTCAAGTCTTCATCTGAATTGTTCACCAGCTTTTTAAAAACTCTCATGAGCCCCTGTTGCAAGCCATGTTAAACTTTCTTTGTTCCAAAAGATACACAGCAGAGTCACTATCAAATGAGCCAACAACACAGTTGAATTTTGCAATAATTGAGCTTCACTATCATGATGCTGTAATCAAGAGGATATTGTCAAGATTAACAGAACTTATACTAAGTTACTTTTGTGTTCTCTACAGCCCTTTGCAGAATGGATATAATTCTTTATAATGTGAAAAGGTCTTCCCTTGCTTGTTGGCTTGAGTGTTCTAATGGATCTCAGTGGAAAGTAGAGAAGTCTGTGGTATTATTATGTATATGCATTTGTAAGTAGATGTTTGCATTTGCATGCACATATTTTGCAATTTATCAGAAAAAGAGAATAGAATTTCAAGTGGAGTTTTTTGAAACGACCAGCATTGTGAAATTTCCTGTGGCTTTCAGCATACACCAAAAAAGAGTCTTCAAAGACTTATGCAATCTCTGCTGGAGCCAACTTTATAGTTCTAGTGTCTCTTCTTAAATACTCCAAATTGATTAAAATCTAACATGATTCTCCTAAATTTCTTGAGCCGACAGGAGTCTCCTGAAGTTCAGCCAAAAGGTAAATACAGAGTCCTGCATGTGGGATGTGATAACCTCACGTGGCAGGGCAGACTAGAGATCAGCTTTGAAGGAAATGACCCTGTGATTCAGCTGGAAGGTTGGAACGTGACCCACCAATGCACCTTTGCACCACACCAAGGTCTCCTGACTATATTAGAAGTTAATCCAGAAGATTAAGGGAAGAGATTGCATTCAGCACTTGTGAGACAACATCTGAAATACTGTGTCCAGTTTTGGAGACCACAGTGGAAGACACTGACAGGCAGGTGAAAGTGCAACAGAGGCCAGCAGGCAGCTTTGTGAGCTAGATAACATGATGTAGAGGGAGATCATGTCAGGTCTGAGCATGTTCAGCCTGCAGAAGGGAGGACTATTGGTGGGGATATCTTGCTGCTGTGAGCAATACCAGATAAGAAGGTGTAGATAAAGTGGAGTCAGATTTTTCTAGTAGGTGCATGGTTATCTACGAAAAGACAACAAGCAAAAATCGGAACACAGGAAAATGTGAACAACTATAAAAAAAGATTTTCAGTATGAGAGTGCTCAAACACTCAGAGCACCGAGTGTTCAGCAGAGGTTGTCTCAGGAGGCTGTGGGATTTCCATCCATAGAAATATTTAAAAGATAGCTGGATGTGGCTCTGAGCAAATCCTGACGCTAGCTTTGAGCAGGGGAGCTGGATGAAACACATCCAGAAGGTGCCTTCTGGCCCGTCAGATTCTATTCTTTACCTTCTGAATAATTTTCTTGTTCACACAGCAGTAATAACACGATACAGGAATTCTCTCCTGGCTCTCAGGCACTTCAGCAGCTGAGGAAGAAACAGCCCATGACACTGTAACAGAATATTCACTCGAAGCTGTCCAAGGCATCAGCTCTATGTGCACGCAATGAGACAATTCCTACCAAAGCTCCATTACAAAAGGTTTGGTTCCCCTGTGTGTGTTGGGGAAACAGCTCCCTTTCTGTTATTTAAATGCTGGGGTTTGACCTAATATTAAATGAGTTTGCCAGCCTAACAGCACAACAACAATGAGCTGTCACATTAGAAGATAGAGTGAACAGCTATTTTCCAGGTAGTGGAAAGCAATTAAACTCCCATGTCACTCCAGTTAGTATGGTCTATGGCTAATCAGATGCAAATCTCACCTTAAATAAATAAGCAGACAGGTTATTTCTAAGTAGAATATCCCCATTTACAACCCTAGAGACGTGTTCTATAAAAAACTGTAGGTGTCACTGTGTCTGGTGTGAATTGTCATTACGCTGGCCTAAAGTGCCCTCTCCTTTTCCTGGCCTATAAACACAATGGAAAGGGAATTTTTGCCAGCCTACTGAGTTATATCCTTCCAATCTCAAGGACGGGAGAATTTAAGGGGCATTGTGAAAACTTCTATCCCTAAAAAACAAGGTTGCAAGTTATAGTTTCCAGTATTACTGTCAGGTTAAACAAAAATCCATCCTCAGATACACAGTAGTATGTTTTTTTTTTACTATAGTTAATGGAAATACCTCACAGTGATTGTTGTGATAAATCAAATCCTAGTTCTATTTTGAACATCTATCCTCAGACTGTTAAACTGAGCATGTCACCTGACAGATTTATCTATTAAGTCCTGGGGAATTCAACATCATCTGTATTTGCTGTGCAAACTCCATTGGTGCCAGTGGATAAAGAAGATTTTAGGATGACCTCTGTTGGCAAAAAGTCATAAATTACATATCTTGGACAAGATTTTTTTTTTTCATTTCACCTCCTAGAGTGCAAAATTAAGGGTTATAATTTAAAATCAGTTGCCAGTTGAGAAGAATATATGAAACCAAGTATCAATGCCTGAAATTGTCACAAGTATAAATAATGTATGAGTGATGACAATTGCTAATCATATTTGGAGTTTTTTTTTTAATGTAGCTCTGACTCCATTGGGTCTGAAATTGCAGGAAAGCAGTAAATTTTATGGACTATGAAGTATGACAGTTTCTTGTTACATATACAGGCTTCAAAGGGTACTAAAAGTGCTTTCCAACAGCCTTTATCTATAAAAAATACGGACCCCTTTGTGGACAAATACAGAACCTGGGATTTACATTTGGAGTATTTCTTACTGAAGTAGTAATACAGTAAAGACAGTTACTTATTTCAGGCAGATGTTCTGTCTTTATTTCGTAGCGTCTAAGTCTTGCCTTGCTTGTTGGCTATCTTCTCAAGTAACTATTTCTAACAAATATATGCACAGAGAGGAAATAGGTGACACCAGAGCCATTATTTTTAATTTATTGTAAGCCTTTCAAATTTTAATAATGTTTATGACTGTAAAAATGTCACTGGTGTTCAACATACTACTGATCTCTCAGCTTTTTAAGTAATCGATTCTTTGTCCTGGAAAAAAAAAAAAAAAAAAGGATAAAAGAAAGCATCTAGGCAGGATATAAGAAAACTGGTGATTTTCCCAAGCTCTCCTGTTGCCTCCTATGTGAGCAAGGTATCTGGTAGCAAGCACTGCTGTGATCTCCTGAAGGAGAGTGTCTTTTCCATGAGTCATGAATAGCAGGAGTGAAAGAAAAGCAGTACATTCCTTTGATGCTTACCATGCACAGCTGCTCATCTAGGTGTTTATAAAAGTAATCCCCTCTTAACACACTGGGTTGTAGTCCACAGGTTTTGGATTTGGAGCCCTGTTGAGCACTGCTGTGTCTGAACACATATCCATGTCATGTGGTGACTTGTCTGCTTTAAAGGATGGGATGAAGTTTGTTTGGAATGTTTTGAATGGCTGCCTGCTTATCCATTGTCTTATTTCTCAGATATCCTTTGTCACAGGTGTAGATATTTTTTTCATCCCAGGTTTATTTTTCCAGTGCTGTACTGCTCCTCCACACCCTGCAGTTCCCTTCACTGGGAGAAAACAAGCTGCCAGCACTGCTGCTGGAAGCCTGTTGCTAGGGCATGGGCATGTCTGCTTCTTTTCATCATAAGGAGCCAAGACATTTTATGTATGTTCACTGTGTTAAGAGCAAGGTGACACAGTCACTTCAAACAGCAAAAGGCAGAAGAATAGTTCAGGAGATGCATGACAGGGCATGGTGCATAAAGGCCAGAGACATTGGATGCATCTCATAAAAAAAAGGAGTGACCTGATTCTAGAACACAAACAAAGACCTGGCTATTTAGCTAGGAAAAGAAAAAAAAAATTAAAGAGAACTGGAGTGATATTTTGTCATAAACAAGTGGCAAAAAGGAAACTGGCAGTTTCTCAAGGGTATCTAATACCAAGGTTTCTCAGGGCTAAGTCTTTCTATGAGAAGCACAAACGCTTAGGCACTTCAAAGATAACATAACACAGAGGAACATGACATTAATATTAATGTAAGGCAAACAAACATGATTTCAAAAGGGAAAGTCAGACAGATTACTTAAAGGCAGTGAGATAAAGAAATTAAAAACAAGACCAACTAACCCACTAAGCAGTGCTTTTAGGTGAATTGGCTTGCTGCTTAGCTGTCTGCTCCTTACTGTTCCTTGGCCTCTTTCAGCATTCACATTTCTCACAGTTCATGCAAAACATATCAACTGTCCAGCTATCTATACATCCACACAGATAGTCAACATCCTTGCCCTTTAGTCTTATCTTTTTCTTACTCACCTCCAAACTCTTGCTCTGATCTGACACAGTTCAAGCCACTTACCTTTCTTTTCATTCTCGTGCATGATGCCAACTTCCTTCTCCTGTTCCTCTGCACCTTCTCCAGCAGGGAGGACCAATCACTGCTGATCTCTCAGCTGAGTCAATCTCTGCACTAGGATACTCTACATACTGATCTATGCTCTTAAGAGCAGTACCAAGTAAACATAGCATGGAAGACACTGGATATTTTGGGGTTGTTTTTGTAATTTTAATTTTTTAATTTTAATTTTTAATTTTTGTAATTTTTGTTTTGTTTTTTATTTTCCCCAAGATAGAAAGCATTTTTGCCAGAGGGGCAGCAAACTCATTTGCTCATGGCAACTATCACTTTGATACTGGCATTGCAAGCAAATTGCAATGCATGGTTTGCCCCAGAAAGCTGATGGAGTGAATAAAGGAAATTGAAGTGTGGATTTCCCCACAGCATTTAAAGCAATAAAAGTGATGGACCTAATTCTCACCAAGAGAGAAGATCAGACTGCTCTACAGAAACCTATTACAGCCATCAGGAGAGGCTCTGAGATCAATAGATATTTAGAGGTAGCCACAGTATGAGGTAAATGTTTTTTGGAAGAAAAAAAAGTTTTAAGAAAGAATGTTGTGGAAAGCTGACAGCTGCCTAAATAAGAACAGGAAAAATCCTCAACTCCAAAAAACAAAAGCCTAAAAATTATGCTTGTGACCACTTGGAAATATTTGCCCATAACAGTGGGAGTTTTGGCTGTGTGCACACTTTTTCTGTTTTTATATTAAACTTACAGCTGAAAACCATTTCTTTGACCTATTTATAGAACTCCAATTGGAAAAATAGGGTTTTCTTTTCTGACATACTCTGTAAGAATATAATTAGTCAATCAAATAACGACATAAAGATTGTACAAAAATGCAAGTTCGACAGATTATTTAACTTCTTTGTTGCTTACAAATTAAGCTTATTTTGTCTCCATATGTACTAGTTCATTAAAACAATCTCTTTCTTGCAAGAAATATAATTGTACCAGTATAGAAACTTCACACTGACCTTTCAGCCCTGGTGTAATCATGACCTTACTTGTTCCATTAACGTAGAAGAACTCTCTCAGGCACTGTGTCTGAAAATGCATCAGTGGGAGATTTTTGTCTTTTATAGCTGTCAGGAAACATACTGGGATACTTTATTTGCTGGATGAAAAAGATGATGCTTCCATGAGAAAAGAAACTATGAAAGCTATTCCAGTAAAACAAGAAAGTGCGGCAGCACATGGAATAAGCAGAAAGCAAGAGCACCAGCATGAGTGTGAACTGGAACCCACATAAAACTTATGAAGAAAAGAAATTCTAAACCTTTTAAACAGCTCCAATCAGCTTGAAATAAACTGGACGGCTATTCTAGTAATAATACTTCTAAATAAATTGTTATGGTTCAAACAAGCAAAGCAATCAGACTTTCTTTTCTCTGCTGAAACCATATATACTGATTCCCTTTTATCTGCCTATCACAATGCTCTCCTCTGAGCCACAATAATTCATCCTTCAGGATTGAATTCTCCCAATAAAGTTTCAATTCATAAACAGATCCCTTGGTGGCACAACACATTGCCTGAGTTTTTTTCATTCAAGATGAATATTAAAGGCAATTATATATAGAAACCATACTAAGAGTCGACCGAGGTCTGGAAGACCTTTTCTCCTCAGTAACAAAAGTCCTAGAAATAACATTTTAACTTGTTCATCTGTTCTACCCTATAGGGAAAACTTTATAGTTAAATATAGAAATTTGGCCTACAACTCTGTTACAATAATAAGCACTGTTTTTACAAATAAACTGCAAAGATCAATGAAAGATGCATGCTGTCTTGTGATGTGCTGCCAATATTTTAACAAAGAGCTCTAACAATAAAAAAGGTCCTTCTTTTACTCATGCTAACCTTGACACAGAAAGCAAGTTGTAAAACTTTTTCATTTTGACCACAAAATATCTGTATTAGACTTACAAAAAATATGAAAAGACAAAAAGTTGGACAGTCATTTAAAATTAGCTTTTGCTGGGGATTTTTATGTTGTGTCCTGAAATATGGATCGGTCAAAATGAATCTTGTCCTGTGAACAAGAACAGGAATGATAATCCAAGGCATAGACAGGATAAACTAGGGGTAGGTACTTGTCTCAATCTTCTGATGCCAGGTACACAGAGAATGCAGGTTTAGCTGAAATTCAGACCAGGAAGTTTTAAGCCATCATTCTTCACATCTTAAAGATTTCTGGCTTACCAGAACTGTCCAGGAGAGTGGGCTCTCAGTAGGGACTTTCTGAGAGCATGAATAGCTATCATTTGACATGAACTTAATTTGAAAATGAAAGAAGCCAGAACCTAGGCAAAATTTAGACTCCCTAAGCTCAAAATTGCAGTTTTCAAGTGTCTGTTTATCTGCTGCCTAGACCTGGAGACATCACTGTTTTCAAAGCGAGAGTTTCTCATCAATTGACTAAGGTCCAGCATCACTCAGGGTCTAGAAATCAGCTGTTTCCCTACCAGTATCTAGTAGTCATTTCCAGTCAGTAAGTGCACACTGACAACAACTGTCATAAATCCACAGCTATGTTATAATTTTCTTCTCAAATACAGCTGTTGCTGCATTGTCTCCTTAGACTCTACTCCAAATTTCTACAGAGAACTCACTAGTTAAGTCACATCTCAAAGGAAAGGGAGATTGAGGTTTATTTCCTATGTCTTCTTGAGATTGGCCTAATTACAGAGTCTCCCTGAGCTGACAGGGTGTATACAAAGACCTTGCAAGAACATGCAGTATTTGCTCCTATTCTTTAATGTTAGTATTTGCTCTCATTCTTTAATCAGTCTGATTAAAACAAATACTTTGGCCTTTGTGCACAAGTTATTTTAAGATTCATTGCTTCAGGAACAGCACAAAGACCATGAGAACTATCCTGTAATTCTTGCCTATGGGTTGTCAAATGAATTACTTCAACATTGCTTTAAAAACATGTATGTTTGAAGACACCTCAAGTGAAAATACATTGGCTCCAGATTTATTTGTTTAGTATTACTAATTTGTTGCTTTCAGAGACACCTAAAGGATGGTCTCCACTTTGACACCCTGTGTTCTGAGAGCACTCCCAGGTGTTCTTGTTGAGCATTTGTCTGAGAACACAAGCTTACTACAGTTCAGTCTGATTTATTTCATAGGCAAAACATTCACTCCTCAGTAAAACTGTGCATGTAATACTGTCTTGATAACATGATTAGGTAGTAGCCTTGAGATGAGCTACAGGACTTTTCTAGATCAGAAGCAAGGCCATTACTCTTTTGTCTTGGAATTGAATTCAGCAGATCACTAGAATTGAACATCACTAAATTGAAGTCATACGGAGGATTATAACCACCAAAATCAAAATGCTTCAAGACCACAATACATGTAATTTCCCTGTGCTTGACAAACATTTCAAAACTGACCAAGAATAAGCCTTTTAGACTCCTTTGCCACCACTAGTAAGCAATTCGGAATCTTCTGCTCCCAGATGAGACACTGTCTGGTATATCATGAGTTTCCTGAGGAGTTTTGTTTAAATAATTGAGTAAAAACACTTATTTGAGAAATATTGGTTTGGAGCTGTGAACAGCACAATTCAGATTTAGCTACTGTTTCAAGATTCATGCAGGGACCTCATCTTTCTAAAGAAATTCTGTAAGATATAAGGTTTGATTTCACTATGATACTTTTTGTCAATCTTCTTCCAAGCTTGAGACTTCTTGGCTGTCAGCATCTCCACTATTGCAAATACCTGGTGAGTCACACACAGCTTTGGACAGGAATTTTCATCATAGGAGAGAAAAGAATGAAACATGTGGAAAAGTGCATACTTATTAAAAAAAGAAAGGAAAAATAAAAAGAAAGTAACATTTATGGCACATTGAAGGCTGTCTTGGAACAAAATTTGTATCTCCCTGTAAGAAAGACCTGGGGCACATTAGGAGTAATGATCAGTGGGGCCTTCAAACAGCTCAGTGTGATCATGTAAGGAGCTCAGGAAGTAGAAATCAGCTAAAGTATTATTTCAGTATGTCTTCAGTGGGAGACCTACATACAGTACCTCCTACTACTCCTTTGTCCAAAGAAAAACTTTTCTCAGGTTTGAAGAAGCCTTTTCTTGTCCTTGAAGTTTTTAATGTTCTATTGACTCAGCTCTATTTACCCTTTTAGAGGGCAAACTCAGCAAGCTGGTAGACCTAGTCAGCCAGGAAGATCCATTCGCTTTAAGAAATTATAACAATTAGTTAATATTTATATTGGTAGATCTCTTTGTGTGGTTTTCCAAGAATGGAGTGAAAAAAAATCCAGGGAATTTGTAATAGGTTAGCTGTGGAAACCAAGGGCACTCTTTAAATTGCTTTGCAGTGGCAGTCCCCATTTCATTTCAGCCTTTGCTGATTTTATCTTACCACACAGCAAGAGGTTTATAGCTTACTGGCAAAGACAGAAAGAGAAAGAAAGGAAAACAAAGTTTTCAGTTGTATCCTTGGGGCTCTGATAACCGTGAAAGGACTTCCCATTTAACTGGTTCTACTTTGGGTTATTGGATCAAATCCACCTTTTATATGTGTAATTATTACAGTAGAGTTTTAAGCTTTCATGTGGGAGACTCGTTACTGCTCCACTTGTGTGAGTTCAGTGCTGTTTCAGGGAAATAAAATGGGTTAAAGCTCAGCAGGCCCTGGGCATGGCTCACTTTCATGAGAGCAGAATGCTGCCATTGTTATAGGCAGAGAGACTCTCAAATCCATGAAACTCGAGCAATTACCCAGGACCCACAAGAGGTTCACCACAGGAGGGTATTCCTGATCCAGCTGACATGGATACTGGGAGCTGTAGGTATTGAGAACAATGGAGCTCTGTGACCTCCTCTCACTGCCCAGGGATTGTGGATGGATGCATGGCTCAGGGGACATACAGCCTTCCTGAGGCAGCAGGACACAGCATCTCACAGCTCCAGCTGATCTCACAGCTCCTGCTTAGCGCGGGAGCAGCATTTTCCACCTAGCTTCTGTATGGACTTTAAATAAAATCCTCCTTCCCTAGAAGTAGTGAGCACATCTCGGGAAAACAGGGAAAAACCTGAGCACATAGCACACCTCTGTTCTCCCACTCTGAGGATTATTCTTACATCTATCTACAAATAGGCTAACTGCAAGTGCAGGTAAGAGAGTAATTTGACTGCCTTAGCTCAGTGATTAGATTGCAAACAGAAGCCAATCACCCTGACCTCCTGACTCTGCTTTAAAGCCACCACTATAATCATTAACTGCTCATACAGACTTGAAAGTACAAGTCATGTGTGTGACATGTCACTGTGGAAACAAAGTATTGAATACGAGCAAAGACAAATAACTCCACTGTAATACTAAAAAGGGTTGGACTAGGTAATCAATCATAAATGGGATTTCCAGTTTGAAAAATAAAGGACCTGACTCAAGAAAAGCCAAATGGCAGCATTTGCAGTAGTGAGGACAGGCAGAGTAAATGTTCATAACGATGGCAAGATGCACATTTATCTGTGCAAAGATCAGCTGATGCAGAGGTACAAAAGGCTGCATTGCCTGGCAAGAAGTTCTGCAGTTCTCATCATGGCACAAAGAACCTGCTCCTTACAGTTACTTTAAGTCTGGCTGCCACTGGCTGCATTTCATGGTTCTTTGGCCTCACAATAGAAGAGGAAGCAAACAGACTTCTACTTTCTGTGCCACTCAAGGGTTGCAGATCTCTGCCAAGCTGTACTGGCACTCTCCATCCTTTAATTATTCTCACTTCTCCTACCCTTTTGCAACGTCTCCCTCAGAAGACGTGGTGATCTGAACTGTGCTTAGAGTATCAGCTGTGAAAGAAACAGAGAAAGAAGATGATGGGATTTTAAAAATTGATCTATTTTTCCTTTTTAATGATTCCTAGTGTTTAATCTGGTTTTCTGACTGCTACTAGGATTATGTTTTCATTTATGTATCAGAACTCCAGAGGTTTTGTCTGCAGCAGTAATAACTGGCATTTTACACAATTATAAGTTCAGATTTTCTCCATGTACGTTTCTTTACACTTGTCTGTGCAAAATTTCATTTGCCATTTTTTGTCCAGTCACCCAAACATGTCCAACATTTTGCTGTTAAAAATAGAAGTATTGCACTCCACCTAACTACTTTTCATGAATGCTTTTCATTCCCTATCAATTACTTCCTCATGTAAATTTTTGTAAAATTCATACACCTTCAGCAACTCTTTCTGTTTTGCTGAAGCAAAAGCTTTCCATCCAAAATATTGCATACATCTTTCCTTGGCAATATATTAGAGCCTTCATTTGTTTTGTAGTTCAGTGACTTTACACCTTTCCAATGTTTTGCATATAAATTAAACTGAAAAGGACATAGACACAGCTGGTTTAACTCAATGTGGTTTCACGTAAAGTTTCTTTCTTCCCTTATTTTCAGTTACTTTGAATAATTATTTGTGCAGTTGAGTGGGTTGTATATAGACCTACTGGTGGAATGTGTGCAATAGCAATGTTAGAGATGATCAAAGTCTTAAATTTTTAATTATTTTAACTTTCCCTTTATCATCTCTGCTTCCATTTTAACCACAATATCTTTGGCGTGCCTGTGTTGACATTACAAGATCCACAAATTGACAGATAATTTGCTGAAGTATGTGAATAAATCCATGAATTCAGAGCTGGATCCTTTTTGAAATGTTAAACTGGAACTTCTTTGAAGAACTGGAATTGCAAATATAAACCCCAAACACTGCACAATGCATGGGGTATTTTTTACCTTATGGTCCATATTGGAGTAGCCACTGGAGAAGACATAGGATAACCACACCATGTGGTGTCAGAATGCTGTTCAACAAAATGAACTGCTCTCGTTCCTGTCTAATGATCCAGAACAAGAGAGGCCTACTAAGCAATATTACATGGGCACTGAATCAGCAGCTTATTTTGAACAAACATGAACAACGACATGGTGGAAAAAAAGTTGTTTTACTAAACATTTTAAGATAAATTTAAGTAATTAATGATCCAGTTGTTAATACTTCCTATTTGTCACTGGTTTTGTTACTTGCAGAAAATATAATTCCTTAAAGCTTTTGCTGACAATTTATTCTACACCTCACATTTTATTATAAATCTACAAAAAACAAGATGGTAAGTGCCTTGAAATGCTGTCTTCTATGCTAACTTCATCTTTTTGCAGTTTACCTGGGTAAAAAATTCCAAGACATCAGGTGAGCCTGCTAGATGGAAGTGAGGAAAATTATCAGTTACTGGAATAAAAAGGCTACTTGGAGCCATGTGAGCTGTTCTAAAGACTAGGTAAATAGCGAGGGTCAAGGAGTTTCAGAGGAAATGGAAACAGGGAAAGTGAATACTGCAAAAAAAAGACAGTGAAGATCAAAACTAGAGAGAATGATACAAACCATTCACTCACAGAAATTTCAAGATAAATATTTCTTGGTCTGAAGGAAGAAGTGATGGAAATATCTGAAAGTACCAAAGAACTTAATATAAAACTAAGGTAAAAATAAAAGCATGCATTAATAGCCAAAGACATGGCTGACAGCAATGGACTGTTTAAAACTCAGGAATAACTCATTACTCTCATCAAGATCTGCAGGGCTATAATCTGCTAAAACCACTGCACATATTATCTTTCAGCAGATCTGCATGCTAACAACAGGCAGGTGAAAAAAAGGTGATACCACAGCGCATGTGCTAGTCCAGTTCCTCTTATCCCAGGAGGAAGATTGAGCAATGCGGTGAGGACACCCAAAATGAAGTAATATTTATGAAACGTTGCTGTGTTTTAGGCAGGCTTAAGAAAAAAATTCTGACGCAAAATAATCATGCTAAACCTTGTAAAAAGAGGTAAAAATACTTCATCAGTGGCAGAGAAGAACAATGTGAAATGATGAGGACTCAACTGCTGGTGTACCTTTTCCCTGTCATACACAAGTGACCCTGGACAGACCATTTAGACACAAGTCCTTGTGCTTTGTGGTGGTGAGTCACAGAATCACAGAATTGTTTGGGTAGGAAGGGACTTTCAAAGGGCTCTGAGGCTGAGTGAAATCTACATGGGAATGACCATGAATGTCTTTGTTTGGAAAAAAATATCTCCTTGCTCTTTTACAATGTCTCAAAATGAGTTCACTTCCTGTTTATCTCAGATAACCAGGCCTGTGCATTTTGATCACAATTACAGGCTTAAGAAATCCAAGAATTCCCTTTTAAAAAATTATATATTTAATGACAGCATGTGCACTGTAAATCTTTTTTTAACATTTTCATATTACCTTTTTTGTTTTAGCTTTTCCATGGAAATAATAGGTACTGAATTTTAAATTTGCATAAAAATTGTCAAAGACCATCAATAGTACACATTTACTGATGAATATTTCATAATTCTTTTTAACACAATACCTTAATGATCAGTTTGAGCTCTATCCACTACTCCTCCAAAAAAGGATAACTTCTTACAGAATGTTTTCATTTCTTCACATCTGAATTATACAGTAGCAAATGTTCTCTAAGGAACATGATTGTAATCCTCCTACTAAAATCAAGAGTAAGTTATTGGGAGGTGGGGTGTGCAAATGGTGGAAAGAAGTTTAACATTAAGTAAGAAGGACTATAATAAGGCTTACCTTTGCTATTTGTTTCAGAGTTTGGGACTGGGGTAGGTATATAAGACTGTTATTAAAATTAAACTCAAAAGAACTTCCCTCAAAAATTTGCAGCTCTATTTTCTCTGTATGAATGAGCATACAGACCACTACTAGTTTTTGTGGCAATATTAAAAAAAGCTAGTCAATATAAAAATGCATTGAAAATGCTGAGGTTAAAATGCTGCTTATGCCACACACATGTACAAATGGTCATTACTCACAATAGTGCCTGGATTTTACAGACTGTGTGAAACTGCAGTGTTCATTCATTTTGTAACTAGGAACTGTGGACCAATTCAAAGCCACATGAACTCTGAGTTCTGAACTCCACAGATTTACTACCAAATTCAGCATCTAAGAGGGAGACAGGTCAACACAGCCAGGAAAAGCAGATTAGCCACTAATAAAATTGGTGTCTGCAGACTCTGAAAAAGCATGTGGATGACTGCTACACCTGGGCTAACAGCATGTGATCCAAGGTGACAAAGCAAAAAAAAAAAAAAAAAGTATAGGCATATCAATCTAGATCTAGACATAGATACAGATATATAGATACGTAGACATAGAGAAAACAGTCCAGACACTCGGACAACTAATTGGAAGAGAATAATCTAGGTAAAAGGCAAACCTGAAAGACAAATTAGGGCACTTTACCTCTTCTGCAGACTGAGACCAGCTTCTCCCTGCTAACCTTGAAATTGCAAATGTAATAATTTCCAGAACTTTTGATAAAATCTGGAGCAGTTGATTGCTGAAGCCCCTGTGTCACACCTTGCAGAATTTTTCTGATAGCTGTGACTGCACTGAATCTGTTCTGTAATTCTGAAACTCTCTGAAGTCACCTGACTTCAGGTGGGACCCTGAAGGATCCAGACTCTTCTTACAGAAATTTGCTGAAATTTCTTTCAAGACTATCTCAGCAGTCTCTACCCATTTCAACTCTTCCTCAAGTCCTCATGTCACATTCAATTTACTTTTTTTTTTTTTTTTTTTTTTTTGCTAGAGAAATGCCACTACATATGTGAGATATACAAAAATGACCTGAAATTTTAAATAATTTGAACTGGAAAAAAAACCCACCATGTAAAACAGCAAATATGACATAGAGCTTGGAAAAAGCAGATAAAAATAGAAAATAAATTGCAGAGCCAGAAGGTATCCTATGGGATGTAGAAGACACTGAAGGCCAAGAAATACAGTGCTATTGTGCTTTCATCCCTATCCCTCTCTCATTCCTCTGCTGTACAGCCTAGTATACTGCTTTTGAGAATGTTGAAACTGGAACAGTACTTCCCCTCTAATGTGAGCTGGCAGGGACAGAAACGCTTGCTGCATACTGTCTATTCCCTGAGATCTCCCAATATTTTGCCTGTTCCACCTTTGACAGGAATATGTGCATTTCCAAAAGCTTTTGTACTTACATCCTGACATCTCCCAGACCATTAAGAATGGAGGTCACTGTTCTTGTATAGTCCCCATTTCAGAAGCAGGTGGCAGATGAGGTGTCTCCCACGCTGAGCCCCACTCTGCCGTGTGCTGGGGAGAGAAGCTGATTGTTCAGGGATTATCACGATGGCAGGGATTATCATGATGGAAGGAGAAGACTTTGTCTCTTTGTTAACTGGCATTCTGGAGAAGACTCTTTGCCTCCAGCATGTCCTTAACAGCTGCTCTGTCATATCACAGGTGGTGGGAGCCAAACACAGTGCAGAGCTAGAGTAGGAGAAGACCAGGAGATTGTGCTGCCCCTATTAAGTAACAGCTCCACTGTCTCAGGACATCTTAAACCCCTCCTGAACTTGTATTTCTGTGAGCAACTGGCCTGTTGAGTGCTCAGCTTGGTGTGAGACAGTTCTACAGAGGACATGCACCATTGTGCCCTCTGCATCATGCCAGAACAGTAAAACTGCCATTATCAGAAAAAAACAGAACATATGTTTTCAAATAACCACCCATCTGTTTATCTTTTTTATGCATTTACTTACTCTGGCTGCAGCTAGGGCTGGTGTCTGCTCAGAAATAACAGACCTCAGTAGGGAACACCTGAAGGCAAGGAGATGCACCAGAAAGACACAAAATAGATAGGATAGGGTGATATTTTGTCTCCACCTGCCAAAGGACTAGAGGGCAGCTTTTACAACTTCTGTGCATGTACAATTATAATACTTCTACCATTTCCAAGATCATTTCTTATGATTTCATCTTGTTTTAATATAATTTTCTTTACTTATTTTCTTTATGCATTTACACACACAATTACGTAAGACAATGAAGCTCTGTCTCTCAACACAACTTCAGCTGCATCTTTTCTTGTTCTGATACTTTGAAGATTCACAAGAGTTTTCTCTAATGTTAGCTTAATATTTGTCAAAAAATGTTCACTTCCTTGTCCTGAACACCCCCTCTTGACAGCCTGCATACCAATGGAGAAAATCTTACAGTCAATATTAAACAGGTGTTTCTTCCATCTATAGTACAATGCATTGCACCTTTAGAACTTCTGTGCATTTAATTGATCCCAAAGAACACAATAAACATCTGTGCCATTGGCAACAAATGAGGTTATAAAAATGTATCAGCTAATACTGTGACAGCTCATAATAAAGCAGTTTTCTCTCTGTAGTACACATGTACAGCAAACTTTCATAAACACTCTGAACTTATGTGCAGAAAAATCCCAGCTCAAAATATCTAAGATCATCAACCCCAATTTAAAAATCATCTTCAAGAAATCCATGCCACAGTATCTGTATCTTGGTCAGCCATCTGGAACTGCAGCAGAAAACTTCTGTTTCTCTCACCTGCTCATTTTGGTTTCATAAATAGATGATCTCACAGAAAAAAGCAGAGTGCAAAATAGTGAAAGATGGGAAATATCTTCACGTTGTCCATATCTCATCAAAAAAATCAAATTGCATTGCTTACACTTCTCTTTATTTAGTTCTTCACCCATGAATAAGTTCCATACTGGTGCATCTTTCTAAAAGGAATCTTTGAATATTATTTAGGAAGAAAAACCCCCTCTTTTGTAATTTTCCAATTATTTTTTTGTGCACACACTGCAAAGTAAACTAGAACAGGCAAAACTCATTTGGTAATTTCACTCTTTAGAATTTCTTTCAGTCTCATTTAATTCCTCAGCATGGGCTTTTTTTTTTTTTTTTTTGCATACTATTTAAGCCTGTGAATCTAAATTTGATTGATGCATATTTGTATTCTTCCATAGATCCTACAGCTGTCAACAATTTTTTCCAGCTAATGAAGCACATTCTCATTGTCATCCACCAATGAAAGAAAATGCACTGCAGCTACATGGCTAATGAGAACACATTAACAATATTTGAATGAGCAGCACAATTTCAGTTATTACTTAAACACAGAGCTATGTTATAATAGTTAATGCATACAATTAACTATTAAAATTCCTGTTGTTCGTGTATTTCTATTGTCATTCCTTGGCAAACTGATTCTGTCCCAAAGAAAGAAAGATGTTTTGCAGAAGTATTTTTATGAATCACAGATCATATCTGGCCTGGAATAAATGCTGAGTTCTACCAGATGTATGGAAATTAATTTCTTCAATCTATTAAAGACTTTTAATAAAGGATTCTCAGGATAATGCATAAGTTCCAGCACAACACTAGAAATACATATTACAGCATTTGCACCCTCTCTGAACTTACTCTGTACTCATATCTGGGGGGGAAATTGGGTAGGAGAATGACCATCATCCAATTGCTCGTTTCCTTACCAGTAAAAACGTTACCAGTTAAGTTAAAAAAATTAATGTCTTTCTTAAGATGGAAGGTTTGGGTACAGGTTTTGTTTTTGTGAGATTCATGAAGATTCCTGCATTAAAGAGATACCATTCAGCCCCTGAACACTTATTTTACACTATGGGTTAAACCAAGCAGAATTTGCAAGTGTCCACAACTGTTCACATAGATTTTTTCCCTTTTACATGTTTGAAGGAAGAGGAAACAGTAATTTATAAATCAACTACCACTGTAGTTTTTGGAGAAAAGCAAGGCTTCTTCCAAATGCCCTCTTATATCTTTATTAGGATGACAAAGAATGTTTCCTGGGAATATATAACACAGATCTTACAAATTTCCCTCTTAAAAAATCTGTTTCACTCCACAAAGATTAAAAGGAGCTGGAAAAATGTATAACTCAAGGTTGGATGTCCAGTTTTGAGATTTCTGCACCCAGGGGTATGAAGCCCTGTCTGACAAGGAAATGTTTATCAAAGGATTCAATCCAAACACAATCTGACTAGGGTCTACAGAACAAGAAGTTCTGTGGATTTTTAACACAAAAACCTGCATTAATTAGGAATTTATGGAGATGACAAAATTCTGTCCCAAAACCACCTTAAATGTTGGCAAGAGATGCCAGAGATGTCTTATTAGTTAAAATGCAGAAGGAAAAGAATACCATTAACCTAATTATATATGATGAGTACATGAAATATATGCCAGAATCCTCTGTATCTTCAAGTATGTCTATTTCACAGGATTATCTTAATAAATAAAGCAAGATTTAACCCCTAGGTGCTCTGGATTATAAATATGATGTTAATCCTTCAAATGAATACGAAGAGGAACAGGTGAAATGTTTGGATCTGTATTGGAGTCCTAACTCTATGGTTTCTAGCATCCTAGCAAAAAAATTTTTACATATTTGCACAAGCTAATGTTGGAGGAAAGCTCAGGGGAAGAATACACTTGTCTTGTTCATGACACAAAGCTCCTAAATGTGGGGATTTTTTTTTACACTGACATAGTGCAGAAGTTGAAGGAGTGTAAAGAAGTTATTTTAATGCACAGATGCACATATGCAGTTATTTCTTAGCTACCCTTAAATTGCTGAGGGCTACTTAAACCCAAAATGTTGCTGCAAAATAGTTTGGGACAGGATCCTTCAAAAAGTCAATCCACCTCAGGGACCTGTGCCTGGTTCTGTTTCACATTGTGAGTTGGCCCTGTATCAAGAGGGTTCCTTTCAGTCTTCACTGGCTACTGATCCTGTCCATTGAGCAACTCGAGAGCAGGCAAGGAGGGCAGCAGGAGGCTGTTGGAGAGACATGTTCCCTGGATGCTTTCTCACCCCTGACTGCACTGAAGTGACCTGGGGGTACATCTATTTGTTAATTTAGCAGTGCTCCATTGTTGCCCCTGGCTGGTAAATCCTGTAGTTCTCAGTGTCATGAAACCAAAGCTTTGATGCCTTCCCACTCCAGGCTTTTAGCAGCTTGTCTCTAAACTCGTGTGAGTAGAAACTATGCTTTCACACTTATTTGGATAGCACCTGGCACTGTCAGTCATATTCCAATCTTAATATTTCCTTGGAATGGAAAAATATTGAATATCATCTGAGATGCAGAAAGATCCTCCCAGAGGACTGAATACCTGTTGTTCTCCCCCTTTAATTCTGCATAATTCTTTTCTAGGCATTGTACCTTATAGTATAGATAAAAACTTTTTTGAAGTGAGTGATGTATTTTTGACAGATCTTGTTATGAAGAAATGGTACTATGATTTCAGGTCCTATTAAATTGAGAAAATATGTCTGGTATATGTAAGAATAGCTATTTTGGAACTATAAAAACAGGAACCTTTTCTTTTGGAACATTTTAGCCATTTTGGAACTATAAAACAGGAATCTTTCATTTGCTTCAATCAAGATACAGTCAGTCACAGGACTACCACAACACTGGTATTAATACAGTCCTGGTGCTAAGGTTATAAAAATGACCTTGGTTGCTAAGCCTGAGAAACCTAGATAAATTCTTCTGGAAAGAGGTACTTCTGCACGAATCTCCTCCCTATCTGTTTTTTTGAGCTGGAATAGCAATAAAATTGTATTGGGTCTGGCTGAGATGGAGCTCGTTTTCCCAGAGCAGCCCTCCCAGTGCTGAGCTCTGCTTTGGTAGCTGGAAAGGTGCTGGTAACACCCCAGTGCTTTGGCCATTGCTGAGCAGCGCTGGCACTGCACCGGTGCCACTGGAACGTTTCACCCACACCAGTACAAGAGGGGTGGGCAAAATCCTGTGAGAGGGGACACAGCCAGGACAGGTGGCCCAAACTGACCAAAGGGATATTCTGTACCACATGGTGTCTGTTCAGATATAAAAGCTAAGAGAAAGAAGAAAAGGCCAACATTTGATACCAACTACAATTGTTTTTTGGAGCAACCGCAAAATGTGCTGAAGCTGAAGGGAAGTAGGGATATATACTAAATAAAAATAATAAAATTATTTTATTATAATTTATATTAATAAATTATTATTTATTAAATACTAAAACCGTTAGGGTTTTTCCTTTGGAGATCATGACCTTAAATTTTGTGTTAGCAAACTGCCTTTATTTTGACCCAGGAGGTTTGCTTTTTTTTCATTTTATAATCTCCCCACCCTGTTCTGCTGAGGTAATGATAGAGTGGCTCAATGGGCACCTGAAGTCTAGCCAAGGTCAACCACCACCAAAGACCACCAGGTAAATTTCATTCTGACCAAAACATAGTTATGGTGTGAGTTTGCAAGGCCTGAATATATAAATAGATTCAAACATACTTTTACCAGCAGATAATCTCACAGAACAAATAATATTTTTTTTAATTGTTCTGCTTACAAGTTTTAATTACTATCTATGGTCTGTTGTATAATTTCTGAATTGTGTGCTCTGGTCTTATGATACTGAAATGTGATTTTAAGGCTCTCCTTGAGCTAATAATTTTTGAGTGCACTGTATGTAGATTGTATATTTATAAGTCTATTATAAAGAGGCCCTGATTGAGTTCAATTACTCAGGATTTGCACTTATTGAAACAATCTCCTATTCATTAAAGAAATTCATGGAGCTCTTTCATCTCTTCAGCAAAAACAACAACAAAAAATCTGAGCATTATCTAGAGTGATCTCTGGTGGATTTGGTTTTGCATCAGTATGGTAAATTACAGTTGGGTCTTGGATTGATTAGTAAAATCAGGAACTCAAGGTCTGAGTCTGTTGTTCACACAAGAGGTCCACCCATGTCAGAGACAAACACCTGCTTTAAATTACTGAAAGGAAACTTGAGTTACTGCAGTGTAACAGAGGATAATCCAATCAATTAACCAAGAGGTTGCAAAGGAATTCTTACATCTTAGGCTAAACTTCCACTCTAATTTACATAGATTTGCATTAATTATACTTTTCAAAAGGTATTTCCATAATTTAAAAGTTCAGTATTCGGTCAGTGATCCCACTGGGTTATTCCAGAAATAAGTAACACTGTAATATTTACAACCCCTATCACTATTAGGCTGCAACCACAAATTAAGAAACTCTCATTCCAATGAGTTGAAAACATTTCCTCTGGTTTAGTCTCTTAACAAAGAGTGGCTAAGTCAAACCCTACCTCAACCCACTTTTTAGTAGTATCTAGTTACATTTTTCAGCTCTTCTTGACTGTAAAACAAATAGTTTGGGGGTAACATCCATACAGCTAGAGAGAATCTTAACAGATGGAAAAATTAAAATGCTGTTGGGGAAATATAAGCCCTCAAAAGCTAAAAGCACATACATTGTGCTATGTTCAATAGGCCAGATCCATTTCTATTACTTGGACCATATACTGTTCTGGAGGCCTTTGTGTGATTTGTGTTAAGCTGAGGACACAGTTGAGATATGCATATCTTATCATTGCCATAAGATGTTCCACCTCTGATTATAATCCTCCCACAATCATTTTTTAGCCCCTCAGTATGAAAAAAGTGTCAGGTCCTCACTTATCAAAATCAATGTTTTAATAACTCTTGGCTGAGCACACCAAAGAAAATCAGAAAGGCATTAGCCAGAAATTTCAGAAGTTAATTGGTGACTGAAGTTCAGTTTAAGGTGAACCTGGATTTCACATTGCCTTCTCACATGTGTGTATAGGAGGTTTATTTGATGGGACAACTTCCAGAGGTGAAGACATGCAGCTTTCCCCATTCAAAATGGAATTGCTGCTCATGCAAATCCACCCCTGAGCCTGTACAGCTCTCAAAAGCAACACATGAGGTTAGTGACTACAGAGAAGGAGGGGGCAATTCTTAGTTAATGCTGCTGCTCTTTTTTGCAGCAGTCTTCTAAAATGGCTGAGTGGTAGCTAGCATGCACTCTGCATTTGACTGGCCTGTTTTCCACTCCTTTATATTATATATCCCCTTTCAGGTTTACAAAGGTCCCTTACTAGAAAAGAAAAGCCATTAACTTGTTCAACACATATAGAAACCGAGCAACTAAAGAAATCTAGCAGTAACAAAATTACAATGCCAGCTAACAAAAGGTTACTATTTATGGTGTCATAAATCCCCAGAGGAAAAGAATGCACAGGGAAGCTGAAAGAAGGCAGGTGGGAGGCAGAGATATTCCTGCTGAACAATAAAAAATTATTGCTCCTCAGTTTTATGTTTGCACTTCATTTTGAAAAGTAGTATCCTACTATGTTGATTCTGAGCTCAAACAGAAAAGAGAAAATTCCAGAATAGTATTACGTTTTAGTCAGAAGAATGGTTCAGGGATTTTAATAACCACAGGGGAGAGGCCACAGGGAAGAGTTGAGATTGTTTGCTGTGCAAACAAAAATAAGTCTAGCCTTCCACTACATCTCTTCTTCAAGACAAAAAAGCCACCAAAACATCCCAGACTTGCATCTCCTGAGTATTTTTACATGTAGCTTGTTCCAAACAACTAAATATCATTGTTTGCACTGTGTGTGAGACTTAAAAATCACAGGTTGGGATCTCTGTCAACAGAATCACTCTTGGAAACCAACAACCTCTGCCCAGTCTCGTCAGGTAAGAATCTGACCCTGTGCCTTCTCTTGGCTCACAACGTTTGCAGGCAATATAGCTGTAGTGGGTTGAACTTGCCCAGCTGCCAGGCACTCCTCCAGCTGATCTCCCACTCTCCCTCCCCAAAGGGTGGGGAAGAATATGAGATAGAAAAGCCCATGTGCTGAGATAAGGACAGGAAGATCACTTATGAAATACCACCATGACCAAAACAGACCTGAGGAAGATTAATTTCATTCATTGCCAATTAATATAGAGTTGGATGGTGAGAAACAGATACAAAATTAAAACACCACCTTACACTTGCTCCCCTTTTTTCCCAGGCTAAATTTTATTTATTCATTCCAATATCTCTACCTCTTCCACCTCTCCAGAAAGGGCAGGAGGAAGGACAATGAGGTTTACGGTCAGTCCATAACATCCCCTCTCTACTGCTCATTCCTCTTCAAACTTCTCCCCTACTCCCTTATATGTGATCCAGTCCTTTAAAAACTGCCCAGACATGGGTCCTCTCTATGAGTGGCCGTCCTTCAGGATTACCCTGCTCCAGTATGGGCTCTCCACAGGCTGTGCCCAGATGTGTGTTGAGAAAATTGCCTAAGTGAGTGTGTCAATAAGTAGTCCATCATTTCCACCTTCTGTCAACAACTTCCCAGAAGTGTTAATTCAGTTTCTAACTAGAGGTTGCTGTCAGGCCTAGGCAAAAAGGAAGGAAGGAGCAGCGTGGAGGATAGGGTTCACCCTCAAATCTGTCACCTGTTCTTGGCTTGCATCTGGTTTTTTTTAGCAATTCTTACACTTGTGTCAGTGGAACATGTTTCCTTCCCAATATATATATAATCTTACATTCAGATTTATGAAACACTCAGGCTGCACAATGGAAACAGAAGAAGAAGGAGGCTTTATGAATTCTACTCACTACATCACTGAAAGTAGTCAAAAAATCAGTTCTGGGTTGCCCCCAAGGCCTCTGCATCTGAACTACACCTAATCATCCCTCCTCAAATGATATCAAGTTTAATTCCATTTTTTTGTGAATAAACATTTAACCCTTTGAACTCTCCTTTTTATTGCAAAGACTTCACTTTCCTTCCTTCTCACATTTCTTGTTTGTTTGTCAGAGAGAGAAGCATATTTATTCTCTTTTTTTCCCCCATCAAGTATTAATTTTTTTTTTCCCTATTGGAAAAAATACTGAAATACTATAGCAGATCCCCTTTCACTCTCACGTTGTCCAAACTGATTTCTACTACATAATTCCTTTATTCTGCACCATCTTGTGTCCTAGATTCTATGGGCTGTTGGCAGTTACCTTCAGTTATATCTTTTAATCTTCCCCTGTCACTCACTTAAACAGCTATTTCTGACTTATCTCTCTCACCTGTCATTTACTTCAATCCCCTGACTTCAATTCACTTCCTTTTTTTTTTCTTAGTGAGGCAACTTAGACACTCATCATGCCAACTCTCGATTTAACAGAAAACCCAAAAAGAAACAGATACCCAAAGGACTAAACTCTGTTCTGCTATGTCTATACATACTAAATTACTTAAATGGAGAAAAGTTGTTTTAAATGCGAGAAGAACTGAGATCCCAGTGCTGCTTGGAGCACTTTGAAAATGGTAAAGGCAGATGAGATCAAAAGGCTGAGTGGAGAAGAATGCATAACTGGGTACTTGTACTCTTTTTTTCCTCTCAAGAGACAGTTATGTTTTGCAAACACTGAAACGAAATTAAATAAAGCTCTTTTCAGCAATAGTTCTGAAATTGCATGAAACTTCATAATCTTTCCCTACTTTAAGACTGGGTTTAGAAGGAGACAGCTTTCAAATGGATTAATGTAGACATAAAATCGAATGCAGAAAACTTTTGAAGCTTCCCAAATATCTCCTCAACACTTTTCCGCTCACAGTTTAATGTAGACTAGTACATCATACATTATGGCAAGTACTGTGAAAGTGTTACTCCTTAATGAACTCACAGGCCTTAGCACCTAGTTCATTAAATCTACTGGTTTAAATGCCATACTAATGAGCCATAAGCAAATTAAAAAATGCAAGGGCTATATACTGAGCAAAATAACTCAAAAGCATTACATACTATATCAATCTAGGTTTTGCAGTACAAAGTCAGGAAATTATTCTGCTGGTAGCCTTATTTTACTTTGGAGAAGTGCTGTTCTGGGTGTTATGGTTCATTCTCAGAAAAAGAACATGACATGGGCTCAGCTTAGTGAAAAGAAATAATTTCATAAAATACCTTTCAATCTTTGCTCCCTTGTCACCTAGGCCATAGTACTGATATTTGCAGTAGTTATGATGGCAGCTGAGACATACAGATATTTTAAAAATGGTCCTTCTCTGCTCTGACAGCAGCTTTAAGAGCTTTGGAGCTCTGCAAAACCAAAAGACGCACAAGGATGATTTTGCTTTTCCAGTCTCTCCTGCCTTTTGATCTCATGCAGAGCAAAAGGAAAATACCTCCAATATGTTTAAATTAAGCAACATAATAGACAAGCCAACAGAGCAGGATACTACAATTTTGACACTAGGCTGTTGCCTGGCAGCCTGTGAATACACTTTCTTGCACATCTTCGACTCCCAGCTCTGATCCTCCACATTATTTTGTTTTTCTTACATAATGCAGAATGGTCAGTGGCATGAATTACAGCCCAGATATTACAATGCATTCATTACAAGAGCAGTTTAAATCATCCTGTATCCAGTTCTCAGTAGTAGCCAAGGACACATCAGCAATCCAAACCATCCAAATCATTTACAAAACAAATCCATATGAAACTTAACACCAGTGTGACTTATTTTACATACTGAAGAGGTCCTTAAGGTAAGTGCAACTATGGTCAATTTATTATGTTGAAAGCAATCCAATGGAGATCCAGAATGCTGAATATGGATTAGTTTTACAGCTGATTCTCAAAAAAAGTGCCAGTATACACTTCACATTCTAAAGTCTACTGTAATAAGAAGCCAATATATACTCTGCAGGATCAGGATAGCTGTTTTCATGTTTATGTTTCCCCCACATCTGCATCCAGCAGAAATGAATCCCTGACAGTTAGTAGAAGTGCTTGGCAGATATGAATTGTTGCAGGCCCCTCTAGGACAGTAGGATCAGAGTCCAGCTCTGTGCAGAAAAATTCAGAGCATAGGTTGTTGCTTGTTAGGCTTTTTATGTCATCCCTACCCATGAAAAAAGCATGCATGGGTAAAAGTAACATGAGTATTGCACTGAGCAGTGCTTTGAAATTTTCTTCATACATCAATTGTAAAAAGATTTCAAAGACATGACAGATAATCACAGCCTAGATTTAAACTCGTCGCTTTTCTTAGTTTCCTTTTGCAGACCTTGCATGGAGGTCCTCCCTCACCCTATACACAGTTTAAACACTACTACTGCATATAAAGCAGAAAGATTGAGAAAAAATAAACACACTGTTAAATAAAATAAACACTACTACTGCATATAAAGCAAAAAGATTGAGAAAAATAAACACAAAAAACACTCAGAGACAGATTGACTTAAAATCAGCCTGAAAAAGCCGCAAGACAAAAAAGACTTTCTCCCGCAAAGCTGTTTTCAAGAAGACTCAAAGTAAAGCAAAGATATCTCACTACTCCCCATGAGCTGTCAGAAAGTTCTCCCATAGACAGTCAGTGACTGAACAAGGAGAAGTTCAAAAAATCAATTTTGCTGAAAATGGGATAAGGTGGGTTATGGCAAGGATTTAAAGGAAACTTTTAAACTCAGATTTACTCCCTCAAAATTCTGTCTCTCAGAATTGAGACTTCGGAAAAAAGGGAAGTGTATGGTCAGCTTTGCTTTAAGACAGCTACAGAAAGACAGGTTTTAAGCAAATCACTTATTTTCGTAAATATGTTATTTAATAATATATGTAAGTTATTAAATAATAACTTAGCAAGTGGCAGCCTAAGCTTTCTCAGACACAGGACCTGAAAAGAAAACTTACATTAAACAAAAGACAAGTAACCTTAATACCTAAAATGGAGGTAAGGAAAACAAGCTGTCCACAAGCTGGAGAGTAAAGAGCTGTTTAATATCTTCAGTCTTGCTGAGGTAAGATCTTGATTTCAGCCTTACTCAAATCAATGAAAAGATTTGCAGTCATTTGAGGGCACTGTGCATTAACCTTTCCTTTATTACAGCATACAATCTCATGTGTATTTAGCAATGATTAGTACCTTATTCATTAATTTTAAGTGTTTCTAGGATATATCTATGTAAAGGCAAACAAAAAGTTAATTTCTAATATACTAAAAACTCGCGGTAACTCCTGGTTTTGGCAGAGAAGGTTTCTTTTGCTGATAAACCAATAAAGAATTTAAATATAAATCATATATGCCACATGGAATTGCTTGCTCCAAACATGAAAATTTAAGAAGGTAGGCTATTCTCAAATAACTGTAAAAGATTATTAGTGAGTCTGGATATTTTGATTAATAATGCCAAAATAGTAAATAATAACTAAAAAGCAGAAATTTCTTCAGTTCCACCCCAAAGAGATTAGCTATTACCTGGTTCAAAACATGCAAAGTAATGTGCACAGATTCCTCTGTCTGCAATCTCAGTACATTTGCTTATCTCAAATCTCAGTACCTAAAAGCATAACAGGAGAAATCCCAAGAAGGAGCTGGGGAAGGAGACAAAGGAGATATCCAGGATCTTACAGCCAAAGAAACAACTGAAATCATTGCATTTAACACTGGTGATGAGTACTTTGAAGTGGAAAACTAAAAGCAGAAACAAGTGCTCCAACTCACCACTGTAAGCAGTGCCCTCTGCATGCTCACAAATAGAGCAAATTCTTTTGTGCTTTTCATCCATTTTCAAGTGCCCTAACACTAAAGCAGTAACTTGCAGTAATACCATTCATTCAGCTGCTGGGCTTTGCTAAGGTTGGGATTGCTTAAGACCTTTTTCAGTGCTTTGTACCAAAGAGGGAGATTAACCAGCAACAGAAAAGTTGCTTCTTAAGTTCTTCTCCCTCATGTAATGAAAGAAAGCTCTCCAAGAGGAAAAGGCATTTTTCCCATATTCGTTGCAAGTTGGAGTCTGGATAGTTTGTGAAAAGAATTCCATGCTGTAGATTACCTCAAAAATCCTACTACTCATTTTCCCTCCAGTCTAATATTTCTGTCAGGGTCCATCCCCATATGGGCCACCAACTGCTGGTGTCAGCGCTTGGCAGCAATTGACCATGGATGGGAACGGCTGTCATCACCAGTTTGTTATCTTACTGTAAGACTTTCATACCTTTGCTCTGTGAGTTCTCATGGGCAGCTCCTCACAACACTGACTCCTTCTCTCTCTTTTCCACAAGGCCAGCTGACTTCTACCTGTCCCTATCACAACCACCTGACCCTTACTCCTCACAGCAGCACAGCCAACTGACTCCAACTCTCCTCCCAACCAGCTACCCACTCTTTTATAACCCCATCCTTATTGGACACAGCTCTGCCCTGTTAAGGGCAGGGCTGCTCCTACTCTTTGGTAATTACACAGCTGCACCTCCTCAGGGGCGAGATTGCCTTCAGCACTGTCTCTTTTCTCCTACAATCCATCTTCCCACATATTTCTGCAGGAGTAGTTCCATGTATGCATAATTATATACATACATATTCTTTTAAAAAGCTTTTTAAACACAATTTATTGTATTTGTATTTCTTTTTTCAAGGGGAGAAGGAGCAGTAGCAAGCAGCCTGACCTTGTGAATCATGAGTAGAGTGATACTGAAACTGTGCCCTGTCCCTCAGAAATATCTCCTGACATGATATCGTCTAATTTTAAAGGCTGGGCTGGGACTCCTGACTCCTCAATCAGTGAAGGAAGAAAAGCATCTAAAGAGGGAAGCAAATGTATATGTCATCCCAGTGGTTCAAATTACTCTCTGTAGTTGACTCTTCTACAGGGAATTTCAGCTTTTAACCCAAATTGAGTAACTAAAATATTCTCACTGTAAATGTTGGGAATACCTTCACAAGATCCCAAACATCAGTTCTCAGCATTCCTTCCTGCTTAAGATCAGATAAACCAGTTAAATTGCTCCCTTTTTTTGTTTCTGAATAAAACCCCTAGCAACCAAGGAGTTAATATGTATAATTATTTGGTATGTCATAATCAGAAACTAATAAGACATAATAATCCTTTTTGTAAAATCCTTTTTTTAATAGACAAACATTTGGGGTCAATGATGTGTACTGGTTTGCTGTATTTTTTTTTAATTGATTCATATAGCCAAGGCCAGAAACCATGATTGCATTTATTTAGTCTACTTTCATGAGCAATAGGAGAATATAGAACAGAACAGAATATAGAAGAACAGCTACTATTCAGCAAATCATATGGAAAAAATCCTAATATCTGACAAGACCAAAAGATTGGAAGCAAATCTGTAGACAAAACTCATTTCTATCTTGGTTTGTATAGAAGGTTGTATGTGTACTACTTAAATAGTAAATTAGGTGAACAAGTGTTTAGGGATTTTTTAAAACCTGGTTCATTTATATGTTTGAACTTTTAGTATCCACTCTAGAGATACACTCATGAAGTTCATAAAATGTTTATTTACAAAACTGAGGGGATGCAGAGCTTTTGTTCCATGGTGTAAAATTAAAATTCTATATTAAATACCATTTTAGTATCAAATGGACCATAAAACACCCATAAATTATTTTTACACAGACAATATAAAAAGCACAGACTTCTGCCCAGACAATCTCTCTAAAAAAAGAGAAAAATGCTTATGTCCAACAACTGATTTAAAATTGCTGGACTGGGCCAACTCTGAATTATTTTTAGCAGATCAGGATGGAAGGCGTGAGACCACATTCAGAGATTAAGAGCCAGATGTGATGCCTGAGTTCAGCAAAACACAGATTACCCTGACTTAACAGCCAAAGTCATCAACCCTTGAAATGCTCTAAGAAAACCTTTCCCAGACAGATAAAATACCATTCAGCAGACTTCAGGGACCTGTGTGGTTAGGCTAAGCAGAAAGGGGCAGAGCAGCATTTAATAATCTGTATTAGGGTGCTTTTTGAATACACTGTCTCTGCTTGCTGCCCCTCCAGACAGACTTGCTGTTCACAGAGGCTTCAGACCTCACCTCCAGCAAATTCTGAGGTTGCATGGACAACCTGCAGGTAAAACACCTGTTGGCCATGTCATCGTCACTCGTCACACGGCGCTGTGTCCCCCCACCATCACTCGCATTTCGGTGCATACTGCACCATTTCTCACCCACCCTGAGGACTGGATCCCTCCAGCCTTTTTCCTGCAGAGGGAGCAGCTGCCTCGAGATTACCCTGGGCTCCCCAGCATCTCTGTCTTTCCTATGGAGGTGGAGAGAGGACCGGCTTCGTACAGCAGCTGCTAAAGAGAAAAAACGACACCACGTCCCTTCTTGCCTTTGCTTTCTATCTGGTCACACCGGGTGCAAAAGGGATGGAAGCACCAGGCTCCTCAAATGTCAGAACCACTGGTCTCCATTCCTACCAGTTGTTTTCAGATATTTTTTCTAAAGTGTAAAAGTCTGAGTTTAAAAAACATATAGTGATATTAGGTTCCTTGACCTTTGTCTAGCTTACTTAAAAGGGTTTTTCTCTAAAAGTAACATATTCCAACACTTGGATTGTAAAGCCAATTATTTAAGTATCTCACCTACCAAGCAGCAATGTAAAACAAATAAAAAAGCATGGAGGCATCCAGACTTTAGTCCTTTGATTGTCAGTCTGACAATTTTAATAATGAACATCTACTTCCCTGTGTTACCCATACAGAGATGTGCCAGTTATTCTTTCCCTCCACCCCATGTAAAATAGAAAAGCATCAGAGATAAAAGGAAAATGGTGAAAATACTGAACAAAATCTTTACAAGTGTCCCTTAAATGTCTCACCTGCTAAACCTTCTGAAGATTGCCACTGGCTTTTGCTGATTGTATTTGGTTCCAGATGCTGGGATTCTCCAGGTACTTTGATTTCTTTGTAAGGCAGCTCTTTGCCTTTGCCACCGCCTTTGTGGCCCTGTTACAAGCAGTTCATACCAGAAGTGTCTTTTGAAGAATTAGAAAATACAAAGCCTCCTAGGAAGTACATGATACATAAAGACCATGGCAGTAGGGTGCTGTCATGTTTTTTTTTTTTTTTAAATAAGTGGTAAGGTGTCCATTGACTTTGCTGGTGACAGGATTTCATAGCATGTACGCAAAGACCAGGCTTAAGTGCTGCCCAGGTCTCAATTTTATCCTTTGTGAGTAAGAAAGACTAGAAATTTTTTAAATCCCAAAGCCAGCATTGATACTTTAGTACTATCTCATGTCCCCATGAGTATGCCTTGTATATTCTTGTGGGAGTTTTTAATGCTTGTCATTAAAAGCTCATTCCACTCATTCTTGCTCTGACAGTTTGCTATAGCATAACTTTTTAATCGTAGCTGAAATGGCTTAAGGCAGCTATGTTATGTAGAGCATCTCCAGGATAACAAAGCAGGAAGCAAATTCTATGGTTGTAAGAAAAATTAGATGGAAATGAGTGAGCTAATGTCAGAGAACAAGTATACACAGCAACAGCAGAAGCATATGGCAGAGAAATGGTAATTAACCAAATTCAAATCCACAGAAACCATCAAAATAGTGCTTAAGTGCAAACTATTTTATGTGCAGAACTGATCCATCTAACATCTCTTAAATTTGTCTCCTACTGGCCGAGTCTCTGATTGCTCTCATGTGAAGTTCACTGGCTCTCAGCAGATCTTCATACTACTTCATTTCTACAAACATTTGAGTGCTACATAGGTATTGTCTGAAGTGTTGGCTTTGAGACCTGCTAATTTGAGAACAACTTCTGTAGTCATAAAAAGCTTACATGACTTTGGAGTAAATTCATTAAGCCCTTGGCTTAGGGTGCTGTGATTTGAAAGTAGGAATCAGCTCCAGATTCAGACATTGCAATGTAGATACCTGCAGAAGTGGCCACACTCGGTATTAGTGGAAATCTGATCAGTGCAAGGGCATTGCAAGGGCAGCAGAAGAGCAGTTCAGCAAGCAGATGTAGGGATGCAATCCAGTTGTCTCAAGTCAGTCATCTCACGTCTATAAGGTCCACACAGGTGCCTCAGATTCTCAGGATTGGTTCAAGCAGTATAAGATACATATATTGCAACAACAGAATTGGGGGCACAACTATTTGGTATAGAATGAAATGCATAACCACCCCTCTTGGTTAGTCCCAAAAGCTGTATTGATTAGCTCTCCTTGGACTGTAGTGGGAGCACAGACAAGTACCACACAGGTGAGCATGTCAGTGCTTCAGTGTGTGAGTCTGGAGCTTGGTAGGGCATTCACATGCACCAAACACGTTTGAAGAAGAGAGGGTCCCAAATTCTGAATTGCTTTTTTTCAGCCCAAAGTGAATTAAAGCTCTGTGTATCCAAGATCTTTTCCAAAATATGTTTGCATTTGCATTGCTAGTATTTATGACAGTCACCTACTTGTTACTTTAATGAGGAAGATAAAAAGAAGTATTTACAGGCAGGGCATTAAGAAAAGCTTCCCCATATATTTTCCTTACTTTTTTTTCCCTTCTCTTGGAATCTGTTGATATAGGTCATGTGTCTTCTTTGTTGACATACATTTTATACATATATACAGGTACTTTTAACACAGGTTACTGTCACCTCAAAATTTGGAACACCTGTCTAAATAAGTGTTCACATCCATGATGAAATACAGCTGCTATCCTCTCTGCTTGACACCATCTGTGCTGTGACATTAGCCAGCTATAGCCCCTGATACTTTCCAGACACACCTTCACAGGGTATTTGAAAGGAGTTTGCTTTCCACATTATCTCATCTGGCTTCAGGACTGTTTAAGGTGAAGAAGGGAGAAATGGTGTTTGCAGGTTTAAACAAGAACTGGAGTGTCAGGCAGGGAAAAACAATTGAAAAAACCCCCAAAACTTAACAAATGGGCAGCAAAGCATTAACTATGTGACAAGACTTTACAATACACTGCAAAGCTATTTCCATGTCTGTTCAAAAACGACTGTTTCCATAAGCAGCAGAAGGGTCCCACTGCTGGCTGCTCTTCTGCCCCCAAAACCTCTCCAATGTCACAGCTCTACATACCCACCAGCCCTGCAGCATCTCCATAAAGAGACCGAGATGGCTGAGATCCACACAGTTAACACAGGTCAGTCAAGGCATGTGGCAGCTGAGCCTGGATCCATCTCAATTTATCTAAAGCTTTCAGCTCAGGCACTGATTTGGGCCCTTTCCATCCGCTCGGCATTTTCATAGAATCCCCAGGAATGTGTCTGTTTTGAGATTTCCACATCTCTGCCGTGTTAAGCAGATGTTGGCCAACAAAAGCCTGACAGAAACAATGCAGTAATAGAAACCTGTTACTCACAGGAAAGCATTAAAAAACAGTTTTAAAAGGTATTTCCTGAGTCAATGGGGAGCAACTCTTATTTCACTGATTCTGGAGGACATGTGAATTGAAAGTAGAACACATCCCTCAGTAAAAATATTTATTTTGTGTACATTCTGAAGGAAAAATTATGTTTGTTGGTGCACTGATGTCACAGAGAAAGAGTAAGAGCCATGTCAAAATAAATGGTGTCAACACCAATGCTCTTTGCTGGGTTTTGTCTGCCAAGCATTGCCCAGATTTACCTTTGTAAATCCTCATAGCTCATCCAGGATTTTCTGCATTTTTCCATAGGAAAAGGCAAGGACATCTAACATACCCAACCATGGATTCAAGAAGAAAAATACATACAAATCAGAAAGCAAACAGTAAAAGACACAAAGAAAGAGAAATAGAGAAAAATAATCCTCTTGTAGGCTGGCAGCTAAAATTTAAAGTGGAGTTACAGTCACTAAGGAGAAACAAGTGTCAACATCCAGTATCACTATACTTGCTATGTATTAGCAAAGAAGAGAAAAGACAGTTTCCCTGGATACAACAGGAGTCAGACAGCAATAAGCAGCAGCCTGGCTCATCAGACAACAATTCTCAATTATGGGAAAGTTTTTTTTCTCAGCAGTTGTTCCTTTCTAAAGGAGAATAGTGCCATGACCTCTTAAAAAATTGCAAGATCCAGCAAATACCATGAATATTCAGTGGCTCTGTGATCACAGTGCTTGTGTTGGATAAAGAAAATTCAGGGGTTGGTAGCACTCTATGGGTTCCCTTCTACCACACCTCTGAGACAAACCCTTCCAGCATTTGTCTCTCCACATTTTTTGACAATCACTGTAGGTCCAAAATGCTCCTGCCTGAAGTTTCACTGAAATTCCTTTTGAAATGTGCTTTAAAAAAATTAGTACTTTTCTGTTGGTTTTAGTTTTGTTTGTTTGTTTTTTTTCCCAGACTAAAAAAACAAAACAAAACAAAAAACACATGGCATTTCTTTACTTACAGACCCAGACCTCTTTTTTCACCTAGGTTTTTCTCAAGACTACGTCACTGGGCATAGGTCTGACTTTAAGCCGTCTCTCCTGATTTCACCCACACATGCACACCTTTCATCAGTAATGCCAAAAAGGACCTTTGAATGTCACCATCCTTAACACCTAGACAGAAGTGGGGGCAGCAAGGAGACACTGACTAAATGGCATGGAAATGAAGGAAGATACAAGATAAGGTAGATGCTTTTCACCATGTGAGTCAGAGATCTTAAACAAATGCCACAAACAATCCAATTTTTTACTCAGAGCTGCACAAATTTTCAGCAGAAGTAGCAATAATGACCCTTATAACTCTTTTGAGTTTCTTTCCCTGTCTTTTTGCCTTATGCAGGAAAAGCAGGAAACTTTTCACAGATTTTGAACACCATAAACAAAAGTTTTACCATCGCTTTAATTGCACTCCTTTTATGAACAGGCCATGAAGTTATTTGCTTGGGTCAGGTTTGAGGTAAAGCTAAAACAAGACTTTTACAAACCAAAACAAGAAACAAAGAATTTTTGCAATTACAAACATGTTTTCCCTACTGTTTCCCTCAGACAATATGTTTTCTACTGTGGCTATCCTAAGATGTATTTTCACACCCTAAATTTTTTTTTCTTATTTGCAAGATCTACAAAGAGCTATATGGCAATAAGCTTTAAATAAAACCTTTAAATAGAAAAGAAAAAAACAAATGAATTATCAAACTCTGGGATCTCTCTGCACAACAAACCACAAAACCATATCAAGAGAGTGATCAGCCAAGATGTGGTTTACTCACTAATAGGATAATGGCTTTGTGAGCAGAGAACTGTTTGGGAGGATATCAGTCATGAGAGTTATTCATGTTAATACTTCAAGTTATTGCTGCAACCCACCTTTATATGAAGAGAATCAGCAGCATCAAGTGGATATGACAGAGATTAGCTGAACTAAATGACTGTGAGCTTGCAGAGCTTTTCTTTGTCACAGTTAACCATCTTTTTCAAGGGGATGTTAGCAGTAGTATTGTAGCCAGGAATGTCTGGATTTGCACAGCAAAGATGCACATGGGCCTGCAGTGCAGGTAGAAAAATGCTGCGAAAATGTAGTAGTGTTTAGTAGGTAAATTAGTTAAAAAAAAAAAAAAAAAAAAAAAAAAAAAAGGCAGATGGCAGCAAACAAACTAGCAGCTTTTTTTTTTGTAATGAAGAAATTGCAGTTTTCTCCATTGTGGTCCCTCTGAGAGATTTCCTCCTACACCCACGAAAACTCTATGATTCCCATTCTCTAAGTCTCCATTCAGCACAACACACCTGAACCTGTGCACAACAGCACCAACCCACTGACATCTGATTGCTGGAGTGTCTTCAGCAACAGACTTTCCAAACAGCTGCCAGATTTCTGCCAGCAGAGAGGCTGACCTGCAGATTTAGGCTAGAGACACTTTATAGCATTCTTTCTTTACTCACTAAATATTTTACTGGAGTCATGCATTTCTCCTTCAGAAAGACTGTCATGTGGGTTTAGCCTCTACTACTCCACAGAGAATAATATCAAGCCATTTAAGCAGTGAGTATTTTGAGAAAGGCACTTCAGACAGCTCACAGAATCACAGAACGGGTAAGATTGGAAAAGACGAGTGAAGATCCAACCAGCCTAGTCCAACCTCCTTGCTCAAGGAGGGACCAATAGACTACCTTACTCAGGGTTGTGTCCAGATTGCTTCTGAATATTTCCACAGAAGGAGACTCCACAACCTCTCTGGACCATCTGTTCCCTTCCTCTGTCATCCTCATAGCAAAGAAGTTTTTGACATGGGTGAACTATTCCCATTTCAGGAGGAATCCATACCTAAGCATGATTGTTATCTTTTCCTAAGTACAGCTGGAGGATAAAAGAAAGCCTGGCAACATCTGAGGGCACAAATCTGTATGTTATCTGCACAGTGGTTACACATTGTAAAGAAATCATCTCTTCTTTCCACAGGTGCAACTCCTCCTTAAGACTTAATGAGATGCTCTGTGATAAACTTGGGTGGCACAGATGTTTACTTTGCCTGAAAGTCAACTGGCAGAATTTTAAAAAAGTGGAGTTGTTGCCCAGTAGATTTGTTTTTGCAACAGCTGTCAGGATGAGGAGGGAAGGTAGGTCAGCTGCTTCCAAAGAAATACAAAGGAATCTCAGTGAACATCAGATGTATCATCAAATAATAGGCAAGCTAAAAGTTGAAATGCATGGATTCATACATAAAATTTTAAAATTTGACAAAAAGCTCATGGACGGCTTAATGTGCTACTCACAGCATGAAACATCAGCATTTGCACTGATTTCCTGTTTTACACAAACTGTTAAAGAAAAATAAGCTTTTGGAAAATCATCAAGAGCATCCTCCCAAAATCTATGTGTTGAAATTAATAAAAGACCAGATCCTTTCTGACAAATCCCCATCCATCAGTTTTTATAGCAGATCCTCTAACTGTACATAAAGAAAACAAAAAGTAGGCTCATTTTAAGCAGAAACTGCTGCCCTTTAATGTGAGACAACAGGGAACAGGAAACCTTTTTTGTTTTTTAAACTGAGCTCCTAGTTTCCCTCTTTGTGATGTACATGCAACAATTTGGCAAGTGTAAATTTTTTAGGAAACAGCATTTCAATTGTTTCCATGACAAAATACTTGAAAAATGAATCTCACAGACTGACAAAAAAAATTTTCACTATTTTATCTACCCAGTGTAATAAGTAAATTATAAATATAATATAAATTATGCTATATAAATATAGGAATAGGTATTTTTATTTTTAATATATGTTCATTGTCAATTATCTCTAATAGAGCAAACAATTAAATTGAATTATTAGGATAATTCCCTAAAGTTAAGAAAGAGTCACTGCCCTCCACTTTTAAATATGTCAGGAAGCAAGCTGACAATTTGAGCCAGGCATTTCATTAATATGGCACAGGAAAAATATAAAAGACTATATTTATGTACATATATAGACTTCACTGGCTTAAAACTCAATATAATTTGACACTTCAGAGTAGATTAAATCTGAGCAAAATTATGGAGATGTATTTATGTGGCTCCAAGTAATGAGGGGCTAATATGATTGACTGGTCATAGAAAACTCATGTCAATCCATTACAGAGAGGGCAGCAAACTGCCACAGGCAGGGGCAGCTGTGACAAAACTGACTACAAGTAGGTCTCAAACAGAAAAAGTGGGGGGAAAAAAGTGAAAAGGAGCTATTGCATAGGTATCTAACACCCAAATTCAGTCAGTAGCTGAATTTATGTAACATGCCATAGAAATATATCAGAAAAGATTAAGAGAATTGCTGCAGTCCTTAACCCAGCTAGGGACAGGGAATTTGCCTTGTAAAGTTCCATTTTCTGCTAGTAGATCCCACATGTGGGCAAAACCCCAGGCATCCTGTCTGGGAAGGGCTCTGTCCTAGTTCCAAGAGTAGCAATCCAGTCAATCCTGTGAGTGATGACAGTGGATAAACCTCAGACCTGCAAAATACACAAATGCCTTTAAAAGGACCAGCAGACCTGACTCATGCCAGTAGCTGTAGCCAAATTAATGTGGCTCAGAAACCATCAAGAAAAGGAAGAAGTTAATTCTGGTCCTACTAAAGAGCAACTCCCCACTTCCTCACCCCTCAGAAAAAGCAATCATATTAAGACATGCACAGAGCACTTTGAATTATTAACAAAAATTATGTGACAGTTGGACAGCCTCACATATCATCTATGTATATCATAGGAACCACATAAGAGCTACAACTTGCATTTTGAATATAATTTAGAAGACTTGGTTTTCTTCCTTTATTAGTATTCTAAGTGTATGTAAAGAAAAAACAATTGATGATTACATGAATTCAATCTAGAAGGAAAACAAAACTTCAATTAGACTGGTAGCAAATAAAAGAGAAACTGGTATATTTGCTTAACTGAATATAACACTGAGCTGTTAATTGACTCCACTACCATTTCTCAGCATAAAATAGTAATTAAGTATTGCATTTTTAAAGAACAACCTTTAAGTTCATTCAGTAAATATATTTAAATGGCATTTGTGAAAAAGAACATCACCTTTCATTGAATGGTTTTAATGAATTTAACCTGAACAGGGGAGACTCATGCTGGCTGACAAGATTTTTGAGGGTGAAGAAGAGGTGAAGAGGTGATGCTATGTCAAAGAAAATTGTATCAGTTTATGTTAATCGATGCAGTCTTGTAAAATTATTTTAATATTAACTATTTCCATAAGTGGCCAATACACTCTGTGAGCCATTCTGGGCTGTGATTTCTTAGCCACAAGTTCTGAGTTTCAGATCAGACCCGAACTCACAGGGGAAAGACTCTAAGTTTGGAAGAATTCATGCAAGAAAGAAGCTGAATATCAAAGCCAGTTCTTAACAAAACTAGAAAGGCTGAAGCAATTTAAATTATAAAACATAACAACAGCTGAAGCTAACTGAGAGGAGAATGAGGATTTCACCTTTTTAGTACTGCCTCTTTGTGTTTTTTCTCCCCTTCCTCCTATAAACTAAAAAATATTAAAAATTAATTAAAAGGCATTCTAACTCTTTAATCATTCTATGTGTCTGCAAAGCCTGAGGCATTGCCTCAAATGCCACAGGAATGCAAAGCCAAACAGAGAGCTTAAATACGAAACCTGGGAGAAAATCTACACTTATTGAATCCAGGCCAGGCATGGTGATGGGGATCTCAGCAGCAGCCACAAGCTGCCCTTAGGACTCTGCTTAGGGTTCATACAACTGCAGAGTCTGCAACTCCTGGCACTCTAAAAGGCAGTGCAAGGGCATCAGGGCAGGGTGCCAACATTGCCAACTCTGCACTTTATAAGCTGTGCCACCTATGGCAAGGAGGATCTCTGCCACACTGCCAAGCTGCCATTGGGGTTGGGGCTGAGCTAGGGCTATGGTTATGGCTAGGCTTAGGGTTGAGTGAATGAAAGAGCCTACAGCTCCAGGAACACCAGGGCTGGAACAGGCACGCCAAGGCCATTCTGGCAGGGCCACAATACTGCTGTTTCTACATCTTTCAAATTTGGACCACCCATGGGCTCTGGGCTCATTGGCCCCAGTGACAAGATGCCATTTGGGTTCCAGTTTGGTTGGAGACAGCAAGAGACCCTAGAGATTCAGGCACATTGTGGCTGGGATATGCATGCCAAAAGGATCATGGCAAGGCCATAATGTCTTTCACATTAGGGGCATGCATAGGGAAAGGAACTTCAGCCACAGTGTCAAGCTTGGTCAAAGCTTAGTGAGAAAATCCATGTAACTGTGAAATGAAGTGAACCCAATGAAATGGAATGGTGATTTACAAAACCTACAACTTGACTTAATTATAAGGTCATTGGGGAAGAGTTCCCCTCAGCACAGTGAACACAGAAAAGGGATCCGACCCTGGTCTGAATCTGTGAAGCAGGGCAGAAGGAAAGAAGTGATAAGTATCAAGTCACTTGTGGGTTAGCTGCCAAAGAGACATCACTTCTTCTGCCAGCAACATGACTGGCAGTAAATAATCACTGACCCAGTCTGTCAGTGTGTAGGAAAGTGAGAAGACTGCCACATTTCACTCTAGCATGGCTGCAACAAGTCCAAGGCTTGCTGCTTGGCAAGTGAAACACTGCCATCAATTACTGGCATTACAGGGAAAGGCTGATAGAGGCTGAACATCAATTTTCTTCCCATTTCATTTGTTAGGAGTACAAAAACCTAACTTCAGTGCTGGAACGTGAGTGTGGAGAAGATAAAACCAATAGCCACAGTACAGAGTGTGTCCAACCTCTTGGCCAGAACCACCAGTGAAGAAAATGCACAGGAGAGTGCTGTCCCAGTCAGAAGGTAATTAGGCAAACACATCAAATTCTGTCCAGTGAGATCCACAGGGCCAATCTTATACTGGCAGAATGAAGAAAGTTCATACTCCAATGCCAGAGCAACTGGGACAACAGATCTTGTCCAGCATTTATTTGCACTGGCTGAATTTGCCCAGTCTTGTTTTGAAAAGCGGGCAGATGAAGGCCACTTTCTATTCATTCTAAGTGTTGAAACGTCTCAGAGGTTCAGGACTTAGTACATGGGCAGAGAAAAAACACTAGTCCTTTCAAACTGACTTAATTCAGTAGAGAGGGATTACTCTGGAAAGGAGTTTGGCGCACTAAACCTTTTAGGACTGGTGGAGATGATGTATTGCAGTGCAACCTCCCCATCCCTATCTGTGTGGAAGTGAGTATCTTCCAGATAAACAAACTGATTGCTGAAGACAAAAAAGTTCAGATTTTGGTCAAAGTTAGATCTAAAACTAAACTGAAACATGTATCATCCTTTTAAGAATTCTGCTCACAGGTTGGTAGGCTGAACACTGAAGCTCAGGTGTGCTACAAATACGTGTGGAAAATTCAAAGTCCTCATGTGGAAAATAATTAATCAGTAGAGCTGCACAGATTCATTTTACAAATATCCAAGTAGAAAAATTAGAAAATACTACTCACAGCCTCTTTTTAAAAGTTGTCTAGGATCACAAAACCATCACTCAAGAGTCCAGGACCAGCTGATAAATTATAAAATTGAATTTCAAGCTAACAAATAATTCAACCTCAGAATATCTTCTGGTGAAGTAATTATCTATCACAAAATATATTCTGTGATGGAAGGGACCCACAAGGATCTTCAAGTCCAACTCTCAAGCTTATACATGGATTGACCCCAAACCGTCACATTAGCACTGGGATCTAACCAACTGAGCTAATCTCAGGGTCAATCAAAGACTCTTCCCACTCAGCTGAAGGGACAGAAGTTAAATTTTTTTAAACTATTTATTCTGGTCTTTTGTTGTTTTAGGAAGAAAAAAATGACACCGGTTTTATAAAAAGTACCATTTACTTAGCTGGAAATCAGAGGCTTCAGGAACATCACAAAGAAAATTTCCAGTCCAACAAAATACAAGAGCACTGAACATCTTCCCAGCATTACAGTGCATTGTTTTCATCACTCTCTTGAATCTCCAGCTTCTCTCTCAAGCTTCCAGAAAAAACCCTGGTGATACCTGTACAAGACCTCTTCAGCACCCATACAGTTTATAGACCAGAATGCCAAGGTAGTTGTAATTTAACCTGCACCATGCACACCATTCCTAGCTGAGGCAAACCAGCATAGCTCTGCTAATCTTTCTTATCTGCTCTACAGCAGCATAGTCCTCATTGTATCCAGCTCAGCCAAGGTTATCACTTTGCAGCCTCACTAATGGGCCTTGCTGATCTCAGTCATATTCCTGCTCTCTCTGGACAGCAGTGAAATAAATCTCCAGCAGTGCAGGCTGCTGGAGTTTACTGAACAGCAGAACAACCCGTGGGCTGCATGGTGAAACCTTTTTCCCACGCTAGAGAACAGCAGTGTTGTTGCAAAGAGCTTGTTCCATCATGGGAGGTAAGGCCTGACTCCCAGGCTCGTGTTCATGGAGTGCTCTGCATAAAACCAGCGAGGCTCTGTGGGAATCAGAGTTGCAGTCAATCTACATGCAAGAGAACAGGATTACAAACACATCTTTTTTGCTGCCTCAGCATTGAGCCTGATCAGAAGATAAACGCACTTGCAGAATAGCGTAACCATTGTTATTGTGGAAAAAACCCACAACAGATGAGAGAAAAAAAATATTACTTTGATTGCAAAAGCCAATGAATGTAAATATCAACTTCTTAAGGGATGACCAAAGAGCATTCTTGCCCTTGTCTATTGTGATCCCAGCCTTGTGGGGAATGGAGCACACAAAATTCCTATGATTCCTATCTAGCACCCTAGGTGCCTGTGGTCAAAAAGAGTGACTGAAGTCAGACGGTCTGCAAAACCTCAAAGTTTTATTAATAAATTACACACTTGGCATGGAAAATGGTATGTTAGTCCCTGACCTACTGTATAAGCATATGGCAGTAGGTTTTGAAGAAAGTGGTAAGGAAGAGAGAGGAAAGAAAGGAGAGAAGGAGGAAAGAGAACTAGTCTTGGTTTCAGTGTCAGTCCAGCTGATAGGATACCCAGGGTCCTAGGGATGCTGCCTGGGTTTGGTGGGAGTATCTTCTTATAGATAGATTTCCCTGCCCTTAAGAAAAAATTCTAACTTTCTATACATGTTTCTTATTATGCATAGCCCTTCCCTCTGGGAATGGGCCAAAGGGCTTCAGGGTTTTTTGGTGACCTTGATCCCTCCCTGCAACCCATGCCCACTTCTCGTTCCTGTGCAGTTACTGTGTTGTGCTTATCTTCAGGAACTAGGACAAGGATTTTACCCTGGAAAGTGCTTCACTGCCTCTGCATGGGCCCCTTCTCCAGCAACATTTTGTTCTTTCTCACAGCAGGTTATTACTAACAATCCTTGGCTGGCTCCACTTTCTCACAGCAGGTTATTACTAACAACCCTTGGCTGGCTCCACAGCCATCAGCTATTGCTGTTTGAGACATACACATTAGCCCTGTATCTTCTGGGATTCTATATCTCTTGATGCCATCTCTTTTATGGGCATATTTCAGAGATCATAGCCTTGATAAAGGGAAGGAAATAATTCAAATGGTCTCTTAGTGCTACGTGAAGGGATACTTTGGTTTTACAAGCTTAACAAAGTCAGCACCTTCAGCTGGCATTTTCTATGCAATCCAGATTTATGAACAACTCATGATCTGTCAAAGACATGAGGCTTAAAAGATTATATAAACAGTTTTTATGAATAGGCTGCTTTCTTGGCTTCAAGTCAAAGCTGCTACAGAGAAATAGGATTTAAGAGGACATTCAGTGTATATGATACCAGAAATATGCTATGTGATAACACTATGTAGCTACAAAGTGCTATAGTCAGTAACCAAAAGGGGCATTAGTGTAATAAAGCTAAATGGATAGTGCAGCCTGTGTATCCCTTCCTGCTTACCATCTACCCATATTTTCAGTACCAAACTGGCATTTATCAGGCCACTTTTTGTTTTCCGTTTAGTACAACATCACTAGAAGAAGCATATGATCTGGAAAGGGTTAGGTGCTGGTGTAACACAGAAGGTCTGAACAATCTAAGTGTATTTGTACATTGACAGGGGTAACCCCCAGTTCAGAATTACCTCTCCTATATGGCAGAGTTGACACAATACTTAGGGAGGGGAACACAAAATACTGCATTTAGCAGGTGCTAGATGTGCCATGAACTATCACAGGCAAGAGAACACTGAGTCCACCAGTAAAAAGCCAAAACTATCCAACTATTTCAATAGCAAAGAGCAAAGAAGTGATGTGTCACTTTTTTGTTTACTTGCTGAGATCCAAAAGTACTTGTATGCATTGAAATTGTTGATAGAAACACATGCACATTTGTAATATGCATTTTGCACAGAGTACTGTGAAAAGCACAACTCATGACTGCCATCCTGCTGTGCACTGTGCTCAAGGGCTGTGGTTTATTCAGACAGGAGCTGTGCCTGGCTGAAGGCTGCTTGCTCACCAACGTCCTCCACTGCAGTGGGGCTTTTCCCAAACTCTCTTGGGATTTTCCTCTGATGAATGCAGACAGGAGTACGCTGGTCTAACCCCTGGCCTTAATAGCGAGCAGTACGTATATATCTCATAGACGTGACAGTTACCATGGCAGGAACTAATTTTATTTCAAGTATCACATGAAAGTATAACTAGTGTTTCTATGCAGAAATCTTGTTTACACGGGCATCAAAAGACAGCAGTTGTTATCTCTGCAAAGCTATAGTTTGATGAAAGGCCACAAGCTGGACCCCTCACATCAGTATCTGCTAAACTTAGCAGGCACTAATTGTATTTTTTGCAACTGACAATTCATGCTGAAAAATAAAAATGGAATGTCACCTTGTCCCCTTGTCTGTCAAGACACATCAGCATGGAAATCTCTTACAGGTGCTTCCCCAAGACAGGAAAATTTAGCAGAACTACACAGGACTTTGGGCATGGTCATTCCAACAAAAGCAAATCAAAACCTTAGTAATTATGCCAGAAAAGCTATGCAGCAAAATTATCTTATGGACAGCTCTCATTTGAATATTTGCCTTATGCAAATAAATCTTTATACAGCCTCAGATTTTTTTTAATGCTCTTCAGGCGTATTTCTCCTGTGTTATGAATCTCCTTGGAATGGAAAGTTTTGAGTTGCAGTTTGCTGAGAGAATGTCCTTTAATCCAAAATGTCCACCCATGGAGGTAATCTTGCATTTTGTGTTTAATGTGAGCAATAAGGCTTTATGTACAGGTATGAGAAACAAAACAAACCAAAAACCTAACAAAACCCAAAGGAAAAAAAATACTTATGTACAATCTAACAAAGAACAAAGAGAATTAATCTAGCTCTAGAAGTTTAAATCAACTTAAACGAACAAAAATACAATCATAAGGTAGAAAGCTCATTAAGATAAGTAAAAATAAAATCAGCATTTTTAAGAGTGCTAATTAACCACTGGAACAATTTATGTTGACACTTTTCATCATTTGCATACTTCAGATCTACACAGAGCTTCTTTCCAACAAAGCACACCACTGTTCACACAGTTGTGTTCAATATGGGAGTTGTTGGATGAGAGATTCTGAACTTTGTAGCAATACAGGCAGACCAAATATTGCAGTAGCCTGGTCTGACCCTGATGTCTCTGAATTTCCAGCACAGAAAGGTCACATGCAGTTGGAGCAGCAATAAATGGCACATCTGGTTAAGTGCCGGAGGACGAGAGCAAATTCCAGTTCAGGGAATCAGAAACACTTGCTCTTGGCCAGGTACTTGCAGAAAGTCATTTAGGAGGGCACACTGTGCCAAACACAGGCCTGCTCTCACAGGGTTGTGCTCATGAACTGCCCATTTGATGGCCTGAGCTTTTTATTTCTTCTATTGCAAACAGTAAAGAGAAACTGTAGGTACATACACACTTGTACATGATTTTTTAAAAGTGTTTTTGTTCTTTATACAATATCAACTGTTAAGGAGAACCCAGTAATTCCCACTGCACAATAAGGCAGACCTTTGGAGTGTTTGCTGCCTGCAGCAGGTATTTAACTGGCAAGTTTGTTTCAAGTTGGTTGAACCAATTAAAAAAAATCTGCAGTTTTAATAAACTGATACCCTACTGTTCAACCTAGAGCATCCCTTTTGAGAGGAAGCACTTTACATCATCCTCATATGTTGTTTTATGTTGGTGCCCCTAGCTACCAAGAAGCATGGAGCTAAAATGAAAATGCTAAAGTGCTTCCAGCATGAAGCTGCTCTTTTGTGTAATTATGCCTGCTGCTAATAAGCCTTCCATTACAGCCATAGCACAGGTTTTGCTAATCCATTAAAAATGATTGGTTGGAACTTAAAACACTGCTGCAAGCATACCACCTTTCACATTGAGCTCACGTTGTCAGATTTCAAACACTTTCCCCCTCCTTAAGTGACAAACTTGGGCCATGCAGTTACAACTATTACCTAAGGGAAGCGTTGAACTTATCACTGAACTCTCCCTTGGGATTCACCTGAAAAGTATTTTACTGAAAATAACAAGACTGGCTCTGACCATTTCTGAGGTCAGTGTGAACTTCAAACTCAGACATCAGGTTTGAAAAATGGGCTTTGCTGCATAAATCCTGCCACTGATCAGCACTGCCTGTGGTGTGACAGCTTGCCTGAACAGGTGAACTCATAGGTAATTAATGCAGAAATTTCTGACAAATTTCCTGTTATAAAGCTCTAAAAGAAACTCTCATAAAAACTAAAAACATATGCAATACCTTGAAATGTACTCCAAGATGCTTGATTTGTTCTTGTGTACTAGACATAGCCCACAGTGAAAACATTTTATATTTTTGAAGTGCCACTCTATCTAAACCTTGACCTGTGACAGAGCTGTTACCCATAGACCACTCGGTTCCAAAGCTGCATTCAAATGTACACTGCAGTTAGTTATTAGCTGACAGCCTGCAAGCCTAAAGAGAGGGGAGATTTCAAGAGTTCTCAGATAATTCCAGATTTTTTTTTTTTAAGCCAAAAAAGCATTAAATAAACAGGTGTACAATAATGCAGGTGTCTACATGTGAGCCACAGGCTGCATGTCTGTTGATGTCAGTGAAGCTTGGACAGCCAAACACCTCACCTAACAGTGGGCATGTTCTCACCAGCCCATGGAATCACACCTCTGCACCACTGGCTGCAAGCAGCTGATGTACATTCAGTTGTTAACACGTACATCTCTGCTGCCCTCTCAACAGCACAGTACCACAGCACCCTGCAGAACCTGCCCTGGCAGCTGCATGAGTATCTCCCAGGCTTGCACCTTATCCAGACCAGCCCTGGGTAGATGTCCCAGACAACAACACCCCAAGCAGCACACTGCACCTGGGAGTACTGAACAGAGCACACAGCCCTAAATGTACTCAGAGTTTAGCAGCAGTGCAGAGTTCCAGCTCTCCTGTACACCCATGCCTTTGAGGGCTGAAACTTTAAACAGCAATTCTGCAGCTGATGAACTGAGAGACCAATTGGTTCTTCTTCCTTGAACATTACCTTAAAAAAGACTCCAACAATATACAGCAAAAACCTCCACTAGAAATCATCTATTTCATTGTTCTCTTTACCACAATCCCTACCTTGTAGTGCTTTAAGCAGCAGCTAATTAATGAAATAGGAAAAAAAAAACAAACAAAAAGAACCCAAGATGTCTCAGATTCAGCTGCACATCATATCTCCATGATGCCAGGTGGGAAGAAAGGGCCAAGATTAAGACAAAGTTCTCTTACATCACAACTTTAGCATAATTTAGCAAACACTAAAACCCTTTACATGAGATTACAATCACGGAAATGGTTTTTTTAATGTGCAAGGTGCACTTCCACACTGCCATCTTGTGTCAGTAACCAGGTTTGCTGAACTTGAGAGCTCAACATGCTCCAAATACTTCAGCAAGGATCAAAACAGACAAATACAACATTCATTAGGTTGCAATGCCTGTTCCCCTCCAAGGGAAGGAGGGGACAAAGGAATTTTTGTTACTAACATTTACCAATGTGAATTAACAAATGCAGATTTGAAGGAGCCTTGTTTAAAACCCAGGAATTTATCATGGGTGGAAACTCAGCTTCAACTCTTGAAGACTTTCAATTTCAGCACTTTGAGGCCCACTAAATTTGAAATCCCATTCATTTGTGCACAAGCAAGCTAATGAAATAACCCCACCTTTTTGCAGATATTTTGTGGGAAAATGAAATTGGACCCTGCATGGAAGTACTTGACACCATCTAAGAAAAGCCAGCCTGGCTCAGAGCATACCACTCCAGGCTGCGGGACATGAGCCAGGCAGCACTGCAGACCACAGACTGCAGAATTTTCTCTCCTTCCATTTTTCACCACCAGCCAATTTCCACGCCCAAATGATTCCCACAGCCAGGGAAACATGACTGGGCTCAAGATGCAAAAAACAGCATCACCATCCCTAAATTTTATTAGAGTTTTGCTGTATAACACAGTGTTGAGACAGGGGGAGTCATGGACAGGCTAAGATAAATTCATTGGTTACAGGCTGAGAAACTTTGACTTGTGACCAAAAAAAAGAGTCTCTCAGTGTATTTCAGGGCTGGTAGTGGAGACTGTATGTATCTGGAATTTGGGGGCCAGGGGACAGTGCTTCATTGGTTCATTATTGCAGATGCTGCCTACAATAAATGAAGTCTGAAAACTACCATGTTGAAGGCCATCCATACCATATCCACCCAAGGTATGTGCCTTAAGAGAAAGCCATATTTGCCCAGTACCTAAATTAGATTCTGAACAGCTTTCAGGGAAGCAAGCTTCTTCCACAAGCAGCAGAGAGGACTCCAGAGAGCTGTGTGAACAGGCACTATTCCTCCACAGTCTGTACTTGACGACTAGGGTCTTCATATCACAGTGCTGTCGTCTGTGGTCTATCATGTGATTACTTACCACAACAGTAAAAGCCAAATTAAACACCTTTACCAGTCTTTAACTGAATACCAAAGGCCAGAGTCAAGTTTGGCTGATAAGACATTTTAGATTTTATATGTTAATTTTTAAAACAAAAAGTAAAAATCATGTTTGGCACTTTGTAATTCAACAAGCAGCATCCAGTTACAAGCCGGAGAAACTACAGGGGCACAGGTGAAGTTCTCCCACTGTACCAAAACAGCACCATCTTCCTTTGTTACCCTCAGCTATCATAGCCACAATCTCTTCCCAATCTCTGAGCTCTCCTACACACCATCCCTGAGAGCAAGGAGCACCCTAAGCTACCTGGCAGCCTCACTGCAGCTGTTCATGGTACCATATACAAGCTCACACTCAAGACCCCTCCTACACCTGCCAGCTTCCTCTTCCTCAGTTTTACCCACAAAACACTCCCCCAGATTCCTCTGATCCACAACCTATTTTTTTTTTTTTTCCCACTGCTTCCAGCAATATGGACACAGAAGGGTTCATAACTGGGTATGAAAGGATTTGGAGAAGCCACTGACCAGAACAATTTGGAAGCCACCACTGAGACATAGTGCACATTCCAGTTGTGCTTTCAGGAGAGGCAGAACCTAACCCAAAACATTTTCAGCACTTCATTTCTAGCAATAGCAGAGAAATTTTGAGGAACATCCACTTCTTTCAATGTTTTTTCAGGGTTGGGCATATAGTCTCATCACTCACCACATTCTCTGAATGCTCAAGGGAAATAGAATGAGGAACTTGATGAAAAAACTGTACAGAGACTTTGACATTGACTACAAAGAAAGAGAGAAAATGAAGAACTGTTCTTGCATATATTTATGTGAACAACTTAAGCCTGTCAGAACAAATATTTTTCCCAAGATGAAAATCAAACAATTTAATGTTTCTACACACTACCTTAGACATGTTTAGCTGAACAGAAAGGACAAAAACTTCTAATAAATGCAACATCAGGTTTTTATTTACAAATATATGATAATTCAACAACCATTCTCCACTCAGTTTGCAGAGGAAAGAGTGATAGTTACATTTCCAAATGGGAAAGGAAAACTCTCTCTCTTAACTGGATTCCACAGAATATTATGCCAACACCACTGAGCAAATAGATTATTCTTTGTATTTAGGTTTCAAAAAAGCACATGATTTTAGAAACCAGCATATGGAAAGCAAACACATTTGTGTGCATTTAAATGCAGCTTCATATTAACCTAGAGAATTAACTTTCAGTATATGTCAAAAATAAAGACAGCAATTGCAAATATATATTTATATTAGCTATTTCTCTAATGCTCATTTCAAGAGCTTAGAAACAAAATACCCTTTTCATATACCATTGGAAAGTCAACTAGTTGATTATAAGTCTCAAAAATATTTTGAAGTTATTATGGAAAATATACTTATTCTCTCTTGTGCTCTCAGTACTTGAAGCTGAAAATGTGAAAGCATTTTTCCCAGCCATTTCCTTACTGCAATTACTTTCTTATAAATAAAAATAGTTACATGAAGAATACAAGGTATTGCTATGAAGACTAGACAAGCATGAGTTACTCTTAGAAAAAAACCACACATACACACAATATATATATTTATAGATCTACATCAGCAGCAATCACCTCTTCTTGTATCTGCAACAGTGGTTTCATATCTTCATTTGCTTCACATGGAGGTTGGTTGTCCAGCTGTTAGAGAGAGACAAGAGAAACTGTAAGCAAAGTCTAGTTACTGAAGAACTTTTGTGACAACAATCACAATATTAAAGTTTAAAACAGTCACTTAATAGTCAAAAACATTTTAAAGTTTCAAATACTTATTGCAAATGGTAACATACTAATATATACATTCTGAATTAAGCAATCCAAATTTAATGAACAACACAACTTTGAGTTTAATCCAATTATAGCACTGCAAGTATTTCAGGCCAAGTCATATTCCACAGAACATGCACCTTACCAAATTTTTAAGAATTATTTTTAATTTATTTAATTTATTTTTAGTATTAGCACAGAGACAAAGTGATGGTTTTTCTAAATTTACCCTTTAATAATGAATTAAAATTTGCTAAATAGCTGTAACAATATAAAGAACTTTTTTATCCTCTCTGTATATTTTTGTAGGTTTCTGCCAATACAGTGATGTTTCACTAGAACGTTCCAAGTTTAAACCACAGAATTATCACAAAAATGTGCAGAAATATCACATAAAATTATATCAAACTGCAAAGTGAATATTAATAACCCTATGGTTTATCAAACCTTTTAGCCAACATACTCACATTCCCAACTAACAAATAATTAGCCAGGTTGATGTCAAATGCCAACTGCAAAAAATAGTAATTCACATTTCAGGCCAGTGCTGTGCTGCCAATACATTCACTGCAGTAATTGCATAGCTAGTTTTTGTATTATTCAAATAGCTGATTTCAATTACTAATCACTAGTTTGAATATTGTGTTCTGTACCTATAAGTTCTTACAACTCCTGATTTTACTTGTATCTCATACAATTATGTTTTGAGGTGCCCACTGGCCCAAGTAGATGCAGTCTGAAGGGAAGGGAATAGAAATGTTTCCTCACAGATCAGCTCTGCTTCTGAAAGGCACTGCTGTGACTTTATGGGCTGTAACGTCAAAGAGAGACTAAATAGCAATTCATCCATAATAAAATTACTTATCCAACTCGCCCAGCAATATTTCCCCCAAAAAGAAAAGACAGAGGAAAAAATGTGAGCAAGCTCCAGAGTGAATCTCTCACACATTTGGGTGCTTCAAATAGGAACACAATCACTTCAGTGTAGTCTTGCCATCAACAAGGAGATACATTCTCCAAACATTAAATTAGACATGGCATGACCCAGTGCCCTGGATCACTTGCAGATGGAAGGGAGTGATTCTCTTCCTCCTTCCACTGATCACATTAGCCTCTGTGAATGCGCTATTACCCTCACGAGGTGTTGCGCTTTCTGGCTTTAGCTCGGGTACCCCATCATCATTTCTGTGACTTCATGGAAGTCAAAAAAAGCCTGCAAACAGCAACAGCATCAGATGCAGAGCTTCTCTTTTTCTGAGCTAGGTTTCACAGCCAGCATCTGCCCAGGTCCTGCTCAAACACTGTATCATGAATATCCCGTTCCCTTCACTGCCTTCTGATCTACCGTGAAAAAAATATGCTGGGCTCATAAAGAATCATGGACATTTTTCTAGGAAGCAATTCAGAAAATATTTCCCTTCTCTGATTTTTATCATCCTATAGAATTCCACATTTTCTACATAAAAAAAGAGCCTAACACTTATCAAAATTAGGAAGTTGTCTACCATCATCTATGACAGCAGAAAAAAAGACCTAAATACCACTACACAAAGCCTTAACATCATGCTCCAGTAAATCAGAATTCTGCAAACCATAAGAAGGAAAAAAATTATACTGCACCTTTTAATTAAGATCTGTAAGTAAATCAATTCCTCCTGAACTTGTACCTAAATGAATAACCAATTACAGACCTATAATTCCAATAATAATAGCATCACAAAAAGAAACCAGCATTTGTGCCACCTGCACAAGATAAACGAATTACTTTCCAGGTATGTATTAGGACTGAATTAAATACCTATTTTAGCTTACTTTTTAAGAAAATGCAGGCACTTTTTCAAAAAGGCTTCTCTGTTATCAAGAGAAGCCTGTTTAGCACCTGACAGCTCCTTGACACCACTTTCTCAAACCTATAAAGGAAGGAAGATGACTATACCATGCTGTCTGCTTGAAACTGAGTAATAACAAGTTGGTAAAATCAGCTACCAGCGAGTTAAAAGTAAGGAATGACTACCCTACAAAAGACAGAAACTGGCAATCAAACCTTGCTGAACCTATTCACTAACTTAAAGCTAAACATGAAAGCTATCAAGTGGCTCAGCTGTGCAAACACTTGAGGTTGTACAGCACAGAGAAGAACTACAGTCATGCACATGCAGATGGATTGCCTTACTTTTAAATCTGATATAGCAGTCGTTGCAGAAGAGTTTGTTGTTTCGGATCCTGACTTCAGCTCCAGAGCGGGATCCACCAAGGTCGCATCCACAGGCAACACACTGTATCACACATGAATAATTAGTAACTCCTTCCAAAATACTAAGAAACAAAAGTGCTGTTCAAAAGCAGCTCAGATTATGCTCAACAAAGGCTGAACCATAACCCCACAATCACTAGAAGCAATTGTACAACGATTAGTAGATCAAAATGCAACCAGCTCTGAGGAAGTATTTTAAAGCGACCACTGGACAACGAATAGCAGAGATACACCAAGTAAGCAAACATAAAGCAGACAGTTTTTAGAGATTAGTTCATTAAATCTAATTTGAACTGGGGTTTCTCTGAAAAATAAAACTGGTTTGGCACAAAAAAAAATTTGTTCTCTAGATGGCAACAGGAATTTTGGCACAGAACACCTGGGTGTGCTACTTGCAGATTTCCATGCGGCACTACACACTGCTGGTGTCCTCAGTCCCTTGGCACTCGAAGCAGAAAATGCTCAGGCACTCCCAATTTCCTGGGTTTGCATCATCGAAACAAGTTCTGATTTGGAGAGATGGGGCTGATCTAATTTTTCTTGCATAAACACGTAAGGGGCTTGACCACTTCCATGCTAACATTAAACTATTTAGCTATGGTAGTGAAGCATGTACTTGCTGTGAATATAGAACACATCTGGAAGGAATGTAATCCAAAACATAATACTGCCCCTTACTGAATTTATGAAGGACAGATAGTTTCCCAGCTTAACCAAGTAATGAATCTTTTGGATGGCAGTCTGTTCAACAGCTCATTAATTTTCAGAAATTTGAAAAACAGAAACTTGATATTTTCTCATGTAGGTTTATGAGCTACAGGTGAATTGTCTCACAAAGAATCATGTCCTGCAGAAAAGGGAATGGCAATGGATCACTGTGGATTAGTCCTGTCTCTCCTGCTCAGGGAGGCAGAACCAGGAAGAGCTTGGAGTCAATCCTTAGTAATGCTCCAGGTAATGCACTTGAGCTGGGCACAGAAGACAAGTGTTCTGAGCTACACACAGAAATCTCTTTCTTGAAGTCAGGGAAGAAGTAGGGTCCAACAGCACTTCCAAGTCATAGTCTAATTCCACATCTAGTCTGATGGGAGGGGAATGGGACTACTTTGCTGTGTTTTGCAGGCAAATATTTATTCTTTCAGCTCTGCAAATGCCCCAAGCTGATGGGAAATCATGTGAGTAGGTCTAGGTCTCACTGCTGGGCATGACCTAGTACATTTAGTTGGTGACTAGGGCTGAGTAGTTGGTTTTTTCTGGGTTTTATCCTGCCCCTTTGAACTCTTCCAACTTGCCTATACTTGGAAAACACTACATGAACACTGTCTGCTAAGGTGAGCTTAGAAAGGATGGGTCATTTTAAATTATTTAATTGCCAGGGTCCAGGCTGAGATTTTTTTTTTTTTTTTAGAGGAGCTGCTTTCTTTGGGAGAAGTAGTTCAGCATTTTCTGATATTTTGCCACCTATTCGAAGAAGGAAATCTTTGATCTCACAGTCCATGTGCTCATCGTGCTTTTCAAAGTCTGAGTTGTTAACTCTGGAATTTAAGAAACACTTCTAGAGTCGAGTGCTAAATGCCTGCAAATGGGACTGCCTCATGGAAATACGCATGCACCAGCTGTCAATAGTAGAAGGCAAAGCAGGTGATTAGTAAGAACCCCTGTGAGCATAACACTGAGTAGCCATGCGTGCTCCTGATTAGTTCCTGCTCCTTCATGATGTGACTCCCAGCTCTCACCTTAAAGCAATGTAAATGATAACAAAGACCAAGAGATTCAATGATCATGGCTGCTCCTTTGCCCAGAATGTTATTACAGTATGAACAGATTTTCTTCCCACTGACTGACCTAAATATAGAATGAAAAACCTTAAAACCAGCTTGAAAATGCTTAAAAGACAAAGAAGAGTTATCAAATACATTTTGAGATTAAAAATAAAAAGCACATGGGTAAAAACTGGACTATTAAGCTGCTTGGGGAAAATAAACTGAAAATTAATATTATTTAGAGTAGATCTGAAAGCCATGAAAAGCTGAAGTGTTATAATGTAGATCAAATTTACATAGGAACAAGTTAAGAAATTTTGTCACATTCTTGGCACATATTTCATTGTATAAAATACCTTCTTAAAAAAAAAAAAAAAAAAAAAGGGTACTGTTAAGTTTGGAGAGTAAGACCAAAGGTTTTGTGCTCCTGTCTTCTTAGTTGTGGGGAACTATCCAGAAGGCTAAGTTTTAGAAAGCACCCCTTCCAAGTCCCACCATCTGCACCTTGTTAGGAAAAAGAAGGGTAGTCCTAGACATAAAGTATTATGTTAACTCTTTGAACATAAGCTATATGGAGGTCAGTTTCCATAGATCTACCAAGGTGTTAGCAAATGGAAGTGAGAATGAGATAAGCAAATAGGGTTAAGAAGGTAATTTTCTTACATCATAAAGAATGTAAAAGACTAGTTTAAAAAAAAATTTGGGCCAATTTATCATTAAGTGACTGAGAGTGTAAGAGCTAGTGAAGTAGTATTCACTGTTGTTATTTATAACACATGTTATTCTGTGTGGGATGATTCTCTGGAGTGCTATCCCAAGGTATTTTTAAAATGTTTTAAGTACATAAAACAGCAGAGTTATCTACCCTACCACAGCTGAATTCCATTTTTGTTTCAAAATATGTTGCAATTCTTGCTTTCTCCTTCTAGATTAAAATCAACATCCTACTCTGTAATTCTCCAGGGCCATGGGTTATGAGCATTCCTGAGCGCTCCTCAAGATGATATTGTCCACATGCCAGGAAGTGAGGAGGAGAGACCAAGATGAGGGTCATAAAGCGTGGGTTTCAGGAATCTTTTGTTAAAACAAACCAGGCAAAATAAATGTCAGAAATGCCATCTGGAACAGGCTTTTGCTAATCATTTTGGTAACCAACACACAGCTTGGAGACTGCAGATTGATTATTCAAGTTCCTTTGTTTTTTTAACCAATGTCAAACAGTGATGACAAACCTGGGGAATTTTCTGAGTGACTGGAGCAGGGAGGTAATACCAGCCCCTACTTCCACTGTCCCCTCCAGGGGACACTCCAGGTACTTGTTAATCGATGTTATGGGCAAGAATACTGCTGTAAGCACACAAAGTCTGCCCTTTAGTGCTATCCAGCACTTTTATTTTCCCAGAAAAAGGGCACCCACTCACCTGCTGCGTGTCTGGGACCCTGACTGGGAAGCAGAGAGGGGAGACTGAGCCCGGGGAGCTGTCTGGGACGTGGAGGGGGCTCTCACAGAGGTGGCCACAGGAGGTGCTTTGCTGGAGGAAGGAGTGCACATGTAGGCTCGGTTTGAAGTGGATACCGGGCGACTAATATCTTGACTAGAAGATAGAGATGAAGAGGATGCAGACTGGTGCAGCCATGAGTGGTGCCTCCATGACCTCATTCCTGAAGAATCAAGATTGTCCAAAGACTCCCCTCTGCAACAGAGATACAAGCACCTCAAATGCAAACAGCAGTACAGATGGAACAACAGTGCTACATCCTGTTTTTTTAAAGAGAAAGTCATTATCCTCACATTTTTAATATTTTCCGGGATTAATGTTTGTTTGATCACTCTGAGCAATATTCTTCATGTACTGAGTAACAAATTATCCTTTGTGTCCAGACATAGTTCTCATGGTAAAAAATAGGCGAGGCAAAAGAGGTGGCACTTAACAGCTACTTAATAAAAGCAAAACACTTCACTGCAGCCTTATCAGAGTGAACTGTATCAAAATCCAAGTACAGCAACAGACCTCAGATACCAGCTTTGTTTATATTTTCTCCAAGGGATACCAGATCAAAAATAACAATCCACCCGGACAGGATAGCATCACCCTGGTACAAGGTGTTGGCCCAATAACCAAACACTCTCCTGACTGATAACTTGGCTGTTTCCTAAGTGACAAATCCAACAGTAATACATTAAATAAAGCAAAAATAAACTATCCAAACTTTATGACATATTTCTGTGCTGAAAAAAGGTATACTTCTTAGCCACAATAATTCATTTCCAAAACAGGCTGCCATGCTGATATTCTGAAAGCATCTGCTGATGACAAGGCACATTATTGATTTCCATTGCTGCTATACCAACCAAGAAATAAGCAACTGAATTATTTACAGGTCACACCCACATTCCTTACTTGTAAAAAAACCCATTCAATCCCAGCTGAATCACAGCTACTTTCTTCTATCTGTGCTGCTATGCTGTCTACCTTATGGCATTTCACAGACTCAATTTGTTTCTATGTTCTGTAATGCAAGCTAAAGTTCAGAATAACCAAAGAAAAATGTACGATGAGGGACAGAGTTAATTTTTAATGTGATTCCTACCTCCTCATACTACTGCTGTACAGACTAACGGGCTCCTTATGTATACTGGCACTGCGCTGCCTAATCCAGCTGCTGTCCGTGTGTAGAGATGTTTTCTTTCTCATTTCCTGAAGGATTTGCTGTCTCTCCAACTCTGCTGCAGAAAGGTTTTGCTCCTTCTGAGACTTCTTCTGTGACTCACCCATGTTCCAGGACCTCTCAGAATACTTGCTCTGGGTACCTGTGCAGACAGTATGTGCAAACATCAGCTAGACACATCAAGGCACAAAAGCAGTTATCGTCCTGTCAGCACTCTGGCTATAATTCCAAGAGCTATGGTTCATCACTCCATTCACAAGTTCTTCCAGTTCCCGCTTACAGCTGAGTAAAACTTATCAATACAACATTACTGATTTTTTTTTTGTTTGTATTTCCATTAATATAGCCATTTACATAATGCTTAATTTAAATACATTCTCCCTCACTTACTAAGTGTATATGCATAGACATTTGTGTGTACACACCCCTCTTTTTAAAAGGGTCTCACCTCTTTTATAGCCATAATTTGGACTCTTCCTCCAGTACAAACTGAACCATGCATAAAATACATAGTTAAATAATGGGATACATTCTTTCTCTTTAAGAATTCATACTCTTGTAAATTGTCTCTGTTTACAAGAGTTTCTTTCTCTCTTTCTTCAAGGCACTAAACCCACTGCTTTATATTGCTTATTTAGGTATTAAAAGGGAGAGGGAAATCTTTCAGTTATTTGGATTATGTGTTACCTACTGAGTTGAAATTAAGATATGGTATAGATGGTCTTTGAAAAAGGGGAAGGGGAAAGAAATAAGCAATCTTTCTCCAATAGCTGTTGACATATCAGAAGGCAACAATTTTTATTTCCTAGATCCAGTACGTGTTCTTTATAGTAAAAATAATTAAGAAAATTACTCAGCAATAAGTCATTCAATTGAAATTTCAATCCTTTTAAATGCTGCTCTGACTGTAGATTTACTCTTGGATTTATTGCTATAGATTATAATTGTAAAATACTGTGGAAATTTACTTTCTCTTCAGTTTCAACGACAGTACTTTAATGTATGAAAGCAACATTTTAAATCTGCAATATATCCCCTAATACATCGACTTTTCTTTGATTACTTTTTTTAACTGTGTTTTTGACACAAAAGTAGCTTGCAGGCATTTTTTACTGGAACACATTTATAAAACTAATTTGTTTGCTTTGCACATAATTCCTCTAATATAACCAAAGTCATATAATTGAACTAGAGTCCAGGACACAAGTCATTGTGACATATCAAGAGCTGACTTCTTGCTATGTTATTACTACATTAACTGAAATTAAGAAGACAAAGAGTTGTATTAAATACATTAATTATCTTGATATGTGCAGGGTATTTTGTTTTGGGTTTTGTTTTTTTGGTTTTTTGGTTTTTTGTTTTTTTTTGTTTACAGAGTCAATGCATCAAAACGACACATATATTCAATTTTATAACTTCATGATTGATTTGATCTCATGCAAAAATCAGTCATTAAAATTTAGGCATTAAGGTATAAAATTAGGTGTTTAAGAGACATTTGTAATCACTGTTTTCAAGAGGGTAGTGAATCATATTTGTCCTCAGCTTTTATGTTGACTTTATGATTTTCCTCTTGCTGTTGAAATTTCATTAAATTGGGGCATAGTATGAATTTACAATGCAGCTATCAAAAAGCACTCTAAAAATTAATTTTCTTAGGATGATTATATGAACACATCTTAATTTTTTCTCTCCTACTCTCCTCCCTCCCTACCTGCCTAAAAAATTAAATATAATGGAAATTATACATTACTTACCATTTCTGATTGTATTGAATTCATTCAGCTCTGTAGTTGACTTTGACTTATTCCTAAGGATATTAAAATATTAATTTATCCATCTTAATTACAATACCTCATTACAAAGCTCTTATCATTGCAGATGATAGAACCAGTCCTCTTTTTTTCACCATCCCTCCCAAAACAAGAGGCAAAAAATAACTAAAGACCAAGAGGATACTAAGGGGGAGAAAAAGTCAATATTTAAATTTCAATAGATAATCATCAATTAAAATTTTGTATTGAAAGTTGTCAATGCTTCAGGTATAAGGAACTGATCATTGTTGTTTCAAAAAAAACATGTGAAAAACCAAATCCTTCCCTGTGGAAGCTTTGTGAAGACTATAGTCAGACAAGGAAGTGAGAACTTTCAGAACAGATTTGCAATTGATTTGGCTTAAGGAGAAACTGAAACCCCTTCAGCACTGTTACTAGACCATAAGTAAAACACCTTCTCAAAACCCTGCATGCAGATAGTTTTTGGAAAAAATTACTGTTCACTGATTATACCTAGCAGGATAATTTTTTAATGCATTTTAGCCAAGTAATGGCATTCAACAAATGCCATATATAGGGAGACAAATGCAAAAAGTTGGGTTTCTGACAGTACAGAGCAGAAGCTTCAGCAACACCTTTGCTATATTATTAGTCTCAAGTAGCATAGCCAACATTTTAGTTTAAAATAACTCACAAAGAAAAGATTTTAAAAGAAATCCTTTGCTTGGTCCTAACTCAAAGCTGCTCCATTAATGGTTTTACACATACAGCATTGGCTGTACAACCACATTTTGAAAAAGTCTTGTCCTTTATGTGGACATAAATGAAGCATAGACTACATCACATCTTGCTTCCTTAAGTTCTTACTGTCTGTTCTATGGTGTGGACCTATTTCATTATCTATTTAAGAAGAAGCAACACTCTCACTGCTGCCTGTAGTGAAGAAAAAAGCAGTGTCCTCCTCACATATATATTCAAGATGTAACTATGTAGTGCATGCTTCTTCTGAAGTTAGATCTAGATTTTCCATTAGTAACATATCCATTAATTGTACCTTGTAATTTTTGGAGTTCCTCTTTATATGAGAGAAGCATGCTCACTTCAACTATGAGAAGTGATCAAATGCACAGGAGAAGTAATCTTTCAGAACTACTGTGAGATGCAATGCAAAACAAATGCTTGATTTATAAAGCAAGAGATGGTACCTTAAAATTAACTTGTGTAAACTACAGGAGTAACAGGCACTATCTCCTTGATAAGTATGCTGCTGCTGCCTCTTACTTCCCTTCTTGTTTACTCTCTCAAGTTGCACAACCTGAATTGGGATGACTGCACCTTAGTTTGTAGAGCATGCTATGACACAACCACAAGATATCTGAAATTGTTTTCCAGCCAGGTAAATTTAATACCACCCACATATTTACCTCCTCACAATTTCGTTTCTCCCTGTAGAATCCCACTGACTAACTGTTGCTTACAACACAGTGTATAATTTGACAAAAGTTTGGCCACTTGTTTTTTCAATATGAAAACATGACATAAAAACTGCAAAACACAGCAGCAATCCAATGTATCCATTTACCTACTATGACTAAAGTTTATTAGAATTTTAAAAATTTTCTAACAAAGAAACGGTGATGTTACAGTCAGTGCTGAGATTCAATATTGGACATACCTGTCAGCAAATGCCTGGCCAGGTTGCTCCTCAATGGTTTTAGAAACTTCATAACGCTCATAATGCCTATTGGAAGAAAAAGAAGCATTATGTCCATATATAGAAAAAGACACAAATAGACATAAATAGTTCCTAAGAGAAATATTCAAAATAGATCCTTAAGGAAAAAAAAAAAAAAAACCAGTTTAAATTAAACCCACCCAAACAAGTAAAGTTCTAAGGAGTCTCAATTTAACAGTCAGAAATACAACTAATAAAAGAAGGCAAAAAGAGAAGAGTTGTCAAAAAAACTGCCTGAAATTACATTTTTGTGACGTGACAAGGAAATCAAACATGTGCATGCCAGAATGGTAATTGCTAAAGATGTTTCAACTATGTATTGATTCAATTTCTTATTACCTGTCAATGACAGGATGGCCAGCTCGATCCTCTATTGTTTTAGATACTTCATAGCGCTCGTAATGTCTAGAAGCAAAATAAAGATAAAATACATATCAAAAAAAATCTAGAAATTGAGCAAACCGTAAGTATCCCCAGAGAAAACTGAGAAAGTTCAGATGTATTAAAAGAATTCCAAAGACTAAGATGCTGCAAAAATTACAAGCATCAGTATACAGCAGTGATTATCTCATCCATTTCAAAGCCAGGAGGAAAATTTTATCCAAGCACAGCAATTCTCTAAAAATTACATTTTTATTCTATAAGAGTGTACAGGTGCAGTTTACAAACTCACAAAGCTCCACAGAAAACACTCTTTAGCCTGTCCCCTCCCTCAGTGTACTCTGCAGCAAGTATCATGCTTTTGCAGGTGTTTATACATTTCAGATTTCAAGTCTAATCTTTGGATATCATCTTATAGCAAATATTTAACACCAGATATTTTAAAGCCCAGTTTCACTGAACTTGCTCCTTTACTATTAAGCAAAACCACCCGTGTTTAGCAAAACACATCCTTTGGCAGCAACCTCAGAAGCAATGACATCCTCATGGACTAAAGAGTGCACCAGGGATTTAGATATGCAGATATTACAGCAGCTTAATAAGTTACCACACAAAGTCCTATCATCTTGCAACAGGGACAAGTTAAAATTGTAAAGTTATCCTGACTCTGCTGCCAGGAAGAACCTGTTCAGTCATTGTAGCATTGTGTCTCTGCTTTGCTCAGCAGGCATATCAAGCAGCAGTCATTTAGATTGAACTAAAGTAACTTTGGGTGTTACAACCTCCTCTGCAAATATATGCAGTTTTAAAAATCATAATTACTTTCTCCTAAGTTCTAGCTTGATACCATGTGTTCTCTTCAGTCATTTCTTATTACTTACATAAGAAAAGGAGAAAAACCTCAAGAGAAGCCACAAGTCACACCCAAGGCAGTAAGGTAAATGGAGACAAAATAAGGAAAGGTTACTGGTTTAATCGGTTTCAGAGAGCTTAATCTCCTGTAAGAGTAGTCTAAAAACTTCTGGGCAGGAACACAAACTTGAGAACTAATACGTGGGCATTTATTTATTTGTTTGGCTTTTAAATCAAACTGTTGAATAAAGGTAATGAGAGAAAAAAAATATATTTGCAGTGGATGTTTCTAACAGGCTATGATATATAAGGAAGTAACAGTTCACTCATATAGCATGATATCCCTCACTGACAAACTAACCCAGTAGTTAAATTGCAATTAAGTTTTATTGTTACACTGTTGAATTAAAATGAGAGAGAAATATGTAAAAATCAGCCACACATTTGTTGGAAAAGTGTTAACTTGGTATTTCTTCTGGAAGCCTTGTATGTTGAGTCACTGGGCTGTGCACAATTGTTACAAAATTTTCTCATTAAATCCTTCAGATCTTCTTTCACTTGGCTGTAATTACTGTATTTACACATCCCATTTAAATAATCGCTGACGTAGGGTAATACAGTACTTGATTCTTGGGGAAGGACTTTGTGTTATGCCTGAACCTTCTGTCTTTGGAAAGAAAGACTATCCTACAATATTTTGCACCTACTGATTGCAGCATGAATCATACATGAACATCTTTATACATTCAGGACAGACACAGCCCTGGTAGAAACAGGTTTGAATTTGCAGAAGGAAGAGAAAATACATCCTAGCGCAAATGCACACCTTTGGTACTGAGGCACCTCCACTGACACCTCCCTCTGTTTCTCAGCCTGCTGCCTCTGCTCCTCAGCGTGCTGCTGCTCCCTCTCTTTACGTTGTCTCTCGAGCTCCAGCTCTTGGAGCTCCTGTTCTTGCTCAAAATGCCTGGCTGCTTCTTCCTGGATCCTCTGTTCCTCCTGAAGCCTCCTCCTTCCTTCTTCTTCATGCAGCAAGCTCACTGCCAGTTCATTTTCTCCATCTTGTTCTGGCTCCTCGGGAGCATTTGCTTCAGGGCTTGCTCTCCAGCTGGACACAGGTGGAGCCTGAGAAGTGATGGATGTTGTATTTAGTGTTAGAACCGTCTGCTCCTGTAGCAAAGGAAAAAAAAATAATATTTGTAGGGAAGGGACCTATTTTTTAAATAGACTTATTGCTCAGAAAAGATAATTTATTCTATAAGGTAAGAATGTATAAAAATCATACCTGGCACTTCCAATGCAAGATGCAAGGCACAGTTTGGTTTCACATTCTCCTAACTCAAGAGCTTCAATCCACATACCAGCCTTAGCAAGCACCACAGGCAGCATGGCCACAACTATGGGAAACATTCTGCTTTCCAAAGTATCACTTACATGTCAAGCCATCCCTTCCTCACTTAAATACCCATGGAAAACAAACCCTTCCGTGATACCCAGCATTTCTCCCTACTGTTTTGACTTAGAAACCTGAGACCTACTTAAGAGTGTATACACAAAGATATACACTGCAATCTATATCAGACCGATGAATTTCACATGAATCCTCATGCAAAGGAATCTCCCACTCTCATCCATTCTCCTACCATTTCAAAGTCAAGCCTCAGACTTATCACTCTATGATTCTTTTCTCAAAAATGAGAAAAGGCCTTTCAGTGGTCAAAAGATGTTTTGGTTGCAGGGAAAAAATAATGTTTACAGGTCCATCAAAACCTCTAATGACAGAAAAAATAGAAAATGGTTTAGATTCTTGTACAACGAAGTCCTCCAATAGCTCAAAATCTTTCTTATTAAAGTTCTAAACCTTAAATTATGGTCTACTTATTCATGACTGAGTAAACACAACTGATCTATTTTGGATGCCTGAGGCAGCACTCACTTAGCAGTAAAGAAGAGATACCTCAGACACTTCCCATAATCAGGAAAAAACTTGTTCATTTTCACATAAACAACAGGCACAGAAGTCAGCATCTACAGAAACTACACACATTCAGTGTTTTAAAATATGTAACTGGAAATCTAAAGTTGATTTGGTATGTAAATTAATCAAATGAACTGTCTGCCAGTAACAAGCCAGACACTTATGAACATGTTTTCTGATAAAGTATTGAAGCAGAACTCCAACAAGTAGCATCAGGTGGCAAATAAACAGCCAAAGTCTCCCTTTATGATGACAATAATTAATACATGCTGTGACTTTTTGCCAACATATTTTTCATGTTAGTTACCTAACTAGCTCATAAGGAAAAGACACAAATTCAACATATCTCAATACAAACCACCTACTCTTTCCATCCCATTTTTTGCAATCTCTTTCTACCAAGTCATGGACAAGAATTTACTTTCCAAAATGAGAAGATAAATGACATAAAAAAACCTAATTATTTGCCTGCTTGCATGCATCTAGTATAAGGGGAAAAAAGGCCTCATGAAACTAGTCAGCAAAGCTTTATTCACAGCCTACCTCATCAAAATACTTGGAGCTCTCTTTTTCTGCTTCTTGCTGAGCTCGTAGCCATTCTTCCCTCAGTTTCTCTTGTTCTCGTTGGTATTTCTCCTGTTAGGTTAGATTGAAGTTAAACATGCAAATAAGAAACATGGCATTTTTTTACTTTCACTAAAATGTACACTGGAATTGAATGTGCTTTTTTAACAGACCAAACAGACCAGACAAAAAACATCTCTGGGCTCCACTAGAACATTAGGTCTGCCACAAATGAAATCCTGGCTCAAATACAATCCGAAGGAGTTTTGTAATTTATTTTTGAGACTCCACGCTTATTACATGCTAAGTCTCACAAAAGCCAATCTCATAGTCCTTGTCCCCCAGTTTAGTTACCATTTGAACAAAAAAAACCTCAGCTATCTAAGGTATTTCTGGGAAAACACAGTGGTTGTATTTAACTTGGAATTAGGCACATTAATATGGTAAATATAAAGAGATCACTAAGTGAAGTAGTGAGCAAGATCTCTCATTCTTTTGAAATGTTACCTTAAACAAAAAACAATTTCTGAACCTTGAAATTTGTCTTTTGACTAGGTTTGGTATGAAATTAATATACTGTCTTAAAGTAATGCTTAAAGCACATAGTAAATGTTTTGGTGGTTTTGTCAGTCACCACTTTTATCTTGGGAAAAGCAAAACATTGAAGGATGTCAAAAGTGTTCCTTCTAAGATGCTGGAAGTAAGCAAAGAAAGACTTTGCTTCCTTTTTTTGTTATTTGAAAATTCATTACTAGGATCATGGGGAAGGGCAAGATCATTATTACTCTGGTCAAATAGTCCTGGATTTCACTTCAGGACTAAAAAAGGAGAAACAAAGAAAAGTGATGGCAGATGGCCGAGTCAGCTCTCAAGAAAGGAGAGCCAAGGTTTACACTCTTTAGAGCCATCTCTTCAGGTATCAAATGGAATATCCAAACTATAACAGAGACCACAGGTAAGTTCAGGAAGGTACAGCTGCTGCCCTGCAGAGTTTGCAAGCTACAAGGAAAAACAAAAGATGAAGCATTCAAAAAGCAAGAGAGATTCTATTCTTGTACTTTGGCATCACAGTTTTCTGCTGAATACAGCCAAAGAGCTCTTGTGCAGAATAAATGATATTTTCACTGATGTCTCTCCTAGCCATCAGACTTCAGACAACAAACTTTAATTTAATTTGCAGAGATGTGCCTTGGTGAACATGGTTGAATGTGCTTACACTTCACTGAGGTGAGCTCTTTGCAGAGATGCATGCTTGGCTTTTTTGTGCTATCCTAAGACTTCAAACAATGCCCCTTCCCTCTGCAACATCCCAGCTGTAGCTACTGGTTATCAAGGTGGTTTTGCATTAGCAGATTCAGCTTCCTGACTCAGAGGTCCTGGGAACCAGGTTATTCCAACTGGTTAGCTGATTGCTAGCAGGCAGGTACTGGCTGCCTCCTCTACATATATGAGAGGTAGTATTGCTAATTGAAGGTAATACTCAGGCCAGAGGCAGTTTCCTTAAGGGGAAAAAATACAGTTCCTATTCAAAAAGGAAGATGCCTTAGTTTTTCACTTATCCTTTAAATTCTGTTGTCATTAAGAACATACCAGCAGTCCCAGAAGATTGAGCACTTCTGGCTGTAATGAATACACATTTTTTGTTTAATTTTATGATGCTCACTAAAGGATTGTCCTCTTTTTTCTGAGTAACTCCTACTGTGTGCAACTGTGCAGGCCAGAAAATGCACCTAAGAGTCTCCCCAGGCCATCAGTAGGAACAATTGCAGAAGACATGTGCTACCTTCCTTGTTGCTACACACAGGGGATTGACAGCCCACGATTATGAAGATTAATTATACCTGCAACAAACGGTCCTGCTCTTTTTGCCATTTTTCCTGTCGTTTTCGCTCTTCCTCTTGATCCCAAACCCGACGACTGGGAGCGCTGATGGATGGGACTGGGAGCTAATATAACACAGAAATTAAGTTGTATTATCCTCTTTTCTTGTTATCAACACTCTACATTTTAAAACATTTTTTTTTTTTAGAGTGAGAAATAGAAACCATTATCAACACTAGAGCTTTATAGTGACAAGGACATAAATTACCCTTTTTTTTGAATGGACAGAAAGCAACCATGCCTTGACAAAGCAAATCTTAGCCAGTACTCTCCGATTTGATCAAAATTGTAAAGCAGTATAAGAAGTAATAGAAAGCAGAGAGCTTTTTGGACAGACTAGTATTATACAACCAACTAGTAGTTCACAAATAGTACTTACATCAGGCATTGCAGGCTCTGGGCCTCCTGGGAGATTTGGAAGGCAAAAAAGAGAAATCATTAGATCCATATATAACTACTGCAAGACTTGTGTAACTGTGGCAAGTCTGAGTTTCAGACTAATTTTTTCTTCCTTAGTGAGGCATGCTTGCATTTGCCCTGCTGAACTTTCTCGAGGGTGGAATTTATTAGGTGCTTTCATCTAATGTGCACAATTGTTTCAAAGCTTTGCATGCTTACAAGTGCCATCAGCAATTGCTTGAATTAGCAGTATACCTTCCACTGTAGCAAAACAAAGGTTCTTTACTATACCTCTCCTATTATTACTAGTTGTGAAACCCAACTGTTTAGCATGACCAATACCCAGAATACTGCACAAGGGTAGAGAAGCTGTTCATCTACTGCCCTTAGCATGAATTAAGAGCAACTGCTGTCCACTGGCCACTTCTCTACCACAAAACCATGTATTTCTGCTCTCCAACTTGCCTTCTTTCCTACTTCCAAAAGCACACTTGAATTCAGCAAACTGGTCACCATTCACCACAAACCATTTGCTATTTGAGGCTACCACACTTGGCCTTGTCATCCTGTGACAAGATGATTAGAGAAAGATGTGTATTATGCTAATTTATTAAAAACTGAGAAAATGGGGAGAAACACAAATTTAAATGTAATAATTTCTTAAGCACCATCATTATTTTTGTTTGTTGACAGTGTACTTGTTACTTAGATGTCCATATTTCAGTTTTTTAAAAAAGCATACAAGAAAAACATTGCAACACTGTTCTGAAGTATAATCACATGAAGTGGAAAAAAGTTCATATTTAGGATACAAAAGATTCAAATGAGTCACAGGTTAGCATCCGTTGTATATATACACAATTTTGCTGTCACTGTCAGATTACAGCAGCCAGAGTGAAAATGAGGCAATCAGCTTAATCTATTACAGTTGTTTCAGGAGATATTAAAGGGAAGCATAGACCTTTTTTGCTCCCCTCTTCTCTCACCCCTGTAAGCTTATGCTGAACTCCACAGGAATCTTCATGTAATTGCAAAGCTAAAGTGTCAAAAATTTAAAATTAACGAGCTGTACTGAACATGCACTCTAGAAATACAACCATGTCCTCCCCTTCAAGCACAAGTGAAATACCTCAAATATTGTTATAAAAAAAAAAACAATTAAAAGAAAAAACAAATTTCTGCCAGCCATAAAATAAAAATCAAACAAGAACAACAAAACCCCAACACCAACAGAATACCACCATATTGCAGATACAGTATTGCAGATACAGCAGAAGTATTTAAAAGCAAACAGAACCATGAACACAGACATATGCTGTGGCACTTCACATATCGTTTCTGGAAAGAAACAGAAATCATCACCTCTAAAAGTAAAATCCTGGCCCCACTCAAATAATTGGCAAAACTCAACTGAGCTTCCAGCAGGCCAGAATTTCACTCTTTCAGGCTCCAGCAAAACAGCAAGGCATACATAGCCCGAAGACAGCATAAGACATACAACATTAGTGGAAGTATGTGAGCTGTGACATGCAAAATGCTGAAAAGCAACCTACAAAACCAAAATTGAGTGCCTCATTTATTGCCTTTTTCAAAAATGCTAGCATATTAAATTCAAAATTTATATTGGTCTTCTTGGGATCTTGTGACATCACCACATAATGGAAAGCCACATAGTGGAAAGCCAGCAGATGCCTTTTTATATCAATTTATGCAAAAGAACAGAGCTGCAACTCAAACTCAAATCCAGAGTTAAATACTTCATCAACAGCTCTGAGATCGTCTCTAAAACCCTGCTGGAATATTCACCATTATTCTTGTTTTGTAGGTAGTAGCAAACCTGAACAGAGAGTGCCACCCTTCTTACTTCTACCCAGTGGGGGAAAAAAAAAGTATGAACGACACAGAAAAGATTTAAACATCTATAGATATAAGAGAACACGCAAAGACCCATTACCACAAAGGTAGACCCATGAACTGTAAGAATAACCTGATGACCCTGGGGAAAGAAGGGAAATTAATTATGTTGCTTCATTGTAAATGTAGAAACAACACTGAAGAGGTAGAGCACCCAGCACTAGACTTGTTAGGGAGAGTGTGCAGCAGGAACAATTTCATGGAAGTACATGAAATGTTAGCTCTTTGATTTACCTTGTTCAAAAAATTGTGACCGCCTTTTTAAGTTTTTCAAAGAAATAGGCTCAGATGCTATTTGAAAAATACAAAGAATACAAACAAGTCAATGAGGTGCCTTTTTTTTAAATTACTATAGCCACTGGATAAGAAACTTCTGTTAAACCTCCCATACACTGCAACATCACTTCTGAAAAACAAAAAGCCCTTGAAATACAAAGGAAAACCTTAGGAGGTTACATCATACACTAATTAGGATTTCATTTAATCAGTAACAATGTCCAACTATAAAAAGAAAGAACAAGTGTCAAACTCGGACTCAGATTCTCCCTGTCTAATTTAACCATCCTTGACTAGGATTCCAAAATGGAATGAGGAGACTAATGACCATTCAAGGCCACCAGAAAACATCTCCAGATGGCAAGTTATATCTTGTATATCTTGGGGGAATTTTTCTATGAATTGTCATGTGTATTCAAGCAAAAATGAAATACAAAGCTCCTATTCAAGGATTATTATTCCATTAGGAAGTATATATACCTGGTTTCTCTCATTACTGTCAAGTAAGGCTATAACTTCTCATAGCCTCATATGCAATTCTTATTCATATCAGTATCATCAATATTGTTCTCCAGGAATAAAAGTAAAGTAATAATAATGAAAACAGCCACCAACCCCAAAACCTTAAAACTGAAAAAGGCAGGAAAAAATTAGTAAAAAATTGAGTACTCTACACTCTTCCTGGGCAGTGAAATAAGTCAATACTCCTACAAACTCGGTCTCCATACAATGCAGTAGCAATTACAATAAATCGTATGCCCTCTTCTCTTTCACCCCTACCACACATTAAATTTATAACCACTAATGAAGAGACAGGGGGCTTTGTTGCAGCTTTGTTATCAGCTCTCAAACTGCTTAGCAAACTGTGGAAGCAAGGTAAACCCAGTTTGGATGCAACAAGATCTCTGTGATATCTGTCTGGCTTTTGGTTCATTAAGGTCTCACTTCACCCACTGTATAACGCTTCCAGTCATTGCAGGTTTACTGTCTGTGCTTGTTGCAAGCCACACAATTAGCAGATGAAAAGCAACAGTGGTTTACCTCTTTGTTCATTAGAGCCAGCATCTCCTTGCACTCCATTTATCAATTTTGTTTCTGTATCCTGAAATAAACAAACAAATAAATAAATAAATTTCTTAGGCTCATTAGATTTGTGGAAGTTTATCCAACTATGTATCTCTCCTATCAGGAACTATATGTCATACGAAACACTTCATAATATATTATAAAAGGATACAAAACAATTGAAAACTTCCTCAGTGTAATTTATAATAAAGGTACTGTATGCATTTGAAAGAATCAATAACCAGCTGTGAACTTCTGCAGAAATAAAACACATTAGCTTGCAAGAAAATTCCAGAAGCCAAGACCTTCCCATTTCAGCTCCTTGGCAGGCAGGTTTTTATTTACAAGCAATTTGAAAGCACATATGCACCTCTTCTTTGGGGCTGAAACTTCCATTTAGACTAATAATTCAGGTTAAAGTCTTCTCTGAAGACTAAACACTATATATAGTTTTAGTCAAAAGATAGTCTGCATGTATTTTAATATTTATCATTCACCAGTGTTGTCTCATAAATAGACAGGAGAAAGTCTTTAAAACATCTTATTTACTTTAATACATACATAGCTACATCTCCGTATTTCAGATGCAGATACTTGTATTGCTTAAGGAAGAGAAGATTTACAAGTTCTTTTCTCCATCCTCCCACTATCAAGACATTACATTTTTTCTTCCTCCCCCCATCTCCCATGAACCTTCAAAACTATACTCACAGAACTTTGAAGGCTGCTGGAGAAATCTCTTTTTGTGGATGTGGTGGAAGCATTTGAAATTTTTTCTCCTGAAGTTGCATCAATCCATTTATTTTCAGATGTACCTATAATGTTGGTAGCCATACTGGTGAGATTGAGGATTTTATGCCTTACATGTGGCAGGGAAGGCAGGTCTTTGCCCCAATCTTTTTGGTATATGGAGGATCAAGAAATTAATATAGACAGTTACGTCAAAGAATGGAACAAGAGCTAGTGAAAACATTAAAATAATACAAAAACAGAAGAGGGAGACACACAAATCTGGTGGAATTTGTGAAGACAGGGAAAAAGGACATTTAGAGCAGACCGCCTTCCCCAAAAATGCAAGTGTTAGTCATAAGCCAGATAAAAGTTTGCCAAAACAAGAGATGTTTTGCTGATATGTGCTACAGCAGCTGAACATTAGAGAGGAGTTAACATTCATTGTAAACTATTTCATTAGTGTTAGTAAGGATTGAGAAAATTCTTCTGACTTTACTCACTCCAGGTACAATGAGACTCATACATTATCCAGAGAAGGGTCACTTTCATGTCCATGCTCATCAGGAAGCACAGAGAGGGGGAAGAAAAGGCAGCCTAAACTAAACTGGCAAATTGATGAGGCAAAGACAAATAATACACTTCTCACATATGTCACCCTTTCTCCCCTCTCTACTGAAAATTTTATTCAATTAGTTTTTTGCCACTAATCTCACTCTTCAGTTGTACTACATCCTATAAAGTGATTTGTTTCTTGTCTCTTCCTAATCCTATTGTTTTTACCCCAGTTTGCTGGTAACTTATTTACCTAGCTTCCCACTAAAAGAATGTTTTGTATTTATACTGTGAAAGAAGTCACTGGTCACACTTCCAACTCTGCAAAAATTCTTCTCGAACTTCGAAAGGGTTTCCTGATTAAAACCATGGCAAGTCAAGACATGCTACAAGGCTGTCAAGCCAGCATGGAAACCCTCCCTACCCAGAATGGGTAGTACCATTCTGGAGAGATTATAGCACCATAATATTTGGGTCTCTGGCCAGAATCATAACACACAGGTACTACATCACCCACAGGCTCATACCTCACTTCAAATGCTCCCTGAAGAAAGGAACAAAGGATCCTCCTTCCCTGAAGAAAAGGAGCTGGTGATTGAGAGAGGGGGCCTTTAAAAATTAGTGATCAGACCCTCTAGAGATCAGACCCTCTTAATTCTTGTGGTATGGCAGGGAAGAAAATGTTAGATTCCTTTTTGTGTTGGCTGCACACTTTTTTACCTGTCCATCCTCCAAGAAACAGGCCAGAGCACAAGAGTGAGGTCAGTAGTTCAATGTTTTGCAGATTTGCTCATCAAGACATTTCTAATGCTCACGTAGTTAAAAAAGCCAAGTTGTGTTAAAATGCAACAGACACGTTGACAAACTATATAGCTTAGATACGCATTACTGCTGTAAGGGTAATAAGGATTCTCAGCTGTCAGGTACAGCAGAGAAAAAGCTTATTTGCCTTACAGAGCATACAGTATCTGCCTGACGAAACAACTCACCATTCTTTCCATATCGTCTGACATCCATGACCAGGTTTCCAATTTCTAGTGCTCTGCTGATGGCTTCTTCCCACTGACTGTAGTCCATATGTGAAACCTTTGTGCCGTTGACAGCGATGATCTCATCGTCTACATGCAGCTGACAAAGTGCTGCAGGGCTGCCTGCAGAAAACAGAAGAAAAATGTGATTATGTCTCCAGTCATACTTTTTCTTTTTATCACAGGTATGATTGGAACAGAGTGGACTGGGGAATCATTCAAAGAAATGCTTAACAGTAGATATTTAGAAAGTCAGAAAAATTCACTACACTGTAACATAAGCTCAGTAAACGCAGTATCAAAGTAGTTTTTCAATTTAGAACTTAGGGGAACAATAAAGGAATCAGTCTTCTGGATTTGTAAATCTTCAGATTATGGCTAGCCCATTTAATAAACAACTTCTGTGTTCAGTCTTCCCTTCACTAACTCAGCTTTATAATCTGTGATAGTGAGAGAGAGGCAGCACCACAATGTCTATATCCAACGATTAGCTGAAATTCAGCCAATGTTTGGGTAATCCTCTTATTTGTCACACAAAAAAAAAATAAAATAAAATAAAACCAGCCTGCACTTTGTTAAGTCCAGTAGAAGCTGACTTTCTCGTACTCTCATTTACATTTGCTGAGCTCTGCTGACAAGAGCATGCTGCTTTATTGTTGTTAGCTCTGAATTGCTTGGTAATTGGACTCAAGATATTGCTGGGTACTGTCCCACTAGACTTCTCTGGATTTCACTTATTTTATCTATTAAGAGCAAACTTTATGGCAAGTTGGACTTTGAATCTACTGATATTTTGCAAGACAAGCTGCACTTTATACTTTTCTCATCTGCTACACATTGGCAGGCAATCTCACTAGACTAAGAACAGAGTACATAGAAGACCAGTTCATGAACTTTTTCTCTGTTTAATTCAGAAAATGGATGAGCTGAGAAACTCGCACTCTCCAAGCAAGATTTTACAGATTACATAAGAATGGTTCTTCCATTAAGAATTATTCCCTTAGCCGGATAGAAAATAGAAAAGCCAAGTAAAAATATAGTTAAGGATTGCACAATAAACCCTCATGTTAATAAAACAAGTTTGAGAAGGAAGGAAGGATGGCAGGATTTTCCAAAGTAAGTAGCAAAATCCACACATCTTACTTAAAATATACCAAGAACAGTGTCCTATCACATTATTAGAAACAAATGTGGACAAGTATGACAGAAAAATGTAGATACCATATGCTTCATCCTGAGTGTCTTTTGACTCATTAGTAAAATGCTGCTGTAAGTCTGGCTCATCCAATAAGGATTCAGGTGGCTTCACACACAAGGAAGTTAAGTATTTAAGAAATGCCATGTTTCCTAGTACTGCACCAAATAATAACTCATTATAGTTCACTAAAAAGCTACACTATCTTCTCTGCTAGAAGAATATGGCTCCATATTATACCTTTCTGCATCATTCTTAAAATACAGACAAAAAACTTCATTTGCAGTTACCAGTACTAATTGCTTTTCAGCAGTATTATAGAAGAAAAGGTATGGTTTTCACCTGGAGGAAGAAACATAGACAATAGTTCGACCGGAAAAAAAACATGCCTCTCCAGGAGTCAGGAAGATGTTAAAGAATCATGGATTGTCAAGTCTGTTATGGAAGGTACTATTAAGAATACTATCAAAAATACTAATACTGAAGTTACTAGTTTCAACAACACCATTTACCATTTGGAGTCATGTCTGATATTTAGTACCATATAGTTTAACCACATCTGGACAAAGCTTTATGCTCATGATACCAGGGAAAGCTTCAGGCTCCAGCAGAGTCATTAGAACTCAAAATTTCTGTCTTGAGTTGTGACAGAATAAGTCCCCAGTAACCAAAAAAAGGTTATGCTCATTTTATTAAAATAATTTCCCAGGGATGAGACTGGGCTCAGAGTTGTGAACAGTATATCTCGACTCAGTTTTAGAAAAGGAAGGGAGCTGAAGATTGCACAGTTCTTCCTATACTATCAGTAGAAAGGCACATCCAGACCATACTCCAACCATACAGATTGAATGAACAGCAGCAGTCTCTAGATCTGGACCTAAAATAGCTAGAACAACTTCCACTGCTCAATTTTTGGTCTGTAACTTTGTCAGCAGCTCTTCCTCCATAGTCTCTGAACAAAATGGCTTCTCAAGAGTGAAACCCAGGATGCCTACAATGGGCTTCTGCTCTGATTCACATCCAGAGAAGCCCAAAGAGCCTGGCCAGAAATTCAGGTGCCAAAAGCTGTATGCTACCAGCTGTCTTTCTCTGTACAGCTCCCACACGACTATAGGAATTAACAATAACTTCTTTATATTCCTATAGAGGATTTAGCTTTCATTATATAACATACGTACTGTTTTTATGTTTTTAACAGGTTTCCCTGAAGGTAAAAAGCTTTTCTTTCTTACTAGTCCCCAGTAAAAACAAAACTAACCAAATACTCATTTTCCGTATGTTCTAAGTTATCTCTAACCTATCCCCATCTGTTGTTATTACAATTGATAAACACTATCTCAATGATAGAAAAAAAAAAAAACTTGAAGGATGTGGATGTTCTACATGACTGCAAGTGTTTGATCAGATATGCACTCCTATATCAACACAATCTCAAAAAAAAAAATTTCAAAGTGAAAGGGAAGAACTGAAACAATAAAGATTATATGGCACTGGGGAAATTGGCAGAACTAATGTCTAGATTAATGACTTAAGGCTTTCTATTTAACTAATTTTTAGTGTAAAGGTTTAAAACTCCTTTAAAAATGAGAACTGTATACTACATATTTTTATATGTAGTAAATGGGTCTCACTGTGTTAAAAGATTAACTCTTACTTAGGTTTTTGAGAACACTTATAAATTAATGTTGCTTACCAAGTAGTTTTCTTAGCAGATTTTTTTAAGGAACAGCATATGTAGAATACAGAGTCATCTATAAGTAGTAAAAAATATACATGCTGGGTATCATCTCAAGAAAATCCTACAGCTAGTTAGGAAGACAACACAATCAGAGAACGTCTTCCTGGAAGCTTTTCATGGGCTCAAGAAAGAAAAAAAGGTGACTAGAATGGTTGGTTTGGATTTGCCAAGCCTAAATCACACTTGACCAACCTGGTTATTTTCAATGATGAATTGACTAGATCTCTGTGGATGGCGGAAGAGAGGTGGTTACAATCCACTCTGTCTATAACAAGACCATTGACATGATATTCCACAGTATCCTGGTATCAAAAGTGGGATGGTACTGTCCACAGGGCAGAACAACCAGATGATGAAAATCTGGCTGGGCTGTCAGGCTCTGTGGGAAGTGGTTAATGCCTCTTACTCAGCCTGTGGGCTGCATAAAAGTGGATCTCATCAGGATGTATCCAGGGACCTACCCTCATTAATGTGTTCACCAATAAGCAGGAGAAGGATGTTAAACATATCTTCATGAAGTTTTCAAACCCTGCCAAAAGTGAGAGGGTGGCCAATACACTGGAGGGCAGGGCTGCTCTTGAGAGCAGGAACCTGACACTCAACAAGGCCATGCAGGGTCCTGTTCCTGAAAAGGACTAATCCCAGTGATGGTACAGGCTGGGCATTGATAGACTGGACAGCAAGGCTGGGGGGACTCTGGCAGTGGTGGAGCTGTATGAACACTAACATGACCAACAAATCAAGACAAGTGACCATTCAATTCACCCAGCACCTTTTATGCCACACTGACAATACTGTGTCCAGTTTTGGTGTTCCTCTGTAAGAACACCATCAATAAACTGGGGCAAGCTAAATGGGAAGGTACTGGAATGGTTAGTGTTGGAGCAATCGACCCATGAGGAAAGGCTGAAGAGTATGGGCTTGTTCAGCCCGGAGAAGAGAGCCTGCAGGAGAACTTAACAGTACCCCCCCACCCCAGTACGTACCAGGAGGTCCCTGAGAAGGGAAAGTCTGCTCTTTTATTGAAATTTATGGCAGGAAAACACAGAACAGTGGTTATAAACAATGAAAAAGATCTGTCTGACTGGATATGTATGGAAAATTTTCTCAGAAAGAATAATGCTCAGAGAGGCTGTGCGGGCTCCATCTTCAGAGGGTCTCAAACCCCCATGGGTAAAAGCCCTAGGCCACTTGGCCTGAATTCCATCTTGACATTTTTTTGAGCAGTGTATTGCTCTAGGTGATCTTCCAGCCAGAATTATCCTATGACTTATCCTTAAAAATAGGAAATACAACATTTCCAAGTGCCTAGCTGAAAGCATGTATTGGTCTTTCAATGGGTCATCCACCTCTTTCATCCTTCATTTCTTCAAAGGGAGCTACAGCTATTGAGTAAGGATACAAGATGAGACAGTTGTTGGAAGAAAAAAATGCTGAACACAGGCTACAAATGAGAACCCTGAGATACACTCCATTCTCAGTTCAGTCTATACTTTGTTCTCTTCCTTGTGAGAATGGTAATAAAGCATCATGAAGATAACAACCATGAAGCCTTCATCTTCTCCTTGGAGCAGAGCCCATGTGGACCAGCAGGAACATTCTCTACCCTCAGATTTCTCCTTTTCAGCTGGCAGCGGAAATGGACAGACCCCTGCCTCTAAGGAAGGAAATTAAACCCAAAGCCTAACAGCAGGAAAAGCAAAGTTATTCTTTGGGCAAAGTGAATATTAGTATTTCCAGAATCAAAGAATGAAACAGGTTGGAAGGAACCACAAGTGGTTCATCTGGTCCATCCTCCCTGCTCAAGGAGGGTTATCCTAGAGCAAATCTAATTATGAAAAGTACTCAGAAAATATTTTTTCATTTCACTTCTTGAATTTGAAAAAGAAAAGAAAAAACCCAAGACTGCTTGTTAACTGTTATTAAACAGTATTGTTTCCTCTCTGGAAAGCATAATACAGAGCTAACTAAATTAAAAGTTTCCAGTTATTTCTCCTTTCTCAGGACGATCTTGTGTTAGGTGGAAAGAAGGGCGCAATTCAATATTCCTCAAGTATTACTGGCAATGAGAAAGACCATTGTTTAGAAAAGAAGCATATATATTTGCTTAGGTTTTAGTTGTTTTGTTGCCTTTTTTTTTAAGAAAATCAAGCTCGTTTTCTGCAGAAGACTATTAGAGGTTAGAAATAAACTTTATATATGTATAATCTCAAGACAAAAATGCTTGCTTTCCCTCAGTATTAAAACAACTGAAAAAACTGCACTGGAAATCGATTTAGAAGTTGCAACTACTTAAGAATATGAGCAGAACTAAGAAAGAAGAAATTGAACAAGAACATGTGAAGTGAGAGCTGAAAGAAACAGTCTGGATATTGGAAATCTGTATTTGCCCCTAAATACTGTTCTGTAAGAGGCTCCGTGAACAAATATTCATGTTTATACCCTCCTTGATTAGGAAAATGCATTTTGGTATTTCTGAATTCAACCTGTTTCAAGAGGTTCAAGAGGAGTCACAGAAATATTTTAGCAAACTAAATAATGATTTTTCAGTTCCACACCTGATGTTTTAAAATGTTTGCAGCATTCTTATCTGCAAATGCCTTAATTTAGAAGCCTCTGCCAACAAAACATAAGAACAAAAATTTGCGTATTTATATGTATACATTTACCTTCTTCAACTGTCTGTACAATGGCTCCTGAAGAACTCCAGTTTGTCGTAAACCCAAAGCTGCGACTGTGGCCAGGTCTCTGGTTTATACTGATTCTCATTTCACTGTACTGTTCCTGAAAAATAAAACATGACACTAGAGTATCTGGTATCACAGGAATCTAAATGAGGGAAAGTTTATCCTCTAAATAAGTGAGGCTGCTCACAATGTGCACTTTAATCATCTATTATTAGCATCACAGACAAAGGAAACAGAGTCAGTTAACTAACTCATTTGCTTTTTCTTCCAACAGGTGTGTTTTCAGTTTACATTTATATTTTCCCTACGTTTATCTGTCACTCCGCATTTCTGTTATTTTAAATGTTTTGCAACACAATGCTAAAAAATGTAAGAACTTGGAGGGAATTAAATCCCTAAATGATTCTTCATGGACTGTCTTGTGAATTTGTCACAGATACTGCCTCCTCAGAGAGCATCAGAGATGTGAAAAAGCTAGATAACCATAGTCAATCGTTTTTTTGTTTTGTTTTTTTTTTGCATATCCTACAATAAGAATCATCAGTTTAGGCTCATGCTGCTACTAGGTTTACTTGGGTGCACAATCATCTTGATTTTGTGTGAAATACTACCAGCTTGCTATGGATTTTGTAATAGAAGCCTTAGATAATAAAAATCATCCCCAATTCAGCTAAATTCAGATATTTGATTTTAATGGACATTCAGGATGCTTTCAAAATCTGAATCAAAATCTAACATCGCCATTTTAAACAACAAGATTATCTGAATGGGAAAACATTTTGTAACACTCTCTTTCAATCCCATGCTATATTAGGAGCATGTGCTGCATACATTAACATTCTCAGGTGAGCTCATTAAAAACTACTAAAATACCCAAAGGCATGCTATGCACTTCATCAGCATGACATTGACATCCCTATAAAAGGAAAAAAAAAAATTAGATTTTTCTGTCAAACAATGTTAAGATAGACATATTCCAGCAAAATGTGTATGGAAGGGACCCTGCACGTTCTTGCATGGAAGGGACCCTGCACGTGCATTAAATGTACACCTACATTTTAGTTCCCTAGCGACCCAGCCTTCCTGAAGAGTCAGATTCATTTTCCCTAACTTAAAATATTTAAAAGTCTAGAAACCTATGCCAATTCCTCCAAGCTCCTGCGTTGTAAGATGTAACAGGCAGTTACAGGGAGCACTGCAGAAGCAGGTGCAGCCAGCTGGAGGCTCAGGGAGGTGCAGCCAGAGGTGGCTTCAGCAGCACCTGAGTACTGGATAGAGAAGAAAACAACACAGCACGGCATCATCCCAAGGTATCACCTCATGTTACAGGAATGTTCCTGGGAAAACACTCCTCGTTTCAGCCCAGAGAGAAATTAATTCTTTTCTTCACAACACAGCTACTGGCTTGCAAATGCTCCCATACAACCCAAGTCCTTAGGTGAGTATACTAAACCTGAATCTACTAAATAGATTAGCACACTGGGCTAGAGAACATACAAACCTTTAGAGTTTGAGTGTGTTCCTGGAAGTTACTACTGGTCTTAATTTTTTTTCCACCATCCCAACATGACTCTTCAGATCTATCTCTTGTCAGAGGAGTAATGTGACTTTGTACTCTGAACTTTAGCATTTTTATAGGTCATCTCTAAAACAGTGCTCCAAACCTGGAGTTATGGCCCTGATGACTTCTGAACTATATCAATCTCTCTGGCAATGATTTACAAACACATCAACTGGAACTCGCATTCCTTAACTTGGAGCTTGTTCACTTACATAACACAACTGGGGATTTTTTTTTTAACTTTTAAAAATATTTTGAAAATACCCCCATATTATTCACTTGTAGGAGGAAAAATTTAGTCTTTTAACTGACAGGACAAAACCAAATGGACGTAGTACGTGCTATTCTCATTTGCATTGCTTAAACAGATCCTAAGAACTCATATCAAATCTGTCAGTTTTCCCTGATTAAAACAGAAATTCCTCTGCCTGTTTCTGCTACAACACAGGGAAAAAAAAAAAAAAAAAAGATCACAGTTTCAAAGAATTATGATAAATTCATTACAATGGCCAAAAGGCAATCAAGGGTATTAAACTGTAATGTATTTCTTTTCCACAAGTAATTAGGAAGAAGAATGTTTGGAAGCAAATGAATTTCAAAAAGATAGTATGGGAAGTGATTTAATAAGTCAGTATCCAAGGTCTTACGACCTTCACCCAAGCAACTGGCACAATTAAGTCTTACAGCAGAATCAGGAATGCAAATCTGTCAAGGGTTATGAATTGAATCATCAGATAGTACAGAAAGGCATCAAAAATCAAAGCTATTGTTGGTGAAACATGCAATCAATTGGAGGAAACAGCACTTAAGATATATATTTCAAAACGATCACTGAAAGACCCAGCCCCTTGTCCAAAAAGCACATGTATAAAGAGACAGTGATTTACTCCAAAATTAACATGAACATTAATTCGATTCTAGTAAATAGCTAAAAAAAAAAAAAAAGGTGCAAGTCACAACAGATGGAAAAAAGGATAGTGTGATACTGATGTTTATGGCCAGCCTTTGAAAAGCTGATCTTTATTTTCCACCACCAGTTTAAAAGTGCAAATGAATGCTACAGCAGCTCAGATAATTCATCTGCCACACCTGATTATATGGACAGTGCGCTCATTTGGAGAACAGCAAAAAAACTTCGCAAGCATGTAGAATAACTATTCTGAATTAGAGTGATAAATAAAATTAAGCACATGACAAAATGGATAGGGAAAAATTCAGCAAAATTATAATTTTTTTCTTCCCCAAATACTCTCTTTCTCCTAAACTAAGTCAAAGGAAATAGCAAATCTATGAGATGTACACTTACTACCAGAAAAATACTTGCATTAGATGTACTTTTAGTTATTTTCTCTTTTATTCTGCTGTGACATTCAGTTACACCAAATAATCACATTGTTACCACACTTACCATGGATTTTGAATCCTTAGGCTCTGTCAGACTCGCAGTTTCTGCAGAAGATGCAAGTGAAAGAGAATCAGGTGGAATGCCATATTCTGGCCTAGGAATACTACTTCCAGCATCTTGGTCTTGGAACTTTAAAGGTAATGCCAAACTAGGAGGAGGTGTTGACTGAACACCTTTTTCCTCCTCTTCCTCCTCACCTCTGCTTCTGAATGCACCAGTGGAGAGAGGGTGTGCGGAGTCTGGTTGTGAAAAGGAAATGCTGGTGAACAAAGTTTGAGTTCTTTTAGCTTTTTCTACTTCTCCATTGTATTTCTGAGCATCATCCATCTAGGACAAAAATGGCAGCTTAGTAAATAAGTGTTTTAAAAAAAGAAATTCTTGACTCTTTCACTGCTTTTTATATTTAACAAAACCACCTCCCACCTTTGAAGCAAATTCCAGTTCCTGCACCCATTGTTAACTACCTACTTAGAAAAAAGTATTTTTTTCTCTTGAAATACTTGCAGAACAAATAGTCCAGACTTTTTACGATAAACTTGTTAAAGTCATCTGCTTAGAATTATTTACATTCTTACCACTTTTTAAATTAAAGCAAATAAGGATTTAGGAGAAAATAATGAAAATCATCACAGTAATGGGGCAGAGGGGAATCAATTTCATTGTTTCAGTGCTTTAGAATGTAGACAAAATTTAGCCTAGCATAACATTTCAACAAAGTCAGCAGAGCAGAGGAAACTTTTATCACCTGAAAAATTTATCTTTAACACTTAATTATGTTAACCTGGCTCCAAAAAATTACCTCCAACAACAGGTGTTTTGATAAAGCACACAAACGAGTCTTACTACAAGTAATAAAAAGAGTATTGTACCAAATTTAGTGAGCAGCTTTAATTCTCGGAGTGTGTTTAAGCACAGAAACACAAGAAAACATCAAAAGCCATGACAGAACTGCCTGCTCTATTAACCCAACCTTCATCACACAGGAGGCACTTATTTAAGTAAAACCAAAACATTAAAACTACTGTTCCCCCAGCTATTAAAGACCCTAAATTTACAAACTTCAGGAATGAAGGAGAATTTTACCGTGAACGACCGTGGAAGTGATGAGATTCCTCTTGAGTGGACACCAAAAGGTCTTGGTGTAACCACAGATGTTAACCTGGAGGTATCAGTTTTCTGGTAAGTTCTCGGGAGAGAAGCTGAAACCTGAGCTGACCCAGTTTGAGCATTCACTGAGTAACGAGTGGACAAAAGAGCCGGGCTCTGCTCCCGCTCCAGGCCCTCTGGAGGCGCAGGAGCTTCTTGAGCAGCCGAGCTCTCGGGCAGGTTCTCCCTGGGCGGCTGTGAGGCGTACATGCTTTTACTGTCCTTAGTGCTGTAGGAGCGATCTTCTTCCAAACGGTAATCTTTGGCTGCTGACCAATCTTTTGCTGCTGTGGAAGGTGCTTTTTCTTCACTGAACACGTCATCATTCAGTGAATACGCCCAGTTGTGCTGTTTCTGCTGCTCATAGGAGTCCTGATCTCTCTCTTCCCTATGGGAATAGAGCCTGTTAAAATACCAAAGTGATCCAACAAACAGGCAGGCCTAAAGTCTTTCAACCAGTAAATGCTTAAGGCAGAGCATAAGCCAAATAATACATCTCCAGTAAATGAAAATTAATAGCATAATTTAAATTATTAGTATCTTCATATATTTTTTAATCCATCTTCTTCCACTTCCTCCCTAGTTCAGCACTCTCATAGCACTCAGACATACTACTATCACATTATCAGGCTGCCACCATGACAGAAATCTTTGCCAAGAAAATGATATAGCTACACATAGCTGTAAATGATACAGACATACATATATTCAAGTTACACATCCTCAGAAATTCAGATTTATTTAGGAAAGAACAGGAATAAGACAGTCCCATAACACTGCCTGAACTGTATAACAGTGCTCAATGTTTCTGAAATGCAATGCTGAATTTTAGATACCTACATAAGACATGCCCTGTAATTCAGCTAATTATTATTTTTTTGCAATTCATTCCTTTGTCATAAATGAACAACCACTACAAGGATAATCTTTAAGACATAACTTATAGGATTCTTATTGATGCTGAACATTCAATACAATTAGCATCCATACTTTTTTCAAGCAATTAATTTTCATCCTCACAAATAACTAAAAATTTTTTTAAATCCAGAATATTAGACTTAATTTTTTTAATGAATACATGTCATGTGCATATTACCTTCTGCTCAGTCATATGTGCATTTGAAATAAATAAATAAATAGATATATAAGACTGTCACCAGTGGAGATGGTATTGTGCAGTTTACACTTTTTACTTTTCAGAAAGTATATACCAAGAGGACAGATTAGGGATGAAGGGAAAATCAAGTAAAAGTTTACAGCTCTGTGGCATACATTAAAATTCTGGCTGTAGTTCTCCACGGTGGCTAAAAAAATAGCAAATGCAGTGGTGGTAGAAGGAAGATAATTAACTTTATCCATAAGTAAAAAAGGCAGCTATCCAGTTCAGTGCTATTGTTTTAACTAATTTAAAGAGAATGCAAATGTTGATTTCTCAATCCTTTTATTTATGGATAGCAAAATAAAATATCATTTATAGAGAAAAATGTTTAACATTCTGTGCAAACACCACTGTAGAAAACAATATTCAGACCTTCAATTGCCTAGATTACTACATTTTATTTTGCAACTAAAATTGTCAAGATCTCTGCAGAATCAATTGCAACTTGTTGGTAAAAGTGGCTCAAAAATGTAAAGGAATAATAATGCTCAGACTTATGTTCTTAAACATAATACTCCCATTAGGACTATTACCTCTCCTGCTGCATTTCCTTCAGCGACTTGGTACTCCTTCCAGACACCTCAGAGGCTCTCCTTTCAATTTCTTCTCTCTCTTCCTTTTTCTTTTGCAGTTCTGAAGTGTAACTCTTCCTACGACTCTTCCATTTTGCTAGATCCTGTTTACAATAACATGAATGCATATGATCAGATTTTCTCAAGGCCTCACAGACTTACAGAGGCATAAATAGCATGTAACAGGGCTGCCATTACATGTTACTTATTGGCCTGACTTTAGTTGCACGTCTGCATCACAGCCACATTTTCATGTACCTTTCCCCTAAATGATAAAGGGGTTGTCATGTTCTAGTTAGGGCTGCAGACTCACTGCCTCCTTAAGCTAACAATTTTTTGGCCCATTTTTTCTCCCCTTAACATTTTCAATTTTATTCTAAAATATTTCACCCAATCACACATAATTGAAAACTAATGCAAATGCCATCTGTATTTCTCTGTTGAGGGCTTTAGAGTTTGGGATATCATTATTTTTCCAAATGACTACTACATTAGACTGATACACTAGCTTGAGAATAAATATGCCTTGAATTCTAAATTGAAAACAGATATTTCTGTAGTTTCTTCATTTCTGTAAAACCGCAATGTGAACTGGCAATATTGTCCATGAAATACCAGAGCTGAGTTAAGGGAAGCACTGAATATTAGAACTGAGATGCATTAAACAACTTTGAACTTCATAGTTGGTGCTTTGTTCTTAATTTCAGCTTCTTGTTTCTTGTTTCTAATTTCAGCTGTCAAGCAAAGATTTTAATAAATTGAAAAGTCTTTAGATATGCTTATGATGCTGTGCAAAGCTACCATACAGTTTACAAGCTGGATTTAAGACAGCATTATTAGGGGATAGGAGACTCAAGAATTTGCACATGGAAGTATTATTTATTCCCCTTTCTCTCAGAGGATCAAATACTCAGACATTCCAAACATTTCTCCAAAAAAAGTATTCAAAAATTGCAGATAACACAAGAAACTATGCCCTAACTTCTCTTTATGTCCAAAGAAATCAAGCCTGAAGGCTTTATTACAATACATATAAGTCTTATCCTGAAGCATTAATCAGAAACTTAGGAGGGAGGATATTTAAGAAAATTCCAGTTCTGCATTAAACAGACATCCCCAAAAACTCCAGAAGCTCCATGAGATTAATTGTTTTAGAAGACAGCCCCATGAATTGCTGCACACATGCTGAAGCTTTTTTACTACGGACACTGAAGGCAGGTGACATCCAGCCCCTTCAAGCCGGAAGCACAAGGAGAGGTGACAAGGAGTCCTTACTTCCTGCCACTTTAGATCTTGTTCTTGTAACTGCTCTTTTATCTTCTGCAGCTCTTCATAACGGATTTTGCGCAGTGTCTGCAGCTCCTCTGCACTGACATCATTCAAAGATTTACTCCTAGAAAGGGAAAACAGATTTTAACAGCTTTATAACATCCTGGCCCTCATTTACACGAGTGAAACCTTCAGAGAGAGAGAAAGATTTATATTAGTACAACTGAATGCTCACAAGTGTTATTTTGAATGGAGCAGCAAACACATGGGCAGCTGATGGGAAAGACTGGGATGTGCTGTAGTGCCAACACTCAAGTCATTAGTTGGGTATTTGAGCAACTACAATCAGGTTAAGGGAATAAGCAGCTCTGTACATCTCCATGCGGATCATTCACATTGAGCTCCACACAGAACACTACTATTTTAACTTGCTATACTCTTTATTGATCTTGTTTCTTTCTTTCTTTCACCCAAAAGGCATCCCCTACCCCCAAATCCAAATTCCTACTCTTGGACTCCTCTCCTGTAACAACCCCCATATCACCTCCTGTTCTTTCCTTCCTTCCAAATCAGTTATTGATGCAAATTTATAAAAGATTAAGAGTCACACACCAAATGCTTGGTTCATGGATGTCACTAGCATATGCTGATCCTCCCCAAGCCTCTGAGATGCTTTCCATTAAAGCTGGGATGACTAACACAGCCATTTTCCTGCTAACTTCTTCAACACGGCTGCAGTTTCCCCCAGGGAAATCCTACTTGCTAGTTCCCTTTACCCTAAATTCCTCAAAGCTCACCTTTCGTGCTCTCTCCCACCACATGCTATTTTTGCCTTTATTCTTTCACACTGCAGTAATAAACATAACAGAACATTTAGTTTTGACATAGGACAAGGCTCCTGATGAGATTTGACCACAAGCCTCTGAGACAGTAAGCAAAATACAGGTGTTTCATCATAAGGTTCAGTGTTGTAATACAAAGGGAAAGCTAGGTTTCTAGGACTTGGGTTTCTTTTTTTTTTTTTTTTTTTTGTTTCTTAATATTCAAAAATACCTTTGTTTTCATTTATCCAAAGTATGAGTTATATAGAGGGATGTAATTAAGTTCCAGCAGGACTTGAAAATGTAGCACTTCTCTGATAGGATGGAAAATCAGATTAAAAGCAAATCAGATTCAGCACAAAGCCTTGCTCTAATCTGTTGCATTCCAAGATATCTCTAAACTAACAAATCAGACTCTCGCTTCCTTCCAAGTGGCTGAACTCACTTTCACTGCTAACATAAGACTGGCCTCTGGCCTCTAGAAATAAAGGCTTGGGCATTAACTCATTGTATCTGTTTGCTTATCTATTTTCTGAATGAGAAGTGTGCCAAATTCAGCAAAAATCCCCTGGTTGCTATTGCAGAAACTGTTTTCTCGTACAGTTCTTTTCCTCATTTTTTATGCTTAAGTTATATCACACGTAGAACTGTTTTGGGATAACCAAATACTACCTAAAGGTGCATCAAATTTATTCCACACAAGTTCAAGAAATTTTACATAACTACAGTTTCCACTTCTTTCTCTTGATTTACTATATCTGCCTGCACAAAGCAGGAAAATCTTGACCAAAAGCAACTATAACCTAAGAAAAGGTATATTCATACCATGGAACTGGATCTTAGTTTTAATTTCAGTCTAAACTGAAAAACCTAACTAGTGACTTGAGTCAGAATTCTGAGTCTCCCCCTCCTAACACCTAATTTCTTCTGAAACATTTTGCACTTCTGGAGGTGTTTAGTCATTTGCCAGGTTTGCCTCAGGGTAAAAATAGGGAAGCAAATAAATAAATAAATAAATATTTTGAAAAAAATCATTAGAATGCCATACATTCCCAAATGCTTAACATCCCATTCCACAGTAAGTGGAAAAATAATTTCTCTTTGAGTCACAGTTCATGATAAACAACATCTAAGTTCCCATGATACAAATCTATAAGTTTACCCCTGAGCATTCAATAACCTGGAAGACATAAAATAACCCCAGTCCATTCATCAATCCCATGATAAATACCACTGCTATTAGTTATTTTCAGATTCTAGCTGTACAGCCTTCTAAATAAAATATTTATTAATATTCTTTTACACTTTTTGAATGTTTTAAAGCCTAACTTAAATACAGAACAACAAATTTTTTACTTCAGCAGGAAATAAAACCTTAGAGTGGATTTTCAAAGTGCCTGATAACCCTAACTTGAATACAAGAGACAGCAGAGAGAACTTTTGCTATATGCATAGCTTTTATCTCACATTCATTACATAAATTGCAAAGAACAGAACAACAAAGCATCGCACACAAGTTTTCACCATGAGTTTTTAGCTACTGTGCATGCATAAAGATGAAAAGAGGCCAAAAAAATAGCATTACTATCTTTCAAGCTTTTATAAAACTTACCCTTGCTCATCAGAAAGCTTTTGAAACAGTCTGAGAAATCAGAAACCAAAAAAAAAAAAAAAGATTCAGTGTCTTTATATTGATAACAACATTAACACCATTAGTAGACCAGCACTCTCACTAAGTGATGGGGAAACTGAAAGCTTGGGAACCAGCCAGCATGGAAAAGCACATCAGAAATTGGACACCAGTCAAAAAACACACCAGGACTTGCATGATGGGCAAAGTTGGGCAGAACTTTCAGAACAAGGCTGCCTGTAAGTTTCCAACACTTTTCATTTAGCAATACTGCACAAATACAGCCTTGTGTTATTTCTGCACCACTTATTCCAGTGCTGCTGAACAGCATGATGCTCAAAAGAGACTCATTTCAAGAAACTAAAATTAATGCCAGTTTGAGTCCCAACAAAAAGTGTAGCTTACAGAGGTTGTTCTCTTATTACTTCAACCATTTCTGATACTAACTGAAAGTAATACTTGACGTGGACCAGAATGAAAGACCCTATATAGAAGTTTCGTGCATTAATCCTTGAACACAATTAATCCAGGGCAATTCAAGATGATTTTTAGTATTCTTGAATATGAGTATTTAATAATATACCTGTTTAATTTTACTGAAAGAATTTTAAACACATGCATTATTTCCAAGGACTTCAAAAATATTTCTCAGTGAAGCTTGAACTTTGTTAACAGTATTAAGCTTAAAAACTAAATGCAGCAACATTAAGATATCGACTGGAACACAGAAGTGTCTTAGTCACAAAATAATGATGCACAGCTGGGAGATCTGCAACTTGCAATGCCGTATTTTCAGAGGTAAATAAACATTTGGAACACCACTCTCCCCCAGTAAATACAAAATTCAAAGGAGAGTTAGGAAGTACTTAAGAAATAGTATTCAGTCAGACAAGAGAAATTTTGAGGATACCAGAAAAGAATTAGGGGGAAGAATGAATAGAGACTGTATGAAAGTGGAGGACAGTACTGGCAGAATAAAATATGCCATGGTGGACTTTAATATTATATAGACACACAACTTGCATGCACCATGACTTTGAGCAGGCAAAACATTTTTTTTTTTTTTTCACCTCATCTAATAATCTCAGAACTGTGGCAGGACAATTTACAAGCATTTTTAAACTTAGGTGCAAGCAAGAATATCAGAATGCCCATTTCCAGAATTTGTCTTTAAAGCATTCATGTTTTTCAGAAATGTTTTTATGTATTATCCTGCAGAATAGAAGAAAATATTTCTATCCTCCATACTCTTTGAATAATCACTATTCCTGTTCAACCACGGAAAGAAACTTATGCAGAACATTGAGCCTGAAGGAATGATAACATATTTTCTCCAAAATGGCAGCCTAAAACTAGAAAACTTTCTAATCTTTTGTTGAAAATATGGTATTGCAGTCAGGAGCTTCTATTCAAAGCAAATAAAAAGCTTGTTTGAGGATGACACGAACAAAAAGACTGGCACTCTATGAATGGTTCAGCACAGGATGATGCTTTTTTGAATGGGAAGGGTTCAAGGGCACTCAATCTGTGCAGGACACAACCTGACCTCTCCACCATCTGCCGTTTCTTGTGTCTAACTTTGCTGGCTTCCCTGATTGCTTCCCACTTCTTCCAGTCTTCTTCACTGCATGGACCTGGGATAAAATTTACTGGCTGGACGTTGCTTCCCACTTTCCAAGATTCAATCTTGCGGGTCAGCATATCATCCTTCTTATGATGTAAAGATGGTGACAGCACTCTGCCATTGCTTTTCCTTTCCTCTGGTATGGCATTTTTTTCAAGCAGACATAAAAATTTGGACCGGATCTCTTCTGGAAGACTCCATGGATCGGGAAACAGCGCTGGGTGATACTTGTCGGGAGCACCTGATAAAGGCACCTCTTTTTTTTGAGAGAGGACTTTACGAAAAATCATGTCATCCTTTTCCAAATCTGGAATCACAGTTTGGCCCTCTCTGGGTTGCAGAATTATCTCACCCTCTAGAGGAGGCTCCTGCTGAGAGAATTTCTTTAAATACCGGGGGTCTTGAAGAACAACTTGATTCACATGGAAAGCCCCAGTTTTCCGAACAAACAAATCATCATTTTCCAAATCTGGATATAGATACCCATTTTCCTCATCTTCTTGCTTGCCTCCTGGTATAAAGGAAACATTCTTTCTACATTTTATGAGCCTAGGGCCTGAAGCAGGATCAATTCTGGTCTCCATTTCAGAAGACACATAGTCAGTGTATTTTTGCAGAGCCTGAAGTAACGAAAACTGACTGAAGCATATAAAACAAAAGGAGGGAAGTAAAAATATCATTAACTAGCAAGAGACAAGCAGATCACAATGTATTGCAATGTACATTTGGTTTAGACTTGCAGTATCACAAGCAGAATGACGACACCACTTGGCATTCACCACCACTGACCGTAGCACAGCCCACGCCAACCAACGCAAAGGTATCTCGAAATCCTAACCTGCTCAGAAACATCACACTTACATGCTCACACACAAAGCCAGTAACCCTATGCAGCCTGTTACACTTTCACATTTACATGTTTCAGAAGGCCAGCAACTTATGGCTACTTTAAAAGAGAAAAAAGAAAACCAAACCAAACAAACCAGCAAAACAGTAATAACCAAAAAAACTTGGCATCACAGGACATGGTAAATTTCATTTAGCTGTTGCATATCCAGCCTTTTCTTTTTGATGCATCAAGAGAACAGCTCATGCAGCAGTATCAACCTGGGCTGATCAGAAGACTCCAAGATTTTTCCTTCTGCAATCTGTGACAATGAGCTTCCCACATATTCAGCAGTTGGCTTATAATTCTGATCCCTTCTGCAGCTACTGTTCCAGTCAAAACTTGGTCTTGGTTGATTAGCAACAATGGTACAGCTTTGTTTGTAAGCAAATTCCTCATCATCAGAATCTGATCTCTTTCTACTGTGCAGCAGTAGAAAGAATGAGCAGAGGAGAAAGAAAAAAAACCCATGAAATGTACTCAGTGAGTAAAACGCACAGTGGCAACAGTGCAACAGGTGCAACAGTGTAACAAAAATAATATTTCAATTACTTTTTTAAAAAAAGAGAAAAAGAAAAAATAAAACACATCCTGCTGCTATAATGGCAATGAAAATTTAAAAATTCTGAGTCATAGAACTACACTTTATTAAGGCTTTGCACACAGGAGAGGAACAGGCATGCATGAAAACGCACCTGAACCCTTGAATCTCTTTGTACCAGGGTTTGAAAGAGGATTTCTTGATTTTTTTCCATAGAAATTCCTCCTCTGGAGTCCAAAACTTAGGAAGAAATTTGTCAAAGGCAACAACTGTATTTGGTGCTGAAGAACTTAGCTTGCGAAAATAGAGATCATCTTTTTCAATGTTTGGGATGCCTGCTTCTTCCTCGTCCTCATCACAATACCCAGATAACTGTGAAGGATTGTTAACTCTTGGCTTATTTTCCTCTTTAGTATCCAACTGCCTCTGCCTCCTCTGGTTACTGTTCAAAATATCCGATCAGTTAAGATATTTTAGGAGCAACTTGACATAAGGAATGCAAAAAGACATGCTTTTTGGCTCAGGAGCTCAACCTTGTAAATGAAGCATATTAGTTCTCAATTTCATCACTGCAGCACCGGAAACAATAAGATAGATTAAATTAAAAAAATTTAAAAAGCAGTTAAATGGTTATATCAACATCCTATCTCCTCTGACAAAAATACAAAATTTGACAGAAAAAGCATATCAAATTATCAGCTGTGTTAAAATGCCGATTAGAAGATTAACTGTATGGAGTTATTTAAGGGCTGCGATTTATGTAACGCAATAGTTACTGGATCTTGGATTAGTATCTCTGACCTCAGTGGTTCAAGCATTGCAGCTAGTGGACCAGCTGGATAACTTTCTCGCGAGCAAGATTTAGAAGAGTCATTGCGCAACATGAAATGATGTCCAGGTGCACCAGAGCTTACAGGGCTCTTTTTGACTAGAAATCTACGATTTGCCAAGTCATCCAAAACAATGTCAGGCAGCCTTCTTTCATCTTCTGAATCAGAGCTACTGTCATACTCATAGATGATCTCGAGGGAAGCTGGATTTGTGAGCCCACACTCTGCTCTGCTATTTTGGCAGGAAGCTACAGGATTCGTTTCACGTCCACTGAGGTTGACCGAAACAGGACTAGAATGAAGACAGTGAAGTCACGAAGGTAATGGTGAAACTCAAGAACCGCCCACTAATCTCATCTATATGCATCAAGAAGCTGGACAACTGAAATTCATCACTATATTTTGGAAGCTGTAACAAGCAGTTAAAACCGTAGGTCTATCTCTCACAAACTTGCATTTAAATACATCTGGAGTCTGGCCAGCTTCAAAACATTACTCAAACATCAAAAAACAATGTAAGAAACCAAAACCACACAACCACACCAAAACATCCGCCTTGACAAAACATGGAAAATCAAATACTTGACTTTTTATTGCAGCAAGAGCAGTTTTTCTTTAACTAATAAAGAAGTAAATTATTTTAAACATTCTATATCAAAGCCCACTTTACACTAAGACCACACACAAGTACCTTGAAAATGCTCCATCTGACTCAGCGGAAACAGGACTTGCCCAGCTCCTCCTGTTGTCCTCATTCTTCTCTGTCCTCCTCTTCCTTAAAGGTGCTGGCACATAGGCTGTCTGCTTGTTTTTGTTGGGTAAGAAACGATTGAAGTCAGTGGTAGGTTTTGGTTCAATCATAGAAATCCTGCGGTAAGACCTGTCATCTTTATGGGAGTCATGCATTTTGGCAGGCAGTTCCGAGTCTGTGTCGCTGTCACAACCTTAGAAGAAAGTGGAAATAAAAGGGGAAGATAGAAACATCATTCTCTAGACATGTGCTTGTAGCTAAAACTTGGATCAAAGTCTTCTAAAATCAATTTATGTCCATATTTGAGATGCTTCAGCTGCAAATTTCCTGAGCTACTGACAGGACAGTAGGAGAAGTATTTTTAGAAGTGTGTGGCAAAGCTGTGATAAGATCCATTAAACTCAATTTGGTTTGCATGATCCTCCTGCATTTGTTCCATTCTTTCATTATCACTGCTCCCTGCAGGAAACAAAGTGCTGGCCTCCAGACTGAAGACAAAAAACAGCACAGAAATTTTTAAATTAAATAGTATCTGCAAGATAAATTTACTAACAAAGGCAAGTTAACAGACAACAATATAGCAATGTGCTCATTTCACCAGATTAACATCCAGTAGAAAGCCAGGGTACATCACACATATATAACATGGCTAAATGTTGCCTCGCACAGATCAGCAATGCTCCACGGAGCCTTTGCTCCATGATTTTGTTACTCACATGAAACAAAATCCAAAACCTTACAATTTGTGTGACTTTAGACTACAAGTTGGCATTGAACTTTTCAGCAGAGAAACACAGCCTATAGGGCTGCTTTAGGGATCCAATGTCACTATCTTCTTGTTACCTTTATTTTCATGACAAACTACTAAAAGTAACAAATACTATTCAGTATTTAAACTAGGTGGGAAAAACCTTATTGAATATTCACAAATGAAGTAAAGACATAAGACTTGACACAGTCACCCTGAGAACAAGGCAAGAGACTTGTGCAATTGGTCAATTTTAGATGATCCCATCCAGACCTAATTTCTAGCAATTTCTCTTACAGAACTCTGGGAATTTACCCTGGACATACACACACCCTAATGTGTCAGTGAGGGCAAGAGTTTCAGCAACCCTTCCTAGGAAGACCTGTGTGAGCAGTGCTTTTTTTCTACCAACTGTTAGAGGTGAACATTTGCTTAAACAAAATGCAACCGCAGCAGCTGCAAAACTAGAACTGACTTTCAGTACTGGATACCCAAATACCAGGTTCATACATTGCCTTCTCCCACACCCATAAAATACATGTCAACAAAAGATTTTAGAGAGGAAAACATACCTTCACTGCCACCTTTCAAGGTTATATCTGATGAAAAGCTTGTGCAGGATCTTGAACCAAGAGAGTCCAAGCTATCAAAGGAATCGTCTCTTTTATGAGTAACTGAAGATGAGAAGGGCTCTGCCCGATCAACGTACCAAATATCGCCGTACCCACTATCTCTGCCACTTCTGCTGGGCTGGCTGGACTCTTCAAGTGCCTACAAGAGTAAGTTTTGAAAGGTCTTTTTTCAATAATTTAGGGTGCAACTGCTACTCATGAGCATTTTTAATTCACACATAAACTTCTACAACTACTGCAAAACCCTAAAGTACATATACAACAACACATACAACAGCTTGAACAGGAGACTTGGTAAAAGGTCTTAAATTTCTTTCATCTCAGCAAAAGAGGATTGAGATAGTGCTCTTCACAATCTACCACATAAATTAGAGCAGATGTATTCTGAAATTCAAATGGGTAACAGAAGAACCAATGTAAGCTAAAAATCATTCTTTTCATATGGAACATGATACCAAGCAAAAGAACTTAGTATGTTCTCCAAACTAAGATGAAGATTAAACCCTCAAACGACTGTTTAGAATTGCTGCTGTATAACAAACTATAAACTTCAGGTTATTAGTTTAGTTTCCTTTTTTGGATTCCTTACCTTACTCAATGCTTGCCCTAATAACTTCTCAAATGCTTTAAGATTGAGGTATGGACCATTATAATCAGGGTCACTTTGAGCTTTTCTTCCAAGCCAGTATAATGTAATCAAAACCTAAAAACAGAAAAAAAAAAAATTAATACAAACTTAATTACTTTCCTCTCATGCCATGTACCAGTGTAAAAGAATTCAGCATGCAGTTAGACATGTTTCCACAATGAACTGCAAAATCTTGAATACAGTATTAGCTATGATTGCCACCAAAACCAATTAAAGAGTGTCATGATGCATCTCATATCTCAAGTAAGTAGATGTAAGTACTGTTTTCAATTATTACAATGATTTGGGAAAGTAAGCTGCACATAGAGATCATTGTAAAATGGAAATAATTTGTATCAGATAAATCAACAATTGAAAAGTAAGGTAAATATGATAGTACCATAAACAGAAGAATTTAAAAATAATTAATCACAATTAATGTGCAACTCTCTTACATTTTTCACTCTTCTGTTGGTTTCCTCTGGTCTGAAGCAGGGCAGAGAATGAGAAAAAGAAAAGAAAAAAAATATTTTAAAATTGCTGACTTAAAATTAAATTCTTATTCAAGATGTAAAAAGTTTCAAGACCAATTATCAGTCAATATAAAATATGCAACGATGACTGCTTCAAAAGAAATAATTGTTATATGTAAAATGAGAAGCTAGCCAATCTGTTACAGTTTCTGTTTTGAGATATATGCAGAAAAAGGTTCTAGGCATTTTTAATTAGCTCTCATTTAGCTACCAACAAAATAGAAGAAGAAAACAAGCTGTTGAGTTTGGGAATATAGCCTCTATTAGCCAGGGAGATCACAGAATCATAGAATGGTTTGGGTTGGAAGGACCCTTAAAGATCATCTACTTCCAACCCTGTGGCCATGGGCAGGGACACCTTCCGCTAGACCACGTTGCTGAAAGCCCCATCCAGCCTGGCTTTGGAACCCTTACAGGGATGGGGCATCCACCACTTGTCTGGACAATCCATGCCAGTGCCTCCCCACCCTCAGAGCAGAGAATTTCTTCCCAATAGCCAATATAAACTGACACTCTGTTCAGTTCCTATTCAGTTCCCAATGCCCTCTTGGTCCTATCATTACATTTCCCTGTAAAAAAGTCCCTCTCAAGATTTCTTGTAGGCTTGCTTTAGCTGTTGGAAGGCTGCTAGAAGGTGTCCCTTGTGCCTTCTCTTTTCCAGCCTGAATAACCTCAGATTTTCAGTTCCATATGAAAGGAGATTCAATTGTAACTTTTCCTCTGATCATATTGTTTTCTAAAGTATTTGCCTTAGACAACAGAGAACACTTTAGCCAAGAGTAAACTTTTCAGACCAAAAAATGAGAAACTGAAATTAGGACATCTGGAGAGAGATGACATAGGGCTGAAAGGATGGCTTTGGGTTCTTTTATACAAATATATGCTTTTCAAAAAATATTAAACACATATCAATAACTAACATTAGGGAACTTTATACACACACACCCAGTCCATAGCACACCTTGGAAGTGTACCAACACACACTCATAGTGCTTCTGTTCTCCTTCCACTCATTTTAAGAGCAAGAAGAAGAAACTTCTTGAATGGAAGGCTCCAAAAGCCTCCTAGTCCCCAGGTGTAAATATTCAGGGCTGGACTGCAGACAGTGGCTGAACAATATTGCTGGCTGCACTGCCAGCAGTTATGGAAGAGCAAGTGGCTTAAATACACCAAAACAACTCTTCACCTGCCCCAGATGCTGGTTTGGACCTGGTTGAGCTACAAACTTCACACACAGCACAGCAAAGGGGTTCAAACAGAAAAGCAGAGCTTCACATACAGCAGCAGAAAAACCTATTCAAAGCTCCCTAACATGTCAGACCAACAATATGTCTAGGTACTTATCCCATTTCTGCCTGTCCAGGAACACACTAGTCAAAGGTTACAGGAAGAAAAGGAGAATAAACCATTCAGGAAACAGTTATGAGTTAGTGTAATGAGGACAGGGCTTGGTCACTCTTCATGGAAATGGAACAGTCAATGAGATGTGACAACCATCAGGGACACAGACCATCCCTTCCCTCCTCCTCCTTCTTCCTATTTTGAGAGCACCTTCTCCCACTCAGTGGCTCTGCCTTGACCACTCCCACATCATAAAGAAATCAGGCTATCAGGAACACAAACTCCTGATAAGAGTCTGATCTCCACAGTCCTTGCATGAAGCTTCCTTTGCATCTCATGCCAGAGATGCTTCTGGCTTTGTAGCCAATGACCTCTTTGCACAGAGGAACCCTCCTCTTTTAATGTGAAATATTTATACTTTTTTGGTTTTTAATCCCTTCCGAAACCCATTGCTTTTAGTTATTCACTCAAGACTATTTTTGAAGAAAAAAAATTTCCCCTTTTTTTCCAGTAGGCTAGTTTTTTTGCCAGTGTCCATGTTGCAGGGCACACCACAGCTGTGACTTAATGTGCTACTAGAGACAGGCTGATTTCCCAAGCAGAAAACTCAAAATTATTCTTACACTAACATTACACTTCTCATATCCAGTGGAGAACCTTTTAAAGGTTAGCATTCTTACCCTCAATGCCTTTTGTTAGCAGAATTTCTGCTTTTGTTTGCAATTACAAAAGTAGAGACCCTTGCTAAGGATGCCTTAAAGTTTTCTCCCGAACTTCAGCAGCCCAATGAGGAGGGGAAGACTCTACTTAGCTGGTAGGAGCATGTATCCAAAAGGCTGCCAGCCTTCACGTAGACCAAAGCTACAAGATTGAACACAGTGATGTTCACTTCTGCTTTCCTTGAGTTCTCTGAGATAATTTCAGTCAACCATTTTGCAACAGGACCAATATTTAGTTGTCTTTATATTTCAATATCATTTCCTTACTGGAATAACCATAAATGCACTAGGCGTGTGTATTTGGACTATACAACACAAAACTTAGGCCATTCAGGTAAACAAGACAGTCTGAGACGAAAAATGCAGGCACGTAGGTATTTCATGAATATGCAGACAGAATGACATACCCTGCCTCATTCCTGTTTACTGTGCTAACAACAGAAGCAAACAGACAAGCTGTTTACTCTTCATTCGTGAAGTTTCTTTACTTGCATTACTACTCTCCTTCTCTGAACTGCATCTATTGGTTTCTAAACTTTTTCAACAAGTTGTCACAGTAGACACAGTCTGAGCAGAAGAGAAGAAAGAAAAAAACAAGAGAAACCCTGCATTATTTGATGGTGCTTAACCAAGGAAAAGGATGATTCTGAATGATGAATGTATTGTCCTGGAATCTGCATTAAATCATAGGTATATAATTTTTTTTTTTGGTCAAAAAAAATCCTGATTAAAGAAGCAATGTTGTTACCTTACTGAAAGGTCTTAAAATTAATTTTTGACCAACAAATTTCACAGCTACATCTTCTCTGGGGCATGCAACTTGCAGAAGATATAGTTTGGGTTCGCTTGCTAACATTCTCCATGTGAAATAAGAGCCTTTAAAGCCTTTTACGTGTACAACTTGTCCAAGCTCATCTGTGTTTAGTTGCACATGCAATTGCCCTATTCCCTTCCAGGACACTCCATTTAAAATACCTATTGTGAAAATACCTATTGGTTAGAAGTGTGATAAAAATTGAAGAGCTTTTAGGAGGAATTACTTTTTCCTGTGAGTATCAAAATAGAAAAACCAAGGCTTTTAACTCAATTGTAGTAGTAAATGAAAACACAAAATGGAATAATTCTACTACATAGGAATATACATATATACGTAGATTAATGTTAAAGTAACATAACTACTGTGCAATCTATGCAAATAAATAATCTAGTGTCTTGTGTATAACTTTGAACAATTATAGTTCATAGGAGGGGACAAGCTAGAGGTACCAGCCTCAAGCATAACAAATTCTTTGCTGCTGTAAGAGTAGGCATGACCCTACAACTCTTCTGACAAACTGTTACCTAACAGCAAACTCCTGCTCTCACCTCTAACTCCCCTTCACAATACTGCCTCTAAATACACAGGGCTTCAAACTCAGCTTCTTATACATTATTTGAATAAATCATTTATAAAATGGAATAGAAGAACTTCAGCAATGTAGCTTTTAAACACTCTGGGACACCTACAACCTTATTTTAAACATAACCCTACAGCACTGAAGTGCGTGCACAACTGATTGCAGAGACATTTCTCATACAACAGCTAACTTAGGAATTGATGGGGTAGCTCACTTGCTGAAGTATCTTCGTCAATGCAAATAAAATGCCAATACTACATTTGGTTACTGTGAAAGAAGTCTGATTTTTCCTGTTTTCATCCGAAGTTGTCACAGAGCCAGCCCAGTTGGTGCTAATAATATTCTTTATGAATATTGGTGTAACCCGATTTCTGGTTTGAATAGGTGAATAACTTTCAGTATAAAGTTTTATGTGGGCTGCAGCTTTGCCCAGGAGGGCACAGCCAAGGCATCTTAAAACTAATCTGCTGAAAGAATTCAGTTCCTCCCCACACAATAATGCAACACTACTTACTAAAGCACTTTGTGTATTTTTAAACATTAACTTCTCTGTCTTCCCACAAGATTTTTATATCTGCTTTCATTAACAATACAGCTTTGCTAAAGATGTCTGAACTAAGCAAAGAAAGCTGCTAAGTAGAGCAGCTAAGATCTTACTGGAAAAAATTTCTTATAAATACTTTGTCTGCTCTTGCCACAGTCTCAGCATTTAAGCATTCATTCTGAAGCTCAAAAAAAAAAAACCCAACACCAATCCACCTATCCTAACCTCCATACCAAATTCCAGCTAACAAAGAGGTCTCAAAATTGTAAAAGTAGAATCCTGATTCACAAAGTGTGAACCTTAAATGTTGGCAGTGGTATTAATAAAAGTTTACATACAATTTCATGATTAGCCACCCCGGAAAAGATCTCCTAATCACCGCATGAATGTCTAAAGGCCACGAGACAACAACACGTGGGGGATATTACAATAGTAATTGTGAAGCACAACCACATAAATCCAAGTTGAACACTGATGAAAAAAGATGTGGAAGAACTACCCGTGGAGAAATAATACCTTCTGTGTAAATCATCTCATCTACGTCAATCCTTGAGCAAACAGAAGAAAGACAAATGGGACAGGAATAGCTCTCACTGGTTGGTGCGTGATACGGAACACCTCTGGTACATTTGAACACAACACATATTGACAAACATTGCTTCCAGCCAGCACAGACCGACAGATGTTTCTCTAACAAAGACTACTCTACAAGAGTAAAGCAAAGTGACACGGCAGATCAACACAAGGCTGAGCCACAGCATAAGAAATTTATTCTCAGCTCCACTGTTTGCTCAAGGTTAAACAGCAGAATTAGTCACCAAGGCCCTAGCCAGACAATACAAAGGTTTTGGCAGCAGCTCCAACTTAAGGATTTCCTGGTCCCCCTCTCTCTTTCAGCCACTCCTTTTTGCTGCCCCCGTGGTTATGCCAACACAACCCTGAATCACACTGCTGTTCCATGCTGCCAGAGGGCTACACCTGTTTCTATGAGTTTTTCCTAATACACATTTTCAACTTCCAAATTAGCTTGCTGATCTGTTTTAGATCATGCTCATACAAACAATTACACCAGCACCATGGCAGAGGAGCAGGCCGGGGGCTTGGTGGAGGAGGACTCTGCTCCAGACACCAGTACGGTGAGAACCCCCATGCGATGACCCTGAGACAGAGGTGCTCTGTGCTTCCCATTTTTAAGGAGTGAGGAAAGCTTGCTGGGATTATTTTAATACATTTTGGGGCATTTAAAATAAAATTTTTAAAAAATGTAGACAATCATACATAGTACTTTTAAGAAATCATGAACTAGAGTTTAACCAATTAGAAAACATATTCACTGACACCTACAGACACCTCTCTAGTGCCTCCATATAAAACAGCAGTGCATTTTAATAAGCTAGATTTTTTTACTTATTTCAAAAATTTTTAAACAATAAACTCAACAGTTTCGATTTATTATTTTTCTGACACACGATACAGTCTTGTTTCCCCAAATCCTAACATGTATTGAATTCCAACAATAGCAACTCATGATGTCAAATCTACTTTAACACTTCACTTTATTATTTTCCAGGAAGAACAATGTGGAGCTCAGGACCACATCCAAGATACCAGAAGTCTGAGCAAAATTCTGGAAGATTATTTTAAAGCATCCTGTTCAGAGAAGGGTCTGTTTCTCATATGGAAACATATTTAAATATAGTTATAAATTGATGATTTAAAATAAAAAAACAAAACCAACAAACAAAGAAGCAAGTTTGAATGGAGATTCCTCTTCCACAAAATAAGGGTTAGCTGACAAGAATACATGTGGTCCTGTCCAAAGAGATAAGACAAATCTGAACCCATTTATGGGGAGAAAGGAGGAACAGAGACACTCCCACTGACAGAAAGGAATGTGGCAGTGACAAATGCACCCTGCCCAGTGCCAAACCCATCCCTCGGTGACGAATACTTCAGAAACCCCAACAGCTCCCAACCCTGTTTTCTGTCCTTTCCTCTGAACTACAGATCTCACAAACACAAGACTTGAATAGATTTCTGTTTGAAAAGAAGTACTGAAGCTCTCCCTTTCAGCTTCTGTCCATCAAGGCAGCAGTCACACCTCCAAGACGCCCATTGAAGGGCTTGGAAGAGCCATACCCTGGCCCAGGAGCTGGGGCAAATCAGCTGACCGCAGAAAAGCCCACTGCCCAGCTCCTTGCTGACTCTAGGTGCTCAGCCCCACACTGACCAGCTTCACTTACAATTCTGAGGAAGATGTCGGAGGATTTGAAGGACTCCTGCACCCCTGCAGGGTATTGCTGCGCAGGAGATGAATGCTGCCTGTCCAACTAGCAGCGGGCTCGTGCTAAATTTCAACCTCTTTGGCCACCTACTCAGCTGCTATTAATATTGCTGTTATCGGATTTCACTGAATTCCCACGTGCTGCTGAGAATAGAAAGGCTCCAGTGGAAGATGTGGCTGCTGCATGGGTACAGAAACATGAGGACATTCCTCCAGCACTTGGATTCTTAGCGAACTGATATTCAACCCCGAGAGCCACAGTTCACTGCTGAGAGTGCTGGAAATAAACGAGCCAGGCTACGGCTGCAGAGTTCAAGAACAGCGTTTGGAAACACACCTTTCTATTTGACTATAAAAAGCACATACATTTTCCATAGCAATACATCCACCAACTCAATGCCACTCATCACAACAGCACACAGAGTCAGGTATAAAATGACAGCAGAAAGCATTTCTCCGTGCCCCTAAGGAACCCCTGGCTGACAGCAAGGAACTCCGTGACCCTGATGAATGAGAAGCCTGTCTCCACCCTGCACCCCCACCTTCTAAAGCTAAGGGGTGGAGGAGAAATGCTCAAGAAGGAAAAGGCAGAGAGGGACTAGAGCCAGCCAACACCCTCCGTGGGAACACATCACCATCTATGGCTTCAGAGTCTGTCTTCTCACACTGCCTCTTGAGCATGGTGCTTCCTTGCTGATCCACCCATTATGCCTCCACACCATTCTGAAATCTCTTATCAAAACAAAAACAGGCACTTCTAGCAAAGTGCATCAACCCCAGCAAGTCACCAGATGATAACATTATCCATTTCCTCATGCTCTTTTCCGACCCCTCCCTGGGTGGTCCATCTCTGCCAGCTTCCTCATATTCCAGTCTAATCTAGAGGTTTCCCCCAAAGAGAAAACTAGTATCCTGTAGGGAAGAAGGCATGCCTGTCAAATAAAAAATAAAAATGAATCCCGCAGAAGAGCAAGCAGAAGAGCCTCAGTGATTACCTGAGCACTCCTTGTCTGACAAGTGAGCAGGGCAAGTAGCATGGAGCACTCACTGCAAGTTGCTGTGACAAAAAGGAAGCTGATAGGATCATGCATCTTCCTGCTAAAATACTAAGCTCTATTAAAGAAAATTAGAGTCGGACTGGATGATTTCTGAGATCTTTTCCAAAATAATTTTTTCTAAAATTTATAATAATTAATGTAGATTTGTTGATTGGTCCCTTTCTGTGACTTTTTTTTACACCATTCCTAAGCCTTCTCTAAAAACTCATCAGCGTCACTAATTACAGGCAATTAACCTGTGTATTTCTTGTACTGTTTTGTTTGCTTGGTTTTTCCAGGACAAAACTAGAATTCTTTCCCAATCTGTATTGGGTACTTTCAATTCCAGATCTAGACTGGCACCTACACAAAAATAATTCACCAGATATTTTATTTCTGAAATCTAGTGGTCACATGCCATACACTTTGACCAAGAGACATAAGAACATCCACTGAGTTTTATGAGAAAAGATGGACTCTGCGCAAAGTATTAGAAGTTGTGCAGTTGACTCTCAGCTCACACAGAGTGTTAGGAGTTCTCAAATCATCTTGCTAACACTCAAGAGGACTTTTTAATTTCACACGTGAAATTAATTCTTTCTCAAGGAAAAAAAAAACACTGTAATGTACACAGTATTTTAGATAAATTGATAGATAGCTATAATAGCAGTTCTTACAAATGTTATAGGTTTTTATATTTTCCCAAGTATTTAGAATTTGGAGCATATAATTTTGCTGAATCTCTCCTTTTATTGCCCTGCTGCCTTTTTTTCTTTTATAAAAACCTGTACATATTTCAGTTGACCTTTGCACAAGGATTACATTAAATGTTCACCCCCCCCCTTCTACCTTTTTTTCTTCCTTGTACCTCAAGAATCAACATACTTTCATCAGGATCATTATCTACATTAAGTTCTCTTGCATTCAGTTTTAAAGATCCGTGACCTTCATTCCCTCACACAAATCTAGACCATATTGTATAAATTTTGTAGATTAATTTGAAGAGAAGTCAAGATGGGGAATGTGCCATTTTGCTAACAACCTTTCCAAAATAAATAGTTGGTATATCTGGGGAGTCACTTAAAAATAAGTATCAAAATAGACAATTAAAAGCAATCATGTAAGTTTTTAGAAATATATTCAAAACCACAAAAATATGCAGCTGCTAGCTTGCTCAAAAATAGTTCAAGAGCATTATAAAAAAAATTATGTAAAAAGTATATTATTTTCTTCAGCTAAGCTGCAGCAACCATGCCAACTCAGTATTTTTTTTCATGACATGACCAAAACTCATATTCTCTACTGCCTGATGCCTCTTTGCCATTATTAAGTATTTACAAAACCATTGTCCTTTTTACTCCCAACTCTCACACCTAACTGGAATATTTCAACATCCCCACTTTACACATAAACACTAGAAGTAATTTTTTAGACTAGCCCTCAATACTGACCACATTAATTCCCACCAAGCCTTGATGAGACATGTCTGTACCAACTCCAGGTATGAATAAACAAATAACTGCAAGGTAAGTTAGGGTAAGAAATTTTCCACCTACCAGCTACTCCTAGCAACTGCCTATGGGCACTCTCTTACACTTAACCCCCAGGACTAACACAATTGTTAAATTTGGATTTAGAGGTGGTCCCTTGGGAAGAGTTAGGATTTGGCGGTTTATACAACATTGCTTGCTCAGAAAGAGATATTTTTATAGCCTCTGTACACAGGGAAGAGGAAAAAAAACACCCCAACAACCTCCTACATTCGATCTCCTCCCTTAGTCCATGCCCAGGGAAAGATCCAGTAAATGTAATCCTTTGTTATCCTTACATCAAGCAAACAAGCAATGATGCAGAAGTGCTTTGTGTATAAGCAAAGCAGTTTACCACAGTTTAGAACACTCAAAAGCAAGGTTTACTCAATTCCTCAGGGCATGCAAAAAAAAAAGAAAAAAAAAAAAAACCCCAGAACTCAAGCCTGTGCTGCATAATTTATATCAGATATTTGGCAATGAACATACCCTCTGATAAAGAAAAAAAGATGAATGACAGTGACTTGTACTGGATATTGCTGTATTCACACTTGTGCTTACATTGAGCTTCACCAGTTGAAATAGGCATCTGCTTGGCTGCAGTTGTTATGACACATACTCAGAAAACAATTCAGAACACAGGTGACTCAGAGTTACCAACAGAAGCTACAGATGCCCTGTTCTGAGCCCATAAAAGTAATCCAGGATTCAGTCCACCACAGTCATCATCTCCTCAGGAAAGCCAAGACCAATAAATGCCACATATATGTATGAGGGATAGTTATAGACTAGAGAAGAGGCAGATCCCCACCATTTTGGGGATACATGGAATTTACAGCACCTGGGAGTCATTTCACAGATTTCCAATAGCTCATTTCTTTCCTCTAGAGCAATTCCAATATAGTGCTGGCCAAACTGTTGCACAGGAGGACAGAGAATAGGAGCAGTATATATGCCAGACACTCTTGTCATTCTAAACTTTTGTTACATTATTAAAAAACAAATGCTTTTTTGTTCTGCAGTTCAAAGAGGGACTACTAAAAGCACAGCTTTTGGGAAAGAGTGATAGAGCTAGGACTTTGAAAAAATTTACATTTATTGATAGAGATACAGAGCAAAGATGAAGAAATGGAGGTGCAAGGTAAGAGCAGCTTAGTCCGTGATAAAGATTTTGGAAACAAGATGAACTGACGCTGCATTTGTCCTTAAGTAGAAGTAAATCACTACTGCATGACTGAATAATTTAATTTAGTCTCTACACTTGGACTAAAAGCTTTAAAAAACTACTGGGTTTTCTCAGTAATATTCTGGCAAAATATTTCATGAGCAAATAAGAAGCACTGAAAAAAAAATTATTATGCTTCCCTTTTGGAATTTTGCCATATTTTCTCTATGTTTCTTTGTGTTACCTTAGCAACACAGAGCACAACATCATCACACAGAGCACAAGAGTATGAAATACAGTCTGAACCTGACTCCTCTCTATTAAGCACCGTTTTCTATTAACTTAAGGTGATCAAATACATCCAAAAGGAATGAGATATGTAGATACAACAGAACTTCATTATTTCCCATGTTTTCTTGATCTGCCTGCGTTTGTAAAAACATATTTAGAGCTAGGAAAGAGCTCCTCAATTAGTGCAAAGTCAAATACTAATCTGTGCAAGGTTAACAGAAAAAAATACTGAAAGAGGATGTATTGCCTTGAACCAGCTCTCAGAAGACATGGTGTTAAGTAGCAGCAAAATTTAAACCAAAAACAAGATACAAAAATCAAGCTACACCAACCAATAGCACACTTAAGGTAAAACATGCCCATCTCTTTTAGGGAGCAGACAAGATCTAAGACAAGGCTATATTATTTTCCACATTTCCTGCAATTCTCACCTCCCATCCTCAGCTCTTGAAACATGCACCATTAAGAGAGCTCCTTAAGTATTCACCTATTCTGATTCAGTTTTCTTACAGCTTCAGATTTATTTCCATAGCATTTGAAGTATCTAAATTGAATTTGTTGCTATCAGTAACTGGATAAATATTACCTTTTTAAATTAGCTTTTTTTGGGTGAAAAACAATTTTTCCACCCCAAAAAGCAAAGAGTGCTTTAAGGCTACTTGGAGCAGCCAGCTCAGAGGGTAATTTTAAACATTTGCTCAAAACATTAAAGTTTTTGGGCCAGGTTTTCTGGCCAAGTTTTTAATGTTGGAAAAATGAATGCTTCTTTACTGTAAAGTGAGAGAATGGGTAAAAGTCCAAATACTTGCTTTGCCAGAATGTTAGAAAACTTGTGTGGGAGGCAAAAAAAAAGAGGGGTTGGGGGAGGAGAAAAGTTAAGCTAGTCTGACCATATCCCTCTGAAGCTGGAATTTACATTCATTCTGACCATCCCAACCAACTGAAACCAAACGTGCCATTAGTCACTTAGGAGTTTCTGTTTTAAAATTAGAGGAGTCTGAGAATAAAAACTTGAAGAAAATTAATGATATGGGAAAGCAATCCTAGCCAGGGAACTATAGATGATCTCACACCACTCTTTCACCAGTACTCATGAAGTATGTAATTTGTATCACAAAACTGATGACTGAGGGAAAAAAAAGGCTTAATACACCAATTAAGACATCACCAAAATGCTCCAACAAGCTATTACAACTAAGTCTGCTGGTAGGGAAGTAGTGGAACAAAACGATCAGATTCTGCTCCAAGTAAGGCCATGGTAATATTCCCAACATCTTTAACGAGTCCATGAGTAAATACTAAATTGGGCATCTTCCTTCTCATGAGAAAGAAGAGACTATAAGCATCAAGTCTTGGAAATTACAGTTAGCCATCTGCAGAATTTCACCAGCTGCTCAGCCAGATGAAGCACTGGAGAAGTGGGTTCCTTAAAACACACATGGTGGTTGTATGCTAACCTTCCCAGAAGTCAATCAAACCACAGAGCCAAAATAACACAAAAGTAACCCTCAGGCTCTTGACAGGACTATTCTATAAATTCTTTGTCCAAAAATCCTCATAATTTCTACACAAAAAACAGGCACTCTTTATCACCAAGAGAAGATTAACAAAAACCTTGAGACTCTCATCTAGGAATCCACAGCTTTTGAAAACTAAGGGTGTCTCAAAACCTCTGTGAAGCACAATCATTACTGAATTTAATCACTGGAAAGATTATCAAACTAATGGTTAAACTGAAAAGTATGTCAATAGTGCCAATTTACTACAAGCTGCACCTTCCCATGGGACAGTACGCATGCTGCATTAGCAACTGCTACATCCAGATCTCTTACCTTGGAAATGTCTATGGAAGTATCCCTTTTGATCTCAAGTGTTTGGCCCTATTTTATTCAGAAATCCCAACAGCAACAGTGTTGTCACTATATTCATAGTTTTACAGTTCAGTGAAAAGCCAAGACTTTACCATCATCCTGCAATTAGGACTGATAATCTAGACAGGATGAAAAATAAAAGGCAGTTCAATAAAATTAATGGGATGTTTCTCCTCTTGATTATACTTATTTTTACTTGAAACAAATTACAGTTGCAGAAGAATCACACAAAAAGTCATCTTAGCAATCTCATCACCAACACGCACCTTACAACATTGAGACTCAAAATATTTACCAACATCTCCCCTTCTTCTTTTCACCTTCAGGCTAACAGAGCTACAGGAAGGAATTAACTCCGTGTGGAGGAGGAATACCCAGTAGTACCCTCCAATGAGAAGAGGATACACCAATCTCTGCTGATGTCTTAGGAATAAGTTGCTAAATTGCAGCGAAACACAGCTATTCCTTGACAGGAAGATATCTTAGAAAGTACAGGAGAAAAAAGCAGGATGGACATACCTTCACCCTTTGACCCACAGGTAGTACACATGGATGGTAAGCTTGAGCATTATCATCAAGTTTGGTTTCCAGAGAGCAAACTGTTGACTGCATTACCCACACAACACTGAAAGAGTTTTGCAATAGGCTACCACTTTCTTACTGCATGAAGACAGACAGGTGGAAAATACCATGAAAAAATAGCTTGAATGTTCTTAATGTATTATCTTGTCCCCATTTCAGTTTAGATGCAGTTAGTGGTCCACTTAACCTGCTACAGTAATATATTTTAAAAATAAATTTAATCAAAGTTCCTTTTGTAGATGAGGGTTATTTTAAGCAAATGAAGGTACAAAGATAAGCAACAGTCTTCATCATCAAGGAAATGCATTTATGGCAGGGTAGAAGAGTACACAAGTTTCCAAAGATACTAAAAAATAGCTCATTCTGCCACATAAGTTATGCAAGCATCATCTTTGGTAACAGAAATCAGTACTATCAAAAGCAGTTCACGATATAACAAATCAGCCATCTGTTGTACGCTGCTTTATTGAGAGACACTGATTCAGAACCGCTCCAATAGTCAAGATATTTACTGCTCAGAAAGAAGATAAATATGAAGCCTTCTGCCACACTGCATTTAAAGATCTTCCCTTAGACAGCACATTGAATACATGTAAAAATATGCGCCACAAGGTTTTTTTCATGTAGGAAAGAATCTGTGGAAGCTTCTGCTAGGGAAAGAAATCCAGAACTGTTGCATGAACTCCAGACAGAATGTCAAACATGTAATTACTTGACATATTATTAAAGGTAACATAGTTATTACTTAAGGCCCTGAAGGAAAAACCCTGACACAGGATAGGTACACAGGTGAGTATATTTGAACTTTTTTTTGCATAATAAAGTTCCCAACAAAAACTGTACATTCCTTCAAAAAGGAAAGCCACGAGGAAAAGAATAATAAATTAAAAGCACAGATATATCATTCTATGCAAAGAGAAAAAAATGAACTCTCATCTCAAATGCACTCTCAGACTTCCTCTCCTTTTAAGCGATGACATTAAAATTGATGAATGCTGATAGCACAGAAATCAACAAATTGGATGTGAGGTAAACAGGCCATTTAAAATACATAAATGCACATTTAAATTAAGTATGTGCTGATTTTCAGTTTGTAAAATCTCATATGCACTCATTTTGAGTGTCATACCAATTCTCCTCAAAAAGAAGTTCACTAACACATTCACAGAGCAGCTTACAGAGCAGCTTACAGAAATAAGAATTGATTTTAAATTCTACTTTCTTCACAAAGGCTTTTATTTTTGCTCATTTTAGCTTGCATACAGGATCCTGTGTTTCATGGGTAGAACCAAGGCTTGCCAAACTTCTTTCACAAGCTAAAGACTGGCCAGTGAGCTCTACCAGCAGTAACAGAGCTTTAGTTAAAACAAAAAGCAATTCCCTTTGAAAAATTACACATATAATTATCCAATGAACACGACATCACAGTATTTACTCTCTTATGTAATTTTTAATTTTATTTCAGGCACTAAGATTAGAATGGATTGAAACTTGCTGTATTTAATGTGACAACTTTTTCTGCCCTGTCTCTTCTGAAAGTGTTAAGTTGGCCATCTACACCCAGTTTGTCTTATACTCTTCTCTTTTTTCCTTTGTATCTTGCTTGTGTTGACCTTCATTTTAAAAAGTCACACACTTTCAAACTCAGGCCATAAATTAATCTCTGCTGTATCCTCTACCACTAGGGAAAGTACAAGGTAATGTTTTCAAAAAACTACCCACTTACTATTTTTTTGTACATAAGGACTGGGGCATTACACACTTTAATAAGCAAATGCATGGAAACCTGTACAGCTGCCTTTTGTAATACCATTAAAGACTAACCTTTCATAACTGTCATCTGCTCTCTACTTCAAAGTGTGCACTCTTTGAAGCTGACCTGGTGTTGCTGTTTCTTGTGAGTTGCCTGGCAGAGGCATCTGAGCAATAGAGAATGAAAACAGTGGGAAAGCATCTTTACAGGGTATCCCAAGTTAGCTGAAGAGTTACAGAAGGCTATTCCAAATAACAGCAGCAGTGGCACACAGACTGCCTGCAAACTAGAAAGAGCTAGAAGCCAAGCAGATGCTACCTGCTCTTCATTAGCTGTAAAAGCAGATTATCAAGGTTTTCACAGGTAAAGTAAAAAATAAATTAAGAAAAATCTCAATGCACTTGTTTTGAAACTGAGGGGAGTCTTCATAATTAAAACTGCATTGACAAAGAAGTCGCATTACCAAGAGTTGAAGTAACCTGAAGTAGTTAGCTGGAGTACCCTCTCATATCTGAAGACAGGAAAAAAACTCCAAAGTTTAGTCGTTTTCTTCCACTGTGCTTACTGCTGCTTACTTTAGCTTTTAAGGAGGACAGTCTCTCCTGTGACTGCAGATGCACAAATAACAGTAACATGTTCCATTAAATGTTGAATGCCAAAACCTACATGCAATTAAGCTTGACCAAACAGTTTCTAGGAGCTTGAACATATTTGCTTTCCTGACAAAAATTCTGCAAACAAAAGCTCCTTCTATAAGTAATGTACACGTGCCTTTGGTACACGTCCATCAAAAAGATTCCTGCCCTGGGAGATGAAAGCAGGCTTCTTCTCTCTCTCCCTGGTCTGACTGATCAGGCAGTAATAAATCATGTTTAAATGATGGGAAATCACACAAACACATTCTTGGACAACAGGTGACAAGAAGAAATTTCAAGTGTTCACTGCTTCTCCGTCTCTCCTGAACTCTAAAACTCTAATTAAGATAGAATCATAGAATTGTTTAGGTTGTAAAAGACCTTTAAGATCATCGAGTGTGACCATTAAACCAGCACTTGTATGTTCACCACTAAACCATGTCCCAAAGCGCCACATCAATAAGCCTAAGCACCTCCAAGGACAGTGACTCTACTACTGTCCTGGACAGCCTGTTCCAATGCTTCACAAGTGTTTAATTGAAGAAAACTTTTTCTAAACCACACAATTGGTTGTCCTTTTGTCACAACTTGAGGCCATTTCTTCCTGGCCTGTCACTTGTTACTTTGGAGAAGAGGCTGATCCCCACCAGGCATTTGTGGAGATCAGTAAGGTCCTCCCTGAGCTTCCTTTTCTCCAGGTCAGACATCCCCATCTCCCTCACCTGCTCCTCATCAGACTTATGCTCCAGACCCTTTACCAGCTCCACTGTCCTTCTCTGGACACACTCCAGGACCTCAATGTCTGTCCTGGAGTGAGGGGCCCAAAACTGAACACAGGACTTGAGGTGTGGCCTCACCAGTCCTGAGTACAGGGGGACAGTCACTGCCCTGCTCCTGCTGGACACACTCTTGCCAGGATGCCACTGGCCTTCTTGGCCACCTGAGCACATGCTGGCTCATGCTCAGCTGGCTGTCAACCAGCGCCCCCAGGTCTTTTTCCGCTGGGCAGCTTTCCAACCACTCTTCCCTAAGCATTGAATGTTGAGACCCAGGAGCAGGACCTGGCATTTTACCTTGTTGAACATCATCCAGCTGGCCTTAGCCCATCCATCCAGCCTGTCCAGATCCCTCTATAGAGTCTTCCTACCCTCCATAGATCAATGTTCCTGCCTAGATTGGTGTCATCTGCAAACTGAGGGTGCAACTTCCCTTCCCCCTGCCTTGTCTGCCCTTTCACTACAGGGTCCCATTGTGCAAACACACTTTCTGAGAAAACCAAGTACCAGTCTTTCATTCCAGCTTTTCTCCTGATAAAACTCACGCTGTTCATTAAAGAAAGGAATTTTAATGCACAACTTTGGCCCACACGTGACACAGCACAAGCACAGAGCACCTGCCTTAGTCCTCCTGTGCTGGCAGCCTCGTGCACACTGAGAGCAGCTACTGGGCCACCCATTGCTCACATAGCACCCAAGCAAGCCAAACTCCAGCACTCAGACTCATCCTATTTGGTGCCACCATTCCCTGGATTTGTAGATTTAAAATGTATCCTAGCAATGAAACACATAATACTGAGGAAAAAAAATAAAAGTAATTTACAAATGCAGTCACATCCTTTAGGTTGCGATCATGATGAGTACATGATCAGACTGAGTACATTACCTGGATAACTAGAGATTTCTGTATAGGTTATTTATCAAACTAGCTTGTTGAATACATTCACAAATTACTCAAGTGGTATTAGAGAAAACTGAATTGAACTAAGGACTTTGCTTGCAGCTTTACGAGGGACATGCTTCAGAAAGACAAAATGTTGTTAATAAAAAGAAAATTATCCTTTTGCAAGAGATTCTGTTCCTCTTGAGAGAATAAAAATATCACAATGAAATAGCAAATACTACTAAACCACAAGCACTAAGTGACTTTCGTATGATTTCCCAACAGCAGCCAACATTCAATACCAGAGGCAAGCTCAGGTTTCAAAGAATAAAATGTTCTGCACACAGAGAGAGAGGGTTTTGCAGGACAAGCAGAGTATCATTACCAACGCATCTCATTCTGTGCTTATTCAGCCTGTGTGGGTGTGCCTTCTACATAACCATCTGATGTGTGATTTTACATTTACATTTCCCATGCCAAAATCAGTAACAAAACCTCTTGAATTAAATGATCTTCTGAGAGCAAAAGTAGCTTTTAAACAACTATACTGAATACAGCATAGGCAAATATATGTACCAGCTTATTTCAACAGACTTTCAGCCATTCTTATTCATTATTCTTCTGAAGCTTTCCATGAAATTTCCAATGGCTTAATGAAAAACTGTCATATGTTAAATTGCTAATAATTAATGATAACATTTTTTCCCTGTGCTTGCACAGCCTGGTCATATACAGAATACTGGTCTGGATTAAGAGACCTACCATGATTTTATTAATCTTTTCAGATAGCTTTACACACAATGTTCTACATTTGCTAAAGCTTAACAATAGCAGATTGCTTGATTGATTTATCAAATTGAATTAATTGTTTCCATATGATTTGTGTTTGGTTTTTTCCTTAGTTTTGTTTCTTGGAGTTTTCCCTAGAGCTACAGAAGTTAAAAGCAGCTTTTACTGTATGCAACCTTTCCAAAACCACACACAGGAACATCCACATGGGGCCAGATCAAAAAACTGAATCAAGTCAAAGATTTCATCCTCCCTTATAATCCCAAGTGGTTGCCTAAGAAAGAGCAAAAATAGACAGGAAAGATGCTTCTCCCTTGTGGACTCTCTAAGCTAGATGTGGTTTCCACATACTAAGTCACTGTTAAAAGATGTCCCTTCTTTTAAGATTTCTCCACTACCCTTGAATGCAAGTAAACTTTGATTATCCACATAATCTGTTGGCAAGGAAGCCTACTTCCCCTTCATTGATTATTCATATAACATGGCATGCAGTGACCAGTTGAATCACTTGTCCACACCATCTGCTAGGTTTTTTTTGTTGTTGTTTATTTGTTTGTTTTAAGCTTGCAACTTAGTCCAGCTCTCCTGTTCAGCCATCACCTCTCATTCAGGAGTCTCAGTGTACTTAACTAAGCCTGCAGGGGAAGTTATTCTTACTTTTAGACAGAGTGCTGCTATGAGGGTGAAGATATTCCAGTTCCATAGATCTGCTTTGGGGGAATTTGGGCAAGTGAAAAAGTGAGAAAAAGGAAAATGATCCAAGTCCAAAACTTCATATGGTATTACAACACCAGCAAATGCCAGATTAACCATAGCAGCATAGTACAGTGCAATTGTTTTTCCTATTCCTAATACTTGTTTCTGGAATAAGGTCGGGTCCTTTTTTTTTTCTTCGTTGTTTGTACTTTTGCTCGTTTGGGGTTTTTTTTGACTGGCACTGAACACTGACTTCATGAAACTTCTGAAATAACTAGTACTGGTCAGGCCTGAGATAAAGGGGTCAGAAGTCAGCATTTCATACACAAAACTGAAATTGTTCTGCTTTCTTGTTAAAGTAACCCAAATTTCCTTCAATTATGTACATAAAAAGAGCACAGTTTCTGAAAAAAAATAAAACAAACCAACTGAAAACTACTATTAAAAGCTGTTTACAAGAGGAGTTATCACTGGTATATTTGGACAGATTAGGATTCAGTTGTGGAATTGTACAGTAATTCTCTAACTGCACAGATCCATGTTGAAAATACATGACAGCTTCAAGTCAAACCACACATAAATAAACTGCCTTCTGGTAGCTCAGGCATTTTTAGCTAGTGCTTTACCAAGTACATCACTCACCCCCAAAAATTATCACAGTTGAGGGCATCTTACAACATCAGGTCACAGAGTTAAAAAGAATACATTACTGCATCATAAATCTGACAAGCGTATTTCAGTGGTTATTCACAGGGAACAAGTGGCTGTCTGCAATTTAATAGCCTTTGCAAGAGCAGAAGTATTTTGAACTTGGACTCCCTTTCCCCGCCCCAGTTAAGTATTTTATCATATAACGCATTGGAATCCACGTCAGTTGATGCATATCTGTGCATACTGGGTTCAAAGGTGTGTGCGTGTTTACATTTGCAGGACGTTTCTTCTGGAAGGGAAAGGAAAGAGGAAATATCATCAGCATTAGTCAACCTTCTTACTCTAGTCGCAGAAACCAGCTGCAGCAGCTTTCAAAATTTTGCTTTCTGAGTCAGGTTCTGATACCACACTCCCTCCCTGGGCAGACAGAATTGTAGGGAGGGGGTACAAGGCAGGGCTGTCAGGAGGACTGGCTCTGCAGGAACCTCATATGACACCAATATGCACAAAGTCCAAGTCCTGCCCCATGGATAGAGCTAATTCCTGTAACTGCAGAGAGGGGTGGAGAGCTGGGCCTGGCAGTCCTGCTGGGCCGAACCTCAGCCAGCAGCCAATTCTGGCAACACTGACCCACAGCACCCAGGGCTGAATGAGATGGTGCATGGGTGTACAAGATGGAGCTTGTCAGAAGGCTGACAGACCCCATCACTCCCCTTTTCCTCAGCACTTATTATGCCACCTCTACAATACTGCTGTCTCCAGTTTGGTGTCTCACAGTACAAGAAAGACACTGATAAACTGGAGCAAATTGAGTGAAGATCACCAGGAAGTTCATGGCTGGAGATCCTGAGCTTGATCATCCAGCTTGTACAGTCCGGAGAACAGTTCCCCGGATGGGTTTTCTTTTGGTTTTGTTTTTGGGGTTTTTTTCCTTTTGTTTCTTAAAGACAACAGATCTCTAACATTTAAAAGAAACATGCCTTTGTGTGGTTAAGTCTGGCTGCTATCTAGGGCTCTTTATTTCTAACCCTCCACCCCTTCTTATCATCTAACCACGTGGTAAGACATTATTTTGTTTAATTGGTTTCAGTGACGGCATGAAAACAACCCTGTAAATGCAGTTTATAAGAATATTTGAAATTGTTATTTCATTGTCAATCGCATTCTCTAACAGTCACAGCAAAAAAAAAAAAAAAAAGCATTAATGTCACTTTAAAGGATACAACAAGTGCTCCAATTAAGAAGTAATAATAATTGGAACGGAAATCTCTGGAAGGAATAAAAATGGCCAGAAGTAGGGTTTTGCATGAAATATGATCAAAAACTGTCAATACGTTGTTCAGCTTTACTTTCTCTATTTACAGAGTATGGTTAACTGGCAAACTCCTGTATCCATGGCAAACTTCAAGAAGTCAGCCTCCCCCCCTATTTAAATATAGCAGCTCTTCCTGTTAAGTTGCCTGCCGAAAAACTTACTGAATTTCAGCAATTTAGTAGTAAAATACAATTTAGAATAATACAATAGTGAACTTGCATACATGTTTCTGTGTAATTGATATTATAAAAAGAATAAACTTGTGTTAGTTAAGTCATCCAATTTCCAACATCAGACACAAACACCTTTTTTTTATGGAGGAAAAAAGAGTCATCACCAAAAGGTGTAGGCTTTCTCTTTACCTTCTTTTGTAAGGAACTCAAACCTACTCATCAAAAATGCTGCCTTCCCTCTCATGCATTGTTTTATAAACTGCATTTCATCCTGGGAAGTAGGGGATTAAAATGAATATAGGTATTTAAGATTTAGATGGATTCCCATGGGAATCTTAAGATGCCAGACACACTTCTGTTAATACAAACAAACATTGAAAAAGCATTGTAAAGGCCCAGCAGGTTTTGTAGCACCTCCTCCCAAAAAAAAGTTATCCCAGGGATACTTTTGAAATGTAACAGGATCAAATATTACAACCTTCAACAAACCAAATCAATTAAGCAGAAAGCTACTGCAATCTTCTTCAGGGAATCATTCACTTCTGTAGCAGAACTACTTGAATTCCAGTATAAGCCTATGGGATCTGTGTCACTAGGGATACCTGAATTGCTTTTGATACAACTAACACACACTGTATGTATTGTCACTCTGAATTGTTCAAACTCCTCCTCTACATGTGTAGATACAGGTACAGAACTCCACAGTTCTTCATTCTTAGAGCAGAATCATCTTCACAAAAAAACAAACATTATCGAAAGCATAATCTGATAAAGGAAATGTAAATTATTAACTGTTAAATTACTCAACAGCAAAAGTGATCTATCTGAAATATTATTCATAATGACCAGAAAATAAAGCAGACAGATTAAATAGCACCACACCCAACACTTTATATAGACTTTAAACCTAAGAATTGGAGGTAAATTTCTAGGTATGGTCCAAAGTCTGGAACATATTTTATTGCCTACAATGTTTTTACTGGAATGATTTACAGTTTGTGCAGATTAGTGACCTGAGCATGAATATTTTAGACTTAAGCACATCAGTTTCACAAGACTGAAGAAAACCAATTTTTTCTTTATCTCTGCATTATTGTCCTAAGTACTAAGAGAAGTAAAACATGCAAAATGACTGATCTTGAAATTATTTACATAATTTTTAAAAAATAGCAATTTCAATATTTAGAATCTACCTACAACCAGGAAGCAAATACATTTCTATAACAATACCCATAGCAAAAAGAGAATTTACACACTCACACTTACAAAGTTGCAGAAACATTTCTAGAGTCAATCTGAAGTGCTGCACTTTTCCATTCCAATGGAACTGTCACTAGGAAATTTAGTTACCACAATAAAGGACTATTACAACCATATGTGTAAAAAATTTTATTTCCCTGAATATAAATGGGGGAAGACCCACATCCATTCCACATCCATTGTCCTAATTAAATTTTGGCTAAATGGTTTTTGCATTTCAGTTCTCAAGACCCACAAAAAGCTGTCTCTTATTTGTTTCACCTCAGCTTGAATTCAAAGATAGTTTCTAAAATGCTGAAGCCTTTGGGATGATTGACTCTTCAGTCACATAGGTATAAGCAAGAGAATTTAAGCATGTACAAGTTTTGGTCCAATAATTTTCATACTTCATGCACTGAAGCACTTGGCTTTCATCCATCTTACCACTTTCTATTCTATGCAAAATAAAAAGGCAGGAAAGGGTGGTTCTATGTTGTGTGAGTGTTTTGAGTTGGTTGGAATTTTTTTTTTTTTTTTTGAGGCCAAATTAGAAAATAAGTTTTTCAACTCATTAAAATGCATGTTTCTTGGAAAAATAAGCACAGCAAGTTCAGGCTCAGCTCTATCATACTCTCTCGTTACAAGCACTCAATTCTTGAGCAAAAAAAATTTCAAGATGATATAGTAACTAAGCAAATGTATTAGATATGAAAGAAGACCACAAATTCAGTATTACTGACAGAAAACACCGGCTCTGAACTATCTGTCCACAAACTGATCTGCTTTCTCTCTCCTTTCATTGTTGTTTTTGAGGTTGGTTTGGGTTCTTGTTTGGTTGGTTTTTCAAGGTATTTGACTCTGTCTCATTTGAGCAAAATATGACAGCTCTTCCTGAAGGGCAAAATAAGATAAAAGTCCCAAAAGAGTGTCTCATCATCACACCTCAGGCTTTCAGGTAGCTGATTTGCCAGTTTACAGAGTTGAGTGAAACTGGTGAAGCAAACCTAAAAAATTCCTCCAAAGACTGAGATGTGGTATTGCTTTTACAATTAAAGCTCTCCAAAAAACCAAATTTCTAAGAGCCCTGACAACAGTTTTCCACTAAAAAGATCATCTTTTCAGGAATTTCTATGCAGATTGCTTTCTTCAGTGGTCTGCCTAACAGTGTTAATATTCATCCCATAGAACAGAAATTTCACTTTGCCTTTGTTTACCCAGAAAAAAAACCAAAAAAACAACACCCCGAGCAGGAAACAGAAGTGGAATCAGGAAATGCAGCATATTCCCCAGGACTAGACAGGAAGAACATTCAAGTCATAAGAAACTACTATTAAAAAAGAATGTTTTTTATTTCGATATCTACTATATCAGGAAATAGTGTACAGCTACTTCCTACCACAAAACCAGTAATTCACACTGGCAGTATTGTAATTTAAATTACAGGCTCAAGAAGACAGGTACTAGAGGGCACTGTGTTTAGCTTAACTCACTGCTAGAAGGCTTGCCTTCCGACAACCCCTAAAAGGAGAAGGTTTCTAAATAAGAGACAAGAGCTGAGATATGTAAGGTAGTGATTCTGTATGTATGCTTAAAATACTTAAGGTTGGTATAGCAGTCACTCTTATATAATCAGAAGAGTGAAATATATCCTGCTCCAAATAGAAGAACAGGTGCAGAATATGTGCTTGCAGCCATACCACACAGCAACTATTTATTTTTCTCAGATTTTATTTTGAAAGTATCTATTCTCTGCACCACTTTTTTGGGTGGCATTTTAAATTCAGAAAGTGTTACCTCTGAACTGAAATAGAGAGCCTGGCTCAAAAGCTCAGCTGAAATGCAGGAACACAAGGATGAACATGGCATGTAACAGTTGTTACTTTTCTCCAGTTGGCTTTAGTTATATACAGCTTTATGTTACAGAAAGCATGGCATTTTAATTTTCCAAGGATCGCTTTTTGTTTAGGAATTCATGAAAAAAGATTATTCTAAAGAAACATTAAATGGGTTTACTCAAAATTTTGAAATGCCAGGACCAAAGTCATAGCTCTGTTATTTCATCTCATGTATGCACTTAGACCCACTTCAACAAAACTTCAACCGGGTTTTCTGTTTGCTTTACATAATTAACATATTACAAGACTGATAATGAATATGTGGAAAAAGTGCAGGCCAGCAAAAAGATGAAGGCCTTATCCAAATACCAGGTTCTGCAAGGTGATGAGATACTTCCAGCTATCTTGGGAAAAGATAACCAAATGGTTTGGGTTGCAAGAGACCTTAAACATAATCTACCTCCAACCCGTCTGCTATGGGCAGGGACACCTTCCACACCAGACCAGATTGCTCAAAGCGCCATCCAACCTGGCCTCAGACACTTCCAGGGATGGGGCACCCACAGCTCCATTTATTCCAGTGCCACATCACCCCCACAGTGAAGGATTTCTTCCCAATATCTAAGATTAAACCCAGCCTATTCCAATTTAAAACTATCACCCCTTGTCTTATGCATTCTCATGACGAGTCCCTCTCCCTCTTTCTTTTAGGCCCCTTTTGGGTGCTGCAAGGTCTCCTTGGAGCCTTCTCCAGGCTGAACAACCCCAGCTCTCTCAGCCTGTTTGCATACGAGAGGTGCTCCCTGCTCATCTTCATGGCCCTCTCCTCCAGAGTCATTCCAGCAGGCCCACATACTTCCTGTGGTGGGTGCCTAAGAGCTGGACACACTGTTCCAGGTGGGGCCTCAGTTTTTAGTTTCATTCAAGACATACTCTAAATATAACAATGTAGTAATAATATTAGTGGCAACCAAGTATTTTAATTTGCTCTCTTATTGAAAAATGAAATTAGTATGGTAAAACTTCAACCACAGAAGTCAGGGTTGTGGTAGCTTCAAAAAAGTTAGCTTTTTAGGATTTTGCAGTAAATTTTCTTTTTTTTCCTTTAGTTTAATATTTTAATCTATTAGCTCACAATTTTTAAAATTTAATATTAGAATTTAATTATATTCTTCAACTGGAAATCTCATTTTACAGAATTATAAATTTTTTTCATGTAGAAAAATTAATTTGCTTCCAAGACAAATTTGAATTTACACTCTCACTCTGAGCATTCAGGCTGCCTCCTTTAAAACAGATAATTTCGATAACAAACTCCATCAGAATTGATGCTTGGCGTCTGACTATGTGAACTCTCCCTTATAACTCCATGGTATGATTTTATTAAGAACCCTTCCACAGCTGGGAACAACTGGGTGTGTCACCCCTAAAGAGCTGGGTGAGGAAGTGCTTAACATTTTTAAATAGCAACCATGCTGACAACAGAGAGTCACTAAGCTTGTATTACATTCTTACTTTGACAGACCCAAAAAAGAATCAAATGAAGCATTAAGACAATCTGGCATTAGTGGAAATAAATTTTTAAAACTTTCACTATCTGCTGGGTTTTAAAACAACATCTCCAATTACAAGTAATAAAACACTACGTCGAGAAACAAAAATCAAATATACCAAAAGAACTGAAGAGGGACACACATGAATTTACACAAATAACTAGCCACTGAACAAGATGATATGCACATGACTGCCAGACAGGGTATGTGAGGAATAAGCCCATCTGGATGATCCTTCTTGGAACACATGACATATTGCTGTACTATACCACTGAGCAATAACTTCTGCAGATTTACAGAAAGACTGAACTATAAATCTCAGACATTAATCCACACTCCCATTTTTACTAGCAGAGAAGAAATCATCCATACCAGGACCATTTTTCCACACCACCCAACTACTAATCTTGCTGATCTGGCAAAGCATAAAGTTTGCAAGGGCTGGAGCAGCAAGTGATAATTTTAGCCAGGCTTTTTCACACAAACTTCTAAGCAATAAAACTTTAAGGAGCTTTTTCTTTGCAAAAAGGATAATCACTTGGAACTGAAAGTCTGGGTATATAAGGGGATTCTTGCTTCTCTTGTCCCAGATTACTTCTAGTAATTATAGAGGAGGGTTTCACATCATGCCTGTGCATCATCTCAGTTGCAAGAGAAAACAAAATACAAGTGAAAGTTGTAGCCTCCTCACCAGATAGAAAGATTATTTTCTCAGAACAGATTCTGTTCATGAGGAACTGAGGGTCTTGACCTTAACTCAGGTGACACAAGAACACTGCACCACATAACAATTTAGTAATTGCTGAATGGCTTTGCGGCAGTGTTCATCAGACAAACTGCTGTCAGCAAAGGTACGGCAAAAGGCAGCAAGCACACTCGGAAATAAAGTACAAGGAGAAATAACTCTTCCTGTTGGGAAGGGAGCCTGCCCAGGTGGCACAGGATGGCAGTCAGATGGCAACAGCCTGAGGGCATATGACTTCCCACAAGGTAAAAAGGAGACACCACAGGTAACTGCCAGGCAGAAGAGGCAGGAGCACATGGAACACCACTTCACACAGCTCATCCACTTCAAAAGGAAGGTGTTCCTCCTGAGGACCTGCTCAGCACCAGAGGTGTCAGATCAATTGAACAAGGGTAACAGGGACAGAGATGCAACCTCCCAGCCACTGTGAAAGACTGGTTTTGCTCTTACATAAGATGACAACTCTCGTGCCCTCTTAGCAGCAGAAGCAGACCCACCCTTTTAATGGTACCTTCCTCTGACCAATTTTCAACATCCAAGGCAAATCAAGCACCTTGTCATACCTGACAGTACATGCATGTCCTACCAGCACCCTCTTCTCTGCCACCCTGTCTGTTAAGCTGACTTTTCTAAGCAACAGTTTATTTAATCTATTTTGGGTAGATAAAAATACCTGTGCTAACAGCAGTGCAACAGCAGAACACAGCAGTCCACTTGTGGTGTCAAAATACACACTGCTTCAGGCACACATTAGTGTTATCCCATACAACAGATCACAGCTGCTTTAAGATGTGGGCAATTAGCCTCAGGTGACAGCAGCAAAATGAATTTGCTTAGGAATGTTAGAAATCTAAAAGTTAAATGTAATCTTTTGAATAAGTCAGCAGATGAAAAGTTTTCCTTCTTGGTGACAAGAAATTATTTACTTCTAATTATGAAACTAGAGTTAACAGTGGGTAAGACAAAAGCCAGATATGAAATAGTACCCCTTTTCTGAGACCTGGCATCCTACAAGTTTTGAAGACATTTTTAATTCAGCCTGAATGTATGAAATTATTTATTTCTATTAAATAATAAAAAAGACACATCAGATAAGATTTCTGATCAGACAACATTTCTCTCCTGACACAAATATAAATCTGAAAATCTTCTGAAGAATAGCTTGCCCTCTGGGCAATAAAATTATTTCTGTAATTAACTTTTCAATGGAGAGAGTTACCTTTGTGCAACTTATTTATTTCATGTCTTGGAATAAAACTTGCCTCCCATCCCTCTCCAACCTCCTAACTACATCAAAAGTACTAGTATATTTAGGACACCACTTTACTGCATGCTCAGATACAGAAGTTTTGAATTACTCTGGAAGCATTTAATACACACTGTGGGACTGTCATATGATATATAATGTGTGGAGAAGCAAACTCATACTGAAACAAATTACAAGAACATGGTTGTATGGCTGGCAGCTCTTTTGACTCTAACCCAGACCCCCCACACAGCTGTCCATAAGAAGCACTCAATAGTCAAATCTGCTTTTTTGGAAAACACTAATTAAACCATTGCTGAGAAGGTATGATATAAAACCACTGTTTTGCCTCGTGACAACTTCAAATTCCAGCTTTACTCTCTGCTCACGAAGCTGGGAAGGGAACTGGCGGTCCTGAAAGACCCAAAAAGAGCCTTGGTTACAGACCCACTGGATGGATTTCACAGCTGACCTCTCCTGGGCGCCGCAGTTTAACGTCGGGACGAGTTGGACAACCTACCTTGCACAACAGTTCGCAATCTCAACCTCCCTGGGGTTCCAGCTTGTCGCTATTGATGCTGAACACCAGCTCCTGACCGCCTCCAACCCTTCCCAGTCATACCCTTGGAGCAAACTTCCACCAAAACAACTTTTGCTAGGGCTTTGTGAGTAATTTAAGCACGGCAGAGGTTACCAACCCTCTGGCTTTTGGCATGATGTAGGAACTGGCAGACAAAATACCAACGTCCTGGAAATGTGCCAAGTCCCTAAACAGCAGATTAGTGAGAAATTACGTTTCGGGTATGAGTCAAAGACGGAAAACATATTGCCATCTCACATATCAGACCTCAAAAAGTATGAACTTTCATTCTGAAACCAGGCAGAGAGAATGTCAACAGGCTACCGCTCGACCCACCTATGAGAGATTTCTTTCTAATTAAAGCAGCTACATGTCAAATCATAGTATTTTTCCCCTTGTATTTACAGAAGGATTACTGCCTGTTCCTCTTTGATAAAACTGGTAATTTAAGACAGGAATCAATCCTTCACATTTAACTTGACGGGTTTCCAGCAAAACCCACTAAAGATTTTATTTTTTTTTTGAGACAATAAATTCAGCCTTTTGTCCCAATATAATAAAAACAGTTAACACTGTAAAAAATCAATGTGCCCTAGGATGATTTTTACTGCAACTCATTTATCTTAGAACACCTGTCTGTACAGTAAAGTTTCACCTTAATCTCTCAGAAACTGGCAATAAAATTCTTATTAGGAGACAGAGCAGTCTTGAAATATGAAAATCCACTAAATATACTTTAAAACCAAGCCACTGCTATTTCACAGGAAAACTCCCATCTCCATAAATATGCCAATTACATACAATTCAGTACTTAATTTCTACTCACACACACACATACACCCCTTGACAGGGCATGTGACACTCAGAGACAAACATCTAGTTAATACTTGGAGTGGCAAGACCAGCAGACCTTTAGGCACACTATACCTGTGCCGCAAATCCATTTGGATAAGTATCAGAAGTACCACCTCAGCCTTTCAGATTTTGATCGGTAATCACAAATCATAAAGAAAAGTAATGCCTTTGATATAATTTAACAATTTTGCTCCGAGTCTAAAATAAAATGACAGTTTCCATCGCAGATTAAATGCTGTAAATATTCATTAACAATTAGTTTCCTTGAAAGGTAACTATTATAATACTACTTCATTTTTTAAATTACATTTCTGCAAGTCTAATCCTTTAGCTTTAACAAGGCTTAAACCCTCACCACAGTATTCAAAACTGCTCGTACCAGATTAAAATAAGAATTTTCCATAGGCAAACATTAAAAAAAATAAGACTGTGAAAGAGCTTAGAGGGAGAAGGGAAAGGAGAAAACAAAACCACAAAACTCACTTGACTGTAACTCGATTGGACAAATCCTGAAGATCTCCTGGGTGAAAAAGCTGAGCTTCTTTCAGTCCAATGTTTTCGCAGGCTTTCAGAAAAACATTTATATTATCCTGCAAAGAGAAGTAGAAAGCAGTTGCTCAGTTAAGAGCACTAAGCAGATTTTACAAGATGATTAGTACTAGCCTTTAAATGTCAAAGTCCAGCTCACATAAATGAAACTGGAAAAGCAATCTTCTGGATCATAAACGCTGGTTGTTTCTCATGCACACAGGCAGGCTGGGCTGCGATCGCAGGGACTGAGGGGTATGTTAAAGATTACCTGGCATAAGGCAGCAGTGAGCCAGTAGGCAGCAATCTCCACTTTGATGTCAGCTCTGCTCAGCAAACAAACGCCCTCTTCCTAGCTTTGCACGACAAGCCTCACCTATTGCCTTTAAAAATAACTCCAGCTACTGACATTCACCACCCAGAAACTCTTGGCAGGGAAGGAAGAAGAGGAGGGACTCTTCGTTTCTATGCTCACAGACTGATGAGGGAATACTGCACCTGGAGTCTGGCTTTGGTTGCTGAGCAAAGCTCCGGAGAGACAGAAAGCAAACTGTATTCAGAGCTGCTGCTGCTGTCATATTTGGAGGGGGGGCTTCTTTCCGAGTCCCTCCCCTTCCCCTTCCCACACCCCCTCCTCAACTTCACACCGATCTGTTACAAAACGTAGGTGCAGCACCCACTCTCTGCACCTGCTGCAGGATGGACCAACCCATGACAGAAATGTTAAAAAAGAATAAATCTAATGATATATACAGAGATTATACAACTTATGATCTTTTTCCAGTTCATGAACAGTGGGCAATAGGCAAGAAATTCCTTCTCGTTAAGGCGGAATGCTATCAACAACAAAAGAATGTGCCCTCTTGTGCACTTGCTTCCTTCAGCTGCAAGCCAAAGGAAAAGGTACACGAAGTTACTTAATTCATAAGCTACACACAGCCCTGTCATTAAGAGTTTCTAAGTCAAGGTGCTGGTGTCAGAATTTCATAGTACAGAGAAGCTCTGCTTTAGCAATTTAATATGCTTTAAATTTATTTTTTTTACACATAATCAACATTTATTCCTTCATTTAAAATTCATTAAAAACAATCTACAAGGGAAATAACAGCTGTTTCTAATAAAGAAAGTAAAACAAACCCAAGAATCCCCACAACCTTCTGTTTTGAAGGTCCCTGGGATTCTAGTATTCCTTATCAGTCTGTAAACATGTCTTAATTCAAGGAAAATATTTGAGCAAGGTATTCCCTATGCAGGCTGCGGGCTCTGTGTTACCACATCTGAAAGATCCCAGGTGTCTCACACCGTGAAGGTTATGCCCCAAGGCTCAGTGCGATGTGCCATGGTGGGGGCTGCTCTGCTGCAGGGGGTGCAACATGATGGCCAAAATGGGGGACACGATGTGGTGGCAGATGAGAGGAGGAAGCTGGGAAGGATGGAGGACAGGCAGCCTCACCTATGCCCAGGCCCCCGCAGTGCCCAGGGGGCTGTGTGCACATTTGTCCAGGGAAGAGCTTCATGCTGTGAGATGCAGCCTCAGAGGGGCATTTATTTTTCCTTTCCATGCAAAATGGGGAAAGCTGTCTAGATGTGTCAACTTTATTAAATAAATATTTGAGTGTCACATTAGTACCAAACCAGCAAGGACTTGAAAAGGCATTATTTCCTCTGTGTGGAAGAAGAGGAACTACTTGCTAAACAACCATCAGATCAGTGTTCAGGGGACTCGGGAGTCTATGAAACTGGCAAGTAAGGCACAAGAAGAAAGCAGCAGAGCAGAAAGAATGAGTAACTCCAAAGTAATGAACTGACACCAGCACCAGTGAAGGCAACACAGTCTGATTGGTCTGCCCAGACACCACAGCAACTCGGAGCAAACTCCCAAACCAATGGGTTATGTCAGCCACAGGGCTGAAAATGAGCACATTGTGCAGGTAAACAAGGAAGAAGAGTCAGATTTAGAAAAACAGATGTCATCTACACCCTGAGAGAAACAAAAACAAAGCAGAGGAATTGCTCATCAGTGGATGCTTGGCTGCACAATCACCAAACTTCTGGAACATTAGAGAATTAATTTTGAATGTGTTTCAGCAATGAAACCTATCAAGCATCAACCTCCTGATAAACAGCACTTACAGACCCTGAGAACATCCCTACTGACCGGACTCAAGACTGTCAGGAATGGGGTCAAAAGCAGAGAGAGATAACATGGAAGGCAGAACACCGTTAGTTACAGTGCACACGTGCAGGATAAAACATGGCTCAAAAATCTTCCTTCCCTCAGCTCCCAAGCCAGAGGTTTGATCACACCTGCCATCTCACAGGTTACTGCCCTAACACCAGCTGTTCTGCAGCCAGGGCCTGGAAGACCCTCACAGCACCAAGCAACGACACACCCAGTAGGGTATTTATCAGGTTGAATATTGACACAGAAAGGTATCATTTAAATAAATCAGCATTTCTAAATTCTGTCTTTGCCAAGTTATTCTTGACCATCTCTAATCATCATAGTTAATTAGCAAAGCCACAGGTCTCAAAATAGCTAGCAGCCATTTTAAACTCTACCAGAATAATGAATGGGAAGATGAATTTTAAATAGCACCACAGAAATAAGTAGGAAAAAAAAAAGACAGGTTATCAACCTTGCAATTAAATTTAACATTAGAAATGTGAACGGGAACATTTTTCAGTGATTAATCCACTCAAATATAGAAACCATTACACTGTTCCTTTTACCAATGTAACTGTACTTTAACAAGACTAATGGTCACTGCCACTGCAGCTTCAAAGGACATACTGCAATCTGAACCCCATCATACCTCATAAAATAGTTCTATTTAAACAACCAGACCTCAAAATCCTGGACCTATCTCCAGGTGACAAAAGTCACTGACAAGATGTGCTTAAGAGAAAAAGGGTCATACTTGCATCCACCACCCTCTTCTAAGAACACTAAGCTGTTCTCAGTCTGTATAAACATGAGTAGCCCATTTAAATTTATGAAATGAGGGGATACTGTGCTCCAGGACAGCTTGGATAAATGGAGATGAGAGATCTCTGAAGGCTGCTCTTAGAAGATAAGGTTTATTAGGGATGGTGAAAGGTCTTGCTTGGAGCTACCAGACGCCACATGTGGAAAGGCCTGAGGGAATGGGTGAGGGGAGAGACACGGGGTAGAGAGGATGCTCTAGGAGAGGGTGGAAGTTCTAAGAGGGTGGGGGTTCCAAGAGAGGGGGAGTTCCAAGAGAGGGGGATTTCCAAGAGGGCGTCTGGCCCCTCAGAGACCCCTTATCAGGCGGCTTCAAGGTGGGCTGGAACAAGACTTGGGCCAATGGGGTCACAGACACTTGATGTTTCAGGGGAGGGTTACAGGTGTGGGGTGAACCATACATTCTGGGGGGTGAGATGGAACAGTCCATTTGACTTTTGGACCTATCTGTAGGTAAGGGTATTGTCCAACCAGTAGGAAGGATTGTTTTCATCCTGGCTGTACTACTGTAAATCTTTTGCCAGGCAATTATATTTATTCATCCTCCCCAACAATGAAAGAAACAAATTAACAGAAAAAAGGGATTATGAGGATAATGGAAGGGGAGGGACTTAAGGCAAACTGGAGATTTTGATTCCATTATACCAATAAAGTGGATTATGAGAGGAAATACTGGTGCCACTTATCAGCACAAGAGAAGCAAAACCAAAGAGAAGAGCTGCCCATTTCAAAAGCAAGGATTCATTATTAGACAGATCAAATACATTTTTGCAGAAAACATAAGGTTCTGACCATTATTAGAGAAAGCTCCTGAAAGAACATGGATAAAATCATCAAGTTAATTTTTGTTCATGTTATTAAGAGAACTCAATTACTACATTTCCCTGAGCATCTGATGTTGGAATAACCATCAAAAGAATTACAGGTTTTAAATCACAACAAAAATAAAGCCTGAAGTATAAACCACAAAATTCAAGTGTAATTCATTTCTGGTATGCTATTTCTACTTCTTAGTGTCTTAGTGAGAAGGGTGGGGAGGTTTGAATGAGACTGTGGGAAGGACTGGTTTTATCCCCAAATGGTGGGCAAGATGGAACAGCAGAGCATTTCCAATGTTCCTAGCATGGCCTGAGTTTTCCACATTCTGTACAGACTTACAGTAAATGCACAACATAGAAAACTGACTAGATAGAGCTACTACCCTTCAGCATTCCAGTTTTGCCTCAAACTTCAAAATGAACTGCACCCAAAAGCTCTGCAAAGTCATAATATTGGAGAGATGGAGCTGCCAGTGGGAAGCAGGTCATCCACAAGCAGGCTTTTAAATACTCCTGTTGGGGAAAAGGCAAACAATACTGTACACTTGCAGCTCTGTACCTGACTTTCTGGTCCTCATGGGACATCACTAGACACAAACCCTTCCCTCAGCCTGTTGTTAAAGCATTGCTCTCCAACCAATTCTTTGAAGGAACCAAGATGTCCTCTCTACACTGAGACTATGGTCCACACCCTCCCTCCAGCATCCAAGCAGAGCAGGACTGCCTCTCACTCCTGAAACTCCATGGACTTGAGGAGAGGAAAGAGCTGAGTCTTTCCTCTCCTTCACTTGCTGGTCCTCAGTGCTGATTCTGCTCCTAGGCCAGGGGCAGGGAGACTGTGCCAGAGCAGGTGAATGTGAGGGGAAGAGTGGGGCCATTGCTGCAGGGCTCCTCATTGCTATCACTATCCTCCAGACCACAAAGAAAGAAGCTGATAATTCTATGGGGAAGCACAAGAATATGGACACCTTCCTTTAAAAATAACAATTTTAAAGAGAAACTTTTAAAAAAAGGAAAAAAAATTGAGGCACTGGGCAGTGGTTCTGTGTTGCACCTGTGATCAGCTCCTAATATGTGTCACCTGGGCAAGAATTTGAAAAGAGACAGAGTGCTGGTGAGGTGCTGGTAGTGGGGAAGTACAGAGGCTCCTCAGTGCCTAAAAAACCAAAGAACACTTCTAAATCAGAAAAAAAAAAAAATCAGCACGAGCAACAGTAAAGTAAGAGAAAAGAGGCTGACCTTAAGTAGGAAGAAAACCTCAAAATCACCTACCTGAGAAGGGGCATAGAGTGTGGAGTGTGTGAAACAGAAAAAAAAATCAATGTCTAAAGTAAAAGCTAATTAAATCGCCATAAGAGCATATAAATACTATTTTATTTTGCCTATTTACATGAAATGTGACATCACACACATCATGTTTTTCATGAATGCAGAGCTGAAAGCCTTCAAGATGACTAAATGTCTTGATAAATGCAGTACCATGGAAAAATCATGATTATCTGAGACAGGAATATTAATTTAAACAAGTGGGCAAATACATTTGCTTTCTTTAGGGTGCAGTCATGCTGTGTGATAATCCTGGTCTTCTCCGTAGTTAGCTGTTTGCCTGAATCCCTGCATGTGCACCAAAACACAATGAAATCTCGTAGGCACATCTTTCAAATCACTTGGCAACAGGGAGAAAAAAAATTTAATTAACATGTTGCTTTTATGTTTTTCCTGAGTGTATCAGCCAATAAAAGACAGTACTCGAGGTTGTCTCCTATTCTGATACAAATACCCATTACTTCAATCAAACTGCTCATTTCTCCTGCTATTCAAACTCCAGTTTGGAGGAGAGACTTGGGAAGGAGGTGCTTGGGTGGGTTTTTTGTGGATTTTGGGGAGGATTTTAAGTAGTTATTTTCAGTGTATGAAGGGGATGGTACCCTATGCTTGCAAGGCCATGAAGAATATTTGCACTAAGCGTTACACTGTCATCCAGACCATGATTTGGCACCAGAAGTTGTTTTCAGTTTCCAGGCTTTAAAAAAAAAAAAAAAGACAAAAAAAGACAAAAACCACCAAGTATCTAGAGTGCCTAGCAACAAAAACTTTTGACATTTTAAGAGAGACTGATGCATTTTTTTGGCTATAGAATTCTGAAAGTCATTTGAGTAGATCACATTTTTCCATAGTACTGCATTTATCAAGACATTTAGTCATCTTGAAGGCTTTCAGCTCTGCATTCATGAAAAACCCTCTTTATTAGCACCCTCATTCCCTTAAGTAAGGGCAATTTCCATCACAAAAACCTGGTATTTTTTCAAAGAAGAAAATATTTTTGATAGGCACAGCATTATACAGCCCACTCAAGTTGGCTCCAATCAGTTTAATGCAGAATTTAGAGTTGCATTTGGCAGCAGCATCACCGCACAGCTCCACTTTGTTTATATTCAGAGGTGGGGTAAAAGGAAAGAACCTACAGCAGGAGCTCGCTGAACAAGTTGGGTGACTTGCTCTTCCTTGGAGGTATGTTTCGGTTATTAGCTCCGGCTGCGGGTGCAGATGGGGGCAGAAGGGGTGAGAGGATAGGAGGGAACAGGGCTGAATACAAACCCCATTTGTGTTCTGACCACAGGCCTGGGAGCCAGGAACTCCCCATTACCACCTTGGCCTTGAATGTCAGAATGTTTAGTGCCCATTTCCCACCCATCTGTAGTGTGTGATCCCAGCTCCTACAGCTCTCTGTGTTTTTCTGAAGGTCAACAATTTCAACCTTGAACCAAATGCAGGAGGAGTGGATAGGATACCCGAACTGCTCTTTTCCTCCCTTTTTGGCCCTGAAACAAAAAATATTAAATAAAACAATCATCCTGCAGACATAATTTGACTTAAGAGTGACCTCAGGACTTCAGTTCAGTAACTTATCCCACCTGTAACAGAGTGCACAGAGCACTGTGTTGGCCAAAGATCAGAAACTGCATTAATTGCTTTGCCACTCCCCTCTGCGCGTCCTTCATTGCTTTTCCACACTGGGTAAAACAATAAATTACTGTGATCCTTGACACAGGGATTCCCTGCTGCAGCTCTATGCATGATTACAGATACTAAATCTTTAATGATTCACTGCCAGCTTTCCTCTCAGAAAGCAGGTGCTCCTGCTGTGAGAATGCAGGAATGAAATTTTGTGCACAAACTTTGCGGTTACCTTGGTGCTACCAGTATCAATAACTGTAGATCGGCCAGGAAGAGGAGGAACATTCCCCTTTGCCATTGCAACAATTGTGGAAACCACATTTTGAAGTACCCTTGGGGAAAGAATCATTCAGTTTCAGACAAAAAGGTCCATCTGTCCCCAAACCTCAATTCCATCTGCAGTGACTGGAGCAGGTTACAGATCTCTGTAAGACCAAGGTGTGTATTGAAGGATCTTCCCCAAAACTTGTTATTCAGCTCCTGGCACTGCCCACCACCATGTGTAATGGCCAGCAGAAGATACCTCTGCTCAGCGCACCTCATTGCCTACAACCTCTTGCAGCAATGAGCTCCAGAATTTCTTCACAATGGAAATAACGGGATTAAGGAAAACAAACACACAAGAGAAATTAATGTTGATTGTTGAGTTTTTTAAACAGGACTTCTGAGTTGACAGCCTTTAAGGTATTTAACATAAGAAAGGACCAACTGTCTTCAATGACATAAAAATGCCTCCCAGGCTCATAATCTCTAACCGTGCTACAGCATAACCTTCACTATGACATTACAGACATATCACAGTAACAGTGTGTACCAAATGAGCCTTTTATTGATAAGAGAGTGAATATCAGGTTGTAAACTGCAGGTGTGTTTCTGGGATGTCACTGCTACCAAATAAGGCTACCTGGAATGGAGAAGGGCTAAAGTACAGCATGTTGGCAGACAAGCCTTGTTAATAGAGCCAATCCACTCAGAGGCATTCATACTGTAATGAAAGTATGGGTTTGGAAAGCCAGTATGGAAGAACTAGCCTGGGCTATTTCCTTGTTTAGACAAGCCTTAACTTTCCCACCAGTTAGTTGCATTCCAATCAAAATCAAGGAAAAACAAATAATTCAAGCAATATGTTTTACACCCTGAACAGATTATACAAAACAGACTCTGCAAGTGTAGTATGCTGAATGCTCCAATGCCAAGTCACCCCACTACACAGAACTGGAATGACAGTAATCCACTTAAAGGTGAAACTCCCCTGAAGCCTAATGAGTAATAAAAGAAGTAAAGACCTCTTGTTCTTGAAACACAAAGTTTTGGCAGAGCTATCTTTCCTCCTCCACCACCCCCGCCCCCTTTTTTTTTTTTATTTGTATACATAAGTTTTTTTTATTTTGCTCACACAGGTTAACAACTTGATATAGGTGAAATTCAGCTTCTTCATGCACAGGACTTGAAGCAGAGCCTCAGATCCCCAATTAATGTAGCCCCTGATTTTTGGACAATTATTTACTACTTCATTCTTCATAAGAGAGCATTTGGAAGTTTTCGCTAACTTTGCTTCCTTCAAGAGCCAGGCATCTTTTATTTCTTAACAGGAGTAGCATCCTAGTACTGCATCCAATCCTTCCTGCCCTACATGGGCTTATCCCATGCTGTTGAGAAACTTTCCCAGCACCCTGGATGGATGAGTTGGTTTGGAGATGACCTGCCTTGGAGCCCACCTGAACCCCTGTGTCACTGCCAGGCTTCCTCTTGGCCCTTCCCATCCCCCTGCCACGCAGTCAGCAAGCTCAGTCAGCGCGGCTGGAGCAGCTCAGCACCCTGCATTTGGCAGCACTTGCTGCTGGTGTTGTTGTTAATAATTCTTTCACACACCTCACTGGAGGAGGGTGACTCAGCACAGACACATGGGCGCGGAGGTGTTCGGGCAGGCGTTGGGAGATGTGGTATGAGGATTTTGTACCAAGCAGAAGGGTAAATAGCATTGCTGCACAGCTCCACCATGGATACCACAGAGAAAGTTATCACCGCTGCAGTTAACATCTACTTTCTTTCAAAACTGCCATAAATTTTAAGCACCTCCCATTGACAAATATCTGACAAGCCAGAGGTGGTGGGGGGAAAGGTACTCCAGTGTCCACCTTATGAAGATTTAACACAAATAAACACTGAGTGCTGAAAGGAATCTCAAATCTGCACTTCCTTCACAAAGGAAGGAAAAATCAGATTACGAATATCACAAGTATGAGTTAAGGTGTGTACTTCTTCTACATGGTTGACATTTTTTTCCAGTTAGGAAAGAATGTTTCTTGACAAACAGACACAGTCATCAGCTACTTCAGAAATAAAACCAGCATACAAACAACAGAGTATACCACAGACTTGAGCTGGCTGAATTGGATAAATGGAAATTTCTTGGAGTTCATTTGGCAACCATATTTATCTATTTTGTTAAGTGCAAAAAGGGTAATACTTTTTCAGAGCTTTGGTTTAGAGCAGGAAAAAGGGTGACAATTTTCCACATTAGAAAGTTCTTGCTTCCAATCATATTACTTTATAGTCAGTTGACAAGATTTTTTAAAAGTTATTAATTAGTTAGCATTTTGACATTTCATCCCAGTAACAGACTAAAAGCATTGGTTTGAAAGACTTGATCTCATTTAAAGCATGCCAACATACTGCTTTTGATTCAGAGATCAACCAGCAGGCAGAGCACTTACTCTCCCCCTGACAGGAGGCCAAGACAAGTACCTGAACCACCATTTCTTGGGGTCTGCATCCATACACTTCCTCCCCACTTATGTCTCATAAACATATTTCACTTCACCATCACTCACCTAAAAACCTGTCAAGTTCAACCCCATGTCTGGGTTTCACTCTGCCTGATCAATGTCTTGAGCAGCTACTAAAAATTTCACAGAGTTTGCATCAACCTCCTCTTTCTCCACACCCTACATTTCAAAGTGTTTCGGCAGCAACAGAAAACAATTAAAGGAAATTCAGAGCTAAGGCTGAAATGTACCATATGTTTTCAAGCAGAGGGGCACAAAACATCAGTAAACCAGTGCTGAGATTACATACTCCCACTATCAGGCATTGAAAGGCTACAGAACAATGTCATCTCTAACTATTAATAACCATACTTCCTTTCTAGCACACAATCCTTTTCTCTTAATTGTCTGCTAGAGGTTTTTCCATGCAGACCACATTCCTCTTTCCCGTAACAAAGCAGAAAGAGCACCAAAAGTGATTTATAGTTCCATATACATTCCCTTTTTTTGGTTTACAGTGAGATCAATGCCCTTTTTTTGGTTTACAGTGAGATCAATGAGAGAACTGGACTGAAAGTCAAGATTTCATTCCCACCCTATGACTTGCGTATGACTTACTATGACTCAGCATTAAAGCCACGAAAACTCTCACTAACCACACTCTACTATCTTTAGGTATAGCACTGAAGCAATGGTAAAGAACTCCTTGTGAAGTACTCCAAGATTTGACTCATTAAAAACTTCTTATATAAGACGAAGCAAGACTTTTCTTAAACTTAACTATTTAAAAATCAGGTTTCTACAATGCTTCATAAATTTACAAAAGCAGAATTTTCATCCCAGTGGCCATCATGTTCCCAATCTTGAAGAAACATCTGCTTAGGAGTTTGAAGTAATGTAAAATTCAGAAGTTTCAGTTGCCAATGGAAACACAGTTACTAATTTCCAACTGCAATTTTCTGAGCACTGACAAAATCTCACTAAAATACATGAAGTAAGAAATTTATCACTTTATTTGATGGCCACATTTGAAATACAGTGTCAATTCCCAGGTGAAAACATTTTTTCTCATACTAATAACATGAGATCATAGAATAGTTTGGGTTGAAAGGGACCTTAAAGATAATCTTAGACCAACCTCCCTGCAGTGAACAGCGATATCTTCATCTAGATCGGGTTACTCAGAGCCCCATCCAGCCTGATCTTGAATGTTCCCAGGGATGAAGCATCCACCATCTCTCTGGAAAAGCTGTTCCAATGGCTCACCACCCTCACAGTAAAGAATTTCTTCCTTGCATCTAATCTAAATCTAGCCTCTTTTTATTTAAAACCATTACCCTTCATCCTATCACAACAGACTGCATTCTAAAAAGTTTGTCCTTATCTTTCTTATAACCTTCCTTTATTGATACCTTGAGCCTTCTCTTCCCAGGCTGAATAACCCCAACTCTCTAAGCCTGTCTTCATGGGAGAGGTGTTCCAGCCACTCCTTTTTGTGTTCCTTCTCTGAACCTGCTCCAACAGGTCCATGTCCTTATAGCTGATGCAGCACAGCAGGTGGGGTCTCACCAGAGCAGAGGGGCAGAATCCCCTCCCTGGCCCTGCTGCCCACACTGCTTTGGATGCAGCCCAGAACATGTTTGATTTCTGGGCTATGAGTGCCCATGGCTGGGTCATGCCCAGCCTCTCAGCCACCAGCACCACAAGTCCTTCTCTGCACAGCTGCTCTCATTTCTTTTCTTATATTAATACTGGGGGGTTGCCCCATCCCAGATGCAGCACCTTGTACTTGTCCTTGTTAAACCTCCTGAAATTCCCATGGGCCCACTTCTCAAGCTTGTCCAGGTCCCCCTGGATGGTATCTCATGCTTTAGGTGTGTCAACCGCCCCACTGAGCTAGGTGTCATCTGCAGATGTGGTGAGGGTGTTCTCAATCCCTTTGTGTCATTGATGAAGACATTAAACAGAACTTGTCCAAGCAAGAATCCCTAAGGAATGTCACTTGTCCCTGATCTCCCTTTGGACCTTAATTATGACCACTACCTTCTCCATGCAGCCTTCCAACCAATTCCCTATCCACCAAACAACCCACCCATCAAATCCTTCTCTCCAGTTCAGACAGAAGGATGCTAAGTGATGTCTGCATCCCTTCCCTTGTCCATTGATGCAGTCACTCTGTAACAGAAAGCCAATAGGTTTGTTCAGGTGGGACCTACCCTTGGCTCTCCCAAGTCATGTCCCTGTTCACTATGATCCTTAGCAGAGCTTTTAGGAGTAGGTCTTCCATGATCTAAACAGGCACTGGGGTGAGGCTGATGGGTCAGTGGTTCCCAGGGTCCTCCTTCCTACCTTTTTCAAAGATGGGTATAGTGTGTCCATTTCCCCACAGGAAAAAGGAAAATAACAGTTTTGAGAAGTTTTTTTTTATCTCCAGCATAAGAACACTGAACAAAACTACTACTAAAAAGAGGTACCTGGCCTCATTCCTACTATCCAAAGTGTTCCTGAGCCTGTGTTAAACATATAAACTTCATTATAAAAGAGAGCACATTGGATGCAGGGCATGAGTTTGGTAGGTCATACCCACTTTCACTTTCTTCCTCTTTGGTTTTATATTTATTGAAGTTCATTCATAAGAAACATCAATTGCTATTGCAAAGCAGAAGTTTTCCCTCACGTAAGGATTATGCAAAGTACTAAGTCTCTTAAAATATTTGTCTTGTTGAATTTCTCAACAACTTGCTGGGCATTGTCATCCAGAAAACAGGTAATGTGCCTCTTTGTTTTTGTTTACACATTTGAATTAAAAACTTGCAAAAAAAACCCCAAAAAAAACCAAACCAAAACAAAACAAAAAAAAAAAAAAAAAAAAAAAACCCAAGTATCACCTTGTGCCTTGCCTTATGAAAAACAATACCAGACTAATTGCCTTCCTGGTGAATGATATCAAGCAGGACTTGCTCAGCTTCACTCTTAGCAGGGCTGCATATGCACTCACTCTGTACCTCTGAATGTACATGCCACTGACAAATCAAAATCCCACAACCCAGCTCAGCCACAAGAGAGGGCCATGGAAGCAGGGCTGGAAGCAGAGCCCATAACTACCACACTGACTGTGATGTGTTCTATTATTCTACAAAAAGGTGACTTAAACCTTCAGAAGAAATAGCAACACTCTATATCACTCAGTATTGCTCCCTCATCGCTGGGAAAAAAAAAAAAAAAACCAAACAAGAAAAAGGTCAGAAAAGCAAACAGAGCACGTCAAATGCTTATCAGCTCATTAGTCAAATCTTGACCAAAATTTATGAGGCTATTTCTTACAAGCATTTTTGGACTTAATTGCCGCACAACCAGGAAATTTAAGTCTATATTTTCTGGTGTTTGGTAGTGAAGCAAAGCAAACAGCAGCAGCTTTTATATAAATTACTCCATGTATTTGTGTACTTGCCCTTCCTCATTTTTCATGAGGAATGGAAATGAGAACTTTCTTTATGATCAATTTCTCATAGCAGACAATACCATTATTACTATTGTAGCCCACACTAGTCAAAATTCACAGAGCAGGAGTTTAAGATGAAAAAATAATAATTTTTAAAAATAGATAATGCAGGAAGACAGAAAATATGTACCAATATAAAGTATAAAGGCTATACTAAAGACTAGAATGTAAACAGCAAGAGAAAATTAGCATGAAGGAATGAATTTTGAAAGCAGAGGTGCTTTGAAAAAAAATAAATAAAATTAAGCCTGTCATATATCATCAGATTTCTTAAATTTAAGTGGAAAACACAACTAATTTGATTCTAGGTAAACTAGAGAAGGAAGTTTGTAGCTATGTCCTACATAAAACATACACCTGAACTAATATGTACAAGTATGAACTTTGCCTGAAAAATTGTTTTGAAAGTGTCCTATAATAAAGTAAAAATATCGTCTGCATACCATTCCCCTGCTACACAAGGAAAAAAAAAAAAAAGAAAAAAAAAAAAAAGCCCACCAAAAAACCCCATCACCCTGTTGAGAAAATTTTCCCACAGCAAAGGAAATTTTGGCCAGCTCTCCTTGATGACAAAAGATAAGGAAATACCAGGGCGGTTCCATGGTTTGCAAAATGTTAGGCACAAAAGCACAGAAAAACATTTTTATTTTTTATGTTCTCCACCCCTTTCTTTATCTTCCCTTTCATTTTAGTTTAGCTTTCTATCATATTTCTCTCTTTTTACCTTTATTATTCCCTACTTCCCTGCTTTGGAAAGTATATGCCAATGACCTAAGGAACACTATTTCAGGTGGTTGCCTCAGTGCAAATGGTATTAATACCTCTTGATGCATTCAATAAGCACATTTTAGAATAGTGCCATATTACATTGCAATTAAAGAGAAGCAATGATGTTGGAGTAGCAGCTGTCAGAATGATAGGTTTCCTGTTGAATCAGGAAAACTAATGTTTGAAAAATGCTGCATGGAAAAGCATCAAGGTGCTCTCCACCCTAAAGGAACCCTAATTCCTGACCAGAGGAAAAAAAGTCCCACTCTACAGTATTTCAGATTTCAGACTGCTTAGAGATGCACAGCTTTATTTGTATGTGTGAAAAGGAAACAAAAATTCATTTAAAAATCCCTTTTTCAAAGCTAAAGAACTTTATGAAGATGACATTTTTTTGCTCATGTTCATCCAGCATGCACACAGAAAACTGAGTTAGCAGCATCTCATCTTGTTTGAAGTCACAGATCAACTTGAAACCAAAGTGCTAATGTCATTTCATTTACAGCTCTGAAAAACCCCATAACTGTCTATTCTGCCCCGTTGTATGATCACAGCCCTCATGTCTCAGATGTGAGAAAAAGCTTCCCAAACATAGTGCAAAGCATTGCACTTCCACCTTATTCACAGGAGTTGTAAGCAAAAATAGATGGTCTTAGAAGACCAGATTGGGATATTGCAAGGCAAAAACTGGTATAAGCAAGATTTCCATTTGTTACCCCTCTCCAAAGGAGACACTGGCTCTTACCTCAGAATTTACCTCACCATCTGGTCTCAGCTGGAAACATACCTTCACTAAAATTCTGCTTGCTGAAGAGTGTACACTTATTCCTCCTGAGCAACAACCAATGTATTATTCTGACAGATATGTTCAGCTTGCATAAACTATATATAACTCATTCATCTTCCAGCTGTCTAATGGCATCTTGTGACTTTCATTCCAAGTTATGATTCTCTGTGTTTAGCCAACTGAGTTGAAAACAGACACAGTTTTTGGGGAACAATGGTGCTGCAGCCAGAGATACATCTCTGAAACTGTTCAGCAAAGCCTTGTTGGAAAATATGCTGTCAAACCACAAAATCCTCCCCCTTGTGATTATATTCAAACCATCTTCAGATGCTGGGGTTCAAGCTGAAAACTCTGTCATTTTTGTGAAATAAGTTTTCCTCTGGGTTTGCTTTTGTTAAATACTCTTTTTATTTTTACCACCCCTACTATGCAAGAACCGTAATCAAAATAATTCTGCAGGATCTGAACCCAGCAAGATTTATCAATTTGAGTAATTTTTTTAAACAACATCTCTGTTTTACATAAAAAAAAAAAAGGACCAGAAAAAGTGGATCCTTAAAGTAAGAAAGTGCAGTTTGCACTTTTTCTACTGCTCGTAATGAAATCTCAAGCTTCCACAATCATCTGACCTTTCTGTTACCCTTACCATAGACACCAGGAACACCTGAGGTCTTCAGGACCTGCTACTCTCTGCTGGTTTGCTTGCCCCTCTGCCATACTGGGAAAAAATATGTGCACTGCTCTTTATACAAACTGTGAATTTTAGACAGAAATATAATCAGATATTAAATTTTAATTTTCCAGAAACTATTTTAGTGCAAAGGTCCTAAATGGCATTAAAAAAAAAAATATACCCAAAATTAACACAGGAAAACCCAACAACTACCTCCCAGTTAACTCCCTTCAGGAAATATATGAGAACATCACTGGCTCCAAAATCTGCCACATGCTGTTAAAAATCAACCTACTGCAAGTGACAACTTTCTGCAACTACTGCTAGAGTTAGAACTTAGCACCCTGCAGCTGGCACACCTCACTGTCCAGGAAACACCATAAAAGCTGCATGGACTTTTCTTGGTCACCTGTCCTGACCACAGCTTCCCTACAACCACTCTGGTACCTGCCTTACCCCCAGAAGTTCCATTTTCCAAAATGGAACAGAAGTGAACAGGCAAATGCAGCTAAGATGATGGCTACATCTCACACACATGCCCCGGGAGAGAACTGGAACAGTGAGGCTAAAGCAAAAAGTTGTTTTATGGATACCAAGTAATAGCCAGATCCAACTCTTCTTCCCAAAATGTTCTTACAAACCCTCCCACACAAGGTGCAGCCCAGATTTCCCATGCCATGCCAAGCTGGGGAGAAGTTAAAACAATTTTTGAGCTTTCCTGGTACCAATTAAGCCAATTAAACCCGGTACCAATTTTTCATTAACTGAATACCAAGTTTCATTTCAGTATTTAATCCTCAAAACACATGTATTTATTTTTCCATTCTATCATGATTAGACCTGAACCACTGCAATCCACATCTAAAAATCACTAGGCAGCAGTATAATCAAACTAAAGGCAAAAGCTAAGGCTTAATCTGAGTTGTGTAAAATGTTCCTACTAACATAAAGTCCCCATTAGACCTTATGATGGTCATAAATGAAAACAAGACATAACAAATCAATAATGCATTGACCTCATTAAAAGCAGCACCTCACACTAACTCAAAGCAAAAAAAACTCCAGCACACAATATTCCATATAGAACAGAATGCTTCATTATTCCTATAGGCCTTCACTTACTATTTTACTGAAACAGTTTGTTTTCAAAATAACCACGAATGCAAAGAAGTGAGATAACAAAACCCTTCTGGAGGTTCAACCAAAGACATCTATTCAACACCGTGTTTCTGTACTGCTGAAAAAGCCTGTCAAATAGTTGACATGAACACAATGCTTAAACAACATACTTATATGGAAATAAAATATATTAACTCCCTAGGGAACAAAACCAAAATTCAAGGAATTCCTGGAGGGGAAGAAAAACAAAGGGAAGGGAAAGCAGGGAGGAGGGGGGAAGAGAAACAAGATGTCTTTCAAAGCATTTGTTTCCTTCTGATAATCAGACTACCACAAAACCCTCAAAACCATTGGGGGTTTGTTTCCTTTGAATCAGAAAAGTCAGGAGAGAAATGGATGCTAATTAGGCAATAAAGGAATAAAATGTTTTGGAAATGGATTTAAAGATATGAGTCTAGAGGAGCATGAAGAAGCTGTAGAAAGAACATGATCAGAGCTCATTTTGTTTTTGAAAAAAACCCTTGACATCTCTCGATATTAAAATTTCCATCTGGATTCAAAAAAAAAAAAAAAAAGACAAAGAAAGAGAGAGAAATGAGAAACATAAATTCACCCCTTCCAACAGTGACTTCTAGATCTCATGAAAGCTTGCTGGGGATCAATTAATGTGAGACTCAAAGGCATTGAAGACAGCAGAAGTGAGAGACACAGAAGTATATGTAACATTTATGAAGCCACAAAAAATACTAGAAGCAAATTTGTGGGAGAAGCAACCTACAAGCAATGAAAATATTTCCAGAACATGTCAAGCAAGCCTACCATCGAATTTCCTAGTAAGCTTTTTCTATCTCTAAAACCTATCTTTCAACCACAGTATCCTAAGCTGTCAGGTATCAATGTCTGCTTTCTTATAAAATGCAAATCCCCATTTTTTAGGGGTTTTTTTAGAGTTTTACATGCTGGGATGAATCCTGGGCTCTTCGAAGCTGGTATAACTGAGAAGGTTCCTCTCAAGTCTGTGAAAATCAGTCTTCAACTATTGTCACCATAAGCACCATCTTCTGAAATCATCCCAATATGATCTTAACTGTTGTCTTCTGAAACAGAAGTGTTTATGTAAAACCTTTTCCACAGGTTAATACAAAACATCAGCTCTCTCAATTACTATCTTTAAGTTGTGTTTTAACAAAAACACTAGGTGAGCCTGATTTACAAGAAGCATTCACCTTTCCACCTCTTTATTTTTGAAGACTTATAGGAACTAGAAACAACCTCAAGAAACAGCAATACATTACAAGTAAGATATAAATTACACACCAAATGAATTCTCTGCATTTTTACATCTGGAAATAAAAAATGCATATAAAAACAAGAGTGCCTGAAGTTATGATTCAAGACAACACTTAAATCACCACAAATATGAAATCTAGCTTATGGTTTTCTGGTTTGAATCTAATGGCTACTTCAGAGGCCACGTAGACAATCAAACCACTGATCAAATAACTGTGCTGTCCTCCCCAGAATAATTTTAGCTTAATTTGAATTCTTTTTGTATGCCACACAGGAAAAGAATGTGCAGTAGTCTTATTCACAAGCCTAAATACCTGAGCTTTCCTGGGACAAAGGCAATTAATACTTTCTACATTCATTTGATGTGGAAATGCACATTCTCAGCTTGTGCAATAATTCATGGCAATTTAACCGACTCTTATGACCTCCAGCCAAGTTAACTACACTTATGAGAGACATAGGTGACCAGCAAAGGCTAATGTTTTGTTGGTGCATCCCATTAAAACATGTAAATAAAAGTATCTAGAGAAGTTTTGCATTCTACTAGTAAGAAACCAGGTAATTTTCCCTAATGTTGAGGTTGCATGTTTGCCATAAGGTGTAATCTTCCATTTGTTACAGGAATCATACATATGTTCCTATTCACCCTGGATCTTTTACTATGGGACCAATGGCGTTTGTGACAGGACTAAATAGCCTTGACACCCTAAGTGACATGAACAGCCAACAAGGTTGTCATAATGAAAAAAGTGATGAAGAAGGAATTCTTTGAACTCGTTTGCCCACAGAAGGGTTTCTGTAGCTAAATGGCTACGAAACTTAATCTAGTCTCTGGGCAGCAAATTTTCCAAACAGCATAAAGAAAATCTTTTACATTTCCTGTGAAAATTATGACATACATCTCCCACCTCTACCCCCAGAAATGTGATTTACAGCCAAAACATTGGCAAATCCCTCAGCTGAAGCCTGAAGAGAGATCTTTGCATCATGAGAGTTATTTTAATGCAGCTGAAGCTTTGCTGTGGGTGGAGTGAAAGAGGTTCTAAAAATACTTTAACTACACAGAACATTTCCTACTTTGCCCATTCCCTAAGAAAGGGATATCGGAAGTGGCTTTTAATGTAAGATAGGATGGTGGCCTTTATAGAATCAAGTAGAGACAAGTAATGCCACAGAGATTTGTGCACAGCAGCCAGTGCTTGATACATCTGGGGATGATGAAGCTTGATGCAGTGACAGGATGACTGAAATTACAGATCCAAATGACAGATTAGGTACCTTTGTGGTCTAAGATAACATAGAAATGGTACAATTTTGAACAACAAAAAAATGAAAATGGAGCTAAAATTTTGAAAATTCGTTAAAAAGATTGTGGGAGTACAGGGCATCCCTCTGGCTGCCCTGGAGGGCCTGGGACCCTGACAGGGAGTCAGGAACCCCCCTGTACAGAGCCCCAAGAGACACTGTCTGTGATCTGTGTCCATGGAAAAGAGTTTTCAAACTTACAGGATGAATTACAAGCTCAGAGTATTTGATGTGAGTAATAATTAAGTGTGGCATGGGTGCAAAAGTAAAATTTTAGGATTCTAGATAAGGGGTCCAAAGGGGACAAGATGGAGGAAATTGGGTGTGTCTTGTCCTTTTTCTTCTTCTTCATGTTCTTCATGTTTCACTGTAGTGTTGGCATTTTTCTATTGGTTTGGGCTGGGGACACACTGTTCAATGTAGGTGATAGATATTGGCACATTATTGTAAATACAGCACACGTAGTTTCTGGTATATAATGTTTGTACCATCCCACTGAGGGGCAGAGCCCTGCACGCTGCCCTGCAGGACAGACCTGCGGCAGGGCAGCAGAACATGTTAGAGATAAGCAAGAATAAACAACCTTGAAAACAGCACAGACGAATTATGGCTTCTTCTTTGGCAACGGGGCAGAAAGACAGAGACTTTCTACAATCTCAGAATCATCAATACCCACAGATTCCAACAAAAGATCACTTGTTTCATACACCAGATATTAGATTCAATGCCATTACTTACCAAGCCAGCTATTGGAGTTGGCAGACGATTGATCTTCTTAACGATGCCAGGTTTGATCTTGTTAATCAAACTAAAAAAAAGTCATATTATTTTCTGTTAAATAATTTACTGCACTTAAGCATAAGTATGAGCATCAATGCTTATTAAGAAATACTTTGCATGTGGTCCTCAATAACATGATTTGAATGAGTTTGAGCTGAATCTATTAACACTCCCGAGAAGTGACAAGCAAGAACAGATTGTAGAAGCAAAAATGAAAAGTCACACACAAAGAGGTTTCTGGGAACAGCAAAGGAGAAAGAAAGGAAAATGCCTGAGGAGGCGTGGGCAGAAAAGGATCTGTCTTTCTACTACAAGGGTGGTGATGTTAAATGGACTCAGATTTCCTATTTATAGATTTTCTTCTCATAAAGGTTCTGAGCAGATGTCAAAAATGTACCAGAATATTGATTTTCAGAGTTCAGTGTGATAGCACTAATATTCCTGTAAGGAACTCAGTTTTCATAATGCTACCAAGTCCAGTATGCTGTATGCAGCAATCATTTTTGGCACGTATAATCTACATGCACAAGTCATGTTCCATCTCAGTCAGAAGAGACTGTACTGGATATCGCTCTTCACATAAAACTAATAATTCAGCTGAGAAGATAGGACAGGCTAACACATCACTGTTGAATACATAAGCCCAAATGCATACCTGATCCTGCAGGAAAGATGAGGCACAGGATTCCTTTCAAGTTTATATCCAAGTTTTCAATCATGGAGGTAGGGGAATATTGTAGTTCACCTAATTACACACTGGACCAGAGGGTCAATGGAGAACAGGGACCTCAGGACACCCTGCACACTTCATCTGCCTCTATACCTTCGAGGATTTTTTTATTTGCTTTTACTTCTTGTTGCTGCTTGTCTGGCCAGACCCTTTACCCCAAACAACGCATCAGCAAGGCTTTGTGATCTGCCCACACCAGTGCAGAAACAAGACCTGGAGTTTAAAACTCTGTGTGGGAGAAAAACATCTTTTGCTCAAGCAGAAAATATATTTGGGAAATAAACACAAAGAACAGTTTACCCCAATACACTGGAATGAAGGATCCATTTCTAAATGCATACAAAAAAAAAAAAAAAAAAGAACTGCAGGTCCTGAGATTTTTCAACAACACTGAGTTATTTAGCAAACAAGACACATTTGATTACTTTTCCCACACAAAAAAGTGATCTGTTGAGGTGGAATTAACAAACTATTTGCATTCCTCCCCCTTTTTTTTTATTTTTAAATCTTCCAAATGCATAATTTTTGGTTTATTTTACTGAAGAACATGAAGTAGCATGTGACCAGAAGAAATTCAGTGACTTTCTTTCTCTAGGGTATGCACACTAGAATTGGTAAAATGTAAAAGGCTTTATTTTGTTATTATTTATATTTTTATTTGTTTATTTATACTGATCACTCAGCCAACATGTACACTTACTCATTGAGTAGGACAAACAAACTGACTGGATGCTATAGGAATATGTGGTGCAAGTAGAGGTCTTACCAGCTATGGTTTAAGTCAGATCTACAATCTACAGAGATAATATATCCATCTAAATCAGCTATGCCACAGGTGAACCAAGGAAATGGACAATGTAATTTCTAGTTTGTCTCAATTACTTGAGATCTTGCACTATATCGCTATTGGTGAAAACTGGACATGTGAAAATTTTTGCCATCTGCTCTTTCCTGTTTCTACAGAATTTCTATGAAAATCACTCCTCCTTGGATTTCAAGTATGTCAGATTCAATATTATGGCACAGGAGAACAGCTATTTTAGTACAACATAATAGGGCATCTTTTGCTTTAAAGAAAGTTGCACGCCTCCTAAGGCAAGCTGCTCAGCTGAATGTCTTAGGTTGCAATGCAAGATGTGGCTGGAGGTGTGTATTCTATTGCTGTCTGCTAGAACCAGGTGGGGCAGATATCTTCTGTTAATGGGCCATTGAGTGTCACTGCATGATTGATAAAATTACATCATCCATTGTGAGAAGCTTTGCCCAGAGGGAGGAGCCAAGCATTCCTACCTGGATAAAATCTGAGATTTGGAACACCGCAGTCAGCCTTTTCCCACCAGATTCCCAGAGGGGCAGCTTTCTTTACCAGTTGATTCCCAGAGGAAGACCAGGGCCATCTACACCACCACTGGATCTTCAGAGGAAAACTCCACCCTTCTACAGGAGCTCCACCCTTCTACAGGAACACTGCTTCAACAGAACCACACTTGTCACTGCAGGAGGCCTGCAGCCACCATGTAATCAGACTGTTACCAACACACTGACCCAGGGGTGTCAGGCCCGTCAGTGGTTTTTTCTTTTACTGCATTTTTATTTTCCTAATAAAGGACTGTTATTCTTACTCCCATATCTTTGCCCGAGAGCCCCTTAATTTAAAAATTTTAATAATTTGGAGGAAGGGGGTTTACAGTTCCCATTTCAAGAGAGGCTCCTGCCTTCCTTAGCAGACACCTGTCTTTTCAAACCAAGACACTGAAGAAATTACAGGATGTTTTTCTTGCATTATTATTAATTACAGATAAATTTTACTGACTTTCATTTGGCAGATGAATCCTCATTCTCTTGCCAAAAGTGTCAACAATGAAGATATCAGAAGATTAGTAGGTATCAGTTAATGGCCAATTCTTAAACTTCTGAATACAATATATACATCCCACTAAACAGATACATTCTTATTAAAAGTATAAACTATTTTTATTACCACATTCACACTCATTAACATTCAACTACATAAGTAATGAAAATAAGCATCCAGTCCTACAATATTATTGAAAATTAATTCATGCCTTGTATCACAGATAACTTCAGAAGCAGCTAGCAGGATAAGACAGGAAGGCAAAGGATCCAAAGCAAAATAAAGACAAGGACAGAAAGCATGGTAATACTCACAGAAAAAAAAAATTATATATAGGAGAAGAAGCTCAGAGAACTGAAGTTTCATAAATATTTTCTGAAAGTTATAGCTTTGCTGAACTGATTTTAGAGTGGCTCTGAGATTTGTGGGTTTTTTTGTTTGCTCGGTTTTTGTGGAGTTTTTTGTTGTTGTTTTTAGCATCCCAGGTAGTTCTCTAATGAGATTTCTCATGCACTGGTGTTGTAATGACATTTACAACTGCTGTTCCTTAAAATACTAAGGGCTAGCACCACTTCCAGTCCTGGAAGCCTGTTCCAGTGAGTACCAAGATATGTGGATGAGACCTGTTGAGTGGACATTTTACACCTCTGACTCAGTCTAGCAACGAAACCAGGCAAGTCTCATCATTGCCAAGCCTACAATATATAAGCACAAGAAAGCTTCTTACAGAAAGTGCTCCAAAACAAGCTGAGTGTGAAGTTCTGTGATAGGAATAGGTAGTTTCAGGATTTGTAGAATCAACATTAAAGGGCGGGGATGGTGGACAGAAATCCACACCCAAACAACAACAGTGGGTATAGGGGTAACAGAGTGCTTTGATCCCAGCCACAGCCACACCACCTTGCAGGAGCTGAAGGGAAAGCCCAGAGATATCCTGGGCATTATAACCAAAACCAATATAATCAATCAACAACAGCATGATCCTCTCAGTATCCCACAAAGAAGTGTGTGGAACAAAACATAAAACATGTGCATCTGGAAAGAATATGTCCGAAAGCTCCTTTTACTTCCCATTACAAACAATGGGTATTAAAAAAAATTTTAAATTATTTGCTATAAAATACTTTTGGCACTCCAAAAAAAAAATAAAATTCAGAGGCCAGGAAGGAAAGAGGCCAGCTAATGTTAACCTGAAGGGTTTTTATAGAGGTACATCAATACTCACTCGCACAACAGGACTCCATTTTCTAGAGCTGCTCGAAAGTCTTCCGTTTCAAAGCTTTGCCTGGTAACTGCCTATAAGAATAAGAGTTGAGAGTTAATTGCACACACAGACAAAATCAGGACTAGCAAGAGAACCTTAGTAGTAGTTATAAGCAAACAAACAAACCCTGATTTGACACTTAAGTTTGTACTATTATTTTCTTACATTAATTTCAAAGAAGCAAGTATTTAAAAGACAGTTCTTCATGCCTCAAAAGAAGTCAGATCCAACATCTTAAAATAATTTCCTCTAGTGTAAGTCAATCTTCAGCTAAATTCTGTGGGAATGCTTATTATCTAAAGCAATACCAGTCACATTGAAAAGCATAAAAGAAATTTCAAACAGAAATGCAAAAGAGAGAGAAAGTCTTTTATCTCCTACTTCATGTTACAGCGTGTATGCCCATGATATCTAGCAAAAAGTATTTTAATAGCAGGTTTTTTTCGTGCCACTTGCACCTAAGGCAGTGTGACTAAAGAACCATTCCAAGTCTGCATTACAAAGTGCACATCAATTCCCATTCCTTGGCAAGTGGCAGGACTATACTAATGGGACTTGTTTGCATATTCAGAGTGAAAAAGCAGTGAACAAGAACAACTTCTTATAAAGGACTTAAGACACCCAAAACCAAAATAATTTACTACAAGTTTTCAGCAAAGTAGGTTTCAAAAATACCCCAAAACCCAAAAAACACAAAGATTTGCTCAAGCCTATACTCAACTGGAGCCACTACTTGATCCCCTGTGCGTGTATATTCCCTGCAAGGACCAAATTTGGTAGATTTCTTCTAATAACCCAGATTAATAACCCACATGCAACTCAAAAAAGGACATCTTATTCTGCCATCAGTCCAAAAGACGGGTTTTATGCCAGCTGGGAACAGAAATCAAATACTAGGAATTGTATTTATTTGAGCTTAGAGGTCACCATGTTCAGCCACCAGCTAATTATGAACTGCCCTTTGGGGATCCTGACCATCCTCAACCCTGTGCATGAGTTCAGGCACACAGTTTAAACTGCTGTGGAACCTGCATGCATCCAGAGCAAAGATACTGGTTACCACAATAATTAAGGAAATTAATGCTAAAAAAAAAAAAAAAACTATTTGTGCTTGGTAAAAAGAGCAAAGGGGAGGATGAAACTCTTTTAGGATCTGTTAAGTTATTACATTCTCAGCCCAAAATTTTTTTTTCTAAATTCCAAGAGGGATGCACAGTAACACCAGAAATCCTACAAGTTAAGTAATTAGCTTCAGCATAGGTTTTCTTTTCTTTCAAATGCTATAAGTTCAATCTTCTGACTGAGAAGAAAATTAGGTATTACAAAAATCTTCTTTTGTGTTTAAGGTTTTTTCTAAACTGTAACAAATAGTGACAGAAAATTAATGATGGCACACCAACTCAAGATAAGAAAATTTTCAAAATTCGGGGAAAGGAGGATAGTGATCCCCCTAGGAGAACTGCACTTTATACAATATTCTGTAGGAACAGTCTGTTCCTACAGAAAACTAGAAGCTGTATCTTAGAAATAGAATTGTCAATAATCACTTAAAAACACAGAATCTGAAAACTACCCTTATCTCATATATGGCATTGTATTTTGTTTCCAAACCTGTATATTTAGTGATAAGGATTTTGAGGAAGCTAGCCAATGTAAAATAACAGCATGGAAACATTAAAAATAAATATTTATGTTCCCTAGGTTATAGGGAGTATGAGGAATAGGAATACCTAGTTTAAAATTATGCCTTTCATTCTGCAAGTTAGAAACATTTGCATGTCATACTCTAGAACTGTACTGTAATAAGGGCTGTAGGTCTGGAGTTTAGCTTCACAGCTATGTTTCAAACTCCAATCAATTCTTAAGATCCTAAAGTTGTTCTTACTTTGGAGTTGTCACTGACATCTACAGAACTACACAGCCAAAGTGTTTGTGTTTATAGAGAGTTTACTCGCAAGTCACTCATGCAATAGATGATGAGGTGCTCCCTCAAAAGAGTTGAGCCCATCCCAAAATCCTGCAATGTCTTCTATATCCACAATCAACCTTCACAGTGAAAGCCCTCCTTTAAAAAAAAAAAATAAATAAAAGTCCTAGAATTGCAGTATGTAGCTAAGGCCCAAACACCTCAAAAATCATTCAGAGGAAGACAAGGAACATGTGCCACTGAAGAACTAAAGACAAATTACACTTCAGAGTAGCCCCTCCAGAACACAAGAATGCCATACTGCAATGCATAATCCTGTTTCCTTGAACAGCAAGAGTCCAACCTGAGTACAAGGCTGTAAATGCCTCTATTAGACTTGCAGGCCTCCTGAAATTACATTAGAAGACATTACACTAGAAGCATTTCGACGAAGCTATTTGTGCAGCTGCTGCAGCAATCAACACTGATTTGCTATACAGGATGGAACTGTCAGAACAATCTTGTGACCCACAATTTTGACAACTACGTGGTTTGTTAATATTAAAATAAAAGCATTGGTTCTGCCAAGTTAGGTTTCATTAATATTGACTTTCAAAGGATAACTAATAATTAAGTAATTAGAAGGTATTCTCAAAGAACAATTTAACACTGGTGCATGAAACCAAAACATTTCCCAAGTTGCACAACAACTTGAATTTGTTGATGTCACAAAAGTAAGTGCTCCATTTAAAAATCTGCTTTTGTACAGAGACTGAGGACTTTTCTCATTATGGACTTTCATCTGGCTTATACCCAGTGCAGAGCTTCAACCTCAGCTGTAACTATGATAGTCTACCCAGGAAACAGGTATCATTAAAAAAATGCAAAGACACAGACTGCCTCAGAGTTCCCTGGCTTTTAAGAACCTAAATAAGACAAAGTGAATCCCACCCTAAGATATTACATCTTCAAACTATGGCTATGATTTCTGAGTCACTGTTCATGAAAACTGCTTATACTGGGTGTGGTACTCTTATGTAATAGGCAGAATTGATTTTGAACAATTTTTCAACCACTTAGCTATGTGAGCCACCAAATAATAAAGAAAATACCTTACAAGGGTGATTTCTATCCATCTTTGAATAACATCCCTTTCCAAATGATATGTCTCTTTTCTCTCATCCATTCAGCTGAATATATTCTGCTTCTGTCACTGCTTTTTTGATAGAAGGAGAGCAATGATACAATTAAAGGCTATATCATAAAGTCAAATTTAATTGCTGCTATAAAACAGTTTAATTTTGTTTTTGAAAGACAGAATCCCCTAATACTTCAGTAATTTGCAATTGCCAGGTCTAACCAATTTTTTCCAAGAGTAGACATATCAAGTGTTTATTTAAATTTAGACATTTTAAAAATGCTTACACACAGAGGGCTAGTTTATTTTCAGGTTTGCTGTGATTCCTGTAGCAGGAGAGAAATCAAGAAGAAATAACCAAAGATCAACCATTCTGAGCATGGCATGACATCAAAATCATCATGGACTGAACAAAAAGCACAGAATATGCTGATTATATGCCCTAGTACCAAAATAATCATTGAGTACATTTCTTTGGCTTGCTATACTGGAGGCCAAATATAGCTGATCATACAGTAGGGCTCCTTTGCCTTACAATTTATCCCAAGTTCAAAGATACTTTCAGTGTTAATATTAAAAAAAACCAAAACTAAGGGAGTCCATATCAAGCTGTTTCCATGGTTTACACAGGTTTTAATGGCTTTAGCAAAAAGGCAGCTCTACCACAAGCCAAGTTGATGTTTACCACCATACGAAACTCAAAGCAAAGGGACTGGTAGGTTTCTCAATTTAACTTTGCTGCGATGGAAGTAACTAAGCTGGATTCTCCCCATCCAATGCAAGAATCCTACCACATACCCAAGCACGCTGGCTGACCAGTTCTCCATCACAACAGCATTAGCTGCCCAGAGACAAGGAGGCAGTGCTGTACCACACCCAGCCTGCAATCTCAGCAATGCCTTGGCACAGGTACTCGCCGCCCAACCTGCTCTCTCCACCTCATTCAGAGCTCCTCTGCTGCCCTGCCTTTAGACTACAGCATCTCAAACCGTGCAAGGTCCCTGTGTTTGAGAGAAATGCTGCCTGCATCAGCTTGAAGCACACAGCTCCCTGATACAAGGATGTAGGTTAGGGATGGAAGGAAGTTGCAAGATACCGAACCACAGATGGTAAAAAGTGCCTGAAGGAAGGCTTATGTCAGGATTTCACAGGGCAAACAAATGCTCAGAGGGCAATTAATCAGATCAACACTGATTTATCAATTTCAGGTCCCCAGCATGGTCTGCAGCAGGAAAAGACAAATATTGCATGCTGAAGAGAGGACTGGCTATCTTCTGCAGGGAAGTGGGACAGTGATGCAATAGTGATGCAATGGTGCCATCCCCAGTACAGAATTCTGGCTACACCTGCCAGTTCCTGTCACAACGCCTGCCTGAGCAGATCACCCCATGTACATATGAACGTCTGAATTCCTACCTTTCCAATGGCCTTTCTTCTCCCTACCCATTACCACAAATCTGGATCAGACTACATGGCAAATGGCTCCATCTTTAAATAACCCAGCATTGCATTCCTCCATTTACAGAACTCCTTTGGCTATAACTGCCTTCATGCAGTGCAGAATGGTACTGCTCCTGCAAGGTACATAAGGTTACACCCCAGCCAACAAGCAAGCAGGCAGGCAACTCCCAGTGTGCTGGCATCTGTACAGCGTGACCAGGTCTGGAAGTAGATTCACAACATGTTTTCAAGCTGCATTTTGAGTCCACTGCATTTTATATCCAATTATCAAAACATGTTATACCTCAGCTTGGCAGATTTTGATGGTCCATCACAGAAGAAGAGCAACATCAAAAAAAGAAGTAAAAAAAGTAAGGGTTTTTTCCCTCTCCTACATTCAGATTCATTACCCAAAGTTCTACCTTCCCTTTTCATGGCTATTTGCAGTTCCATTTAAATTCCATGCAGCACATGAGCTTGCATTTGAATAGCTTGTGTGGTAGCTACCAGAAAATGCTGTCATTATGCTTTGAAGTAAATAGCTTGTGCTGCCTGGCATTTGCAGTCTTCTCCTCCCAGATTTGTAAATCTCCTCCCTCTTTTATAAAAACCAAACCAAAAAAAAACACATAACATTGCCTCAATTTTCTCCTGTAGTAATTTTCTTTCTCCAAATCCCTCCCAAAAGGCATAGGGTGGTAGGAGCCATATTTAGAGGGTTGCTGTACACAGTTTTGAACACAAGTTGAAAAATCAGCCATTTGGATAGAAAACATTTGGGGTTGCAGCCCAATCATAGCAATGACTAGATTTCTCAAGCAGTAGGTCAAGCAGTAGAAAAGAGCAGCTCATTTTTCAGGCCAGCAGGATCTGTCTCCCTGAATTTTGAGACCCAGAAAAATGCACAGAAAGAACTGGCAGTCACAGCTCCCATCCACAGGAAAATTCTACTGGCATTTAATTTCTGGTAGCAGCAGCAGGGATGCCAGGCCAAAGCGGGCAAGGTTGCTGTGGGAAAAAATGCTGCTATTGTGGGAAAAATCTGCTATCTTCCTTCTGATCAACAGTTTAATTCACAGCCCAGTAAACTCCTGAGGGGTCAGTCAACAAGTGCTCAAGAAGCTGGTATCCACAGAGGCTCTCCCACTCAGCTCTCCAGCAATGAAAGGATGACACTGCCCAGCCTAACCTGCACAAGGGTAAACAGCAAGACCTAGGTTTCTACAGAAAAAAGAGCTCTTAATTTCAAATCCCCACACCTCACAGATAAAATCCATGACAAGCATGATTCCACTGAGGAAAAGAACTGGGATGGCTGATTAAGAAAAATATCTACAAATACATGTCGCATAATCTAACTGAACAGCAAAAGTAAGAAGGGAGAAGGAGATTAATATTTTTGCCATTGATCACTTATGCTGGACCATGTGAATGTTCCTCTTTATCTACACAACAGTAATGTTCTTCAGTTGGAGTAATTCACTCTCTGTGGCTCAGTGCAAGGCTGTACTCCCCTGTTTAACCCCATACCCCAAATCCCTAGGTATCATTGCATTTCAGAGAATGTAGAGATTTTTCAGTGTTCAGTCCAAACTGCTTTTGATAGCAAACCAGAACAGATATTTATAAAAGGAAATGGTTCATTATTGGAAAAAAAAAAAGTCTCAACTGTTATTTTCTATTATCAACATAATGATGGGGTCCTATTGTGGTATGCCTTCTGGACAAACATACCAAGACCTCTGAAATAATACACAACTACATTCTTACAAAAGATGAAGAAAAACAGTAAGGGGTGAGCAAGAAGGGAAAACATTACTGGTGTAGTAGATGTGAAAAGCACAGATCTCTGCTCATCATCTGATGAGCTTATACTCTGCTTGTTTCAGCTTTTCTGTCAAATCACACATAGAAACACAACCTGAAGGATGAAAGCAAATTTTTCCTTCCAATGATTGACGGAATGCCTGGCTTGAAACAATGCTGCAGAGAGAGCAGGGATAAATATTTGGGATCAATCCATTCAGTCAAGCTCCCCCCCCCGCCACAAACAAGATTACCCTACAAAGGAAAACAAGATGAATAAGCCTACTGTTGTTTATCCTGATGACTGCACTGACAGGTGTCAAACTAGGAAAACAACCATGCATTACTTTGTGTGACAAAAAATGTTACTTCATGTACAGATATGGGCAGCATCAACTAGATGGAGGTTGGTGTTCCAGTAATGCAAAGCTTACCAATGCAAAGTGAAATCTGAATGACTAGGCATGTCTGAAAAAAAGAAACCATCGACATTTTAATTACATAGCTACATCTGATTTCTTGGGAAACTATTAATTCTGTAAACACCATTTAAACGCACACAAGTGCTAAAGCTGCCACCTTAAGTGATGCGTGCTGATTTCAACTTTAACCACACATTGAGTTTCCCATATGTATTTACAATTACTTTCAGTTAAATAAGAATGGACATTTATTCACCTTCCCAAGGCAACAGAATACTAACATTAGTATTTTAAAATTTTCCAATTGAGCATCATACTAGTTTAGTAGTTTGTGGCAAAAGAATGGTGGTATTGGGTCCCTTAACCATAAATGTTCCTTATTAAACAGAGAAAAGGATAAAGCAGTCATGAAGAAAAGACATTTAAACATTCTGTTCACCCTTGAAATAAGCAAAAAGCAAGCACTGAATTCCATAACTATGTAAAAACCAGCTTTATTGAAAGTTGTCTTTTTCAAGTAATTTACAGTAAAACAGTGGTGTACTAGACTTCAGTGCTTCTTTCTGACAGAGAAAATAGTAAACATACCCAAGGAACAAGAATTCTGAAGGAATGGTTTCCAGAAAAGTCATCAGCTGAGATAACAGAAGAAATTACAAGGAGAAATTCCAGTTTCACTACTTATTTTAATGACCATGTTTTATAACATATGCACTCTCATGCTAGCCAGATTTTGAACTTGCCTATTGTAAAAGTCAGTTGCTCCATACACCATTTCTTATTCTTTTTTCTGAAACATCTACATGTTCAGCACTGCACTTGTTCTTATCTGACCTCAAGTTGTTAACACTTTTCTAAGTTGGGGGATAAGCAATCAAGAGACAAATCCATTCACAGCTGCTGTAGCTGGATAAATGAATACATGCATAGCTACACCCTGTGTAGTGTCCATCAGGGCCATAAAAAAAAGCTTGTCTTGGACAGAATTTCAGTGTGTTCTCAATATCTTCCTCCAGACTTAATATGCACAAGCCTTTGTATGGCTGGCTGAGCAGTCCAGTCATAGGAGAAAGCCATGATTTTCCTGTTATCCTGAAATTGCTCCGGAGCCTCTATTCCCACTCTCTTCCTCATACCCATGTGAAGGGTCTGCATTTATGAAGTCTTCTGCAGTCATCCAGGCTATTTGTGTATCAATATAGTACTAAATATATATTAAATAAACCCAACTCCATCTCTATATAACTCTCTCACACACATCCTACCACCTCTCCCCCTTCCCAAAAATAAGCATATCAACTGAAACAGGAGGGCCAAGCATCAGAGAAGGGCTGAAGCCACAGCATGCTAGAAATAAGAAAAGGACAAGATTCAGATTTTGTGCAGATTCTTGAGAGACTTAGCATACCCAAAGATCCAGTGATTCAGTGCCCTGGCAGCCAGGCAGTATGTGACCAATGGAACAGGGAGTCACCTGCCCTCATGAAGAACTTCAAGTTCAGACAGCAATAGTAAAGAATTCTGCCCCAAAAGCCTCTATGCAAAATCCATCTGTATAATTTCTTTTGCTAAAGGAGGAAGAAAAAAGGCCTATGACAACTGTAGCAATTTTCTTTCAGAGGAACAAGAAAAAGAATAAAATTGTCTTTAAAAGCTTCAAGGCAAATAGAGGCATTACTTGCAATATTAACAAATAAAATGTTATGATAATAAAAATCATATTTGTGTAGAGCAAACATAAAAAGGTCTAAAGCAAATACCAGCTTAGAATTTTTAGCTGTAGATGTAATAAAATAAGAATTGTCTAAAATTTTAATCTATTATTTTATATTTAGTAATTTAAATAATGTCTCCATTTCACTGTAATTGAGTTTCTAAATATGTGGTATTGCTCATTTAGAACAAAAGATAAATGCAAACTATAAAAAGCCTTTGGATGTTAGTATTTTCTAAATTCAGTTTTACTACTATTATAATTCCAGGTTGGAGTCTGTGCTGCAAATTTCAATACAGGCTCTCAATCCACTGGCATCTATTTTTACAGGAACGACCTTAAAGAAAACAATATATTTGTTTACACTGATTAAGAAAAAACATGCTAAAACTCTGGTGCTATCTGCAAGTGGGTCCCTGTTGGGATTATTTATATAAGTGGCAGAGACATATAGAGATAGCAGCTGAAATGACCAAGAGCACAGCATGCTTCTGCGCTGGATTACAGTTATCTCTTACAAATTTACTGCCTTGATCCTGGGTGAATTCAATATTTTGATTTTTCATATATTTTAAATACTTTCCAGAGACCAGCACTGAGCAAACCAGGGAGCTAACCACAAGGTCTTGAAATGGCATTCAGCAGGAGGAGGAAAAAAGGCATTAGATAAAAGAAAATGCACACAAAGGGGAAAATTTTTAGATACAATTGTTTTCCCATGTTTAGCAAGGTTATTCATGCATGAAAATAGTTCCTTATTATTAGAGAATTGTCAATCCTTTCAAATTTTTCAGCCTTTACTGGAAGCAGTACTTTGAGCAGCATACATACTGAGACATGCATTGAGCCCACTTCAGCCCGAAGCATTCACCAACACTACACCCACACCTCTCACTACACCCATTTGCTTGCACAGAAGGTTTGGGGAGCCAACAGCCTTCTCTGTGCATCTTCCCTCCTCTACCCACATCCCTGACTTTTATATCTATCTCTACTACACACTCTGGTTTCCAAGCCATTTCACCAGGTTCTCTAAGCTCATTAACAAGGAAACAGATGGACAGTGAAAAAAGAAATTGTGCGGAAACGAACATTTAACAGGGTCAAAGACACCGTAAAGGCAATTAGTGGCATGTACAGACCCGGGAAAAGTAGTCACAACATCGCTTCCCAGTAAACTATGGCACTTGGCATTAACTGCAGACCTGAAACAATGCAGCTCGGAAATTTCAGTATTATCTAGCAGCAGTTATGTAGAAATAAACAAGCAGGTGGAAGTCACTGGAATTAATGCTGACTTCAGGTGGAGAAATACTACGCTCTTCTCTGGAATGTGAATAACTCGGCGGGAGGGGTTAGCTTAAAAGTGCTCCACTGATCTGACCTGTCTAAATAAAAATAAAAGCAAGATTGCAAAGCTCCTGTTTGGTAGCGGAGGGGATTCCTTAACTACATTTACATTTTATAATATGATAGTAGGTAAGCAGCATGAGAAGCTACATAGAACAGTGACACCAAGAAAAAAAATATTTCAGGGTTTTCCTGGCTGTTTTTTAGAAACTTTTAAAACATGGAGTTGAAAGGAACACAAACACGTACAACTAATTATCTCGGGCTATTTGGAAAGCATTGTGCATGGACCAAGTTACTACACTGGGAGCAAGACTTTCCAATGCTCCCTTCCCAAGGCTCGTGGGGATGGTGTCCTCAAGTGTGAGCTCCTGTATCCCAGCAGAGGCCAGTGCCGCTGCTGCACAGCTCCATCTAATGGGAGACATCCCGTAAGACACAAGGCTCTGTGCTTATGTGCAGCCCTTCTCCTTGGCAGGAGATGAAAGAAATCGCCTCTGGCACAGAAATTAAATAATTGCAGTCAGAGGAGGAAAAATGGCTGTGGAGGAAATTGAAGTCCAAGGGAGCCACAAAAGGATGGCGTGCATTTGAAAAGATGACAGGAGAACTAGATGAGGCAGAGTATCAGTCTGGGCAAAGGAATAAAGAAGTTTAGGCTCAGCAAGTTTTGCTGACCAACGCTTGTCACTGATTAGGTGTTTGCAGAGTTCCAAAATAAAAATGCTGCCCTTTCAGAGCATTTAAATAAAAGGGAATATTTGGTGAACAAGTAGCAAGATAGTAAAGTGTTTTTATATTTTGAGAACTCTGAAATGAATATGTTCTTTGGCTTGAACACACAGCTTCCAGCTTTTCAGAGGATCTTGTTGTAGCTACACCTCCTTCAAGACCCTTCCATCATCTCACAGCAGGCACAGTGCCATGCTGAACAGTAGCCACACATTATTCACAATTATAGATATATTTCCCCACCTCAAAAAAAAAAATCAAAACTCTTTCACTGTTTGAGATATATTTGCCTTTACAAAAAAAAAAAAAAAAAAAAATCAAAGGTCATTGCTCGCAGAAATCAGGGATCAGGCTACTAACGACCTCAAAATCAGGACTTCACCCTATTTAACAATTTAACATTACGTTTTCAAAGTCCCTCTTTAAGCACCATATTGCCCTGTCATGTGTCCTTCCTATCTGAACATTTTGGTGAAACTGATTTATTAAGGCAAGCATTACTAGCCAACTCTTATTCTCCAGGGATCTCTGATGCATGGTTTGCAAAACCACAGACAGCAGACACACTATCAGCTGCCAGTCACACACAGCCCCACGCAGGGATAATTGCTGCACTACAATTAAAGAGTTAAGGTGTAGAGGTCCAGAAGGGAAGCCATGAGTGACAACTGCTGCTCTCCCAAACTCTTTTAACACTTCCCCCTTCCCATCCCCCTTTCTTCTTCTTCAACATCATCACTCATCACTCCACTTCTGATCCAGGGTGAGCATTGCACATGACCCAGGTGTTACTCAACCTCCTCCAGCATTGACACTTCCTCCAGCCATTTTACTGCTCCTCTGCAAATGCAGCTTTATTTATTTAATTATTTGAGGAGCCAGACTGGTTTGACAGAGTGCTTGCCTCCTTGCCTGGGTGTGCAGAAGAACCCAAGATAAGATTGACTATCATAGCAGCTACATTGAGTTGCTATGTACACTGCTCAGAGGTAGGATTTGATTACTAGTCAAAAGCAGTCTATCTTCCCCTGATTACACAAGAAAATTATCATTTGTTTGTATTTATTATGACATCCTTGCAGAAATGTTCATGACTCTTTGTAAACAATTCCATATTCTGCAAGGGAGAGGCAAAAATTTACAACACAGTCTCCATATTCGATCCATTAAGCATTTAAAATACGAATCTTTGATATCCACCTTTTTATATAAGGACGTAAAAAGAAAATTACATGTTGATAAACTTTTTTTTGTTCTTATTCAGAGGAAAACACGTCAGCAGTGTATTAAACAATTTATCTGCATATGGCAGCTACATCCTTTCTCAAAGACACACTCTGACCTTAAGTCCTGTGTAGAAAAAGCAGTGTTCAATCAGCTGATTCACAGATATTCACATAATCTCCCCTAATGATACATCTACAGTGATTTAAAAAGCTCCACAAAACACACACACAAAAAGCTGTGACACACAAGCAGGCAAATTGCACTAGAAAACATAGCCCGAGCTATAACAACAGTCTTGAAAGACTACCCTCTTCTACACATTTAGTATGTTTGTACCATGAAACTGCTTCTTAGATTATGAGCAGATGCATGTTCTTTAGGCATTTTTTGTCTTCAGCTTAACTTTATTTTGTCTTTAAAAATAACAAGGCATTAAATGGAGAAATACCATCAGTAATCCATACAGTTTTTCATAGACAGAATTATCTATGCCCTGGAAGACAGATTTTCGTCTACCATAGGCAAGATGCCTCAAGCATTTCAGGTTTGAGCCACAGTGGTTTCTGTGACCAGCTGTCTTCCAGGGCATACAGACTCCAAGAATGTCTGAAATTTTGCCTAGCAACAAACAAAGCACAGACTGCCCCTAATTTAAACATTGTACTCCATACATGTTGCAAGAAGTTATGCCAATGTCTGCTGCTTGATCTAGTAAGTGTTTGGGATTTCTACATGAAAAATTTTACCATTTTATTTGATGCTCATAACAAAGATGTTTCTCCTACCATAAAAAACAAACAAAACCAAAACAAAACTGGGAAGTGCTTTTAACATGAGGTCTGCTGCTTTATCAAAGCAGAATGATGTCTCTGGGGATTTTTTAATTCAAATTCCAAAGAGAAAGGAATGATACTTCGTAGCCCTGATGCTATTTCCAATGCAAGATTTAATTCTGGTATTGAGGGCATCACAAAATCACATGTTTTATTGGTCATACATACTCAGATCATTTGTTAGAACAAGAAGTTGGATATAATTTCAACTTGAAGCATTCAAACATGACTTGCACCACATTTAAAGACAAACAAAGGCATTATCCCACTGAGTTAAACTAGTTGTCCATCCCACTCAGCATCCTCAGCCTGACAGTGACACATACCAGGTATGTCAGCGTGTTTGCAGGGTGGGGAGGGAGGATACCAGTACTTTCATATTTAGAGCAGAGGTGTTCCAGCCTTCTCTATAATTAAATGGTAAAAAACACAGATAGGGAGAGCAACATCTCTTTTCATAAACACTTCTCTTGCATCAGAAATCATTAGAGAAAGGAGAAATGTCACCCACCACTTCCTCCTGTGCCTATATACCAAGCTTTTAAAATACTTGGTTGCTTAAAGATGTCTTTCTTTGCACTACACAACATATCAAGATGTGCCTCCAGAAGAACTTGAACACAAGTCTAACTTGTGATAAGTCCAAAGTGATAAATGTATGCAATGCCTTTTATCTAAGGCATGTACCCATGAATATGCTCCTAAAACTCATGCATCTTATGCAGGACGGGATTCTCCAAGCCTGGTGCCTCAGATTGAAAGCCTGCATTGATAGCAAGTGGGAATTCATACACCAGCTGGGAGTCACTGCAAAACTGATCTCATATCTCTTGACATATTCTGACCTCTGCTGTTATAAAGTGGAATTTATCTTGACAATAATTTTTTTCTTTAAAACACTGCCCTCAGCTGAATAAAAATTTTCAATATCTGCAATTATCCAGGGAAAAGAAATTATGGGAAAATCATTTTTTTCACCATGAAACATACACAAAGTTTCCACACTTTTTCCCTCCCCATCATGTTTCTACCATCCTGTCATTTATTATAACCTGCATCATTTGACTATTACATAAATACACACAGTTTAGGTTTTTCAGGGGATCTAGACAGACTGTATGTTCTAAATAATCTCTATGATAATGAATTGTTTTAGGTTTTTGTGACAGATACCAGCAAAAACACCCAGCACATACCAAAACAGAGACTACCAGTGATCTGAAATTATTCATACTCATTTTAGACAGCACTCTTTTTTTTCCATTGTCAACTGCACTTTCACAACCAAAATATTCTACAGTAGCCTAGCAAGCTCTAAATTATGTACAAGTCTAGGACTCTACACTGAATTTTGACAGTATTTTTTTCCTATATATATGAAAGAAATAATATTCTAAATATGCCATACATAAACATCAGTGAAAGTGTGAATGTAAATGAAGGATGGTCTATTGGTTGGCAAACTTTTGAAAGCAGCAAAACATCACTTTTTAAGTTATAGGTACACTTTGAGAAGTGTACCTATAACGAAGAAAGAGAGGGTGTTCATCATGATTCTCTGCTTCCAAACTTCTTTCCCTTTTAGGTAAGAAGTCTCCTCTCAGACCTTATCTTGAAGATTAACATTTGAACCTGTGCTGTACTTATCACAAATGCTCAAAGAACATTTTCTCTCCCTTTGCCATTGTAACACCTGTCACACTTCACAATAAAATTGCATGTACAGCTTATATGATTTTCAACAGACTTGCTGATTCCCCATGGCTCAAGAGATGATAAAGTACTTGATCAAATATTTATAAGCAGTATGAATTCAGACTATCTCTCAGACAGAAAACTCTTCTGATTGAGGAACACAGTGCACAATTCATGTTTCAGCACTAAATGCTAATTTTAAATTTAACAAGGGAAGAAACCCTAATCCAAAATCAGCTAGTCCACCTTTATGCCAAAAACCTACCTCTTGTAGTTCTAAACATAAGAAATAGTCTTGTTCAGTTCTTTTCAGTATGTCTTGACCATTAACTGTGTTCTTTCTAAGCAATACTAAAATTAATGCAGTTTTTTTATTGCTCTGCATGCAACAACTTTATTTTCACCTTCATGCATAGTTTTTTTTTTTTCACCTTCATGCATAGTTTTGTTTTTTTTTTTTTAATCTTTGACTACTTTGCTTCTGCTGAGAGAAACATATAGAAATTTGCCTTCACACCTTTACTGGAATAAATACAGGAAATGCGACCGCATAATGTAGATAAACCATTGAATCTTAAAGGATCCTCAGCTACAGCTACAGCCCAGCACAGCACCTTATTCCACCATACAGATGTCCCAAGACAGCCTGCTAGTTCACACACACTCCCTATCTCAATAAACATCCCCACACATTCTGTTTTGCCCCAGTTAAAACCATCATCTGCTGGAAACCAAACCAGAGTGGACCTCCCAAAAATGCTGCTGCACCTCCAGTGATACCTAGAGTGTTAGCAAGGATGGTAAACAGTGAGTTATATAGACTACCACAAGTATCCTGTAGGATTTAGCATTACAATTGACTTCTTAAAAATATGGAACTACTTCAAATAAGACATGTTAAACCGCCTCAGCTTCCCACCTAACAGTTTTAGTCATAAATATAAAAGTTTTGGATGACATAAGGAAGAAGCTTTAGCTGTGCTCTCTTTTTATAGAGACCACCCAGCAGCATCCTGCAAGTTGTCTCAAGGCTTTATTGGTTTGATTGAACATCTGTCAGATTCTGTAATACCCTCAAAAAGAATAAATAAAGCACTGTGGTTAATTTAATTTTGTATTTTGTCAATAAAAAAGTATGATGAGAAATTGAATAGCCTAAACCAAAGTATAACATGATTGAACAGGAAGTTTGAAAAAACAATGCACAAAAAATAAAATTCACACAACTAGTACAAAAAAAGAGTCTGGCAAGTTTCTGTTAAAAAGTTACTAAAGACAAAGTACAGAAGAAATTCTATGGTCCTTCTAGAGGAAACAAAGGACAGAGCAGGCGTGATGAAAGTAAATAAACATAATGAAAAGATGGTTATGATGTTCAGTTAAAGACCTGGCAGATGCTTCAGAGAAGCACAGGACTGGGAAAACAACCACTGAGAGTATAAGTATTAAAACGGCAAAGCCTGGAAGAATTTGCATAATTGAAGTTCTTGTCTGTTCTAGAGCATGCTCTAAGCCATTAACAATTGCCCTCAACTCAGAGGACTGGAAAGGTCTCACTGACTGAAAAAAAAAAATTAAAAATACCCTTTTTAGGTGTGATGACATGAGAAAGAAAAACGTTTAGACTATTGTCCCCAACTTTAGCTTCTAGAAGGGTATTAAATATTGCTGACTCACCACCAACACAAGGACATAACTTTTTGAAAGGGAGGAACACTTTGGCCTGAAAAGATTTTTTTCTTCCTTGCCTTGGCAAATAAACTGGTTTGACACAAGAAAAGCAGCAACTGTGCTATAGATGAACTGAAGTTATGCAACTGGAAAAAAAGCCTTGTTGTTACATTTAAAGACAGACTGTGGAAATACAATCTAGGTAAGGTGATTAAAAGGCCATGACATGAAAGTCAGAAGACCACACATGTCAAGAGCAGGTTTCTACTGTGTCAACTGGGATAAGATAAACTGGAGCCAAGAGAAGTTATTTTAAATAACTCTAGTGCGCTTTTGACAGAATTAGGGGATGGACAACCACCATATTATTTACAAACTCAACCTGAGACATTGCATGGGACAAAAATTCCATGTTCAAGTCCTAAGCTGGAGCACTGGTGCAAAGTTCAGCAAGAAAAATTCGGGTCTGGCTACAAATTCTTGTTCTTAAAGCAGGGCAACCAAACATACAAATAGGATATTCCTGTACATCTCACAACAATGTTAACTTTTTTTAAACAGACAATGTCAGTTTGTAGTCAGTCACCCTCATACCCTTTTATGCAATGACACTGCTTTAAGTGGTTATTCACCAGTCTGTATTGGTGCAGTAGGTATCCTGCTCTTAGTTTGGTTCATGCTATTTCATATATTGTGCTCCAAGAAAAGACACTTAGGAGTACAAGGACTGGTTATTGCAAAGAGGAGATGAGAGGGAACATGTCTTTTCCAAATGTATCAAAGCAAAATTTGCACTAATGGATTTACTTCACAGCAAAAAAGATTGTAATGCATTAGGGAGGAAAAGTCAACCAGGAAAGTTAAGTACCAGTTTTTAAGAGGTTAAAATATATGGAGATAGGTAGATATGCCAGGAATTATCTAGGTAGAAGAATATCCAATTTTACAAAAGAGTAGTCATGAACTACATGACCCCTAAGCTTCCCTGAGCTATATATGCAATTTCTACATAGAAGAATTTATTACTCACTCAGTCTCATCATCTAAATACCAAACAGTAAAAATTCTTAGTTAAGCATGTATTTATCTCCATGATTTAAGGCACAAGAGAGAAACTGAGTTTCAGGGAGAGTTTGGGTGGTGTTTTGGAAATTAGGCACTTCACAGCAACTGCTCAACACACACAATAACCTAGATGCGAAACAACCCTACAAATAAATCAGTTTATTTTAGGACACATGCTCTAAGTGCCAAAGCAGAAATTTAAACCTGCAATGCCTACTATGACACGGCATTGTTAAAGCAACAGAAAAGAAAGACAGTATATGCATGGTGGAGGGGACTGGCAGAAGTACTACCCCCACAAGTACCTTTAATTATTCAGATCAGGATAATTGCCAACTCCGAGGGCACAACATTTAAGCAGCACTTACACTACCACGTGTGACCCAAACACCAGGCTCTGTAACTCTAATGTTGTGGTAGAAGACAGAGATAGCATTTACTAGAATTTGAAGGTTACATCCAATTTATGCTCTCTAATGAATTCTTTAATCAATACTTTTGTATGGTTTGTTAATTCTTATCACTTGCTGGGTGTAGGGAGGAAGAAACTGATTGATCTATATGTGCAAGGTTGTTAGTGTTATGCTGCTTAGAGATGGCCCACCTGTGCTTCTCCAGTGACCCTGGAAACACTGGAGATGCCTGCAGAGATGGGAGAGTGCAAGGTGGTGGTGCTGAGAATGCCTATGCACCACTGGCTTTTTCTACACTTCCACAGAGACTACATGATAGTCAGGTAACAAATACAAAAATCTGGTTTCCCTTTCCTTGATGGAAGATGTCTTGAGCTAGAAAAAATTACTGACCTACAAGCTCTGAAGGACAAGGTGCTCCTCCTGGGCACCTGCAAGGAAAGAGTGATGTGGGAATAAGGCGGGTACCAGCGGAAAGAATAGTTACAACCACAGCACGGTTTTCTTTGAAGAACCTTCAGAAACCACATAATAGCTTTTTTTTTTTTTTGGAAGGAAATATTCAAAATAAAAGCAGGTCTGGACTTCATTACTAGCGTTTGGTTACAGGCACATGAATGCACCTGCTCAAGGTATTACTTAAGATAGATATTAAAAAAAAAGAATAAAAAATCAAGTTTTTGCCACCTCAAGGAAGAACATGCAAACCTCAACATTGCCTTGCTGTCAGAGGTGCAAACAGAAGAAAAACAGGACAAAAGTAGAGAACCCTAGAAGATGTGCTGTTCATGTTTGCATATGAGAAATAGGGAGGTGGGAAGATGAGAACAGCCACTTTTGTTTCTGCCCCAGCCCCTCCAGCCCACACTGGCAGAATATCTAACACAGCCCTCGCATAACCCTGCCTCAGGTCTGCAACAGGGACAAGATATTTGCTGCACCTTGGTCTCCTGCCTTCATCCATACCCATATATGCTGGAAAAGTTGCGAGCCTGGATAATTCCAGTTCCACTGCTCCCGGTGATCCTGTGCAACATTACTGCTGAATTCAGGGAAACCTGGCAAACTGAAACAGGCCCAAGGCCTAATGACTAAATGTTCCATGCTAATGACACTTGGCACCAGAGCCTCAAAAAAATGAAATATGAAAGTCAAAAGCTAGTAAATCAGAGGCAGCCCTTCAAGGTTTTGTTTGGACAAAGATTTGTAGTAGTCAAGGCCACACTTTAAAATGTACAAAATCCACACCAATCACACTCTAGCAAAAGAAGTGTCGGTGAAAAATCACTATCAGTCTTTGTATTAGATTTATCAATAGATGTCAAAGGACAGATCTGGGGTCAATAAAGCAAATTACCAATCTTCCATTTAATTACTTTGAAAAAACAAATTAAAATTAAATAACGTCCAACAAAACAATCAAGAAGCTTGTTAATATTCTTACCTCCATGTGGGAAGAAGGCTACAATGTAACTACTCAAAACATATTTTACCAAAAACAAAGGGGTACAATAAAACAAATCTGAAACATATATTCAACATTATTTGAAAACATCCTATTATGAAACAAAAGATTGCCTTCATAAACAGTGTGATGGTAAGCTGAGAATCCCTGCAAAATTTCTTCAGAATCCTTGGAAAGTTGCAACACTCTGCAATAGAAGACATTGTTACTTTAAAAAAAATCTGAAAACTTAGCATAAAGTGAAACTGGGTTAAGAAGCAAACATTTTGACATCTAGCGAATTTTTTTGCAAGTAAACTTGTAATACCCATACCTCCATTAAAAATATTACAAAACTGTACATGGGAAAAATACTATGTTAGAAAATTCTTTGCAGCTTTTTACTAGAAAGTGATTTTGCAAAAGTTACAAAGATCTCTGTGCTAGTCAAAAATACAGAGCAGTTCAGAATAGCTGAAAGTAACTGACACAAAACAGCAACTCAGCTTCTGTCTTGATTCTATTTGTTTCACATATATGAAATATCTGTGAAATTCATAGCATCTAAACACATAATACACATTTTTTCAGTATGACATAGTAAGGGATATTTTAAGATGCTGGAATGTCATTAATTTGTGCCCCTTAGCTCAGCAATTTGTAAATAATTATCTCTAGAGCACCAAAACAAAGTAGAGCCTGTCTAAGTCCATTTTATCCAACCATGAGTGTTTAATTTAAACACCATTTAAGATCTAATGCCAAACCCCAGCATATATTATTTATCATAAAATTGAGAAGGACATCTGATGGCTTCCCGTAGGTACATATCATATAAGAACAACTTTTTTATTTTTCTTTAAGCCTAAATCTTGGCCCTTTCCGTTTCCTAAGATTTCAAACAAGTACCTACATTTCTGTTGGTAACCAAGTCCCTGAGGGGCAAGTTTAGCTTGAGATGTCACTGTCAAGCTTTTCCTATAGTGTCAGTAGGAGGGGAGGGAAAGAAGAATGCAACTAGGCATAACGCTGTTTAACTATCTATTTTTCTGGTTACAAGAGAAATGGGATCCTCACAGCTTAGAAAGGAAGGAGACTTGTACTGTCAGATTCCTGTTCCCAGTTTTATAGGAAACAGCAAGCCCTCAGTTCTCATGCTCTGGCACAGAAGGCTGCACGAAGGGTTACAGAGCCATGGCAGCCCTGTAGCCTTGGTCTCTAGAAAAACCTTTCACTCTGCAGAGGTTGTGAGACCCCTCAAACAAGGTTAAAAGTGAAATTGTATTGGGGTAAGTGAAGACCTCCAGACTGCTTATGAATGTCTGGCTCCAGGAAAGAAGCTCTCCTGACTGCAGACACTACTTTGTGTTTGTTTGTTTTTTAAATTCCATGAAACAGAACACACCCACCTCTTCTTTTTTCATCCTGAGCAATTCATTCAAAGTCAAATCTTTGGTCTGAAGCTTAAGGCCTTCTGTTTTATTTTATTTACTTCTGGGCTAGCCTTAAAGGAGCAGTGAGAGAAGTTTAAAACTGGCTGCATCATTCATCAGAAATACAAGTTTTCTGCTCTTAGGCACCTATGGAATTCACTTGTTTCAAGCTCTTCAGGTTTGAGGAAAAAAAATCTGGACTTCAAAAATTCCTTGCTTTAATTAATGACTTGCTTTAATTAGACCTCAAATTAGTTTAATCACTATGAAGGAACAGTGAAAACAAAAAGTTCAGCATCACATGATATTTTAAAACAACATCTTTAAAATGGTGCTGCACAGACTGCAGAATCCCACTCCTAGCCAGCTCTCTCTGGTGGGGGTCTCTGTCCCAGCAGCAGGAAGGGATAGATGGCCTCTGTGGCACCCTGTGCTCCCAACACAAAAATTTCCATCAGATAATTTTAATTCACATATAAAAGTGAAATGGGGAGGTGGGGGGTGGGGAGGGGAGAAGGAGTTTAACAATTCTACAAGTCTTCCTTACCTAAAAGGTTGCAGAAGCCAAACGAACATTTTGTGAGAGAAATTTTGAAAAAATATTATTCTAAATAAACACAAGATATATGCTTTCCATAACCTCAGAAAGATACTTAAAATTTACTTTCCCTGGCAACTGTTTTTATCATCCATTGGAAATATTATCTATTTTGGGCTTAAAAGAAAAAAATCAAATTCAGAGGCAGGCTGCTGCAATGTTCCTGTTCACCTCAGCTGGGCAATTTTCTCACTTTGATGGGCACCACTAAAGCACTCAGATTGTTTAACATCCTATGCAAATTCCTGGAGATGAATGCTCGAATCTGCCAGCACACAGACAAACAGAAATCAGCAAAATCAGCAATATGTTAATTCAGCATGATGCTGAACTCAATGCAAACATCCCTAAAGGTAATCAACAGGAGATGGGAAGCAAGACAAAGTTGGGGACTGCAGCAGGATTTACAGCAGAAGGCCCACATGATGATATTCAAAAGAGAAAACCTCACTCTACAGACTGTTTAGGATCTGAAACAAAGAATCTTTACCTCCTCCTAAGAAGACCCAATAAAACAAAAACCCACAGAAAACCTCCTCCAGCCATGAGTACATCTTAAAGTTGTTGTGGCAGACATTCAGTAGTAACAACATTGAACCTTCTCCCCCAGAAATTTTATCTCTGAAGAGTGAAACAAATATTAATTGAAAAGAACAAAATGTGATTTTGCTAAGGGGGTAATTAGCAACTTCATTGCAGTTCAGCAGCTGATTTTGAGTTGGCTTTAAACCAACAGGAGCTTAAAAGAACCTATTACATGGATAAGTTTCTGAATAAACTTGTGAGTTACTTGCTGCAGTTTGATGTGGCCCTCAGACTTCAAAGGCCCCTTTCATAAGAAAACAGGAGAAAGACAGAGAGGTCTTTATCATCATTTATGGTAAATAAGAGACAAATCCTCTACACACTAGAAAGCTGATGTAAGGAAAAGACTAAACTTTGCATGAGCTTCATCAACATTTTAGGAGCCCTAAATTATCCAGTAGTTTTTTGATTAGATGATGGCACTAATTTGGAAAGTCAAGTAGTCCAGGAGCACAGAAGCACACAGATAAAAAGCTTCTGTTATTTTGCTATCAGCAGATGTTCATGAGGACCTATCACCAGACTGCAGTGGAGCACGTGCCCAAGCATTTCCTCACACCTTAGGTGAACAAGCCAGGGCCTCCCATCCTGGGCACACACAGCTCAAACTCTCAGTGCTCTGCTCAGCCTTAGTGATTCCCATTACCCTAGTCATGGACATACAGGCAGAACTGGCAATTCCTGGCATCTGTGTTTAGAGGAATTGCATGTTAAAGTCATAGCACCAAATACACAAGCTGCTGATAATTAGGCCATGCAGAAACATAAGGATCACCCCCCTACCAGAATTCACTGACAGAAAACCAGCAAGGACATACAGCTTAAAATTAACATAGTGTGAAATGAGAAGTACAAGCCCTTAAATGGAAAACTGCCAAATGTAATTTTCACAATTACCATTTAATTTAAGAAGCAGATCAAAAGCAGCACATGATTTACATTTTCAAACATTAAGTTTTAAAGATCAAAGACCTCTAGTATTTCCAGACTGCATATATGTAACTTGGTTCAAGTAATGAATCTATGCAGAGGGAGAACATGAGCTGCTCATTTGCTCTATGCAGTAGTTTCCCCATCATCTGTGACTGCAGCATGTGATATCTGCAACAAGCATCATCAGCAAGCTCCCACTGACCCTAAAATATTCATAGAAGCAAGGGGTTTTAAGGCCTAAAATAGCATTATACCAATTTTCTGACTGCTGGGGAACTCTCTCCCTGAAACTAGCCATTGCTTCAGAAATTTTTTTCACAACTGCAGCCTGAGAGCTATGATTTAACAGTACTTACGCAATGTTCCAGAGGTCATTAAAGATCCCACATTACCAAAACTGTGTTCTTGTGACAGTGCTGTAGCCTAATTATTCTAGAAAATTAAATACAGAGAAGTGCACTATGCAAATATTCCAAACCACGTCACTTAAATTACATGTAGCAATGAAATAACAGCAGAGGCAATGTTTTAGTGACCACTGGGAGCTACTGCAACAGATCTTGGTCAAATTCAATGTAAAGTAGAAAGTATCCTGGAATCTCTAACCAGGAAACAACTGAACTTCTAGTTCATACTGAAAACTCATGCCTACTTCTAAGCACCTCCCAAAAACCCACAGTGCAGAACTCAATATCAAAACCAGATTTTCCTTAGCAGAAAACCGGAGAGCATCATTACCATAAAACCCATGCTAAGAATGACATGATCTTTTAGGAGCCAGTAAACAGGAGCTGCTTGTGGAAGTTGAGATGACAACCAAGACTTCTCTTACTAATTTGGGGAACATGACACCACCATACATGTAGTGGGCAGCTGTGTTCACTACTTGAGTGCTGGTGTTACAATAACATTCAATCCCCAAAATCTTCCTCATTATACACAAAGATCATCAATACACCACGCTGTCTATCACAGTGGTCCCAGGCATGGGATGGATTTTTAGCTGCATGTCCCTTATGTTCCTGTATCCCTTCCAAATCCCACGATTAAAACTCCTTTAAAAGTAGACAGGAGGTGATATATAATACTAACATTTATACAGAGACTTCAATTCTTATAATATGGCATTAACAGCTAATAAAGAAAAGGACATATGAAATCCACAAATCTCTAAACATGAGAGGGTTTGTAGTAGCTTTCTCAAGAACAGCTTTTCCAACAAACACTTCTCATGATAAGGATGATGCATTCTCTAAGACTATAAAGCTCTTGAAAGGATGAAGAGCCTTTTTACAATAGCTGAGGCACTATGTACTAGTACTTTGGTAAACAGGTCTTCCTGACAGATAAAAGCACTGAAGCAAGTTTCATACTTCAAATCTTCTCTCACAAAACATAAAAAAAAGTGAGCAAGATCCAGGCCCTTTAGATGAAGGGAACAATGAGCTATGTCTGGCTGCAATTAATGCATAACAACCTAATCTCAAAGGATATTTATATTGCATAATGCTGTGGGTATTCTTGCCAGACCTATACTGGCTCACATGGACTTCTGTGTGACAGCAGCCATACTGCTTCCAATTTCCGGCCTAAATCAGGTAGGCAGACACAGTCAAAGCATGTAGAAGTCTCAAATCTTCTGTCAAAAATTAGTACCGCTACATGCAACCTAAACAACATTTTATGCATTGCTAGATTAAAAAATTGGTAAACTTGGTGTACTTCACATCTGCCTCCACTAGCAGTCGGCAGAAAAGTGCCCCTGCCCACACCAATATCCTTTCCACATTCCATTCCCCCATATCGGAAATGTAGTTTGACAGAGAAGTCTTCTAGCTCCAGAGAGACATCCTCCTCCATCCTACCTCCTCAGCTAATCTCAGAGGGAAGAGAAAATAATCAGATGAGTCACCACTGGAAATCTGCACGGCTGGATCGCAGCTAAGCCATCAATGCACCAGACACAGGAAAGCGAATTCCTGCCAGCTTCCCGGCCACATCTGCTGAGGTGCCAGGAGCCGCTGCTCCAGCTCTCTGCTTCTTTACCACAGCCAGGCAACTTGGGTCTTGCAAGGGACATGCCTGCATGCACACACCAAACCCTGTTGCTGAAATGCACGCGGTAAATATTCTGTGTTCTGATAAAAAATTACACTGAGAATCCCACAAGGTTTAACAGCATTATTCTTCTTAACTATGGTATCTCTAAATATGTTTAGGGAAAGAACATTCACGTTTTTACTATAATTTCCAAAGGAAGAGAGTTCTCACAAGGAAAGATCAAAGATTCCACTGGAAAATGGAATGATGCAAGAGTTTAGTTGCCACAATAAAGAAAAAAAAACTATTTTAGAAATTCTTAGCTGTGGAGGAAAAAAGAGAACAAAAAAGGAACCATAAGCATGAACATATAAGCATTTTTCAGTCAGGTATAACAATAGGCTTCCACGTTCCATGGTAAGTAAAGCAGAGGAGATACTAATTTTAAAATATGTGAAAAAATTAAAATAAGTGTAATAACACATTCAGAAATTTAGAATAGTCTGAGACTGCATTCTCCCAATCTTTTAAATGGCTAAATGCAAAACAAATGCAAAACACCAGAAAACAACAGATATAAAAAGTTGGCACATTCCATGAAATTTCACAATTTAAATACTTACAAAGGTAAGAAACTCATGAAGGAAAAAGTAGCTACTTACAAATAACTTAAGGTGCACATTTCTCCTCGTCCCTTTCCAAGCCTCTCTTCTCTGTCATTTCTTCGGAGTGCGCAGCTCCCAGCCCTATTTCACTGACACCTGACATGCAGACCTTCCTGGAGTCTGAGATCACTTTGCCAGGCCTACCCAAAAGTCACAGAGGACTTTGGGATTTTATCAGACACATGAAAGCTAGGTCATTAGTGAGCAACCAGTCTGTGCATTTTAATGGGGATTTGTCTTTGAAAACTTCATCCACACATAAGACCTGTAGCTGTGAAGCAATACCCTCTTGAATAATCATCGAGTTGATGTTTATTATATCAGGGATTTTTTTTGCCTCCACAGCATCAGGCAAATGTCTGTGAAAGATATCCATCTGTACCTGGAGCTCACGCCTTCATCCTCACTCCATTTCCATTCAGTCTGAATAAGATCAACTACAAGCAGCCTTTTTATTGAATGATGAGAAGTCACAATGAAGATGCCTACCTGACATTCAAAAAAACCCAGCAAATTAAAACCACCCCCCCATACACCCTTATACACCAAAGTGAAACCCTTGTAGTTAGTTAAGACAGCCAATGTCACTTTTTTACAAACCCTTATATTTGCAAAAGAACTTGCAACCAAATGTCTGGCCCTGTTTCATTTAGGATTACATTTTCAGGTGCATCAAGTGTCAATGGTGCTGTTTAGGCAAACAGAGCATGGTGACATGGGGAAGAAAATGTTTTTCCTAGAGCAAAAATGCAGTAATGCCTTTGTCCCCTGCTTCACCTGATCTTAAATAGTTTCCAAAGAAGCATTTCAAGGCAGTGCAGCAGGTAATGCTACACAACTCCTCCAATGCTGTAGTGTCAAACCTGGATCTTTATTTTTTCTTCCTCCACAACCACTTTGACATCTGGCTTCACAGAAGCATTAAGGTCAGAAAACGTTTTTAAAGATCATCAAGTCTAACATTCTACTTCTTTCAATGCCAAACAGATACTAACTAATAGGACGCTTATTTTTGGAGGCATCAGCAAATGGGACAGTACTGCCGTGACTGACCCAGGCTATGTGGTTACCTCTGGCAGAAAGACCTGATATGGTGCACCCATCCACCTCTTCCAGCATCCCCAAATTTTGACACCAGCTGCACAAAAGGCATGTTGGAGCCCCATGGGGCAGTGGCTGTTTTTTCATCCACGTCCTTAAAGAAAGAAGAAAAAAATCCCACACTTGTTTCTGTTCTTTATCACATCTTGATTTATTAGCTAACATTGTCATTTGACCACACAGAAAATCTCAGATCAAACTCCAGAAGCTAGACTTGTCCATTCCTTCCTGAAGGAAAAAAGTAACAAAATAAATAACAAATAGCAGGGTCAATAAAGCAATTCCAGGAAATAATTGATAAATAACACTGGAAATGGGTTTTGGGACTAGATTGCTCCTGCAAAAGGCAGGTGATGATGACTGCAGAACTTCAGGGCAAGATATCCCAATACCTCTGCAGGACCATCTCCCAGCCAACACAGCCTCAGTGAGACACAAGGGTTGCCTCTTCCATAGTAGAAGTCAGTGCATAAGCATATCAAATACTTTCAAATGCTTTGGCTCAGAAACTCCTGGCAGAGTTTCTATTTAAAACAGGTCAAACTGTATTTATAAACCTTATTAAATTCATCCTGAAGAAGTTATTTATGGCTAAAAGCCAGCCTCCCTAATCCAGGTGTCTAGCTTATACCTTGACCCTGGGCACCTAACAAACAGCTCCTGAGTCATGTAAGGAAGAGAGCCAGGCAATGGGCAGAAGCAGGTGACTTGAGAAACCTCCAGGGAAAGAGATAGCTTGTCTGAGTTCAGGTGTCTGCCTCACTTCATCTCACTAGTCAGCTGCAACCCAAAAGTGAACTGCTGCCTGAAGACCACCTCCATCAACACTACCTCCTCCCTGGCTGGAGCACTGGCACCCTTCTTGCCTTTCAGGAGACAAGCAAATACCACAAAACACTGATTTTCCCCTGAGCCAACTCACCAGAGCATCAGACAAACACCACTGACACAGCAAAAGAGGCAGGGGAAGCACAGACCAAGCACGGGAGTTTCAATGACACCCTGCTGGGATAACATCTCAGCACTAACATAAAACCACATTGTCGTGGGATCTACTGTAGGAGGACAGCTTGGCCCAAACAACAGATTTCACTGTTTGTGCTAGCTGGACTGATCTCAGCTACACCAAGTCCTTTAGATCTGTGATACATTACAAGGATTTTGACTTTTTTGGCCAAAACAGTAATAATAACTATTTCCCAAAGTTAGTATATTGTGTTCTTTTCTAATAGTAACAACTGAAAGCTGAATCACATCCAGAAACAAAACTGAGAACTTTCACATGAGCTGGTACCAAAAAATGTGCCAACATTTACACAACATGTGCCAACACTGTCAAAAAAATATAAAGCAAGTCTTATAATCTTCATGCCCTTCTAAGATATTTTGTATTGCAAATGGAAAACACTGTTGAAATTAGGTTTCTCTACTCAATATAACACAAATGAAAGTTTTACAGCTAAGTATCCAATTGGAAGCTAGCATGCTGTGAGTCAGATCCAGACATCCTCCCTTTCATTGGAAAAATAAAAAATTAGCACTAATAATAAATGCTAAATTCACAACACCTTGCAGAAGCTCATAGCAGAACAACAGAACCTATTTCAAAGTAACTTGTTCACTACTTCCTTTAAAGTTAGAATTTCACTTGGATTGACAGTATTCAGAAATGTGAAAAAAAAAACCAAAACCAAAACACTCCTCCCAAGATAATTTGGATAATAAGTGAGGTGTGTCAAACACACCTTAGACCAGCAGAAGCATTTCTAGAACACTGGGTCTGAGAGCACATGCTGTTTTTCATTAAACTGCTGTAGCTGGAGAGCCCATTTAGAAAATGATAGTTAAGGGTTATATTAGTCTCGTGAAAGCAGAAAAGGTCAGGGTTTGTTTTGTTTTTAAAAAATGTCCTGCAGGAGTGGATAAAGGAACTTTAAAGTGGAGGAGTGGTAGGTACAAGAAACAGCTGGAATGTATCTGGTTCTTACAACACAATAAAACCCAAGTGTTTTCCAAAGCTCAGCAAGGTCACCGTCTAATGTAATATGTACAAGTGCTCATTATAAGCTTGAAAATTTCGACCAAAAAAACGTGTCTGACAAAGATAAGGTGCTAAAAGTGAGTCCATAGCAGTAGGGGAGGAGGGGGCAATGCATGCTAAAAGTGGAAATCATCATCTCACCTTTTCCCGAACCTATGGGCGGAAAAAAATGCTTGGCCTCACAAAACTGCAGAAAGGATCAGGACACAGTTCAGAAAACAAACAAACAAAAGGACAGGAAAAAAATACCAAAAGTAATGCCACAACTAACTCTAGCTGCTAACCACAAAATACAGACCAGAAGAAAACAAAAGCCTGGTCAGAATTGTCTGTAGCTCCCCTTAAGCTGTAAATCATTTCCCCAGTATAGAAGACATACCCACTTCTACAGTCAAGAAGTTAATTCTTTCTCAAAGTGCCTGCAGATGCTGCTTTCATGCAAAATTTTAATACAACTCTCAAAACTACAAAGAGAAACTTTGTAAAGGAAATTACATTGTGAACTCAGCTCAAAGCTATGCACGCCCATCACACAGCTCTGTGTTAAGACAGACTTTTGATTATCCCTGAGAATTTCCAAATATAGACTTTAAAATATATAAACCCACCTTACAGAAACCAGGAAACAGATTTTACTCTCAAGCAAAAATTAGTCCCATTTTTCTCTCAAAGATATTACAGACACCTTTCCTGGGATCTAGAAGCACAGGGACAAAGAAACAGAGAGAAAAGTGTTCAGGCAGATCAAAGGGTATTACTGTCACCCTCTCTCTCTACACATTGTTGCTAGCACTATTCTATGGCTTTTAACCACAGCACTTTCATAGTCTGCAGGTAATGGAGAGAATATTATTTCCAGGATTAAAATTCCCACAGTATTTACTTCACAACGTGTACATTTATAAATAAATTAATATTTATACATCAACTAGATAGATTTATTCCATGAAATACTCATTGCCAGGAATATACATACAGTAAAAAAATATTGATGCATCCACCTAAAGCAGGGTTAAATAAACCCCTGATGTAAACATGAGCCAGGACCTTGGCAGCTGTGCATAAGAAATTCTCCAGAAACCAGCCCACCCAGGTTTTATGACTTGACAGAATTACCCAGTATTAAACATGGTTTAGGGAAAAGAATATATAGATTTTACCTTTTCATTCACACATATTTCATTCTAGCACTATTTAGGATGCTGACTGACTCTCTACAGACTATCCAAGAATACATGACCCAGAACTAAGAAAATTTTTTTTTTCATAATATTAGTTCAACTTAAATAAAGGTAGCTACAAGAAGAGGATTTGAACAGTGAAATTAGTCTTCTATCTCCACAGTTATTCTCCCCATACCAGGCTGTATGCATTAGATTCATGCTTGGGGAGAAACAAAACAAAATAATCACTGAGGTAAGATCTCTATGCAAATACAGGGAAAACATCACTGCTAGACCTCTAGATGCATTTGCAGAAGCCATAAAAATATACAGTAGAAATGCAAACTCCAAACAGTTTCAATAAAAAGAAACATTTGGTGACCACATGTCAGAGACCATTCCCTGAATTTGATTGCTGTACTGTTGGTTCAAACTAAAAGATTTCAGTAAGTTGTCCTGATTCTCAGTTTATCCTCGAGCAGACTCTTTCTACCAAGTTACTTTGCAAATCTGCTTTTCAATCTTCTGAGCAGGTTTGAGAGGGTGGGGGTAGGGGGTGCATGCACATATATATACAAACTTGTTTTTTCCTGGAAAAAGAAAAAAAGGCCCAAAATAATTTTCCAACATTCACTACAATGTTACAATGCATTATCATGGATGTCAATATACATCAGCATTCAAAATAAATAATTAGACAATTTCACTACCTATTTAATGGTCATGATAGACAGGAGTAGCAGAGGTATCTTTAGTTGCCATCCAGATTAGCTAGGCTTTCTTTTCCTAGCAGTGTCTATTAAAATTGATAAAAAACTTATCTTGCTATAGAAATCCTCATGGTGAAACAGCTCTCTCCATCATCACTGGGTAGTTTTAGGACCAGAAAGAACTTCTGCTGCAGTGTCCCTGCATGAGGGGCAATTCCAGGATTCCAGAATCCTCATTCTGACACTCTCAACACACTCTGATGAAATCAGTACCTCTCAGAATATCTGACTTACAACTCCATGGAAGTTATTAGAGAGGAGTTATTATATTAGCTCACAGGAAGAGCTGCAATAATTTGCAATATTAATAGTTACTTGGCTGAACACCCATTTTTCACTTCAGTGGATTTGTTGAAGTTGCTCCACATGCTTTCCTACAGCTTTGCTGCTTCACTCCAACAATTCATTCAGGCACACGCTCACTGGCCGCCCTCCCACAGACTGGATCTGTACATTTGACTACTTCAGGGGGAAAAAAATTCAAGCATTATTTGCCTCAAGGCACTTTAACTAAAGATTTACAGACTTCATGGGTCAGGTTTCAGATTGCTTTAGCAAATAATTTCAAACCATAGACATTTACCAGAAGATTGAAATTCGTTTAAAACACAGAAGTAGAATCAAAAGCTGAGACATTTTACAAGAAAAGAGCACACACTTCTTTCCTCTCAAACTCTTCAAGGGGTATCACTCCTAAAACAGTGAAGCGTATGTTGGAGGAGAGGGACTGTGTCTTCCCTTCATTCACAAGGGTGAACTTGGTGGTGGGTTGCAGAAAGAGGCAGACTGCTCTCCCACATCTCGAGGCAGGAAAACAGACTCGGCAGTCTGGGATATTTAATAGCTGGGGGAAGAATGCTTTGGTTTGGAGGAACAGCTTTTGGCTTGCTTAAGTTATAATATGGAACAGAACACAGTAAAACAATTTAACCCAGCTATTTCTAGCTTTGGCAAACAAGCTCTACCTTCCATAGAATGAGAGAAAATCCTGAGCTGGAAGGGACCCACAAGGATTAAGTCCAACTCCCGACGCTGGATAGGACAGCCTCAAGAGTCACCCCATGTGCCTGAGAATATTGTCCCAACATTTCTTGAACTCTGCCAAGCTTGGTGCTACTTCCCTGGGGAGCCTGTTCCAGTGTCCAACCACCTTTGGGTGAAAAACCTTTTCCTGATATCCAGCCTAAACCTTCCTGACACAACTTCATGCTATTGACTGGAGTCCCATCACTAATCACTAGAGAGAAATCAGTGCCTGCCCTCTTTCCCCTTATAAGGAAGTTGCAGATTGTGATGAGGTCTCTCCTTGGTCTCTCCTTCTTTGAGAAACTATTGCGAAGTCATGGTAGTCCAGTGTTTTACTCTCATCATGCAACATCTGCCCAGCTGAAGTGCCAAATGAAGGCTGGGTGAGTTTGATCAGCACCACTTGCTCCAGGCAGAGCTCAGAAAGTGCCAAAAGTCTCAGATGCAAGAAGCCAACACCACTAAACAGTGCTGGCTTCTGCAGAAAGGACACCTGAGAAGAGCTTGAGTTTTGTACATAAAATGACCATTCCTTCCCCCAAAGAAGTAGACATCCTCAACAGGCAGCTCCCCCAGTGACTCCAACTCTTGTAACAAGCAACATCCCCTTCCAGCTCTCAACACATGCAACATGAGAGCCTGGGGACACTTTAAGAGGTCTTTGCACTGTGAAAACTACAGATATTCCTTGTCTGCATTATCATAAAGTAAGCCTCAACATGAACCTGAATTAAAGAACAAAGTCTTCCTTTAAGTAACACCAGATATCAGATGCAATTTTTTATTGTTATTATTCTTAATCAAGCTCTTGCACTTTTTTGGTTTGAGTTGTTTGGAGTTTTGGATTGTTGGGAGTGGGGGGTTTGGGACTTAATTGGTTTTGGGTTTGGTTTTTTTTTTTTTTTTTTAATTATTGGTTTGGTTTGTTTTCTTTGGTAGCATAAGAACTAAGAATGAACATTTGAGCTCCCATGAGCCAGTGGCTGCCCTACAGCACTGAGAATTCAGATGGGAACAGGCAGAAAAGGAACCTGACCAGGACACAGTTTTCTCTCACCAAAAAATTAAAAAAAAAATACAAAAATACAGGGTAATATTTTTTTCATGGTTTTGGAGTATTTTTTACTCCTCTTGGGATCTGCAAATACAGCTGCTCATTCCAGTTACTAAAAAGCACTCAGCTTCAAGGCTGGAGGGTTTTTTTTAAGTCTCAGAGTCCATAGAGTTCTCCATTGAAATACAGAAATATGTTAACAAAGCTTTCATTAGCAAAGAGAAAGAATAACAGTTTACAAAGCTATTTTGGTTTGTTCTTTTAAATACATAGTAGCTAGTGTCTGTATGCTTTCATCTCCTCTAATGTTAGGGAGAAGCTGGTACACAAAACCTTACCAAAACATCAGAAGTTCAAGTTTGTAAATATTTAAAAACTGCCTCATCTTCTAAACTAATCATTAGGACTCACCAAGTTTCACTATCATGTATACACCACTTTTTTCACCAAGACTCACAAAACCTTGGGACATGCCTCATTGCCCTAAAAATATCATTACTCTTCCATACAACAATGGAAATGGTTAGTCTTGGATTTTAAATCCATCTGGATCTAAAGAGCAGAGAAACACAACAGTTCTTCTGAAACACAAACCTCATTTCATAAGGAAACAAATATTTACATCTTCCTTTAACATTAAGGAATTCTGAGCATCCTGTTTGTCAATACCTTAAGGTTTCCAAGTTACTTGCTTTACAGTAAATTGTTTCTTCAAGGGGTAAGTTTAAAAGTTACTTTAAAATGAAAACAGCTTTCACATATCAAAGGAGAGCCACACAAATTAGACTGGGCAAGGGGGAAGCTGAGCATATGTTTTTTCCCCTACATAAACAGTGCACACTACATACTCACATTTCTTTGCTAGAGCTCCCACATGCTACTGGCAGGCAAAGACACAAAACCTTTTGTAGGAATGGTACAATCAGCCAGTATCATATGAACTCAAATAATAATTAAACAAATCCCCAACCCCTTAAAACAGGATTTTCAAAGACAACATTAAATCACCGTAATGAAGCTTTTTAAAGTAAGCTTTGCCAATTTAAAGAAACCAATGCAAGAAAGGTATACATGAGTGAGGAATGGTTTAATTGCTTCAGCTCACAGCTAGCTCTTACAAAACTGACACATGGGGAAGCCAGGACTGCTGTAATTATCTACATTCACAGAGGACACAAAACTGACACTTGTGGAGGTCATTTATGATTACCCCTGCCTTTGCTGCTCTCAGTTCAACATTCTCAATAGATTTTAAGCACTAGATGTCATTGTTTTACAGAGGAAACAAAGAAACCTGAACTCGGGTCTTGACAAGCTTGTAAAGAGGAGGGGTAAAAAGTAACAAACATACTTTTTTTAAAATTTCCTCCTTCCAAAGTTTTCTGTGATAGTGGTTGTAACAACACTAAGTTTCATCTTAAGTGACTAAGCACAAAGAAATGAGCTTAATATGTTAAAATACATCTAACCAGCACTCTAAAGCTCCTCTTTAAAAGCACACCACGACTCTAAGGGAGGCTGTTCAGTATTGCAAACATTTCTCAGCTTCCAAGCTATCAGCCTCGCTCGCTCAGCCGATGCTGCCCTGGTCAATACTCAGGTACATCCAGGAACAACCTCTCTCCCCACGCTTTAGCACGTAGCGCGCCGGTGTGAGTCGGGCAATCATACAGAAACACGGATATTTACGTCAAGCGCTATGTGCAGTCAGACAATCATGTTTAAAAATAGGAGAGAAGAAAATGAGTGTTAATTTCAGGTTACTCTCTGCCCTGAACTCTTTCGAGACAGGAAGGAGTGCCTTTAATTCAGACTGTCTCGGAGCAAGCACCCCAGAAGTCATTTACAAGATGGCAAGAAATTACAAGCCTTAACGACAGGAGGGCAACCAAGCCAGCCTTTAATTTGGATTGCGAGGAGGGGGCGGTGGCGATACTGCACAGATTTTTGCAAGTTGCCACGATACTTTCTAAAAATAGCAGTCCGCAGCTGCCGACAAAGAGTCCAGGTCTGGGGCCGCGTCCCGGGAGCTGCTGCGGAACGGCGGGGCGGCCCCGCGGGAGCGCGCTGCGCGCTCCCCCGCGCGGAGGCTGCGGCGGGACCCCTGTCCCGGGCAGGGATCGGGGGGAACGCGGGGCTGGCACCCAGCAGCACCGAGAGACACCTCACCTCCACCCACCGCCGGGCTTCTGCGAACGCCGCCTGGAAGTCGCACTCCGCGTCCTCTCTCCCGTCCATGGCCAGCAGCGAGCGAGCGGGGGGCGGCCGGCGCTTGGCGGGGCGGGGGCGCGGCAGCGGCCGCTGTCATTCAGCTGCCTCCTTTTAACGCTGCCCGCGCCGTCTCCTCCCCCTCCGCCTCCTCCCCGCGGAACTCCCCCTCCCGGGAGCTCGCTGGAATCCGAAGAGCCGCGGGCGGTGCGGCAGCGCCGGGACCCCCGGGGCAGCGGACGCCCGGGAGGGGCCGCACCCCGCGGCGGCGGTGGCGGCTCCCTCCCGCCGGGACGCGGCGCCCCTCGCGCTCCCGGCCGCTGGAGGCCGCCCCCGGCGCCTCCCGCCCCGGCGCATACCAGGAATAGCTGGGGACAATCGCACCTTTCAGGGCCGGTCCCGCCGCCCGGCCCCCGCCACCTGCCGCCCCGCCCGGCCGGGACTGCCCAGCGTGCCGCCGCCTCCCTCCCTCCCTCCCTCCCTCCGGCGGGGCCGCGGGAGCCCGGGCCGCCTCCCTCGCCTCCGCACCGGCGGGGCTTCCCCGGCCAGCCATAGGCAGCGCCGCGATCCCGGGGAAGCGGCTCCACACTCTGCAGCGCTGTCCCGTCTGGGGACGAAGTTAGGAGCCTGCGGAAAACATGAGACCCACGCTTTGTTTCGGGCGCTTTTCGTACAGAGTGACCGAGGCGGAGGTGCCCCGGCTGAGCTGGAGCCACACGGCTCGGCTTTCATGCTTCCCTTCCCGGTCCCGCTGGCCTCAACTCCGGTTTAGCTCACACGACTCACACTAGTGCCCATTGCTCTGGCTCATTCGTGTCCCTGTGCCCCGCTCACTGCAACAGGTTTTTTGCGACTCGTCCACCCCAGACGCTATCCCAGGCTCAGAGCTAAAGCCCGGTCTAAGTACCGCTGACCGTGGACCTGGGTGAGAGCTGCGCTGGGCTCTGCCCACTGCGGTGACCACAAACGTGGGGCAGGTTGGGATCACGCTGTGCTGCAGCAAAGGCTCAGCCACCCCGACAGAAGCACGGGGAGCAGGAGGGAGATGTTTGCTGGCCGAACACAGTAAAATCCTTTCTTCCAATGCAGGGGCCGACAAGTGCTAAGCAGAAAAATTGAGTATCAGGGTAAAGTGTCGTTTCCTGTAATACTAATCCACAGCATTAAGTTGTTGTGCTTTGGCTCTGGTTTATGTGGGATTTTTTGGACTAGATTTCATTTTGACATTGTATTTAAGCTCTCTACTCCTACCTGAAAAGAGGCTGTGGTGAGGTGGAGCTCAATCTCTTCTCCCAGGTAACAAGCAACAGGACAAGAGGAAATGGCCTCAAGTTAAGGAGGTTTAGATTGGACAGAAGGATAAATTTTTTCAATGCAAACATGGCACAAGCTGCCCAGGGATGTAAGGGAATCCCCATCCCTGGAAGTGTTCAAAATGCATGGATGTGGTACTTGGGGACATGGTTTAGTGGTGAATATGGCAATGTTAGTTTAACTTTGCACTCAATGATCTTAAAGGTGTTTCCCAGCCTTCATGATTCTATTATCTTTTCCTGCTTGCACTTTTTGTAGTATTTTTTCTTTCCATATCTTCTCAGTAAGTAAAACTGAGTCGCTGCACATGTTTTGCTTTTATAGCCCATGGCAGTACATATGTAATTTTTAAAGCACTACTGAGAAAAGATAACTTAAAGCTTTTGTACTACACACAAATTCACTTCTCCTGAGATGTTGACTTAGGGACTCATCTTCTGTTACAGAAAACCTCAGAATAGGGAAGGAGAATTTTAGGAGGCCAACAAGTCAAGAAGCTATGAGCCATCAATTTCTATGGTGTATGAAAATCAGGTGGTAGACTCAGGAGGGAAAATGCAGTGACTGGCTGAAATAAGTTCCACGGGAGATATCTGACATTTCTTAAAGTTACAAATGTATAGAAGTTACGTAGTTAGCTCCTCACCATGGTATGATTTGAGACATCTATGCTATGGAGCCAGCAAGGAATAATATGGAAGCTGTAATTTTGAGGGGTTTTTTCTTACCCTTTTTTCCTGTTCCAAGCCAGATCAGCCACAAGACCAAATACAAATAAAGAATCTGCATTTTTCTTCAGTGGGAAGCCTGAACATCAGAGAACAACCCTATCATCTCACTATTTAATATCCATGATTACGAAGGTTAAAAATGTCTAAATAAAACATGTATCAGCTGCTGCTGCTGGCTGACATCAATTTGCATTACCTGAGGTTACCAAACATTTTTCTGGAGAACTACAGCAGCCTTTCTCCAGATTTTAAGGACTTTCACTTCATCTAAGAGTACAGTGCTCCCTAAGTAGCAGAAAGTAACTAAGAATTCTATAAAATAGGCTTCAAAAGAGGTCATGTTAAAAAAAAAAAAAATCACATTTCTCACTTATTTCTGCTTGCTTTATTTCACTTCATAACAAATCAAATCACTTTTCTTACAAATGAAACGTTTAATGTTTTATATCAAGTAATTCAAGTAATTTGAGTAATCATGTAATTTCATTAAGTGCTTAAGTAGACTGCATGGATCACAGACACTTTCAAGTCTAAGTTCCTCACTAAGTAAAAAAAGTTCCAACATGTAAATCTCATCCTCAAAGTGAATTTTAAATCAACTGTCACAGATAAAGTATCTATGTAAGCCTAAGCAACCAAAATAGCTTTATTATTCCTTTGTGCTAACAATATAAGTCATCAGAGTCCTAGATCAAGAGAAAGATTACATATACCAGATATGACTGCTAATTGTTGCTGTCAAAAGTAGCAAATGTAATATTGTTCTACTTGACAAAAATAAACCCTTTCAATGTGTGTGCTCCTAGGGATAAGTCAAGCAACAGCTTACGTCATATTCTTTTCAAGGAGAGTTCTACAAATATTTGACACAATAATATTTTCTACCAAGGCAGGCTTCTTTCTTTAAGGAAAGACCATATTTATTTTGTAAGTCTCTTTATTTTACAAAACATACATTTCACTGTCAGAAAACAACTTTCTTCTTCTCAATTGAATCATGCAGTCATGACTGAAAGGAAAAGGCATTGTACTGGTTATTAAATTATGATTTCTTAAAAAAATGTCTGTAAATAACATAGGAAAACTTGCACCAATGTACCTAAAAGACCTTGAACAATCCTGAGTGCTTAATAGCACACCAGCTCCACTCAGCTAAAATTAATGTAAGCGTGGAGCATGCACCACCTCACTCCTACACACACCATTTCCATAAGATGCTGTGTACAGGCGGCCCAGACTGCAGAGGCTGAAGAGGGATTTCCTGGCACTGCGTACTCGTGGCCAAGCCATGCTCCTCCACACAAAGCTGTTGAGGCTCTGGCAGGGCTGCACAAGCTAGAAAATACAGTGTTATTTTCCCACAGAGCTTGAGCTAATAAGCAGAGATTGTACAGCTCAGGAGATGATGCAGACATTGGGGCGTCACAGAGCCAAAAGCACCATGGGGTCTGCAGGGTTTATCAGCCTCTAAGTAGGACCTTGCTCGACTTTGCAAGTCAGCCAAGTGTTCATACCTCACTTTTTTATCCGTGTTATACAGGTTATGTCAATGACAGAGATATTCCAGCAGCTTGTAGATCCCTTTACTTCCTGTGCTACTTGAGACAGTGCCAAGGCCTGTGCCATGGTCTCACAAGCTCCGGAAGGCTGTTACACTGTACATGTTGGGTGACATGAATTTCTGCAGCGCAGTCTTTCACAGTTTCTACCAAGAGACCATGCAGTGAGTAGATACAGTTCAGCATAAAAACTAGTGCATTGCTCTTCCTTTGGCATCTCAAAGAGTATTCACTAAAACGTACCATCTTACATATTAATAAACTAGAAATTAACACTGCAAATAAAAGAAGGAAACCTTACCCTGCAGAACAACTGATTTGAAGGCTATGTGGATGCTAAGCAAAACTAAAATATTGGCAAACTATGAAGAATTCTTATTTATAGGTTTTTACGTAAGATTCAAGATGTATTTTTCAGCACGACCACAGAAAATCCCACCCCAAATTTACTATTCTAACCTTATTATCTTTGTCCTGAATTTGTCTAGGCAGTCCTTGTACCCAACAACGAGCTCCATTTCTGAAGGGATTTTGCAGTAAACAGCTGCACAAAAGGAACGACACCCATTTGTTACTTAAACCCACTGAAATGTTCTGAACACTGAAGATCATACACGATGAGACCATTTCCCTAGATCAGACAATTGATGTAACTTGTTTAACAGCTTTGAACTGCACGTCCTCTCCTTCTTCACCCTGTCCCCTATCCTAAAAGGGCCTTAGCTAGATGAACTATGGCTTACTTGAGAGGCAGTCCTCCAAATCACCATTTGCTCAAAATATGCAATATCCCAATTCAGTGGTGACAACCTTTATTTGCTGATATTAGCAAGAAGACAACACAGATGGTTTGGTTACTAAAGCCTCTGATTTTTTTTTAAAAGCAAGTTTCAGGGCTTCACTAATGAGCATGGCAACATAAACCAAGTCTTAATGATACTGCATTTTATTGGGGTGAAAAAGCAAAAGCTTCAAAAATAGAAGATAATTAATGTTGTTATTCTCCTTCATTTTTCCAACCAGCTCACTTAGAGAAAACAGACTGTTGTTACTGGACACTCCAGGTGACATGTTTTAGACAGACACTCCAACTTTTTCTTTAGTGTGCAAGAGATATTCTTTAGTGATAAGACAGACTCACAGGCCTCTTTCTTTCCTATAAAGAATGAAAACTCTGCCAGAGTGCTTCTGGCATAACCCCATTCATTTTTCCTGCAATGACAATTGATAGAGAATGAAAGCACTCTCCGGAACGTGGAGGGTTCAGTTTCCTTTGGCAACAGGTTTGATTGGAAGCAAACCTAAATTATTCCACTTCAAAGGAGTGAATAAGGAATATTTTTCTGGAATGTCAAAAACACACACATTAACCCTAACCTTCACAAGAATCCTAATGTGTTAAGATTGCTTAGCTAAAAAACCAAACCCAAAACCAAAACCAAACAAGATCAAACTCAAAACAACCACGATGTTACTAATTCAGGTATAGAAACTGGTCAACAGTACCTTAAGTTCAGTGGGTGGAGTGAGAGGGATGGCAGGGGGAAGGCTATCAGACAGCATTCAGTAATGCCACCTGAAAAACTTACAATAGATATTCCTACAGGGGAGAAAAGTATATGACTATCATGGATGCCTTAAAATCTCCAGTCTGTTTGTTGTTGCTAAATAAAACTTTATTACAACAATCATCACTTTTCTATAATTTATTTCAGTTAGGTGAGGTACTTCACATTGCTGTATTCACCTGTGTGTGCCCTCCACAGTCCTACCATTTGAGTTACTTAATGTGCTTTTTCAGGGGGAAAAATCCACATAATTTTTCCACATATATAAATAGCAAACATAGGTTTAATGAAAGTTTTTTTGACAATTTATTAACATTATTAGACTTGAGAAACAAAGTGATGCTTTATTCAAAATGTAAACATTAAGATAATTTTAAAATGTTAGTGCTCACCAACAGTAAGGATAGTCCTTTTTCTGCCTATTTTCTTCCACATATTTATTTATAAATAATGCACTGAAAAAAATTTTTGTCACTTGAGTCACCTGAAGAAGTTCTTATAGTATTCTTGCACCATTATAAATAAAAGATGGAGATAGCCTCATACTCCAAGTTTTCAGCTATCACCATACCACATACTCCACTCAGAATATTACCTGTGCATGACACAAATGATAATCCTGCTCTGAAGCAGCTCATCATTATTATGAAGGAATATCACAGACAGTAAGTCCCAAAACTTTTAAGGGGGTGGAAGGGAAAAAACCCACCACATAGAAATCTCGCACAAAAGGCATGCCTGTATAGAAATACCCAAAGTTGCTGTAGGAACAAGCAGCAAAATATAGCAAGAACAAATGCAAAGTTTATTCCACGTATGCTACAATTAGTCAAGATGTTAGGGAAGTATCAAAATTTGTACTATTAACATATGGCAACAGTTTTATTCTTACAATACATTGCAATAGAGTTGCCTCACTGGAAAAGACCTTTAAGCTGCAGACAGTGCAATTGCATTAAATCTTAATTCTTCTGGGTCACGTTCCATGAATTTCTTGCAAACTTCTATTGCATCCTAGGGGAGAAAAAAGTACAAAGCAAACCAAAATGAAGAACACTATTAATCATATTTCTTATAAAAACCAAACAAAACACAACTGAAACATGAAGATATGCTTTTTCCAAACTATGTTTAAAATGGGTGTTTCCATAAAGGTTTACTAAGTAGTGTTACAAACCTACACAAATGGTATTTCTGATGTGAGTTATCACTACTCAAAATTACTTACAGTGCTCATACAGGCAGCCTAAAAGAGCAAAAGTGTTATGAAGGACCTTAGCAATGATGATTTTTGTGACTGAATATTACTTTGTGCAGCAGATGTGTTGCTTGTCTGACTTTCTAAATGCATCTCTGAAGTTTGCCTTAACTAGTACTGCTGCCTTCAGGAATTTTTCCTTTGTTTCAAGATGAATCTAAGCTGGGTGGGGTAATTGAAAGATTTTAAGTAATTCCTTCATCTAGCTTTAGGGTGCAATCTGGAGAACACATGTTATCAGCAAAAACAGGAAAAAGACACATACACATGCAGAATAAGGAAAGCTTTATCCAATTTGCTCCCCTGTCCAAGAAAGCACAAAATATTTGCAAACTTTACAGACATTAGACTATGCTTCTAAACTATAAAATAATTTTATATTTTGTTTGTTTTACTTTCTCTGGTTTCTTCCTTTTGTAATGCTAATCCAATCTCGATATCATAAAACTCAGATCTATGCATTGCTTACTCTCAACTTCAACTTTGTAGCATTCTGTGGGGATGACAGTTTATCCTCCCAACTCAGTGTATCCCTATCCAATTAATTTCTCAGCTCATGACACAAAGAAGTACCCAAAAGAAGCTGTGAAAGTGAAGAATTAGCAAGGGTCAGAAAGGAAATCAACTTCTGTCTAGCATGACACCTATCAAACTACAAACCAAAGCAAAGAGAATGAAAACTTGTAAGTTTTCAATCTGCTAACTTTTCATTAGATGTACTAATTGAAAGGAGCAGGAGTGTATGAAAATCTAAGAACAGAAGATAAGTCAGTCTGATCTTGTGTTATATATTTATGTATATTTCTGATATTTATGTTATGATACGCTGCCATCCAGAGCCACAATGTAAGTGTTACAATTATCTCTTTTCAAACCTAATTTTGAAGTGGGCCTCACCATCCCACTTGCTCTATTCCTCATCCAACTATAAATATAGCTTGTTTAGGTAATTTCATATATCTATTTCATAAATTTTGTGGAAATACAGCAAGAATTTCATATAACACCATTTAAGAAGTTTCTGTACCCCTACCTCTAAAAAAGAATCATCGCTGGTTTCCCCATGGTTTATTGGAAATGGCTTGCGCCCATCTGTTGAAAGACAAAGTGGGATTGAATAACACATTTATAAAATTATAAAAGCTTCATTTTTCCAGTTAAAAATATTTTTAAAATTTTTATTTTTTTTTAACTTCACTTTCAAAAATGCTATCTCATTATTCATAAAGTTCACACATGCAGCTAGCTGTTTGCTGGTCTCTCCACTGCTGACTGCTTCTACCACAGTATCATTATATACAGTCTGTTGCGTCTAAAAAATAATCCAATCAAAAAGATGAAATATTTTTCAGTATTTAATCTGAAAACTTCAAAGCTGTAAGTTGCTGTTGGTTTAGTGCTGGTATAGTACTTCAATTTTTCAAGTGAAGTAGAAAAATTTCAGCTACGCTTGATAGATTTATGCAGACAAGATAGCTGTGTCTCTGGTGTTTGACAGCTGTGATCAGGGACTCCACAACAGACCAGAGTAGCAAACCCACCATTCTGAAGAGTCTGGCATCACTGAAAATGTTTCTGTCATTTAAAATAAATTAGCAAACAAACCCAACAGCTATAAGTATTAAGTATTTTCACAGCTTTTAAACAGGGTTGCTATTTAAACAGGGTTATTTTTCTTCTATAGATCTTTTTCCCCTTACATTTCCTATAGAATAATGCTTGTCATTCTCAGCATTTGAAAAAGAAATTCATTCATATAAATATGCTTCAGGTTACATGCAATGAGTTAACAGTATGAAAACTTACATCAGGGTATCTTAAGTATTTGATAAACCAAAATCACTTCTGGCTCTGTCTTCCCTGTAAAAGGCTTCCCCCCTCCCCAAAGATGCCACCAAAGCTGACAACAATTCCAAACGACATTTTCCATAACTAAAAATAGATTTGATGTTAGAAAACTTTTGGATTTATATGAACAAGATGTTGTTCATTATTGTAACTACCATGGCTGAAGATACAAGGCAAAACCCTCAGAAAATGCCAGGGAAACAGAACTGAATACACTGCACTGTTGCAAGCTACGTTTACCTTAATTTTGGGGCTTTTTTATGTCCACATTGGCAGAACAACATTTTAATTTCTTGTGGCTATAAATAATGTGTTTTCTATGACAGAAAGATCATATGCATTTAATATCCATGTGCTTCCTTAGCATTTTCTGCATGCCAAAGCCCAAACCCTGCCCACACTGTCTAAAGCCAGTGAATCAACTGAATTACCTTCTTCCAATCAATTGAAAAACCTTCCATTTCCCTACTTTTAAGTTAGGTTGTTTTTTTTTTTTTGCTTCCTTCCACTGGTAAAGAGAGAAGTTATTTTTAGAACAAAAGAAAGAGTACTATTGACATTCCACTGTACAGCAGAGCTAAATGCCTCTTCTCATTTTTTCTTTTTAGGAAAATTCAAATGGGGTTTCTCTCACATCATACTTATAGAAAATGGGTAAACATGGTCATCATAGTATGTAGTCTGCTTTTTAAGCAGCATAAATTAATGGACAATGAAAATATATCAAGGAAACAGTAGCACACAACCAAAAAAAAAGTGAAAGTCATCCCTTATGCCTTGAAATTTTAGAGCCATGAAATATTTAGTGCATCCTACAGTACTTACCTTTTTGATCTAGTCTACTGACAGATACACAGTATCATAAAATACAAAAATGTGTGCCTACTGGTTATGACTTATCCCTGGTAATACCCCTTAGATCAACTTGATATTAACACAAGCACTTCTTATATATTGCTTATGCCCTATGTTGTGATTGCTTATCATCTGTTAAGGGCATTGCTTAATTACATGCTGATTTTCAAACAATGAAAGTCTTATCACCATAAAATACTGCAAAAATTATGTTAGGAAAGATCAGTAACTTGCAGTTTTTAAATGCTGATCTGCTTGCTGGATTTCTGAAGAGCCTGCTAGAAAACCTAGTTGCCCAGCAACATATTTAAGATTGGAGTCGTTAGAGAATATCTGAGCAAAACTAAGTGCTACACAATCTGAACAGGGAAAAAAATAGCTGTATTTCAAAAAAATAAGGACTACTACACAGTTAACTGTTTACTGACCACAAAAAGTAGAGGAAAAAATATCAGACTATTACAAACAAGTTGCAGAGTGTTAATATCTCATAGTATCCAGACTACATAACCTGAGTTTAAACAGCAACACACTGCTTAATAAATATAGCTAACATTTCTGAAGTGGCACACAGTTAATTTAATACTCCCACAAGCAGTTCAGGAACATAAAAAACACAAATGTCCTGTGATATGTTGAGCTTTTATCCATTTTCTTGCTTCCTGTTCTTATAAATGCCCATAGAAGTTTGGACACAGTCTAGTATTCTGAACCATTTTATCTTAATAGGATAGAGTTAAGGGAAGGAAAACAAAAAGACCCAAAAAACCCCAAAATACAAACAAACCAACCCCCCCAAAAAAATCAAGAAGGCTGCAGCTGTTTGAAACAAATCCCCAGACCCCTAAGATGCAGCTGAAAAGAACCTAAGCCCTACATAACATCAAGAAATCTCTCTGAAACCTTGACAGTTAACAGCATCACTACTTGCATTTGTTTCTAACAAATGGAGAGAGTGGATAAAACGTGTTCTTACCCAATTCATAGAGATGACCACCTACATTAACTAATGCAATAAAGTGAAGATCTACTTTTTCATCTATACTTGGTGCCTGCAAGACAAAACAAGACAAAAAGAAATTGTGTTTATTAAACTCTTATTGCTAAATGATTAATGAGCACATATTATCATAATATGCAAAATACCTGGACAAAAGTAATCACAATTGGGAAGCAGTTTCTGGATCTATACAGAATGGCAGAAGTCAAGTGAGGAACATTTTGGAATACAAACAAACTGTCTGCAATGCCTTTATCAGTAAGAATCCATGCAGTAAAGTATCTGGAAGTATTTCCAATTATAGCTCTACATTAAAGCTCTATTTTTCATTACTCAATTAGAAGTAAAATCAGCTCAAATACATAAACATCAAAAATTGACTTTCATATAAATAACAAATCCTTCACTATCTCCCATAACAAAGTGATGCAGGACTCAACTCAGAACCTGCAATATTTTAGAACTGAAAATATTCACTTGGTAAAAATAGTATTTTCCTCATAAGCTAAACCCAGTTAACCACTTTCCTCTTCATGGGCAGTCAAAACAAATACATCTTAGGTGGAGAGAAAAGAGGTGCCCAGACTGAATTTTCAGAGTGGCATCATACTCATCATACCCAGTAAGGACTGAAGTGCAGTGACAGCACCAAGTGACATGACATAAAAAATGTTTAGTTCGTAAAGATCCACTTAGCTCAGTACTGTGCTAGCAACTACAGCAAGCAGCAAAAGCTTTTGCAGAAGTTTGTGGGCATGCACAGCATGGTGTTCCACCAACATATGTTCCCAGCACCTGCTGAGCAGTGGTGTTGGAACCTGTGAGCCAGAAGATCTATCATCATTTCTGAGCCAAAAGCTCTATTGCCACTGTTGTGCTCAACAGCAACTGATGGCGTTAATTCCTTATCAGTCTGTCCAATCTGCATCTGAACACAGTTTAAGATGATACTGTTTTGAGCAAATGGGAAAAAGGACTTCAGGTTTTCTTCACTATCAAGAATCTGACTTGTGTGAAATATTTAATGTAATTTTCTTTCATCTTTTAATTACTGCTAGGCTTACATGAATTTTCTAAAATACTCCAAAAATGTAAAAACTTGCTAAAAACAGATTAGAGTGTAAAATAAGTTGTAGAACCTCAAAGTCTTTTAAAGAGTGGGTTCAAAATTTCCTTTTTGATGATGGCCATGAAAAAAGACTTGAAAAGATGATATAAATTGATGAAATTTGGCAAACAACCAGAACAACAGCGTGAAGGACAAGAAGTCGCCTCAAGTCCTTCAAATACATCAAGAAGGCCAAAGAATGTAGCGCTGTGGAGGAACTGCCAACAGCTTACAGAAATTCTGTACAGTAAGCTCAAAGATGAGAAAAAAAAGAAAAAGAAAACAAAAAAACACACAACTTCTCCCCACTCTCATTTAACATTTATCTCCATGACCAGTTAGAAGTGTGAAAGGCACAAACACCCTGTTCATCACTGTTTCAGACAGCCTAGAATGGAGAAAGGGCATTCTGGCCACTGAAGATGAGACACCTATCCAAGCGGCAAGAGGATCTTTCCACCAGAAATTCATGCAGTCTAAGTGAAATGGCCTTTGATAATTTTGTTTCACAGAAGGCCAAACACAGCCAGGACTTCGCAAAACCACCCAACTTTTTACAGACATCTAAACTGTAGTGCTACAAAAGTGTGCAGGCAGGCTAGGCTGAGCATGCTTGTCACCTAATTGTCACCTAATTCCCTTCACAGACATATCACTTCACAGCTGTTCACTTATAAATTAAATATATCAACTAAGAAATATGGGTTTAAGAAATTTCTGGGTTAGGGGGAAGACCACTGCCAGTCAATGTCACTTTAGGAAGGAGATGGCTTAACAATTTGATGCCTACATCTGAACATTCCCTTCCTGGGCTCAAGGTGACATGAAGTAGGAGAGTACATCATTATTTCAGAGGACTTTGAGATGTTCAGGAGTTGATTTTGACCACATTTAGAAACAAGATATAGTTGCCCTTTTGACCAATTTGGGTGTTAAGTTCATTGCCAAATTCTAATAAAGACCCTTTCTCTAGAGAGACACCATGGCATGCTTGGAATACTGAGTCTGTATCTAGAAAAGATGAATAAGGAGGCCATCAAAAAAAGCATGATTGACTTTTCATAAAGTTTACTTAGAGACAGACTTCTATAAAACCCTGCTGAGTTTTTGTAGAAGACTAATCTAAGTAACTTGTTTTCATTGTTCTATTGCCATAAACTGTGAGAAATGTTGTGGTTTTACATTTTTAATTCCCCAGCCTCAGAGAGAATGAAAGTGCCATGCCATTATTAAGTTTTCTACTATGTCTTCTAATGTAAGAAGTCTCCTTCCATTGAGATTTCTTTTCATCTAATCTAGATAGAAGTTGATTGCTACATTTCTTGAAAAATTAGGATTTCAATAATTTTTGACAGAAAAATATTTACGTAATCATAACCACAGTGAAACAACAGAGTCTGAATAGGCACAATGACCTAAAAACTTTGCATAATAAAAATCTGTTGCTTATAACTTAAGCAAACAAGTAACTGGATTAATTTTTCGCAATGTGACAAATCTGATTCAAATCCCTCCACCTCTCCCCTCCTTAGGGAAAAAAACCCCAACACACCAATATGTGTACAAGCACACTCACACACACACAGACACCACATGAAAAGCCTAGTCAGCCCAATTTCTACTTCACTGGTTAAGCCCTAGAAATTCTAACTCTTGAACCAGAAGACTTTAAATTTCAAAGGAAGGGGAAAAAGTGGGAATGTCAGCTCCAGGGAGATGTTTTTGTGGTCTCCTCAAAAAGCTACACCTTTGGGTAAGTTTTCAAGTTTCTAATAAAGTGTCTATGTCAATGCTTAACAAGGAACACAGCATTAAAAAGTCTTCCTGCACATTTATCATGAGGTAGTATTGCTTAGAACAGTTACAGAGGATTTTCTCTTGATTGCTCTTCTTGTCAAAGACCACCGTAACACAGACATCAATCAAGTGTTCAGATGATCTGTTCCTCTAGATTTTTTCACTTTAAAGCCCAGTGTGCAAAAGGAAAAAGTATATTTGAAGGACCAGAAGGAGAATGACATGGGAGTCTAAATTATGTGATTGTCTAATCAGAATTTGGAACTAACCTATGGGATTCAAGACTCATTTTTCAAGTTTTCTGAAGAGCTGTCATGCTGAGTACAGGAAATTTATACCCCTCTCCTACCCAGGAAAGACAGAAAGAGGACGAATACCAGCATCTTGAGTACCTTACAAAGCTTAAATTATGGTTGCAATCATAGTATAAGAAGTAAGTTTTGGTTATTTGGGGCAGTAGACATAATTTTTCCAATTTATTTCTCCAAACTAAAAACATACTGAAAAATAAAAAACAGAAGACACAAAATTGATTTAAAGAAGAAAAATACAAGAAGTTCAGTGCTCAAAGTGATGGTTCTGAGAACATAATCTCAAATGTAATTCTTTCCCAAGGAACTAAGGTAACATTCAATGATAATAATACAGAATATTTTCATTAATACTCAGTCACACACACAAAAGAGACAGACAAGGTTGTCTGCCCTCTAATTTTGGATACCACATTAAAGGCACTTAAATATCAGAGTCCCAAGTTTTTCAGAGGATTTGACTGACTTCTCTGCTAACCTGGACATTCAAATTGAAGAATAAAGAAGTGTTGACCTTTGTGAGAAATCAACTGAATTGACTTGTCTCAGGTCAATACCCATTAGTTCATGCTATTGAAACAGAAACTCTACATTTCTTCCTCTCTTCACTAGCAGGTATCAAATCTCTAAAACTGCATTTCATAAAGTTTTTACAATATAAATGATAATCCTCCCTATGCCTTCTTGTACTAAGAAATTCCTTTAGTTTTACCTTTCACCAGTGCATGCTGCCCTCTGCTCATGAACTAAACCAGTCTTCCTAGTTGTTGCAGCACCCCATATCACTGTTTGCCCAATCATATCGGTCTGTCTAATAAAGTATAGTTCATCACCTCCACAGTTTATCTTAAAATGCTCTTAGACCATTATCCCAATCTAAAAGCTGGTATTCAATTTTAATGCATTTGAAATCCTTTGATCTTCAAATGTTACTAAGTCAAAACATAACTGTTTGTCAAATTTATGTGCAACTGGTTTCTTTTCCTAAAAGCTTCATTTCCGGAACAAACTTACAACTGAGAAAAGAAATAGTCTTGCTCTCATGGATCCCCAGTGAACGAGCCTTACCACACCCTGCTTAAAATGTATTTATGAAAGACCACATTATAAGAGCAGATTCTGTGTTACATGACTTGCTTTTGAAAAGAAGAAGCAAAGCAAGAAGCCTCACAAAACAGTTTAGTAGAATGCTTTGCATTTTATGACTGGGAAAGGAAAAAGAAGTCACTTGGTGTTAAGTCATGAAACTGGCCTCAGGAGTCTGTTAAGTTATGGAAGAGTACTGAAGACTGATAGGGAAGAGACAATTTTGCAGAACCTTCAGGAATAAAAAAATTCAGATACATCCAGTTGAAAGATCATGACAAAAGCACCTGGGGTTTTAGAGGTTTATCTATACAAGTTCACTCACAAGGTATTACAAGAAGCCAAAGAAAAACATATCCAAAAAGACTACTAGGTATGGTTTAGATTAAATAAATTCTGAAGTAAAGATGCAATTGCTGTTGAGTAGATCAGACATCTGTAATTCTGTTCTGCAGCATGGGATGTGCTTGGGCAAATATATTGTGTAGGACTGTGAAAGGCATTTGGATCTTGGTTTATTAAAGTACTGCAACTAAAACAAAGACCATTGGAGTGATGGTCACAAGTTTTTAGCAATCCTATTTCTGGCTTTTCCTCACAAAACAGTGACGTCTCTATTCATATTCAATACACTGCAGTGAGTTTGACATATGAAAGGCAGCAAAACCTAAGGCAAAAAGAAACACTAGAAGAATAGCTGATCTGGAAAAGAAAGTGACGAGGATGGAGGGAAAGTCAATGTTACTAAACAAGCATGCTGTTAGCTTATCTTAAAAATTTGCCACATCTACTGCAATTTATCAGATTTGTACAGAACACTTCAGGAAAGTATTTTCATTTTTTCCCCCCTCTTAATGTTCTTAACTTATCTAGAGACCTACTCTAAAAAGATGTATTGGGTCTGGCTGAGATGGAGCTCGTTTCCCCAGAGCAGCCCTCCCAGTGCTGAGCTCTGCTTTGGTAGCTGGAAAGGTGCTGGTAACAGCCCAGTGCTTTGGCCATTGCTGAGCAGCGCTGGCACTGCACCGGTGCCACTGGAACGTTTCACCCACACCAGTACAAGAGGGGTGGGCAAAATCCTGTGAGAGGGGACACAGCCAGGACAGGTGTCCCAAACTGACCAAAGGGATATTCTGTACCATATGAGATCTGCTCAGCAAAAAAAGCTAAGAGAAAGGAGGAGGAAAAAGAGGCAGGCATTAGGTATTGCAACATTTGTCTTCCTGACCAACCACTACACACACTGAAGACTGGCTTCCCAGGAAGTGTCTGGACATCCCCTGCTGATGGGAAGTACAGAATAAATCTTGTTTTCCCCTGCTTTCCTGTGAAGCTTTTGCCTTACTGAACTGCCTTTATCTTAACATAGGAATTTTTTTTTCTCTTATTTTCTCCCCGCCCTGGCCTGCAAAGGAATGGAGTAACAGAGCAGCCTGATGGGCATCTGGTGTCCAGCTAAGGTCAACCACCATTGAAGTCAAGGAAGGTTTTCAACTAGGAAAAGTGCTTTAATTTAAGGAGCCTAGAAAAAGTCCCCCAGCATCAAAACATTTGCTCTAAATTTTCAAACAATCTTTTTTCTGTTTATCAATGTTTTAGTAGTAGAAATGTACTCAGAACTGTAAGAAAGTTCAACTCTTATTTTAAACACAATATATAGGATGTTCCTCTCCCTTAAATTCAAGAGCATAGGTTCCTTAAGAAAAGCAATACTAAAATGCTTATACATTTCTCATACACTGGCCTCATGCAACACTGAGCAGTTTAGCCTCTTTGTACACCTAGCAGAATATCAGAGCTGTATTAATACTACTTGTTAACAGGACATTAAACACTACCTTGTCATTCAAATTTTACCAAGCCAACAGAGACAGCTTTAATATGCAAGAAACCAGAGAGCATTTTGTTATTAAACTAATTTACAAATACGTTGTGTGTTCTTAAATTTTCTTGTAAGGCATGTTATACAAAAGTCTAAAGATGAGAACAACATTTAGTTACCAATACATACCAGACTATATAGTATTCATTGATAAATCTTTGTGTATAAGCCTTGCAATTTTAATCTGTTGAATGGAGACAGGACATAAGGGGAATTAAGGTATAATATTTTAAAACCTTTTAGCAGCAAAGTTCTGCCTTGCCAAATAGAGTTGTATTGAAAGGTAAACTAATTTTCTGAACATTTTTAAAGCAAATGCTCACTACTAGTGGATGAGGACTCATTTTTAGTCATTTTCTGAAGTTAACAAAACTCTCAGCTTGGTTTTCTGCTATACATTACAACAGTTTATGCTGTAATGTCCTAGATAAGTTATTGTTTGTTTACTGTTGAAGTAAACTCACGTTCAATTAATGGTTTTGTTCTAGGCAGGCATACTTAAGCTCAAGTCTCTTTCTGTAAGTATTTTCTTAATAACAAGCATAGATAAGTCAAATTCAAACAAGATCCCAGTTTCAAAGTACAGAAACATGACACAGAATTTTCCAAGGCTTGCTAGACAATAAAATACCCAGGCAAAATGTCAGATGTTTGTCAATGTCAGCAAAACAAATGAGGGGTAAGAAGCATGAGTTGGGAAGAATTTAAGCCTGTACTTAACTTCACACCTCCTCAGATCCCAAAATATTTAACTAGCTCCAAATGATAACATCAAGAATGGTCCATAGTTCTGAATATTACGTGAGACCAAGATATTTAATAAAAGCAATTACCATTCACATGAAGAGAAAGGAATCTGGGAAAAGGCCTCATCTTGAGATATTTATCAGGACAAAAATAAAAAAGCTATAAAGAAGTGGAAGCATTTGACACTAATTTTTAATAGCAGTAAAACATTAGGGATTTCTACATGTGCAAATACATATCTGAATGAAAAAGAAAATTATTTGGACCACAGCTAGAGTAGTTATTTCACTTCTGTAAAATATCCACATATCTCAAAGAAGAATTTCCAGGAACAGGTGAAATGTGATCAGTATCAAAGAATGATAAAAACAAAATCAATTTCCCAGTTTTGCATTTAAGACCATTAACTTCTACATACCAAGATTTATTTTTCTATTTATGTATGAACCAGAAGTGTGATCACTCCTTAAAAACAGGATGAAATAGCACTGAAAGACTCTCAATTTGGTGTTTCTGCTGGTGGCCATCTGGCCATTTAGAAATACTGGTTACTCTGTACATATAATTTTTTTTCCAGATTTTCAAGATATATTTGTGGTCTCTGAGTGAAGGAGGAGAAAAGTTTAAGTATGTGATGACAAGCTTTTCTTACTGGAACATCTTCCCTTTCAACTACAATGTCAGGGTACAAACCATATGAAGAAACAAGATGTCAAGTGAGAAAGTAACCAGCCCCTTAGGATTAAAGGAAACACTTTATCATTACTGAAATACCCAGGGACCACTAACCAAGAGTTAATGAAAGAAAAGGAGACTAAGCTTAGGGTACGAGAACTTAAAATCAGGTCTCAAACAAAGAAGAAATAATACCACGTGGCAAAAAATTAGAAGCCCCTTGGTTTAGCAGATCCACATGAAAGATCATGAAGATGAGGTGAAAAGAAGAGGCTGGATGTGGAGCCTATGGCAAAAAAGCACACCAGTTCATGAAAAGTAAACTTCTTCTATGCTTTGAAAATGATTTGGCATATGTATGGAATCAAAAACACCTAGACAGCAAAGCACGGAATTTTGTACTTTTGCTGTCTGACGTGGTGGAAAGGGAAAAAATAAACCAGGAAGAAAGAAATCTTAAGAATGGTTGAGAAAAGACCCCAACGAAACATGATGCCTTGAAGACTGAAGCTACATGGCAGAAGGCCAGGGGTGTCAGAGTAAGAAAAGACTGAAGATGGACTACACTTACAACAGAATGAAGCCCAACAGATGGAAGGCGTATCAAGGGCCGCCACCGACGCAGACGGATTGATGGACTGGGAGCCTTTGCAGGACCTACATGATTACGTTTGGCCCAGGAGAGGGATGCAGAATGACACAATGGTGAGGCCTTCGTTCTGCTGTGGCTAACCTGAGGCTGCGATGAGCATGGCGGTGAAGACAGCGAGGACGATGACGACTACATAAACATTAAAAAAGAACAAACTTAGCCCACTTAAACTTGAAATAGCATCCCTGCAACTGCAGCAAATAGCAACTGCAAAAGTGCCCACTATTGAGTATACTGTCCTTTAACTGCTCAAATCACAAAGATAATAATCAAGAATGTGTTGAATTCGAATGAGAAGATGAAAGAACCCTGCAAATAAGCAAAGAGATTGTTCAAATCTGAAGTTAATACTCAGATAGTTAGAGGTTATTCACACCCAGGGAACTTCACAATAGGAACACAAATTAACTGACTCATTCAAGAGACAGAGTGTTGGAAAGTGAGGAGGGAGGGGCTTTAAGCATCATTTCATAGAAGAAATAGTTACAAACAGAGAAAGAATCAGTTTTGCCTACAGCTACAAAAGCTGTGGGCAATAGTTCTTTGGCAATTTGGGAAAGCTAGACTGTGCTGCTCTGGGATTTAAGATTTAAGATCAAGTAACTATGGTAACAGAACCCAGAGCTTCTTTACTATTCCATGTCTAACATAAAAGGAAAGCAAAGGAAAAGGAAAGCTTACCGTGGTGAGGTATGCAACTTCCTAAGTTTTTCACCTATTCTTCTAAAATAGCAGGCCAGTGGCAGTACTGCCATTAACACTCAGGATCCCTTTAGTATCCGTGGAAGCAGTAGGACTATGTTAAACCATTCAAATTGTTACTATTAGAAGAAAGACCATAGAAGTATTAAAAATGACTCTCAGCTACAACTGACAAAGTTATAGTAAATATATTAAGACCAGGAAGGACCATTGTGATGATTTAGTTTTGATCTTCTGTCCAACACAGGCCACAGGACCAAACAAGTTCAAGTTTTGCTTGGATGAGAGCATACTTATAAAACAAAAACAAACATTCAAGCTTAACAGTTTTTTACTACTGAAAAAAATCAGAACAAATAAAAAATGAATCAATCCTGTCTGTAGCTACAGAGATAATAAGCGGCATATTCATACAGCTTACTAGAATTCATAATAAATGAAAATGAAACCTTCTTAGTCTTATCAACGATAACATAACATGAACAATAGATCACATTATTCATCTGGCCATGATGCCAAACCAGAAGCTCATCTTCAGCATTTCATCCCCTATTATCTTGGAATATATAAAAATTTCTAGCGTTATCTAGAGCCTCTCAGAGAGCCCTTTGCCTTCTCTCAAGAAATGAAGTTAATCTTTTGTGCTAATTACATAGCTTTTACTTGGCCTCAGAAAAACACTTCTTTGTTTGAAGCTAATCTAAAGGGCGATCCAGATTGTCCTGTGTTGATATCTTGTGCTTTACTATCTCTTGATCTTTTTCCACTGTCTATAATCTTTGAGGTGTGTTTTAATAACAGATTCATGGAATGGTTTGGATTGGAAGGGCCCACTTTAAAGATCATCTAGTTACAATTCCCACATGGGCAGGGACACCTTCCATTACACCAGGTTGCTCAGAGCCGCACCCAAATTGGCCTTGGACACTTCCAGGCATGAGTCATCCACAACTTCTCTGGTGAACCTTTTCCATTGCCTCACCACCCTCATAGTAAGGAATTTCTTCCTAATGTTTAATCTAAGCTCATTGTCTTTCAGTCTGATGCCATTCCCCTTAGTCTTGTCAAGACATGCCCTTGCATAGTCTCTCTCCAGCTCTCTTGCAGGCTCCCCTCAGGTACCTGGAATGCTGCAATCTGGTCACCCTGCGTGTCACTGACAGACTACTTAATAGTACAGGTCTTACAACCAATCTCTGCAGAGACCCACAAGCTAACAAAGTAACTCATCACTGACACCCCCACTTATTTGCCCTAAAACCTGCCAGGTTAGTATTTTCATTTTTCCCCCCTCCTAATATATGTTTTTAACTCATCTAGAGACCTACTCTAAAAAGATGTATTGGGTCTGGATGAAATAGAGCTTGTTTCCATCTGCCACAGGACCAAACAAGTTAGAACCTGCCAGGTTAGGGCAGGCAGAAGGAAACTGCAGTTCCTTAAGGTACGTCCCAAATGATGCACTCAGTGGAATGACTTGGGTAGGGGCTGTGAAAACCAAGCATTAGATAGCACCTCTGAAAAAAAAATTATTTTCACTCTTATTAGTCAAAATAAATCACTGTAGTGCCAGTCAAAACTATTTACTTTTTTTTGCATTATTTATTATTTTTAAGCAACTAATCTTATTTCTCTTTTTTTCTTTTTCCTATCAAGAGTGGGACAATGAATTGGTTCTTTCTGCTCCCATATTGCTGACCTTAAAGAAGGAAGATAGGGTTAGGAATTCTTCATGAAGAGCAAGCATCAAGTACAGTAAAACTTAACTGTAAAGATCAAAGACGTGGAATGTTACCAAGTCTCATAACCTGTCCAGAGAACACAGTTCGCCACATGTTTGTCAAAAAAACATGTTTGTTTTTTTCCTTTAATTTCAAACATTCTGATCAACCTCCTACATCTCAGCAGCTCCTCATAAAAGAGGACAAAACCAGAAAACCTAGAATCCAAAATTCAACTACCTAAATAAAAAGGAATTAAGCAATGGCAAAATATCTACAAGAAAGGCTTACAATAGCTTAATGGCTATTACATTTTACCTGTACTAATGACTGTTTTTTTTTCATATTCTTCACTTGAAGAACTGATCTAAAATGAGACGTTTTATGTTTAAATAATATATCAGATGGCTTTAGAAATAATATGTTCTCAGCTTGACTAAGAAAGTTTTAAAAGATGACTAATAAAAGACTGCTTCTAAAATTCCTTATAGTGCACAGACCTTCCAATGGAGCGAAGAACCTATAAGATTAGAACCTGCTGTCAGGCAGAAATTCAAGAGCTTTGCTGACTAGACAGTTCATCATATAAGGCAAGAGACACTTGTATGTTTTACAATTTTGTAAGCTGCTGCCATCATAATAGACAGGATTGATAAATCTTCTAAGAATCTGAATGGTAGTATCTTTTTAGTGAGAAACAGTTAAAAAAAATTGACTAGCAGCTCTTAAACTGTATTCTTTCGCTCTGAAAAAAAATCCTATTTTTTTAGGACTCCTGTATAATTACTGTGAAACCATTTATAAGATTTTGAACAATACCAAATTTAAAAATTGCTTAACAGTACAGGGATAGCCACAATATTGAAAGATTTTTGTTAGAGAGCCTTGTTTTAATTTTGTTACAATTTTTACCACAAATCTATACTTCTAACATTCTTCTTCATTGCACTTGTCTTCTGGCCAATATTGCTAAAATAATGAGAAAATATTAAAAATACCCCTTGCCTGAATGTAACGAGACCAAGAATTACTTTAGCTCTTCAAAACTGAATTTACATCACAGAATGCCATTTAGGGCAACTAATATTTTAGTATTTCTAGTTAGTATTTGTCCTGATTTTTACTTCCATTTATTGAATCTTTTTATCCTTTATCTCCTGTACTAGTGGCTCCCCTAGTGAGATCAACTAAGATAACGAGAAACTTCCTCTCCATTGAAAATATACTTTTACATCTGTAAGAGTAGAATTTCAGCAGACAATATATAGGAATTCTGGAAAGCAAACTTAATACTGGATTATGGCTAATTAACAAGGCTGTAAGAACCAGAAAATTCTATGCACTATTACAAGCACAAACTAAGCTATGTGAACCGACGTTGTTTTCAAATGAATATTCAAAGAATTAAATTAGAATTACATGTCAATATTACTATGAAATTAATGTTAAATACACATCTCCAATAAAGAATACCAGTCATACAATTTACATTTAATTTAAAATATGGAAGACAAATCCTAACTTGAAACACTCTATTCAAACAAAATTTATTAACAGCTAGAAACTGCAGAAAAGAGAGAATTAGTCTAACTTCACAAGAAGAAAAGATCACAGGAGCATATTCCTGTGCTGAAAATTATAATAGGTCAAATATCTGAAGTGGTAAAACAAAAGCCCTGAAATAGAATTGAATGTTATTGTCATATAAACCAGTAAGCACATCAAGTTTATTGTCTGAAATGCAAAAAATACATTATAAAGAAGTTAAAAGCTGCATGGAGTAGGTCCAGAAAATGTTCAGGCAATTACCATCTGCCCCAATCCAAAACTCACTCCTAATACATAGGTGTTACTAAAATCCAAGATCTAAAAGGAATCCCATACAAATTTTGTCAGATACCAAGAGCTGTGCTTTTGCTCATACCTAAAAGTGCCTACGTTTCATTGTGCCGAGGAGCTCATGGCTTGGTTCACACCCAAACCTGTCAGGTTCTAGAAACAGGGATCTGTTGCTCATCTTGTTTGTGGAACCCAGTCGAGCAAATTATTTCAGTCCACGTGTAATGCACTGAAGACCAGACATGACAAAGCAGCATCTGGTATTGCATGACCATTTCTAAACACAAATACGTATTATTAACTTGCTAGTGGCTACAAAAATTCATCTAGCTGGAAACTCAGGTTTAGAGCATTCTCACAGTAGAAAGTTCAAGCCCATGCTACCTTCCTTTTTGGAAGCTTCCCTGCCTATCAGCTCACAAGCTGTTCTGGGACAGGGGCTTTTCTCCTTTCCTCCATTTTGAGGTTGTGTCTCTGTGAAGAAAGAAATGCCAGCTGCACTGGGACAGAGATAAAATGAGTTTTAACTGCATAACAACATGTCTGGAAACTGGGAAACAGAAGGAGATAGCATACTTTCAGTCCTAGTCATTGTTTCATAGGCACAAGCCTGGGATCAGAGGCCCTGGCACATGTTCTGCATCTGCCCAGTTGCGTTGTTCCATAAGCGTGCAGGGACTCCTCCTAACATGCTGTTCATTATACAGTTCCCATACAGTAATCCTTGGAGCAGAGATGGGAGATGGTTGAAGCAACAATAAAATGTACAACTTTTCCAGCCAAGTGGGCAATAAAAGGGTTATAACAGCTTTAAGATTATTCTCAGAGAGGGTGTACTCAGTATCTATCAATCACTTTTCCCCACCACCTTTTGAAGCTTTGTTTTTCTTAAATAATTGCTCATTATTGAATTAAACACAGTATTTTAAAGGGTCGGTAGTCCAGTTAAAACTAAGTGTTCTTCTTCCTTAGTCATAACTGTTACTGGGTTTTTTACATGCAAATTAAATCTATGTATTACACTGTCTGAAAAAACTCTCTTCCTCCTCTTTCCTTCACAAGGGTTTTAAATTTCTCAGCAGCATTTCAAGCCTATGTTGGTGGTGGTGGTGAAATCTTGAGAGACATTAAGTTCCTCCAAGTTTTTATAAAAAGATAAGCAGGCAGACAGAGGAGAGAAGTCTGACAAAGGAAGAATTCCACAGAGGTAGAAGATGCTTCATGAGCTCATCGCTAACATTACACCACAGAATTCACACGAACTAGAGACATTGTATGTATTTTGACTGCAAGAAAAGCTTGTTCCAAACTAGATATTGCTTATGTGCAATGAAAACCTGACCAACATGCAAATTCTTAGAATTCACAAACTCCAGTGCTCACAGATCTACTCGTTTTGCCAACATTACAATTATCAACATCAATATTATTGAGACTGAGTTTAGAGCTCAAACTGGGCTGCATCTGCTAGCAGATCAACATCTGCACCAGTCAGTTTAGTTAGTCCTTCTGCAGCTGGTAAAAGAATATTTGCAAGTATTCTCCATGTAAATTTAACCCATGATCAAGAATGAACAATATCCCAAGAGTATTACTTTGCTAGAAATATGGGTAAAGACAAGAAAAATGGTGAGATCAGAGCACCCCAAAAAAAACTTTCCAAAAATATTGGTAATTTATCTCACCCTGAAGACTTAAAATAAAGTTCTATGGTCTATGTTAGGCAAAAGTCAAGCTAGATTATCACAATGGTGACTTCTGTGATCAAAAAGAAGTTTAATCACAAAAAAAGAAGAACATTTCAAAGGTTAGGGAGTTCTGCAAAAGCTATTTTTTCTTCCAAATAGTTTTTCCTTCACAATATTTTTTCTGAAATAAATTGAACAGCATTGTTGCACACCAAATACTGTATTTTTGGAGTGCTTCCTTGAGCAAAGTCAGTTGATTCAACATCAATTCTCTGAGTTGTTTTAGCCCACTCTCTAGCTTCAGCCATATTGATAAAATGTTGCAAGTCTTAAGAATTGTAAATTCTTTTAATTTTCTCCTTCCAAATTAGTGGCTTGATAAAGGAAAAAAAAAAAAAAAAAGGAGAGAGCTAAATAATCTTCTCTTCTGCCTAAGGGCAAGAGGCTGACTGTGAACTCAGCCATTACCTGTCACACTTGGCTATACCCTGCTGCTTGCTGTCTCTTACAGATAGTGCAAGAACAGCACAGGAAGCATTATGGATTAGAGAGATGCAAAAAAAAACCCAACCAAAAAACAGGAAAACAAAAAACAAAAAAAACAAAAAAAAACCCAAACAAACTTATGGCAGTTGATTGATTGGGATGTTGGATGCATAACTGTAGAAACATTTTTTGATTTGTGTTATTTATTTGTTATAGACTTGTTATTTAAATCCATGGGTGGCTTTATGGGTGCGAATATCCTCTATAGTTATGTTTCAGCCTAGGAATAAGAATTCCTTCATGCAGATTTTATGGTTGAGCAAAAGATCCAGAATAACAATTCTATTGTATTAATACCCTTTTAGCAATTTGCTCAGTATAGAAATCAGATTAATGCATGTCTCAAACACTAACACGTTAGATAACATGGCAATGCAATGAGTCACAGATTAACCAAGCACAATTTCTAGGACATTTCACATGATTCTGGTAAACTCTTTTTTTACACTTTTACTTTGTAGACTGTAAAAGAAAGAAAGCCATATGTAAAATTTTTAGGCAACTCCACGACCTTTACAGGAGATTACATGCTTCTTCTCTAATGCTAAGTTAAAAATCATGTATGAAACAGTTACAGAATTTATTTTATATTCTCTTAAGAAGCAAATGTTTCTTTAGAAGACTATGGATTATTCAGAAGAAACATCAAGGAATATGGGTAATTTAAGAAAAAAATCCCACCATATGCTCTTGGCAGGAGCAAAAAGGAAGTTCTTTATGTTTCTTCTCTAACAATAAATTGTAATGCCCCAGGGAACCAGAGATCTTTGAAAGTTCAAGTTTTATAGCAGTTGGGAACAGAGTGCATTGATCCTACTTAGCTCTTGCCAATGTTAACGACTGTTACTGTGATCAAAGTCTAACTTCGTGCATTCCAAGCAAGATTATGGTTCTCCAGGCACATGAAACAAGTTTACAGACTACAGTTTGCAGTTATGTTTTGAGTTAAAGAAGAAATCAAGCTGTGGTAGTGTTTTTACAGGCTGCCAACTTCAATCCATGTTGAAAACATTCATGATCATACTTGTGAACAAAAAGTGTATCTAAGTAAACACGCTGATGTGCGCCAGTATTTCAGCTTTTTGTGAACCTCTGAGACATGTTCTTATTTGTGATTTTTGACTCTCTCTGTACAAATACCAGTCTTGATTTTTAAAGGCTGATTTTTTAATTGATAGTTTTGATAAGGGTCTAATGAAGTGCAAGAATGTTGCTTCCATTTGAAGTAGCAGCTCAGATGCTGCACCTCAGTCCCTTCAATTCTGAGCCTCATTTCACTTAATATAGTTCTAGTAGCCAAAGTTGTCAGTTGGGAAATAGATGTACAAAGTGTAGTAAAATAACCCAAACAGGAGGAGTTACAGAACAGTGTTTTCTCTGCCCTCCCTTAATAGTTGATATATTTTATTCTGTAGTTCTGTGTTCTTCTATCTTCCTCTTCTTAACAACTACTCTTAAACACTGTAGGCTAAAGTTTGTTTAGATGGACATTCTCATCAGATTCTAAGGAAGAGGAATGAAAATACATGGATGTAAGAACCCTTTATTTTCTCCTAATAATTTAGGTCATGAACAAAATCCAAAACTCTTATTACACTCTAGCTAATATCCAACACAGTTCTTACTACTCTCTAACCAATATCCAGAATAGGCATTTCAAGTGGCTATATCACTTGAAATATAATATCTTTGCTTGATTGAAACATCATTTTGAGCCATGCTGTAGTAACACTTAAACAAGTAAAGTTCCCAAAGACCACAAATAACATTCTGCTAAGCAGTAGTGCATAATGTTGCTAAAAAACCCCTGTACAAAATAAGTTTTACCTCCATTACAAAAGTGATTCCATGTGCCACAAGTACCACATGACATAACAAAAAGTTCACTCCATCACTTGTACTTTACATCAAAAGTGTTATGGAAAGCTATTGGCAGCAGTTAGTGATACCTTGATGTTACACAAACAGCCTTCCAATCACTTAACAGCACAATTATTTGAGTATGTGCTGTTCCCAAAAGCTGATCTAAATCTAGTCTGTCAAATTTCTTCCTGTCTTTCCAGGAGTGTGCCTGTAACCCCTCTGTGCCAGCATCAGTTCCTACAAGACTACAGGGTCAGTTGTTTCAGGAAACTGGGAAGCCCATGAAGATATTGCAGGAAACCTGCTAATCCAGAATGATTTTAACAGCCACAGATACACACAGCTGGCTAAAACTTCAGATACTATTACCAAAGTAACACTTGAACAGGAGTTAAGCATGTCAAAGCCTTGAAAATGCAGAAATTGAGTACAAATTATTCTCTGGATCTAATTCCTTGCCTAAAGGTCAATTAATCTTTTAAAGAGATTTCTGTGGCATAGATTGCCATCTTCCTTACTGTAGAATTGAACTATAATGAAGCACAGTTGCAAAAGTATTGGATACAGATGCCAGTAATATGAGAGCAGAATGAAAGTATCTTCTACATTATTATATTCACATATTAACAAGGTAATATATTTCAAGAATCAGGTAATGTTTTATACCTGGAATAATTTCCCTGAAGCATGTAATTGTTTAACTGAGCTAAACAATTTCTACTGGCTTATTTCTATACAAACTGTGCCTTTGCATTTTCCTCCTCTCCTACTCTCCGAGGCAACTATATAGTAACTTTGTATTATTATTGCAAATGAGGGGGTAGGAAACAAAATAAGTTTCTTCCCCAATCCAATTTCAAAATTTATTTACTCTGCAAAAGACTCTAGACCTGGAAGTTTCTCTCATTTAATAACATATTTTCCTGTTTTCAAAAAATGTTCCCTTCAGATTTTCTGCTCTGTTACTTGCAAATAATTACAACAATTGTTTTGAAAGCCTCATCCTGATCACTGCTATAAACTGGTACTTCTCCTCCCTCAAATATTGCCATAACTTAGTTATAATTGATCACTGTTGATTTGACAGCTAATGCAGATCCACAAACTGTTTGTCATTTTAATATTTTTGAAGGGTTGTGGTTTTTCAAAAGGAGAGGGTGGTTTTGTTTTTTTGTAAGACGGTATCAGAAATGTTAAGGTGTGTGGCAGTACAGGGTTTCAAAACTTATGTATTGTTCAAGGAGGTGTCAGAAGAACAAGAAGGGAATAAACCCCAAATGCAAAACAAAAGGGAAAACTCAAAGACAGCTCAGCACAAAGCAATAAAATAAGGATCAGCTTGAAAGTATGTACAGTTCTGCAAAGAAGCAGGTTCTATTTTCCACATCTTAAGACATCCTAGATATTATAAATAGAAGTCTATGCTCAGCAGAAGACTCATGGAAGAATAAAGAGGATCTTGAGTATCTGGTATGTATTCTACTCTCAGCAATAGCTGCATTCAGGAGCTGTCACACAGAAAAAAAGTACACTGGATCGATGAAGCTTTAAGGTAAAGACCTAGATTTGTTGTTTTTTTTTTGGTAGCTTTGGATATGAAATACCTGCCATTTAAGAAGGTGTAAGCTTCACCATCATAAACTTCAATAGAAATACTGTTACAGGAATCATACATTAATTGCCCTCATTATAGTACTTGAACTCACAACTAGAATCAAACCACCCTTGAAGCCAACAAGCCACTTCTTCTATGGAACCATTCCCAGATCTTACTACTTGCTACCTAAGTAATTTTAAACAGACCTACATTATTTATACAGAAGTATCCATAAAAAGTACCCATAAGACTGCTTTAGCTATTTATTGGCTCTACTGTAGCAATAAAGTGAGACTTGGAGCCACACAACTCAGAAGTATTAACAGAACATGGTCCAAAACCTGGCCTGAAGGATTAAGTACAAATTTACAACCCTTTTAATTAGCATACTTGAAATGAATTATCAAAATGAAAACTGCTTAACAATTCTTGAAAGTTTAATCTCCTTGAAGGAAAATAATCTCTTTGATTTTTAAGAAAAGTGGTTGGGGTTTTTTTTAACTAAACAAATTAATCACAGCTATCAAAATTGGGAAGTCTGTTTAAGCACCCATCAAGGCAGAACATTCTATAGTTTTCAGCTTCAATCCACTTGCTTAGCAATTCATCCTCATGTTCAGCCAAATAGATCCCACAGTAATGATACATCCCAGAAGCAAACTGATCACTGTAAATTCCAGCAGTCATCATGTGGAATCTCGAAGCCCATTACAAGTAATATCTTGCCTGATGTGGAGTATTTTCTCCCTGAGAAGAACTCTTTAAAATATAGGAAATTCAGTAGAAAAAAAAAAATCTAATTTCAGATTATAGTAAAACAGAAACAAATCCTACCCACCAGACCAGATGACAGAATACACAGATATTAGGAGGATAGTACTGATTTATGCTATTACTTCTATTTCGAGCTAGACTTGCTTTATTTTGAGGTTTGAAATACTTACATATATGAAACAGAAAAAAGCAGAAAATGCATTAGCATACTGTAAAAACTAAGTAGTCATTGAGATTATAAAAAAGTCTGTGAAGATATAGCATGACTATCAAGGGCAATCAACAAATAGAGACTTGACTTTACAGAAGTATTAAAGACTGAATCCTCAAATATCTGAAACATCAGAACCCAGAAAAAACCACCCAAACCCACCAAATAGTATTATCAGAAGATAATACTCTCTATACTCTGTGCTATTTTTAAATCTTCTGCAGCTCATGAATCCAGAAAATTTAACTTTATCTTGATCATATGATGGTGTGTTTTTATGGTGGAAGGAAACACCCTTCCTTCCTAAACAAATCAGTGGAATTGAATGCTATCCATCCCACTTTTGGAAGTTATTCTGTCTAACACAGATACGTTTTAACAAGACTTTATAAAAATGTGAGTGGACAGTAGTATGCAATACCTATCTAAGGGACAGAACTACCCATAGAGCAGGCTTTTCTCGTGAAGAACACAAGCCAAGTTAATCATCCTAAGAAAATGTAGGCCTGTTTTTTTAATCTTTACAACTGTAAGAGATCTAGAAAGGATCTGTAAAGATCTTTAATCTTTAATGTTTTTTTAATCTTTACAACTGTAAGAGATCTAGAAAGGATCTGTAAAGACCTAGAAAGTGCTTTTGTTCACAAAGCACTAACTATAAAGCTCTTAGTATCATTAAGAAACTAAATAAGCCACTTTACTCAAAGGAATGATTTCTATGGAACATGACTTGGGTATATGGGCAGTGGAGGGGGTGCATGGAGGTCAAAAACCCCAGTCATAGGAAGGCAACCTTGTTCCTTTCCAGCACTCTTAAAGGAACTTTAAATTCTCAGGAAAGTAATTGTAACAAGTAATGGATATGCAGGAGAAATAGGATTCTCTTCTTTCTTTCCCAAAAGGTGCTAGAAATCCTCAACTTACCCCACAGGACAAGTTAACAACCTCATATGACCTGCATATGGTTAACTTCAGCACCCACAAGATCATGCTGTTTTTTATCAGTCCCTCCAACCCCTACATGGAGAGTACACAGTGACATTCAAAATGTACCCATGGGAGGAAAAAAAGATTAACTCACTCTATCGCCCAGTTACAACTCTCAGCATATTTGTGGTTCATATCTGGTTTCACTTAAAAAAAAATTTACTTTAAAGTAAAGCAAGTCCTTAGGTACCAATGAAAGGGGAGGCCTTGCTGCCTTGTTTAACTACTATCTGGTAAGACAGGATTTCCAGGCAATTTGGTGTTCCAGTAACAAAACTTGTTTGTTTCTTCCCTCCTTGGTTGATGGATGAGAAGCATTCTGAAAAAATGATCCTGGGAAATGTATTCAGTCTTTGTACTATTTCAACTTTGGAAAACAAAAAGACAAGAAAAAGTTATTTCACTAGTCTAAGGAATAGCCATATTGAATTACTTACAGATAGAGTTATACAAAATGGAATAATAAATTACTGGCAAGGAAACTAGCTATTCAATATCTGTGTTTAGGCATGGTTGCTAAGACAATATTATAATTTTTTATTATAAAAAGAAGTCTTCATCTTTCCACACAATTATTAATCTTTTGTATTGTGGTTATCTTGATCAGGAAACAAATTAGTTAGTGGAAGTTGAAGTTAACTGTCCATTATTAAGAGATTCCGTTGTCACTTAGGTGCTTCCTGAATCTTCATGAAGACTCTCAAAACACATAGCCCCTGTATTTTCTTTCTCAGTCATTCCATAATATCTGCCAGAAGAATGCAGAGACAGATCGTTCCCTACATGAACCTCACAGTCCATCAAAATAACTAAAGATGTTTCTCTTTCACAAGGATCTTAGGAAAGGATTCAGTCTTCAGCAATTCGTTGGGATAATCACTCTTTCTGAGCTGGCCAAGAATATCTAGAAATTGACTCATTTGGGAAAAAAAAACAAAAAACAAAAAAAACAAAACAACAGATTTTTTGAGTCTCTTACTTAGAAAAGGAAAAAAACCACAAATTTGTTCTGATGCTTCTTCTTGAAATATAGAAGCTTGGCTAATTTAGGGAACAAGATAAGAAGAGAGAATGGTGTGATTTTTAAAATAAAATACTACAAAGGAAGTTGAATATCTATAACAGAAATAGTTAAACCAATTCTCATCATTTCCAGACAGGGCAAGTGGGAGCAGAAAGGACTGCTTTGCTTTCTCCTACATTGTACAGAAGTCACTGCACAAAAAAAACAAAGAAACAACAAAAAAAGCTTCCTATTGCACTTCAAAAAGAGAATGAATGAGTCACTGGTGCCACAGCCAAACACAGAAGTGTTTCTCTTTTTGTCAAACACAGCAATGCTAGGAACAATATAATCTTTTTTTTTTTTTGTCAAACAGATATTAAAATCTGAACCAGAAAGATGGAAAACTGACTTAGTATGATTGAAGCAGAAAAATGTTGAATGTTCAAGTTTATGGCTATTTCAGGGTTCTTTTGTCAGCTATCAGGTTGTTTTTTCCATATCACACAATCTGTTGGGGCACAAATGCTTATAAATGTATGTATGAATGAGAACTAATCTGAATTTGTATTGTATACAAACAGCACACACACAACTGCAAACGAACTATTGGACTATTTCTTTTCCTGAATTATAACTTTCTGAACTCTCCTAAAATGTTTGATACACTTGTAAGGTTACCATGAATCTTAGTCTTACCTACAAATGTGCAACATGAAAACCTCAAGTTTCTGTCTGTTTTACTCTGAAATTAAGCTTAGAAAGATCTTTCATATAAAAAAGAGCTAAAAAAACCTAATGCAAACAACTCCTACCACCAAAACTCACAAACAATAGAACAAAAAGCCCCCAAGCTTCAAGTTTGGTTTCCCCCACTGCAATGCCACTTAATTTTGGACTAATGACACAATTCTGAAAACCAAGCAATAATCTCAATTTCATTGTAAACCTTATGTGATTGCTTTAATGTCAATTATATTCAACTCAAAGTAGATATAAACAAAGACTTTTTAAAAAAACAGATACCTCAGTCTGACCTTCATGGGCACTGGATTCATGAGTGACACGAATAGCCTAAAATGAAAATGTATTTCAATCAGACATTAAATGAAAGACTTTCAGTGCTTTAAGAACTATTTTTGCACTTCATTTTATCAATTACATAGATTTAAATATTTTTGTTCAGTGCTTATAATAAATAAAGAAAATAAACAAATAATCTCCACCTTCAAGGATCTCAGAAGACCACTATTTCAGTTTCGTAACAGTCAATTTAGTTTGTAATGGCACTTTTGCACACAGAAAACACTACAACCATTTTTTACCTATCATTTTGAGCAGTAAAAGTAATTTAGATAGAAGCTCAGATCAGTCATTTTGTGTCCAACATTACCATAGAAAACATCATAAATCTCTGCTGTTTGTTTGTTACTACCCTCTTTAACCAGATGTTAACACTCATATTCCTGAGGGCTTCACAATATGCTAAAAGTGAACTCTGACTTAAAAATCATCAAGGTTTTCATTTTGAGAGAGGATCATCATTACCATCAGAACAGCACTGTTCTCCATCCACCACTGGCCAGATGTTTCTGCCACATCCTTTCAAACAGCACTAATGATGTGGCTAACCACATTATCAGCTAGCTCATCTCACGGTTTAGGATGGCAGGGGAAGGAGATCATATTTCAGCCAAATCAACTCTTTGTGTGCCTCAACTGCTAAAGGCATGGAGATATGACTAGAAGGCATAAATGAAAAGAGGCAGCAAAAGGACTATCCTTTCAGCAATAGCCCCAGATCAGCTCAAATTGACCATTAAACTATATCCTGAACCCATAAAAAGAAAAGATTATGCACACATTTCCCATGCATTTCAAAGTAATTTTAAACTAAGCCAGGGAATTAATATGGATGAGAACATTGACAAAATCTGTTCTGACGACTGAGCTATAGGCAGGCAGGAATACTCTAAAATACCAAAGTAGAGTTTCCTTTGTATCAACTGTCTGATCACAAGCTCACTGCAAAATCAAATTTGTTTAGCTGCTTCACCAAGTCAACCCCCAAGGACAGTACCTGCTCACGCAAGTAATTTTTACACCATTTTAAATAAAAGTAAAAACACGTGATACTAACTTCATAAGTTTCTAGGTATTTGGCCCTCTCTTCAGGAGTCATAGATAATGAATCTTCTAGGAACTTTTTCAGTGAAGAATTAGTTTCTTAAAAAAATGTTAAAAGACATAATTAGTCTCATGTTTTAATTCCAACTTCATTCACAGCTTACAGAATCCAACAAAAGATCTGAAGATAGAATTGCAGTGTATTTTTAAGACACAAGGCTGACTGCACTTTACAATGTTTCAAGTGCTTTAGTTCATAAATTAGTATAAAATAATAATTTTCTAATTATAGGTAAAATGCACTCCTTCAGCCTTTATGAATGGTTATATTTAGAGAAAATAGAACAAAACATACCCTTCCCTCCATGGCTTCCCACAGTTGAGAAAAAAAAGGGAAAAGCCAACAAAAACCAAACCAAGAAAATCTTACCAAAGTTCATTTTATCTCTGTTGTTTGCAATAGCATGAATTAGCCCAATTGTCCCACAAGCATTATTAATGGTCTGCTTCATGAAATACACTGATGATTTGACATCTTGTCCCTTAGCTTTTATCCTCTCTTCTTCTTCTGTTCTGAAGGTTTCATACTAGAAGGAAAGTTAAAGACACAAATAGTTACAGTTATTTCACAAACAGTATGAATATAACATCATCCAAGACAAAACAATTTATAAAATATAACATCTAACTAATACTGCCATTTGAAATGTTTAACACATGTGGTCCAATAAGTATATGGAAACTTACCTGAAGCACTCTATACTGTTTCTTAACCCAATGCCTTCACACTTGAGACATCATTTTGAATACGTGTTATCTAAAAAACTTTTAAAATTTTCGAAGTATTTCCTTGATCTGAGCTCATGTCACCATTTCTCTTCAATGCAACTAAAGGCTTTTTAAGGACAGAGGTGTCAAAGTGCTATCAAGAAAACCATAATACTTCAGGTGATTAATCATCATGAAGCATTCTTTAAAAATTCCACTGTTAAATTTCATTTTTCCCAGGAATATAAAATAAGATCTATATAACACCCAAGGCATCAAAACAGGCCCTTCTGAAGCAATATTTATAAAGTAAACTCTTATATTCTGTAGCAAAAAGAGAATTTGCTTTGACTGAACAATCTGAAGTACTTGTTTTATAAAGATCGTATGTGACTAAAACCTGTTATACTGTGCAATAGTGTGTTAGTCTGTGCTTTTTTTTCTTTTCTTGCTGGCTGTGATTTGTTGATTTTTTTGGTGGGGGGGTGTTGTTATGCGTTTTTTGGGGTTTTTTTTTTGACTGGATTTGAGGTTTTTGTTTATTTTCTTTTGTTAAATTTTAATTTCAGACAGAAAAAGAACAAATAAACCCACAAATGTTCCAGTCAATGCTTCCTCCTTTGCCTTTTTTACTAGTTACTTTTGCAGACCAAAAAAAAAAAGAATTCTGAAGTAGATGGGCTTTTTATACAAGTATGATGAAAGTAAAGTAAGAATGCAGAATGTTACCAAGGAACTCCTCCTGCAATCTCCTGAGAAATTTCCCTTGGGCTGTCTGTACTGTCACTGACAAACAAAACCAAAAGACTTCCAGCATCATATTCCACTTTTGTATGTTGCGTCAATGTTCTGAATAGGCTAAGTAATAGCAAGAGCATTATAAACCATTTAAATTTAGTTTATGTACAAGCTAAGAAAAAATAGCCTTAATTGAGGTAAAAATTTCATAGAGTTTAATTGGACAAAAAGTTCAGAGTAGAGCAGTGAACAATACACTGCCATTCATTCCCTCCCAACCAAATTAAAATCCACAGAAAAAATAAATATTTAAGTGCTGAGAATACCAAAAATACAATTTTGAGCAAGGGATAGACCAGATCATCTAAACAGATTCCACCTAACTTAAGCTATATCCCATAATTTAATTAATTTAGATCTATTAATTAATTAGGCCCAAAATGCCAACACCCGCAATATTCACTTTGTCTACAACATACTATGCTGACTAAGAAAGCCAATGACCTTTAAAGTGTACAACAATTCTAAAATTATCTGAATGCTAACAAGAGTAGCTTTCCCTAAAAGCAAGTTCTAGGAAACTGATATACAGGAACCACAAAACCACTGAACTTCCACACAGAAGAACAGACAGACATGTGAGAAAAGTGTTTACAAAGGCAGCAAAACTAATAGGCACTTTCATAAATGTAGACACATCCAAGAAACAAATAAATCATAAATTAAATAAAAGTGAAATTTTACAGGCCATTTTGAAAGGGAGGCAGAGGAGGGAAAAACTACTTTAGAAATACAAAATAATGTTCAATGGTCTTGTGACCAACAAAAAGCTTTAAAACATTGGGAGCTCCCATGAAACATTCATCGTTCACACAGCCAGGCTAAACAGTTGATAGAAACACTTGTGTCCCTGATGTTTCAGAAGGATTAACACACTCAACACTTGGCTGGTGCTCAGATTTGACTGATTGATGCAACAGAGCAAATGTTGTTTCTCTGGTTTTGTTTGTCATGTTTCTTTAGGATGAAATCAGATACACCTTCTGAAACAAGAGCAAGGTTTTTTCCTTGCTCCCATGCTTTCCTTGCACGGGATAATGCTCCCATAGCATGATCAAAAAAAAAAAGGTTTGCACAATCAGGGAGTCGAAAGAAAAGTGACAGTCAGACCCGTACCTCAAACAGCCAGACAGAAATGACAGTACACAGAAAATAATGCCTCAAAGGTGAGAGAAAGGACATTTCCTGAGGACAGGTGAGTTGAAAGTTTGATTAAGCTCAAAACTATCAAGGTGGCTGAAATCAAGCTTGAAAAGTATTGCCTGCATAGCTGTTTTGAAGAAACTCAGAATGCAGAGATTTACAGGACATAAACACCTTTTGTTTAGAAGTTAAGCTTCAATAGCTTAGTAATTTGTCCTTATAAGCTACACATTCTTTTTGAGAGACACATTAAAAGAATGAATTGTGGGCAGATTCACTTCAATCTTTTTGGCTGACCTTATCACAATCATGTAATACTGTTATAAATTGAAAGATCAATATGAATCACACTACATAAAAGCATGTGATGATACAAAATAAGCACATTGAAAATTTAACCAAAGTTCAACATAGTGAAAGCCAGGGGGGAAACTGTCTTTCATCTTAATAGCATGTCCCATTTGTCCAAGAAGTGAAAGCCACATCAATACTGATGACCGAACTGAAAGTAGATTAATTCTGAAGGACTGTCATTGTAACAGGACAAAAACTCAAAAAGGAGTTGCATATTGTCCTACACCTTATTTCTTATTTTCCTTATGCTATTGGAACTTTCTGCTAAAATTAGCAAATTGAGCCATTTCACAGTGCTTATTATAAAAAATACCTTAAATTGCCTGTAATAGAAAAGTGTTAGGCATATTTCTCTGTGCTCCTAAATTAGCTTTCCCCATCCCATTCTGATATGAAAAGAAATCAAAAATATATATGCAAGGTTATCAAAAGAAGGTTCTGAAAGAAGCATTTTTTGTGCTATTTTTAATGAAGAAGTCTCTTGAATAAAGCTTGAGTCTCATCTTGCTTCTAGTATGACACCAAAGTAAGCTTTAAGTCCCATTTCACTTATGACAAAAGCAATTAACTGATTATTAAATAAACATTCACCTTTTCTGTTATTGGAAAGAGAAGTAGTACTGCACATACAGGTCTTGGCACCATGCTAAGCAGTTCTGGTTCCATACCATAAACATCTACAAATTGCCAGTCAGGATGTATACCCAACTGTTTCAGGAACTGGAAAAGAAAAAAAAAAGCATAATATTAAACAAGAATACTCAAACACCTATCTTTTCAGAAGCATAACAGAGTATCCACAATGTGAAATACATTAAAACAACCCATGCTTTGTAAAATTTAAGGAGAATACAAGAGACACATGTTTTATTAAATAAGGCTGAGTAAATCACACACAAACATACACAAACCCCCCATGTTTAATGTATTTAAATAGTCTTCATGGAAGTAAAGTGGAAACACTCCCAGCACTATTTACTGAAGCATCAAACCATTTCAACCATTTTTAAAGTGTTCTGTCACAAAACAGAAGATTTTGTGAATCTATTTTTACTGACTATTCATGTTTACTAGAAATCATCAGAGCCATCAGTCAGAGCACATATGAACAAACTTATGTCTTTATTTGACTCCATATGGTATTATTTGACTCCATGACTTCAGAATACCTGGCACCAGTGCTCATATTGGAGCCCCTACAAGCAAAAAGACATTAAGAGCAAAACCACACAAGATACACACTTTAGTAAGTGTAGCTTTTACAAGAAAAATCCCTTCGAACTATGACCGAGTAACATATTTTGAAGATCGGATTATCATTTTTTAATTGGATATTTTTGTACTCAAGTAAACTAGGCATCACAACAACAGTTGCAGAATTAATAACCACAGAAATGGTCAAAGACAATCTGAAATCTTTTCATTGTCAGTCTGGAAGAACCTAACTGAATTCAGTAACTGTTGCTACTATACACACACAGTGGCCATTCACAATTATATGAAAAAACTAATTGTACACTGTGGCATATACAGATCTTTGAATGAACATGAGGAAAAGGGGAAGTGCTAAGAATTTAGTAACTGATGAAACAGAAGACAGTGTATTTTGAACTTCTATTCTAGCCTTCTATATTGTAAAGATAATTACCACTTTGTGAATAACAAAAAAAAAAAAAATCCAAAGAGAAGAGACTACATCTATGGGTGCATGAAAACATTAAGTAATAAGAGAAGTACTTCCAGTATTTTTTCTTATTAAGCCAGTGACTAATCTATCGTTTTTATTGCATGAAAAGTAACATAACTAAAAAAACTCCACTTTCCATTCCAATATCATTTTATATTTTGCAATATTACATGAAATAAGGGTACAAACACCCAAAAATAAAAAAGGCAACACTCACCTAGAAAAAAACCCCACAAACCAGAAAAGACAATGATAAAGAATTCCATTAAGTTACTAGACAAGTTAGTGGTTTAGATTCTCTTGTTCTTTCCTACACCACTGGGGAAAAAAAATCACCAAGTAACCAAAAAACCAACTAACAAAAATAAAACCAACCCCTTTAAACCTAAAGTCAACAAAATGCTAACTAAACTCAAGAATGGTTTACTCAAACTCCTGAATTAAGAATTTAACAGAACTAAAACTCCATTGATACAGGGCACCTTTCATTATTCACATTACCATTCCGCCTAGAAACTTTGCAATCTGAGAAATTTTAACTTCCAGTAAGAAATGAGAGTGACAATGAAAAATGATGGTCAGCACTACAGAGATCATCAAGAGCATAGGCTTAGTACGACAGGCAGCGATATTAACACACAAGCAGACTAACTCTACTGTAGAATCATAAACCAAAAATAAAATACTACTAATAAGGACAGATTCAAAATAGGCAAAGAAGGTATTTCTCTGTGCATCAAGAGGGTTTCATTCAGGCCTAGAAAAAAAGATAGAAATAGCCTTCTGAAAATTATTAAGTAGATTTTAAAAGCTGTTCAGAGTAAGTTCCTGTGTAAGAGAGAGTGATAGATGGGTAACAGATGAACAATAGATGGTCGGATGGGAAGACTTAAGTCATTCCTGTTTTAAGACAGCAGGCAGTTCATTACGCTTTTTAGACAACGTCACTGTCGAAAAAGGTGAGAGATCTCTGCTGTTTTCCTTTCCAATTATTTAGGGATTATCCAAGAAGTTTTAATCTACAAATAGCTACTGTAAAGAACAGTTAGGGTTCTTTGAGGGCTCACTCATTTTCAGCTGTTCACTTTCTAACTTATTGATACTGTGTATGCAAGATAACATAAAATAGCAGCTTCATATTTCTCTAGATCTGCACAAGAGAGAATCAGAATCTTTTTCTGAGACACTGCTTATCACACTGCTGACAATTCTTAATTTATAGGTCTTTGAACTTTCACCCTATAAAAGAAAAAAAGAAAAATACTTGGCTATATTACAGTAGCCTTAGAGGAGCTCAGGAAGCAGCACAACAGCAGCACAAACACCACCCCCCCACCCCCCCCATCTGTATCTAGCATTCACTTTTTCACAACTTTATTTTTACAGTTTACATAGTTTTGGTTATCTCTTCTTGTCTTAAAAGACCTTGCTGAAAAACACTTTATGGTTTTTCACTGGTCCAGCTAACTAGTAAACAAAAAGCCACTTTAGAACTACGTTATACCCCTCGCCCTTACCTGCACTTCCTATTAATTTGTCATTTTTGCCCCAGTATTCCAGAAGGCCCTTCTTTCTCACCTGACTACTAGTGTTTTTAACTAGCTAAAGGAGAGCGCAGAGAAGATGGAGACAGACTCATCTCAGCAGCACACAGTAAAACAGCGAGAAACAAGAGGCTGAAACACTGGGAAATGTAACTTTCTAAGGAAGGCATTTAAAAATAAAAATATAACAAACATAGTAAAACACTAGCACAAACTGCCCAGGATACTGTGGAGTTTGTGTCTTGAGAAATTCAGAACTTGACAAGTTTCTGGGCAGCTTGTTTTTAACAGAGTATGGTTGGTCTGTAGAACTCAAAAGCCCTTTCCAGCCTACCTCATTCTATTCTAAATGATCACAAATTGTAAACCTGTATGTCTAAATGTTGGTTAATAGCAAAAACATTACAATAGGCACTTATAGGCTCTCTACCTACAGAGCATGTGGTATAAGCTATTCTGTTTTCATTGCTGGTACCACTAATTCAGCCGACTAACTGAAAAAAGCACAGAGCAGTTATCTGTAATGTGAGTTTAGAATCCTACTTCTGCCAACAGTTACAGAGCCAGTAGGAAGGTTTGATCTATCAGGTTTATGGAGATGCAGAAAGGGTAAGTGGGATAAGACAACATAAGGATGACATTTATTATAAACTTATGTAGTAAATGCATAATTGAAATACTGTCTAAGCAGCAATGTGCTTTTCTACTGTCACTTGCATGTAAAAACAAAGTGAGGACAAAAACTTAAACAAAATAGGAGCTTGACATTTAAGTGCAATTAAAGGTGGACCACTTCTGCAAATAGTTCAGGAACGTCATATTTTAAATACTAAGGAATTATACTCAAGACCTGGATTTTCCACATTTTACTGTGGTATTTATATAAAAGTTGGAACCATGAAAACATAAAACTGGCAAAATGCACAAACATTTCCAGACTCTCAGATGCAGAAGTGATCTTCTGTGAGAAGAACCAACTGTTGCCATCCTCTGCTAAGTACAAATATAAACCAAACACCCACAGCATCTACATTTTATTGTACTTCTGCTGAATGCATTAAAGTATCTCTATATCACAATGAAACCATGATTAAGACTCTCCTCTGCAAAAATGAAGTGTTTCAATGGCTTTAGGAAACTGGCAGGACAATATATAAATAAACCAATTACGACAATCAATATTTTCTAACTTTTTCATTAGAGCACAAGAATTTTTAGCAGTTAATTTAACTGAAGGTATTTTTTCCCTAAATAGTAGTAAGGCACTGAGTTAATTGCAACTGATTGAATTATCATCAAGAAGGGGAAATAATTCATTTCTTAAAGTATCCAATTCTTATTAATCTATATTAAAAACACAAATGCACAATATTTTGCTTTTAATTCCTTACACATCATTCATTTCTGGAAGTATGTAACAAAACCAAGACTTTTTCCGAAATAAGGGAACCACCCAAACAATATTTTTTTGTTGGATCATTACAAGGCTATATTTCTTCACTCTTTCATCATGACATTTACAGAATTAAAATGAAGGAATAATTTTTCAGTACATTTTAGAGATATATCATTTCAGTCATATGTAGCAGCTGTAAAAACTTTAGTTCTGTACAGCAGGTCAAAAGGCACACCAGGATCAAAGAGATAGCTAGAAGTTACATAAGCTGCATTATTCTTCTTTACCAACTACTCCTCACTTAGAACGGCCACAGTATGATCTTTTTCAAACAAGAGATGACCTATTATAATAGACTAATTTGGGAAAATCAAAATTTATTACAAATTCTTTAATACCTTCAGGTTCTGTACTTCAGGACACAATAATAAAGTTCAAAGAATACAGCCCATTGCAAATTTTTTTTTCAAAAACGTGAGAAAACTTACATCCCCAAAATTCTTATCATTCCAGTTGTGTTTATTACTTTATGATGTCTAAAAGAGCAACACTGACTCACAGTCAGTGTTCCTGTTCTTCCAAATTAGAAGTAGATATTTTTCATATATCCACAAAACAGTTTTGAAGCTTAATACTCAGAATACCCAGGCAATGCTGTACATATTCAAGTAGGGCATCCCACAGGTAGCAATGCAAAAAAAACCACTCAGTAATCTGGATGAACCAGCTGACCCAGGCTTCCTGCAAAACCAGTGAGCAAGAGCTTTAAAACGCTTCCAGCAGAGTCCTCAAGTGTTGATACTGAGACACTGATTCAAAACAGAATACTGTGTTGTTTTGTGAAAAACACTTACCAGACCTGTTTCCATGATCTAAAAAGCTACTCGTAACAGGAATGAGCTGAATCAATCCACCCTTCTAAATACGCTGTTATACACATTTCTTTTTTTACAGTTTACTGAAACAACCATTGGATTCTACTGACTCTGCTGGTCCTTTAAGCAAGGAAAATGTCAAAGTGGGAAACAGCATTTCAGTGCAGCAAGATAACTTATAAGGCACGAATAACTGTCACTTGTTTTCCACTTGATCTTCAAGATGGTAAGGGTTTCTGTATAAGAAAAACTAAGAAACTGAGCAAAAATTATCATAAGAAAGACCAGAAGTGGCAAGTACAAGTAGAGGAATGAAAGACATTGTTTTATTAGCTTTCAGATACTGAAGAACATACAAAAACTGAGCTAATGCAATCTTTTGACTATTCATATAAATAGTACTCTAAACCCCAAAACAAGTGACAGTTTTCCCTGTGCAACATATTTACCTATTTAAACTCAGTAAAATGGTTACATAGTTGGAGGTATTTTTAAGTAGAAGAAGCCATTCAAGAAGTGCTCTCACAGTGGTCACCTACAATTCCTTCATATTTATCCTTGTGCTTATGCTTTGCTGGGCAGCATCACAGGCTCAACATTCCCCCTTCGCTGGCTCTGTGAAAGACTTTCTGGGATATTGTCTTTACAGAAAGACACGAACTCTGATCCTGGTTTTCCACTTTCTGAAGCTACATAATAACAGGCTGTTTTCCAAGCATGTACACTATCTCCACTATTTTTCCCTCTGCTTACCACAGAAGAGTTAAACTCCATTCCCTCACCTGAAAAAAAAAAGTAAGTTTAGCTAGGCATTTTATAAGGACATCTGTGTTTCTCCACATCCAACATCCTTTCACACCAAGACAGTACCTCAGTACTTCATCTATGAGCACTACCTCCCAATACACTTCAGGAATTGTGCACACCACACTTTGATCACCACAGCTTTTCTTTGGGAAAGCTTGTGGGATAATTTGTTTCAGAGTTCAGGAAATGAAAATACCTCTTAGGAAGACTAAGGCGTGCTTCCAAGATACTTAATACTTCTCTGTATTTGCCTGACACCCTGAAGAGAGGTGTTCCATAAATGGATAAAGACTGGCTGTATCCAGTTTCTGCCATTTGTTCTATGCTTCGTGAGCATTATTGTCCCTGTAACTTTCAAGTCACAGCTGTCAACAGTGTTCATGAGCTAAAATAATTTTCTTTATTCAGCTGACTCTCAATACCTTAATGGCTTAAAAAAATCAAAACCCTAAACCCTCCCCAAAAAGTAGGATCAAAGGCCTACAAATGATGCTGGAAGGTAACTAAGAACAAGCAACTAAGCCCTATGGGGCAAAAGAAACTCAAGCCACAGCTAACACTCAGTAGTCGAACTCTGAAGGCAGTGCTTGAGCTTCATAATCAGATACAGTCAATTGCTCTGTCCTTATCTGGATACAATGAAGGCATGAGTTGAAATGCTATCCAGGAAGCAGGGATATTTCTTAGAATGTGTTAGATGAAGAGAAGAGAGAAGGAAAAAAGGTGGGACATCAAGAAAAATATCCACCCATACTTTTTGTTTATCTACACTTCCTAGACAATCAATTGTGGGTTGCAAGCCAGACGGAACCAACATTATGAGGAAGAACAATTGTGTTCTGAACTTGTCATGCAAAAAAAAATTTATACGTAGTCTTTTTTTTTTCAGAAGAAACTGGGAACAAGATACACAAACATCATATATATGGTAATTGACAAACATGATTTTCTTACTTTGTCTCAGGAAAATCCTCTAAGATACCCAGGAAGGAGGGTAGTACCAGTCATGTCAGGCCCCCCCAAAAGAAGGTCAAAGAGAAGAAACCATTCCCTGTCATCACTGTACACAAAATGGAGCTTTGTAAATGCTGAATCATCAACTCTTTCTGTATCAGAGGTAGACAACAATTCATTCTGTCAGACTGTAGAAGTGAAGGAGAAAAAAAAGTACTGTGACAGTAACTTAACACCGTAGGATACATTTAACTCCTGACTTCACTCATTACAACCAGCACTGTGTGCTGCATTGAATGACTGTCTTCTGTCTTCTCTCTTGAAAACATCCCTACAGAAACATGGCAAATTTCCACTGCCACTGGAAATCTTTAAAGCTAAGAAAGAATATTCCTGGTTACCCAGCCAGTTTCTGAACCTTCAAATAATTTTAACATGTATGCACAAAGAGAGGTTCTAGATAGATTAAGGATTTAGAAATTCCTGGATGTGCATTGTAATATAAATATTTCCAGATAGAGAAAAACTTCTGGGATATTTTTGAAAGATTTTACATATCTCTAACTGAGAAATACCCCTTTTTTTCCATTATCATCTGACTTTCTACCACAAAGACTGAAAACCTCAAAATTACAGCTTATATTTCAAAACCAGAAAAGACAAGTATTGTAAGAACATACTAAAAGCAAATGAACCTGCATTTAGTGCACTTCCTTACTAGTTACTCTTAACAGGGGGAATAAAATGATTGGTAAAATAATCAAAACAGCGTAAGCACTTGATCATAATTCTAATTACAACCAAACACTAAGAATCTATGCATCTTACAGGTCATTGGAATTTCTTTTTTGGTGTAAAACTTCACTACCATACCTAGCAATAATTTTAACACTAACAAAAATAGGATGCATTAGGGATAGTCTCACACTCGACTAAAACAAGCCAAATAACAAAAAAAAAAAAAAAAAAACCCAAAAAAAACCCAAACCCCAAGAAGAAACACACTTGGCTAGATGTCTATCCAAATACATGTATTAAATGACTACCAGACAAAAATATTAGTTTGTAGAGACACACCATTGGGGTTTTCTAATACTGAAGACTTCTGAAGAATTTACAGAGCACAGTATAGAGTACTGTGTAGAAGAAAGATGCCCATCCTTGCAATTAACTCAACAGGATTTTCCAAAAATTAGTTAGCAACTTCATTAGAATTTCAAATTACTATTATTGTTGTTTTAAACACAAACAGGATATTAAATAAGTTATGACTAACAACCCTGTTGCTACACAGTTCACCACTGTACTGATGAGATTAAAAGAACAACAATTAATGCACAGTGCATTCATATTCAACACCCGCTTTTTTTTTTTTTAAATATACATCTCTCAACCTAGATAATAACAATCCCTGCTCAGTCAAGACTGCTAGTGAAGGAGGAAGTCTAATTGGTTTCAAGCGGCCTTTTCTACACAGAAACAGTAACAAGAAAATCCTTGTAGAGTACAAATTCCTATTATCCATGATCATCTACACTGCTACAATTACAACCAATGCAAAACCAATGGGCATAAGAGATGTATTTTAAACACACCTACAAATATATATTTGACATTCCTCTAGGATTTTCTCCAAACAACATAAACACATAGGGATACAAGATACTTCAGATTAAAAAAATGTCACTGGTTTTTCCTCCTCTATTTCTACTTTAAAGGTGGTCTTAATTTGTGTCATGATGAGCTTATCTCACCATCTGGAAAGCCAGAAGAAAAAGTTAGATAAATGGAAATTCTTACACATCATTTATTCACTTATTTTCCCCCAAACTGGAATTTAGTCTCTGAATTTCAAAATTTAAAAAAAAAAAAAAAAAAAAAAAAAAAAAAAAAAAAAAGAAACTACAGCACATGTTCAAGCCCAGGAAAGGCTGTCAATTTTAACTCAGGAGACTGGGATTATAGACTTCTCAAATCACTCCACAGCAGCAACACTGTAAAAATTGTAAAATTATTTGCCCTAGGAAACTATAATGCAGAAAATGACCCAGCATCAAATAACCCCTCACTCTCCTGTAGCTTGTATATTACAGCAACCACAACAAAAAACCCAAACAGAATATCATTCATACACAGAAATTCCCAATTTCCAAAATATTTCAACATTATAGTTGTTGAAATCATTCAATATAAAATTTTGGTGCTGGAGGTTTCAGAGCCTCTTGGCTTAAACACCATCTTTAACATTATCAACAAGCCTGCTGAAATCAACAACTGATCATTAATGCTATGCTTAAAATTGTCACTGAGAACATGACACAGGGTTAGAGTATGTGCGATTTCCTTTCAGATGGAGCTTATTTAGTAGGAACATTGTTTTGTGTACTAGAACAAGCTTCCTTTCTCTAGCATGGGTTCTACCACACTAACAAAAACAGCAACAACCAATCATGCATATATTGTCATTAATAAGCAGAAAAGTGCACATATGGTAAAATTAGATTATTTTTTATGGTCAGCCAAAGAAGAATGAGACTACAACACAGTGATGCAAGCAGATCCATACATGTGCCCAAAGCCATCATGTACAGGTCCACACCTGGCACATGTTATATATAAATTAATGTTTTAATCACTAATTAATGAATTAAAACCCACCTTGAAAAACATCAGAGATTTCATTACAGTAACAGCCAGGCCACAACTATTCTCTTTTTACTGTTCGTTTTTCTTTCATATAGTATCTTTACGGGAGAGGTTCCAGTACGGTCCGACATGGGAAGACTGAGCGCAGACACGCGTGGCGAAGGAAGAGGGCACTCTCCTTGGACAACAAGGAGCCTTTACTACACGAAAACGACACGAGATGGGCCCAAAGCTAGAGACTAGGTTACCTCAAATAAAAGCTTCTTACCTGATTCGTGACCTGAAAAGAAAGCAGAAAACAGAAGATAGTTAACACCCAGTCGAATCCACGGGATCAGACCTTCCTCCATTCCAACCACTGCCAGCCAGCCCTTCCGAGGCGATGAGGTCCGGCGCGGCCCGGAGCCCTCTGCCCTGTGCCCTCCGCCATCCTCCCGCCAAGCCCGCAGCAGGCAGGCTGTGGGGCGGGCAGCCCCGCGCACACGCAGCGCCCCCCTGCCCAGCCCGGGCACTCACGTCGGGGTTGGCCTCCAGGGGCAGCCAGCGATGCGGCTCCATGGCAGCGGCGGCGGATCCCGGCGCGGAGCTGGGCGGACCCTCCCGGCGGGCTCTGACAGCGCCTCACGGTGCCGCCGCGCCTCAGCCCTGACCCGGGGCCGCGTCACCGCGCCGCGCCTCGCAGGGGGGGAGGGCGGCGGAGGAAAATCCCGCCCAGCGCCCGCCCGCACCGCCGCGCCGCTTCGCACAGGTAGCCGAGGCGGCGCTCCCGGCAGTGGCCGCCGTCTGTTCCCGGAGTGCTCCGGCGCCGAGGCCCGGGAGATTCCCCTCTCCCCGCCCGCCTGGCTCCCCCGGCAATGGACTCTCCCAGCGGGGCAACGGGTGGTTCCTCTCCCGCGCCGCCGCCGGGGCCTGCCGCAGCCGCCGGGGGGCGCGGCCGCTCGGTGTCGGGGCACGGGGGGCTGCAGCCGAGCGCGGCGGGGCCGCGGGGACAGCCCGCCAAGCGCCCCGACACCGGCCCCTCCGGAGGCCTCCAGCAGCTAAGCGGAACCGCGGCGGGCAGGCATGGGCAGCGCCCAGCGAAATAACGCTCGCGGGCCACGGGCAGGCCGCGGGGCAAGGCGGGACAAAGGCATTCAGAGCAGCTGCTGAGCAGCAGTGGCAGTAAATTACCCCCACGCCACAGAATCACAGAATATTCTGAGCTGGAAGGGTCCACGGGGATCATGGAGTTTAGCTCCCGGCCCTGCACAGGACCAAGAGTCACACCATGTGCCAGAGAGTATGTCCAAACGATTCTTGAATTCTGCCAGGCTGGTGCTGTGACCACTTCCTTGGGGAGCCTCTTCCAGTGCCCAACCACTGAAGAAACTTCTTCTGATACCTAACGTATACCTCCCCTGACACAACTTCAGGCCATTCCCACAGGTCCTGGCACTGACTGCCAGAGAGAAAAGATGGGTGCCTGCTCCCTGGCTTCATCTTGCCTGAGAAGACCTCAGTGTAGCAGGAAGGACTTGGGTGGTGAGTCCCCCATATGTCTTGCTGAAAATTACTGCAAGATGTGTTAAACACAATTAAACACATTTATCTTCTATAGCTACAAATCCCATCATACTTCCCATCTCAGGACCATTAGTAGCATTTCTTGGCCTTTTGGGTAAGATGAAGTACAATCTAATACATACATAGCATATACAGTTAATATATGCATAGCATATACATTACATTTTATATACATACACGTACCAGATGTTATGCCTTTAGTGCTATGCCTTCTTTCAAGTTATTTCAGAAAGGCTAAAAATAAAGGAACACATCATGGCATTGGTGAGAGCACACCTCCTGTACTGTGTCCATTCTGTAATCTGCAGTTCAGCGGTGCTGGAGCGAATCCAGAGAAGGGCAGCAAAGCTGGTGGAGGGTCTGGAGAGCACATCCTATGAGGCACAGCTGAGGCAGCTGGGGTTGCTTAACTTGGAAAAAAAGGAGGCTTGAGGGGGACCTCATCACTCTCTACAACTATTTGGAAAGAGACTATCGACAGGTTGGAGTCAGCCTCTTTTTCACAGATAAGCAGACAAGCCAAAATCAATTCATATTTCACCACCTTCACACCTTCTGTTCCAAATTTTAAAATTTAATTCATATTTCTTTGCCAATGAAAATAAATCCAAAATATTTTAAAATTTCAGCAAATGATTTTGTAATTACCTAACCACCAAGATATGAAACTTCAGCTCCCATCTCCACATGTTGGAGATAGAAAGTGAGAAAGAAAGGTACCATAATGAATATTAGTCATAGTGCTAAGGGCACTACTGAGAGACTTAATGAAATTGTAGTATAAAATAATATGTCAAGTGTTCTAGATAATAAAGTATGTATCAGAGTTAGGTAAGTTAAGAACAAAGGGATTGTTAAGTCCTCGGCATCAGAGAGATCTCGGTGATGCATACATTGCCAGTATTTTGACAACCATGAGGTCGTAAAAACATAGACTACTCATAATCATTTGCACACTTAATTAGATACTTTAGAAGGGAGAGGCCAAGATCAGACAGGTCATAAATGTATAAAGCTCATAAAAACACACCATGTTCCATAATGATTAGTCTTTTCCTGAAATATATTACAGATTCTGATGCCTGAAAGATAGGCTGGAAATAAATCCCCACAGACCGATGTCTACAGAGCAGGCATTTGTTCGTTGCAGCACTGGTGGTGAGGGGGATTTCTCCATCTGCCTTTGTCAAGTGCTGTGGTATATATACAGCAAGTCCTGCTTAGTGTCACTATGTCACTACAGCATCATCACATATACACCAGAACTAATTTACACAGTATGTATCTCATGGTTATTAGATCGTTCTTTGGCACTGCGCTTGCGTCTCCCCAATTTGGGGGTCATCAGAGGTCTTTGATGAAGGCTTCCAAGGTCTTCTTCACATCTCAACTTTTCAACTTTGTCTTCATAGCGTGTGCAGTTATGGTATTCCTTCGTCTGTCTGGTTTTAACCAGCCTAAGTTCTTTGTTTTGTGGCTAATTGGTTGTGCACTTGCCAATAGATTTAGTTAGCACTACTGTGGGACGAGTTATGTTTTACTACTGTCACAGTCTCAGAAGAGATCTACTGAGATTATAATATTATTATCTCTATATGTATTTAAAAAGTTAAAAGCAAAGGTAAAACTGATATTAGAGAAGTGTAAAAATATTATTTTGACAAGTAAAACTGCTGAAGGGTCAGTGTTGTCTTAGTACTCCAGCCACAGTTCAAACTTAATATCAGTTTGAAATGTTTATTGAACACAGTTCTGTTTGTAGTTTTACAAAAGGTGGTTATTTCCCCATAAAGCTGAAGTTTACCTACACAAGTGGCCCCCAAACCACACGGTTTATTTGAAGGCATATGGGCTGATTCCACAGTCCACATGTACAAAGCACAAAGCAGAGTCATTCGGTTCCTAGTTACCGACTGAGGAACACGCACACCAAGCAGTCATCACTCCCCTGCGAAGACAGGCTGAGGAAGTTGGAGCTCTTCAGCCCAGAGAACAAAAAAAAAAGGTCGTGTGGAAACCTATGGCAACCTTCCAGTGTCTGAAAGGCACCTACAAGGAAGCCGAAGAGGGACTCTTCATCAGGAAATGTAGTAATAGGGAGAGGGGGAATGGTGGGTACAAACTGAAAGTGGGGAAATTTAGTTTAGATGTTAGGAAGAAATTCTTTACTGTAAAGGTGGTGGGGCACTGGAATGCGTTGCCCAGAGAGGTTGTGAATGTCCCATCTGTGATGTGCTCGAGATCAGGCTGGATGGGACAACCTGGTCTAGTGGAAGGTGTCCCTGCCCATGGCAGGGGACTGGGGCTGGATGATCTCTAGGGCCGCTTCCGTCCCCTTAGCATTGTATGGTTCTCTGATTTGCGTATCTGGGTCTTTGACAACGAGCACCAAGAAAACCCTGTAAGCAAACCACTCTCAGCGAACAACGTACCGCACCAACCGAGCGCGCCTCGCTGCGGGGCGGTTCTGCCCCTCCGCGCTCCCGCGGCCGCTGCCGCACCCCGCTCCGTGAGGGCAGCGGCACCGCGGCAGCGCGTGATCCCCACGCCGCAGCCAATCAGCGCGGCGCCGCTGCCGCTGCCTCGCTCTGGGGGCGCTCGGAGCCAATCAGCGCGGCGGAAGCTGTGTGGCGGAAGCGGCGCTCGGCGGTGCCATGGCCGCCGGCTCGGCGGGCGCGCTGGCGCGGGCGCTGGCAGCCCTGGGTGAGGGCGGGGGGACCCGGGCTAAGGGAGCGGGGGGCTCGGGCAGCCGGGGCTGCCTTTAGGTACGTGTGGGTTAAAATTAATTGCGTTCAGTGACGGTAAATGCATGCATAGTGGCATAGGCATTTTTCAGAGAAAGATTTGATTTATTGCCGTAGCACTTTATTTAGGTATTTGCTTCTGATCGCTACTGTTTTACAGATGGTGGTGGTGCAGCAGATAAGATACGTTTAATACCTCAAGACTTTTTTGCTGAGCTGGTAAGTAGGGCGATAAATGGGATGGGGAAGGGCTTCTAGCACCCCAGGAAGCCTTTTTATTTAAGCTCTTTTGGGTTATGTGTGATGCAAAAAGAACCTTAGGTATGTGGTACCTTGACTCGTAAAACAGATCAGTCCTGCTAAGAGCAATGGGTTTCATTTAAATTTATGTTTTTATCACAGAAGGCTTCTAAAAATCTTATTTTCTCTATCATTTACATGATATATCAAGGTACCTGGTCTAAAAAACACTTGGCTTATTTACTGTAGTGGGTATTTGAGCAGATAATATAAAATTGGTGTGTTAATTAGCAATAGTGAGGTAAAAACTAAAGTCTTGATTTGGTTCATTTTCTTTCCTTGGATTTGATGGAATTTTAAAATCAGTCATTTCAATTACTTCAGTCTTTAGTCTTTACTCTTTTTGCCCATTTTTGTATCAACAATGTCTTCAAATATGCTTTTTTTTCCCACAGTGTGAACAAATAATTCAACATCTGAACCATAAGATTCCAGGTGTAAATACAGCTGAATTGTGTCGGGTAAGTTGGCACACCAGCCATTGTGAGCAAGAATAGTAGCTGTATCTGCTGGTAAGGTTGGACTTCCTGACTTGATGTGGGGTTTCTTGTGTGTTTGTATATACAAAGATGCTTTCACTAATGCATAATTTATTATTTGTAATTATTTAAACATTCTGTTTCTAGAGAATTCAAACTTCGGGGATTGACATTAATATTGGTGACCTGGCAAAAGTAGCTAACACTCTTTCATTTCTGTTTAGGTAAGCACAAAATAATTTACTTTGCACCATTTCTTTTTTCTTTCCATGAAAACATAATGGTGGCATTGAGAAGTTGTATCAAATGTCAGTATAAAATGAACTGATTTGGGAAAAGGGCAAAAGTTTCCAAGTCTCAGTACACAGAAAAGAACATCTGGGCTTAGATTGTGTCATTGAAAAGTGTAGGTACTTAATATGTAGTATCACTTCTTGTAATTAGAACAATTACCTATTTTTATTTTTTGAGATGCTGCCTGCAAGCTCTAGAACAAGTGGCAAGATAGGGGAAGTTCACTTTTAAAGCTGAGTCAGCTGGGCCTTTGCCTTGAAAAAGTGTGTTTTAAAAACTTCTTGTTTCTTGGAGATCAGAAAACAGCACTGGTGCCTTTTTGAAGGATACAGAGCTTATAATATTGCATTCTGCCATGAGTTGAGATTTTAGGTAGTATTTTTAGTTGACAAATTTTTCTATTTTTAGAAAGATAAAATTTTCAAGATCCTGCTTGTTCTTTTAATATCTAGTATCTAAACATTTTATGTAACATTAATATAATTCAGGAAAATATATCAGTAGAAATTTAAAATACTATTTTCCCATCTGTAAAATAGAACATCTGGAGTTATATTCAACCATGCTGCTTGGAGGACCAACTCACTTTATCTTGTGTTAATTCCTCTTTAAGAGGAGTGATGCTGCATGAGCAAACATAGAGGATTTTTTGTTTACTTGTTTCTGTAAAGGCGATCAAGTGGCAATTTTGTTTTGAACTTGCTGCCTTTTCAGTTGAATTATGGCATCATTTGACTTCTGTTAGTAACCATTATACCGTGACTTAGAAGTCCTTACCTTTGGTGGTACTTCAATCCCACCTGCTGAGTGTTTAATTAAATTGTTGTTTTTTTTCTTTTTAAGTAATGATCCTGTTTAACTGCTCTACCCACATACCCTCACTGACTTCAGCCTTCTTCCAGTTGCTGCAGCACTTGGAGGCTGTGGTTATTTTTGGCGTGATGTTGGATGTTGTGCAAGCCCAGAGAAGCTAGGCCTCTGTATATTAAAACATATTAAGGTCATGTTGTTTTTTGCACATAGATACAAAAGTTCTGTAGCATTCTGGAAAAAAAAGTAATCACGGGCTACTGAATTGTTTTAAAGTACATGTAAAGTAGAAATGAAAGCTGTCTCTTTGGGGTGAAATGAGGCATTGTATTAAACTGGTGGAGAATGAAATTGATGCAGTGGTGTCTGGATATATCTATTACAGCACAGCAGCCAGAAACAACCTCTCTACAGAAGAACTCATCTCCACCTTGGGCAGTGGCATCAGCACACTGCCAAAACATGCACTTCAGGTTATTCGTCATGTGTGGAACGAGCAGGGAAAAGCCATTGCTGTGTCAGAAGATGCAAGAAATACAGCCACAGTGGGGCAGGTAACTAAAGGACAAAGTGCAGCTGAGCTAATGGTGAACATTTCAGAAATGTCAGTGTCTCACTGTGCGAGTTGTATTGTGTTGTCAGGCAGGCAGTGGTCGATAAGCTGCTGAAAGCTTTCCTACCTGTGTGCACATTTGCATGTTGCCAAATACCTTCCTAGATAAAGCAGCATATACAATAAAGGTTGTCTACATGCTGAAGAGTTTTCTGATATTATTGTTTGGACAATAAAATCATATTTTCTACCTTTTTAAAAATTCATATTTTTGTAGTACTTTTAGGGAAGATGAATGGCAGTCAGTCTGGTGAACTGTTGAATTGGCTCATTATGTAAATCTGTTTTAAGTGTAAATTGTTCTTTAAAGTTGTTAACATCAGCACTTGACTTCCTTTGTCTCCCTCCTCAGCACATTCTTTGTCTCCCTTAAATTTAAACATTATTTTTAAAGTTACTTTCTGTCAGTTCCCAGCATTTCCTTTTTCCTTGAAAAAGTAGCAATCTGTTTACATTTTAAGATTTTTTTTTTTCTGAGTTTAGAATAGTATAGAATTAGGAAAGGATCTTTTCCTGAGGCATGATATAAACTTCTAAAGGCTCTTCTTCACGAAAGGCTAAAAAATATTACTTACTTGTCTGAAATGTATCTGTTATGTACTTTGCTTTATCTAAAATGTAGTTATGAAATGCCATAATTTTTTCTCTTATTGCTATTCTGAATTATTTGGTTTAGATGTAGAAACTTCTATAAAAAAGAAAACATTACAAAAATCTGTAAGCATTATATACAAGCTGAATGAACTCTGTGGCTTAAGCTTCTCTTACTAGAATTTAAGAAGAGTGTACTTGCCTGTTGATTGTACTTGAACAAGGGTAACAGCTAAAGTGAAATAACTTATTAAATTACTTATTTATTCACCATTAAAGGGAAGGGCAGATGATTTGTAGTAACAATAATACCTGAATGTTTATGTTTGTTTTCCATTTGGATAAGATCTCTAGATGTTCAGTATTGTCTATGATCTATCCCTCCAGGTGAATGGAGGGGGGGTAATGGAGGGGGCAGATCTCTGTCTGTGACACTAGTTACAATAATTTTCATCTTTGTAGTTTGTAGATATGAAATGGAAACTGGGAGTTGCGATGAGCTCTGACACCTGCAGGTCTCTGAAGTACCCGTATGTCACAGTGACACTAACAGTGGCAGACACTTCAGGACAAATAACAGACAAATCTTTTGAAATGACGATCCCACAGTTCAAGGTCTGTCGTGACTGTTACTTGAATATTCAGTCCTAAAAACAACAGTGCCATTGTTGTGAGGGTTAGCTGTGTACCCTGATGCATGATTGTGCTGCTTGTTTACTTGTACATTCATGCAAACAGGAAGCATTAAATAACTATTTAAAACACAGACTACTTCATACTATTTAGTTCTACCTCACTTAGCTGAAAATGTTAATTTAACAGTAATTGATAATTTCTCTTACAAATAAACTAACAACCTAAGACATGAAATCTTTCAGAGCTTGCCAGCTATCATTCTGCCATATTAAAAGTTCAGAGAGTTTTTGATCGACTGAATTGTTCCCCAGCCTCAAAATCTAAAACTTAGCTTAAGCCTAACACTTGCTAATGATTAGGAATGGAGATCAGTCTGGTTTATCACCACTGACTCTTAATTGCTGTCTCCATCTATGAATTTATGTAACTTTAATTCTGCATAAACATCACCCTTGTATTGTCAATCCTGTTTAAAGGGTCAATACGTTACCTAGAATATCATACAAACTTAAATAGATGATTGGAATTTGATTGGCAGAAATTTGAGAAGGCTATTCTGAAGCCTTGGGTGTTGTAAAATGTTCCATTTATTCTGATTAAAGCCTATTTAATAATTTGTTGTTCAGCTACTTCAGGAAATGAATACTACATCTGAGAAGTCTGGATTATTTCAGCTGGGAGTAGAAATATTTGTATGAGAATTTTATTTTTAATTCTATTTTTTATGGCACAAGAGCTACTTTTAATTTTTCCTTTTGTAGCATCTTTTTCTATTAATAAGCAAGCCTGTGCTAATAAGGCATCACCTTTATAGGTTTCATAGTTAATGTGTTCAAATGGCAACCAGCCCACAGAAAGAGAAGCAGAAACTTTCAGTTCAAGCTGTACATTGAAAGAGAGCAGTATGGACAGTGTTTATTGTCTAACACACTAGTTTGAACTGCAGTTTGAGCTTTTCTTCAAGCAACTGAAATTTGTCCCAATTCTTGCTTTTTAGAACTTCTTCAGACAGTTCAAGGAAATGGCATCTGTTCTTGAAACAGTTTGAAGGGAACTTTTATTTCCAGTGACATGTTGGAGGAAGATCAAGTAAACGTTCCATTCTGCATAGGGAATAAAGTGCCATTGTTCAGCAAGGTATGTATCCTTGCCTTCTTGACAGGAGTTGGTCAGCATCACCCTTGCATTGCTGTGAAGATTTCTTTGCTTTTGATTACTTGAAGTCAACTCTGCAGTGTTTGTGCTTTGCTCGTCCTGGTAGACAAAAGATCAGGATGTATATGGAGAATCATCTCTATAGACTTCCTAATACCACGAGTAAGAAACTACACACTAAATTCTGTAGTGCATAAAGATACCTGAAAATGTTGACTGGGAAGATACTGAGAGAAGTGTAAATCCCATGTTAATATTTTTATTAGTAAAATTAGGATGGGCTTGGACTCAACAGTAGTATTACATATAAGGAGAATATGAAGTTACAAGCATACAGCTACTCTTTAAGAATAGCATTGTCAGGTAGTTGATTGCAGCTATTTGCATATCTGGCTTCCAGTCTTTTAATAACTGGAGAGCATACTTGTCCTAACAGCTTGTTTATTTCAAGTATTTATTTCCCACCACCTAGGCTTATAAAGATGGAATTAATGCATTAAGTTTTTTCAGAGACCCAAAATTCTCTCAAATGAAGCCCAGAGGCTAATTTTTTCATAAAGGTAGAAAGGCAAATAAATTCAAAAATATTTTAATGGGTTTCTGCTTTTTCATTTCATCCATTGCTAATCTGTGGCATTCTGCTTGATGTTTTGGTCAGCAGTCTTCTCTCTAATTAAATTAAAATATTGATTTAGATACCTCACTTCAACCTCTGAACTAGAAAAGTCAAGAGAAAACTTGAAAATTCAGGCTGGAGAGGTAGCCAAGCACATCAGAGAAGGGACCACACTAAGAGATTTCTTTGCATGTTGCTTTGTAACAGGCAGCCACTGGACTGTGTTCTGCATATGTGCCCTAAGAAGGTGTCCTAACCAACAAAATTTTGACTTTGATGTTGAAGATTGGGGTATTTCTAAAAGGGAGTGATTAATCCAATGTGCTTGCATGCTCTCCTCTTAATTTTTTTCCTTGAATTTTCCATAAAACAAAACACACTGCAAATATTGTGGGATGTAAATAAAGCAATACTCTTGCATCTTCAGACATGCTGATGGTAGAGTAGAATGAGTAACTCTGAAGAGAGATAATTCACACTGATAAGCAGATTGAAGTTTCTGCTTCAGCTTCAGGCTGGCAGTGACTGAGTACCAGCTTTGCTGGGACAGATCCTCAAAATTATTTCAGGCCCACTTAAAATGCGAACATCTACTCTACCTTTCTAACTCAAATCTGTTTTTTAAATTAACATTTTTAAGAGCTGGCTGAAAGTCATTGATACAGGTTATGCCTGCCTTTTTGTGCTATGAAAATAAACTGCAGCACATTGTGTGTGCTGCATATGCTACAATCCTTTCAGGAATGCCCCTATTTTAGGCATTAATGCGTGATGTGTAAAAACAGTTCTTGGACTCGATTAGAAGCCTAAATAAGTGAAACAGTGTTGGCTTTGACAAAAGTTTTTGGCCAGATCCATGGATCTGGATAATACTTTATTTATGTTGGTTGAAGTCTGAAGTGTTTGCTTTGTGGCTGGGGAGAGGAGATTGGTCTTCTCTGGGACCCTCCTGGTATAGTGTCACTGAATGCTCTTGGGAGCACACTTCCCATTTGTCTCTTCCCTTGTCTGTGTGCAAGGGCTCAGGGCTGAATGATAGAGCAAATGTGTATGGAAAAGGGATGTGAGCAGCTGATTTCTTTTGTTGTTTTTTACTTTGCAGAAGTGGGAGTGTAAGGCAGCTATAACTGGAAAACATTGTCATGCTTTGGCCTAGTGAATTAAATGTTTTACATCAATATAAGAGTTCCAGAAAAAAATTAGGTTGTCTTTTTTTTAGTAAAGCTGGAGCCTTACAAATAACTTCCTATGTATTCCAATGCACATAAATTCTTCATATAGCTGAAAATACTTGTGCCTTCAATGGAACTGCATGGAAAAGAAGATTTAATTTATCATGTTTTAACAATTCAGTAGATGCTGGAAGGTAATGACGAAACTCCCAGTTAGCATTTTTGCTTTCTCTGTCAGCAAGAGCAGAAAGTTGTCAGCCTTTGTAAAGACTTTTATTTTGTCAAGTCAGATATTCTAGAAGTATTGATGAATATTTTTTTAAATGTCCCTGAACTCCAGCATGTTGTAATTCTGGCTGGAAGATGCTTGGACATGTATACTATACTAATTTACTGTCTTTAGAATTTTCAGAGGAGGTATGATTTAAAGTTGGCTATGTAGTCAAACTTTTGAAATGCGTCCTGATCCCTGTCAGCAGGAGTTCCTCTACTGAGTAATGGAAGAATTAAGTATTTTATTAAAAGTAAACCAAATAAAAAACAGTTTTAAGTGTAGCAATACTAACATGTCCAAACAAGCTGGTGATTTGTTTGTCTATATGTGCAGAAACCAGATCTTTTCAAAGAAAATCAAGAGTTCTTATGTGTTCCTAATTCTAATTGTTGATTAATAGAAATTGTATAACATGAATATTTTTGTAAGTCCACAGTCATTAAACATGTGGGTAATAAAGACAATGCTGATCTGTGTTTTGTTTTAAGCCTACTGCATGGAAGTCTGTCTTGTAAATACTTCAATGAGTAAAGTTCAGGGCTACACAATGACTAAATTTCTTTCCTTATTAAATTAGGATGAAGTTCAGACATATGTAGTCTTTCTCTGTGATGAGGTACCAAGGAGTTAATGAGTAACTGCAGGCTGCAAGGACTCCTTGTATCAATTACTTAAAGCTAGACAAAATGTTGTATTGAACCAGGGAAAGACAGAGAACATGTGAGATTAATGAAATTTTGCAGGAAATTACATTCAAGTGATTTTCTTTCCTTAACTGTATTTAGGAGACAAGTAAACCTTTTATTTTTTTCAACATTTGCCTAGAACAGAGAAGGAGGAAGGAAAGGGGGGGAGGGTCTTTCACAGTCAACAAATTCAGGGGAGGGAATAATGAAGGAATGTCCTAACCATGACTGTTGTCTTCTTTACATGACTTTTTTTTTTCCCCCCATACAGTTCAAACACACCAGCACACTTGCAGAAAGCTATTTTGTAGAAAGCTCCACAGACGGAGCGCACAAATAGCTGGACTATGTCTGTGCATTAGTGTTTTATATATTTAGCTTCTGCATACTTAGGCCGAGTAAAAGCATGTCTCTGTTCCTGCTTCCATAAAATTGTACTGCCTTTCTTTAACCACATTTTGAAGGTATGTGACTTTCCTGTTCATTGTGAGCCCACCCCCTTTGTTTTTACATTCCCCCTTTTAAGCCTTTGCACTCTATTTGAGCACTTGAAGACACATTTCCTTAGATGATTTAAAAACAAAGGTAGAGAGGTGATAAACTGGGGGAAGAATGTTTCTTTTTCCTGTTTGAATGTTTTATTACCCTCTTGGCCTTAGGTGTAATGAGAGTGTAATTTCCACTCCTTTGCAGAGGCATGCAGGGTGGTTCTGTTAAGACCTTGTGGGTACTAGAATAACACAAAAATGTGTCTTGAGTAATTTGATATACTTGCAGAGGAAAAAATGCCATATCTCTGAAGAACCACTGCCACTGGTTGGGGACTGTGGGGGGGAAGCACAATAAACAGAGCTGTCTCTGTCCTCTCAAGATTCTGCAGTTGATCATGGTAGAGCTCCTTTCCCAGACGGATTTTTAGTACAGTTACATAGCTGTTGGTTGGGCTGATAAGTTGCCAGGCATTTGCTTCATTAGGAAGCTGGATTGGTGCAGGTCAGTACCTGACCTGAGTGCCTTGACCTCAGGTTGCCTGGTATGCTGCTGCAGAGCTTCCTTCCTGAGGCTCAGCCTGCTCATAATTGGATTTGCTTGTCACTATGAAATTTTGGCCAAATATTTCCTTAACTTTTGCTTTTATTGCACAGCGTCCATACTCACTCATACAGATCTGCTCTTGGCTCTTTAGTGTATGAGGTGCTGTGGTTTAACCCCACCTGGCAGCCAAGCACCCCACAGCTGCTCTTTCAGTCCCCTTGCTGGAGGATGACAGGGGCAATCAAAGGGTGAAAGTGAGAAAACTCATGGTTTGAGATAAAGACAGTTCAGTAGGTAAAGTAGAAGCTGCACAGGCAGGCAAAGCAAACCAAGGAATTCATTCCCCACTTGACTGTTCCCCCTTTTTCCCCCCCACTTTATATACTGAGCATGATGTCATATGGTATTGGATATCCCTTGGGTCAGTTGGGATCAACTGTCCCAGCTGTCCCCTCCTAACTATTTGTGCACCCCCAGCCCCCTCACTGGTGGGGTGGTGTGAGAAGCAGAAGAGGCCTTGGCTCTGTGTAAGCCCTCCTCAGCAACAAAAAAAACCATCTCTGCTATTAACAATGTTTACAGCACAAATCCAAACCAGCCCTCTACTAGCTCTGTAATGAAAAGGAATTATTCCCTAGCCAATACCAGCACACAAGTCAGAAGGATGATAGTCAGCATTGCTCATATCCTGTCCTGTGTGCTTGGAAAGCCTTCCTCATTCTTGTTTCCAAGGCTTTTCTGAGGGAAGGTGGAGAAATGACCTGGCATTTAGTTGAGTTACTGGGATATGTCTCTAAATTATGTATGACCTTGGGTCATTGAGGAAGTAAGAAAGCTGAGATCGCTGATCTTCTCCATGAAGGAAGGGTAATTTGAGTATTTCTGTGTTTCCTTTTCCCTAAACTGCATTTACCTGCTATGGCTAATTACAAAACTGCCCTACTTGGAGAACCCTTTCTGTTGATATATGTAAATACTATAGTTTCCAAATACTCTGTCAGTGTTTACATTACAAATATTGTTACATATATATAAATTGGAAGTTTCAATGTCAGTTTTGCACTTCATGTAATGAGCTTTGGAAAAGTAAGGAAAATTTATTATTTCATACAATAAGTCTCTGTGCTAGGTAATTCCAGAGGACTTTGTCCCAGCATCAGTCACCAGGTGGCACTGCCACATACAATCTTGCCTCACAGCAATCCTTTGGCAGCATGTCTGGCTATGGGATAAGGACTTCTGGCTTCTTCCCCTCTGTAGTTTGATCTGGAACTACGAATTCATGTCACCGTAACTTCTATCCCACTTCCTACATTGTAGGGAAACAAATTAACTTTTTAAATTATTATCAAGACAAGCACAAAGATTTCCAGTTACATTAACAACATTGAGCATTTTAATGATAGCAGAATACATACCATTCACTGCATGTTTGCAGCAGTTTAAATCTGTGACTTAATTATACTAACATTTCTGCATTATGACTTGCTCTTCAAATAGTATCATTTTGCATTTGGGGCCTGTTCTCATTTTACTCTTTTCCCTGTCAAGGAGATTTTTCTAGATGTGTATATTGATCATAGAAAAAGCATTTGCATTTCTCTACCCAAGAGAAATGCCATTTTCATGCCATTTGACCACTCTAAAATTCTTCCTCCGTATTATTCTGTTATGCAGTCTAGTTATCAGTGTCTTTGTGTCACATTTAGGAATGCACTTCTCTAGCACTGAAAGTGGCCCGGGTGCTGAATTCCCCTGTGAATTACCTCTGAATCTGAAAAGTCATTTTCAGATGTTCTTGGTATTATTGCAGTTGCAAAGAATTTTTCTGTTCCCCATGAACATCATCCCTCCTGAGTCTTTGGCAGTTTACAGGTGTTTATTAAAAAATACTCATCTTAGAGCTTGTCCAAATTAAAGCAAGACAGGCTTCCTTCCCAGTGATGCTTCCAAGCAGGGAAGTCCTGGATGCTGCAACCAGACATGAAGCTTGAGAATGGTACTGAAGTTTGCATTTAAAATGAGGAATGTAAGTGCATGTCTGGCATGAATCACTGGTGTGCTGTGTCACACTGCTTCTCACAGTTGGGAATGTGGAGAGATGAGAGATACTCAGCAGTCAACAGAGTCAAGACAACAGATGCCGATTTACCTAGGAGAGAGTCAAGGACGATGAGAAGGAGGATTAAGGAGTTCCCATCTGTTCTTTTTTTTTTTTTTTTTAATGTTAGCAGCTACACTGGCACCATTCTTGGTATTGTGTTGGGCCTGCTAGTGCCCTGCTGTTCATGCTAAGCTGTACCTTCTTTTACCACACATATAGTACAAAGTGGAGAAACTGCAATAACACCTCAATAGTGTTACACTTGAAGTCATAATGGTATTTGCATTTTTCCCTTGAAGAGACATAATTTGCGTCCTTTGAAGTACTCTTGCCTTCCAAAGCATCTCTCTTCCATGTTATTTCTGCACTCTACTCCAGATTTGCTAACTTTTCTAGCTTGTGGTTCATCCTTTGTAATCATATATATGTGACATAATATCAATATGTTCCTTTAAGCTTTGGCAATGACAAGAAAGTCTCTCTTAGTTTCCATTGCTAGAGAATTGGAGCAGACCGGGATCCCTTCTAAATCACAAATGAGGTAGATGTAGCAGGCACTGTTAGGGAGAGAAGTAGACTCCAGTAGTTGCAGAACCTAATCTCTTTTTCCTCATTTTTTGTATGTTACTGTTACTGCAGTGGCTGGGGAATAGTAGAGAAGTAAATGGCTCCTTTTTTACAAAATAAATAATAGGGAATATGGAAGTTCTTGTTGCAGAAGTTGCTCTATCTCCTGCAGTAACTAGCTTTGCAGCTGATCTGAGCTGCTGACAGCTGCCAAGCTCAGTATTACCTCAACAACAGGGATTCTGGTAAGCTGATGTGATGCAGTTTAGGGGGGCAGGGGCCCTATTAAAAAAACCCAAAACAAAAAACCCCAACAAATTTCAAATACTTCTGCATGGAAAGATGCTGTGATCACACAGGACTCCAGATTAAAACTTAGTTTTAAATAAAATGCATTGTGGTTCGTCACTGGATTCAAAGTTTGCTGTACTGGAAAGTTTAATGGGACAACTGTGATATGAAAAAAATTACTTAAGTAAAAATCATTCCCCAGTTAAGTTTCTCTTTGAAGAGAAATATAATAATTTAATTAATTGTTTCTCCTAATCAGTGCTACATTAAATTGAATAACAATACACTGAACACAGACATAAAATGTGCCAGGTTGCTTTAAGTTCTAGAGTCGTTGATAAAATTTCTCCCTAGGGATTATTCTCTTATGAACTTTGCTCATTCCAGTTCTCTTAAATCTGTTTTGGAGCGGGTCTTGTTGGCAGAACAAATTCAATCTGTCATTTTGATCAAAAATAAGAAGAAAACACTAAAACAAACCCACCTCTTATCAGATTAATTTTTCATCAGTTTTATTGTTTTCAAATTGCAGCAATTGTCCTCTGCTATTGACATATCTCTGCAAGACCAATATGTCTTACTCAAAACTTTGGCATTGCATTTTTAACTACTGTAATCTTTATACATCCTGCAAAATTCAATTTTCATTATTTCTTTATTTCTCTATTTATGTACTTTAAAAGAAGAGGCACCAGAGTTTCTCTAGGAGCTAAAGCTTAAAGCCCTGATAATATGTCCAGTCTGCTGAACTTTCTAGTACTTCAATTGTATTTCCAGAAGTTATTTCATTACAGTCTTCAAATAAGACCAGGTAGTTTAAATTAACTAAATGGCTTTTAAAGTAAAAATGCTTATATCTCAGATCTGAAAAAAAGGTGATCTGAAAGTAAAATAAAAGATGACTAATTTAAACTAAAACAATAAAGAAAATATGGAAATGGACCTTGAACTCCCAGACAGTTAAGTGAGATCATTCTTAGAAAAGCAATTGAATCAGAAGCAATTCTATCTTCAGGGCATATTACTGAAATAATAGTCCAAGGCGACTGAAGTTATGTATAAATTATGGGATTGTAAAGTCAAGCTTACAGCTCCTCTAATAATATTTTTTCTGCAATTAAAATTGTGGCTAGAAAGCTTAAGGGGATGGATAATTACTAGCAATTAACAGTCTGATCATGTGAGATGCTGAGGTCTTTTTGCTGCTTAAGAAGTTACTGAGAGCTATGGTTGCTTACCATTTTGCAGGTCTAAATCCTTTAACACTGAGTATGAACTGAAGACCCAGATATGACACATGAAATGGCTGCTGTGGTGACATGTGCAGTAAAAGCATATATTATCAAGGTATGGTCTTAGAGAAGTAAACATGCTTCCTCTAATTAACAGAAGGAAAATACATTCTCCATTTTATGTGGAAAAATAACCTTTACATGTAGTACTCCATTGACAAGCCTATCAAATCCAAAATGTTCAGAGGCACTTACATTTAGTTAACTTTATCTAGTTTGGGTCACTTCAATAATATCCCTTACTTTAAGAGGTTTTCCGTCTAATGTCTATGTCTGGAACAAAAAATAATGGCAAGTTGTCAACAATTCAAAAAAGTCTGATTGGGTCTGTGGTTGGTTTCACTTGCAGCACATGCTTATGGCAATTATTGCCCATAGTACTTTATGTACTTCAAATCTTCAATAGAGTGCTCCCTTCCGATTTTACAATGTGTTTCAAGAAGCTTGGCCAAGACTAATGCTAATGAAAATAAAAAAGGAATTGTTACAAAACTGTGGCTCCTCATCAGAGACTTTAATTGTCGTGTCTCTGGCACGGGTGCTGCACTTACACTTCTGTTTTGGATGATCTGGAGAGAAACTGTTCTTTCATCAAGAACAGACATGTATTTTCAAAGCTCTGTGGATACAGACTGAGGAAAGTTGCTTTCTTCTCTGTCCCAAAGTTTTTGATTCCCATTGACTGAGCTATAAGGATTATATATTTAATGCTAATTCCTAACTACATTGTGCAAATAATTAGAGAAAGATGCTTTTGTTATCATTATAGTTTAAACACCAGAAATTAGATGAGAGGCATATCAGATGTCATGGGCAAAGGAGCACTGTTCTCAGTATGAGAGAAATTGGAATTTTTAACTTAAAGGTACATGAAATCTTACAACTGAGAAGAAATGAGAAAAGGGGACCAACTTTAAGAAGAAAAGTTACATAACAAAAGGACTGACTTCCTACTGAAACACTGGTAATGAGGTGAGGGGATAAAAAGTGTTAGGCAGATTAAAGGATAAGAAATGATGAAGTAAATGGATAAAAGTAATAGACAGCTAAAAGGGATTACTACGAAGAATCAATTCACAGAGACATAAAAAGCTGAAGCAAGAAGAAAGCATAAAAACTTTGGATTAACATCTGAGAATTTGATTTTGATGGTAGTTAAAATATTAGTGGTAGCATTTATATAAATTAATTTCATGTTCTAAAGGATTTGTATAAAGAATTCAGTAATAAAAATAAGTCAAAATAACCGGATCTCATACCATATTATGCAAATCACCCAACAGAAGGAAAAACCAAATAGCTTTACTAAACAGGCACAATGGTGACAATTGAAGAATTTCATATTCATTTTTCACATTTTAGAATTTCATTTCTACCTGATAATTTTTAGTAATTGAACTGCATCCTTATCAGCTGAAAACACAGCTCTGTAACATCTTCAAGTGAAGATTTCTTGTTCCATTTGCATGATGCAAGAACATCAAGGCATCTGTAATAGCTTAAAATATTTTTTTTGCTATTTTAATGTGTTTGCATGATTGTCTTCAAGTTTCCTGATTACTATTAAATATCTGTATTGCCATAGCACCTAAAAGCCTAGGTGGCTGTCCACAAACTGGGGTTTTGGTAGTTCATATACAAATATAAACCAGAAGGGATCTCGTAGTCGCAGAGATGGTGGTGGTAAGCAGCTGCATCTATTCAGTATGTTGCAGCCTCCCCCTTAGGCTGCTACATTGGAGTCGTTTAATGGTTATCCCATCTGAAGCAGATACAGAACAATGTATGAGGGGGTTTTGCTGCTGTTCTAGGGCAAGCCCAGTGTTTAGTTCACTTCCCAGGTAGGTTAAATTGGTCTTTGCGCTCAAGTGACTAAACTACAGCTTCATGTTCTAGATGAATTGTCTAACCAAGCATAGCCAAAAGGGGTGAGTAGCCTTGGTGCTCCCCCGAGCAGTCATTCCCGCTCCCTTTGTGCCAACAGCGCTCTCTCTATAAGCGCTGTCACTTAAATTAGAGGTGGCTCACAGAACTGATATGGCAGGAAAGGAGCAGCTCACTGCAGCATTAAAGAAGTGCCAGCGCTGCTGCCAGAAACCAAACAGCTCTTCCAGGAGCACTGGTGAGAGGCTCACAAATTGTCATTCCACAATTCTGTTGCAAAAAATCTTAAGTACCATTCTCAGCCAAAGGGTTAGTACTAACTATGAGGAGTGAGAGAATAGAAATTTTTTAGGTTTGTGATCAACAAAATTTGACCATTATATATCTAATTACCCTGGTTGTAAAATCTACTGTACAACAATGTAGTTCAGATGATCAAGTATGAAAACAGTCAGTTTGGGAAAGCAAGTCCAGTCTGGCTTTAACTTGGTACCACTGTAGCAAATATTAAAGCTGGTTCATATTCAAATGAACATATTCAGCCTGCAGAAGACTTTTTGCATTAGCTCCCTTGTCTTAAGGGACATTGTAGAATGTCCCTTAAGGCTTGTAGCATGCCATGAGAGAACATATATTTGAGGTCTTACCTCAGACAACAGTATTAAATTAAATATTACAACTGATAAACCAGAATGCATAAACTAGATGGTTAAACTTGAAAAAAAAAAAAAAAACAGCAAAATTGTTTGCTCAGGAAATGAGCAGAGTGGTTTGTAACAGTATGAAAATACTAAAAATGTGACAGGTTTTGTCAGTTCAGACTACTGTGGGCTGTGTCCTGAGTGCTACATGACCCTTCTCTGCACAAATAATCATGCACTCTCAAATTACACTGAGCAGCTCTTCAGCTCAAACGACAGTTTTATTAGTAGACAGGGTTAAAACGGTGGCCATAACAACGTGTACTGGGAGTTACCGCCGCTGCTGCTACAGACAGTCGCTACAATTGCGTTACCAAACGGATGCGGATGCTGTATGGCTGGCAAAGCTTTGTCCAGCTACTTTCTCAGGTTACTAGTTACTGGAGGAGACTAGTTACTAACATCTGCAGTGTGTGACGGATTTGTCGTTGACAAGAGATGTTATCGCGATAGCGATGAGGAACCCCCCCCCCCCCCCCCTCCGCCTCCGATTAAAAGCTCAAGGAGGAAACACAAGCTTAGGGGGAAAAAGGAGAATTAAAATCAGCCGTACTGAAGCTCCTGAAACAGCAGTGCGCAGGGGGAGGCAGCGCCGCACGGCTCCCCTGCTCGCAGGGGAGAACCAGCCGGGGAGAAGCAGCCGTGGGAGCGAAGCCGCCGCGGTCGGGAGGTGCCCCGGGGCCCCCGAGACCCTTCTCCCCAGCGACTCCAACTCGTCAGAATCAAATCCAACTCAGCACTTGGGAGCTTCTGCAAACGGGGCGGGGGGTGGGGGCGGGCCCGGCAGCCTCCCCACCTCCTCTCTGCCGTTCGGCGACCTTCCTCCCCTTGCGGGTCTCCTCCTCCTGCCTCTCCCTTCACGGCCAGCCACGCTGCGAGCCGCAGGCAAAGCCCAGCACCCGCGGCCGCAGGGAGGCCAGCAGCGCTCGGCAGAATCGGGAGCGGAGAGCACGCTGTGTTTTCCTCGGGGGCCCGGGTCGGCGGGGCTGTCCCACCCCTGAGCCGGGGGTGGCCAGGACTCGGAGCCCTCCCGGGGCGTAGCCCCGCCGCTCCGCCCCGGGGAGTTAAGGAGGCGGAGGAGTGGGAGTGGGTGTCTCGGCCGCCCTTCCCCGCCCCGCGGGCTGACCCCGCGCGGGCAGGCAGGAGGCGGCGCGGCGGCGGGGACGTGCCCGGCGGGATGCGCGTTTAGCAGCGGCCCCGGCCGAGCGCAGGCCCTGCCGGCTGCACCTGGCGCCGGGGGAAGCGGCCGTGGAGCCCCGCGTCCTGCGCCCGACACCCGCCATGGAGAAGCGAGGGGAGGGCGAGCCGCTCTCCCACCCCCTGGAGCCCGAGCCCGAGCCGCAGCCGGCGCCGCCGGGGGAGAAGCGTTTCAGGCTGTGGTACGTGGGTTCGTCGTGCCTGGATAGGCGGACCACGCTGCCCATGCTGCCCTGGCTGGTGGCCGAGATCCGCCGTCGCGGCCAGCGGCAGGAGCCCGGCGGCGCCCCGGGCAGCGGCGTGCCGGCCCGCGAGGTGCTGCTGCTGCTGGGCTCGCCCACGCTGCGCTGCGTGCCCGCCAGCCCCGGCCCCGCCGCCGGTCCCGGCCGCCCCGCCAGCCCCGCGCCCGCCGTCTTCATCTTCGAGCACAAGGCGCAGCACATCGCCCGCTTCATCCACAACAGCCACGACCTCACCTACTTCGCCTACCTGATCAAGGCGCAGCCCGACAACCCTGACTCCCCCATGGCCTGCCACGTCTTCCGGGCCACCGACCCCAACCAGGCGAGTGGGAGCAGGGGGCGGGGACGCTGCCCGGGATCTCCCCGCTTGGCTCCTCTCCTCGCCAGACGGGACCCCAGGCACTGCGCTCCGCGGCCGTGGAGGGGCCGATGTGCCCGAGCGGGGCAGGGTGTGCCTGCGGGACGCTGCGGGACCGCAACCTCCGCACGCCCACCCGGGGCGTGGGGGGAGCCCGCCCGGGGCTGGCCGTGCCCACCAGGCTCGTCCCGGTGTGCCCCTCCATCTCAGGCGGCTGCAGCGCCCTTGGGCTCGGCGGAAAGGGGGGCAGTGGGGACACAGAGCCTCGCCTGGCCATGGGGTGCCTTGCCAGCCCCTGCCAGGCCGAGGGTACCACTGTGCGGAACGCAGTGCCCGGCGATATGGAGCCCCTTTCTTCCCGGCCCACCCTCCGTGGGGAGGCCTCGCATCCTGCAGCAGCTCAGTGGCAAGGGCACTGTTTGCTCTGCGAGCAGGAGGCAGGATTTGTGTTAAAGCGTCCCAGCGGTGCTGTCAGTGTTGGGCAGGAATGGAATAGTGGAGGCTGGTGCTTTTCCTCAGACCCCGTGGTACAGAAGTGATCGTTCGTGACGAGCGAGCGGGTCCTGTTGTGCTCACGGGTCACGCTAAGGACACCTGGCCGTGCTCAGGCACATGCAGTAGTGCTACAAACAAGGCTAGGTTTGGGTGGGGACATTTTTGATAAAGTGCCAACTGGAAAAAAAGACTAACAGTGAGGTTGTATTTCCCTGACTATCTGCCTGGCTTTGGCTAACACATCAAATGTGCAGCAGACTTATTTCTCTCTGGTTTAGAGTATGTGAGCAATAGCAGGTGGACAAGTGGGTTGGATAATAATCAATTTAGCAAGATGACAGCAAGAGAAAGGCCTTTTGGTAACAATCCTTTGGTTGAGTAAGTCAGAATACCTTCTCCTCAGTTTTGACAAACTTGAGGAAGAACTCTTGCAGTCGGAAGATAGCTGACTTACTGCATTTACTGACCAGCTGCTAGGGTTTCTTCATTAGTTTGAGTTTTCTTAAATGGGGAGGGTAGGAAGTATTAAGAAAACTACTGAAAAGTTCTCTGTATGTTAACTTTTATTTGAGCTAGCATACTTCCAGGGAGAACATGGAGACATTTAGATTGCATTCATAGCTGTGGCTTAAGGACAGGCTTAGGACAGGCAATATCCCAAGTAGAGGTAACTGTGCTTAACTTGTTGGCAACTGCTGTGGGTTGTGCTCTGCCAGGAGAGCATGCAGCAGGAGCGTGGAGGGGATCCTTATCTGGCTGGGGAGGACCCAGACGGTCCTTTTAGGAGTTTGGCAGTATGGCCCGAGGCAAACTAAGGTTCCAGCTTCTGGCAGAAAATGCTGGATCAAATTTATTTCTGGGGTAGGTCTGTACTGATACCATGAGTTTGTAAAACAATCTTGCTTTAAAATAGTGAATCCATAGTACTCCAGTGAAAAGTACTACAGACATTTACATTTGAAGGCTGTTTCTGACTACAGCTCTATCCATATGTCTTTCCTTCTTTCCTCATGGGGAAAGTGCCCTTATGTGCATTGAATTAAATCAAACTGATAAAGTCTTCCTATTGAAAGAAGTTGTTAGTGTGAATATATCTTGTTCAGGTTTTAGTTATATCTGTTAAGATTTTTTAAACTTTGTTAATCATTAATAAAGAATATATCCCTCCCAGAACTGTTACTCAGCACGTGATTTTGAACTACAGTGAGGGCAGTAAATGCAGAGCTAGCGATGTGATTCACAGCTGTCTGATTAACAGGCAGGTTTTACTAAGGTACCAAAAGGAAAAGGAAGTGGATTCTCACCTCCCACCTCTCCACCCCCGGGTTTTGTTATCAATTTGTCCAGGCTTTTTTGGCTAAGCCTGTGCAGGTATCTAGCTGTTGGTCTGTGCTAAAGCTTAATCCTGAGTGGGTACAGTCAAGCAGCAGGTTACTAGCTCTAAAAGTCTTCTTTCTAAGCTCTTAATTGTTTATTATAGAATTGATGCTGTCCTTGCATGTTTTCAAGATCTTTACGGATTTCTTTTTCCTAGTGGTTATATGAGCCTCGTGTTGTGTATTAACTTAGAAAGTATTTTTCACAGCTGTTATTTTAAGACAACCTCATTTTCCAGCTTAGGCTATAGTGACTTTTAGCCAACCTAAATTGGCACTGCTGCTGAGAAAAGTGATAAAGTGATCTTGCCCTCTTCAAGCCTCAACCCCTTGTTTCTTCCTCCCAGCTTTGTCCTCGTGGCAGCACAAGTGTTTGTGCAGCCATACAGCAAACAGGATCCAGGAATTGAATGGTGTTAAGTTTGCTTTTCCCTTACCTTCTCTGGAGTGTTTCCAAACTGCTTCCCTCATTTGCTGTACTGTGTAGCCCTAATGACTGTTTACATCAAGGCAGGTGGGTTAGAGGCACATGGTATCAATGAGTGGCCAAGAGGGGGAAGGGTCAGATAGCCTTTCCTGAAGTTCTGGAGAAGATAATTTTCAGAGAACTTGTGGATACTCCATCCCTGGAATTGTTTGAGTTTGGATAGGGCTTCGAACGACCTGGTCTAGTGGAAGGTGTTCCCTGGCAGTGGGGGTGGAGCTAGCTGTTCTTTAAGACCCCTTCCAAGCCGAACCATTCTGTGGTTCTGTGGAAGTTATGCTGACTTCAGATTCTCCAGAGATGGCTGCAGAGTCATGGTATTGTCCATGTCCTTTGGCAGTATTAAGTTCAGCAGCACCCTAAGTAAATCAGGAATGAAGGAAAGGTACAGGAGATGTCTTGGGGTCTCTGAGTTAGAAGACAGCTAGCTATAATTTTGAATGGTGAATGTTAATTATAAAAGTGAGAGGTTAATGATTGACTTTCAAGGGACTAGTGCTACCATGATAATTAAAAAAACAACGTAGGTGAGAATGAAAGTTTTGGCTTCAAGCCTCCAGCTTTCTCCACCAGGTGTACTGCACAATGTTTAGGCCGCATGTGTATTCACTATGATCACAAAAAGGGCTGGTATTCATAGAAAAAGGCACTGCCTTTTGCCATTCTCTGCAAATCTCTTTATCAGATGACCAGTGAAAAGCCAATGTAATATGTGCTCTGATGACATCAGGCGGGAAGATAACATCTTTTAATATTATTTGCTGTGACTGGAGAAAAATGAGAGAGTGATCTAGTAGTATGAAACAACTTCATATTTTATTTGAAGGCCTGCAAATTTTAGGCAGAGCTGAAAAGTAGGGGCCAGTGAGGTGACTCCTGTTCAGGAGTAGTACTTCAGCAGAATGTCAAACCTAGAGCTTGCTGGCATGACAGTGGATGCAATATACTTTTATTGGAGGGGCAGTGTGGTTGTGTGTCTCTTTCTTTTGCTCCCCTTATTTAATTACAAGGAGAGACATCTGAAGCCATCTGACTGGTGGAGGTGGGAACAGAAATGTTTGCCCTTTTTTTTTCCTCTCTCAGAACTTACTACAATGTTTGCTGCTTCTTCTAACTGTTCAAAGCAGTAGCCAGCTGGAGTGGATAAGGGTAGTTGTCTATTTAGTGTTGCCCGGTAGCTTCTGAGTAGCAGCCAGAGATTTGTTATTTTGTGTTGCTGTCATTTGAGAATTATTGAGTATGCACAGACTGTATGCAGACATCAGATGACAGGATTGTCTCATTTTATATTTGACAGATTTTCTTTACAATCCTGGGAACAGGAGTTTTTTTAACCCAAAAGTTAATAAATATGACAGGCATACTCTTCTTGCAGCCACTGAGAAAAGACTGTTTAATTAGTATTTTCAAGTTCAACTTTTTACCATTAAATACTGATTGTATTCTGTAAACCAGATTTTAATTGTGTGGAACAATCAGTGCAGTCTGACAATTGTCTTGAGGTCCCTGTTTGCTGGGGGAAAGGTTTATGGTATGATCTCTTTCTTCAGGTTTGTTTTTTTTTGTTATTATCATGCTGATCTAGATTGTGTGTTTCCTGCTTGAAACATGAATAAGCCTGTTTTGAGAGGATTTTTTTTTAGCCTTAACTGGCATCCTAAATCAAATTATACTTTATTCTTATTAGTGAAAATAACTTCCTCCAGTTAAGTAAGGATTAATTTCATGTGTTTGGTTTTCTCTTCTCAAACTTATAAGCATGATGAAAATGTATTGTTACAAGGTTTCAAAAGTATTCCAAGCTGGCTGTGGAAAAAGATGTTCAGGTGGACAGACCTCAGTTGAATTTAACTCTTGTGGGTATAATCTATGGCTGTGTCTTTGTGCTACACCTGTGTGTTAAGGTCTAGGCTTTCTCAAGGTGAAGCAGAAGTAATGGAGTCTTTTGGTGACAGTGTAAAGCTGTGATAAGAACTGGAGAGGCAGAAGCTCAGAGACGAGAGCTGGAGACAGCCCACTTGTCAGAAACACTTGTATATTCCAATAACGTGTTTCTTTTCTGTTGGATAATGTGTTTCAGTAAAGCAAGGGCGTAAGACAATTGTTCTGGAAAAGAAAGGCATCAGTATACAAAGTCTAGTCAACAGAGGCTTTTATTCTGTATGAATATCATGTTACATAAAGTTTCTTACTGAAGAATGTAAGTAAGAAATGTTTGAAGAACTAAGTTTGTCAAGTTTACATTCATATTTCTGTTGTCCTTTGATTTTTATGTGATATAGGAGCGTGAGCTGAATGGCAGTAAAATCAATATACAGCATTGTTGGAATTCATATTAAAGTATTGCACTGGTTGAGTTGTCTGATAAGATGTGTTTTGAATAGGTATAACAGACATGACAAAATAGATACGCTGTAGATTTTGTAGGATTCTGTAGGAAATGGGAGAGATGATGTTTGGTTGATAGCACAATTTGGTTGCAGAGGAAAGATTTGCCATGAGAAAGATATGTTGTCCCAGTTTTTACCAAGAAAACGAGTCTTGGAGGGACCAAGAAAATGAATGTTTTCTCAGTTCATGTGGGTCAGCATTTTGTTCATGAGTTGAGAAACTGAAAAGTAATGACTGAGAACAAAGCATGATATTAAGGACTTGCGATGAATGCAGAATTGTTTGGTGAGCAGCCTTATTATCTCTAGCTTACATGAGCTATACAGCATCAGATGAAAAGTCTTGCACTCCCTTTTTTTGAAACTGAAAGTTGAGAGCTTAAGGGCTCATTTTTGATTTCCTTAATAGATTTGGCACTTTTTTTTTTTTTTCCTGAAAATGAGAGTACTTTTAGTTTTAAGATTGTAAAGCTATCTTTCAATTTTGGTTTTGAAATAATATTTTTTCCCCATGTCACAAACAGAATGAATAAAAAAACATTAAAATTGTTAAATGTTTCTAAATGGTGATATGTAGCCTTTTTATTCCTAGCTAATATTTAGGAGAGGAAAGGGAATGTTTTTAAATACCCTTGTCTGTCATGTTTATATAAATAATTAATTAATTTTTCCTTTTGCAGTTCATGAAAACCACCCATTATTTGTGGAGTAGGAGGACAGTCTTGGAGGACAGTATTTTTTCAAAAAGGCAAAATAAAATACATGAAATTATGTATTTCACTGAGAGTGGCTGTAGGTTACCAGTGACCAGATAATAGTGCTGTCTTAAAGAAAGGAGCTTGTGTGTACCTAAGAATATCAAATCAAGGCTTCTCTTCTGATTATTTGTTTCTAGGGTTTGGTTTGTTGTTTTTTTTTTTTTTTTTTTTTTTTGTCTTGTCTGTCAATATAGAGGCAGTTTCTTTTAAAAACAATTAAATAAACATCTGATTTTAAAAATATCTAGCTAGCATATGTGTGTCTTGGCAACAAGGGGAGTCTGATTTTTAGAGGTGACGAAAATCTGACCAAGATGCTTAAAGGTGGTTATTTATAAAAGTGAATTCTAGAAAAGATTTAATTCCCAAACAGTCATTATGAAATACTGGTGTTCCTGATTCCTATCGCTCTTTGCTAAGGTTTGGTACAGCGTTTGATGTGCACAGCTCACTGTTCCTTGGATCTCTTCCATCAATCTTCCCCATTTGGAGCTCCCTGAACATCTTGAGTTTCTGTGAGGTAAAGCGGTGAATGAATACCGCAGTGAATTGGGACCACTTCAGAGATTGCTGTCTGGGCTGTAGGTCATGCAGATTTTCAGCAGCGTTGGCATGGTCCCCTTGTGGTACCAGCTGTCCTCTGCCACCTGGTTTTGTTTCCTTTGTGGTTTCAGATACCATTTCAAGTGCAGGGACAAGAAAAAAAAGGAGTTTATTTCCAATGTGGCTTTTGTCACTTGTCACATATGCAAACTGTAACATCTTCCACATTTGTGTTATGTACTGTTTTGAGACACTTTTAGAGACCACAAGGAGATAAAAACACCTACAAGACCTTCAAGGGTTAAAATCTACTTGCAGAGGTCATTAAATAATGTGGTGTTTCTAGGGCTGCTGAAAACCAAATTTAGGGCCGCAAAGTGAAGTGATTTAATTCAGAAATAGGCTCTGTTCTTTCCTGTTCTCTATCATCTGTAACATACTGTCACCTTACATTCTGACAAGACCGTATGCAGTTACATGGGTTCCAAAATAAAGTAGAGCATCACCAATGCAAGATAACAAATGATCATTTGACAAACAACTGTATTGTCCCTGAAGAGGTCAAAGTATAAAAAGACAATACTGACTGTCACAGGGTAGGATAAAAATATGGAAGTGGTTACACCAGGGATGCATGAACTATGTGACTTCCTATTTTGGGATTAGTTTTGGGTACCAGAGAACACACATAAGTTTTGGGTATGCCTGTTTTCATCTATGAACATGTTGCGGCTTTTTACTCCTTTTCAGGTGTATTAATCAGGTGACATCTGGTAGATAAGTGAGGTGGGCATATAAATATTCTTGATAGTCCTGTAGATCTGAAATTACTCTGGTATTTCAGTTTTCCTCTTGGCATTGGTCAAAGGTAAACATGTTTGTGCTGGATGGGCTTAGTTCCGATAGCGTATTTAAGACTTTAGAGAAAAGAACATAAAAAACCCACACAAGCAACAAAACCACACGCATTTGACTGAAAGGGCTCATGGCAGCCAATATTAGAATCTTAAGTTTTATATTTTATAAAAGTTAACTATGTATTTTGAGAAATCCAGTTAGTTTTTATTCTGAATGCAGTCACTCTCTACCAGTGCAAAGCCTATGGTCATCTCAGCCTCTCTCCCTTCCTTGCTTCTGCCTCTCTGTAGCAGCCACCCTGCTTGAAATGAGCAGCAGCTGTGCCTCACTGTTTGAGGCAAAGCCTGCTTAAAGCCATCCCTCTTAGGTGAAATTGGCTACTTAGACCTCCGCCCCCTCTCCCTGCTGCAGGGAATTAGGACTTAGAGTGAGAAGTTAATTATGTGGTCTTCTTTTGGAGAGGATAGTGCTGCCAGGATTTCCACTGCTCCCTTAGCAGACTCCTTCTGGATGAAGAAAAAGCTTGGCACGAGCAAGACTATTAGGTATCATTTTTTACCTTCCCAAGATCAAACTTTGTGTCTTGGCTTCAGCTGCAGTGCCTAAACATGGTTTTCATGTCCTTTTGTGTGGTTTTAGTTGAGTCAACTGAACAAAAACTTTCAACATGTACCTGTTTCAACAAAGGCTGTCACAGCATGAAGTTCAGATAAGGTGGATGGCATATAGTAAATACATGTATGACATATCTTAAATTTTCTGTTCAGAGCCTCAAGAATATTTCATGAGCTAATAATTACGTAGTTGTGTTACAGCTCCTTTCAGTTTGCAAAATACTTCAATTGAACCACTGCAAAAAAGAAACACTTTTTTTCTTCATTGCTAAATTTTTATTGGACTCCTAATGCTATTCAGAAACTCTGCTTGATGCTTTGGAGGAATTGTATCTATTCAACCACATTTCCTGACTTTATAAGCTACTTGTAGTAGTGAGTTGTCTTCATTTCTGTTCAGAACTGGTTGCTTTCTCATGGAATCCATAATTTTCCTTTTAAAAATAATTTTATGTATTCAGAATTAGATAGGCTTTTAAAAATAATATTTTCTAGAAATTTGGAAGGGTAATATGGTGAGGTTTTTCTTCTGCATCTCTGTAACTGCTGAAGATAGGTAGGATTCTACAGTATTGGAAGGATTCTACAGTATTCTGAAGGATTAAGTAAAATTAAAATGCAAACATGAAAGAGAGTGTTATTCAAAGCCAGTGTGAAAGACTTGCAGAAGCTGTTGGGTAAGATAAAACCAATACCGTAGAAGCGTGGCTTTTTTCCAGCTCTACCATCCTTAGCTCTGTGGTTTTCCCTTTCCCATTGCAGCTGATTTTAAAGGTATATTTCAGTCATGAAGTTCATTTTTTTATGGTGATAAACCTTGACAAAGAGCTTGCTCTGTTAAAGTGACTGGGGTTATGTTTTGTTGCATTACTCTTCTTGGCAGGAACATGTAGATCTGCACAGCACTGTTTAGAGAGCCTTGATGCATTGAAAAACACGTTGAGGGAAGTCAGAATATTATCCTCCAGGGCATAGCAGTGACTGCCTTCCAGACTGTTCATGATTTTGTTTTTCCTAGCAAGATAAATAAATATTTATTTTTTTTTAGAATGCTGATGTTAAATATATTTCATGTATTATGTGACACAGATATGGGTTTCCTGTTATGTTAATTCAGAAAAAGGGCAAAAAGCAGCAATGTCCCAGGAACTTTGGGAATAGTCAGTGGTCTGTGGGTTCTTAAGTATTTCTGAAATAGAGTAAATACTAAGTAACAGAGCAGTGAAAGACTAGGACATGCAGAGCTAACTTGTTTAAGCATATTTTTATGTGCCTGTTCATAGTTGGTTTCTTGCTTTAGCTTGATTATTCCTAACTCCATCTCAAGTTACAGTAAGATTTCTAAATAAAAATAGAGTAGGCTAATGTATATTTAACAGTGCTGTATTTGCCAGGGAGGAACCAGTTGCTTGCTTGTTGTTTGGCTGAAGGGCAGAAATGAACATCACACCAACTCCAGCTAAAGCCCGTGCTGAAAGCTGATGTGTGACCTTCAGGTGCTGTACAAACGCAAAGGTCTGCAATTCCTGCCTGCCTCAGCTCTATCACAGCGTGCAAAATTACAGCTTTGGTAGTCTGAGGTGGAAAAAATCATTCTTGATTGTGTGTATGACCTGCTGCTGTACTTGGCAATGAAAATAAATACCAAACTGCACTCAGTGTCATGGTACTTCTGTGGTAATTAAACAGGTCAGAATTGCCAAACAAACTACTGTAAATATACACTATGAAAGCAAAAAACTAAGAACATAATTTAAGATTCCAAAATGCTGCTCTGATGGGCAAATCCCATAACAACTGATAAGAGAGCTTTCTGTGGAGAATACTGCTCTTTCTGTAAAATTTGGTTTAGGCTTTTGTATGAGACTTTATTTTTTATGGAGAACAATTTAAAATAAGTATCCCTTTTGTAGACAATACTTCTGGCCTGACTTTATGGTTGTACTCACTCAGGGCCTCAATTTTCTGTGCAGCATTACTGCAAACTTTAGCAGTACAAAAAATAACTTGTAAAGAGGATACACTTTTTTTTGTAAACCAACTACGTTATAAATAGACGAAAGATGTTTGCTTTTCTTCAGCAACAGTTTTTTGGGTGAACCTTGCCAAAAGAAAATCAAGTGAGCCTTTCAGTAGGAGCAACACACCATACTTCTATTTAAATTATTCACGAATAAACACACCCAGATTATCCATGGCATATGTGTGCATATATTCAGATTTAGCCTTGAGAAAATTTGCTGACCTAAACATGGGAGCCAAGTAGGAGCAAGGCAACATGATTAAAACCAGCTCAGAAGGAGTGGGTTTACATCCTGGCACTGTGCCTTGGATTCCCTGTCTGCTTAGTGCTAGGGAGAACTAAAAATAATATCTGAAGTTTAATGGGATAGTGTGAAGTTTACAAAATTAGTAAGTTTCTTCTGTAGTGACCTGTCTGCAGAAATCATCACGGAAGAAGGTGATATTAAAAAAAAAAAATTAAAAATACATTTAGAGAGCTACCAATCAATATGTACAAATGCTGAGGAGTTCTTTAGCTGTTGGGGAAGATGAAATAAGAAGGCCTTATAAGTACGGTTGCCTTTCGGGGGATTTGGAAAGTGCAGAGAATGTGAGCCAGATTGAGATGAAAACGAACTTTGAGATGGCAGCCCTTGGTTGCTGAGCACTGGTGGACAGTGGTGTAGCTAGTAGAAGGTAACTCCTTCTTTAGACCTACAGACAAATCAAAGTGTCAGATAAAGTGTTCTGTCTCATTCCTCAAAAATGTAGAGTCTATCTTGCACCTGTGACCCTCCCCTGAAGTCTGATGTATCCATAATCCCATTGGTCCAAAGTCCTTTTCCTCACCCCCCTCTGAAACCCCCTTGATAAGGTGTTCCCAGGAGACCAAGCTCTCTTCTTCTTCTCTCGCCTCTCTCTCTTTCTCCTATCCCTCACTCCAGCCCCTTCTCCTACTCTCTTGGACCCTCTCTTAGAACTGTGTCTCGCCCTACCCTCACTCCTTGGGGCCTGCTTTGAGCTGCGGCTGGCAGCTCCGAGCGGGGCCCCACAATAACCCGTGTACCCTGAGACCTGACTCCAGACATCTCTTGTCTCCATCCGTCCCGACCATCAAGGACTGTCCCTCACTGCATTTAGGGAATTTTTTTTGTTGTTGTTCAATATGTATGTTGTCCTTAAAATATACTGCATTAGAGTTGGGAATGTGAGAAACATACAGGCCAGATCAGACTGCTGGGTTTGCTTGAGTTTTTTGTTTCTTTGTGTAATTAAGTATTTGTTTCTGTATGATTGTTCACTGTTCTGCATTTCATCTATTTTACTTAAAATTGTAGTCTTGCTGGTTGTAGTTGTATGAAGTCTGAAAGGTACCTTCATATTTAGTGAAAATTGGAGGCTAAACCCCATTTTTAACAATACCATTGGTAGTAAGCTGAACGGGAGCTTAGTTTTGGTGCCATTTTATTTCTTATCTGAGTTTTTATTTGACAACCTATTTCATATGCTTTTGCTCTGAGTTCTCACATGACCATCATAAAAAGGTTAGATTTTGAGAAGATAATTAGTTCTTGTATTTCTGCAGCACAACAGATGGGATGCTTTAGGATGTTACTTCTAGAAGTGTCAACCTCAGCAAGGCAGGGATTTATATGTTTATGCTGCCGTTCATTGCCTATCGAGTAACAAATCCGCATGACTCACATTATTATCTAGATTATCATAAGCTTTCCTATTATGCTAAACTTGAAGCATGAAAATGAAATGTTGCAGTGCTATTTCACTTTGCCAACCAGCCTCTTTTAGCTGTTTAGTCCTGCTGTTATGTTTGGCAATTCTACTGTTAGACTTTCTACACGTAGTTTACCATCTGAAAAAGTTTGGCAGAGTTCCACTAGCTTTGACACTGATTTTGCAGATTTTAAAATTTTTCCCATAGCTCTGGGGAAAGCTCATAATGTTCTGTGGCATTCCATAGGTTGTTGCTGTCCTTTTGGAAGCACAGCACCCAGCCCTGTCCTGGGCTAGTCTGTTAGAAATAAAGAGTAGGCTTAATAGTGTCATTTTACACAGGTCAGTGAATTCACTTGAGCGTACTGCTGCCACGTGGGCTCCCCAGACATGGTACAGGGAGCAGTGTACTGTAATGTATTGTGAATTGTGATGGATCACTGCTCCTGGAAGGGCTGTTGTTATGCATCCACAAATGCCCTGCATGAAGCTATGCAGGGTCTGCTTCATGCTTTCATCCCCTGTTTTAATTGCTTTGGGTTTGTTTCAGGGGACTATTCAGTGAACAACTTTAGGACTGTCTAGAGAGCCCTGCTCTGAATTAGGATCCAAGGCACACAAATCATTGTCTGGATTTCAGTGTTTTCCTGTAGGATCACCAGCTGTTAGAAGATCATACTGCTTCACTATTCTGTTACTGCTTTAAGTGTCATCCTACTAATAAATATAGTAGCCTCTCACTATTACTGTGTCATAAAAGTAATACTCAGGAAGTTTTTTGTTTCTGCCTGTACCGTTCCTCTTAAAATGTGAAAATATCTTTCTGCTCAATTGAATAAACAGGTGAGTAAGGATATGATAGGTTTCTAATTCATTTTCAGCATGGGTTGCTATTGCCATTTGGAACATTGCAGAGACCTAAGAAAACACCAAATCAACATGCCAGTAGAAGTTTGGCTGACTTTGTGGTATGCACCCAGAATGTTCTTCCAGGGGAGCACACTTCTTGAAGGGATGTTTTCTCTAGTTGACACCTGTTAGTGGTCACAGTGTAGGTAGGATTGGGAACCACACCATGAAGGTCATGGGGAATTGGGTACAGAAATCAGAGCGGCCCACAGAACAGTGAAGAACACAGATCCCTGTGAGATCCCTTACTGGTTGTCAACAGATGCATTACTTTTTGAATTTTTGGGCTTTTCCAGTCTTCTTACTCTATGTGTATAGAAGGTTACTGCTTATTATTTTCTTATGTCATATTTCTTGCTCCTCTGTTTCTCTCATCTCCTTGAAATTGTCCCAATCTAGGATTATAATCTTTGGGTTTTGAAGGAGTTGTCGGTAGCAGGCAGTGCTATCAATCATGAAGAGTCATGATTCTGACCATAGGGGAAAATACATAATAATCCCTTTAACCCTACTGCTTACCACAAGCTGCTGACGCCAAATTAAAACTTGAAAGTAAAAAAAACAGTCATTCATTCTTTTGATTGCTTGCTGCCAGAAGCTGAGCTTTTCAGAAACAGCTATCAGGATTATAAAACTTTTAACTTTATTCCTGTTCATGTTGCTTGTTTCAAGTTCCACACTTTAGAAGTATCACCAAGACTTTTTTTTTTTTTTTTAATTTATATTAACAGGTTTTGTTGTTTTTTTTTTTTTTTTTTTAATGTGTGTTCTGGTAGCAGCTGTTTATTGAATAGAAACTTGAACAGAAAATTTTATGTGAAAGTAATAATGTATGGTGTTAATTTCAATTTTAATAAAGCTGTTCTAATGTTTTTACTTGCTTAAAGTTCCTTTGCATTTGAAGTTTAGTTTCACCTTCACACCCTTTTTTTTAAAACACATGACCTGGCACAAATTTTTTTTTAAGTTGGAAAAGGGTGCCAGTGGCTGATGGGAGATGAAAGCTGGTCTCCTCAGTGACCAACACAAATGTATTCTGTTTCAGGAGGAAGGTATGAGTAACAAAAAAAAAATCTCAAACAGAAAAAAACAAACCCCAGCCTCTACTATAGAGGGAAGCAATGGTGTGCTGTATGGTAAAAGTCTGTAATATTAGCAAAATAACTCCTGGAGCCTGAGTCATTTATAGCTGGTAGTGAAACAAACTGCTGCTGAAGGATGTTTGTTATTGCATGGCTGCTGCTACAGCGGGTGGATTGCCTGGTTAAGAGCAAAGTAAACTTGAACCTGGTAAAAACTACTGTGAAAAGTACACTTCAGATAAGCATGCTTTAATCTCTGGAACATTTAATTGGTTCAACGGCATTTTCTAGTGCCTCAGGATTTCAAATGTGCAAACATATTTATTACTTTGATATAATTATAGATTTCAAATTTATTTTTCTCTGTAAATCCATTGATAATAGTAGCGGAGAACACATTCTCTTCTACTGTTAGTACAGATTGGGTTCATATATCAAATTATGAAATTAATATCTGTCCTTGAAAGTCTCCTGACTATTACTTCTCTGCTTCTTAATGCAGTACCAGGCTGCTATTGTAGGTTCCCATGCTGGTGGCCATGTCTATCTAGTGAAGTTTGAATGTGTTTAATATGAGCCTCAGAGTATGCAACTCTGTAAAATTAACCCTCTCAAAAATTTATATTCAGTTTGTTATCTATGAACATCATGTCCACTGGAAGATTGTTTTGACAGATTAGTTAACCAATTGTAAAATAAAGAGGGCTTCTACCTTCCTTAATATTGCCTTTGCCTCCCTGCTGCTTTTTTACAAGCAAGCAGTCTCAAAACTGAGCATCAAGAATAATTAAAGCCCTTGCCCTGGTGCACTGTGGCAAAGGGTGAGTAAGTATAGTTTTTAACAATCCTTCAGTTCTCTTGCTGGTCTTAAAGAAGCTGGTAAATTGATGGGACTTGAAGCAATACATTACAAAATTTCAGAGAGGGCAGCAACATAGGTTAAAGCTAAGGGCAAAAGTAGGGCAATTCTGCTGCTCCGTGGGGGTGTTGTAATGCTTCCATGGGAGTCTGCTGGAGGAATGATTAGTGGCCAGTCATAGGAGAGGGAAGCTTTTAGTGTCCTGTATGATAATCAGGCTCCTGAATAATTAACCAGTGAGTCTGACAAATACACTCCTCCTATTTCTCAATTTGTGTTATTTCTAACACCAAACACAGTTAGTTGCCAGTTTGCTTACAGAGATGTAGCACTGCAGCACAAGTTTACAATATTAGTAACTGAATACCCCATTATCCATGTCTGCATTATCCATTATCTGGACAGTTTGAATAACATAAAGGCAAAACCCCCAAACACAGCAATAATTTTTTCAAGTATATTACATCTAACCGCTCACTGATTCAAGTCCCACAGAGAACCATGCCCCCAGATAGCTCAGAGTGTTCTCATAGCTCTTCATTACCCAGTAACTTCTTTCTGACAACCTGGATGGTCTCAGCCTGTAGCCCCAGCATTAATGACAGAATACATCAGTACATACATCTTGCTTGAACCTCCAGAGTATAAACTAACAGATGGGGTTGGCTAAGAAAAGAGGGGACATTAACTACATCAAAATTACTCATTAAAAGATGCTATTGCTTGAAAATGTTTTTGAATAGCTCAAGCATGAAAATTCCATTCATAAAAGCATTATTTTTTGTGCTGCAGAAATAGGTTGGAAATATGATTAGACTAGGTGTAGTTTCTTTAGAGGTGAGTAAATTAAAAGAAACTGATGGAGGTGGGTTGACTTATGTGCAGAATGCTTATTAGGACTATAAACAAGATCAGTTATTTTCAAGAATCAATGGAGTCACTGGCTATTTTTAATAGTCCAGATTAACAAAAATGCTTGTTTCACATCTCTGGGGAGCTCTCATGCTTGTGTATTTCTGCAGCTTTTCAGTGAAGGATGATTGTGTTTCAATAAAATTTCCCTGCAGCTTCTACCATAATTATATTTTCTCAAGTATAAGTGACTTTCACGTTGCTGTTTCAGTCTAAGTATCTAATGTTTATGTGTTACATCTTTCACTGTGTATCCCAAGAATTCCCACACAAAGTGCTGTAAAGCAAAACCATCCATGGCTTGCAAAAAATGATCCATGGGAACACTTAGACCTTGTGAAGTAATTTGGATGTCATCAAGCAGAAGTGAAGTTTTTGCAGCTCATTCTGCAGTTTCACATAAAGGAATCTGCAACTGTGGTGCTGATGGCTGCTTTGAACAACATGAGTCCTGTTTCAGCAAACTTCAACCTCCTGTCTGTGGGACTGATCATCTTTAAATATCCAGCTCTCTCTCTATTCCATAGATAAACTCCTTTCCTTTAAGCCCTTCCTTCTAGATGCCCTGCTGAGAACATGGGATCATATCTATAATTTCTAATAAAGGACCTTACTTCAGGTTGTGCCCCAGCTTGTAAACAACCTTTGTCTGTGACCTTGCAGTCATGCTGCCGCCTTGTGAGCTGCAGTTCCTGGTTGAACACAATCGCCCAGTGTTACAGCTGGGCTGGCACAAAAATGCCAATTATCACACAGAACTACATTATTCTGCTGATTTTATATGCTTAAATACTTACAAGTGGTGATTCTTTCCAAGCTGATTTCTGAAGGCACAGGCCTTTTAGGTGTTCTTGGACAACTCTGGCTGACTTCAGAGACTTGGCTTGTGTCTGAATATTCCTGAAATTGGCTGCAAGCCCAATATTTGACTGGGAAGGTTAATCTGAAGAGCACTATGGTTAGGTCTTGTTTCCAGATGAAAGCTTTTTGTAATTTTTTTTTTTTTTACCAAGGCATGTGTTCTTTCATTTATTCACTAGCTGGTTTGCAATGTACTTTAATAGAAAAGTGCATAAGATATCACCTATCCTCTTCCAGCAGCTTCTTCAAATAATTGCAAGAGATTCTAAGAATAAGCTTGTTTTCCCCAAACTTTGGAATTAAAGAACCTGCTATTGTATCTTTTCTTCCATATACTTCTTGTAGATAATATAGTTTTATGTGACCTTCTGATAACTTTGGGGTGTTTTAGAAAAAGCAGTCTTATTAGAAATGTGGCACAGATATTAAGAGTGAGTCCAAACTGAAGAATTTGCACAAGGCATTTCCAGGTACCTTGAAAGAGTTGCTTGTGGTGATTTTATTTTTCAACAGAATCCAAAACCCAAGTAAAAGTGTATTTCTTCCTTAGCAGTTGCTGAGTTATGTTGTGTTTTCTGTTGTATTTTAAGCACTGGAGCACTGTAGTTTCCCTCCAGATGGACTGATAGACCAATAAGAGGAACTAGCGAGGAACCCTAGCCTTTGGGGGTAGGGGTGGCTCTAAAAATAGAGATCTCTTTTTAAGGTCATCTTCAAGAAGGATGGAAGATGTTGCTGCAGTTAGCTCATCCTTTGCTCATGGTCTTATAGTCTTACTTCTGAACAAACACCAGGAGACAGAGCATCTTCTTGGCACAGCAGTTTTAGGGTTATGAAGAGGTGAGTCTCAGCAGACCTGTTGGTCCTCTCTTGTACCTTAAGAGCAGACACTAAAGTCAGGACAAATGGACTATATGTTGTGTGCAGTCTGGAGAGCTGGTGAAACCCATATGTGTGCAGTCCAGTGCTAAGCCTGCTTCTTCTAGAAGAGAACCCTAAGGAGATGCTTTTCAGGTCAGATTAAAGTAGGAGGGAGTTGCACATCTTAGCCATAAGCATGTAGAGCTAGATGTGTGATAGATACTCCCATGATGCTATGGAAAAGATAGATGAAAATCTAGCTATTTCTGTAAATTCAGAGATGTTAAGAAATACTAGAGTTTTATTAATTCCCTGCACACTTCATTTGCAGTAATTTCATCTTCGAGAGAAAGGCCTTCCAATAGCATTAGAAGTAATGTCACATCTTGAATTAATTCAGTCATGCCTCTGTAGTAAAGAGTGCATTAGCCCTTTTATTACCATCTGTGAAAAATGCTTTCAGCTGTATTTGAATTTGAGACACAATGGTTAGACTGGGCTGTGCATAGTTGAAAGTGACTGATCTTATTTTTGAGAAGGTATTTCCTGATAAATGCATCTGTTTATCAAATAGAGTTTCAAAAGGGAAATGATTACTCATTTACTGAATTTAAAGGACAGGCTTTTATAGCCTAAATTTTAGTAACCGCTCTGAATGTACAGCAACTACTTTTTAGAATGTAGCATGTATTAAGGGCAGATAGGACTTTGAGAGGAAAAGTCTGTCACCTCTTAAAAATTCACAATTAAAAATTTATCTTAAATGTAAATGTGAAATTCACTCATACCTTTGAGACACATATTGAGTATTTAGAAAAAAAAATTGGGCATGTCTTCAGATTTCCTTATGTTTTCATTGATTACCTGTAAAGACCTAGATTACCTGTAAGGACAGGTTTATCTGTCCACACACACTTCCATTTCTCTTCGAAGTTTCCAGGTCTCCCTGTTGGTAATGGTTGCTTTGTCTCTTAATTTTTTTTATAGAGTGGAGAAACTGCAGCAGTTTTTAATCACTTTTAGGTATTTCTGAATTTGAAACAATCAGCTTGGACAGACTGCATTTGAGACAGAAGGATATTTGGCACCCTGTATCCATTCAGTATTACAAACTTGTTTAATAGGTTTAAAATAAACAGATATTATTTTTAAGTATGAGCTGATATGTGAAGATCAAAATTCTTTGCCAGCTGTGGGCAGAGACAAATGGGCCTAACAGGGACTTTTAAAATACATAACACGTTAAAGGTTCTGCGTATGCTGGGTGGACCATGTGCTTTATTTAACAATTATACTTCACTGAAACAGCCAATTTTACTTGATTTTGCTTGTCAACTGTTTTTATCAGATGGAGTTCCTTATGTGCCTTTACGGTTCCAGGTAAATTGCATTCTCAAAAGAATTTTAAGAATCTAAATCTAACTAGATGTGAACATAAAGAATTCAGAAAGTAGCTGAAATACAACTCTCTTGCAGAGAGAGTGTCATGGAGCCTGGCTGCTTTTTGACATAATGCTGCAAAGAGTGAGAACTATATAAAAAATACCCAAAACACCACAACAGAATACAGACTTAATGGAGGATAGTCTTTCAGTTTTCATCAGTTTTCAAGAAGGCTGGAACTGGTGATGTGGAGCACTGTATCCTCACCTTTGGAGTAAGACAATAACTGGGAGCAAAAGTTGATGTGAGTCTTACTGTTATATTAATATACATATATATGCACACACCACAACTGTGCTGTTTAAAGAGAGGAGAAATTCCATTCATTAAGACATTCACAATCTTTTTTTTCAAGACTGTCAATGAGCCAATGAGGTTCAGAAAGCTTTGAAACAAACGCTGTGATGGGAGCAGTTGAGTGTTCAGCAGTTATTTCCTAGCATATTGTTTCAATTAGGATTGCAACAGGAAGGAAATTTCCATGAGAGATTGCCTCACATACCCATCAGAGTACCAGTCTATTTTACTTGTTCAGTGCAAGCTTTATATAGTTCTAACTTGAGTTCAGCAAAATGGCTCTGTTTTGCACAATTAAGCTGCACAAATTGCACTGTTCTAGTTTTCATATCAAAGGTAGGCGACATATTTGTCTTTACAAGGTAAAATCCATTGGGATTGTTTCTTGATGTCAGAGAATAAACTACATCCTTAGTTGGACTTGTAATATGAGAGAGACCAGGAATGGTTTTCAGCTTATGCTTCTGCTTTGCTCTGTCCATGACATAAGGTCCAGGTTCACACTGCCTTCTACATGCTGTTTTTCATTAGACAGAGAGCCCCCACAGCAGGAGCAGAGCTGTGCAGCACCCCAGAGGACACCTCCGCCTGAAGAGCAATCCTGCCTTGTTGTTCAGAGGGCATCGTGGAATGGCCTCACCTCTGTCATATCAGAGTTGATGTCATGTCTTACAGAAGAGGGTCAGAATCTGCCTTGGGAACCAGGCATACTAAAAAAAGCACTTTTCCTCAGAAACTGGATCTGTGTTCTTACAAGAATTTTTTTTTTTCTGCAGCTTTCTGCCTTTTTGAAAGCAGATGTTTGGCTGCTGACTGCTCGCCCCAGTGTAAAAATATCTGAGCTGCATCCTAGATCTGTTGATTAGCTGGAGCTGAGGCTAGTCCCCAAAGCACTGGTCCTGACCTCCGAGCAGTGAATCAGAACATGAGAGTTCCTGCTGTACAGGCCATCACTCAGATGATACAATTTATTAAAAAAATATTTTAAATGTTACATGTAGGTAGTCTCACTTTACAGTGGCCTGAGGTCAACCATGTAGAACCTTCTAGTTTAGTGTTCCTAACCTACATACAGCCTTTATTGGAAACACCAGAATAGTTCTGAGGAACATAACCTTCAGGCACCATGGACAACTATTGTGTTATGAAAGAGCTATTTTTAATGTATTAAAGATTAACATTGATGTATAAAGTTAATCAGGAGTAAACATCCTGTGTTGATAAGGTAAAAATAATTCTCAATTTGTTAATACACCTATTTTTAAGAGATCCCAAATTAGATCTAAATCTTGGTTTTTTTATAGCCAGACATTGGTCCATGTAGTAGTCAATCAGGAATATAACTTCTTTAAAGAAATGTGTTGCTTACAGCAATTGACCTTTTTTTCCTTTGAATTTTCATCTTCATTAATAAATAGAAAAGGTAGATCTGTTCCTTTACTTTTCCACTGTTGCACAAGTTAATAGAGGTAGAAAAGAACCTAAAATCTAAGGAAGCACTGTAAAATTTTTCTTTTATTTTTTACATCTCACATGTGTGCAGGCTGAGAAACAAAGTCATTATTCTTTTCGGAATATTAATTTGCATTTTGTGGTTCCCAATCTAAATTTGACACAAAAAATACCATAAAAGCAGATAAGCCAGTGAGGAAATGATGAGCAGTAGGATTCCGGTGATGCATTCTGAAGGATTTTCTTTAAGCACAACTTGAAAGCAAAGTCATAACATTTCCAAATACTTTTCAGCAGTTTTGCAAGTGTTAAAGCTCAGGTGTTTCACATGGTTTCTAACCAAAACAAAAAGCTCCCATGTAATTGGGGAAAACATGGTGCAAGACTGCATGATCCTGCTGAACCTTTTTTTGGCTGCATCTCTCATCAGTCAGAAACCATGGTTGTGATTATTTCTGGAGTTTGCTTAAGCTCTCGGCGATGATGCTTTATGATTAGCTACTACAAGATCTCTTGTAGTCCAAATAAGCTTTTAACTCTCAGAAGTGGAATAGAGAATCAGAACTTGCACTCAAGGGGTGTCTTGGAAGAGAAGTGCTCCTTGGCATACATGAGAGAGGCTTTAGCATTGGCTCAGAATGGTAGGACTTGCATTCTTTCACATGCAGCCTCCCTTAAATGCCAGAAAGGTTTTATTGCTTCTGTGATTTTTTCATCCTCCTGGACACATAGTCTGGCTACTTCCAGGGCTACCTTTTCGCTACCCATTTAGATGTAAAATAACACAAGAGCTAGTTTGCAGAAGCAAATGAGAGAAGTAGGTAACTTGGAAGCCATGGCCTTGTGGATATTTTCCTTGTCCTGCCTTGGCAGGAGAAGAGCAAACCACAGTAAGCATGTGTTACCTTGCTTCCTGCTCCTACCTGTATTCAAACCTAACCCTGTTGCAAGCCATATGCTGCTTCTCCTTTGCAGGAGTGTGGATTATTGGTAAGGATGTTAGGACAAAAATGTCTTTAGAAAGGCACTACATCACCTGGAGGAGGATGTTGCAGATGTGGCATCATTGGATTACTTCCCTTCAGGCTCTCTTCCAGTGAAAAGGCAGTCTGTAAAGCTGTCCTGGTTCAGTTTCTAGTACTTCTAGGAGTCAGCAGGCTGCTAGCCAGGGTGTTTCAGTTTGTGTATAGTTTAAGCTGTCACATTTTAATTGAAGGGGAAGGATGTCAGTTATTTGAAGCTTCCTCCAAAGGTTTTCACAAATTAAATCTGCTATAACTGTGATGTTAGTTGCGCCAATAAAATGCTTCCATCTCAGAAAAAGCTTTTGGTAGCTCTCTTGGATATATTTCTTGAACTGTTTGACTCAGCTGCTTAACTTCAATTTCACTTGTTCATGGGCTGTCAGAAAGGTTACCAAACTGGCTGAAGATGTCATATCAGCCAAATACATTGGGAGGCAGCTTAAATTTTTAAACCCCAAATCCTGTAAAATACAGATAAACAGGGAAAATGTTTCTTCTACAGTCATTCAGATGAAGTTATTTATATCTCACCAGCTTCTATATTTGTCTTGCAATTTTAATTCCAGTAGCTTAGAAATATAGGAATAAAAATATGATGTTTTTAAGCAATAACATTGTGCTATTCTTTCCTGAAAAAAATAGTATATTAGATAAAATACATCCTAAGTGACAGGAAGGATTAATTTTGACAGTAAGCTGTGAAGTGATGTGCTTGGAAAAAAATTTTAGCAGATGTGGATATTTGCTGAAGAATCTGGATTTGCAGATTATTAAATGTGGTATTAATTACAAATTAAGACTACTTGAAAGCTTCTCCACCTTCTATGCCTAAAACTGTGTTCTTAGACTCCATATTCTGAGAAGTTTTTCTTCTCCTAATTTAGAAAGTGCTAAAGAGTAACTCTCAGTTTTGTTAGCTAATTGTTCCTTAATGTTCTGTAGGATAACTGGGTAACAATCTACAAAAGCATGCATTTTGCTAGTTACCATTAAAAATAAAAAACAGCCAAGAAAGCATTTCTTTGAGAAAGGAAGAAAATGGTAAGTTTTCATTATTTCTCTTACAATGCCTTTTTTTTTTTGTATGTCTGTTATAATGTTTTTATTTTAAAATAAACCTGAATGTTTCTTAGGGGGCTGGAAGCACATCTTGCAGAAGAGCTGGGCAAACAGCGCCAGGAACAGCTTGGGAACAGCTAAAGGGAAAAGAGTTCAAGGGCTGTTCATATCTAAGTTTGGATATCCATTGGTTGAGTTGCTATGGCTTTCCACAAGAAAGCTACAGACTAAGAGAAATCCAGACCTCTATTTACAAGAGATCCTGTCATTCCCTGACTTTAACCATAAGCTTTTAGGGTGGTCACAGCACCAAATTATAATTTGCTGTATTTTTGTGAATTATTTCACATGTTCTTGTATTTTTGTAGGATGTGTGGTTTGCCCTAGTCTGCTGACTTAGGGAAAGGTTATTTGATTTTACTCTGATTGATGCATGGGAGAAAAAAGAAAATTCACGGGAGGTTCGGTAACAAACTTTTACTTGCAAACTTTAAAACAGTAAGGTAGAATAAGGTGCTTGGCAAATTTTAAAATGTATTTGTTTTGGTTAGAAGTGCAACAATGGAAAAACAATATAACACTTAAAAGAAGGTGGAAGGGAAAGGAAGGAAAGGGTAGCAGTAGAGAGGTATATAGTGACCACTCCTTGATCCAGTGATGAGACCTCATTGTTGCAATTTCAGCATCTGTTGGTTGAAGTCATGGTCCCAGCCTTGACTGGGGAGTGGGGAAAGCCTATGAAAGACAAAGTCCAGTGGCTTAGTATATGCTGATGTTAGATGGGAACACCCAGACAATGTTAAATAAAGTATATGTCCCTGACTTTTTCTTTTTTTTTTTTTAATTTAAATTATTGTTTTTAAACTCCTAAATGGTAAGCATATTCCAGCCAAGCATACTGTTCTGGATGGGACATCATCTTACAAAGGTCTGTAGTCTTATGTTTTTTTGTTGTAGCTACAGCACTGCTTTATTTCACTGTAAGTTGAAAAGCTCGTATCGACAGGTCTTGACAGGCAGATACAAAAAAGAAAAATCAATGTAATTTAGATTAACTAAAGGCTTCAACTCAACGTTGCTGAGTGTTTGAAAAGGCTGATTAGCATTTACCTTAGATAATGGAAACTTCAGCTAGGTTTTTTCCTTAGGAGCCAGTGACTGACAAAATCAACACCTTAATCAGCTGCAATGTTCCTCATGCACAGTCAAAGCCCTTGCATGTTTTGTCATTAACCAGGAATGTTTACATGTTCCTAACTGAAATGTTAGTTCAGAGCAGGTGTCCTACGGACCTGATCTGCCTCCCAGCAAGGTTAGCTGCATACATCTTGTAGGCTCTGCCCTCAGTTATCCTGATGAAACTACAGATAAAATTTGCAGCTGTAGGAGAAAGTAGTGCAATCGAAGGCAAAAGTTTACTGTTGCACTTTATTTGTCAGCAAAAAAGAAAAAAAAATGCAGCTTCCCCTCTAAAACAACAGAACAATAGTGCTTGACTTTTTTTTAATATTAACCTGAGATACCAGAACAACCAATGAAGCTAAAGATTATTGGATTATAAAAGGCACGTTGTCACTGGAGTACCAGAAAGTCTCTGCTGTTTTTTTTTGAAGCTACAAAAAAGCACCTGTCCTAAAACACATGGAAATTATTTGTATCTGCTGCATTGGAGCTCCTGTTTTCCCATGCAAAATCTGTACTCTAATCAGTTTTACTATTCCTTGTTTTCCTCTACTTGGCTTTCTTTTTCTATGTATGTTGTTATGAGAGTTATGTGGTGTTGCCTTGAGAGTAAAACTATCTAGGATGATGATGGCCAGATTGGCTCTTTAGAACAGTTTGCCATGTAGGTTGTACTTAATATATCATCTGGAATAGTCCCTTTGGAGAGAAATTCTGAAATGGTTTAGCCTTCAATAGAAAACTCTGATCAGAATAGCTACATTGTTGGGACATCCATTATTTTGAGGTGGACTTTGTACTAGATAAAAGCTTGAATGGAGATGAGGAATAGACAAAGTAAGAGTGCAAAAATCGTAGCATATTCATCTTTATAGATTTACAGGTTGCTTAAATACAGAGATCTCTAGTGTATATAGTGTTTCTGTGTCTCGTAGAGCTGGGACATCAGTGCTGTGGAGCTAGTGCTTCAGAGATCTATGAAAATGAGGGAGATAAAGGAAAGGAAGCTTGCTTTGAAATGCATTGCTTTTTCAATGGGTTTCCATTTCTCCAATGGGTCTCCCTCTCCAAACATTTGGAGGGCTCAGGTGGAGTCTAATTATTATATTCTTTCAGTTGTGGCAGAAGAAAGCTGAAGCTAGGGAAAATAATTCACTGTATTACACAGATAGAGGCTTTAGTGCATGATGTTGTGCATCAGGCTGTTACCTTCTTCTATCCAAAAAGCCTTCACCTGTTACCTTCACATTATAGCTGGGATTTCATATTGAGAGGTAGTGAGAGATAACAGTGAAAACCCTGTGACTGTGCACATATTTCACAAAACACTACCATTTTGAAATGACATCTCCATCAGTCATGCAAGGTGCATCTGTTTACCAAAACACCACTTTGGTGTTCAGATAGGAGCAGGCAGGTATTAGATGTTTTATGAGCCCACTCCCGTTAGATTCAGTGTGTTACGATGGGATTCATTCTTGGAGAAGAGTCTGCTGAAACAGTAAATGTTAAACTTATTGGTACCAAGAAGCATACCAAGAGTGTTCACTAGTTGGAACACTCCTGGAGAATAATGATGTCAATGAACAGCTTGTGCTGTGCTGAATGTTTCAATTACAGTTTTGAGTGACAGATTTAATCTAATTAGGATGGAGCTGATAGCATTAACAGTTGCAACCTCTCTTGCACAGCTGAACAGTTACGAGTCAGCGCTGCATTGCAGAGGGAGTTGTGCAAATGTCAACAAAGACATGTTCTTGTCCTTGAAAAGCTTCCTATTTCAATTGATGTATATCCTGAGAAAGGTATCTGCTCTGGGAAGTGGTTCTTGACACCAGCACCAAACAGATGGGAGTTTTGTGTTTGAACTTGCCCAGCTAGCTCCCTCCAGAGGGTACTGGCTCTGTCCACACCAGCCAGCATCTGCTTGGAATTTTATCTGGGTCTCTTGTGGTCACAGAACCTCCAAGGATAGGTAGGCACTTTGCATGGTTCAGGGAGCTAAAAACATGAGGTTGGAGTTGGCAGTCACAGGAGTGACACAATGGCACGGTGTTGAAGTGATTGTATCATGTCCTGGGAGTTAGTTGTATCATGGAGTCACCAAATATCCTGAATTGGAAGGTATGGGAATAAATCATGCAGACTCCATTTCTTCCATTCCTTATTCATATAAATAATTTTTCTACAGTTTTTCAGACCTCGTGTGTGACTCCAATTGGTCAGTGTCTTTCTTGCCAATTACTTTATTGGTTAGTAAGAAGTTTTTATCCTGTATTGATTGGTCACTCAAAACCCCAGTGTGTTCAGGAAAAGTTGTTTGTAAGAGTTTTCATTTTTTTATTTAATAGTGTAAAAACAGTTTGTACAGGTGGCTAGTTGTTTTTTTCACCCAGGAATAGATTGTTATGTTAACAAACTGCTCACACCAGGTTTGCTTTCACATGGGAACTTGCAAAGTGCTAGCTTGACAAGGCCAGACACTGGTTTCAGGAGAGCAGGCTTGATTTTGAGAGGCTTATCTTTATAATTTTTCTACCTTACTGCAACAGGATGGGACCTACAAGGATTATAGTTCCAGTTCCAGCCCTGAACACAATTGCACTATGTGCCTGAGAGCATTTTTCCAGCACTTCTTGAACTCTGTCAGGCTTGGTGCTGCGACCATGTCCCTGGGGAGCCTGTTCTGGTACTCATCCACTTGCTGGATGAAGAGCCTTTTCTTTACACGGAGAGTAGTAGTGGGTACTGAGGGTAGAAAACAGCACTTGCATGTAAATGTTGGAGGTATAAGGGGAGAAAGGGTCAGATCTAATGCAGTCTCACTGTTTTTCTGTATTGCCCTGCAAACAAGTGCTGCTAGGCTTCTTCCATAGTGTTTGAGCAAGCCAAAGGGGCAAGATGGTGAAAGCCAACAGGGTACTTGGGAGTGAGTTTGTAAGCACAGTGTGGGTGAGGAGGGATGAGCCTTTGGACTGAAATTGAAAGCAAGTGGCAGGCTGAAAGGCATCAAACAGCATTTTCAAGGGATTTTATTTTGAGGGCCTTAAGAGTACCAGTGAAAATATTTGGCCAGCAACTTATCAGCAGTTGCTGGAAAGCTGCTGAACGACTTGATAAACTGATAAGGATCTGATTTTTTTAAAGGAAAGCAGGTGTGAGGAGACCCTTTTTGACTGACTGCTGCACTTTTCAAGAGGAGCTTACAGGCAGCTGTAGCCACTCAGACTGGAAGTATGAGAAGCAAATGACTGAACTGATCCCAGAAAAGCTTCTGGATAAGTAGGGAGTGTTAGCTGTTGGGAAGCTGGTCACTTCTAATAGGAACTGTGTCTTCTTGTTTATGTAAAGGAAGTAGTCTTAACTGAAGAAGAGGCAGTTTCTCTAGGAAGAGGGAGCTCCTGCAGAGAACTGGGTTGGACCATCTTCGTTGTGAAGAATGTGACAGTTTTGGCATGCATTTTTACAGCTCATTTTCTTTCCATTTATGCATTAAGTAGTCACTAAAAATTGTTCTTTTTATTGGCACACAATAGAATGTTTGTGAATAATTGTTGATCTTTAGCAGAATGCATCTTAAATAAATGAATTAGGTTTTCCTAAAGAAAATTTATCAACACATTTATAAGATTGCAAGTTATTTCCTATACTATGCAAGAATATGAAAAAAGTGCTGTAAATTCCTTCGATTATTATTTGTGTCAAAAAAGGAGTTTTCCAATGCTTTTCTTAATGAATGATGGGATACTTATATGACAGTTGGATTTCACTGCCTTTGTATTTAATTAATGAGAAAAACCTAGACTCCAAATTGCAGAACCAGAAGTATTTCCCTAATGTTTCCACAATAAGGTTGTCAAATTTCCTGCAGATTAAGTGTCATGATGAAAAAAACCCATAGTAATCTTTTCTGCCAAGATTTGTGAAATTTCACATTGCAGTTTAATATCATTAATGAAATCACTTCCATGCCAGACTAAAAAGAAGTGTCAAACGATAGAGACCCAGCCTATGCTAATCGTAATCCTATGATTATGGGATTTGGTTGCTGACAGTGCTGATGTTCTCTTGCTGTGTTATGGTTGCTGTGTGACTATGGAGTAAAGCTTTTTTTTTTTTTTTTTTCTTTAATACTAGTATCTGGGTTTTCTGGTGTTGCATGTTTCTCATAGCTTGCAAGAAGGAATGTGCGCATCACTTATTATGAAATTACAGCAAATGCAAAATGCTGATTTAAGATCTTCAGGTCTTCAGAACTAAGTTGTTCTCTAGTAGTTGTAGAACCTAAGTAGTACTTAAAATGCTTGTTAGGTATTTTCTGCTGTGCTGCCTTGATACTATGATTTTTCTGGCTTATTAAAGCAGGTAGGTAAGTAAGGCTCAAATGTTCTGCAGGAATAACAAGGTCAGCTCTTGAAATTAAGTTGTAGCTAAAGAATCTGGTATACAAACAATGATGTAAACTGCACTTAGTTATGAGCTACAGAGATATGGATTAGTAATGGAAAGGGGGGAAGAATCAGATAAAATATGCATTATTTCTTACAACAGATATGGGAACTTGTCTTCTTTGCTTTGTTACTGTTAGAAATTACATGTCTCGTCCTTGCTGTTTGTTCTTCCACTTGATTACACTCAACAGCAAAGGTAGTTCATGCTGCTTTGGTGGTTAAGAGTGCATATAACATTTGCACAAACATGAACTTCCTGGACACATGCTCTGCTATCTGTAATCTGGCACACCACAAGTGCAGCCACGAGCTTCCTAAGGAGTGTGTATTTTAACCTAAGCTCATTGTTTCATTTACCCAGCTGTATGATGAACTCTTTTCACTCTTCCAGCAGTTTTTGTTTAAAGGAATGTAAATAGAAGTAGTCCATTCATAAGCTTAGTGTTTAAGAGCCAGTGGTGAAAATCATGATAAGATGCTTCTACTAGACAAATTGCAACAATGCTAGAGGAGATGAGTGGGACAGGAGAATTGTTGTTGCAGGAAGAGTGGAAATAGTCTGGAGAGAAAAAATAACCTCCATTAATGTGTCTTTGCATTCTTCAATGTAATTTCTGTGATCTTGGAGCTCTGTTATAAAACTTTTTTTAAATCCCCCAGTCTTATTACCTACTTGTAACCCTGTATTAATCCATTGTATTTTTACATTGATTTGTGAGCATTATATCTCCATTAAGATGGGAGATTACTTTTTAAAAAAGGTTTTATGTCCATTCCTTTGTAGTTTTTGGAGTTGTGTTAACAATGTGCTTATGGAATGGGTGCCAAGTTTCCACATGTTCTTCATTTTTAAACTTCACCACTAAAACCCAGTGCACTTGTGTGCAGTCATGTACAAACAAATGATTTAGATCTAATTTAGCTACTATAATGCTTGCATTTTACAAAACAGTAAAAATGGAAGGGTTTTGGCCCTCAATTAAGTTGTTTCATTTATCAAAAAAACCTTAGTTGAAAGACATTCTACACTTGTGGACCTCACTCTGTGTCTACTTTTTAGAAGCTGCATGTGTTTAGTATTTCACTACTCAAGTGCTCGTATTTATCATCAATGCAATAAACACTTGCATAGCAATATATCACTTACGTAAAATATTAGTTCTTTCCTGCTTCTCTCACTGTTTCCCATCTTTCTATCCATGTCCAGAGCTGAATGTGTGAGGCCTGGCCTCACAAAACATTTCTCACGCTGGCTGAAAGAGATTCCTTAAGCCACTGCTCACAGGCATGAGCTGTGTCTGCATGTGTGCCTCTGTAGCTGCTTTCAAAAAGGGAAGCTTTGAAGTGCTTCAAAGAACCCAGCGGTATCTGTACCTTTTGATTAAAAGGATGTTCAGTACAAATAGGAGAATATACTGAAATATTAAGATAAGCAAATTTTGTGGTCATGAACAATAATTCCTGGGGGAGAGCTGATGGTGACCAAAGTGTACCTAAGCAAAACTGTACTTTCACCCAGCTCATAAGGGCTGAATAAACAAACAAACAACCTTGATTAAAAAAAGAAAGTGGACTGAAACACAGTAGTGACTGTTGTTACTGCCCTGTACTTGAAGAGACAAGTTATGGGTAAAACTAAAATCTTAATGCTTTTGAATTTTTTTAAATGTCAGATGAAATATGTCAGGGTTTAGTTTTCTATGTTTTACTGCCAATACTAAATAAATAATGGGACTAGCTATATCTTTTTAAATGGGTAACCTTCCTAAAAATGTTCTTACTTATGTGGAGGTTTTTCTTTCCCCTCTGGAAAAATGAGGTTAGGTTTTTGGCATAGGAGAGTTGTCTCTAATGCAACAGAACTTAGTTCATCTCATGCCAAACACCAACACTTGATATCAATAATCGTTGACTCAAGTATTGCTCTTGGGTACATTAATCATTCCCATTGTCCCGTAACACAGTGGGAAAAACACTCTTTAACAATTGCTACCCGGAAAAATTGCACAGTGGGAGCTGAAACCATGCTTACAGTTGTGTAACAAAACTCCAGAATGTTGGCAACACTCTGGGCCTGGAAGGGGATTCTTGTTCATGAATGCTAGCAGTGGATTCAGACTAAAGTGCACCATCATTTTATCTCTTTATGATATTGAGTTACACTGCATGTGCAAAAATGTGATTGTTAAAGGATATGTTTTTTCTGCTTGCTGTCCCGAAGAGGGTAACTTGTAGGGAATGTATGACTGGCAGATTGTGACAGTATGAACTTGAATTTCCTTACTGGACAGCTGTCAGTGTACATTTGATGGGTGATATGTTAGTACTGTGTAGTCAGATCAAGCTTTTTTAGCATTCAGTGGTGCTAGCCTATACCTTAGAGCATGCACATTTCAAGAGAAAAGTTTCTTCCCAGTAAGAGTAACTAAAAGTCCAGAATATTCTTTTTCCCTCCTGTGCTTCTCTTCACATTGTTTTTACCACAAACTGCTTAGAAAGAGCAACATCACTTCGTAAGACAAATGGTTTTAACTAAGCTTCAGGTGAAGATCCCTCTGACTTCAGAGGGTGAAGATCAGTTGAGAAACAAATATTTCTGAGGAAGGCAAAAGATGATGTCTTCCCCTGCTCCAAGTTAAAGGAATCTATTTCTTTACATTTGGGAAGATAATTGGAAACTCTTTGATGCTTAGGTACACTGTTACCTTGATGCTTTATAAAGTGGAGAAGGATGAGAATTTCATATTTTTTAAATTGGTTCAGTGTGTCTTTGAGACTAAACCCAAGCTCTCCTTCATTGGACTGTGGCACTGGTGTGCAAAGTCTTCAGAGCAGCTCTGGGCTGTTCGAGGTGCAGATCAGAACACGAGGTGTGTTCCAGGTCTTGTTAAGACCTGTCCACTGGGCAGCAAAGGTGTAGGGAAAAGAGCTCATGTGCTGATAGCTCCATGGTAACTGTGCCTTAGCTGTGTTTTACTTGGAGTGGTAACACAGCAGCCGTGCAGCACTTCCCTCCAACCTCAGTCAGGTGTCAGCACAGCCAGCGTGGGAGGTGCTGTACCAAGAGCAGGTGAGCATGTTGGGGAGCTCTGCTGGGGGGTGATGTGGTCACTCATTAGCTGCAAAGGTGGAATTTGCCTGATAACTGTGCAGTGTTAGGTGCATGCCTTGACTGCTGACTGGTCATTGACACACTTAGCATTTCCATTAAGATTTTGAGTCTCTGTGGTAGTACAATTGGATTCAAAGGGACCAGAGTTGGGGTTAGAGAGAGATTTCTTTATTAGCAATTGATCCATTGTAGAACTTATCACCCAATAAATACATAAGTTTTTTAATGTGATCTCTTGAGTGTTTTAAGCATTTATTTCAAGTTAGTAATTCATTCTTCTAGAATGTTTGCATGCTTCCTTTCAGTTAGTGGTTTCAAAGGATTTTAAAAATATCCACTGTCTGATGACATATTGCTCTGGCTTTATGGTTCCATCTACTAGGATCTGGTAAGTTGCTAACCTGAGTCTTATGCCTGAGCATAAATATTACACCCACAGAAATAAACTTGCCCTATCTGAGGCCATCAGAAAACAATTTTTGTTCTGGGTGCATTCATCTAGTTTGCATTTTGTAGTGGGAACCACTGTGTTCAGTACCTTTATCTGCATGTCTGCTTGATGCACAAGGCCTTTGCTGTTTATGTTAATGGTTTTGGAGAGATTGCCAGACTGGATCACTGATGTAGCAATAGTATTTTATAATGCTGAGAGATAGTTCCCTTGACTCCACGCCATTTTCAGGAAAAAAGTCGAGTTATGTACTGTCATGTAGTGTCTGCCTACGTATCAGAAGCAGAAATGCTGTTCCATTAGAGCTTTAGTCTGGGAAAAAAATCATTACCTCTTTTGGAATATTTCACGGTGTGATAGTTGGCAATGACTAAATAAAGGGATTTTCCACTGTAGGACGTATGGATGACAAGCTGTATTCCTAGTTTGTTTTATTGGTCCTTTTAAGTAAAGAGCAACATCTGTCCGCTTAGCATTGGATTGGGGTCTCGCTAATGAAGAGATCTCACTACTCTTTGTGCTGCTTTCCCCTAAGCACTGTGAAAATGCTGGCTGCTGCTCTTCTATCCTCTGGCACCATGAACAAAATCCCTTACTAAATTTTTTAGGCTTCTTAACAATGTCTTTTGACTCCTGCCACAATTAAAGAAAAGCTTTCATGTGAAAGACCTACATCTGTATAAGATTTAACTTAAATTTAACTTTAAATCTTATACATCTATATAAGATTAGCTCCAACAGCATTTTTCATATTTAAATTTCTTCACTCTTATCCAGCTGTTTCTCCTTTGCAACTGTCTCTATAGCTGTTGTAATTTCTTGGATAATATCCTTTAGATCATAGCTGGGGGCAGGAGAAAAAAAAAGCAACAGGGAGAATATGTTAGTACAGGTGGTATTACACTTGATGAAATACTTTGATAATGGCCCTTAGGAGCCAGGAATTAACTGATATGATGCAGCTTGGTTTTTAGCGATACCTCCTTTCCCAGATGATGGCATTGGAAGGAGCTCAGGTTGCCCTCACAATGCCATGCAACTTCCAGCAAACAGGTTGTTTCCTACAATTTGTAGTCAACATTTGTAGATTACACTCTCTGATTTGTTTGCATCATTTCACCCACAAAAAATTTTCCAGTTATCAGAAGTCAAATTGCAAAAAATGATCTGCCTTGTATAGTAACTGTAAGGCTTTTGTATTTGAACCTTGATACAGATTTGTTATTTTTTTTCCTGCAAATTTAGGTGAAAAGTCAGCTTTTCTTTTTCTAGTAGTTCAAACAGAATAAATTGGAAGGGAGATTACATGCAATTGGCAAGGATTTATCTTTCACAGGACTCTGTCTCAGTATTTTAGCTTCTCTTTTTAGATCTGGTACACTTTGTTTAGTCTAAAATAATAAAAACCCACAATAATGCAAATAATTAAGTTTCTTTGTATGTCTTCCTCAAGCAGAGATATTGGCTTTGGGGTGCAAAAATGTTTTCTTTGTATGCATAATTTATCACTGCTATGAACCAAATTGTAAAGTTGTCTTTCTACAAAATCATAGGATGGTAGAATGATAAAGGAGGATTTCTTTGTACAACTTTCTAGACAGTTTTGGTTTTTCTCCAACTTGCTAATTACTTCTCTAGTAGACTCTACTGTGTGAAAGGCCATACACTTACAGAAAACTGTAAGTGCAAGAGACAGTTTTGGTAAAGCTGGTCCACGAATTAAGGTCTCCCGTAAAGAACTTTGGGCAGACTCCTTAAATTTCTTTCTTCTAAATCAATATTGTTGCTTAAAGTTAAGCATTTGGACATAGCAGGATCACTTTCCATGCAGAAGAAAGTCTCTATCTCAAACTGATTTTAAAATGTGTAATTGCTTTCTGTGAGCAAAGGTCATCAAGAAAACATTGATTAATGTCTAAAATTTGAGCAAGGATTTTTTTGGAAGCTAGAGAATCCCTGCTATAAGGGAAGGGCTGGAAGGGTTTTTTGCAGCTGCCAGAGCTGTCAAAGTCTGTGTGATAAATTGTTCAGTAAATGCACATGAGCTGATCCTGTAGCAACTCACTGGAGCTCTGTGATGGGACTCCCTGAGGATCCCAGGCTTGCTAGACACAAATCAGCATAAATCTCCTTAGGATTTATCCTGCTAACCATAAACTCTGCCCAGAAAGGATCCAGAGCTGGGAGCCTGTTCCCTGTGAAATCAATGCCTCTTTCCAGGCCTATGCATTAGGAAGGGAACAAGCTCTTAATGGCCACATGAGGGTGTGGTGGAGGTGGTAGATCAGAAGTTTTTATTCTGACTGGACTCTGGATGTGTGACCTTCTTTCTATTAGCGGGTACTTATTCCCCAAGACTACAAGTGGAAGCCTTTGAATTGCATCTCTCAGATAATGCTGAATGTCATAGGAAATGTCCTCGCTGTTGGTGCTTTGGATGATAACAAGTAGTACCCCTGGTCAATGAGCTCAAATCGCAGTTGCTCATTTAGCCAAGCTTGAGGGTTAAAAAACCCTTTGGAAAGGGTTCTTTAAGAAGATAGGAAGAAGATACGATGGGTTTTCCTTTTTCTTTTTTTTTATTTTTCTTTTTTTTTTCTTTGTGTTTTTCCTTTAATGGAATTATTCTCTTCCCTGGAAAAGGAAGTTAAATTCTGGATAAAGTCCAAATTGAAGTATGTAAGTTTTCATAATTAGATAGTTGGATGTTAGGAAGTACCCCTGTTGCCTCAATCCATTTTTAAATCGTATCACTGAGGAATTGATGTAGAATTTGTGCGGAAAAATACATTTCTTAAAAGTAAGCATTAATTTTTGACTTTTACAAGGCCATGAGAGAAAGGTAATAGCAAATAACTAGGAAGAGAATGGTAAGTAAATGAAAAGTTTTAATCTGCGCAGTATATTTTGAAATACCAGATCAGGATCAGTAAACTTGGTTCTCATTAAAAACAAGTATTTCCAATTACTTTGGTGGAAGCCAGACTGGATTATTTTTTCTTTATTGACAGATATTTGAATAAACTGGTGTCATGGTTTAGGAGTTGTATTCTCCAATTTGGTGCTCCCACGCTGCAGCTTCCTCTGCTTCCCCCCTCCCTAATGCAGGTGGCTGGAGAGGAGAATTGGAGTCACAGAAGGCAAATATTGTGGGTTTGAGCTAAGAATAGTTTATTGGAAACAGCAATGAGATAAGAAAACGAATCATAGCAGCAACAATACTAATTACAGAGGGTAAAAAAACCCTATTCATATAATAGATAATAATGGATAGCTCTGTCCACTGTATTATCTCAACCGGATGGAACTCCTGAAGAATTCAGATTCTTCGGTCCAACTCGTGTCAGGGGGTGGGAAACAGAAAGCTGTTTGGGGATGGGCAGGGGATGGGATTCCACAGGGCAGGCTGGGATTCAGCTACAGGTTTAAGTTCCATCTCCTGCATAAGATGGCTATTGTACCTAATTCACATAGAGTAGTAAAACTCCTTTCTGTCTTTTATTAACCACTCACTAAATTATTAATCTGGTCTGTTTACTCACAATAAATACTTTAATACTCTTGCCTAAAGAATGAGAAAGTTTTGTTTTGATTGACAGTAGCAGAAATACTGTATGCATGAATTGCTTTAGCTCAGTTTTAGAAAAGACAGTCCGTATAAGACTCAGACTAAATAGTTAAATATTATATAGCTACCTGGGATTTGAAGATTCCTAACTAGTCAAACACAGTACTTCTACACTAGCATTTTATCTGCTGTTTAGAGATAATTTGTCTGTTGAAAACATGTATGCCAAAAAGTTGACTTTAATATTATTTTAATATTGAATTTGATTATAGCTTAGGTAATTGTGGCATTATCTTACAGGATGGCAAAATCCTTGCTGTCTCTTCCAAGGTTGAAGATTTGTTTCGGTGCATGAGGCTTGTGTAACACTCCTTGAGTTGAAACACTTAATCATTTCAGTCCTTGAAGGCACATAACAGATATGCCAGCTTGGTAGTATAATGCCCTTGAAAAATACTTTGTGGAAGGAGGTGACGGGTAATCTCTTACGCATTTGGAAAACCTGAAGTCTTAACATTTAGAAGCTCTGGATGTGCCCTGTGAGACAAGCTGATTGGATGTGTGAGACTCTCTGTGCCCTGCTGGGATCCAGCTCCATCTTGTTGCTCTTGTGAAGTTCAGCTGTTAAGTCAGCAGTTTGGGCTCAGAGGCAGCATCTAAGCTGGGGAAATGTTGTTCAATGTTTTCAGTGTTCTTAAATAGTGGGTGGTGTTCAGTGACATGCTGCAAAGTGTAAATAGGAACAGGTTGGGTTTAAACACACAAAATGGATGTAGCATTGGAGATAATGAAAAACGTAGTCTTAATGTGCAACATTTAGCTTAATGCTGTAGAGAGCTGTGTCTGTAACTGATGAAATGCTGAAATGTGTGTATGGCTAAGAGGGATTAGGAAGGAGGGATTCAGTTTGTGATCTTCATGCCTGAAATAACACTGTGCTAGCATTCATGTAAAACAGCTTATCATTCACAAACTGGGAAAATCCAGATTGCTGCAGAACAAACACTTTTGCCACTTCATAAGTTACAGACTTTCTTGTTTTGATCAATTTCCTTCTGTTTAAAAGAGATAAGAAAAATGTATTATAATATGCTGGGTACCTCAGAAGATTCAGCTAGGCCTTCAGTATTTCCTGGAAAATGAATGTGAAATTGTCCAGTGAGGTGGAGCCAGAAGTAAGAGGGAATGTAAAAACACACAAATAAAATGCACAATAAGAATTTCTTTAAATTGCTTTCTATAGAGCAGTTTATGAAGTTCTTTGTTTTACAGTCTTTCAGTTTTCGTGCTAATTCTGTATGCTTGGGCAGTTGCTGGACAAGAAACAGCGTGTTATGCCAGCTGTAGCTGATGTTTACTGTGCACACACTCGTGTGAGCCTTGGCCAGCTGAGCAGAGCAGATGCCCTTAGTACAAGCGTGTCAGTTCTGCTCTGTGTGGGCATCTGCGCTTTTCACAGCCACTTGGTCACTTCCTCCTCTCTGCAACACACTTGGCCTTCCCCAGCAAAGGTCACTCTAAAGGTAGACAAAGCAGTCAAACTCGGTGGAAGACGTGAGCCTTAGGTGCTTTTGAGAATGGAGAAGACAAGAAGGGACTGATGATGTCATTTCAGAAGCCTTTTTTCAGCCAGGAAAGGAGATGTACAAGGTTCCTGTAGATGGTCCTTGATGTTTCACAAGGGACCTGTGATTATTTCTTCCAGTCTCATGGCTGGACATGCAATTCTTTCATTGTGAGAGGCCTGCTAGCACACTGTGATCCCTTACAAAGGCAGATTGGACATCTCCAGGTAAGCTGTGGGAGACCCCAATAAGGTCTTTCACTCTGATTTTCTAAATAGTAGGTGTTTCATTCCAAACACTCTTTCCTCTTGCTGTCTAGGTACTGGGAAGCTCTGATTTTCCCTGAGAGGTTCAAATATCTGAAGCAAGGAATGAAGTTTAAGTGCTGCAGATTGGGTGCAGCAAAAGAAAGCCATTAAATGTATGTTTGCTCTGTCTGTGCTTGAGGATGCAATTTCTCAGCATTATCCTGCTATGCCTCATGATGCTGGGGATGAAATACAACTGCCTGAGCATGAGCAGCATTCTTATATCCCTGACTGCTCCCCAGAAAATGACTACACTCACCTCTGTGATAGACTAGACTCATCTATGAACAGAACTACGGCAATGTGGGATTCCAGTCCTGTTTCCAAAAACTAGTTTTGTGTAAAAAGGAAAGAAAAAGCACATTGTTATTGTCTGTTACACTGTACCTTTATTTTGATAGTTTCATTCTGTGAAACAATAAATTATAATGTCTTATAAGCAGAAATCAGCCCTGCTTCCTGTGCTGGAATTTAATATAAACCAAAGAGTTTATGAAAAAATAAATCTCTCAAGTCCTGGTTGCTACAAGCACTTGTTTCCTTGAAGGAATGGTTAAACTGGCTATGCTTTCAGCAAAAGTTAAGATGTGCAGATGTAGCCTACCATGTTGCCTGGTTTCTGAATCCTAAAAACAAGCTTTTCAGAGCAACTGAATTTCTTCCCAGCCCTACTGAACTGAACTGAAGAACCATAGGTAGGCAAATAACTTCATTCCTAAAAGATGAAGTTTTAAGTAGCATATATAAATGTCCTGGCTGTCATTCATGAGCTACCACAAATCAGATTATGCTCTTCATGCTACTTATGTGCTATATAATGTAAATCAGCTTTACTAGGGAATGAAGTATCTGAAATCTCATTTTTTTCAAGTATGAAAAAAATAGAACTTGATGCCTAAAAATAAACTTGGATATAAATTGAGTATGAATTCAGAAAGTCAGAGCTTTTTATTTTTTTAATGCTGTTCTCACCAAATTTGTGATAGTGCTTGGCAGTGTATTGAAGTGTTCCCAGTCAGAATTCGCTGTAAAGCATCTGTATATCTTATCTCTTATCTTATCTGTCCAAGTTCACCTTCAACTTGCATTCTTGTAGTGTTTTTGATTGCTTGGTGCATAAAGACTCGGTGCTGTATTTCCAAAAATAAAAATTATTTGATGGTGGCTATTTCCTGTTGCTGAAGTTTGAGGGGCTGACATCTTCCAATCTTCCATCTTCTACCAGATTCCTTGAATGTGTAGAAAAATGGTGCTAGCAGAAGTGACTTCAGAAACATTTAACAGAAATTCTGAGTGGACACTGCTGTTTCACCTTGCGTGACTACTGTATTGCTTGCTAGACCCTGGCTGCTTTGGGAAGTGTCACTGTGCAGTTGAATGTACAAATGACACAGGTGTCATGGAGGGAAAGCTTTGTCTGCTGTCATCTACTTCTTGGGAAACATGGTCTTCATTATTTGGTAAAGTTTTGGGAAGAGATATTCTCCCTTCCTCCTCCCTGTGCACATTTAACTTATTCACTATTGGCTACAAGATGTAATAAAATCTCAAATTTTTTTTGTTTGTTTTTTGTTTATAGATAAGCTGCTCTTGTTTAAACATTCTGATACAGATAAAGCTTTTACAAAAGTGGTACTAATTCTCATATAAAAGTTTTTTTTTTTTTTATTTTTGTACTGCATAGCCTTTGTAATTACTTCATAGAAAACTTACCATATACCTCAGATCATTAACCTTTGTAGGCATTTAAAACTGATCTTGCAGATTGGTTTGAGAGGAAGACCTTTTGTCTTTTCACAGAGTCCTGCTGACTAGAAATGATTGATCAGTCTGTCTGGACTCTTCTGGGCATGGTCATGGAAGGAAAGAGATTAAAGCCTGCACTTTTACAATAATGGAGAAACAGTGCTGGTGCAGGGGAAAGTTTACTGCCAGGGGTCTCAATTTCTCATCTAATTATTGAGTGTCTCAGAAAAGCAAGTTCTTTTTTTCTCCCCAAGCAGTTGTACTGTAGAAAATTAAATATTGTAAACTTATCCTTTTAGTGGTAAACTTGAGAGATCTACCAAAGAAATGAAATTGCATTTGTAAATATAATGAATATGGTAGTAAACAAATTTTTTTTCCTCCAGAGTAAAATAAAGAATAATTTAGTAGCTTCTGCTTTTAAAATTAAAAGCACTTGCAGAGGGTCCCCACAGAGCCTAAGAATATGGCAAAACTGTGTCAAAGGGGGTGAGATTGCAGCCTCTTGGCCACACTTCTGTTCCAAGAGGCAACCACTCTGTGCATTGCAAGGTTAATTTACTGCACCTTTGGATGTGGGTGTTGCCTGGTCCCTTCCTTGATGACCTCGGGACTTTACTGAAAGAAAAAAACAGAAGTCTTGCAGTCTATTTTCTGGCTGTCTAAATGGGAAGCTCTTGGCTAAGACTCTCAGCCTAATGTGGCTGATGATATTAGAAGGTAAAGGTTAAGATGACAAAATCTCGAGTTAGAATAAAAATAAAGCAATAGCAGCCAGTGTTCTTTCAGGCTTGCAGGTGTGCAGAGGCTTCTCTGCAGCTGCTGATTAAATCCAAGCTGAGTACATAAAGCCTGAAATCATCTGTTTCTCTGCTGCTTGTAATGGGGCTCAGGACATGTGTTCACGTCCCAGTAGGTACAGCTACCTTAGCACAGGGTGTTTTATCAGGAAAGTGCAGTGTGTGTTTTGTTAGATAGCACAGGGTGGTGTTCAGATAAGCAGTGAAATTATATAAATCCACCCTTGTTCTTAATGTGATGAAGGGGCTTCTTGTGTTGTAAAAAGCAGCTCCCCCTCCCCTACTCAGTCTATTAAATATTTTTTAATTGTCTGGGAACTTAAAAGCTCTGAAGCTTCAGTTTAGTCAGTTTATGAGCAACACCTGCTGGATAGAGTCACAGCCTCTGTTCTTTGCATTCCAGGAAAGTCTGCTTATAAAGCCTGTGAAAGTGCTGGGGTAAAGCTGGGGTGGCAAAATGGGATGGTTTTTGTAAATGAATGTTTGAAAGTACACTCTTACCTTTTGTGGGCGTGAGCATCCAACCAAGCTTAACAGAAATACAGTGATGTCTGCAATCCTATTTCTATGCAGCCATCAGGATAAATCATAGATTTGTTAAAGTTGGAAAATGCTGTTAGATCATCAAGGCCAACTATTAACCTAATGCTGCCAGGTTCACCACAATATTTGGTGTGATATCTGGGGAGAATACTGGGGAGGTGGAGGCAGGGAACCTCTTCAACATCTCAGCTCTGGCATTAATCTCTTCCTTTCCAGCTGCACGTACGAAACTTTCTAAGGACCAGCAGTTGGGAAGTTGGGTTTCCCTTTCCAGTGGGAGTTTCTTCTGTCATCTTGTCACCACTTGGGTAGTTCTTCTTGTAAATTTGAGGCTTTCCAATTATGCTGCATATAATTATAAGTTAAAAAACATTTAGGGTATGCACTGTAGTTTTGATACATACTTGGGAGTGTTGACATCAAGTGTGTTTTTAGCAGCTTACTCTTTTAAAAATCCTCTTTTTAAATCCTTCTAATTACATAAATATTTTTCAAAATGTCTGTTTAGGTTTTTTTGCAGAATGAAATTGTAGGATATTCCATAAACTGGGCAAAGCGATGCATTTTTATTTTCTTAGAAGAATAAATGATGGCTATTTTACTGTAAATATATAGAATATGAAACAAGACATAAAGTTTGAGGGGAATCCCAATTTCTGAGTAGCAGGTGTGCATCCCCAAGTTTTATCGAGGTGGGGCAATTTGTGAAGTCTGTGTATTATGAACACTTCTTATCTGCTTGGGAATTCACAAGCAGTCAGTGTGTCTTATAAACAATACAGGATTATTGACTAAATCTGCTTGCAAAGATGACTCTGCCTTGTTTATTTCTGGTAAAATACTTGTTGCAGTCAACATTTATTATAGCCACATGACCTCAATTTGATCTTTATTTCCTGCTTCTGTTCATAGAGAAAAAAACCCTTATAAAATACTAGGATTTCCAGCCATTCTTCACCAGTATCCTAATCTTACACTATTTGTACATTTGCCACTGGAAATAAACTCTTGGTGTCTTAAACCCTATATTTCACCTTCATGCCACTTGTTGGAACAAGGTATAATACCAGGATGTTACTACATGACATAGCTTATCCGTTTCTTTGAAGTGCTGCCTTAAGATCATCCTCCTACTTACCAATTTATCCACTTAAACCAGTGACTGATTTCCAGAAGTGAAAACTTCTGACACGTTGGATAGTTTTATTTTTTTTTTAACTCAAAAGACTGTTATTCTTGGTTGTACATAAAAATTTCAGACCCGTCAATCCAGTAACTTGTGACAGACTTTGTTCTGTGTCCCTGTAATTGAGTTTGTGTGTAACATTCTTTTTTGTATTTTCTTTCTTTTTCCTTTGATTACCTCTTATTTCATGGATTGCTTTCCTCTTGTGTTCTGATTATGAAAAGAAGGCACAAATTTGAAATTTGCTGTTCAGTAGCTGTCTTTTACCATATGCTATTGGGGCTTACAAATTTCTTGCAGCAACTCTATCGTGTCCTTCTAGAACCCCTGTCTGCTATGGTCAGCCTCAGAGCTGGCATCATCTAAATAAATTGGGCTGACAATGATCATGAATACTGCTACTAACTGAAAGTAACACAGTGTTTTGCATATTATGTGCTGGCAGTAATTCCAAATTGTTTAATTCCAAGACTGGTGTTTATAAGTGAGGCATCTTTGAAGGAGTCCAACAGATTGCAGGGATTGTGATAAGCATAAATGGGCATAAAATGGCTCCTTTCATACCTCCTCTGCTTGGGTAGAGGAGGTGCAGTACTTTAAGTACTTTAAGTGATATTAAATTAAACATTCAAGTAGTGATTCCAGACAGTTATTCCCAGAGTTCCCATGAGGGAAAATGGGATGTTAAAATCTGTTTATGGGATGTAGGTTTGAGCACATGCGGAGCAACTTCAACTGGACAGGTTGTAACACTACAGAAAGCTGCTCTGAATTGTCACTTTGAAACTGTGTACATACTCAGTACTGGATTTGGGAGCAAACATGCCTCTTCTTATATTTTCCTATTACTTTCACTTATGATTTTGTCATTTCTCCAATGGTTCATAACCTTCTCATAAATGTCTCCCACACTTAAGAAATAAACAAAACCCAAACAAAAAAATTTACATGCTGGTGGACTTGACTTCTGTTTATGGAAAAATATGGATGGAGATGTTAATATAGGCAGTTTTGTACCTGTTCATGTAAATCCCTTTGAACTACATCTTGGTCCATGAGTTCCATAGTGGCTTCTCAAATGGAGTATGTATTTTTTGGATTCTGCTTCCAACTGAAGTCCATATTAATTTCTGAACTCTTATAATTTCTGATAAAATCCTCTTGATAAGGTATGAATATGTTAAACCCGCTTCTTTGTATCATAACTCTATTTTGAAGTTGCCTGATTTATGCAAGAGGTTAAGTTTTTACAAGAGCAAAAACACAGAGCCAACTTATATCCTATGCTAGCTTCAGCTCCCTGAGAGCTCTTGAACAAACAGAAACTACAGCACTTTGGACTGTGCCAGAAGGTTTAAAAATTCCCTAGAGAATAAATAAATCTAACTAGTGTTGTATATTTCCATCACATTTGAGATTACCCTTGAAGTTGAGATTTTTGTTGTTTCTCTTGAAGTTTACCAGTATCTACTATATAGAAATGTATGGAATTTGTCATAGGTGAAACTGGAAGGCATACTTGTGAATCCCACCAGAGAGAGACACACCTTGTCTTCCAAGTTTGGATGCTGGGAATCACAGAAGAGGTAGTTTAGAAATATGCTTAACTTTTATGATACCATATTACTTTGCTGGCCCTGCAAAACAAGTTTCAGGCTTGACTTCAGTGGGAACAGGACATTCAGACATGACCAAGAATAAATTCCTAACATAGATGATTCCCAGATCAACTAAGCTCCCCCAGGGGAGAGAGAGTTGATGAGCAGGAGGAATGAAGTTCGCTGTTTAGGGGATCTTTTTCCTGATGTCAGTTAATAGTTTGCGTGTTCACTGCTAACTCTCATCAGCAAGCCGACCTCCAATTGCAGAGAGAAATCTTTCATCATATGAACTATTGGAAGTAAAAAATAAGCTGTAGAAGGACAAAGTTGTGGATGAACTGAGTTTTAATTTCCTCAGTTAAGAGGGGACTGTTGATTTCCATGAGAGAACAACTCACATACTTATTTCTGAAACTTTAAGTTATTTGAAGGTGTATCTTGCTTTGATGGCAGCTGAGCATGACAATACCTTAGGTGAAATTAGAAAGAAACTTGTAGTTAGCTGAAGTGAATGGGATTTACATTATCCTTCCAAATAACTTATTTAAATGTTATGAGAACACTGCTGTGTCAGTGACAAAATCACTCTTCCCTTCTCATCCCTCACCCATCAGACCAGAAATAAGAGTTTCTATTTCCAGTCCAGACAGGAGCCACATGATGGGATTTGCCATGTTACAGCTAAGTATATTTTTACCAAGCCCTAGACATTAGGACTATGCTGCCCTTCTCCTTTACAAGCAGGGAACAGGCCTTACACAGGTACCCAGCTAAGATGTGTTGATAGCACTGGTGTGGGGGACTGCCCTGGCTGGACACCAGACACCCACCAAAGCCTTGCTCTCACTCACCCTCAGCTAGGCAGGGGTAGAAAATACAACAAAAGGCTTGTGGGTCCAGGTAAGGACAGGGAGAGATCACTCAATTACTCTCATGGGCAAAGCAGACTCAGCCTGAATTTAATTTATTACCAATCAAATCAGAGTAGGGTAATGAGAAAGAAAACCTAATCTTGAAAATACCTTCCACCCACCCCTCCCTTCTTCTTGAATTTAACTTTACTCCTAGTTTTCTCTACTTCTTCCCCCTCAGCAGCTCAGGGTGACAGGGAATGGGGATTTATCATACATTATCTCTGCCACTCCTTCCTCCTCAGGAGCAGGACTCCTCATACTCTTTCCCTGCTCCAGTGTGGGGTCCCTCCCACAGTAGAAAGCTCTCTACCAATTTCTCCAATCTGGGTCTTTCCCACGGCTGCAGTTCTTCAGGAACAGAGTGCTCCAGCGTGGGCCCCTCCCACAGGGTGTAGTCCTTCAGGAACAGGCTGTTCCAGCGTGGGGCTCCCGCTGAAGTCCTGCCAGCAAACTGTCTTCACTGTTGACTTCTCTCTCTATGGGTCCAGAGCTCCCTGCCAGGAGCCTGCTCCAGCTTGAGCCTCCCATGGAGTCACAGTCTCCTTTGATCTTGCACTGCTCCTGTGTAGCATCCTCCAAGGGCTGCAGGTGGATCTCTGCTCCAGAATGGATCTCCATGGGCTGCAGGGGAATCTCAGCTCTGGCACCTGAGCACCTCCTCCTCTCCTCTTCACTGACCTTGGTGTCTGCAGGGCTGTTCCCCTCATGTGTTCTCATTTTGCTGTCCTAGCTGCATTGCACAGATTTTTTCCTCTTCTCAAACACATTATTCTGGAGGGGCTACCACCATCACTGCAATGCTGGGTGGTGGGTCTGTCCTGGAGCTGGCTGGCACTGACTTTGTTGGACATTGGGGAAACTCTGGGAGCTAGTCATGGAAGTCACCCCTGCAGTCCCCTTTGCTACCAAAGCCTTGCCATGTAAACCCGGTAGAACTACTAAAATTAAGATGCTGCTATGGAAGGTGAAGCAGTGTGGGCTTTGCTCTGCATTAATAATGAACTGAAATTCTAGAACTCCTGGGTTAATTTGTCACTGTGTTGCTAGGACTTCATAAAGCCAATGCCACTCTTCCTGTGAATATTGTTATCAAAAAGTTAGCTGCAGTTATTTAATGCAGCCTAGCTGTTCTTCTTACCCATGTGGTCTCAAGCCAATTCCAAAAATCCTACTGTTTATGCTGTCAGGCACTGATATGCAGCTGCTGGTGCAGAAATACCTAGCATATACCAGGCACAATAAATTCAGAATAAAAGTTTAGCAGTACTGAAATAAGTAGCATCTACCAGTAGCAATTAATGAAACAGTGCAAAAGTTGCTTTACCTGATGTATATGAAAATGTGCCTAAAAAATGAGTAGAACTTCCTTGATGAGCTCAGAAACAACTCCTTCCCACCCATCTTGATTCTATATACCTGTTGTGCTTTCTTACTTATGCAGTGATTAAGTGCCTCTATGTTCCCTTTTCCCCTTCAGTTTTGTAGAACTGATAAGCAAAACAAAATGCTCTCACAGACTTTTTGGAAATATATGTGATGGGTCTCATGGGTCTCTGTCACACCCTTAGCTTACTTCATGTAAGTCACTATTGGTGCAAGAGTCTTGCCTTATAAAGCTGTTTCTCTGAAAGGTCCTTACTGTCTGTTTACTTTACTGACTCCTTTATATCAAAGCTTTCTGGGAAAGCATTTTCTTTTCTGTTCCCCTTGGGTCTTGTGAGTTGTTTTTGTTTTGGTTTGGTTTTTTTAGGTTTTTTTTAGTAGTAGTAGTAGTAACTGTAAATCTGTAGCTCTTTTAGAATTTCTCCATGTCAAAATGTGAAAGGACCATGAATTTAATTCACCTGTTACAGCTCATTATTAAATAGCTTTATTCAGCTACTTAATAGCTTTCAGCAATTAATTTTGAAATACTTGCCCATCCAGCTGTGTCTGTATGGATTTACATTTGAACACTATAACTACCTAATGATTTAATTCTCTTTACAGCTACCAACAAGCTGATGAAATCTTAATATTTTAACAGTTAGTGATTGACAAGATTAGACTAATGTGACTCCCAGTGATTCCCAGGGAATACTACTCTTAGTATTCACTATTTTGTCCTGTGCTAACTTTGCCTTCAGGTGTGGTATTCATTATTCCCCTGACTCCTAGGCAAATGGTGGTTCAAGACTTCGGTGCTGAAGGAAGTCTAGTTAGGTGGAAGTTCCCAGCACCTCACTTCAAAGCAGTTGGTAATTCAGCATCTGGATGATTATGGCTTTGAAACCCTTCCTTGCTGTGTTTATGCTTGGGTTCTTTGGTGGTTGTTATCTGGGAAGAGTTAATTGTAATGCTGGTTGCTCAGGCATTTGATACTGTCACAAGACAGGGCAGTTGCTTTTGTGAACTGTGAGATTAGCAGACAAGCTGGAACGTGTACAGATGTGTATTTCCAAAGTAGTAGAAAACTACTGAACATTACTTGGCAGGTATGGCAAAGCTGTTGAAATGCTACTAGGTTGCAATATGTTTTCTTTATATTCTGTCCACATTGTCTGATGAATCATGTGCATTTGTCTTTCACAGTTTTTTAGTGAGTGTTCTTGTGACAAAAGGAGCCTAGAACCCAGTAGTAACACTTTTTGTCTCTGCCACAGTATTACCTGCTGCTTGACACTGCTTTTGGTGTCCAAATTTCTGTAAGCAGAACCTTTTTTAAGGAAAGTTTGTAGCCTGAAACTTCCCACTGCAGTTGAGAGTTTGTGGCAAAAATCAAATATGGAAAGAAGGAACTCCTTGGTTTCATGTAGTTGAGGAATTTCTAGCCTCATTAAGGGAGCTAAAAGTTATTGCAGTGCCTGACTTTTTGGACCAAGTATACCCACATCTGCTAGACTGAATAAAATCTAACTTTTTCCATCTCCCAGAACCAGCACTGAATTAAACCACTTACCATATTCTTCTTCAGTGAGAGTAGAAGGAGGTGGTGTTGTAGTGAACAAGTTATAAAAGTGGTGTCATGCATGAATATCATGGTAAGTGTCATGCATGAATATCATGGTAAGTTTTAACCAAATCTGGGATGATGCTCACATTAGGGGTCTTCATGATCTGCCATGTAAGAGTCCTGAAATCTTGATCTCTTGACTAGGGAAAAACAGACCAAAGTGTGTTCATTTCATAGTGAATCAGCATGTTAGTTAATATTTTAAATTTAGAGTCTTGAGAACTTCTATCTGAAACAACAGAATTAAAAAATTGCCACCTTCTTAAACATGGTGCATGGAGTATTAATTTCAGTATTGCCACTTTCAATCTGCTAAAATGAAGTTCATGATCTTCTGATCTGTATTGGAGAAGTAGATAGTGACCATAAATGGGCAAAATACTTCAATGAGCTCTCCAACTTTCCCTCCCACCCCCACCCCCCCCCCCCCAAAAGGAAATGAATGCGGAGAATGCATTAATTGTTTGGGACTGTCCACGTGACAGCCTTATCTTCTCAGGCAAGCCCTTTTAAAAATAGGGTATGTGTTAAACATGATGGAGTTTAAAAACAACATCTTTAATAACGTCTTACTAGAACTGCCAAGTTAAGCTAAAACACAGTTTTCAGGAGAAAATTCCTAGCTAATATCTGAATTTGTACTTTTATAGTTTGTTAGTACTTGTGTTAAAGAAGTTTAAGAAAAGCTGCTGTTCCAAGCAAGCTGTACTTTGCTAAGTCTTTCACTGGGAACCATGTCCTAAACTTGGAAACAAACTTGCATATGCTCAAAGTATAAAACTGGTAGATTAATTGTTTTACTTATCTACATATTCAAGAGCATAGGGATTGTCATGATACCTCTGTACTGTGGGTTGCAGAGTACTCAAACTGACTGAATTTGAGCTGTATCTGAAAGGTGGAAAAGCAAGGCCTGACTGGCCTAAACATAGGAGCAAAATGCTGAGTGCAAGAATCTTCCTTGCGCTTCCTTGTGCTGCGCTGTCGCTGCCATCCCTGAAGTTCTTGGATACACTGCTGTCTGTCGAGTGCTTGCATAAAGAAAGGCACCTATTGTCTGCTCAGGCATCTAAACCCTCTTGTAACTCTTAGACATTCTTTCCCGTTAAGAAACTTGATCCACCTTCTATCATTATACTGCTTGCTTAAATTTGGGCGTTTGGTGTAGAAGCACCTTGTGTGTGTGTGTGTGTGTGTGTGTGTGTAACACACAGAATGTGTTAGGGGATCCACAAGTTTCCAGCTGCAAATTAGATACTGTGATGGTTTGCTAAATGTATGCTGTACAACTCTGGTACTTTTTTCTGCTTGTCCATTGTATCAAAACTCATCAGTGTAAGTAATTCCTGAGTTGGTCTTGAATAAGAATTATTTTGAAAATTGAGTTTTATTTTATTTTATTTTGCCTATCTAAAAAAATATCTCTCTTTAGGGTGGTGTAGTAGTAGTCTTCAGCTTTGCCTTCGGCAGGAGTATATGATCTCCACAATATGTGGCATGAGGCTGAATGTCAGAGTAAAATACATGCACTGCTCTGTAGCAGCGCTTTAGAAGCAAACCTAGCTAGGTCTTGACAGTCACCTGGGAAAAATACAGGCCAGGCAAATAGGAGGAAGGCTGTCTCCTGAAAGCAAAACTATTCTATGCAATCCTTTAATATTCCTCTATGCAATCAGCCCTTTAATGTGTTTTCTAATGCTTTAAGCTTTGGCTAAATTCATGAGCCTGTAGAGAAGAAATGTGAAGGCACTAGCTGCCAGGGATGGCAGTTAGCTTGAAGCTCCAAAAGCTGCTTTCACTGAAAGTTTCTTTGCCAGTCCCTGTGTTCCAGCTTTCTGCTACTGGGCTTGTGTTGTGTTGGCCCAGACATGCAGCAGAATGAATTGGAGTTGATGGCAAATGCTTATTACTGCCTGCTGAGAACCTGACTTGGATTTTTCTAAACTGTTATTTTTAGACTGTACAGTAAGTGCAGATGGATTATAGAAATGCTTAGTAATTTGGCTGTTACTCGTTTCTCTTTGAGACAGCATTTCTCTGGGCTGCAAGCCCTCCTTATTTCTGTTAAAAAGAAGATATCAGTATTTCTTCAGCAGTAAGTCAGCTGAGGAAGGCAGATTCTTCTGTTCTAGTTTCTAAATACCTCTAGCATAAACAGAGTCAGCAAATTGCTTGTGTGACTGCGTAAGTTGAATCACGCTGAGCTGGTCTTTTATCAGAAAGATGCATTTTAATGGTGAAAACTGGTAAGTGGAGCACTTTCACCAGAGTGGAAAGCAGCAGAATGCAGTGGTTTTAGAAGTACAACAGGTCTAAATGATCAGCGCTGGATGGCAATAAAAACTCCTATCTGGATGGCAGTAAACACATTTATAGCAGTTAAAGGAAACAATTTTTTCCCTCTCCCACCCTTCTTTCTAGTTAAGAATAGTTACAGATATCTGCACTTTGGCTGGCATTTGGTTGTGGTTTTTTTTTAAGATAAGAACTTTGCCTCCTTGTCAAATGCCTGGTACATAGCAGGATATGATATGCAGCTTGTTTTGTCTCTGTTCATGTTTCACTGCTGTGGCTGGATTTTCCTATCTTTTGGATATGCAAGTTAACACTAATTAAAAAGAGACTCATTCCAATTGTTCCTAATTTTTTCTCACATTGTGTTGCTTTCTTATTGATAGTTATCAAACTCCCAGTAATTAGCAAAGTGCAGGGTGTTGATTTCAGAACAGCATCCTGTTTCTCTTTTGTTTGCTTTCAAGTGTACATAGCGTGATGATGAGTGGGGTGCATTATTCAAATCCAGCAGTGTGGATGCTTCCAGCCCCAAGTCAGGAAATGCTTGACTTGTGAAGAACAAACGGCCGCTGCACGGATTTCTGGCTCTGCTGTGATATCATGAAACGAGCCTGAGGAAATGCCATGACAGCACTGCTAGCTCTTTGTGAGAGGGGGATCCTTTCTGCACTCTCTTATCCCAGGAATCTGTTCTTGGTGTTCATGGGGTGACAGCTCTGCTTGGACATGCCTCTGCTTCTGAGCTGGATCTCGCACCAGAAGGTACTGACTGCTCCTGTAGTGTGTGTGTGCAGTTCATTCATTTCCTGTCTCTTTGTACGGTGGAAGGGATCTGCCGCTGCACTTTGTGCGGTGATGGAGTGAGCAGGGTTGAGCTTTTTCCTTGTCTTGAAAGTAATTGTCTTGCTAGAAATGTTGTCATTAAGTAGCCACATTTGTTAGGCATGTTTGTTAGATTAGAACTTCACTGTCACACTTGTTTATAAGCCTTACAGTATGAAGAGCGGCTTTGCTTTGTTAATAAATTCCAGACTGAAATTTTCCATGTGGAAGCTAGACACAAATTAAGGAGGGCTGCAGCTACTCTGCACAGCAAAATTCTCTTCATCTGTGGAAATAGTGGAATCCAGCCAGCAAATTTTGTTCTTCTTCGTAATATCCATAGTATTCAAGTTCTAAGTTTGGATTAAATTGAAAGCACTGCTCAGTAATTACTAAGGGATGCATTTGAAAGCTATCACTCCAGCAAAAAGGGAACATTCACCTTTGTTCGCTGGAGGCTCTTGTGAATTCAAAGGGTTGGGGTTTTTTTTTTTGTGTTTTTTTTTTAATGCTTCCACTTCTGTCACTGCTGTTCAAGAAAGCATGTGGTGTTACAATGGAGATGCTCTGCCCTTTCTAGGCTTACAATAAAATGTTCTACTGTTATGCTGCATCAGGCATGATTTAGTAGGCTGAACAGTCCCTCTATTTTGCAACTTAAAGATATTGGTGATAAATACTCAACTGAAATCCTGTTTTTGAGGTTTTAAGGGTTGCGGCAGTTGGAATTAATTTTTACAAAACCTCAGCTACATGACATGAGGTGAATTTGGTGGTGATTATTTTTCTGCATTCCTCCCTTTGGTTTTAATCTACACTTAGGTCAGATGAAAGACCTTGCATTTCTTCTATCAGTTAAAGTGATGTTTCTTTCTAACATGAAGAAATAACTATAACATAACTATTCTGTGTAGAACACAGTGATGTGTCTTGATGTATAGTACAATATTTCTTGGCAGTACTAATCACATACCCTTTGTGCAGTGTGCTACTAATGCATGAGGAAGGTGTTTGCTTCCTTTATGAATTAACACTGTTGCAGGCCTAGTCACAAGGGACAGAACTAGATCTAGCCCTTGAATTGCAGAGCGGGAGTTAGCTCAGTGCTGCCACTTTATTCTACAGTATCTTGCCAAATGGATGGTGTGCTGCTGTAGCTCAAAAGGTCTCTAACCAAGATCATAGGTGTGTGGTACAAATAGAGGAGACTGGGGATTACCCGGCTAAAACTGGTGCTGTCATTAGTTTCAACTATCAAAACTCTACTGCCTGTGGTAAAGAAATTTTGTGTCAGTGTCATGCTTTACTTATTATGTTGCTTTTTCAGAGTAGAATCTACCTGTAGGAGATGCACAGCTTGGGCAATGCCATCTGTTCTGTTCTGAGTACAGCTAACTTTTTCTTTTTGAATCGCCACATATCGGATCTGGTGTGTTTGGGTGGAGACTGGTTCATACAATCTTAGGCTGCTTGGATGTGAATAAAAAATTTGATTTGGGTTCCCAAGTGTGGGGTTGCTTTTTTTTTCTTTTTCTGTAATTGCTCTTACTAGATCAGATATATTTCCCTGAAGGAAAATATTGCTTCTTCAGTGACATTATAGAGTACTTGTTACATTGCAGTCTTGTTTCATTGGTTTTGGTATTGGGGTTTGGTTTTTTTGGTTTCTTTTTTCTCCACCAAGTTTTGTAGTGTTGTTCACACTGAAGAGCCAAAGTAGTATCACAGGTTTAGTTTTGCACTTGTGGTACCCACTGTCCATCCTTGTCTTACTGAGGGCATTGCAATTGGGGGTGTTGTTTGGAACAGACCTGAGGAAGGATCTCTGCTCTTGAGTTATCTTGGCTGTGCTCAGAGATCAAAGAGTTACTGTGAGCACTGTTTCAAAGTCTTAAAGTACACATGCTGCTGTTTCTTCCTAACAGGTGTGGATGCTCTTGACATCCTAGAGGGGAAGAAAGCTCACCTAAAGCTCTCAGATCCATTTTGTTTGGTTTCATGTTATTAATGCCTGTCACTGTTCAAGCATGAGGTTACTGCTGCTTTAGAGAAAGCTTTTGTGCTGTTCTAGCATATTTGAGTTGGTGTATTGGGGTGGGAGTAATTTCCTTGTTCTGATTAATGAAATAGTATTCTACTCAGCAGTATAGGGAAACTTCATTAATAAAACCTATAATAATGCCCTGCATTATGTTTCTGCATTTGAGAACTGCTGTTCCAGCACTGCACCATCAGCTCCTAATTTTCTGCGCTGAGAAGTCCTGTGGAGCTCCCTTTGGAACATAGTAATTTCCTTCTCTGTCCAACAATATTTAGAAAAAGATAATTGGCCCCTAGATCATGGGATTTGGGAGAGGCAAAATCTGGGAGAATTAAGTCTTCTTGAATTGTCCCACCACAGGGTTTATTTGGGCTGGAAGTGTGCTTCTCTCACCCTGAGAATACAGTGTGTAGCCCTGTCTCATCCAGTCTTTCTTCTTGATGTAACTGTCTTCAAGGCTTAACAAAAAAAAAAATCTGAGTGTGTTAAATGGATCAATTGCTTAAATACTTTAAGAATTTAGTTTCTTTATATACAGGTGTATACTGAAAACCTATACAATAACCCATTTGACCTTTTAATTTTGCTCTACTGTAACAGCTGGTAGTAGATGCATAGGAAGATGTCAATGGCCCTGTGGGTTTCAGGAGTAAGAATCCCATTTCTCCCCTCTGGCTGCTTAATTTGATGAGACTTCTGCAGAGAAATAGTAGAACTTGGAAACACATTAGTAAGTTTTGACTGTTTCAGGAGTCTGTCGTCTTAATATTCCTAAACTGATTTCTAAGAGTAAAGAATTTTCATCAGGTGATTCAGTATTTTAAAAGCTACATTCTGCTTATTATCTTATCTAACTTTGCCCTGCAATTTTGACATAATAAACTAATATCCAAATCCAAAAAAGTTACACAACTTGGATGGTGAAACTTTTATGACTGGGGTTTCTTGATAAACAGAGGAGCAAAATGTCAAAACCCAATGATACATGTCAAAGAAATGTGTAAAAAGCCATACTGGGATGTGTGATTGATATTTATGTAACTTTTCCTGCATCTTGCATTTCAGGAAGACACGGATGCAAAATGTTGTTTAGACTCCACTTGATACCACTTAGGGGTTTTGCGCTAAGTCAGATCTTTATTTATGAAAATACTGTACTCTGATCAGGTAGTACACCTCAGAAATAGCTCTTGGTTCTTGATAAGAGTCACTCTGGGAGTGAAGAGGGTCGGGTCTAACAGCACAGGCTGGCACTTGTCAGTCACTGAGTGCATCAGCAGCAGCACACAGTTACTCCTGTCACTAAAGACCGATAAAATTCATGTGCACAACTCATAGCCTGGCAATGTTAGTATCTGTCTTGAATGTTATACTTGAAGGTGTTTTTTACACCATGGTACTAAGAGCACCCATGAAACAACTAACAAGCATCTGGAACTGGTTCTGGGCTGTCTGACAAATATTAGTGATCAATTGTGACATTGATGTGGAATTGGTAGTGTCTTATCTCCAGCCTGTTTGGACATTTGCAGGTGGGGGAGTGAGGGGGAAGGATCTGTTAGGAGGCTATTGAGTATTTTTAGAAAGACTCAGGTATACCAAATTTTTTTTGTTTTAGAGGTGATGAGCAGGAGGCAAAACCAATTATTGGAGTCGAAGTGATGGTACACTTCTAAAAAACATTAAATTGCTGATTAAACAGCTGACAGTGGTTACTCTAGTTGATTGTGTGTAAAATGTATGCATTTTGAATAGAATTATCATTTGTCACTGTACTTGAAATGGAAATATATGTGAATTGCCCTGTAACAGCTTCTGGATTCTAAAAAGAGAAATTTTAATAAAAAGGTAGCTAGTTTGTGAATTTTTGTTAAAATAGAGAACTTAAGAATTTAAACTCTAGAGCTTCTTTAAGCACAATCCATAGAGAGAATAAGATACCAATCAGTGGGAAAAGAGCTGCATCTTGGAATACAAACAGGCAAGTGCAAGGTGAGCATTTTGTATGTCCAGCTGAATTGCCATGGCTGGGAGGAAGGGCCCTTTGGGTGATGGTAAAACAGCCTGGTAGTGAAAATGAGGGAAGAACAGTTCCACTCTTGTATCTGTGTCAGTTCTAGACATAGCTTTTAGCCTCACTGAAAACTGAGATGATGGTGACGTCTAAAGGGATAGAAGCCAAAGGGTCAGCAGACCTCAGGGTAATTGAACTTCATTTTGCAATAAATGAACTGGAAGCAGATTTGAGTTGAATGCCCAAGGGATGAGGAGTGTGTAATGCGAGATGGGGATTAAGATGAGGTAATTTTCCACTCTGACTTGCAGAAGTGCTGGTAGATGAGATTGCTGCCTCAGTAGCAAGCTTCAGCTGGTATCGTGTGACTGAAAGAAAGAGACACTATAGAAAGTATGGATTATTTAAGGTGTGACTTTGAAGTTACCTTATTTTAATAGAAAAATTCTTTGAAAAATATCAAATATTTTGGTGGGAAGCTGTATAGAATACAAAAACTGTTGATTGATTGTATTTAATTAGTTGAATGTTGAGAACTGATTTGTCTTGCAAAGAAAATTGGATTGATATTCTCTTTTTATCTCATTGTCACAAGTAACTTCCCCAGTGCATGTAGTGTGATGCCATTCATTATACTTCTAGAGAAAATGGGACACGTGGGAAAGAGGGTATGGTTCACAAGAGTGGGTACTGTCAAAAGAGCAACTATTGCCACTCTGATCTGCAGTTAGTAGAGTTGGGGAAGTCCTTGTTTTCTTTTGTGAAGCCAGAATGAAAAATGAGCTCGCATATTAAATATGTTGGTACTGAAAGCAGACTCCTCCCAGTGTGATTTGGGATAAAATGGAGCAAGAACCAGATGTCTTTGAAAGACTGTGTGATACAGGGCTGAAATTGTGAGCTTCTTCTGGGGATGTGCAGTTTGGGCCTACAGGGTATTGTAGGGGTCTGTGCAGAGAGGAAGAGAGATTTGTGTGTGCTGCTTAATGGCACAATGACTGAGGCAGCAGGGAATCGTGACTTTAAGGTGAACTGTGTCATAGGATGGATGGGGCAAGGTTTTTATAGTTGATAAGTGAGACCTAATTCAGTTGTACATGGTGCTTCAGTAAAATGTCCATGTTCTTGCTACCTCTATTCCAAAAGTGTCATTTGAAATTGATGGGGATCTCTGGTCTCCTTTCCACAAAACCATTCCTGAAAGTTTTAAGAATAGAATAAGTGTCTCTGCAGAATAAAAACAAAGGAATGGTGATGGCCCTTTACAGAACACAGCAGTAAAACATGCCAGTGTGGGCAGAGGACAATGGGAAAGAGAAGGTAGTCTCAGTAAAAACAAACAAAAAAGATGTGAACATTTGCCAATCGACCTTCTGGTAATTTTAAACCTTATGTACTGGAAGACATTCCAGGAAAAAAATTAGTAATTATTTGCTCTGCTTCCACTACATAAATTATCCATACAGAATTTAGACTTTACTGATTTTATATTCTTTGCCAAGAAGCTTGTGGCACTCTGCTGGAGAAATAGCTTGTGTAAATACTTACCTTAAGAAATGCTTGATGCATCACTGTCTCTGCTGTGTCATTTGTGGTTACTAAAAAGGCCTTTCACACTGTCCCCTTAGGTTCCTGATATTATCAGCAGCATAAGACAAGTCTCTAAAGCAGCACTGAAAGAAGATGCCAAACCAAGTAAGGATAGTGAAGATGCCTTCTATGACTCTCAAAAATTTGAGGTCTTGTACTGTGGGAAGGTGACAGTGGCTCACAAGAAAGCTCCCTCCACACTAATTGACGACTGCATAGAGAAATTCAGCCTTCATGAGCGCCAGCGCCTGAAACTGTTAAATGAGCAGCGGAATAATGAGTCGAGCTTGGACTTGCCCCTGTGTGAAGAAAATGTGCCAGCTTCTCCTCTGGACAGCCCTTTTGAGGATCTGGACAGCCCAAACAGCACCTCAGGGCGTGCTGCAATGTTTACAATTGGCAGCCAGACCAACTTGACCAACCTGGCCAACACTCGTGGCTGCTTTCCAGAGAGGATTTTAGAGGACTCTGGCTTTGATGAGCAGCAGGAGTTTCGCTCCCGGTGCAGCAGTGTCACTGCAGTGATGCAGAGAAGGGTTCATGACACAAGCCTGAAAATACAGTCCCGCAGAAGGCACGCAAGTGCTCCCAGTCACGTTCAGCCCTCTGATTCTGAGAAGAACAGGACAATGTTGTTCCAGGTGTGTTCTAGGGCGAGCAATTTCCTGTTGGTTTTATACCGTATCTTCTTCCCCTGCGCACTTTGAGATGTTTTTCAATATAAGTAATGTGGATCCAGTATGGCTTCATGATTTGTCATAAATATTTTTATATTTGTTCATAAATGGTTGGAACATGAGTTGCTGAAGTTTCACCTCAACTCATGAGCTCAGGCAAATTTTAAGAAAAAATAATTGTTTATGGAGTAATTACTTAAAGGAGCAGAGCTTTTAGTGAAATAAGTATTTTATATGCAGTTCTGGATTGTCTGTGTTGGTGATATTTAGAACCTAGCTGAAAAACGTGACTATTCTTTCAAAAAGAAAATCAATGAAGACTACCATGCAAAGAAAACCTCTTTTTTTTGTGCACTTAAAAACAAAAAAACTTCACTTGAGACTTCCACAGCCTTGTGTTTGAACCAGTCTCTTTTTGATAATTTGTATTAATGACTCCTCTTTACCAGATGAGTATTCAAACATCTTTGCACTAAAGGCTTCTTCCTTCAGGCTACAGTGGTTATTTCTTCTCATGCCTGAAGTGCATTTCACACCTTTGGAACTTGTTTTGAGAAAATAGAAGGATGCATAAAGGAGGTGACCCATAAAAGGAAAAAATCTTTGTACCTTAAAATAACAGTAGGCTAAATGTCTGGATTTTGTATTTCCATTTGTTGTAAGGATCATTCTAGTTTTTATTCTCTTGGGAAAATGATATCTGAAGTGAGAATGCATTGCCCTTCAGAAAGTCACAGCTTATCACTAGTAATGAACAAGATTTACTGAAAAAATCTGAGGTCTGTAGAATAAATTCCATGGACTTGAGAAGCAGTTTGGGAAAGCTGAAAGGTAGCTTGCTGCAGAATTTACTCTTTCTTATTTGGAATAACTACAGACCAAAAAGTATTATCTTAATTTCTCAGCTAATCTATGGCATAATTTAAAAACCAAGAATTCCCTTTTTTCAGCTTTTATTTTAGCCACATCGTTTCCTAAATGTTTTAGTATTGTCTGTCACACATGATCTTTGGACTAAAATAAGTTGAAGAAAAAAGGTGGCGGAGAGGAAGAAAAACTGTTTTTTCCAAGTAGTTTTTGTTATTCAACTGAGTGTATTGTTCTTGCTGAAATATTCTTACTCAACATGGGCAGAATTACAGCACCCTGGCACCCTTGTTCCTGCTGAGTAAGCTGTTGTGCCAAAAGGTACTCTATGTGAGCAAGAAAGGGCAGGATTCTGATATTTTTGTTGCTGTAAATGCTATACCCCCAAGACAGGCATAAATTAGATTTATTTTTCTCTCCCTTAGGTTGGAAGATTTGAAGTTAACCTCATCAGTCCAGATACGAAATCTGTTGTGTTTGAAAAGAATTTTAAAGATATCTCATCATGTTCTCAGGTAAGCATTAATAAGAAGCAATATGTAGATCATTAGAAGAAAAAGATTTTATTTGTTCTTCAGCTGTATTGCCTTGCTGGTCTATAGGCAGGAGAAAAAAAGAAATGTACAATTCTTTTTCCAGAAAAGTCCAGAAAATATGAGTGCAAAATAACCAGTCTGAGCTGTGTAATAGCAGCAACTTCAATCACTCATCAGGAAACAAAGTATAAACTATTTCTGCTTTGGAAGAGTATTAAGTATGTTTTTGGAAGCAGTTATTCTCCATTTAGGATGCTCTGAGTGTACTGGTTTTGAGCAGATAAGCTCCTAAAAGCCTTCAGAACGAAAGGAGGAGAGCATCAAATCAACCCTTTGGAATAACAGCAGTCCACCTGCATAATTTCTTCTGGAGAATATGGTAATAGGTGTACCTAGCGATGTACAGTAATAAATAATTATTTCTTGTAAAGTTAAATATCGAGGCTAAGATGTTCACCTTTCCATCTTGCTCTTGTTCAACCAGTTGCTACAGACACTTTTTGACTTTGCATTCTTGAATAACTCAAAGAGGCAGTCACAATACTTTTAGGATTTTTTTTTTTTTTAATATGAAACAGTTACTTTAGAGAAGTCAAGGGCGTTCTGAGTTCAACAGAAATAAAATACTAATTTGTTCAAGGCTAAGCATTGGTTGCATAAACCTCATCAGTACTTCCTTTTAGAACTTGGGGCTAGCTGCAGGGCTCCTCTGTTACAGATTTATAGGGCAGTGATTTACTATGTATTGTGGGACTGTGACTTAGGAATATTTGTCTTTCCAAGCTTTACAAACAATGAAAAGGAGATGTCATTGCCAGTTTGCATTCTGGATTCTCTTAGTTGGTCTATAAAGGTATTTTTTATCCTATAGCTTAAGCATGGTTGAGCTGCTGCATTCGTGTAATTATCCACACTCCTTATAATTGTAAAGCAGCAGACATAACTGATGATAAAGCTCTGTGTGTGCAGTCTAAACTCAGATATCAAATAGAAGTTTTCTTGTTGGAGCCTTCCTCTTGAGGGAACCCAGATCAACAGAAAACTTGGCTCTTTTGTCATGACCTCTTAAAGCCGCCTTCTTAAAGAAATGTGATGGAAGTACTGTTGATTTAGGAACATACTGTCCTATTTGTGCTTCAGTAGGGCAAATGTCACATCTGTCTCAACCCCTCAGATGTTCTCCTGTGTAGACTGAGAAGTCACGACAGCAGTAGACTTGTTCAGGCACTGTCAGTAAGGAGAGAACTGGCATCTCACCAAACCACCTTTAATAATTATTTTTTATTGCAAAACAGAGCTCAACACTTCACTGTTCTATAGATCAACATGTGTATATGTCTGACCTTTATTACTTTATGCTTTTGAAGACTTCATATGTCACAAGAAAATGAAGTCAAAGATTAGTTGGACTACCGTTCAACTAATGCCATTTGTGTCATCTTAGCAACCCTCTGCACCTTTTAAGTTTCAAGTGGCACAGAAGTGACTTCTGGAATTTTGTTTTTAAAAACAACAGTGTGTAGTGACAATATGTTCAGTCTGTCACGTACTGCATTTCCAATTTTGTCTAGAGTGTTCTCTGAAGTGACAGGCAAGTTGCTTTGCCTCCTCCTCTCTTTTATGATATAGGTGTTTTCTTTGGAGATGGATCCAAGCAGCCGTGTTCTGATTTTTGTTGTATTTGAACTTGAGGGACTAGGTTTTCATTTGGAGAAAATCTACTATTACCATACTCAGATGATAAAAACATTGGCAAAAGCTTTAACAATAGTGAGTCATGTTCCCTGAATTGAGACTGGGAATATAGTGCTTCTTAGGAAGCAGCTGTCTTTGATCTTCTCAGTGCTGTTTTTAGCAAGGCAGTGTTCCCTGTCAAGCTGTTACACTAAGATCTTGGAAAAAAGTGACAGTAGTAATGTGTAGTAAGTCTTGAAACTTCTGGTATGTAACTCAGTCTCAAAGACTTTATTTCAGAATGTAGTTGGAATTCTGTATGTTGCTGCTCACTCCCCCCCCCTTTTTTTTTTTTTTTTTGTGTGTGTAGTCCTAACACAGAAAAGCAAGAGTCTGCTGTTACCCTGATACTTCTCCAATCCTGTGTTTTAGTATGGCTTATAAAATCAAATTTTCACTGTGGTGGCAATTCCAAATACAACCCAGCAGTCTTTAGTTGGCCCTGAAAATTCTGTTTTGCTGATGGAATAAATTCTGGTCCAGATTTATTGCTGTATTTTGTTTTGATTATATAAACATCTTTATATAACTTAAATACAAAAAACAATTTAAAAATAATTATACTACGGGTAAAATAGAACATTAGGGATATGCATTTATAGTTATTCAAATTTTTGGAAACTATACCTGTTTATAAAATAGTCCACTAATGCTCTTTTAAAATTCTTCTAGGGTATAAAACACATTGATCACTTTGGTTTTATTTGCCGAGAATCTGTGGAACCTGGGTTAAGCCAGTATGTTTGCTATGTGTTCCAGTGTGCAAGTGAGTCTTTGGTGAGTATTTATGCATGATCCTCATTGTTTCATCAGAGCATTTCCAAGGCATTTCCTGAGCAATAGGAGTCTGTTATTCTGCTGTGTCAGCTGAGCCCCAGTGCTCACATCTGCTCAGGTGCAAGATGTCAGCTGTGCCTATGCAAATTTGCAATAGGAAGTGTGAACATTCTGTTCATACACAGCCATATCCTGCTACTCTGCTGATGCAGGTATCAGTAACAAATGGGCGAATCCATATGGGTGTGTGACTGTGAGCATATTTAGGCTCTGTATTTGATTGTAACTCTTCCAATTCTAACTGTTGAGAGACTTGGTTCCCCATTAAAAGTGTAAAGACATGTATTGAATCAGTAGCAAAACTGATGATAAAACCCAAACATACCTTTCAGGGTAGGATTTAAACTAGTGGCTGATCTTGCATGTGTCTTAAGCCTACATCTGGCTTTAGCTTTGTCCCTGTAGTCTGTTTTGTTCCTCAGGAGAAGAAAATAGCAGCATCTGATCACAAAAGAAGAAAATCATAGTATTTGTGGATGTATATAACTAAAAAAAAAGTACATTGAACATAGTATAAAGTATGTATCAATTAACTGAAGTTACAGATATCACTGACTTTACTGATAACAGGTAGCTTAATAGTGTGAGATGCATACAGGAACTAATTTTGACTACTCCATTTTTATTTTAAAACTTTGACCCTTTAAAAGTAGTTGTTTCCTGTTCTGAAACATGTTTGTTTGATGACGCTGGTAACAGCTACTAACTCTTTCTCATGTAAACTATAAAATCACTTTTCTATCTAGCTGAAAATGTAATTTGTTAATCCATTGACTATCTTGAGAGTGAATAGATTTACATCACTAGAACTTCAAACACCTAACAGCACTAGATGTACCGTGGCAGCTGAGGTTGTGTTTTTGTCAAAATGGGAGCTGCTATGAAATCAGCTTTATCATTGTAATAACAGAAAATGTTACATCTGACCTATTGATAAATCTGACCATGCATAATTCAAAGGCTTAAGTGGTGTATAAAACCCCCATGTTTCTGTGAACCTCTTTGCTTATTCTAGTACTGTTATGTGTGGGCATGACCACACTGCAATATGAAATGAGCATTCCTGAGCTACTTTCAGATGCAGTCACTCGGATCCTGGTGGCAGTTTGACTCTGGCAGTGCAGAGCTTTCCAGATTCTCCCCTGTCAGGCAGGCTGTGTTGGGAGGCTTGTGTATATTTGTTCTTATATTGTGCTATAGCTCATACAATTTTAGGGTAGTCATAATCCATATGCTTAGCACTGTTCTGTGGATCTTGCATTGGAGAGGGATTGTAGCCAACTTAAAAACTTACCAGTTCATGTTGTAAGATGGACATTCACTGTTCAATGTCCTGCTTTATTGCTAAGAACAGAAAGCGCCCAAAAATTATTGGTAATGCTTAAAACTGAGAGGTTTAAAGCAAACAAAACAAACCTACACATACTGGGACACAAACTAGTTCAAATTTCTACATTCAGGTTCCTTTTCTACGTTTTTTTTCCTTTTTCCCCCCAAGTGACAGACCCTCAAAAAAGTCTGTATGTTTTTTATGTTAAACTGCATGGTTTTGTCTCAAATAGTTTAGCTTTCTTCTTCCTGCTTATAAAACAAAGTCTCAAGCAGAGTGAGGAGCTGATTCTGAAGCAGAATATTGATTTAGTTCCTAAAATTTCTCTCTTTCCTTGCTAATGCTGAGGCTGAGCAAACAGCTTTTAATACGCACTGTATTCCCCTGAAGTACAGAGAGGGGAGCTCCAAGTGTTTTGCATGCCAGGTCTGGGCGCATATTTGAATGAATGTGGAGAAATGCTGTAGCTCAACTTTTGTTAGATACAAGCTGATCTTTTCTACTGCTGGTGAGTGGGAACGTAGCACTGCTGTGTTGGTGGTGGTAGTGGCAGAGGAAGGATCAGGGCAGACTGCAGGGCAGGCCACAGAACTTAAGGCTATGTAGTGATTGTGATGAAGCTGGTAGGCAGTCTGGTATCCAGCAGAAATGTGAACTGCTGTGGGAAGCTCCTGTCTGTCAGGGATGGGTCTAAGGGGGTTGCTGCTAAAATGATTTTGTGGTGGGACGACAGAGGTTAAGAAGGAACACATGCAGTTTATATGTGCATGGAGAGACTCAGAACTAAAGAAATTAATGCTCTCTATTTAACCAGCATATATTCAAGCCAAAAATTCTCACTTGTGGTTTCTTAAAAGAGTGGGTGCTTTCCCAGTAAGCTTGAGTAGCTGTAGTTAGACATCAAAATTACACTGTCTGGCAGATCTTAAAGATGGTTATTATCTACAGAAAGCTGGGAATTCAACCTTGATCTCTTTAGAAAATAGCAAATGGGTTTATATGGTTTTGTCTCCTTTCCTTTAATTGTAAAGCACCTGTCTGAGATGTGATTTATAAATCTAATTTTGTGTCTATGGCATGTATTTTTGATTATATACTCTTTTCCCTCCTTCCCATATAGGTCGATGAGGTAATGCTGACCCTGAAGCAAGCCTTCAGCACTGCTGCAGCCCTGCAAAATGCCAAGACGCAGATCAAACTCTGTGAGGCCTGCCCTATGCATTCATTGCACAAACTTTGTGAAAGAATTGAAGGTAGCAACTGAGTTTATCTTCTAATTGTGGTTTGGTGATTTTTCTGGAGGAATAACTAAGACAATGTAAGAGCAGAGGGAAAAGTATCCCAGTATGCAATTCTTACTGTTACTTAGCATTTTCTGTATTTAGGCAGGGTGTTAGCAGTAATGATACTGCAACACAGTATAATGTAGCTTCTGTTATAAATACATTCTCTTTCATTATCATACCTTTCTTAAGCAGACCCACAAAACCCACCAGTTGACCTTCCACTTGTTTGTTGTTTTTTTTTTTTTTTTCTCAAGTTGCATACTTTCAAAATGATTCATAAAAAGACAGTCATGATGAAGAAGGATCTTTCTTTCCTGTGCATTCCTCCTTTCCTGTGTGGGGTTACTTTTTCCTTCTTTGTGTTTATTCCCTCACACATTTGAAGGTCTGTTTATATTAGAGGAAAATAAATTATTAAGTTAGGAGATTAATATCTTATCAAGAAAATTAACAACAACCTGCCTTCAGATATCAGTAGATAAACTTTTTTAGTGTCTCTGGAAGTGAAATATACCAGAACATATGCAAAACGTCTTACAAGATAGAATTAAAAAAAAAAAAGTTAGGATCCTGTTTTTATAGCCACTCTGCTATGTGTCCTTGCAAAGCATTGTATGCAAAACCAAAAAGCAAGTATGTTACAAAAAGCAAATAGTCTTGTGTTTTGTGGTGTGGTTATGGTGATGCTCGAGTTTTACAGTTCTCCCATTCATTGAAAGTCACTGTTGCCACTTGCTTCCCTCTGGTGGATGAAAAGCCAAGTGTAAAATCTTAGTGGGGTGAAATTTTGCTAGGCTGTGACTTACAGTTTCTATGTTTAACAAAAGGTATTCACCTATAACTTAGGTGGTAAGCCTAAGCTGGGAAAGTTTTTTGTAGATTATAACCTATAGAGGCCACTGTATAAGGCATTATAAGTAATTTGAAAAGTACCCAGTATCTCTCTTAGGGCAACAACTAGAGTACTGTAGTAGTAGGTTCATAAACTTTCTACTTAGTGACTGAAAAACTTATTTTAGTGTCCCTTTTTTTAATCCATCTGCTTTGAGTCTAGAAGTTTAGCAAAATCAAACCTAAAGCTGCATGATTTTGAAAAAAATATTTTATTTGTTCTGATTGCAATTTTCTATGAATGATATCTACCTTAGATGGAAAAAATCTTCATCTGGTTCAAGGGGCTTGTTTTCACTCATATTTTTTGTCACTTCCTAGAATACCTCTGTGACAATATGTGCACATTATGGAGTAGCAGAATTTCTATCATTTATTCTTAATTTTTTTCTCTTACTCTTAATTTTTCAGTTAAAAGCATCTGAAAACTTTCAAATATCCTATGTATTGATTATCTCACCCATTATAAGCTTGATCTGTTCCTTTCTTCCTCTCCTCCCGTATGGTTGTCAGGCTTCCACCTGTCAGTGATCTCTTGGCATTAGGATGGAAGCCACTGGTGGGGTAGGGAGCATGACCTTTACACAGGAGCCAGACACTTAACTGCTGCTGGTTATGCTTTTGCTCCTGCTAAAGAAAGGAGACAAAGCCATGTGGTTTAGCAAAACCTCATTTATATTGTATCACATATACATTCAATATACAACTGTCATACTGTTAACTTGTATAAACTCAAAGGCAGGTTTATATCTTCTACTGTCATTTTGGTCAAAAAGTGTTTAGAGAATTCATTTGAGAATCTTTAATGGTCCATTCTTTTCCTAGGACTCTATCCACCAAGAGCCAAACTTGTAATTCAGAGACATCTGTCATCGCTAACTGACAATGAACAAGCAGACATTTTTGAACGTGTTCAGGTAATACTTTAGAAGCTGTTCTTCCTAATTTGAAAAAGACCATGATAAAATAAACTAGATATTTTTGGAACAGGTCCAGCATTTTCAGAATTTGTCTTTTCTGACTTACTTTGGCACAATATTCTAGTGCTCTAGTGGATGAAGTATACAATGATTTAGGCTTCCAAATGCTGTGCTCCTCTCTGTATTCCTGAAGAATAGAGTGGCTTGGTTTCCTAATGCCGCTTAGAAGGCTGTATAGTAACAGTCTTAGAAAACAAAATGTATGGGCATAAGGCTCCCTTCTCTCTACAGCCTGCAACATTTTTCAGTTTTTGTTCTATCTTGCTCAGGAGTGTGAGGGCACACAGACAGGATTGCAATTCCACATAATAACAGTGCGCTCTGATGTTTGGTGTATCAGTATATTAATTTCAAGGAATACCTACATAGGAAGGAAAAATAAGCAAATCATGACTTGAAAGACAAACTCCTTGTTTTACTGTTACTGACAGAAAATGAAGCCTGACAATGACCAGGAAGAAAATGAACTTGTGATCTTACATCTCCGTCAGCTCTGTGAGACTAAGCAGAAAACGCATATCCACATTGGTGAAGCACCGTCGGTAAAGCTTGGGTTTATTTTTTAATATTATTTATTATAACTTTAATATTTTTATTATTCTTCTTCCCCTTCCCAGACTATTAATATGCTGTTTTAATTACTTGTAGGACCACTGCTAGATTTCTTCAGGAGTACCTGTAGCTGGGTATTATAATTAAGAAAGGACTGTACAGGAAAAGGAATCTGGTTTAATTTTTAATTACTTGCCTGGGTTTTATAAGTTGAGGGGTACACAACAGGAAGAAAGACAACCAATTTATTTTATGACTGTATTTTCTTATAGTGTGAGGATAACTCTTCTTTTTCTCTCCCCTTTGATCCTCACACCCAAGGAATAACATCTAGGAAGAATAAGAATGAAGAGAGCATCAGTTTTAGTTTAAACTCTGAACTTATCTTGCAAAGGAAATGGGCAACAGTATTGTTAAATTTATATGCTTTTACAATATAGTCTTTGGGATGGAATGTGCCTTTAACTGTGGATTTGTTTGTTTGTTTATGAGACTGTTTTGGTTTTTTGGTTTTTTTTTTTTTTGAAGGAGGGTAGTATGTTTGTGGTGTTTTTTTTTAATAAGGCCAAGGGTATTTTGTTTCTTATGTAACCTGGTTCAACTCTAGTCTTTGGAAATAGTCTTCACAATTAAAAAAAGAGTTGCCAAAGCTGAATGGTGTCCTTGCTGATTTCAACAGGTCATTTCTAACAGTGCGATTCCAGAAGGCACCACCAGTGGTGGCCGGTTTAAACTTGACATTCTGAAAAACAAGGCAAAGAAATCCTTGACTAGCTCTCTGGAAAATATCTTCTCAAGGGTAAGTTTAACCACTCATTATCATCAGCTGTCCCAGATATCCTTGACAGTAAAGACCTGTAAGATTTTTCTTTTTGTCCTCAATATGATAAATGCTTAATGAAGCAATATCCCTTTTGTGAAGTCGGAGAGTTACAGCTAGGTTGATTGTGATTTAACTGTATTAGAAAGTTTACTCTAAGGCCACACATATTGAGGAGAAAAAAAGACAAATTTCTGAATAATGAACATTCATTGTAGGTGGCAAGCGAGCTAGCTGAGTGTTGTTGCATGTGTTCCTTCAGAATAGAATTCAATTAGGATAGTTGCATGATCCCATAAAGAGACATGTTATTGGTTTTGCAAAGTGTGAATAAATTTCTGTGCATATATATGGGAAATCTCTCTATTCTGAGAAGTAATACCTTCCAGCTCATTGCTCAAATTGTTCACGTTAGGCACTAAGAATCTTTAGAAACTAGTAACAAAGTTCCTTTTGCAGGGAAAAAAAAAAAAAAGCAATAGTCTTAAAAAATGAGTTGATCTTCATTTTAATGTTCCTAGCCAGGTATGATGTGAAATTACAGATAATCACTGAGACTTTCTTACATTAAGTAGTCTTTTGGTAAAGAAGTCTGAAAGGCAAGTTTTGCTTAGTGTCCTCTGCTCAGATGGGTGAGTCAGAGAAGAGGCATATAGAGAAGTACCTGAAAAAGGCTGTGTGCCTGTGTATCATTACAGAGGAAATGTGATGATCTGAGTACAGGATAATTTGGACCAATGACATTAAGTTCCTTTTACTTGTAACTTCAAAAGCACTAAATTGCACTTGTCCTGCAGTTTACATGGATATGTCATAAAGTGACCTACAAATGTAGGATCTGTAAAGGAAACAAAATACTCTTAGCCAGAGAGAATCCTTAGTACTTACAGGTAGGTGTCAATTTGATCTAGGACTGAAACTAGAATTAAACTCTCCTGGTCAAATTTGACTTCTCTTGTGTAGCAGACTTTACAAACTAGGGACTTGGTCTGAATGAATATGGAGAGAAAGAAAGAGGGAGTGACTGTATGTAAAAAGAGAGCAAAAGAGTGATGGCAGGTTGCAGCAGTTTGGAATATCAGCAAATGGTGACAGCTACAGTTGTGCCTTTGATGTGTCTGGTTTCTTTTCCACATCTAAGGGACATGTGACCGGCAAGTGATCTAACTCTAGTGGTGGGTCACGAACCCTGTGGTGTCTGTGAAAGAAGTCATCACTGAAATAAAGCTTTTACAGCCATGCTGGCACTCCAGTCATGTCAAGGAAAAGTCATTTGGATGAAATACACTGCTTAAATTGAACAATCTCTGAAAGGAAATTTCTTATAAACAGATGCTAGGGGGTTTTTGGTATAGTATGTTTCTTCTCACCAGGGCCACTGAGACATGCTGCATATTATAAGGTTCTACCACAGTCCATGATTGAATTCAAGAAAAGGGGACACCTGAATCTGAATTAGGGCCATTGTGAGTTTGCTGTTTATAAAGCGGATCTGTGATTGTGCGAAAGGTCGTCTCATCTTTACCTTGACCATACAATAGATCAGGAACAGCAGTATGTTGCAGTGAGTCATGATACACATAGGGGTTCATTTTTGCAGATCCACCTAAAAGCTACATAATACAAGACCAACCAAAAATGCTTGGGGTACAGCTCAACCACTAATTATTTGTTTAAAGCAGGTACATACAAGTGTCTTTGTGCAGGTGTGCTGTGTGTTATGTGCATACATGTGATACACAATTACTGTTTTAGTAGTTCTTATTCTTCATCAGGCTATTACAACAAGCCTCACAGATCCTGGTTAGTTCTTAAAGGTATTTAGGCACTAAATACCTATTGGTGTGGTAGGTTTTTCCCTCCTTAAGCCAGATGCAGATGGTATTGATGCAATAGAGCTAATTATGCATAAGTTGCTGTCTTTATTTAAAAGTACATTTAGTAACAGAGAGACCAAGAAAGTGCTTAAATTTGTTTTGTTTTGTTTTGTTTTGTTTTTTAAGTGGCATTCAGCATCTTTTTATAGATATTTTTTTTTAAATAAAAGTTAGAAGTCAGTGTAAGTTGGGGAGTCTTAGCCTCAGTCTTAGGGAAGTTAGAAAGAAAGAAGTATCTAGTAACCAGTATCTAGGAACACTTTAAGTGGATGGCTTCTTAGCTATGCAAATAGCATCAAGTGACACTATAAGCCACTCACTACTTGCCTTAGAAAACATGTTGGTTTCTGTGCTTTGGCTTCACATAGTCCAGAGGAATGTCTCTTCTTCACTTGTTTGTTTTGCTGGACTGATCTTGTTTTTGTGAGGTTTGAACCAAAAACAGGCTTCCTAATGAGGTACCTCAGAGAAATAAATACAACCTTTCTTTGACCTCTTGATCAGATTTCATCCACTCTAGGCTGGACTCTTCTGTTGTTCTTTCTTAACCAAAAAGTCCTTCTTACCGTGCCAAAAGTGTGCATTTTCAAAGGTAGTGAGAAACTTCCAACTTATACTTCACTCTTGGTTTTTTGGGAGATTCAGTGAAGAGATGCTTCAGGCAGAGTATTTATTGGTAGTGCACTTAAGTGGGATAATGCACTTAAAGGGCACTCTAAGTCTTGAAAATAACTCCTACCAGGAAAAAGTAGGCTAAATAAATTCTGGTGATGTTGACAAAATTTCCCCTGGAGTTGCAAGCATACCAAGAGGAGCTCTGTCTATAGTTTTCCTAAAACCTAGGCTATTTTTCTCCTGCTGAAGTACTGAAAGCAATTTGCCTCAGCTGTCAGAAGAGTCCAACAGCAAACATAACCAGGGAGTTAACATTAGGAATAAAAGCTAATCAAAACTGTTGTGGATCTATTTCCTTTTCTTGTAAAACTAAAGGACTGTTAAAAATTCAGCAAAGATCCTTTAGCATAAATTCCTAGCAAATTTGCATCATGTTTATCTGCATTATAAATGAAAAGTCTTGACTGGTGCTCTTTGGCTGGATTTGCTGCCAAGAGAACATTTCTCCACGGTTAGTTAGTACTTTTACTCCTTTTGCCCAAGTGGACTTAATTTGTCTGAAATGTTTAGCCATTGATAAACTGTATCTCGTAGGACTGTACTGTCCCAGATGCATCCATCAGGAGAAGTGCATGCACAGTAGTAAAATCTGGAGTTTTTTGAGCTCAACTACTTAAGCTGACTTAGTGATTTTACCTCAGAACTTTCAGGAAATACCCATTTGCCTCAAACAATGGGTTAAAACTCCTGGGAGCAATGTGGGAGAAGATGCAGTTTGGCCAGCTAAAGCTAAATGTTACTTTTTGTAAAGTCCAGTGCTTGATGCACAGTCTTTGGTCTTATGTCAGACATTTCACATGCCTGAACTATCCCGTGTTCACCTATGCAGGTATTGCCATCTTTGCCTAACCTTCAGAAAAACAGGAAGAAGACCAGATTAAATTTCTTGCCTTCTTTCTCGCAGGGAGCCAACAGAATGCGAGGCCGCCTGGGAAGCGTGGACAGCTTTGAGCGCTGCAGCAGCCTGGCTTCCGACAGGGTACGTGAGGAGCTTAGCTCAGACTGGCGCTGTCGTACACTGCTGTCAGTGGAGCGTAAATACGGCACTCTGCTTTAATTTGAAGGAAGTAGAACAAAGCGCATCAGCTTGCAAAACTCAAAGATGTTTCCACTGGGAGGCAGAGGGTGTAAGAAAGCTGGGGTTTATGTTGACTTGAAGCTTCAGCTTTAATCTGATTGCCAGTCATTTTTTCCTACACTTCCCTTACTTTTACAAAAAGCAAGGAATTTCTGGTTTCTGCTCTGTTTACTGAAGTAATTAAGGAAGGTCATGTCTCAACAAAAGGAAGTTCTCTGAAGGTGAAGAATCCTTTCTGTAAGTAATAGTTTCTTTAGGGAAGTAAGAATTTTTGACCTAAGCCCAGCTGCTGGGGATGCTGTATGGTAGCAAGAGGGCGGAACTCTGTTCACTTTCTTATTTCCTGTTTTTAAAGTTTTACCTCGCATGAGGGTTGGTTGTTGGCTTTCCCAGGAGGTGAAGATTCTGTTATGGTTTTCCTGCTACAGCTACTCATAAACTGGCTGTGTAATAACAGTTTCTCTTCCAGGATGTCGCTGTGACGGTACAGGAAGTATGCTCGCGATATGTCGAGGAAACTAGCTAAAAGCAGTTTCCCTAGTCTTTTCCATTCCTGTGTTTTCCTGAAAGAGACATAAGTCTGGTAGCTGGGGTGCCAGTCCCTGTGAGAGGATGCCTGGATGAATTAGTATGTTGTTTGTGTTGCATATACAGTTGTATTCCTCCCTCCGCTTTCACTTTTTGGAAGAAGGACGCTGCTGGTTTGGAGTGAACTCTCAAAGGATGTCTGGTTTGGGTGATAATTAGCATACAATAGGCCATGACCCAGAAGGGGAAGAGGCTTTGGTGCCCCAGTTCTGGCTGCCCGTGGGTTAAGTGAGAGCTCTCATAGGGCACAGAGCCTCAGGCCTTACTCTGCCAGCACTTCCTTTCAGGACACTTCTCCGGGCGATTCCCCACCAGCTACTCCTCCAGCATCCCCGGTGTCCTCAGCCTGGCAGACGTTTCCCGAGGAAGGCTCGGACTCCCCGCAGTTCAGGAGGCGCGCGCACACCTTCAGCCACCCGCCCAGCAGTGCCAGACGGAGGATAACCTTCCAGAACGGGAGGTCCCTGAGCGCCCGCTCCCCGCTGCTGCGGCAGAACGGCGTGGAGGCGGCCAGGTGAGTCAGGGCATGCTGTGCCACCTGCCCGCGGTCCCTGCCCTCCCGGGGCTCCAGCCTCACCCACCTCCCTCCTTGGGGAGGCTGCCACACCCCTGCTTCTGACAAAGTACGTAAGGAGCTTAGTCCAGGTTGGTTTCTGCACTTTTCCGGGGCTGGTTTGTTCATTTATTTATTTATTTGTTTTCAGCCTGTCTTCTCTGCCTCTGAGTAGTTTGGTACTTTGCAGTAACTTAATAGTCCCTGAATTAGTGGTTCAGGGGAGGCATCAATCCATCAAATTGATGATTCGACCGGATGCCCATGCCTTTCTGTTTATTTATTTATATGTGACCTCTGAGCTGAGCCTTTTTGGCAGTCTCGTTAGTCAGACCCTTTGGAAAAGAGGCTCTCAGTGCTTTAAGTGGCAGAAATGGCAGCCTGAAACTTTTATGCTGGGATGAAAAAGGCACTAACAGCTTCAAGTTTCCATAGCCATGTTAGTCAATCTCAGAGAGTATGTCCAGCATTAAAACTGGCAAGGAGTCTTGCAGAAGGACAAAAGGATTAAATAGATCCACTGAACTCTGAGGCATGTGATTTCCCTATTTGCCTTTCTCCAGAGCTTCTCTCTGTAGCTTGTCTCTGTAACTTTCTGCTTCCTTTTTGGAGACTCTCCAGCTATTAACATATGGAACACTGCTCCTTCAGGAGTTCCTTCACTCAGCAGATGTCCCCACAATTCATTGTGGGCCTCTTTGGTTGTGCCTTCATTTTCTCCTCTATGCTGGCTACCTGCAGTAAGTGCCTATACAAACTCCAAACCATTTACAAAACTCAGGTCAAGATGAGCTGAAATTTTTTCTGTTGGAGGACCACATTCTCCAGCCTATTGTCTGTTTCAGTGCTTAGCTGTAATTCTACTGTTTGTGGCCTCTTTCTAAAAATGACTTTAAATAGTAATTTGTCACCTATTTTATATCTACATTAAAATATCAGTGTGAATGCTGCACCAACCAGCTAGTAGAGAAGGGCAAAAAACTGTATTCTGTTTTAAGAAAATGGATGGGAGTGAAGAGTAAGAAACTAGCCTTTGTTACATTGTGTTTCCAGAGATATAAATAATGTGTTTTTTACTGAGATAGACTTTTTTCCCACTGACCATGTTGTATGCAAACAGGAAACCCTGATAGTTCAAAGTGAAGGACTTGCTGACTATATTAGTTTGCAATAACTTGTAAGAAATCACTGATTAAGTGGCATCAGCAGTTTTTTAGTCAAAACAGTTTGTAGCAGTATGGTTCTAGGCTGGGATTTTTCATTCTTTCATTTTGAGGATTAGTCATAAATTTTAAGCAAAAGAAACTGAATTAATTTTTATGTCCCCTCCAATACTTGTCACTACTACTAAGCAATGTTTAACTGTGGAGTGGGACTACCTTTCTTAATGTAATTACTTCACAAAAATTTATCCAGCTGGACTGCATTTTCATAATCTCTACTCCCTAATGTGTTGTTTACAAAAGTAAAAGAAAACTGAAGGGGAATAAACAATGTGGTTTATATTGGAAGAATGTTTCTCAGGATAGTTTCTGAATGTTTAAGAGAGTCTTTTATTTGAATATGCTTTGGGAATAAATGAAGCTAAAGAAATAAGGTGGTCTCTCTGTTCTGCAATGTCATTGAAAAGTTTTTAATAGAAGTCAGCTCTAATAGCAAAATCAATATCCCCCAGAGAACCTGCCCAGGAATGCACATGGTACATTTTATCTTCTGGGAAACAAAGTTAATTTAAGCCCAGAGGAGGTATTTGGCCAGTGTCTCTAACCTGGTGGTTTTGTTGTTGTATCCAAATCCGTGCTGACCCAACTGCTGTGTTCTCTTGTTGCCTGCACAGTCCTGTGGTCGGGGTTCGGCGCGCTCTCAGTGAGAGTGAATCTGCGTCACCTGGTCTCCCCTCCTCTCTCTCTGCCCCTTCTTTCCTGAAAACCTTTTGCCAGGGCTCAGGAAGGTTGCTCCAGCACTCAGAAAGTGACCTCCCCAAGAGGTGAGAGCGTTGTCTCCTGCCTAGTTCTCCAGTGCCACTAGCTTAACAGCAGGGTTCCCAGTGGAATGCAGCACACGGCATCTCTCCCACTCTGCCTTGTGCTCCTGCATTTCTCACAGACTTCTGTGATGCAAATGGCCAAACAGGCTTTTGGATCAAAAAGACTGTTAAAACTAGAGGCTTCTATGCTGACATCAAGTAGCTGTCACCTATTTCTGTTGCAGTGTTGCAAATCTGCTGCATTGGTTTGTCACACGAAATGCAATGGATTTTAGGAGTGTTTTGCCAATTTAATGCTTTCTCTGCTGAATGCAAACCAGCATGTGTTGCCATGATCACTGGCATGTGAAAATAAGAAAAGAGCAATGTGAAGAGTGTACAGTACTAATGTGGGATGCCTGTGCATGAGGAAGGGGAAACACCAAGTTAACTGGGTGATACTAACTGTGAGATGTTTAGAGAGAATTATCAAATAACTTCCAGTTGAAGTGGATTTGGGAAGAAGCGAAGGTATGAAAAGTGGCAAAAAAACCTCCAAACCCATCTCTTACAGACTTCCTCTAATTTGGGTTCCAGTCCAGCTTTGTTTCTATGCTCCCTTTAGATAGCAGAGTTGGTCCAAGCTGAACCAATGCCCAGCTCAGTTTGTGCAGGCAATGGACAGCATTAAACCCAGCTTCTGGGCTTGGGGAATGAAGGATTGAGTATTGTATGAAAACCGTATTTCAATGCCAAACTGAAATTACTGAGATAATATTTTTGGAATTGGTTATGCAGGCAGGTTCAATGTACTCTGTTTCATTAGAGTGGAGTTTTGAACTCTTGGGGTGGGGAGATCTTCAAGGAGTAATTCCCAAAAGACCACCATGTTTCTACTTAGATTTTACAGTATACACATTTCTGATATAATTTGATCTTTAATTTGTATGGAGACTCTTGTGGAAATGGGATCTCATTAATTATAGGTCTTGCTGGGAGCAAGTGGGCCTGAACTGCCATGGTGAAGAGTGCACTGTTAGCGTCTGGTTGGATTTCTGAAGGGAATGCAACAGACATGGTCAGAAAGAAGTGCTGAGTGAATAATGCTGATGTGATAAGGGTTACTGAGGTAATCCATCACTTCAACTGGCTAATGGAGAATGAAATATATTGTCCAATTGACAGTGGCCAAAACTTGCAAGTGTATGTTAAGCCATCAGGTTTAGGAATGAGAGGAAGTTCTGATTTTTTACCATGTGTTTTTTCTTGTGGGTTTCTTCTTTGGTTTGTTGGTTTTTGTTTTTTTTTTCCTTTGGTTCTTTTTCGGAGAGAGGACCACCATCTATCCCAGTAGGATCAGTGTGAGGTGTTCCTGGCATTCTCACATGAGTGAGTACATGGTAGGCTGTAATCTAGCACAGTGTGCCAGTGCTTTGCAATCTGCAGACTATAAGCTGTTTGACTGTTAGGAACCCTAATTAAAACTTCAGTGCATTTTCCAGAATAATCAGGGTTACTACACATTCATAAAATGTGGAATGCCTATTGCACATGAGAAAAATTCTGTAGAGTCTCACTTCTTTATTATGTATCTTTGAGATTACATACAGCAGTCATCTTTTCTTGGTGTTCTGGCAAACTTCAATGTGCAAGAGCAGAGACATTTTCAGCTGGAATTCGTTTTAGAAAGATTTTTGAATTGTAGCAGTCAGATGGGCTTATGCAAAGAGAATGTTACAGAATGGCATGGGATTTTTTATGGGTTTTTTGTTTGGTTGGGTTTTTTTTAGCATTTTTTTAATTGAATCAGAATGGTTTGAGTTGGAAGGGACCATAAAGATAATATAGCTACAGCCCCCCATATAGTTCCTTTCTTTAATAAATGAACAGTATAGTGAATTTTGGCATCAACATAATATTTATAGGTGCCTTCAGAATGTATTTATGGCATTATCAATACATTACTCTGGAGAGAAGGCAAGGATGGAAATGTTCTCCACATAATCTTGACTTTTGACAAGTGTGTTGTGCAGCATTGAACAGAATTGCAGATAAAGATTAAAAAAATATCTGGTCAATATAAAGGTAAACAAGATTTTTTAATATAAACACTAAAGCAGCACTTTAAAAAATGGAACAATCTTCAGTGTAGGTTTGACTAGCCCACAATTTCTCTGTTCATTTTGTTACTGTGCCAGGAAAATTTAAGCTGAATTTGAACAGATTCCCTTTTTTAAAACAGTTTTGTGTCTCATGAAGGAAGTAAAATACTTGAGAATATTCTTTAAACAAAATAGCAGAAAGTAATTTGAACAGATTCCATTTTTTAAAACAGTTTTGTGTCTCATGAAGGAAGTAAAATATTTGAGAATATTCTTTAAACAATATAGCAGAAAGTAATTATTCAGAATAAAAATATATGACAGGAGTGAGAACCAATAGAGGGGTGTAAACTGATATAAACTGGTTTTTCTTCTTCCCAGATGGGAGGAATACGTCATGTAGTAGTCTTACGTGTAGGTTTCTGCCAACTTAAAGTGCTGGAAAGTTGAATTCTGTATTTCATCTGGGGGATTTTGTACCATCTCAACCTCCAAATTGTTAAGTAGGTTGCATTTATTCAATTGCTGCTTAGAGCAATCAAGTGGAGAAGTTGAAATGAAAGCAAAATGGGGGAAAGTACAAGTCTTGGCACGACCAACAATAGTATTTATTCACAAGTTATTTGGCTTTCATGGACTCAAGTGGAAAATAATTCAGGTAAGTATTATGTAAAGAGTTCACAAGAAATGGGGTAACATGGTTGTTTTGTTTAAATATCGGTCACTGGGAGAATTTTAAACAACAGTTCTGGGAAGAAATTTAGATAATTAAAACCAAGCAATGAGAATATCTGTAATCTGACCAATTTTTTGAGATTTCTTCTTTCTTTCCTTTTTATTTTCTTTCCCTGAGGTAGTGGTCTCATCTTCATGCTATGCATTATCTGATAGAATAGTGAATGGGTGAAACTGAGTTGCAGTTACCTGAGATAAAACCTTACATGATCGGTACTCTGTACTCTTGAGTACCTGAGGTATTACTTCGAACAGCTTACGGGTGAAAGTAGAGACTGAAATATCTGAGGCATTATACTGAATTTACAGCTGTTCAATTTTTTTTGTATACGAGCTGATAAATGCATTTTGGTTTCTGTATTGGGTCAGAAGAGTAGGGTAAGTAGCCCTACAGAGAACCATTATTCTCCAAACTGACTTTTGATGCGTATGTCTTAAATACAGAATATTACATTGTTATCTTTTTCCAGAGATTCTTCCATTAGGTGACCTTGCTTCCCTGTAGATGGTAAGATGTCCACCTAAGATGTCTGCATAGGGGGTAGTGAAAACTCTGCTCTGCTTTTCAGTAGCAATGACTGAACTTTATTTAGGGAGTTATTTTTCGTGCTCTGGAGATTCTTTGCCTTAGTCTCTCCACTTACATTAATGAACCTCTTCATTTTGTGGGAGCTGATAGCTAATGTTTTTTCTTTACCCCCACCCTGTTTAGAGAAACTGTTTTATGCACCAGCCTCATGAATCTTTTCATTAGGGTAGGAGACACCACCATTTTACTCTGACTTCTTCCTCCTTTTGCTCTGTAGGGAATTTTTTCACACCTTCAGGAGCTAGGAGTTGTCTGTCTTGAAATTAGGAAACTCTCTTTGAACCCTTTCTACCCTCCCTTTCCTAAATCTTCATGTTTTCCTGGGTTAATATGACATGGTGTATTTCTGAGCATTGCAAAAGTTTTCATTTAATCACTTACTGGACAGCTCTTTGAAAGAGAAGGTGATTCATATTAGTTGCTTAAAATGACAGGGGATTTTTGTGAAGGGAGGATTTAACAAGAGAAATACAGGTCTTCAGAAATGTATGATTTACACACTTCATGATGTAGCATAGGTGATTAATTCATCCCAATGTAAACTCTGTGACTCAAATGCTGTAAACAGGTTAGTTTCATGCCCAAAAATAGCCACCTTCTTATTCTGAAGTTTGCTACTATAAATTTAACACTATTCATATGACTGCCTAGAGGCACATTAACTGAACATAGATTTTTGTACATAGCAGTAGAAAAAAACTTTTCATTCCCTTGTTACATAGTGTCTGTTTAGCAAGCCCTGGAATGACTCGGTTTTTGTGTTATAACGTGATGATATGTAAGACTTGAAATAGTAAGAAGTAGCTCTGTTACAGTTATTTATAGAAACATAAGTTAGAATTATATATCTCCAAACTCAGTATCACATTTTCAAGAGCTGTTGGACTGAAATACCTTTGAAAACCAGCACCTATAAGTTCAGAATTGGTATTACAATCTAAGTAGTCTGTGTTTGGCTACCATGAGCAGTGGTAATCATCATCATCAGAGACACAGAGTTAGACAAAGAAGGTTGTCACCATTTCTGTTTAGGTCAGTACAACATGGGGATCTACTGAGACCACCTACCAATAGTGTGGTGCTGTAGGGAACTGGGGCACTATGGAAGCTAGATCAGGAGTGGAGAACAGTGCAGACTATGTGTCATTAAGGACTCCCAGCTGGTATTGCTGTTCTTAAGAGGAGAGCAGGGGCTGGTGCCTTGTGCTGGGGAGGTGAGTTTGAAGTCACAGTTATTTCTCTGCCAGGAGATGGAAGGAGGGTCTGATACCTTGGTATGATAGTGAGTCTGGTTGGTCACTCAGGCTTACAAATATCAGGGAGCTGTTGTAGATCATTAGCATAGTGACAGCTTTGGTGACCAAAAAGGCCAGTCCTAGCTTGGTGAATTTAGCACATTTATTGAGCACAGAGTTCTACTTATGAAATGCTGATTAAGATAGTGTAGCTGGTAGACTGGTGTAGCTGAAACTTGATAGTCCTCCCTTGCAGATCTCTCCTGTGCAAGCCAGATGTGGGGGGATGGCCTCCAGCTGGAAAACTGCAATCACTTGCAAGTGCCTTCCCACTAAAAACATAGTGAATGTGCTGGGCTTTCCTTTCATCTAACTTTTTAGGACCCTTGCACTATAGCATCGAAATTTGTTACTGGATGAAGGTTTGAAGTGTAGTTACTGCTTTGATATAGCAGTTTTCCCTGTGATGAAGAAGAAGCTGCAGAAACAGCTCCTCCTGTTTGATGCTCTCTTCCTAAAAGCTAGTAATTGTGCCTTGTGCTGTTGATGTTATGTGGAAGGATGAGTGGCAGATAATCAAAGTGCCCATTGCTATACAATATCTGTGCACCTAATTTACCACAAATGCAAAATTCTGAAATATTTCTGAAAGTGGATCAAGTACTTATGAAAGTTAAATGTCTTCCTCTGGCAGTAGTCAGTAGAAAGGTGTAATTGGTGTGTCCTTCCTGTAAAGCTTTCCTGTATCTTTTTGTTTCTTCCAGCAGCATAAGATACTATTAAAATTAATGTGTAATTATATTTCTGCATGGCAGATGAGAAGATCTGCCTTCTGTTTGCAGGGTCTCTGCTGCTACAGCTGATGAAACATGAGGACATGTGTCCCCATTTATCCAAGTGAAGCATGCACTTCTTGAAGCTTAGGAAAGAGACTAGATGAGAAGGCAGAACATTGTCTTCAATGAAATATTCACCTGTGAGCTCAGCATGACATTTAAAATGGCACTAAATGGAGTGCTGTGCTCCACTGGAGCACCATCTCTGCTTTTAGGGGTGCTACATCAGATCACTCCCAGAAGACTGATAGCAAAACAAAACACATTGCTCTCAAAGTTAGAGGCTAAGTATTATCCTGTTTCTCTCTTAGCTTCTCAAAAAGTTAAGCTTTTATTCTGAGCTTCCAGCTGAGCCTTGTATGAATGCTATGAATGCTTTCTAGTGCAAACTTCTGTGCAACAAGAAAACAACTGGGCACTTCAGTATTCAAGGTGAAGCTCATACACAGCACGCTTTGCCTTCTTAAGCTTCCCCACAAATGCTCCTGCAGGTTTGGTTGTACACTAGACAAAGTCAATAAAGGTTTGGAGTTTTTTTTCCCCTACAAGAAATACTGACTTTAAATACCCCATCTGCTTTTTCTTTCCTTCAGTGATGGGGAGGGAAAGAAAAGAACATCAACCTTCTGCAGCAGTGAATCTCTAAATGCTGCGGGGGCCACGCTCACACCTCGCCGCATCTCCTGGCGGCGGAGAATATTCCTGCAGGTAGCTTCACCTATGAATAAATCTCCTTCCAAGATGCAGCATCCAGGTCTGTGTGTGCTTTTAAAGAAAATAAACAAGCAGTTGTTACTTAATACTGTGCTGAACTGCAACGTGTGATAATATGAAAGGGAGAAGAGAGTCAGTGTGGTACAGTATTCATGCTAGAACCTTACCAGAGATCTGTTGTGCTCATTTGGCTTTAGACTGTTTAGGTTTTTGTTGCTTTGAAGAGAGGATTTTGGCATCAAAATCAAATTAATTGCAATCTGCCATAGCTGCTGTAGGAAAGGAAATTAAGACAGGTCTCTTACTGACAAAGATAATATTTTTAACAGTTAGGAAATTTTTACCGTAACCTGTGTTAGGAGTGTTTGGTAAGTGTTACATCTTGTCCTTGTAGTGCACATAGCAGCTGTTGATTGTGTTAATAATTCTTACAATAATCTTACAACAATGCCTGCCATTTAAAGTAGGAACTCCTGAAACAGCTGCAATCATGCTATTCATAAAGTCCCCTTTAGCAAAAATCAAATCCATAGGCAAATGGTAAACTCTGTATTTAATGACTACAAAGTGCTATAGCACTCTCTGTAGTGCAGGGTAGCAGATGGAAAAAGTAGCTTTAATGTAGAACCCATGGTAAATCATAGCAGTAAACAAGCTCAACTGTAAAGGAGGCTTTATGGATAAATGTTTTGTGGTAACTGGAAGGAGCTAGCAGGGGAAAAGTTTGAAATACTGGGTGACCCTTTATCTAACTCTACTTAATTTAAATATAACTTTATTAATGTAAACAAAACACTCTAAAAATAATTCTCTACTGTTGCACTGCATTTTCTCTGGTTTTGGAATCAGCAAGTTACTACTGAATGTGAAAGACAGCTATTTTTGTTCTGCTATGACATGAATTTTTATGATATGTCAAACAATCTGAGTTTCCTGTAATAGCTATCTGATTCTTTGCAGATGGTCATGATGGAAGTGAATTGTTACCCTTATCCCCTCTTGCTCCACCCCTGGAGGAAGACCCTCTTGTTCTAGTATTGCAAAATGAGGATGGTCCAAATAAAACTGGAGAGAGGAAAAACTCAGAAGAACTACAAAGTCTGTGGAGAAAAGCCATCCATCAACAAATTCTGTTACTTCGAATGGAAAAAGAAAACCAGAAGCTGGAAGGTTAGCTATTTAGAAAATACCCCTACAAGCTATTGCAGATTCTGCTGCCTGAAGAGGAAATTTTTTCTGATGTTGGGCACCTCAAACAGAGATGTGATTCTGTAACTTTTTAGTTAACAATACTAGAAAAAACCTGTTTTTTCCTAGCCCTGTTTCATGGTCTACCAGGTTCTCTGTCTACCTGACTTTAAATCTTAGTGACAGAAGACAGTGATAAATTTTCCTTTTTGGGTGCATGTTGGACAAAGGATGCTACAGTCTGTGTTGTATCTGTCTGAGTGTAGGAGTTCTAATGTGAAGTGGAGTGAGGAGAACAGGTGCTGTGTGAGCACTTAGGTATGGTAAGCCTTACCCTTTCTATCTCATTTCAGTCCTTTGCAGCTCATGGCCTTTCTCTCCAGGCTTTTTCTTCTTCATTAACTACATCACAGTGGTAATTTATTAATGCTTGAATCCAAATATGATTTTTGAGCAACTGGCTCTTGAGGTACGTCAGAAAGTTCTGTTTTTTGGAACATGAGCGCTGTACACTGAGAATTGAGTGCTGTTAGTGAGTGGTCTAAAGTTGATCATTCTGATTGTCAACTGCCTGAGCTTCTGGCTAGCACATTTTATTAAGGCTGGTCAAGACTCATACAATTAAAAGATGAGATGCAATGTCTATCCTAGCATATAAAAATTCTTCAATATAGTAGACTAATAAGCTTTTGGTGCAAGTTGAAAATTCCAAGTGTCCTCTCTACAGCTGCTGCCTTCATCTTCTCCTTTATGCTGTATAACCTATATGGTAGTCTTATTATTCATACTACCATACTACTTCAAACATAATGATCTTGTTAAGATCAGTTAACTCTTTTTCCTTCTTTAGACTAGCTCACTGGGAAGGCAGGGAGAGGAAAGAAAAGCATCAGGATAGAAGTCTTTCCATGTCCCTACAAGTGTACATCCTTGAGTGTAATTTCTACACACATAGTGTATTTCTTGGCGCTGTTTGTCTCCCTGTTGACACACAGTTCTGTGGAAACTCCTAGGTTTATAGGAGGAACATACAGCCAAAACTTTCATTTCATAAACCATTTTAGCAAATACTCTTTTTCTGTGGGTTGAGGAAGCTAGAGACCTGCTGTGGTGACTATTTTAATGTTATTCCTCCTGACACTTTGAGCTGCTAAGGGATAAATTCACTATACCTACCCTGTGTGGCTGAGGGTACTGAAAACAGTTAAATCAGTCCAGTTACATAAGACTCAATTACAAGTTGCTTCCATTCTGTAGCAGATACATAGAAATCAAGTTCTTTCCATCTGATCATTTGTGGTGAAAACAGGGGTGTTGGCAGTGGAGATGCCCAACTGGCACATATTTTCCGTCCACATTCTTGGTTTGTGCTTTGAGGAGCATGTCTCCATTCTTGTATTCAGGTTCATGAGTACCCCTGGTGAAACTGGTGCTCTTGCTAGCTAGAATTCATCATCTTATTTTCAAAGGGTAAAAAGTAAACTGTTCTAACACTATCTCTAGGTTCTCTTCCTGTGGGCTGTTATAACATGGGCCATTTTATGGACAGGACATGGGCAGAGCCGATATGTTCCAAACAAGCATAGCATCGGGTGGTTCTTTGCATCCCAGCCTACAATTTAATGTACATCTCAGGAAAGGGAAATGTGGTAACAGAAATGCAGACATTTCTTTACTTGAAGCCAGGTTCCTAGATGTATGTATTACATACATACATACATATAGATGTATGTTCAAGACTGGAATTGCTGTGAAACTGTTTCTGGTGAATTTCTTTTAATCATTTGTTGACTTTTATGTACAAAAATATTAATAGAACCTCTTTTCCTATTCCTTTTGCTGTCGAGGAGACTTGAATGCTATTAGTTCTTTATTTTACAGAAGGTAAGTTCTGTCATTTGCACAAACTTGCTTTCTTTTCCTTTCTTTTTTTCTGAGAAGCTAGATGCTTCTTTTTCCAGTAGGTCACCTAGAAACAAAAGCTGCAAAAAGTAGCAGGCCACCTAGCAATGACTAGGAAAAATGTTAACAAGGATGGTTGAAAACAACAAAGGATGGGGTAGTAGGGAGGGCACATATGATCAACAGGCAAACTTGCTGGTTTTCACTAGGGTTAACTGCACAGTTAATGTGGGAGTTTGTTGTCACACTGAAATATGTTACTGCTGTCCTGAATCTGTTGCATGCTGCTTACATGAGTGAGAATTCTTGGGTGAAATTTTACAGCAGTAGGGTAGCATTTGAAATCGCCCCAGCTGAACTGCAAATTCCTGTGGTAAGATCACACTCCTGGTTTTATGGCAGTGCACTGCACCTTGCATAATACTTGCTTCAGCAGAGGCCCCTGTAGTTTTGAATGGGTAAGATCTCAGAGGTGTAACATTGAGCTTTTGGAAATAATTTGTCATTTTTGGAGTGGGCTAGGCAATGATCATGTGGATTGATCCAATATTGACTCTAGCTGAAGTGAGATGAGTAGGCCAAGGAACAGATGGTCTTGTTTTGCAGGATGTGTAAAAATGTGAGTGAGAGTTTGCTTTCACCTAGAGGGTGGTGGGAAAGGTGATACATTTGTAAGAGAAAGGGGGCTTCTGCAAGAAGTAGTGTGCACTGATCAAGGTGAATTTGGGATAAGCTCAATTGCAGCTCCAAGGTGGTGTTGGTTTAACTGTTGACAGTTAAACATATCTTTCTAAATTAAAACACATTCAAGTCATGGTTTCAGTTTTTTGTACTAGTAGTTAGAGGAACTGGAGTGTTTTTCTGCACGTGCATCATTAAATAATAAAATACCCAGAGTTAATTCTTAGTAATGGAAATGAAAGCTGCTTCTCCATGAAATGCCAGGGTGACAATGCAGCTTTATTTCAAAAATAGCATAATAAATACTTTGTACCAGGTAGTTCTATGCAGCAAAGCTTTTAAGTTTATAACAGCAAGAGTTCTGTGCTTTGGCACAAATGTATCTTTCTGGATATGGTTCTTGCTGATTCATTCTGTTTGCACTAGTCCGCCTGATGATGCCAGTGCCAAGAGCTCTTCTAACTCTTTTAAGGGACATGTAAGAACTGGAACCAGTGTGACTGACTTCAGTTCAGAAGGCTTGCCTAGCTTGCTTGCCTAAATTTCTAATACAAACAATCTTATGTTTGGGACTTTCCATTCTCAAACAGTTGTAATGTTCAATATAAACAAGAATACAATGATCAAAGGTGTTTTTGCAGAGCAAGTGCTGTGAAGTTTTGTTGAGTGGTTTTTTTTTTTGCCCCAAGCTTTAAAAAATATCTTTATGTGCTTCATGAATTGCTAATATTCACGATGCAGTAAGAGAAGTTAAATTGTTATATGCAACATATTATGAAAACTGGCCCCAACTAAGCTATAAACTAATGAATTCTAGATGTATTTATCACCAGTCAGATTGCTGGATAGATATATCTAACTTGAAAGGGGTTTGTGTGTTTGTTGTTATCTTGTAATTTTCTGATATTCTGGTTTTCCATTAGCTCTTCCTTTGTGTTCTGTGTTTTAGCAAGCAGAGATGAGCTCCAATCAAGAAAAGTAAAACTGGACTATGATGAAGTTGGCATATGTCAGAAAGATGCCATAAATATTTGGGATAAGAAGTTACTTAACTGCAGAGCCAAAATCCGATGTGACGTGGAAGATATTCATTCCACTTTAAAAGAAGGTATTTATGTAGGAGAGCTTTTAGCTCTGAAGTCTCAAGATCATATTTTTTGTTCCCTTCTGATACCAACAGAAATTGGCAATACTTTTTCTAGTAGCAAAAAATTGCCTTCTTTTCACAAAGGTGCTGCCTTCTGCAGAACAGAAAATAGGTTTTTCTGTGCCTGTGAGTTACAATGTCAGCAATGCAGAAACATGTGTAGTCCTACTCCTGAAAGTAGCATCTTGTTTCTATGTGTCACTGCATTCAAGATTGAACTTGGAGCCTCTGCAGCCAACACTTGACCTTTTGGTTTCTGATATGTGAATCCAATTCTGAGTTTCAGATGTACTGATTTAACTTGCTTACTGAGAAGGCAGGACCATAATGTCTACTGTGGACTATGCCCAAAACCTAGAGGAATCGGAGCCACGTTTTGGAGAGTCTGGAATACGGTCACTTTGTATTTCATTTCCTGGAGTGAAAGGCTGGGAATTTTGTCTTGAAGTAGATATTCCTGTGGACTAGCTCTAGGCCAAGAGGGTATCCAGAGGGTCTTGTTAGTATAATGTTTTAGTGGGGCTTGATTGCACTGCTCTGCCCTCCTTCATAGAATTTCATGTCTGTGTTACAGATGACGAAAAATAATTCAGTGTAATCTGGCCATGGTACAGAAGGGAAGTTTAAATTTCTACTAAAGTAAATTGTCATAGATATAAAGCAGATCCTGTTAGTGACCTGCAGAAGTCTGCCAACAAATTATTTACCTTGATACCCTCTCTTCTGCTGTTGGATTGCAGTTCAGAGTTGGGAACAAGGATATGGTTTTTAAGTTGTCTTTTTGTTAAACAATTGTTTAGATAGAAGGTATTAGAAAAGTTGACATTTTGCCTTTCAAAGGTTGGTTGACAGAGTCAGATATCAAAGAAAGATGTGTCTCCCCACATCTATGGACTGACAAGGGCAGTCCTTTGCAAAGGGAAAGAGGAGTTTGACTTCCCTGAATTTTACACTTGTGAATTTAGGTCAGCTTTTCTAAACAGGTTATTCTACATGCTGAGAGTAGTTGTGCATCTTTTCCTGCTGGAGACTAACAGCTCAGAATTGGCAAAGCAAGGGATGTCTGTACCTCAGTTGCCCAGGATACTGCTCAGTGTAATTGCCCTTAAGTTTGTAGTTCACGTTTAGTCTGTGGGACTGAGCCGTGGCTCCTGAATGAACGCACTGCAGAGTGGAGTTCACTTTGTAAGGGATCCTCCAGAGTACTTCAGCCAAAATTATGACAAAACAAATTCTTTTGTTGTAGCACTAAAAGTATCCCCCTGTTTAGGCCTCTTGTTTTTTGGCTGACCTGCAGGTGTACCAAAAAGTCGTCGGGGAGAAATTTGGCAGTTTTTGGCTGTGCAACACCGAGTCAGGCACAGGCTGCCAAACAAGCAGCAGCCTCCTGACATCTCTTACAAAGAACTTCTGAAACAACTGACTGCTCAACAGCATGCCATCCTTGTAGATCTAGGTAAGTCTGTCTGTTCTTTCCCACTGGTTTTATGGGTCTTTGAGTGAAAAACACACCAGTCATAATAAAAGCTGCTGCTGAAGATAGATGCTGCTCTACGAGCTCCATTTTTCTATGTCATCAGGATACATTCTGCATATACCACTTAGAGTCCTGTAAGCAGATGATTTCTTAGGCTATGCCATTCATATTTATGCCCTTCTGCATCTGTCTGAAAAGAGAAATCAGGCAACTTCTTCTGCAAGTTCTGTACAGATGGGAGTGTTAAGTGGGTTCAAAAGGTACTCACTCAAAAGGTCCAAAATCAGTGGTTAGATACAGATTGATCTGATTGAAGGCAAACCACATATGAAAGCAAAGAAAAGCGGTCTGAGGGAGGAGAAATGCTTTTTGTCAGATGGATTGGGGTTTTTCTTCAGAAGGATTGAATATCAATTACTCCTCTCTTTTTACATCAGGACGGACATTCCCTACACATCCTTACTTTTCCACACACCTGGGAGCAGGACAGCTATCACTGTTTAATCTCTTGAAAGCATATTCTTTGCTGGACAAAGAAGTTGGTTATTGTCAAGGTATAAGCTTTGTAGCTGGAGTGCTGCTTCTACATATGAGTGAAGAGCAGGCCTTTGAAATGCTGAAATTCCTCATGTATGACCTCGGGTTCCGTAAACAGTACAGACCAGACATGATGTCACTACAGGTAAGTCAGCCCTTCTGGAGCAAACCAGAGTTTTAAATTATTTTTGAGCTTTTAGAGGTTGCTTATGTTCTCCAGGGCCTTATGAAGCTTTTTATACTGTTTTGGAGGTTTTGAAGTACATGTATATTTTACTGTCAAGCCCCTCTCTGTCTCTCAATTTGCAAACAGAGAAGTTGAAAACTTGCAGAGTTTTTCCTGTCACACAGCACTGTCATCTCTTCAGAAATTCTTTCTGCTGTTTTGCCTTTCTTTTTCTCTTCCTCACTGCACTCTCTTCCTTATGCCAGAAAAAAACTGATATGCTTTGTCATGTATGGATAAAGTTTAAAAATTAATTAGATTTTGTTTTTCTTCAGTCCATGAATTTACATGTAAATGTCTCTCTTTTTTAAGGCCAAGTCAAGTCAATAGTGACACACAGTGGCCAGTCAGTGTATTCTGCTAGCATTTGTACTTGAGGCTGCTCTGCCTTGACTCCTTATTTCAGCTCTTTTTCTCTAATTTTCTTCTATTCCATCACCCTCAACAGAGAGAGAAAGCAGATGAATTTTTATTCATTTAATTATCTTATGCAATGATGCATGCTCTGCAAATATTATTTAACATCTAGCTATAGATACTCAAGACTGTTTAGGAGGGAGACAGAAAATTTTTCAGACCTGTATTTAGGGGTGTAAAGACCTGTATTTAGGGCTTAAAGTTTGAGAAATCTTTCACCTTGACATGCAACTTTCCCCTGATTTGAATAATTTTAACATGCTATAAACCCTTTATTTTATAAAGGAATATACCATTGATGAGTTAAAGCTTATATAATCCACAGTGGAGGAAGAGAAAACAAAGCAGCAGATAGAAAAGTCTAAATTTTTCCAATGCTCCCTGCATGGCAAACACTTATAATTGAGTAAAACTAAAGGGAGACTTTCATCCCACTTTTTATGGCCAGTCACTTTAGGTGCTTCTTTGGCAAATGTCCAGAGCAATGGAATAGATTGTAGTTAAAGAAACTGTATGTGCTTATTCTAAAAACAGTAGAGGACTGTGGATGTAAGTATGCTATAACAAGTTTTTTGTTGATGAATTAAGAGTGAACAGCCATAAAAAGCATTGTTTTACCTCCTTCTGTTCCATTTCCCTCCACAAATATGCTTTAAACCAGTGAGGGTCGAAGTGTGATAAATGCATGTTTGTGGTTTTTTTCCCCCCTAGTAGATGCTCTTTGAATGTGTGTGTGCTATACTGCAGTTGTAGACTTCCAACAGCTGATGATTTGAGAGTAGTCACATGTCCACGATTTTACATTTTAGTTCAAATGACTGTGACTGTTTCATTAGCAGAACCTCTTAGTAAGAACACTTTTAAATTTGAGAAATTGATCCTCTAATTTCAAAACTTAGAGAATCTTAGTATATTTGGGTTGTTTTCTAATAGGAGTAGAGTACTGCAAATTCTTTTGCATTTACAGCAGTGAAACACAGGCAAGTTTATAGGCAGAATTGGCTTCAGTCCTGTAGAAGAAAAATATTGTATGATTCTTCAGGATAATGAAAACTTACCAGACGTAGATTTTTTTAGTTGTTGTCTGGAAAAAGTAGTAATCTAGATCCTTAGTCCATCATGAGCTATCCTAATTGTTTTACTGCTCTGTGATGCAATTGTGACTTCACACATGTGTTTTGTATTGACATTGTCCAAACTGGGCTTAATTGGTATCTTACACAATTAAAGCAAGAACTCAAATGCATGCACAAATTTAGCTGATTTGCCTAAAGGAAAGTGATCCCTCTGCTTGCGTGAAGTGCTGATGAACAGGTAGCTTCAAGTGCACTCAGCTTTTGATAGGGAATAAGCTTGAACTCTGGAAGTAGGAAAATAGCTGGATCTAAAGAGTAATTTTCTTACTGAGGATAGATTCACCTTAAGCATTGTTGACAATAAAATTGGACGTGACAACTAATCAATATATGTCTGCTTCTTCTGCTCTCTGAGAGAAGCATTGCAAAGAAATAACTTACCACAGAGTTATATTTTTAGCCATGAAGAGCATCTTTTAACCATTTCCCCTTGCAACCTTTTATAGGTTGTACAGCAACACTTTTTTGCATCAGTATCTTAAATTTCACAGGACCACTGGGAGTTGTGCTGGGAAATATATATATGGTACACCTGTGTGTAAAATGTATTCTGTGGGTACAGAAACTGTCTGAAGTGATGACTGCAGCATTGGAGCTTTAAATGCAGTAAAAATAAGGCCAAAACTCAAAATTCATTGCTGCAAGACTGAAAGTTCTGGTTTGTTGACAAAGTTGGAGCAATATATTCCCTTCTTACCTTAAGCCTGTGAATCTGAAATGATACTTCATTAGTAATCAGGTTACACTTTGTTATTGACTGCCCTGTTGGTTTTAATTCATTAGTGGCAGGTTGTAAATACCACTTGGGGCCCCAGGAGGCAATTAAGCTTCATTTTACTGTGCCATCTGTACTGCAGTTAATTTCCCTTGAATGAAATAAGAATAATTTGGAAAACTGAGTAAAGCTGAACTTCTCTTTCTTTACTTTTTCCCCCCTCCAATCCCCTCGTGCACTGTAGATTCAGATGTATCAGCTCTCAAGGCTTCTACATGATTATCACAGAGACTTGTATAATCATCTTGAAGAGAATGACATCAGTCCCAGTCTTTATGCTGCACCATGGTTTCTTACACTGTTCGCATCTCAATTTTCATTAGGATTTGTAGCAAGAGTGTTTGGTAAGAAAGTTTATTCTATTGAAATAATTAAAAGAACAATATCCATTGTGTTTTGAAACACTCAGGGAGTAGTTTTCTACATGCTGGGGACATTTGGGATGACTGTTGTGGGTGGCAACTAGCAACACTTTTCATGGTAGTTGTCAGCTCCTTCTTAAGGGGAAAATCCAAAAGGTATTTCTTGAAACATCAGATTTGAACAAATAATTATATCTTCTCTTACTACCTAAGAGGCTTCTGAAGTGTAAACAGCAGAAAGTTTATTGTTGCAAATGTATTTTATGCAAATATATTCAGTTTATATCAATAGAAAAGTTCATCTTGTCAAACTTGCAAACTGAAAAAAGAAAATGCCTTTCTGAATTCTTATTCTAAAGTGCTTTCAAAAAAAAGTTAAAGCAAATTTGAACTTAAAGGCTGGTTTAGGTATTCATGTATATATTGAACAATTTCAAAGTCATAATATGCCTCTGATTTAATTTAGATAGTTTTTTCATTAAAAACTCCTCTTCAGGTAACGTCTAATACAGAAGCCTAAATATTGATTATGCTGGGTAATGTTTACAGTATCAGGATGTCAAGTAATGATTTTTGGGTTCTTTTCTTATGCATAAGAATTTCCAGCTTAATCAAATCTCTACTAATGCACCTTTTTTTTTTAAATTTAAATTATTTGTTAATGCAAAACTCACTCCACTTGTACATGCACAAAGAATCTAAGGTACTTCCTCATAAATCAGATACTTTTTTCCCCTTCGATCTTTCTGTTTTCATATGGCACCTTTTGTCCTTTCTTAGGAAATTCAACCTGACTTTGTCTCATGTTTTAATACTGGAGTGTGTTAGGTTCTCAAGTTGTGTGGTGTGTTGGCTTGGGGGCAGGAAGAGGGTTTTGGTTAGTTGGATTTGATTTTAAGGTGGGTTTTTTGGGGTTTTTTTTTTGGTTTTTTTGGGTGTTTTTTTTGTTGTTGTTGTTGGTTTTTTTGGTTTTGTTTTTTTTTTCCCAGTACTTTCTCTATTGCAGAGATTTTTTACCATTTACAGCAAACACTTTTTGGCTGCTGTCTGGGTGAACAAATGATTAGTGTATCTCTTTGTCAGTGGTGTACCAGTCATGTGAATATCTGTATCCCGGTGGGATTTCTGAATTCTGGGACACTTGAGCATTTTATGTTTCTGTCTATTTTGTTGTTTGTTTTTTTTCTTTCCTAAATGAATTTTTTATGGATGGGGAAGATGGGAAGGAGGTTCAATGTTCACTTCTCTATATACAAGCTGAGCAAGGCATGTTCCCATTTTAAAATTGAAAAGTTACTGTGTTACTTTACTTCTTAATGTTTTTGATTCCTGAATTTTCAGTGTCTTATGGGCCATTGTCATATACCAGGAGCATATGGCTATTGTCTACCCTTCACAAATTATATACTTGTATTTATGCTGTTTGAATGTCCATCATAGACTTGAGAAGGCAGAATTTCAGGAGCTGTATTTGAGGGAGATGGCTGCCTCTTCAATGTCCTTGTGCTGCTGTGTGATACTGGATTAGGCCAGGGATGACCTCTTGAGTATCAAGATCAGGAACTGAATTTCTTCAGTTGTTTAGCCCTGAAGACACACATGCTCTGTGGTGTGACAGAGCCAACAACTTAGGAGGTTTATTTGAAATGCCATGTGCTGCCTTCATCTCAGTAACTTCAATTCTACCACCGATTCTGAGGCAGAATCTCTATTTACTGTCCTCAAGATTCCCATTTCTGTACAGTCTGTATCTACTGACTTGCAGAACCCAGACTTTCCTCTCTTATCCATATAACTATACCTCAAAGTAAAGGGTTTGGAGCTTAGATTATAGGCAGTGAGATCACTACTACGAATTTTGAAAATAGTATAACTAGTTACAGAATCTAAATATTTTGTTTTAAAGGACTAGCTCCTACCCGTAAAAAACAGTTGTGTTGTGATCTGCCCCCCAACTACTTTTCAGTCACAGGAACACTTAAAACCAGTTAGCAGTTGGTTAGCAGTCTATGGCAGATAGTGGTGAAATGCTTATTGCAGATAACTGCTATAGACATACTAAGCATGCAGTATTTTCTTTAATGCTCTCTCACATCTGTACGATGAAAGAAAATTCATGCTTTATCCTCACATTGAAATAAGACAGACTGCACTTCTAAACTGAATAATAACAACTGCACTGTCATTCATTACAAAGAACATACCCGTAAATATATATATTAATCCAATTATTCTAGCTCCCATTTTGAATACTTTATTTTCTCTTTTAGACATTATTTTTCTTCAAGGAACAGAGGTAATATTTAAAGTAGCACTGAGCCTACTTAGCAGTCAAGAGACATCTATAATGGGATGTGAGAGTTTTGAGAACATTGTTGATTTTCTTAAAACCACTATTCCAGATATGACTAAACCTCAAATGGAAAAAATTATTACTCAGGTAAGGATGTTTTTCTCTTTACTTTTCCCCCCCATATTTAGTTTACTTGAAAAGGACCATGCCTACACTATATGCAAAAGTCATCTCAGAAGAAGATATGTAAAGCTTCTTGAGAAATAGTGTCAGTAGCTGGAATCTTCATATCTATAACTTCCTCTGCATTGAAGCTGCAAATTGAGAATGAGCCTGAGTACCTTAACTGTGAAACTGGGAGCGGCGCTGCCCCTCCAGGTGGTAGTTCAGAGATAACAGAAGAGCTCTAGAAAACCATGTCTGTGTGCAGAAGTGGAGTAAACACTTGTGCATTCCTTTGGCTTGTTAAGGCTTGACTCTTTCAGGCGCTGTTAGATAAGAATTCATTTTTAGACAATGTAAATCTTCATTTCCTTATTGCATTGACTGTCATTGCCATGAGAAACCTCTGTCAGGCACTTTGGTGTCTTTCACAACTCATTGATTCTGGGAATGATAGAGATGGTAGTTAACACATTTGATACTCTTAGACATTAAATCTGTTCTATGCTCTGCATGGGCTGCAGGGCAGCCGTGCTGTGTGGGCAGGGTAGAAATGGCTCTGTGCAAAGCCAGGTCTGATGGAGTAAGAATGGGTTATGTTGCCTGCAGAGCTGAATGTGGTTACATGCAGGGCAGGGCAGCTCAGCTCAGCTCTGTTGGCCTGTGGTGTGGTCTCATGCTGAGCAGCGTTCCACACCTGCATTCATGTGTAGACTGCCTGTATCCTGTTGCTGCTACCTACCCTGGCTGCAGGGGCAGTTGTTTGGCTCAGTCTTGTAGCTCCTAGCACCATCCCCATGTAATGGGTAATGAAAGAAAAATGTAGACCTTACGCAGATCTGTAATGCACAGATGATTGCTCAGGTAGCTGTGTAGAGGAAAATGGAACTTACCCAGCTTGAACACTGCATAATTTAAACTTTTATTTCATTTGAATAGAATAGAACAGTGAAAGTAATACAGAACTAGGTTTTTCAGTGTGTCTTATGCTTGTGATCTCTAGAATAAGGAACAGAAAATTGATGTCACTGTAGACATCCTTCTAATCCTAGTCTAAAATCTTTGGTAATTTTCTGAACTGAGAGGCTGTGAATAGATTTGCAAACAGATCAGGGTCATATGTCCCATCACAGTTAGAAGCTCAGTGCTGTGGTCTTCACAATGCTTTGTCCCTGAAGTATCCCAGTAAGAAAGTAGTGTGTCACTATGCAGGGATAGAGCACATGGAAACTGTAATAACGAAGAATGTTTTTACAGAAGTCTCTAAATGAGCTCTTGGAGTCTCATAGTAAGAGATGGTATTTGGTAATTGTGAAAGGCATGATCCAATTTATTTTGAAGTCTATGATTTATTACGGCTACAACTCTGTTATAATGCTCTTACTGTAGACATTCTTTTAATGTAGACATTAAAATACTTTCTTGAAGGGAACAGGAAAACAGGAAAAGCATTAATCAAGAAGAGTTTTCTCTTAGTCAAACATTCACATGGAATAAGTCCTCCCTATTGTAGTTAAAAATGGTCTTTTCTCTCATGGCAGGTATTTGAGATGGATATTTCAAAACAGCTCCATGCCTATGAAGTAGAGTACCATGTTCTTCAGGATGAACTACAGGAAAATGTGAGTCCCTGTGACGAAGGTGAACCTCTGGAGAAGCTGGAGAGGGCTAACAATCATTTGAAGAGGCAAAATATGGATTTGTTGGAGAAGCTACAGGTAAACTAGGCTACAAACTCATGGTGAAGTCATTTCTGTGATTCATCCAATAGAGGAAATAGTACTGTTTTAAGTGTATGTGAGAAGTCTTACTGCAAGACTGTGTAGTTGAGCAGTTCTCTTAATTACAGTGATTCACTTCTGCTAGGCATACTTCTAACTCCTCTGTCATTCCTTGGACTTTTCCTTCTTGATTTAGATTTCTTTTTTCCCAAAATCTCTCTACCCTTATCTGCAATAAAATCTGTTTATCTTACTGAAAAGTAAGTTCTCTGTCCCTTCATCTCTCTGCTTCCCTATCGGAAAGGTTTAACAAACAATCCATAATGCAGCAGATTTGTTTGGTCCAGGCCTTTGTAGGCAGTGTTGTTTTGTTTCTTTCTTGCTGAAACTCATAGTCCTACTTTTGGAAGATGGTCTCTCCTAGCAGACCTGATGATATCTGAAAGCCCACCAGACTGTTCACCTGGTGAAGCTGTGCTTTAAAAAAGCCCTTCCTCCCTCGCTATTTACCTTTGTCTCATAGCTTGGCCAAGACTTGTTTCAGTTGTAATATGTTGTATTGTCTTGCGTTTTCTTGAGAGATAAGTTCTTGTTTTTGTCATCATCAGGCTATTTCTTGCTATATTTTTTAATTTGAAGCAAATTGCTCAGAAAGCACTTTCAGCTTCTGAAACAGGAAAATGGAAGGAAAAAAGAAAATATCAAGTCCTCATTATTTTTGTGTTTATGGGCTAAGGGTGCTGTGTTCTTTTGATAGTGAAAAAAGGAATCACTTAAACTTTTTGCTATTACTGATTTTTCTTTCTTATTTTTCTTTATTTATTTACCGCAGCTGTGGCTTTTACCTCTGTTCTGAAAATGCACCAAAGGCATAGAATAATTGAGTGGCTTATTTGAAAGACTCTATCAAGGCTTTTCTGTTCTTTCAGAGTGCCTTACAATAATGCATCTTTCTCAGTGCTTAACCTCTTCACCTTTTTGTTTGCATAACTTCTTCATTCCTCTGCTTGTACCCTTTCCTAGGAGTAATCAGAATTCTTGCAGTTCCCGCAGAGGGAACTGCTGCTGCTGTGGTCCAGGGTTTCTTGGAATAGTCAGAGGAAGTTGTAGGTTTTTAATTGAAGAACAGGAAACACAGCCTGCTTTTAGACTTAATGTTGAATTTCTTCTTCCCTCCAACCTCTCCATTCTTCTAACTTACTTCATCACAAAGAGTTTCCTTTGTTCCATCCCTGTCAGATAGGTCATGTCTTCCAGTGCTACTTCAGCTGCTGATTTCTTCTTTCTCCCTCTGGCTCCAGCTCCTTGTTGCTCTCAGCTGTCCCTTGCTTGCTGCAACTTTTATATCTCCTTCCCTCTCTAAAGCTTTGAGAAATTCTTCAGATTAATCTGGTCACTATGAGGAGATTTTGTGTATGATATTCCTTGTATTGTGCCTACACAGATGTCTTTTAGAAGTAGCTATGTAAAAAATACCATAACTTTAATATTATGATACTATATAATAATATTAAAAGAAAACTATTCAGAATTTATCAATTTATGATAATGTTATTTTTACAGGTTGCTCATGCTAAAATTCAGAGTCTGGAAGCCAGCCTGGAGACTGTTTTGACACGAGAGAACAAAATGAAGACTGTAATTCAGTCCCTGGAACAGGAGAAGATAACATATCAAAAGACTCTTGAACAGATAGTGAAGTATTTGCCAGCAGAAGTGTTGTCTGACTGTGAACTGCTCCTGAAGGAAGTAAATTACAACCCAAATAATAAAATATGGAGTAAGCCATAAACCAGGGTTTTCTAGGCAGCATTTCTTCAAAAACAAAAAGGGAACGCAAAAATAAGTATGCCGCTTTCAATAGCTACTTAGCAATAGGCAATGGTATTACCCAAAAATAGTGCTGGGACACTCATAGCTACAGATGGGCCTTCAAGTATCAGAATGCAAATTCAGGCTATTAATTTTTTTATGATTATGTAAATAAATCACAAGGGGGAAATAAAGGATTCTCACATGTAATTATGATGAGTAGATGTATATTTAGAGTTGACCTAAAGGAAAGGAGAAATTGGAGTAGACAAAGACAATGGTGATCTGCAAATTCACTTTGGATGTGCTTGTCTTGTCGTGAAATGAAGATAGTGTGTCTTTATATATATGTATATTGAATATGTTGAATAATACTTGAAGAAAAAAAAAAAAGAGAATGTAATTTTCCCTCCAAAGAGCAGCATGTTTCACATCTTCTGTGGAAAATCTGTGTGAACTCATGTGTGCCTCTCTTTTAATTCTACTGACATTGTGAGCACAGACCAATAAGCAGAAAAGTATCATGACATGGTTTGCACAGAAAGAGCTGTAGTGCCATCCGCTGCCCAGGCTGTACCAGTCAGCAGCGTAATTCCGCGTGCATGTTGGAACTGGAAACAAACAAGCATCGCATCACAGCTCCGCCTCCATAACCAGAGCTAAGGAATAGGTGTCTGCATGCACTCGCAGAGCTCGCAAAGGCAAGAGCTAGCAGTGGCTGCCACGTCCTCCCTGGCCTGTTTGCTTCCACCTGTGCTGGGCTTGACAGTGATGAGGAGAGAAAGGAAGCACAACAGTGGGATGGCATTTATAATGATGTTCATTGTCCACCGGAGACTTGCCAGTTTTAAGAATTAGGTGTATCAGGGGCTCTCATTTAACCAAAGAAATGCTGCAAGAAGCCTTGTCTAATTGTATTGGGATGCAGAAGGCTGTTTTGAATTTTATTTGAGAAGAAAATTGAGGTAGGTTGAAGGAAGTTAAGTGTGAGTGCACAAGAGAGGACCAAGCAAGTCTCAGATACTATGTACCTTTCAGTTTTCACATATATGGTGGCTATACATTTCAAAGGGGATCCTGAAGTACAGGCACAGTTTTAATAACACTTTCCAGGCTATTCCGGTTTTAATACTACTTTGTGGTCTTTTTTTAAAAACAAAAGTCATGAATTTGTGTGTTCTGGACAAAAGGTGGGATAAATTCTGATAATTTCAAGGGAGAAATTATGTTTATAGAGGTATAAAAAGTTGCATATAGATTTGAAAATGTTTTTGAGTGAAATTTTTGAGAAAGCTTAGACAAATGTGTAATAGACAAGTATTTTGGAGTGCATGTCTGAACCCTTAATTGCGTTTTACAGTGGCTCATGTTATCTCTTTTTGTTTATACTGTATTTCAGGAAACACTTATTCTTTTTAAGCAAAGTGCCAAATTCAGCAGTGTCTTTTCGCATAAGATTGTCCAATTTAGAAAGCAAGGACTGAATATCACTGCTTTCTAAGTATTATGCTTTATGTTACCATAGAAGTGAGGAACAGCAATGCTTATTTGCTGCACACTGCTGTGGAACTCAGGGGCTTCAGCTCTCCTGGGTTTTTTTTGTTGTTTTTTTACTTCCATGATGTTTTATTTGATTAAAGATACTGATTTACATAACAGTCTCTCTTTTTACATTTGGGGTGAAAGGTCTTAACACTGTGTATAAAATTATGTGGAATCTGTCTAGATATTTCAAGAATGTCATATTGTACTAGATGGGAAAATGCCAAGTGAAAAAGCAGTTCTTTGCAGTTTTCTTCAGAGTGAGTTTTAGCTGATGTGTACATAAAAAACTAATCCCAGAAACTGCAGCACCGTCTGTTACAAAGAACCGAGATTATTCAGATACATCTTTTTTTTAAAGATGCACTGAATGAGCTTTATCCTCTCTTTAAATTTTGTTCATGTAATGCCTGGAGAAATTCCAATAAATGTCATTGCTGCATTTCTCATAGCCTCTGGCTAGTTTTATTTTTCTACACTTCAAGTACCAATCTCATTCTCAATAGTACAGTTCACATGAAATATGAAAAGGATCTGGCTTTAGTTTCTAGTTCTGGGGAAGAAAACCTGCAGGATTTCTAAAAGTACACAGAGTACAAGGATAGATATTATTCTCAGAGAGAATAATCTTACTTTTTTCTTAACTGAAGATGAAATTTTTAAAGGTATTTTTGTTCTGTAGCAGTTCAGTTAGTACTACATATGCATATTGGGAATAGTAATTTGATGAACTTTGTGTATCTAGCTTTGAAGTGGGAGGGGAGTGCAACAACATATGGGAATAAACTACAGAAGTAAAACCACAGTGGGGTAGGTGTGTCATGGCATCGGAACACTTCTGATAATGTTTGTATGCTGGACCCAAGAGTGCCTTGTAACTGGGCATTTGTAGGCTGTGTAGCTTGAAGTCTGCACTCAAGCAGGTGTCCTCCAGACAATCTTCTGATGAGTAACTAGAAATATTATCTAGAAGACTGAACTGGATATGTGTTTCATGTAGACAGCTTTACAATTGTTTTGTGCAGCTGTGAGGAGGGAGGACTTAAGGTGCAGTTGGTGCAAAGATAATTGCTCGTGAGAAGGGGCATTTCCTGGGATCAGAAAATATTGCTTTTCTATTTCTATATCTTGTTTTTCTGATGGGAAAAAAAGTTTTCAGAACAAAGCTAATGTTGTCTCTCAGCTAAGCACAACTCAGTTTTTGCTCTCAACTTCTGGAGAACTAACTATTGAGGGAAAAGTATGTGCTGTTTTCAGAAATAGGCGACTTAGTCAATCTGGTAAGCAGGGCTAATGTAGGATACTCTGGAGTTCACTTCTTTTATGGATGGAAAATCTGTCCACAAAGTTTTTTGTCACCTTTTTTTCTTCTCCTACAAAGTAGAGTAATTACTTATCTCCTTAAAAGAGGAATTTTTATTTAAGATGCCTGAAAATTGCTCACATTTGTTCACTTTTGTTTAAAAAAAGCATTAGATTTTACAGAAATTTTGCCTTACTTGAAATCACAAATCTAGTTAATCTTCAGTGGTTTGATTATGCCCTCTTCAACACCACGCTTCCTAGCTCAGTATCACTACAAGAAAGCTGAACAATTTGTAGCATACAAAAGAATTACAGCAGTTTATCCAAGAATTTGATACTACTGTGATCCAGGGGGTCTGCATCTGGACACTTAATCTAAACCTGAAACCACATAGGTAGTAGTGTGAATAGCCTTTCCTGTGCTGGGGTGAATAACCCCAGGCGGTGTTTATAGTGATTATCCATTCAGTCTTTGTAGTCATAGATGGGTGTTGACAGGCATGTGCAGGCTGTAACATGTTAAGATTTATGCCAGGCTACACCATCTTTTAGAAGAATTGTAATTGATTCTGTATTTCTGTGCTTCATCTTTTACTGTCAGTGTTAGCTCTTGAATGCATTTAATGTATGCTTTTCTGTCCTCAGTCTTAAACAAAATTAATGCTCTTTTCAAAAAAAAGACATATCCAATGTTTAGCTGTATCCTTGCTCCAGTGTGAAAGAGAGAGTTTATATGCTTAAAGTTTAACATGTTAGCTCACTCTGTCTCAAAGTGTGTTGAACCCTGCAGTGACAGAAAAAGCTGTGCAGTGAAGCAAAGATTACAGTGTGCCTTGAGCAGCTGACAGGTTGTGTGCTGAGTGGCCTGCAGTGTAGTAGAATTGGGACAGATTGGCGCTTGGTCTGTTTGGTTTTACTTTAATGTTGACCTTAACTGTGGACCAAAGAAAAGAGCTGACAGTGCTCCTTTACTAAAATGTTCTGTTGGTGTTAAATTCTTTGAGTTGAGAAGTCTTCCAGTCTTGAAATGTTCTCTTCAGAGCTCCTGCTCAGCAGCCACATTTAACAAGAGGTTTGGGAATCGTTGTTTGTAGTCTTACCATTAAAAAAAAACTTCTGGAGTTTATCCAGACTGTTTTTGTGCTCAAATTGCCACTTACTCAAGTCTTCACTCTGATAAAGGAAAGTAAGAAGGTTTTTTATTATATAGGTTTTATTTTTTATGAGAATGTGTGCTGAGAGATGACACAAGTGCCATACATAATTTCTTGCTGGAACTACCATGGGGGAATATGTGCTGTGACTGATGCACCCCAGAGTTTGGTTGGCCCTTTTGCTGTCATGGCTACTGCTGGCTGAAATTGAACTTACCATCAAACCCATAGTCCACATTCTGCACGACTGCTCTGCAGCGTCTCATCCCCCGGTTTGTACATATGACCAGAATTGCCCCATCCTAGGCAGAGAATACAGCACTTGCTCTTGTTAAATTTCATTCAGTCAGTGATTGCCCAGCTCTGTAGTCTATCCAGATGTCCTGTACCCTTGAGGAAGCCCACAGCTCCTCCTAGTTTGATATCAGCAGGAGACATGGGGACTAGAGATACCCTGGGGTACAGTGTGAGGTGCAGATCTAGGCTAGCCGGAGCCCAGAAGCAGCCACAGGAACACCATGCAAAGCCTGGCTTGCTGACCAGCCAGAAGCAGTCTGAGGGAGGCTCTGGGCAGGCTGGCCATCACTCCATGCTGCATGTTCAGGCTCCTTGCTGCAGGTGAGGCCAAGCCTGGCCTGTGCACTGCGTGCCCATTTGTCCCGTGCAGTTTGTGCTCCCAAATGTTGTCTTCTGGTTTAGTTTTACATGCTGGGACAGCACTGGGATGCAAACCAAACTGAAGAAAGTAGGATGAGGGGGAGATGTCCTTTGAAATGCGCACCTGATTCTAATTCAAACCACTGCTGGTGGCAGTGGGCAGGCCCCCAGTGCCAGGCGGGACTCCCTTGGTACTGCTCCTGCAGGATACAGGACTAGTTCTGTGTGGAGCTGCTGGGCTCTCTGCATTATCCTCTGCAGCCCTGATATTTTTTCCCCCAGTGCTACAAAAGAACATATGCCTTCTTTTTTTTTTTTTTTTTTTTTTTTTTAATAATCAATCTCCTAAAGTTGATGTTCTGGAATAAATTGTAATTAGATTTGTGCTTGAGTATTGCCCACGAGGTGTCACTGTTGGTTTTGTACATGCAGCTCGTGTGTGTGGCAGCTTGGTGGTTGCTGTGGCTCTTATTTGAGAGAGGAGTATGAACTTAATCATCTGTCTGACGAAGCATGATACTCTATTTGCATGCTGTTTGTAATAAAATGTGATGCTTTTAGTCAAAAACTTTTTTATAATGAGAGGACTTACTAAATGACAGAAGGGCTTTCTCAGAAATGGATGTCCTACAGTGTTTCATCTTCACTCTCATGTAAGAGAATAATGGAAGCGTTTCACCCTTAAACAGGCATGTATTGTTCCTAGCTGATCCCAGGTATCTCCTTTTGCACAGTTTCCTTTTAGCAGAATTTGTGTTTCTTGAGAGCAGCATCGAGTTGATCTGGTCTAGCTCCTGTCTGATTTTACACTTAACCTGTTTTTGTCTTTTTAAAACAAGGCTTCCTTGCAATAAGCTTCCCCATATCCACTAAATCTCGACTAATCAGTTCTTTTTTCCTAGGTTTATTTTAATTAATTTTACTGGGTGTTAGTGGTCAAAAGGAAGGTGGAGGATTTGCTCCTAATTTTCCTAGATCTACAGAAAAAACGTGATTCTGTGCTTCAATTTTGCAGTTAACACATTTTCCCTCCAGCAGCATTGCTTTCATAGTGAGCACTGTGCTTACCCTGTGCTTACCCTGAAATGTGGGGACATGTTCAGATAATGTTATCTTCCAACTATCCAGACACAGCTGTTCCCAAATGCATCTGGACAACAAGCACCAGTCATGTTTACCTCCTGACCAGGTAATTATGGCATCAACAATTCCCTGGGGACCTGTGGGCATAAGCAAAAAAGATCACAGCTCTCCTACAATGCGTTTGCTTTTCTAAAAGCACCAAATTATAGATGGGCCTAATGGGTTGAAGGTGCTTAAAGCAGGGCCAGTGCACTTCATGTGCAATATACCATCATTTGAAAAGCTATCACGTTGTAGAAACATCATTCAAGTGCTAATTTAAATAATACTAACATCTGAAAAGAAGGCATGTTCTGACATTTATAGGTTTAATGTCTATTTCTGCACTCTACCAAAATAGATGGGCTGTGGGTGGTTCTATGATTATTGCTGTGCATTAGCAAGACAAAAATTGTGTAGGCAGCTGCTATTATGCCTGAGTAAATATAGATGAGGGAGAATCTATAGAGTAATTTTTTTATGTCACATGTTTATTTAAGATATAATTAGGAACAACATTGACTTCAGCAGTACTTAAGGCTCCGGAGAGGGAGAGAATATCTTAAAAATTCAGAGACTGATATGCCTCTATACTGCATAGCCCGGGGTCCTGGTAGCAGGGATGGGGTTACACAGTTCTGGGAGCAGTGATTCCCTGCAGGCCTTTGCCTGCTGAGCAGTCAAGCAGTCACAGCTATTGAGGCTGGATGCATTGTCAAGCCATCATCCCAACCAAAATGTGTGACCTTTGTGTCCTCTTCCATTGCCGTGATCCTGAAAATTTCAGAGGGCTTTGATAGGCTGAAATGGCTATTTTTGCACTGACTTTTGGTATTGTATGTTGTGGAAGGAGGAAAGGTAGCAGTTCTTTTGAAAGAATATAATTTTATCATTTTTTGCCCTAGACAAGTAAAAGCTGTATCATTCCTACTCTAAATGGGAAGGGAAACAAGGAATGCTGAGCCACTAAACTGCTCACAGTGGGATATCTGCTTTTAGTAGATTATATCCTTGGTAGGAGGACAGGATCTTTTCTTCCCCTTTAGGCCAGCTGGCCCCCACGTGTAGCCATAGCCACTGTAGTCTTGTTTGCATTCTTCACAAAGTGTGACACTTCTGACCATTTCTTTGACCTGTGGGTGATGGTCTTGCCAACCTCAACCTGCTGGAAAAATGTAGCATCTAATTCTTGTGTTTTCCTAAAAAATGTATTTCTATCAGTTCAATGGACAGTAACATTGCTTTCCATCTTTTGTGAAAAGGCAGAGAGCCTTGTCTGGCTGTTCCATGGGGTTAGTTTGCATGCTTCTGCAGAAATTGTGTATAATCAATGCTGGAGGATGTTTCATATGCCTGGTCACAGCTGGCCAGTCATTATTAGGTCCAGGGTTTGAATCTTGGTAACACCCCTAGTAAATTAAGGTGTTGGGTTTTTTTATTTCTAGCTGTCTTCAGTGGAAGACAGCCTGATGCAGTTAAACAGCCCTGGAGGAAAGTTCAGCTGAGGGGGCTGGAAATGTGTAAAGTGGCTGTGTGTGGGAGGGCAGGAAGAAATGGAATTAAGGTAGGAAATCATAAAGGAGATGTGACAAACACTTCTCCTTTTATAGCAGCTTGTTTATACCAAAGCTCATGATACCATATCAGTTTTTGAGGAATGCTGGCTTCTTGACATTTGTCCTACTTACCCCTTACAAAAAGGATATATTTTTCCGAGCACCACCTGAAATGATCATAGCATCCTAGAGAGCCAAAGCACTCAAATGGTGCAAAGCTGCTAAGAGAAAAGCCCTTCATTTAGGAAAGTGTATTTATTTGTGATGTAACACAGCCTAGAGAGATGCTACAACACAAATCTCGTAAGATGACAAAAGATGCACACTGTCCCAAAAATTTACCATTAAATCAAAAATATGGGAAGAGCAGCATCAGCCCAGGGTAATTATGATCACTATAGGCAGATATACAGCAGTATTGTAAGTGCCTGTAGAGGTGGGATGATTTGATTTAACCTTTATCAAGCTTTTGGGGCAACACTGACTTTTTGGAGACATCTCCAAAGAGTAAATCACATTCATCTGATTTTGATGTCCACCTTATTCTGTCTATGATGAGTCCTAAAATATTTACTCCTTCCTTCTATCTCATCCACTGCAAATACCAGCAAGAAAAGTATAGGTGCAGCACCTCTTTTCATGCCTATATATAATAGCTCAATGGTTAGCACAATTGTCAAGGAAACAAAAAAGCAGGATTTCTGGACAAAAATGCATCTTGGAAAAAATTCCAGCACTGAAAATGTAACATGGACAGCGTCCACGCCTCTTTGTTTATTCTTATACTTAAGAGATTCAAATAATGAGCAGGATTGAACCTTCAAAGGATCTCAGTTACTGACCCTCCCCCTTGCCCCCCCATTTATGACATGCTTTGAGGGAAATTATAATGAAGATGCTATTAAACAAGACATGAACCCTCAGGCTATCGAGGTTGTGGCAGATCCTCTGCTTCGAGTGTGCTCCCTCCCTTGTGTGAGCTTCATTCCTGATAAGACTTTCCAGCCCAATCTCTCTCCCAGACTCCAAAGTTGGGATCTCTAGTCACCATGCTGGGGAGAGCAGGAAAATGAGGGAAGTGTGATGCTGTCACTGTCTCCACACATGCCAAAACCACTGTTCTTAAACTACAATGTCACCTGAGCTAGTAGTTTCAAGGGGGGGGGTTATTATTATTTGTATTTTCTTCCTTTTCTTTCCCCACATATCAGGGGAGTCTGAGTCTGAAGAGAGTCTCAGTGTAAACCTTTTAACAGAAATAAACTGTAGTCCATCCTGTGCACAATAGGAAAATGAACAGCAATAAAACTTTGCCTGGAGCTGGAGTGAAAGGTGAAGGAGGATTTGCTGCTGCCTGGGGCTGCAGGGAAAGGTGAAGGAGGATTTGCTCCTGCTGCTCCCTCAAGTAGATAGAGTACACTGGAGTTTAGGGCCTGCTTCCATGTATCTGTCATAAAATAAACACGTGCTCTATCACCATCCATAGTGTGTGCACAGCAGCAAACCACTTCAAACACAACTAAAAGTGTAACAGCCCAGAGGCAGGGAAGGAATAGGAGAAACAGAAGAGAAGAAGGGAACATATACTGCAGGAGAGGACCAGGGCTGGGATTGCATTAGACATGTGAAAAGAAACCCATGCCACTTTGCCTTCTGGATGTGCCTGTCCCCATAAGGTCTGGAGTCACAAATCAGATTGAGATATCTTGCTAGAGCCAGCAACCCTGTCCAAATGGTGAACATGTCAAGATTTAATGTTTACTGCTCTTTCACAATAACAGCAAAATCCTTTGTCGCCCTAAAGCACGCTGATGGCACCCACAATCACTGCTCCCCACAGGTGGGGTTCCTTTTTCCACAGGAAACAAGTCACACATGAAGTTTTGCCAGAAACACAAAGTCACTGTAACACTGAAGTGGGTAAAACATTTTCCTCTTCCCAAAGAGTAAGTTCAGCAAGTTCACTTAAAACTTCTGAAGTCATGAAAAGGAAGAGGGGAGCTTCTGAACGAAGATCCAGTGCACAAAATCCCTGCATCACTTTGGCTTGGCCTCTGACCTGCAGGTGAAGAGGAACTTTTGTTTTCAGAAAAATCCAAATGCCAAGTCAGGCAGAGCACACAACCTCCTGGGCATTAGCTTTTTTATAACCCTCCAAATGTAACAGCACTCTTATGGTCTGATTGTTGAACTTTTATTTTTTCTTTAATGTCAGAATATACATTGGTCTGTGCATGTAAATGATAAATATAATTTCATTACAGAGGAATCAAGGATATGTAGCATATTTCTTTGATTTTGCAGGGCCCATAAAATTTGTGTAGTGAGAGTAGCTTCCTTTAGTCATCCTTTTACAAAAGCTTTTATTACTCCCTTTGCCTTCACATGAAAAGCCACATATAGTCATGGCTATTATACCATGTAGGATTAACTGAGCTTGCAAAGGTTTGGGATGTTGAGCTTTGTGCAAAGTCTGCTACCTAAGTATTTAAGCACCCTTCTCATTTACATAATCTAATTGTTACATTCATTGAAACATATTCTCTTTTCCAAATCCTACATCTGATCTCCACTAGGTAAATGTCAGAGCAATTAGATAGAAATGCATTAGATATAGATAGGAGGAAAAAGAAGATCACCAGTTTCTCAGCAGGGTTCGCAGCTCTTTAACCACAGTGCAGAGCTGAGGTGATCACCAGTCCTATCCCCTTATTCAATTTTGCCCCTAACAGCCATAAATTAAACATAAACATAAAAACAGCCTAACAGAATAAAGAAATGTCAGCAAAAGTAACTGTTTAACTCAATTCTTCCCTGACCACAGCCTGCACTAAAAGCTTTATTTTCTTTGCACTCTGCATGCTGAAGGGAAAGACAGGAGGAAGCCAGGTAGATCACAGAGGGCAAGGTTCACCACAGCTGTGGCAGGGAGGGATAGAGGAGCGGAGCATCAGGCTGAGACAGAGATGACCCAGGCAATTGAGATGTGATGTAAACTTCAGAGAAAACAAGCCCATGTGGATGTGCCCTCCCTGGCTGCCTCCTGCCCTGTGCTCCTTATGCTGCAGCCCTGAAACCTGAAGTGGAGGGGCAGGTGTGGGTGGTGGTGGAGCAGCAGCAGAGAGCTCCACAGAGGAGTCTGGGCAGCAGAGGCAAAGTGGGCTCTTTAGGGCTTGAGGTGCACTCCTCAGCTTTCCTCTGCTCTTTCACCAGCTCTTTGCAGCCCTCTGATGATGGCTGAGATAGGGCTGTGAAGCAGGAATGTGGCTCTAAGGAAAAGGAGCATAGATACTGAGGGCTTAGGGAGAAATCATGGGAAGGGCACTTGTCATCGAGATGGGAAACAGGCAGCTGGAACATTAAGCTTTGAGAGATACATGTGGATCGTGGAAAACATATTGAACAGGACATCATTGTTTCCCAGATGAAGGCTGTGCAATGCCCTCACTGGAGTGTGAGGTTCAACAGGCTGTACTACTAATAAAAATGAATAAATAGGGAAAAAAAGAAAGAAAAATATGGTTGTATCTGATAACATCAATAGTCTCATGCTATGGAGTACTTGCTGATAAAAACATCTCCTGCTCTTTTTGTAAAACTCTTGACTGTGAGAGAACTTGGTAGGAAACAGTCAAAACTGTTGTTTTTCATTTGTCTCTATCACCCAAATAGAAAAATAATGCCAAAACAAAAACACTAACCAATAATAAAAAAAAACCCAAACAAAACCAAAAACCAACTAACCAAACAACAACAAAAAAAAAATCCCAAGAATTTTATTCATTTCTCTAACAAAGAGAGTTACATATAATTACTGCTAGGTTTTTGAAGACTGAAAAGACTAATGAATCCAAACCCCAGGCTTTGTACATTTGTAAATTTGTACAATACACACAATAATAAAATTTTATAGACATTTTTGGTTAATCTATGAAGATTAAATTAACCACAGAGTTGTTGGCTGTAGTGTCTTAATTTTTATCACCTTGATTTCCAGATAAATCCTTTCCAGGGACTCCTGCTGACTGGAGTTACCCATACAACCTGGGGTTTGCCCTGCATAGTTATGAGCTGTCACTTCAATATTGCCACTGGGGTTTTCCTTAGAAACTGATGACTGGGAGCTAATGTTAATGGGAATCATTTTAGAGTATTAAGCCATGACTCAACTTTCTTAAATCCAAAGGAGATTATGTGTATGTGAAGAATGATTGCTGTTAGGAGCAGGATTGAAAGGGAAGTACTGTATTAAATATATGCTTAAATGCTTCATAAAATGCTTAATAGAATATATACTTATTAACGTAGATCATGGAAGAGAATAGTCTCACCTGAAATAGTTAGGTAGGACTAGAAATCTTGGCTGTGTCTTGGATGCCCTTCAAACTGCTACAAAGAGAAAGTCTCATCTCAAAGGAGGTCAGTTAGAGGACAGTGTTTGTCCACATTTACCCCACACTGTTTAGGCACTTATTTGAGTTTTTCTATGCACTCTCTGCAGAGGGGAAAGAGTGGGAGAACTCAGAGGATAATCCTGGCTTTATGTTATCTTTCAAGTAGTTTAGTCTAAGACTAGAATTACTCCCTGGAGGGACCTGTCTTGTTTTGCTGACTTTTGAAGAAGTGTTAAATTAAATGCGTGTGCCTAAATTGGGTAAATCTAGACTTAAACTATGGGATTTCTCTGTTGTTGAACTGGTGCAATTGTGCCGTGCTGTGTTGTGGCTGCTGAACTCTTCTTGGTTTTATGAGTCCTCAGAACCGTGGTGGTAGTTGTGATGCCCCTGTATCAGAGGCCTTCTGGAGCTCTTGGCCTTCCTTAGTTCTCCTTGCTGATGCAGATTTTAGTTCTGAGTGGTTTTATGCCCCGGGGAAAAGTAACAGATCTCACCAAAACTATTAGATTTCCAAATGAAAGAATGTAAGTACAAGTATTAACAAAATCCTGCTCACCAGCAGGGTTAAATCTCTCCTGCTGTCAAAGAATATCTCTGAATAGCAGAACTTACCTGTGCTGTTCAATACAGCTGGAAACAACAGAGTAAATATTGCATAAGGATGAATTCCAATGTGTTATGCAGGTATTTTTAAAGATTTTATCTGTTGTATTAGTATTGGTTATTTAAACAAGAAGCTTTTCTTCTGGATCCTGAAAACAACATAATAAAATGAAATTTAAAAAAAAATTAATTTGTGTGTGTGTGTGACTTCAATCATGTTTCTGTATTTCAGGGCTAGAATATAATCATAAAAGTTAACACAGCTCTTCAGATTGTTCTTCTTTCTGTAAGCATGGCTTCATAATGGAGATTTAGTGGGCTGTAAACAGGATGTCATATGGTGCTCTCTGTCAAAAATTAATGATGGCAATGAAGATTAAATTATTCTTCCGTGAAAATACAGCACATATGCAGGGAGATGTTTGCAAGCAGGCTTAAAATAGTCCATTCCCTGAGGACAGCCTGGGAGTTTACTGGCTGCTCCCTGTTCCTTGTGAGAGTCTGGGTCTACCACAAAGAGGAGCTGTGTTTAATTCCTGCAAAACCCTGGGACACAAAGGGAGGCTTTTGTTTCTCTGCCTTCCAGGTGGAAGCTGCAGTCTGTGGTGCCTGGATAATCTGATACTCAGCTACCTGCAGTGTGCTCCCAGTGCTCCAATTTGCACTGCTGGCCTCCATTTGCTGCCCTTCCTTGTCAAACCTCAGAGCATTTCAGTCTGTGAGGATTCATTGTGAATCTGACTCTGCATGTTGAGGTGGGTGGAGAGAGGGGGAGAAGGGATTTTCCACAAATGGAATCCAAAAACCTGAAGCATATCTGTATGAAAAAGGCTTCCATTCCATCATCTGCTCCTGATTTTTTTCCTCTAGATACAGCACGAACATGTCAGTGGGAGAAGAAAATATTACATTTCCCGAGACAGGTTTGTCCTGATGCTGGCTAGCGTGGATAGCTTGATGTGCCAAGCAAAGCTGTTTCCTGTGAGGCATGGTTTTCTGTAAATGCAGCTCTCAGAAAGCCTGTGGGGCTGCTTTCAATTTCATTTGTTGGCAGTAGATGGCTGTCTGCCTCTGCAGAGCCTCAGACCAAGCCAGAGTACTCCCCAAGCTGCCTGCTTCTACACTCCCTGAACCTGTTTTCCATATTACCACTCAGTAAAGATGTAAATATTAAGCAGAAGATTTCATGCCTTCCACAAGGGCACAGCTTTCTCAGTGAATTCATTCCTGATACTGGGGAGAAAATTAGGAAACTACATCTTGGAGAGAAGACGTCATTGTGACCTTTCATTCCCTTGTGAAAAAAATACTACCAATATTTCAGCTCAATGATCTTTGTCTTCTCTCAGCTTCAGCAGCTAGTTAGGATCCTGAAATACGTCAGGTTTGGGGATGTTTACTTTTTTTTTATGTTTTGGGTTTTTCTTAGCCTTGTAAGCTGCCTTGACTTTTTTTTTGTTTTTGTTTTTTATTCCCACCATTTATATCCTGTGTGTCTTCTCATGTGAATCCCCTTGTGAGTAGATCTTTATAGCTGTATAATCCTTTGAGCCACCTAGCCCTGGGAAAACACATCTTTCCTCCTTGTTTTTGAAGCCTGTTGTCTGTGTTCACATATGCTTAGAATTTATGAGCTGATAAAAGTGAAAGAGGGGGAAATAAGGTTACTACAGTACTGACTCCATCCCCTGGCACAGGGAATACTTTCCTTTGTGGTGGAAGCAGCTTATTTCAAGCAGGTACTGTGCTGGACCTTTGACACATGCAGATGTGTCAACTGAGTCACACCTGACATTTTAACTCTTCTTTGAAGTTTGGTCACTACAGCAAAACAAAAATATATCTGATATGTAAAAACCAACCAATCCAGTCTCTGCTCCTTCAACTGCTTACACATTTCATGAGAAAAATTACCCCCCTTTACAGACTTAGTCTCTCAGTAAGCAGTGAATATTGTTGCTGTTGCTCAGGAATTAGCTGAACAGCATAAATTATCCTGGCAAACCAAGCAGTGTGTGAGCATGTCGTTCTGTTTTGATCCAATAGTTAGAGATTATCAGCACTGGCTCCTGTTTTGGGGCACAGGCAACTTTTTCTTCTGTAGGCAAGGGAACCTGGCAGGGCTTCTCAGTTTTGCCTTGCAAGTGGGGAGATGTGCGACATTTTTGATATTGCCATTCTTTTAACTGGGGAGTGGTGTCTTTAATGAGATTTTTTTTTTTATTCTCAGAAAAGTAGTAGATTTTATTTGATATGCTAGGACATGATCCTTAGTTCTTCCAGCTGTTTTGAGGAAACCTGGTAACTGGGATGTAGCCTCCTAGCAGGGATTGTCTAGAAGACAGGGAGAAAGCAGAATAAACCCCTGTGCCTCTGTGGCCATTGCCCAATACACTGTGTACTCCTACGCTGTGTGATGGGCAGCTGCCTGCACCCATTTGCATTCTTCATCATACATACACTTTCACATTTTTCTGTTCTGGTCACTCTGTTGAGATCTCTGCCATGGTTCCAAAGTCTGCATTTTGCATCTCTGAATTTAGCATCACAGGTTTTATTATATCCTGCGAGCTCTATAACCATTTCTGTTTCTGTGAATACAGGTAAGGTCTAAACCACCTTCACAACAGAATCCCTTCAGCCCTGGCCCAGATCAAGGACTTGTCACCTCTCTGTATATCCAAGTTTCAGCTGCTTTCATAGCCCAGAGATGAGCATCTGTGGGCCTGGGCAGAGACCAGACATGTGGGCAGCCTGTGAAGAGAGAATGGCAACATGCTCCAAATGGCAGAGAGGTGAAGTCTGCCATGAATTACTGCAAGGCTGCCTTCAGATGTTGTTTGGTCTGGTGTGGGAAAGGAAAAGAGATGGTCAGAGCAGTCATTTGTAGATGACACCTGCTAGCCAGGCTGTCTGTTTACAGCTGTGCTATTTCTCTCTTAAAAACCAAGCTTGTGTAGAGTGATTCCTGTGTGACTGGGGGAGGTCCTTTTGCTTTGAATTCCATCCAACATAGAATGCTTGTCCAATCATCCCTTTACCACAGCTGCCTGTTTCTCAGTAGAATGGACTGTTTGAATAATGTATTGGCACTTCTTGTAGTGTCTGTCACACATATTAAATACAGAGAGTGATAACAATAGGTACTGAACTGCATTTTCAGAGAACTCATCTTTATTTCTTGATCCATCCTCTGAAATTAACTTGCATTGGGGATTCTTGCCCCAGAAGCTCCAGAAATTGTCTTTAAGCCTCAAAGTAGATCAGCTAAAGTTTTATAAATGCTACCTTGTTTTACTCTAGCTGCAAAACTGTTCAAGGAGCACAGTTTAAGGGGTGTATAGCTACTGCTCACACTGGCCTCAGGATGCAGGTGTTTACACTGCCTCCTGGATTTTCCAGACCATCGAAGTCAGTTCTGAAAGGTGATTAAATCAAACCCCATTTTATTTAATAAATAATTTTCCTTCTGGCTTAAGTCAATTAAGACTTTAGATTTTAAAGAAATGCCTCTGGAATTTGGCCAAGGAAAGCCAAATTCTGGTACTAGCCATACTAGAAGGTAAAGACTTTGCACCTAATCAATGTACGGCTCAGCTGAATCAAAAAGTGCTGTTTTGTACTCCCTGACTAAACAAGTATACGTAGTGTTTTCAAATAAACTATATTCTTCTTGGACATGGTTATCAGTGAAATAGAATCCTAACTACTGCTTCAAATGTGACCTACCTGAAGGGAGAGTAGCAGAAAATATAAAATTTGTTGCTTGCAACATAACAACTGTGATTCCAACAGAAGCAGCTCTGGAAAGACTACTGTCCTTCACATACTGAGTGGAAAAACAGAAGTGAAAACTCAAGAGTGAATGACCATCATTCTGTGGAAACAAATAAATAAATAAATAGAGGCCTCTGTAAGGGTAGCAGTGAACATAAATAAGGAATAATGTTTTCTCCCTGTCGACAGTCTTCCCACATATGACAAGAATGACTCTTGAAATTATTGAGAGGCTTTGTGTGTATTTTGGAAAATTTTCAGCTATTATCACTGTATTTCAAATAAGTCAAAATATTGTATGGTTATCTGAATAAAGCATCCAGCTTTTGTCTTCTGTTTGATCTTTTTAGCCATATGAGTAAGCCAGTCAACATCAGAGGCTATCTCAGGCCCAGGAGAAAGTAGCTGAGAGGAGATATTATATTTCATCACTGACTTATCTCAGAGAAAAAGCCCATGAATAATTTCACAACTTTCTGACACAGTGGACTGCAAATACATACACAGTGGAAAACATCTCGTTGCTGCTGTATATTTTCAAATATTTTTTTCAAGTTCTTCATTGAAGAAAAATCAAAATATGTTTTTCCTCAATCCTGTCTCTTTCCCCAGTTCGCTGAAGGAATCTTTTTCTAGATACCTGTGCTCAATAAATTCAACTCTGTGTATTCAGTTGCAGTATAGAAAGGGACATCAGCTGGGACATCAGACTTAATCACTGCTACTCTTTGTATCTGTGGTGGTCTCAGAAAAGTACAAAGGGAGATAAATATATCTCTTCTCATCAGTACAGGCTATATTTGGAAGAGCTCATGTGATGTAGATTTCCATTGTTTAATTGTTCCAGGAAAAAAAAAAAAACAAAAAACCCACAACAAAAACAACCCATAAGACCCCTTACAAGTTCTCAACCCCTGAAACAATGATGGAAAATCATGGTGTCCCCCCATGTCTGTGGGTCAATGTGTCCTCTAGGAAATTAGAGGTACCTTTGTGCAGCATTTACAAGATTACTGTGGAACTAAATGAGGGCTCTCTTTCCCATTTGAGTTGATCTTGAACCTCAATGAACCCGGGGTAATCAGCAGCTCTATGTATAGGGCAGCAGAGGCTGACAAACAAAATAGGGATACCTGCTGTTGAAACAGAAAATGGGTAGCAGAAAATTTCAAAGGGAAACGGACCATAAGGATGGTGTCTGGAATGCAACTGGCTGGTCTTGCTTCATTTCTCAGATTGTGCAGAAGAAATGAAAGGCGTGAGTTTTCTTTACAAAGCTTACTCACAAAAAGGGGCATGTCCTTGTAGTGGAGACTCTCTAAAATCGCATTGTCTTTATTCTGGAGTGGGTGGGAAGCATGGCAGTGTATTGTGTCCTTTTTCTTTTCAATACTGCAGTTTCATTCACCATCTACCCCTGGAAAGGCCTAGATAAAGTGTGATTGATTACCTGCTTGGATCTGCAGCAATTTATCTCATTCAAAATGCTAATTTGGACCTATTCATGCTCAGGTGAGAGAGTATAATTTTAAAGGCTTATTTAAAATCCTTTATCAGTTCCTAAGTTCTTTATTAGCATGGAGGGAGTATATTAAATAAACTCGAGGTTTTCCCCTGAGCATCAGTGTCACTCTGTGTCAGACCCATGAGATACATCACGGGTGCTGTGACAAGGATGGTTGTCTGAAACACAGGTTCCTACTTGTGTGAGGCCCAGTGAGGACACAGTGCTCACCACAGACCTTATCCAAAGTCCATGGCTTTGGATATCCAAAGCACCCAAATTCATTAGTCCTGAATTTGAATTTTTGTTGAAGTTCAGCTCAAAGAAGAGCAAAGTGACAAAAAATCCCATTTCCCTGGAGAAACAGCCATCATCTTTACAGATATATGGATGGCTTTGATTTATTTAAGAATCAAAAGTAAGACTTCTCTTTATTACTAAATCATTGGTAATGAAAATAAGCCTGGAAAAGCTGGATCCATTACACATTTCTTTGTGTTTCTCTTCATTGGTTTAAGATTTCAATTCTTGAGTATTCAACAGTTCCTCCAAAAGGTGAATCTAAATGTAGTTCTTATCCTGGACTGCATTTGTATTTGATGATTGGATCAAGTCTCGTAAATATTGTGTACAAACACCAAAGAGAATGTTAATTTCTTAAGTGACTATAGAATTATCTTGGAGTTGTTAGGAAGGAGTTAAAATACTTTAAACATCTGAATTTGAAAAAATTAATCCCACTCTCATGATGTGATTGCCAATCATCATAATAACATCCAGATTTTTGTGGACTGGAAAGCTCTTTATAGAGGAGGTTGGTATTGTTAGCCCTGACTAAGCTGAGAAACCCGGGGTAGAGCAAAGGAGCTGGCTCAGCATCACTCAACCAGTGACGGAAGTGACAAGAACAAAGTCCAGATCCCCTTCATCCCAACCCAGTGAACTTCACAGAGCCATTAAACGTCACTATCCTAATTTTTGAAGGGCAGAAACTGACCCTAAGTAGAATGAAAAGACATGGGACCGCTGTCCTAGCTGGCATCCCAAAACAGGATGTCTCACCTGGGGCATCACCTTCCCACCTCAGACTCTGGGCATGCTTCCATTCCTTGTACTGTTATTCCTCCTGATTTCTACATAGTCTGTTCTGGTATTTGTTAAAAAAAAGAAAAAAGACAAAAAAAAAAAAGGGGAAAAAACCCCACAACCCTCGGTTTTCTTTACTGAATTCCAACCAGACCATTATGCTGAGCTGAATATTTCTGAATTGAAGCAAGTCCAACTGCAGTGGCCTTGCCAGAGGCACACCCTAATTAACAGCAAAAATTTCCATATGTTCCACCCTTCACACAGACGTGACTGTTCTGTGACCCAAATGCTCTCATTTGTCTCGTGTAGGAGAGTTTTCACACTGGGGGCCACTTTGACTTGTGTCATTGCCTACATCTGCTTACCTTTCAGGTGGTTTTATATTTTTCTGTCAAGCCTCTGTGGCTATTTTCAAAGGCATTTAGAAGCTGCTTTCAAAGGCTTCCTTCACCAAGGATTTTTAACCCCACTGCCTGTTTCCTCTTGCTTCACCTCACCATAAAGTTATGATGTTGAATTTGTGACATGGCAATTATTTACATGGTGACAGACTGGCATCATAAAGAAGAATTATGGTGACTTCAGTGAATAGCCAAGCAGAAGTAGACCAGTTCTGGGTAGAGAAAGTTCTTTTTTAAAAAAATATTAATATCTTCAAAACACTGGGAGTAAAATAGTTAAAGTCAACTTGCTAGCTGCATGAACAAACCTTGTTATCTCTCTCCTAGAGAGCAAAGTCTTCCACTGATGCACAGTAGATTTTTGAGAAACATCCAAATCCTGGAAACTCTCATAATGCTTCTCTGTAATTTACACTTTTATATTTGGATTTCTTTTTTTTTTTTTTTTTTTTTACCGTTGGGGGATGGGTCTTGAAGCCTTTTGCATGAGCCTTCCATTGCTGCTATTTTAACTATTAATGTTCTATTGTATGCATGGGGAAAGAGGCATTCATGGGACTTTTTTGAGTAATGAAATAATGAGGTTTTGCCTCCAGCTGCCCTGCACCACCTAAATAAAGAAAGTGAAGCTTGGGTAAGGCTGGAAATAAACTCTCCTGTGGTAGTTCTGTACTTCAAACTTCAAATGCAGGCAGTTAATGATATTTACTATCTGCTCAGGTTTTTTTGCCAGTTTCTCCTTCTTTCGATCACAGCTCTGCATGCCTCACTGTAGTGTGGGAATAGGCTGGAACAGGTGTGGTCCTTCTCCCCCTCTCTTTCATGAAGGCATTGTACATTGGGGCAGCCTCTGAAATACCCAGACTTGTGAGAAGATATGGCCTGTACAATGTCATAAATAAATAAATAACCAACAGGAAAGAATAAGACCTGATAGTATTGTTTTTGTAAACATATGCAGTGAACAAATCACACCAAAGCAGACAATTCTTGTAACTGGACTTGTACAGCAGAAATTCATCACTTCTATAGCCCTTGTATTCCTGGTCAATAATAGCTGTTCCTGCCTTGGAGAAAATTGCTATGATGTATTTATCTCCTCTTCCAGGTTCTAGTGATAGCTGTGTCTTACGGGTTTTGTGGGATGATATTTTCCAACACTGCATTATATATTTTAGGAGTCAGTTGGAAACACCTTGGACATCCAAGCCAGACTACTATTGTTTAAGGGGATATTTTGTCTGTACAAAGGATCTATCTCCACCTTAGCTGTGGAGCCATCAGGGGTTAATAGGGTATTTAATGGGTCTCAAGCCAGCCCTCTGCAACAGGAATGAATTCACTCTGATCCTGTCCGTGTTAAACCCCATGCAAATACAACATTCAACATTTCTCTCCACCTGGCTCTGTACCACCTATCTTTATTTTTTGCTAACTCCCTAAAGCCCTAATTTGCAGTGCTGGTATGAAAAATCTGACAGGAACATATGACAGCTCTGGCCAATCTCTCCCTTTAGATGTAAGAAAGACAGTTAATAACCTTTTTAGAAGGATGAGACAAAGAGCCTGTATATATCATCTCTATGTATTAATATGCTACATATGTGGCCTATCCACTGCATCTGTCTAGGGAAAACACAGGTTTCTGATGTTGCTGTAGGCTGCTATTTTCACTGTGCAGCTGAAGAACGTATTGGTGCCATCTTAGCCAGTTAGGTGAATCAGTCACCTGAAACATGTCTGTGCCCCAAACCATTCAGGCATCCCAGCTAACAGGAGCACACCCTCTACCATCATTCAAATTTGGAATTTGAAAAGAGGATATAAAGAGATTCTTCATGTTGCAGATTCTCTTAATTTTCTGTGTGTTTGGGGAAAACCCCAAATTTTTAATATTTAAAATAGTTATGAATTGCAGCTTTTTTCTTACAACTTATATTTATCACAGATATTTCCTAGGTATATTCTAAGGGATTTTAATGGACTGTGTACTCAGTGACCTGAAAGACCTTTGTAAGGCTGCAGAGCTGTACTGGGGTTAATCAGCATCGGCCAAAGGGAAGGCAGATTCTTGTGAATGTAGATCCAGAGACATTTCGCAGTGGTCTCTCCGTGTTAAAAATAAGGTAAGATGCCTGTCTCTCAGCTTCCCTTTAGGGTAATACACCACTCAGAAACAACCTGGACACAGCAGAGGTTTAGCATCAGCCTCTGAACTGCTGCAACAGAGGTGGGACGAGACTGTGCTGCTGCTGTGCCCATACAATTCCTTTGGACTTTCTTCTTTCCAAGGATCTGGCAAGAAGTGCAACAGAGTGAAAAAAAAATTGTTTCATTCAAGGATCACAAAGCCAAACTGCAAGTCAAATTTATCTGGATAGCCAAAACTATTAGCTTACAAATGAGAATGGAAACACCCCAAAGAGAGTTCAAAATTTTTGGCAGCCTGGCTTGGCCCAGGGCTGTCGATACCTCAGATCAACAGAAGTCAATTGTAGGGGCTGTGTCTGCGTGTGCTCTCTGAGCAGTCCACTGCGCGCGGGTTTGCTGCAAATCCTCGGAAGGCTCAGCTGCCTAGCCACGGGGCCAGGGCAGGCAAATCAGTTCCTGGGATCCACTGGCAAGGAGAGGCAAAGCCATGCGCAGCCTCTTATCTTGCCTAAATATCTGTGGCGTCAACAAACGCTTTTTGATGATAACAGTTATTTGAGTCCCCCAATTTAATTGTGTTACAAGAACATATTTATTACGCGGCTGCCTGGTTTCTGAGGGCGGCGCAACAAAAGCCTTGGCATGGCCAGAAGCTCTGTATTTGTCAGCAATTTGCGAGGCTCGCCCACTGAGTGCTGATTTTGGGAGGGTGTGAGAGAAGTGCCAGCCGACAGCGAACTCGCTGAGTGAGCATCGTTGGCGATGCGCTGGCGGCGATGGCCTGAGAGAGGGGAACAAAGGGAGGCAGGAACGCGTTTCCTAATCTGGGGGAGCAGCGAATCCGCTCGCCTGCCCACTCGTCGCAGGTGATGGAGGCAGGAGCAGAAGGGAGATTTGCAATCCAGCTCAGCTGTCTCCTCCTGGTGCTCGAGAGCGGTTGCCATGGATATCTGCCGATTGGAGGGCACCTGCGGCGCCGCGGCTGGGGGACCTGTCTGGGGTGAAGGATGAAGGGGAGGATGCTTGTGGGTGTGGGGGGCAACAGCAGGGACGTTTCCAGCGGCAGGGAAGCTGGAGCAATTTTGGAATGGGATGAGGACTTCCGAAGAGTGTGGCATCCCCCCTCCTCTCCCCCCAGCAGCACTGTGATGGGCTGACTCAGGCTACCGAGTCTTGGGATGAATTAGCAGTGCCCCAAGAGCTCAGAGGGTTATTTCTGAGCCATACCTTTGTTATTTCTCTGAGTGTGTCTCTCTGTGTGTGTGAGTGCATGCCCCTGGTTCTGCTCTCCAGCTGCAAGGCAGGTGCAGAGCTGGCATTGTCCATAAAATTGGCATTGCAGGACTGTGTCTGCATGTGTGTGCATTGTGCAGTGCTGTACTGGAGGTTATGGTGTGTGGCTTTTTTCTCTCTGAAGCAAAGAACCCAGTTGCACAACTTTATTTTTGTGAACCTGGCTGCTGATTTCAATGGTGGTTTTGGGGAGACAGAAATAGTTTCTATATTGTGTGAATGAAAATGCTGTGATTGTTTGAACCTGTGTATTTCTTGCTCTGCTTCTCATGTGCTGCAGTCCCAATCCTCTCCTGTTTTACTGTTGCTCAGAAGTGGTAAATGCCCATGTGAAGAATAAAAAATTGCAGTTATTCTTCTATTTTGATGAATTAGCAAGAACGAATGCAACGTATGCTCTTCTGAAACACTATTGATATATATATATAATGATATAAAATTTCATATATGTGACTAATATTTTTTTACAGCCCTGGTCCTTTCAAGCCCTGTACTCATTGGGCTAGCCTGCTGCCAGAGTAGTTTAATTCAAACCTCCCTGTTTGAGCTCCATCTCAGCATGAACTAATAAAAACAGGATAGAATTTGCCTGAAATATATGAAACACATAGATCTGAACTTGTATTCATGTCCTCCCCTGAGTCAGTGCTCGTGAAGTGCTGTTAAAGGCTGTGCTTCCTGTGGGTAGAAACCAGCATGGGACACAGAGGTGAGGCCTGAGGAGGCAGTACTGGCCTTAGCTGACTTGTGACTCATTTAGCTGTGATGTACTGGTGATAAACTACTCTCACTGAGGGCACAGGATGGATTTACTTTCATTAAATGAAAAGAAATACATACATCATTGGTTCTTTATATACTGTGCATGGAAGCACATCAATGAAAATTTATTCCTAGGGGTATGCTCATCTATAGGCAATGTTCCTGATTCAAGATGCTCAGGAGCTAAGGAGTGATCCGGTGGACATGAATATGTTTAACCTTAGAAACATGAGTAATAGCCACATTCAAGTGTCATCAAAGTCAAGCTTTTGCAGGATCAAAGCTTTAAGGGTGCAGTCTTGTAGAAACACTCCATACATTCTGATTTGATGCACAGAAGTATTTGAAAATGGCCATATTTTATGGCTAAAGACATTTTATGATATCAAATACCAGGGCAGCTATTATGTAAAATACTGAAGGCAGCAACTTCCCAGAGAATATTTTTTATGATGGCTTTCTACACAAGTGATTATGGGTACTGGTGGATTTTCACTTTGAGAAAGACTTTAAGCTAATAACAGAATGATTATGGAGTTAATGTGTACCTGCATGCACCCTTGGTAAGTGCAACATGTGCCCTAAATATCATAAGACAAATTAATCCCTGGTGTAATATTGTTAATGGGTAGGGTTGTGTGAATTATTAGTCCATTATGAATCATTGTAAATCCATTCTAGCAACTGGGAAGATTTTCTTGTTTAGAGGAATAAAAGGAGACAGAAATCATGTTTCTAATCAGTTGTCATAGTCTAAGTAATAAGTACTGAATCCTGATTTTTTGTATTTAATAGGAAAGGATTCTACACAAAGGCCAAAAAAAAGGGAAATAACACACCTGATATGCTAATTTCCTAAAACTATGGACACCAAAGCTATCAAAATTCAAACCCAGAAGTAACTAAAGCCAGATTAAACTGAATATTAAGAGGGGAAACTTCATTTTTTAGGAGAGTGACATATATATAGATGTACAAAATTTAGGTAATTAAATTCTGTCCAAATGGGAATTAATGCACAGCTAGTGTAATTACTCAAAAAATAACAAAAACAGAAAACAACCAAAAAACCCACAAATCAAAACAAAAACCAAACCAAAACAAACAAAACCCCAATAAAACCAAAGCAGAAACAAAAGATCCCCACAAAACAAACAAAAAACCCCCTTCAAACCATAGCCAAAAAAAACCATTACAGCCATTAAAAATAAGGCATTTGGGGTAACACATAAAATTACAGGGATTTAAATGTAAAATATGAGTCCTTGGCAGGCAGAGTCCCAATACATCTTGTCAGCATAGGAAGGGGCCTGGCTTTGAGAAGAAATGGAGGTCCACAACTAGGACCTGCTGAATACTGGGACTCACCTCATATGAGGAATTTCTTTCATGTGCTGTCATTGTGCATGGAAAAGCAGATAAAAGATATGGGGAAACTGATGTATGCCATTATTTACTAAAATAAGCTTATCGTTGTTTTGGAAGATGTCCTTAATCTCATTCTCAGAGACTCATCTGTAGGAAAATGACATATTCGTCATTATTGGGAAGGTTTACTTCCCTGTAACTTACTTCCCAAAATGATGTGCAGGCTCTTGTCCTGCTGCTTTGCTCATCACTGATGTCATCAAGGACATCTTTGCCATATTCTAGCTCTTTGTTCTGTCCAACTGCCTTTTGCAGTATTATTTCTTACTACCCACAGGACAGCGCAAAAAATGTTCTGCAGTGATTTAAACATTTTACATAATTCTTAATCTGCAAGGAAATTTAATACGAAGTGTGGAGAGAATGGAGATAAAGCCATGCTAATCTCTTTGCCATTCTTCATCAGCTGAAGTGGGCATTCGACTCATAAGCAGCGCTGTCCTTTCTCAAGTGCAAGGACAAGCTAATGAGCCAAAGAAGCAAATCATTTAGGTCTTCTTTGCAGAAGCATAGTCTAAGAAGCATAACATTTCTTGTCCAAGAGAATAGACTTATCTAATATAGAAATCAAAAGAGACAGAGGTAGTTGACAAGTAGTCCTTCAGTTTTCAAAAGTTACAGGACAATCATGTAGGTTTTTCTTCATATTTTGATCAGATAATGTTGAATGTAGGGAGCAACTGGACAGAATGTCTCACTCTCTCCTCACAGTGCCCAGAGTACAGACTTTGGCAGTGCAGTGTCCTGCCATATCCATAGAGCCAACTTCTAGAGTAAAGGGAGTACTCAATCATTAGCTGCATGCCGAAACCACCAGGAGTGTCATCTGGGGTGATTTTTGATATGAAGGCCAGTTGACTTCAGTCTGGACTCAGAGTACTGGGTCATTGCTCTGGAGAAGTAATTCCTCTTGACCTTGATAAAGAGGAAGATTTTCCCTCTACCTCAGTGCCATTGCACAGGTGTGACATTGAAGGCAACAAAGCTGCTGACAAACAACAGTAGCTTTGTAATTGTTGGAAGTTACCCCAAAGGTTTTCCTCTGTTCTAGTCTCCATGATGAGGCTGGTTTTGAGAAGGCAAGTCTTGTGCTTCACTGGGGAAATGTGGCTGCTACAAATTTTACAGTAGACAATGTCAGCATGACATAATAGCAGTATTTTTCTATTTTCTCATTACATGTCATGGCTGACTGCAGCATGCTATGATGTAAATGTTGTAACACTGTGGTGTGTCTGTCTGCAAAGCCATGAAGTGATGTGTCTCTCAGAAAAAACTACACAGGAGTAATTTTCTTATTATAGAATTGCTCATGAAAGCTGTAGCTTTGATAGAATGAACACTCACATGCATAATTAAGCAGCTACATGGTGTTGTGTGTCACACCAATTTGATGATCAAGATGAAGTGCAATGATTTTCAAAAGGAATAAGGGAAATATAAACAGCAATAATATAACTATGTACAGTAGGAACAGCACAGAAATGACATTACTCTTTATTAGACAAGGGAATGTCTTTGTAGATCCACGAACAATATGATCTCAGTAATTTCTGGTCTTGGAAACAGATATACAGTATATTCTCTCTAGCAGTAATATTTTGATTTTCAGCTCATCTGCCAGAGAAATTACAAACACTGAGAAAGTGTATGTGAGGGGAAAGAACCTAAGAAAATCCCTTATGGCCATGTTTCTTGCCATGGCAGTATGTTTTCAAAAGCCACACTAGTAGCCACTCAGTACTCTGAGACATTCTGCATTGAAATACACCAAACTAAAAACTATTGTCCAGCTTTAAGACAAGCTTTGTCATAAGCAACAAACCAGGACTCTACTTGCCAAGTCAAACCTGCAATTTGTTATGGGGTAGCTTTTCAGGACTTACTGTTACTATTGAGCACTGTTAAATATCTGACCCATGGTAGGAATGGCCCATGGTAGGCTTTAAACTGGTGAAGAATGACATGTCAAGTGCATGGGTGGTATAGAGGTGTGTATTAATTGTGTCACTGAAGTGACAGAAGAGATGGGAGAAAGGGTGAAATAAATGCCAGTAGATTGAGCCAAGGCATCTCTCTGGTGGTACAACCACACCCCCTCCCTCCCCTGTGCTCAGGCCACACTATAATCTCAGAAAACCTGAAGGATGGAAAGCCGAGGTACATTTGACTGGAAATGTCTTGCATGCATACAGACACAGATGGGGCTTGAACTGACCAGCGGCACTCAGAAGTAAAATGAATGTAATGAGGATCCTTTACCCACATGAATCCTAATTTTTACTTGTTCAGAAACTTGTGTGAAGAGGTAGGTGAAGGTGTGCTTTAGTTTTCAAGGAGAATGTTAACCAACAGAACAGGAATTCACCCTTCTGAGTCTGAAAATTCATTTCTCGTGAATTAGCATCAGCTTCCTGGTGGATCAAGGTATTGCTAGATTCCTGATTCCCTTCCCTTTGCCTGCCAATGCAGCACACCAAGCGCTGACACTGAGCTGTAGCAATGTTACTATTCAGAGGATGAGCTCTGAAAGCTGGCCAGAAGTGTTTCAGCCAGGTGTGCCTCCCTTTCCAGTTTCCTTCTCAATATTATGTTAAAGCAGGACTGAGGCTGATCAGGAGAGATGCCCACCCATACGTTTTCATGACTTAGACTATTTCTATTTATTAGAACTCTCTAACACAAGTCTAGCCTATCCAACATCATAATTCAGCCCTTGATGGGCTCATCTAAGGCTACACTTCATTTCTAGTAACACTATTTTTTGAATCTCATTTCTGTTTTTTTTTTTCTTTTGTTTTTATATAATTTTGCTTTTAATATCAGTCAGGGAATTTTGAGACAACTGAAAAGCACTTGGAGCTTTATGATGTTGTCCAACATTTTTCTTTAAATAATGAAGTCCTGTGTCCAAGGAATGGATAGATATGTAGAGCCATAAAACTGAAAACCTGATGACTCAGTATTTATAACCTTTTACTCCTTTATATAATGGTGTTAAGCTTCCCTTCCCTTGCGTGTATCTGTGTCCCTCACAGGCACTTGGGCAAAACTTCTATTTGTCCCAAGTTCCTGTTCTTCAGCTGTGACAAAGAGGACCATTCTCCTTCTCTCCATTACCTTGAGGATGATACCCATGTAAGGAAATGTAAAATAATTCACATCAGAGATAAAAGAATGCCTCTTACCTCATCTGGTTTGTCATGCCAGCTAAGTATTTTCCCAATGAATTTCCAGTCTAATTATAAGCAGTAGGGACTTCAAATATGGTTTAAAATACGCCATTGATTTTGGAACAACTATCCCCAACTATATGAAAATAATTCTCTGCCCAAATCTGAGGGTGGCCAGCTTTAATATAAACAGTCTCAGCAGCAGCAGCATCACAACAAATAGCAAGTATGACTGTCTTGTTAGGAGACCTGCACCTGTAAAGGTATTTCTCATCTGTCTCTAAGACATATGGAGAGTGTTAATAATAACTAAGCAAGGGCTTTCTTCATGAACTCCAAGCCAGCATCAGGGATCATACTTCAGAATCACATTATTACAGCAGTAGATGATCTATTGCCAACTACCTAAGTACAAAGAAAACTTGCCACAGCTTGGAAGTGCCCACTAGAGACCAATGCTTCCCTGCAGCACTTCATCTTTTTTAAACAAGGGATAAATGCATTTCCTTAAGTTCTCATTCCAGGATTTTTCTTTTCAGATTTCTCCCAGTGGGGAGTGGCTCCTGCTAAAAAATTGTCTGGGGATTCAGGTCCCAGAACACTTGTATACTCTGAGATGTGGTGAAGGTTGTAGGCAGCCCTGCAGGGGCTCTGGTGCATCCAAACTGTAGCTCATGCTCCTCCTGGTGCCTTCATGGAACAAGGAGAACAAGGGGACACTACCTGCTGCTAATGTTGCTTCAGAGCCAGAGATGCACAGGAAGCATGTCTGAAATCTGTGAGAATCTGTGACGCTTTTCCAAACCTTAATAAGGATGAACAGGTGAAAATTTGTGGGGAAGGGGGAACAACTTGAAAGGAAAAAAAATTAAAAATTGATTAGGTGATTTGGAAATTTTTGTTTCAGATATTTAGGCTTTGTGAACATAAATTAACTAGTTCATAGAACAGTTATTTTCAACAGCAAAAAGTAGCTATATATCTTTAAAACCTGTAGATATTAATAATTTCAAGTAATAGAGGACAATCTAGTACTCATCAATACAACACTTTCCAGGAAAAAAAAAAAAAAGAAAATCAGAGAAAAATCTTAAATTACAAATACTCAGCAGTGCTGCACAAAGACTTCTGACCTCATAATTTCGAAACCACATCTGCTGGTGCAATGAAGAGAACCCTGGGAGACAAAGTTCCTCCCTGCCTTCCTCCCTCCCTCTCTCTCTTCCTCCCTGGTCCCCTCTGGGCTGCTCATGTCCTTGTCCTTCCCACTGGGGCTGTGTGGTGTAGATGAGGAGGAGGCTGCCCCAGGAAAAGGTTAAGGAGCACCTGTGGTGGCTGGAAACAGGGTGCAGTTACTGGTGTGCTGATGAAATGGACTGGCAGCTGGTGTCATGGGAGGAGAGCTTATTTTTCCCCACCTTTCCATCCCACTGTTCCCTTGGACCAGCACAGAAAGCTGATAATCTTGTGGCATGCCAGTTCAGGGAGTTCATCTGGCAGCAGAGTAACTACTAAAATAACAAGAGGAATATTTTCCTGTTGGTTTAGGTCCATTTGCCTAGAGATGTGCCAGCCCAGGGAAATGGGATGGACTGTGTGCCTTGGATGGGGACAGTCAGAACTGGTTGTGCAGCAGCCACCTGGGCTAGCTCTGCTGTATCCCGGAATCACACTGTGAATTTAGTCTGGATCCAGGTGCAGAAGCTTTTCTTTAAAGTCTTTGAGGCCTAAGGTCCACCTAAAAATGTTTTTTTACTAACCTTTGCAGAAGTGAGAAATCTGAGCTGATGCAAAATATAGGCAAAATAAAGGGCACAGTGGAGAACAGCAGTGCATTTTTAGCTTCCTGAACTAAGATGTGCGAGAGCATATTGTACTGCTCTGTGCATTCATGTAATGTTTGGGGGGTTCCCTGCCTATTACAACAGGAGGTAGGTATAATTCACCATGTTCTGTGGCCCAAAATATGCTTTTACTGTGAGTAGCAATAGTACAAATAGCACTGGAGTGATCCAGAATTTTTTCTCATTAGTTTTCAAGTTTCATTTCAAAACAAATGTTTGGTTTTCCCAGCTGTCAGGATCTCAACTGAGATTCAAAACATAACTGTACTTATTTGCATATCAGCGCTGATCTTTTTCCTTCAAATGTATGACAGACTAAATTTTACACCAGTGACATTTGTCCAACCTGATTCTCCTAGGTAAAGACAAGATGCAGGTATTACATCAATACTTTTCCAAACATTTTGTAAATTAAGCTACAGAGGAAACTAAGGAATGAAGAGATGGTACATCTTATTTGACAGGAACACAGCAGACAAGGAGAAGAGGTCCTAACTTGTATCCTGACTTGGTACTGTCTCAACTAGACAATATTATCAAATCATATTTTTTGGAAAAAAAAGAATCTTTTTTTTGATAACAAATAGAATGCAGGTTTATACCTTTCTTCTGCTGATAAAGTCTATAGCGAGAAAAAACCCCCGACAGCTTTCACCAGAAGGAAAAAGCTGTTACTACAGAGCCGTCAGACTTACTAACAACACTTTATTTATTATAACACCTTTTCAAAATGGAGCCCAGCTTCATCAGAGCAGAAATAAAATAAAAAATGAAACACTAGAAGATGCATTTAGTAGTTCTTGCCCTCTTCATGTTCTAGTTGGTATCCGTGTGGCCTGTTTCATCTAATAAAAAAAAATCTAACAATGTTAATATAAGACTTTTAATATGTTTAATAGAAGACAGTTTATATTGATTTTGAAACAGTTTTGTTTAAGTGATGCAATCCTGAACTGTTGAACAAACTGAGAATAATCACTTTCACTGTTTCTTTAGGGAAAAAAAATGACCCATCTTCTTTCATTTTTTCATGTCCTCTTTGTTTCCCTCCCTCCCTTCTGTTAAATGTGTGTCCCCAAGCATACAAAAAAACATCCTTTTGGCAAAAATTTTAAAAGCTGTTGCTAGCAGTTCTGGAATGAATTTATAATTTCAAAATCTTCTCTGTTTCCCAGTCAGTGACTGAGCAAGGAGTCAAAGCAGCTGCCACTCCTGGGCTGTGTCTATGTGGCAGAGCAGCCAGGTACTGGTTTGTGCTGTCCAAACCGAGCAGAGCCGCAGCTGCAGCCCAGGAGCTGTGCAGTGGTGTAGGGCACCCTGCTGAATGCTCCCAGCCACCGGCAGGGCTTCGGCATCCCAGCCAGGGCTTCCTGGGGTCCGTGCTGCATTGCAACAGTACCATTCCATTTATTCACACACTGAGGAAAAGGAGATACTGAGACTGGCTGCACCTATGCTGCTTTCTAAGAGACCAGGGCCTTGCAGAGAGTTAAGGCCTGGTTTGTTTTTTTTTTTCCTTTTTTATTCCCTGTCTCAGTGTGCCACGGGGCAGATCCTGTTCGTCCTGTTCAAGCCAATGCAAAGGTCTCCATTTTCTCATGTGAGCACAGGATATTAGTACAGGAAAATCTAAACTGGCCTTGGACCTCTGCTTTAAATACACCACAGATGTAGCTATTGAGACAAAATAAAAGTCAGTTACTGTGACCTAAACCTAATTGCCCTGGAGGAAAATTGGCAAAAATAGTTACTAGAAAGTTGTGCTAAAGCTTATAACCTATGCTAAACATTGGGTATATATATATATATATATATATATATATATATATATGTAGTGTAGATCCATTGTGGTGTAAAAGGAGATAATATTGGTCTATCAAAAGGCATAACCTACTAGGAAGAATTTGACAAATAAAAAAATTGATTTTCTGCCTTAATATGGATTCAAACTTAGAATAGAAGGACTGTTGCTCTGCTATATATTTCATGGAGACATATTCTAGGTTAGGCACATTTGGCACAACCATTTTGCTCTATGAGATCCTGTGATCAACTGTTTGCTACTCTAACATTATTCATGGTAATCAGAGGAAAATGACAGTATAGACTTTTGCTTTGAGGCACTAGGAAAAAAAGCCTTAGGAAAATACAGTCATTATAATGGTGATACTAAGGATTAGTTTACTTCAATTGAAATCTATTGCATAAATAATATTCAAAAGCCTTTTGACATATGGCTTTATTTTCCTTCCCTATTCCCACAGTGTTTCCAATATTAGGTTTTCTGTTATTATACCATGCTTAAAACTTTATCAACCTACTGTGTAAGCTAAAAGATAACCAGATATACCTGCATAAAGAGAATTAATATACTAAAAAAAAATTTCAGTATAAAACATTTAATATGCAGACCTTTTTATTATTTCTAGGTAGTTTGGATTGAAAGAAGTCATAAACCCATATTTCAATGTATGTAGTATGCATGTAGATATGATACATATGAAGTTATTAAATGATATGTAAATTTCCTCTTCCTTTTGTTCTCTGTTATCTCCAAAATTTTGTGTAACAATATTAAGCCTAGGCCCCCAAATGAAATAAGAGAGGTATGCATTGAGGCACACATATTGACATACAAATTGAGAACCTAAAGACACCTATGCTGTAGAAATCTTCCCTGCTTCACCTCACTTTGGAAAGTGCCAATATATTTGTCCTTAGTATTTGTAGACTGACTAGTTCTGTGTGTCATTCAGGGAGAAGTAGAATGCCCCTCCAGCTTTACCAGTCTCAGCTTTACACCACTCATGAACTCCTCACCACTGGCTCTTCCTCCAAGCTTCTGAGTAGCTTCAGTCTGTAATATGCCATACAACTCAAACAAAACAAGTGGATTCTCTGTAAGTATATTTCATTCATCCATCTAAATATAGGCATACATTGTCTCAGGTTGGGGCAAATTCAACTTGCAATCAGCAGTTGATTTCTATTTACATGCTCAGTAAAGCTAAAACAGGAGGTTTATCCCAGCAGAAAATGTAATTACTCAGACCTCCCATGAACTGTAGGGAGCTGCAGGAGTACTGCCTAAAAGAAATCTCTGCAAATACAGAACTGTTTTGCAGAAAACAAAACAGTAAAATGTCACTAAAATGATTTAAATTACTGAAATCAAGAACCTGAAAGTTAGCTATCTTGTTTATATTTGATTCTTCTCCATTATAAATTTGTCTGCAGTACAAGTAGGGGCTATCCATAAAATGTGGGCTATATACTTAGGTGTACTTCAGTATTTGTGGTTTTTCACATCTTGCTTCATATTTGGGGCAGGGATTTATTAATAGACAGGAATTATTAGTGATTTGGAGTTGTATGAGCTCAAGCTGAAACCATTCCAGTTGAGGAATGGTATAGCAAGTTATTTATCTGACATAGTCAAAGTCAAAGCTGGTACTGTGGCCCTTGGTCATTCTGGTTCAACTTTATATTGATATAAATCAGAAGAAATTTTTCTAGCGCCAAAAAACCTGTGCTAGTGTAAAGTGCACTGAGATCAGGCCTGGACCTCGTAGGACTGGGGTGGTGGTAAGTGCTTTTGACAGATTATTTAATATGTTGCCCAAATCATCTGAGATACACATTGACAATTGAACTAGTTGAATCTGGATGTGGGAAGGAAACTTCACAGATTTCAGCTTTGTTTGTATGGGTTGAAAGTGATTCTCCAGGGTGCATCCACTTCTTCTAACTGCTCAGCTGTAAGTCTGAATGAAGGCTGGAAAGACAAAAAGCTGCCTGTGTAGACTAAACCACTTGGATCCATGCCCTCCTCAGTGTTTACCCAGGCTGCAGTCTGTTTTAGCGAAAGAAATCAAAGAATAAATATGCTCTAAGGTCTAAAGATTCTCTCAACTATGTAAAATCCAACATAGGGGCTGGGAAGGGCAGCTGCTCATTTGCATTCCTGGCATCCACTGTTAATGACTGGAAGAAACTAAGAAATGTTGGTTTTTAGATGCATTAATGTTTAAAGGAAAACCGCAGCTAACAGAAAATTTTTTTTCTTTATTTTTGCACTTTCTGTGCTCTTTAGACACATATTTGAGATGCCCTCATACCCAACATTCCTTATACAGCATGTGTGTTTGTTTTTGTTCCTATGCTGATCTCTCCAGGCACTTTTTCAAGGTTAAACTCTGCAAGGCTCTATCTTCCTTTGGCCCAGGGTTTTCATCTCTCAGACACCCTTGACTTGCCCTAGTGACTTAACTTGGATGTTGGCTCTCTCAATTTATTTCCCAGTTTATGAAGACTATTGCTCTCTCCGTCCTTTCTCCAAATGGGGAAAAAAAATTACAAAGGTTTCCTTGCAGTAAAATATATCTGTAGCTCTTTATACCACAGAAATTTTTCTTTTCAGATTTGCAATGCTTCTGAACACATCTGAGCTGTAAACACCAGCATTCAGAGACCATTTATGTTGACTAAAGGAAGTCTGGTAGGGGAACTGAGCACAGAACTGGAAGTTCTGTGAATTGCTGAATTGCTAAATTTTCCCCATCTCTGCATGTAATGATTTCTAGGCATATTTTGTCCTAACAGAATAGGATATTGTCCTAATATTGAATAGAATATTGTCCTAATATTTATAGTATCTTGCAGCATTCTTATAATCTTGAAGATTATTGTATCTTCCAGCATTCAGATGGGTAGAAGTCAATGGTGCACAGCTCATTTTTTGGACTGGTGCCCTGTTAGATTAACTGAAAGAAAAGGAAAGATGAACAGCCTTTTGTCTGTGTTGGCCAAAGAGAGCCCGTGCCACACTTACACCGCTGGTTTGCCTTCGACAGCTGGTCCACATCACGAAGCACAAATATCTCTGTATGCCTCAGCAGGCCACCGAGATGGAAATTCCCATTCTATTCTACTTTAGCAGAAAGTGAGAGCCTCTGGTCTTGTATTAAGCAAATATTAGCCTCGTTTTCCATGCTGAGGTGCTGTTGAGATGCGAAAATTTCAGAGCGAAACTGAGCTTTTGTTTTCCCTGACGTTTGGTGTTGTCAGCACCCAAACCTATACAGGCTCTCTCCAGTAGGAAAGTCAAGAAGATGAAATCCCAGCTCACTTGAAGTTAATACCAAAACAATCACAGACTTTTAACAGGGCAATGTATTCAGTGCCTAACACCTTAAAGCAGCCTTTGGTGCAACTGATTTTCTGAATTACATTTTTTGAAGATATGGTTTATTCTAAGGTTTCTGAGTGGGTTTTTTTGTTCAGAAAGTACCCACAGTACTTCTGGATTTTTTTTTCCCTCTGTAACAACACATTTTATCATGGCAATTTAACAAATTAATTTATAAGGGTTTATATTAATAAGGGATGTGATAATAATTTTCTGAACTCACAATGGCATAAAATCACCACTGTTAAGGTTCCATAGGATTCTCCATGCATTAGGAAATTTAATTTTGCAATCATAAATCTCCTCATACCCCAAAAGCAGGACACAGAACAATCTTTTTCAGTTGAAATATGTTTTAGATTCAGGCAGTTGAGTCCAAACAAAGCTAAAAATCCTTACCAACTTCTCCATACATCAGGACCAATCCTGAAACTGAACCTTTATTTTGAGGCTTTGTTGAACTGGAATTGCATCAGGACAAGTTCAGATGCCCCCAAATCAGAATTCAGGATCTTTTTCTGGTATGACTTATTTAATGAAAATGAGATAGATGTCTCATCTCAAGTTATTTTGTCAGAAGCACCTCAAAGCTGGAGATACTGTGATTAGTGGGAAGGTAGGAAGCTGATTTATGGTAAGAGAGAGGTTAGAGAAAATTAAAACTTCTTTAGAATACGAGTAGATGAGGCCATTTTTTGCATGAAACAAGTGGGAAGGATGGCACAGGCTGACAAGCAGCATGAAGCAAAACTGGCACCACTTGGCAGTGGTGTGAGGTGCATATATGAGGTGACTGAGACTAAGCTGTGCCTAAATGAATTTCCAAACTACAGCTGTGACCCTCCAGATCCTGCCCCTTAGCTGAGAACTGAGAACTTGTTATCCAATTACACTGCCTTTTTTAACAGTCTCACAAGGCAATATATTTAGCATTTTATTGAATAATTGCATATCACAACATGCAGCATTACACATTGCTGTGTGTGATGCTGCATATTATATAGGATGCAGTGTAGTGTATCATTCATCTAAGTATAAAGGATACATGATTTTAGACACATATAGTTTCCATGTGAAATCTAAACTCGTCTAATGCAAGTCAGTAGTAAAATCAGCACAGCACATTCAGCAGAAAACATGCTTGAAAAACAAAATCAATAAATTTTTTACCTGTAAATCACCCAGAGTAAAACAAATAATGTTGTTTAACTCTGTACAGTCAAAGAATCAGAAAATGAAAGGAGTAACCTGAAAATCAATTAGCATCTTGTCTGAAAGCATTAATAGAGAAAATACACTTTTTTTTCCTTAATTATAGAAGCTCATGAAAAAGAAACATCTCACCTGATGTCCACAAAGCTGTCTAGACATGAAATGCAACATTGCTGCTAGTAAATGTATATGCCCGTTAATCAAAGTACTGCAGGTAGAAACCCACAATTTTATAAGAAAACATCAAATAAAATTACAGTGCAGTTCATCAACAGACATTTTCTGTGTGTCCCTGACTATATTTATTGTGGGTTTATTCTGCTGAGCTGAATCCCACTAATAGTATCCAGGGAAATATCTATTTGCTTGATTTGTGAGAGAAGTTATTTTTATTCACATTTCAGCTTCCCAATTGCAGATTAAGCTTTATTCAATGATACCTATTAAAAGCACAGAAAGAGACCTCCTCCATGCCTGGTGGCACATTCTGGCTCAGTCTCACCCACAGGGTGATGTACAACACAGGCACGTACAGACAGGGTGGTGTGGGCCAATGGGTTTGTGTGTATGTGTATTAGAGACAAGGTGTTATAAACTTGTGCTTTTAACTACAGACCAGCTTTCTAGAAAGCAGGCTGGACACAAACTGTGCTCCAAGCCAAGCTGCACAACGTTTCATGTGGACAGGTTGGTTTATCTATCTTGTTGGTAGGCTCTTAGGAGAGGACATATGTTTATTAGACACCTGGCTGAGCTACACACAGTAGTCTCTGGAAGATACGATGCCATTATTCTTAAAAGAACCAAATAAAATGAAACTAACTAAACTGCAGGTTATTTGGTTTCTCCTGGCCTCACTTCACAGTGTGCACAACAAGATAAAAAAAGGAGGCAGTTGCAGAGAGCTCATGGCCCACCCTTAGCTCTGGCAACCACCCAAGTGTGTTCACAGGACTAATGGGTGGAAATTGTGTTTCCTGATGCCTTAATGGAGAAGTCCTGTGGCTAAGGTGGAATTTGCATGGAGGGTTGGTGTGCCCCTTAAAAACATCCCTCAACTTGTACTTCTTCAAGCCCAGCCTTGGCTGCAGCCCACCCTTGATTTGAGGGCACATGGCTGCCCTGAGCAGAGGTGGCACATCCAGCTCTTGAAACAGCCCTGGTTCAGGCTGCTAAAGTGTGAGATGTTTATAGCTGGGGGAGATATATGATGATGTGTTTGTAATTTATGAGGTTTTTTCCCTTCTTTTCCTCTCCCTCTCTTCCCCTCTCCCACACTCCCACCTTCTGTCACTGGCTACATTTTAAATCATTGATGTGATTCTCAGTCATTCTTGTGCCAAGATATAAATCACTCACCTACCAACAGCTATTCATGTAGCTGCAGCAAAATGCTTTCTGTGTGGTAATTTGAAAGGCAATGAGGGAAAACTGGTACAGATCAATAATGTAGGATTTTTGGGGTGTTTAGCACAGAAAATGGAACGAAGGATATTCTTTGAGGATAAAACATCTGCTACAGCCCATTACAAATAGAGGAACCAGGATTTAATGGTGAGTCTTGCACGTGGCACTGTTATTGTCCTAACTAAGTAAAGAATATGTGTTTACAAGGAATACATTAATGCTTGATGAGGCATGGATGGGAACCATAAAATATCAGTTGCTTCATGTATTTATGAGGCGAACAGTGACTTTTCTACATTTTGTAGGAAAGTCTTTCTTGCATTAAAAACCTCATGATGAGGAATTTTATAGCCTCAAACACCAAGGACATTGAAAAAGACACAGACAGAGGCTGCAGGGCCCATAAGGAAAAATGTTGTCTGAAAAAGATGTTCTTATTGCTGTACTGTGCTTTGGACTTCTTATTTTCCCCCTGTGGGGCTGAGGGGAGCAGACATAAAGTTGGCCTTCCCAGGAGAATCAAGCAGAGCAGCAGTGCTCTCCCCTATGCTGCAGAGTGACCCTTTCTGTCTCCAAACCCTCCAATTTGTCCCCTGGCAACCCAAGTGTGACACCCTTACTGCCTTCACCACTGCCCTGGTTAAAACCAACCCAAATCTTCCTGATTCCCTTCCACATGAGGTGGGCCCTGAGATGCCTCTTTGGAGCACTAGAGAAACAGGTAGTGTGGTTTATGGGACGCTTTTAGAAGAAATAACCTACATTCAGAACTCCTATGTTAAGGTTATTTCTGCTTTTACAGTGTAACATTTTTTAGTCTTTAAAAAGAGCTAAGGGGAAAGCTTTCTTACTTGAGACAGCATTTCCTGAACAGTTTATAAGGGAGCATCAGATTTCATCTCTACCTGACCTGCAAAGAGAAGCACTTTATGAAATTACTTTTATTTTTTTGGGTTTTGGAGGTGCAGGATGTGGAGGTGATAACACTGGAAGATAGGTTTGGAAAATAATAATTTTTGCAGCTTTATGCTGCGTAACCTCACAGCTTTCTGCTTCCACAACATTCTAGCAATGGAGTGCCATGCATTTATTTTTTTCTTTAGGCTGGAAGTAAAGTTTATTATTGCAACCCTTTTCTTACTCTAAGAAATGGGTCCCCTAAGCTGGCATGGCATGTAGTTTCTAGAATACTGTTGAATAAGGGATACAAAATATTTCACTTGACACTTCATATTGCCCTGATTGCCAGCTTGAAAATTGCAACAGCAGTGACAAAAGCTGAAAGACCCGTTCTGCTAGCCTGATTCATAGGAAAACAATATATTTTTGTTCAAGCTGTCACAGCAAAATCCCCTTGAAATGTTACTCAACATGACTGGCTTGCAGAGTCAGGTCCTCTTTGAATAAAAGTCTTTAACTTTCAGAAGAACTCAAGGAGTATGGTTTCATCATTTTAGCAAAAAAAAAAGATGCCGATGGAGAGAAGATTAATTTTCCCGTCTCTTGTTGAATCCTTGAAGACTTTTATATGATTCAGTATGTTTTATGAGCTGTGTTCCAGGGATGCCAGCAGAAAACAGGGTAATCACTCTTTCACCATCATGTCAGCCTTATTTTAACTGGCCTCCACTGACTTTTGGGAAAATGAGGAGCAATTGGAACCATCAACCATCTCACTTTTTTGCATACCTCTCTCTGGTACCTGACCTCACCAGCCCACCTGCTTTATTGACTTTACAGCACACATGGGCCCCATCAAATTATTCTGGGTGGTAGGAACAGGGAAAAGCATGGAATAACTTTGTTCTTTGAGTGGAGGAGGCAGGAGTCATCCTGGCAGCTCAGCCAGCAGAACTAACCATATTCAAATCTGCAAATTGCTGTGTCTTCTGCTGGTGGCTGTCTGGATTGTAAGCTGGCAGTAAAACCTTGCCCTTCCCCTCCCACCTCTCCTATACCTGCTTTATTTTATATGTTTTTATAGGACGGTCAGATAAAATATAGGATAATTTTTTAAGTTGTCCAAGCCAGTATCTGCTATTCATCTCATCCCAAAAGAATGCTTCATACATATTCTCTGTGCATACATTGTATCCTGTGTTCTCTGAAAGGATGCTGGTGCACAAATATAAATCTCCAGTACCCTCCTAAATGCCTTATGCAGTCAAGCTGTCCCTGGGTGAATTGACAGAAAGGAGCTTAAAAGCTCACTTTCCCTTCCATTCCCTTCCAGACTAGTTCCTGGGTTATCCTTTCCTCTGTGTTCAGACACTTGACATCAAAATAATTTTATCATCCATCAACCAAATATACATTCTGAGTCTTAAACACTGCTGTTTGGGTCAGCCTAGAAATCTCTCCTGTCTCTAATCATGACCTGTGACAGATGCTAGGGGAAAGGGTGACAGGATAAGGATGCGAACAGAGTGACCTTGAATTTGCTCTAGTCTTCAGCTCACAGAAATCAGCTGCTTTGGGGCTTTGGAGATGTGAGTTGCATGCAGATGATTATACAGAGGTGTCACCTATCTGATGTGCACTCAGTCAATCACTTTCTACACCCTTTTTCCTGTGGTGTCTCTTTCCACAGGCTGTCAGTGAATGCCAAGGTGCTACTCTATGCTCTATAAGAAAGCATTTCCTTCAGCTTGCTTTCAAAATTGCTCTGGATAAATTAACTTCCTCTTTAGCTCTTATTTTATGAGAAATAATGAGTCTCATGTCTTATTTAATCTGTTCCATAGTACTTAGGATTTTACAAACCTTTGTCATATGCTCCACATAATCTACTGGGATGAGTCTTTATACGGGAACTGCTTCGTTCTTTGATGATCCATATTGCCCCTCTCCCCACCTATCATAGCTCTGTTAGACTGCTTTGGAAATTGGGTGGCAAGAGTGATTGCAGTATAAAATTACACAGTAGCATAATGACGGTTTTTTGTTATCTTCTCTTTTTGGCTACTGTGGAATGCTGCAACGTAAACTATGAATCTGTGCAGACATGCCTAATACCAGATATCCAGGCTTCAGTGACTTAAGTTTTCTAGTAACAATTTAAATGATTCTAGCTTATCCATACAGAATAGAAACTGGGTTTTTTTGGGGTTTTTTTTTTTGGGATTGTTTTTTTTTTATTCTTTAGCTTATATCTAAAATATAGCACCAAGAAAAGAAAGAAATAAAACTGCTTAGGTATGGGGTATGGTCTAATAATGATTTTTAGTTTTCTGATGCGATGGAGCTTGAATTTGCAGCCTGAATGAGTTGTACTGTGTTGAATTTAATATCTTGAACTGTTCCAGAATTAAATATGACTCATTCCAGACCCCAGGAAAGTGTAATTATATGGAATAAAACCCTCATGTGAAGGGGGATATGGAAAACTTGTTCTTAAACCATTTGTTGAAAGCTGAGTAGAGTTTGAAACATTAAGAGGTGCTCCCAAGGAAGATGAATTAGTGACCAGAATTTAGGAAAAGCAGTCAGATGTGAATAAAAAATTGCATTTGTTCAAGGTTCTGTGGTTTTTCACATGGGTACTTACACACTACAGTATAAAGCTATATATATTTGAGGTATAGTTTCCAGACTTTTTTCCCCTTACTTTTTGTATCTGTCTTCCAGGCAGAATGAATGTGACGTGTTTTGTCCAGCTGAGCCCATCCATGTAGCCCAGCACAGCTCTGAGTGCCACGGACAACTTGTAGTGCAGTATTTATAGCCAATGTGCAAAATCTTAACGCGACGGCCATCGACCCCGACTCGGCCCGTGAGCACGAGGGCTGAGCCAGCACCCACTGACATCAGACTCTGCTCTGCCCCTCAGTCTGGCAGAACAAGGTTTTGCTTTCCTATTGTTCATTGTCAGGAGAAAAGTCACACGACACTGCTGCCTGCAGGCTGGCCTGGGGACCGGGGCCAGGAACCATAATCTTTGCGCCTGTGAAAAATAAGGTGTGTGGTTGTGCACTGGCAAGGATCACATTCACAGAATACATATTTACTTCCTTTTCATACCATCAAGGATTAAGGAGGGAGGAGTCTTGCTGCCTGTATGTGAACCAGCAGTTTCAGATGGCTGGGTTCTGGGCTCTTGCTGCTTAGAAAGAGTGTTATGCAGCAGGTGTACACCTGGGATGTCTGTTTTTGAGATCCAGAGATAAGACACCAGTCCCAAACCTAGAGAGTTTGAAAATATATAGGATTTGAAAATTGGATGCAATGTAACAACAATTCAGACATTTTTTTAAAATCTTGTCCTTTTTTTTTCTCCCTGTGGAAATTATTGGCACTTCCAATAAACAATCGTGATTGTTCATTTTAATAATTTTAAATTATTTTAATGGAAATTTATGCTTCCCCATGGAAAACATGGTGATTTCTTTTAAAGAATTCTCTGTGCTTGAAATTCCTGAAGGTTTTGGTTAAGAGAAAGGTACTTTTAAAAGGGTCTTTCAAAGAAAGTTGAAAATAATCCAACAACCTGTCCAGTTTTCTGACCAGTTCTGCTCCATGAATTTGGAGGGCACTGGAGGACCCTTTAAGAACAACCCACATATTTCTCCTGTTTGCTTCTATGTAGGATTAGAACTATTTTGTTTGACATTATGTGAACTCTTTCCTTGTAGCAGCTGCTGTTTCTTTATGCATCCTTGAAGCAAATTAAGGCAAGCAGAGACCATTTTGAATGAAAATGTGCTTGCAAATATAGAATGGCTAGAAAAAGTAACAATTTAATAGATTTTGTGCACATTGGATCAACATACTAAAAATACACCATTGCTTTTTGTAAGACTTTGATATTTCACATAAAGTATCCTAATATTTTGGCTGTTCTGTTTCTCTCTGTTTTCCATACCTCTAGACAGGACTAAAGAATAAAAAGTTGTAAGGACAACAATAATGGATGGAGTATGGATGAAGAAAGAGAATTTGCTTTGTTTTTCCAGATTCTTTACTGAATATTTATGTCACTCTTCCCAAGTACCATGAAATATTAATAATGCCAAAAGTCTTGCTGTGATAACTTGGTTTGACATCTCTCAATATTTTGGCCATGGTGTGATCTGAAGCTCTGAACTCATAGATTAGTAAAATCCAGAGGCTGGAGTGCATGTGGAGATAACATCTGTTTGCCACCCATGTGTCTTTTAAAGGCTAATCCCTTATGCATGGAGCTGAGTGGAGCTGCATTTCACAACATCCCTTGCTGTGATTGCTGATGACGTAGATATACCTCAAGCTAACTTTAAATATCTCATTTGGGTAGGGCTACCAGCAAAGCACAAGAAATTTGGTTTTCAGCACAGGCTGAACCACCATAATGTTTTTCTCTGGATACTAGATAGGCTGGATACTAGACAGACCCAGTTTAAAAGAAGGTTGCATGTTTAAAATAATGTCTTCATGCATTTCAGTTATGGTTTTGACGACTGCAATTGAGGATCCTGACTAGCACAAAAGTCAACTAAAAAACTCTGTAAATAGAAAAATTGTCTTTATATATGCCCTTATAGAGATACTAGGTAACTATGTTGATGTCCAAAATGCCACTTTTACTGCCTGCCTCCCTTCAATATATTAAAGACCTCATTTTTCATTCCTTTGTACCACTTAGTGGAGTTGCTCATTATATATATGTGTCTACAGGCAAAAATTGAGAAACAGGCATCAGCCCTTTTGTTATGTGGCAACTACCTAGGGTGTCCCAGGATGTCATCCTTTTCTAAGGTCTTTTCCAACTGATGTCACAAGGAAGTAAAATACCTGTGAAGGAATTGAGCAACTTTTGTTGACAAATTTGTCCCCCGTAGTTTCATCAGTTGGAAAATAGCATTTTATTTCTCTTCTTCCTTACCCTCCCTCTCTGCCTGTATTTTTTAATCTCTAGAATGTTCTTTGACCAAAAATTTTTGCTGAGAAGTCAGGGAAGGTTCATGCCTTTCTACAGGCCTTGAGACGGCGTTTCTTTAGCTGCTTACAGTTCCTCTGGAACTGGTTGTTTCAGATTGGCCTCCTAACTTGTCCACATTATTTTTGAGAGAAAACAAAGGGGTAATTCCAGCTCTCTGCCTTCTCAATACTCTTCACAGAAACTGAGTTTATGAACTTGTCCATTAACTCATTTCCTGCCTGAAGGTCTGGCATTGTAGAGGGGAGGAAATAAGCTGAGGGGAAGATTACTTCTTCTTCCACCATGTGGATAGGGGTGTCTCTGTGTCAACAGGTTTTCTCTCTTCATACAGCAGGGTCACATGAAAAAAGAATAACTCAGATTGAAGAGATATCAGCCTCCAGTTCAACCTCCTGCTCAAAGCAGGACCAGCTCCAAGGACCAGCTTCAAAGATTTCTGGGCTCTCCCATGAGGTAGTTATTGGCAGCAATAACTTCTTTTTCCTCAAGGCACAGTCCTAAGTCTCAGAGTTTCTCCTTGTATGTCATGGGCTCCAGCCCCCCGCCCCCTCCCAGGCTGGTAACCTCTGCTGTGCTCACTTCAGTGTGCCCATGTCTCCCTTGCACTGAGGAGCCCAGAAGTGGACCCAGCGCTCCAGATGTGTCTTGCTTGGGCTGAGCAGAGGAAAAAGACCACCTCCTGAGATGTACAGGCCAACCTCCCAGTAATGCAGCCCAAGGTGTTGGTTTTACACAAGGAGACATGAGTGGTCAACAGGGTGTCCATAAAGATCTTTTTGTCCTTCTTCACAAACTGTTTTCCATTGGGGGGATCCCCAGTGTGTTTTGTAGCACGGGCTTATTCCTCCCCAATTACAGCTTTGCATTTGACTTTCATAAGGTTCCTGCCTTACTGCTTTCCCAGCTGGCTAAGACTGCTGAGAGGAAGTCCTGCCTCCCAGTATACTGACCACTTCCCGAGGTACCCAACTATGAGCACCTGTGAGCTCCTAATTTCTCCTATGGATTAATTTAATTTTTAAATATTTTTAAAACTTTTTTTGAGGCAGGAGAGGATTCAAGTATTTTGGCCACATCTGCACAATTAAATTACATATGGCCTTTGCTGTTCTAAGGTGGAGTGGCCATCTGACATAGAAAAGGGTCTTAAAAAGGGAAATAAAGAAATAATTTCTCTCCCACTGCAGAGACAGGACATCCTCACTTTTGCCAAGATTTTTTTTTTTTGCAGTCTTATTCTCTATATTGCCACCCTTGCTTTAGTTTATGATCTGTCTCATATTTTCCAGTACAGATGCATATGACATCTTTGTAGTGACAGCCAAAACAAGTCAATTTCTTTCCATAAGAACTGGCACAGTACTTTTCTTGGAACCTGGCATCAATTTGGTGGAAATATTTAAGAACATAATAATTAAAGTAGATCTGCAGTCAGATAGGAGGAAACAGTAACTCTTGATTTATGGAGACAGGAAGAGGAAATAGCCTGGTTGTGGAGCTGTGGCTTGTACTTCTTGCACAGGGAAAACTGTACAAGTAGTCCTTGTCTACAGCCTCATTAGTCCTGTACTTGCTTTACAGGTCAGAGTCAAACAACAAGCATCCCTCTGGTTCCTTCACTCCCCCAGTGCCTACTGTCCTGCTTCCATTTAGCAAAAGTAACCTTCTCTGTCCTCATATGTTGTGCTTCCAACACTTTTGGCTCTTTGTCCACAGCAAGCACTAAATGAGATTAGAAGTAAAACAGAAGCATAAGCTAAACTACACCCAGTAGTATTACAACCACGTATCCTATAATCACAATAAAATACTACTGTGATAAATCTTTAAGTAGGGGTCAATAAAGCAATAATACTGTACAGTGGAAACTGATCATTTAATGTAATGACTGATTTGTTACACCATTAACTTGTCCTTAGCTTTGTCTTAGGACAGTTTGCTGGGTGCTTGTTAACTGTTTCTGGGTGGAAACACATAAATAAGAGCCTGTAAATTATTGACTGGCGTAAGATTGGTCGTCCGGTCTATCAGAAAATTAAAGTCTGTAGTGCAAAACGAAACACATATAATTTGGCTATTTTCAGCCATTATGGTATCAAAGACAACATGCAAATGCGTGAAAGTAAATACAGTTAGTAAATAATAGCCTATAGCAACTGATGTATAAAATTTCACCTTTGGGAGATAATTTTTGTTTACCTGCAGTAATTAGGAAGTATGACTGGCAAAACTCTGTCAGACAATGCCTTTGGCCGGTAGAGTCCTGTCATAGGACTCCTGCTTCTGATTTTGTGACTAGAGAGATGTTGCAGGAGGATAGAGGATGGCTATGTCAAAAGTGAGAAGAACTTGTCATCTCTGTGAAAGGATGTAGTGATAGTGGTAGCAGGGGGCAGAGACCTTGTAGCTGCCATCCAAGGCTCCTGTATTTTCCTCTGCATGTCAGGAGGAGCCAGTCCCTGACTTTTGCCCTTCGCAGTTGGAGAGCATCCCTTCACTCATATCTAGCTTGTCTTTGTCACTGATAATGGAGTGCTTCAAAATGTTCTTTGGCTGAAGAAGGGTGGGCTAGCCATAGTCCGGGCTGGATCTAGACCTCAGGGTAGCTTATTCTGCATTGATATGTTCTTACCAAGACAGCTATTTGTTTACTCAGAGTGGAATGGTTTACTAAGGTCTGTCCAATAGAGATAGGACTTTAGTGTGAAACAATGTAAGGATACAGCTTTAAGAATATCAGCTGTGTTAGTGACAGTTTTCTGACACAGCTGGCATGGAATGGCCTTTAACCATGCAATTAAACCTAGCTTTCAAACCAGGTGTCAGCATTCAAACTGAGCATGGTTCCTGACTTGTGCTCAGGAGAGAACTATTTTGGAAGAGTACTATTCTATACTGGAACCATGCCAGGATCTGCTCCAACAATACTGGGAGATGATGAATTCTATTGCCCTGAAGCATTTCCTGACAGAAATTAATTTATTTTATGCATAGAGTTTTAGAGTGTGGAGGCAAGTATCTGGGATCTGTACAGCCATCATACTTTTATTTCCACTGACTTCAATGAGGTTACTTTAGATTCACTGGTGTGATCAAAATAAAAAGTTTTCTTACATTTGGATTTTGGAAAAGAAACATCCACTTCCTCCTGCTTATAACTAAGTCTTCTAAAATTCAATGCATGGAAGAATATGAGAGAGAAAACATTAGAAGAACCAAGAGAAGAATTATCTTTTTGAGGAGTATATGTGGAAAGGGATAGGAAAGAGCAAAGATGTTTGTGAAGTAGTGATACTGGAAGTAGAAGTATACATTAAAAGAGTTAAAATATAGCAGAAATAAAGCTAAGATTGATACAGCAGACATTGTCATAGATGGCAGATGGGAGATCTGGAAATACAGAAATAATGGACAGGGAGATAAAGAAAATGAGCCTATAAGGCAGTGATGGGAGAAGTCAGGGGGCAAAGGAACTGGATGTGTGCCAAGTTTGGAGAAGGCTCTTGAGACTTGTGACTGGTGAGACAGAGGAGACATCTGGACTCAGCAAAGAGAATGGACAGGCTAAGATGCAGGGCTCAGAGAAAGAGAGGAAACATAGACAGAGTCTCTGTTGGATGCAAGGAAGTGTATGACACACTGGGCTCTAAAATGCTTATAAATCAGCGTCAGGAACAACATCCTGCCAACAAATGCAAGATGAACAAAATAGAAATTGAAAACTTCACAATCATGCCGGGAAAAAACACATTTTTAAATGCTGCCTGCCTCCTACATGGAGCTGAATGCGTCTGAAAATATCCTCTAATTTGCATACAAATAGCTACATAAATTGGACTTGATCTTGCTTGTGGTTGTAAACAGAGGGATGGGAACAGGAGGCAGCACAGCACAGAAAATGTTATGCTGGACTCAATTTGCAGCTCTGCTCCAACATCACTTTCTGGCCTTCCCATGTGGCTGGGGGCACCATATACTTGAGAGATCTGACTCTTTCTGGGATACTTAGAGTAGGACTGTCTTCCTTCATTTTGGATATTGAAAAGATATACACTTAAGATATGTATAATTGTCTGAGACAATTACCTTAGGTTTGTTTGATACTGAATGGAGGAAAATAGGTGGAAAGCCATTCTTCTGGCCTATTATAAATGCCTGTCTTAGCAAAGATGAATTGCCCTTAGGATAAGGGATCTATTAGCAAATGTAAAAAGAACACAGCGTAAGTACATTGGAATCAAATGTCCAAATGGTAGGCTTCTGAATTACAGCAGATTACTCTAACCTAAATTGCCTCTTTTTCAGGAATTTGTTTAAAACTACTTATTGGCATTACTTAACATTCTCTGTGTGTTGAGAGCTTCAAATGTGACATGTAAACATACATATTATTAGTAGCAAAAATAGCTTCAAATTTCCCATTTTTAGCACTTGAAAGGTCAGATCTTATAACAACTAAAACATTGAAATCTCAATATTTCAACATGTTTTTCTCACTCCTTTTCCCCGCTCTGACTTTAGTAATTGAAAACAAAAATATTTATATGCTACTTCTATGCAGGCCAAGTAACACTGCAGAGGATAAGGGTTTCTTCTAGAAATATTAAGTCTATTATAAAGTAGCTTCTCTGACACTATTATTTACAGTCCAAAACAAAAGCAAAATCTTTGTCTAAATCTCATCTAAATCCATACATATCCATATATAAATAAAAATATTTGGAGGCATCTGTTGTCTAAATTTAAACCATTTAGTTTCCTCTATATCTGACAGAAAGATCTCTCTGAAAAAAACAAGTCATTCCGTATTAAAATGGGCACCCAGGACAGATGAGGTAAATCCTTTGTAAGGGCATTTTTTTCTCTGCTGACTATAGGGAGAACATGGTTTAGACTAGGTGATATTTACATGCCTAAACTGCAGACAAGTGTCTCACGATCTCCTTGCAGAATCATTTCAATCATTTCATGCCATCAATTTCAAAAGACCCCAGGATCATCAGTGTTTCTCCTGCCTCCACAGCATCTTCAGGATTTCGGAAGCAGTGACACTACCAACATCACTGAATCACATCCTATGTTACAAACAGCAATGACAAAAACCTGTGTGCAGACGCCTTCTTAAACCCAGGCTCTGTATCTCCACATTCCTGCTGCACACTCTTTCTTTTGGGAGGCTGGTCTATAGGATCAGTTTTATTTGGTTTTATTTTTGTCAGTATTACTTGTTCCAGCATGAAGAATGATCGGCGGATCTTTGCTGCTCCTTCCCAGTTTGTTTGTTCCTTTGTTTGAGGTCCCCATTGTTTATCTGTCCTCTTGGCAGACTGCACATCCCTCTGTGCCCTGGATGTGCTTCACTGTCAGACTTGATGGATCTCCTATGAAAGAGCCTACAATCATGACTGGTGTCCAGATATTTTCCTTTTTTTCTGATATTGATATGCATGTCTTGTCCTTTCTCCTCATCTCTGCCTTTGGATGCACATCTATCTTTTGTTTTGATGCTGAATTGCTTTAACTTCAGTTCACATTTTTCTCTATTGTTTGGTTCTCAAATATCTCTATTATCTCACATTGCTTTACCTCATAGCTAGTTTCTTTCATACTCAGTATCACTTCAACTCTTTTTTTTTGACCAACTTATAGTGTGTGTTCTCCAGCATAGTAAACCTGTTCCCCAGCACTATCTGTCTGTGTATCATACTGCTTTTTTGGCTTGTTATCATGCTCATTCTCCCATTTGTGGGTAACTATTTTAATGTAATTTATGCCGTGCCTTTGTGTTGTCCTGTACTTTTCCTGTTTCTCAAAAATAGATACCTCCACTAAAAGAAGTCTAAAAGCCTTGATCTCTGGACAAATATCTGAAAAATTTGTCATTGCAGAGTTGTTGAGGAGGTCTCTGATATTTGAGTAACCAGTTCTGTAGTATACCATAACAGTTTTTAAAATTCTCTCCATTGAGGGGTGATACACCCACTAGTTTCCAAGAGGTCCAGCCCTACCCATAACAATAAATAATTCCCTTACTAGAACTCATATGTTGTTATTGCTTTGTTAGAGCTGAGCTGAAGCAAAATCAGGGGAAGTCAAAGCCTTTTAACTGTGAGTACCATTAAACTGTTGCAGGTGGTTAAACATTTTTTGCCCAGATAGTTTACAGACTTAAAATCAGCTAGCACAACTACAACCCCATCATCAACTGTAGATACAGAGAGTGAGGCCACTTCCATGCTTTTGATGTTCACATCATAATGAACACAGATATTCATGTCCCAGGATATTCAAAAAACAGAAACAAACCAGAAAGCATATGGAAAAAACAGTGCTGAAGAAGATCAGAGAGAAGCACCAAAAGTATCTGAGCAGAAATCACTCTTGCTATGTTCATTTGAGAGGATTGGCAGGTGGGCTGGATGTTGTACTGCCCCTTTCCCTGACAGCAGATCCTGACTCTAAGTGTTATCTCAGACTCATGGAGATTTCTTCTGCTATTCGAGGGCCAGCAAAGCAACTTTATTTGCTCACTTCATGATATGGCTTCAGGTAGGGAGATAAGGGAGTTCGTGCACAAGGGACTCAAGAATACATGTACAAGCTTTTACAGAATTTCATGGGAAATTTGCCAGAAGATTAGCTTTAGACTAGGCTGGTTGTCCTTAACCTCCTATGTGTGAGATAAAATCAAGTTTCTGATAGAGGCATATGTCTGAAATCTGACACAGATCTGTAGCTCTAGCAGGGTAGGAGATTGGTATGAAGAGTAAAGGACCAAAGGATGTTTGGACTGAGAGGCAGAGGTATTCCGAGACCAGCCCTGAATCCAGTTTAGCCACTTTCTGTTTCTGAATTAAATATACACAATTCTACTTGAAACCAGTGGCACATTTAGGTTAAATTGAAAGAACAGCTCTGACTGAAGAAAGGCAAGCAAGGAAAGAAAAAAACACCAAACAAAAAAATTGTTGGCAATGTCAAAAATATTAGTTTCAGCATTCTCCAAGCACAATATTTCACTTTTTTTTGAGTTGGATTCAAAAGGAGCATCTGCTGAAGTAATTCCAGCTCTCATAATCTTGGTGATTAGGATACTGGCCCAACCCTAGCTGATTTTGAAAGAGAGTTTGAATATCTTTCTTCTAAGGTGACTTTTCCCACTGAACAATCACATTCTGCTTCTTTAGCTATTTAACTATTATTATAAACAAATATTCACTGTAAAGAAGGGGACTCCATAGGCTGGGAGTCTAGAGGAGGGAAACCTGATCTCAAGTCTTCCAAGTTTCATGACATAAGGAAATTGGTCCCAGATGAGTGCTTTAATCAGCTTATTCTGGAGAGAGGTGACAAACGCTGCCGCGTGTTTTTTGTGGTGTTTTTAATGGCTCCAAGATTTAGTTTTTCATGCATGCTTTTCCCCCTTTTCCTTATTTTTTTTTTTTTTTAATTCTTCTGTATCTGGAAATATAAAGAAACTTACCAATTCCAACTGAATGAAAACTTTCATGATTTTTTTCATGTATACCTCATTTCATTCATTTTGTGATGCCTTTTTCCCCTCAGATTTTCATTTTACTTCCTCAACTTTTTAGTTTGTGTGTTGAACCAAAGAGTAAGTAATTTATGTGGGACATATTTGAACTTCCAATCCAGTGGAAATTTATAAGGGAGAAACAAATATTTTTATTTTCTTTTCTCCATAGAGTGAATGACCAAATCCCTTTATTTAGGTCCTTGTTTAACAGCACTCTCCTGATTGTGTAAAATCAAAGTTTCAATATCACAAATAATGACCTCATTGTCTGGCCCATTAAAACTAGCTCATGAAGGACACAAACCCCACAGATAATATTACTCTCCATTGTTCCATTTTTCTGGGAACTTTTTCTTTCTGTCATGCTTTATTGTAAAAGACAGAAAATAAAATAGTTTTGCAAAAATTTCTGGGCTGTTTTGCATAGTGTGCTGTGCATCTTTTTTAATGTTTCAAATTCTTCAAGTAAGAAGCATATCCTAGCTTTACAGCATTGGCCTTCCAGGAGCTGGTGGAAATGAAGGATTTAGAATGTCTATGGTAAAGGGATTACTACACATTACTGTTGCTTAATGACTATTACAATGTGCAAATTCAGATGCCAGTGCCAAATCAGCACTTTCAGCAAGTAGTAGGGGAGATGTAATAGAGAGGAAAAATTGGAGTCACTAAATTTTTTAACTGGGAGACAGGCTATTTCCTTGAGGATATAATTTTTTTTTTTTGTTAACACGTGGCAACTCAGATCTCAAAAATGTTGAATCTTCTGGATTGTACCAAACTCTTTGCTGACTATCAAGGGAGGCAAAAGAGCAACTTGGGTACTTAGTTGGCTAAATATGGAGCACATTGCGTATTGCCTGTTATTTGCATGCTTGATGGAGAAGGCTGGAGAAGGCTTCCTGCTTGCTGGGGTTCCTTCTTGCCATGGTGCTCCTCTTCAGTAGCTAAGGTGCAGGAGCCCAGTGACTGAGGTATGGTTTTCCATGCAGCTGTGCACACTTCCTCTAGCTACCTGCCAGCCAGCAATGGTGATGCAGAGCCACAGTTCAAAAGGAAGGATTAATGAGCATGAGCAAGAGGGGGTCTTGAGCTCAGGCTTGCTGCATGGTCTCACTTTCCCGTGTATCTCATTTTCTCATCTGTTGAAATAAGGATGATGGTAATTACTTGCAAAGGTGGTGTGAAGTTTAATTATTGCATGCACTCCTCAAATGCAAGACAGTTTAGTGCTCTATTTCTGTAGCGCCACTTTTTCATGTGTGGGGAATGACACATTATTCAGAAGCTACTTGTATCTGAAAAGAAGGAGAGGCAGAGGAAGTGAAGTAAGAGCATGTCTTTCAGTGTGCTGATAGTACTGGTGTGGAATGAAAAGACTAATCAGCAAACCCATTTTTTAAAATATGTCCTTTAGGAATAAAATAATTTTGAACAATTACCAAATGCACATGGATCCATTTGCATGTCTAGTGACCTATTGGATATAATACAGTAAGACTACCTCAATAGCAATAACATTTTGGACAAGAAATGTAACTCTCAAACCCTCTCCTGGTATAAACAGTGCATTTATAAACTGCTTGGCAGTGAAGGTAATTATCTCCTAATGAACAGAGAATTGTGTCTAGGGAAAAATCATGATAGAGAAAGAGAAGTAACTAATTTTTAAAATGGAATTATATATGTATTGCTCATATTATAGTAATTAGTTTTCTCCTGTTATACTTTTCTCTTTCTATGTTCCACTAGACTATTAAATCAATAATAGTCTCTAATGTGTCTGAAAAAAGTTAAAGACAAATGAACTTTCCCATATGGATGTAATATTTGCAGCCATAAATAAATTCTTACCGTTTTTGTCAGGCTTTTCACACACCCACAGATTCTGCTATCAGCTAGTAAATCTTTGTGTAAGACATTACAGGATCAGATTTCCCTGGGTGAAGTGTTGGCCAAACCAGAGAGAAAATAATGTTGCAGAGAGTGTTTCCAAGTTCTGTCTTCCCTTCCACCCCAAGAATAATATTTTATTTCTTCTTTTCTTCAAATTTCCAACCATGATGTCTACTTGGACGGAAGGCAACACAGATAGTGTTGCTGATGTGCATTTTTTTGGGGGGATAGCAAAGCAAATCTTGCTGTTGGACAGTTGGGATTTGAAAAGTCAGAAGTGCAATAAGTTGTCTGGAATCATTGCTGTATTTTCCTCTTCTAGCAAGACATCTGCCAGCAAGATCAGTCATGTGCCAAAAAAAAAAAAAAGCCTCCATGATTTCTCCAGTGATGTTTTAGGGTATCTCTTGACATTCCTCTGCACTGTACACAGGGCTCCTATAATTATTTCAGAAAAGGTTTGCTTGCAACTAATCACATAATACTTCATACAACACTGTACTTTCCTCTAGACCATAGCTCTTCACATGTAAAAACATTCCCTGGGAGTCATATATGCAGATACTAAAGCAGTGAGGTTACAGAGAAAACTATGGTCTCATCAATGGCTCCACTGGACAAAATAAAATTGTATCCATTTTATGAAAGAGAGGGGGAATGGGAAGTATAGAACTTTGTTATCTTCCTGGAAGTCAGAGAAATGCTCTGTGCAATGTTAATCCTGAATAATCCATTTATTTTTGAATCAAGGGATGCCACTAATTTCTTATTTCTGGGGAGTTGCTTCTGTTGCACAAAATACTTCCTTGAGATTTCTTTCCTTTTGAAGCCATGGCAACAGTAGCCATGGCTTTTACCACCTATAAGAATTATTAATGCTCCACAGTTGAGCTGTCTTTAGTAATTAACAGATGAAAGGCAATGGCTCAATAACAATAAGACCTCTAATCAGCAGGGTATATCTTATATGCACACTGGGCTTGTGTATACAAGAAGGATTTGATGATGTCAGCTACAGATTGGTTCCTACAATTACAGAAAAGTAAATACCTCTGAGAGACTCTGTAAAATCCCTGCTCATCCTCCTGCTCTGAAGCTGGAAAAGTTACAGGATTAGTTATCACTTTGCTGACATCTTGACTGAATTTTGCACAACTTGTTATCCCAGCGTCCCTGTGATAGGTGGAGATCCCTCCACCTACCTCTGTTGGCTTGACAGTCTCATTCCAGTGCTCTGTAATCTCAGTGTAAACTCTCCCTGGTATGCCCACAGAATATCCTGAGTTGGAAGGTTCCCACAAAGAACATCGAGGTCCAAATCCTGGCCTTGCAGATGCCTGTCCCTGTGTTTCCCCTCACAAGGAAGTTGTAGACCACAGTGTGGTCTCCCCTCAGCCTCCCCTTCTCCAGGCTGAACAAGCCAAGCAACCTCATCCATTCCTCATACAGCTTCCCCTCAGGGCCCTTCACCATCTTCATAGCTGTCTTTTGGACACTCTCTGATAGCTTTGTATTTTTCTTATATTGTGGTACCCAAACGAGCACACAGCACTTGAGGCTAGGCCAGGGCAGCACAGAGCAGAGCAGGACAATCAATCCCCCCTTTAAACTGGCCAGTGATGCTTTGCCTGATGCACTCACAGCTGTCCCTCCTGGCTGATCTCCTCACATCTGGAGCTGAAGTTTTGCTGGCACCTTTCTTGCTGCCACCAGAGATTTTAAACTCAGCTGCTTCCTGCTAGTGAAGCATTGATGGGAATGCATCAAGGTCCTTTCAGAACTAGTGTTCAACACACCTGTGTGTTCAATACAGGGCAAATAAATAATTGTCTCAGGCATGTTTTTTACATCTGAGTTCATAACATAACCCCTGGTTCTATATTTATTCATTAGATAGTAGGGCCTAAATTCTACTCCTCTTTTAACAGTTACCTAAAATTCAGGACTTAACACTTTCCAAGATAGCAGTGGCTGGAGACATCTGCCATCCCTGTTTGTGTTCAGATCTTGCCTATGAAAAGCATGACAGATTGGAAAACAGAGGCTGTATCACTGGGCATTACCTAGATCATATGCCAGATGTGCAATTAAGTTTGATGCAATATTAAACTCCCTATTCATTAATTAAGAAATTTGGATATATATATATATATATATCGGCTATCTCCTGCTGAAGAATTAGTCAATCAATGCCCTGAAGTGGGCATTGATTGACAATGCTGTCTGTTAGCAACAGCCATTAGCAGATATGCATGAATTTAGAGCTCTGACATGGGACTGAGCACCCAAATACCTCTCACAGCCCTATCATGGTTTGGATAAGGCTGCATCTACACAGCAGAATTAAGACAGGATCGTGGTTTCAGCTGGGGCAGTGTGCTAATGTAATTCCAACAGCTACAGTAACAACCAATACAAGTGGCAATGTTGTCAAGTTTGTACTGTGGTGTATCCCTAAAAGTACATAATTCTGCATCTTGCTACTGATTTTTTTCTGTGCAAGCAAAATGGAGGTAGGACAGATGTGCCAGCTTCTGCTATGAGGCATGCACACAAACATCGATTTCAATGCTGAAAAAAACCTGTGGGCTGGAGTGAGCTGTGTAATCCAGGAAGAGGAAAGAGGCCAGTTGGCAACTAATTTCTTACTGCCTTTATTTCTCCAAGAACTAAATCAATTTTCCTGTCTGAATGGGGTTGCTGAAAAGCACAACCATTTTAAAAACTATTTTTCCCCCCTTCAAATTCCCCAATCTAAACAAGTTCCACGCATTTCCCACTGGAAGAACAGTTTTAGAAAATCAATGGATTGAAGCAGTCCAAGCCAGCAACAGAGTAAGAATTTCTATTTGATGAATATTAAATATTGTATTTAATATCACATAAAAATAAGGTTTTTTTAATGGAGTAAAAAAGTGGGAGGAAAATGATTCCTTACCATCATTTAAACCATGTATTTTATTTCTCGTTAATGGTGGAGCTTTGTAAGCAAACCAGAATATTATGTCTTTGCATTCTCTCTCTCTGTAAGCCATGGAACCGTGAAATAAATTATGTGCATTTGCCTCCTTGAACGTACTCCTCAGTTGCACTTTGCCTACTAATGTCTACTGGAATTACTTCTAATATTCCAAACCTCTGTCAAAATGTCAAACAGCTTCTTCTCCTGGTAGAACAGAAAGAACTACCACAAAAATATTTCCTTTTTTCCTCCAAAACCATATTTTTTGCATATGAGCTTTGGAAATGGCAGTTCACTCTAGGATTTTTCTTTGGCATGAATGGGTTTTAGATTTACAGTATTTTTAAGTCCCAGTAATTAGGGAAACAAAAGAACTGATTGAAATTCGGGCCTTCTTAAGATACAGATCTGACAGTGTCTTAAGCCGCGGATGTGGAATTGATTTTGTAGAAAAACCAACAGGAGAAAAGAATGTTGTGCCCCTGTAATTTTTACAGCTTATCTTTTTGCCTTTCTCCTGTGTTTTTGCCAAACATGGCTGATGGCATGAAATGAACTCTGTGTTTTTCTGCAGAGTGGGCTTGTCATTATATCCATCAGTATTCCTGCAGGAGATTCCTAGAGCAGATTCCTGTAGGATAATGACAGGTCACTCCATGAGAAACCTTAACAGGGTCTTTTAAAGGAAGTGTGATACTGTTGAGGAGAATGTGTGACATGATGCAAATTATTTGTCATATCTAGTCACTGCAATAGGCATTTGACTGAGGTATGTTGTCTGAGGAAAACCACATGCACAGATTCCTCAAGCATGGTGCTTGCTTGCAGGAACTTTGCCTTCTATCTCATACTTCTTTTAACAGCATCAGATCTTCTCAAAAGAGCCCAAAGGAGAGCTGCCTGTCATGTCACCAGCTTTTGTTCATGGGATGGATGAAGGTGCCTGACCTGAGTGCAAGGTGTGCTCTAATGGGTTAAACAAAGCTAAATTCTACCCCCTGAAAGCCAAGAGATCTGGGCTGGCTGAGAGGTACTTGAAGCTTCATGTACAGTACAGGCAAAATGGTGTGTCGAAGTCATACACGTGGTTTCTCTCTAATAACAGGGCAGACGAATCTCATAGGTCTCACTTTTCAGAAATGTTAATGGTCCCCAAAAAGCACCCCAAAACAAACACACAAACCCCAGAAACAAGTCCTGAGAAAGCTCAAAGATAGAATGAATAATTCTATAGAGATAAGTAAGCTGAAGATGAATTAAGACATGCAAGTTATGGCAGCTTTTAAGAAAGAAAAAGAAAAGAAACCCCAAATGGAGGAACATTTCCTGTCGAAGATACTAGAGAGATATGAGGAATAACATGAGGCATAATTCAAGCACCCTGAGTCTTTCAGAATAATGCAGAGGTAACACTGAAGTATCTCTGGTGGTGCAAATGAAAGCCTTTTATTGTACCTGTACCAGGGTGACAAGCTAGACAAGCTAACCATGAAATTAGGCTTTATTTTTTTTGTTGCTTTATTTTTCCACTTTCACCTTTTACATCTCAGTGCTTTCTCATGCATATGAAGTAAACCACACTCAGGACTTGAAGTACCATTGGCCTGTATTTTCTCTGGTTGCAAATTCTCAAAATGAAGAAACAAAGACACTTGGAACTCATTAGATTCACCTGGTAAAACAAAAGGGATAGTCTTTGTAGACCAGCCAGATCCCAGCCTCAGCGTTCTGTAAAGACTTTGTGAAGGCTGTCACAAAGTAAGCAGAGGAAAAAGGAAATATTTGAGCTTTTTAAATGTGGCACAAACATGCCACCATCTAGAAATAGCTATTTTAAAGTATCATAGATTAAATGCCTTTTTTAACTTCTTCAGGCTGAAAAAGATTTACTGAAGACTAAATCAGCCTTGCAAAATCCTTATGGATGATGATGATTGTTACAGCATTTTTGAGAGAAAGAGGGCATGAATTGTGAAAGTTGAGCTACTCCAGGCTAGGCCTCAGATTGAGGCCTGGTGGGGCCCTCAAAGCCTCTGACGCAGTTAGAAATTCAGGGTTGTGGCGCAGGTAGAAAATAGTCTTAAAGTACTGTGGGGACCACTGAGTTGTCTGGGTGTGAATTAGTATAGGTTTTATGGTGCAAAGTGTAGGCCGTTTTAAGGGAAAGGTAAACAATGTTAGCCTACCAATTAGAGTGTCTTTGTTTCTGTAAACTATGTGGAAGCTTATATAAACTACCACCTTATCTTGAATAAACGGAAAACGCTTGATGAACCACATTGGTTTGAATCTGCGTTTGTCTTGTCCAGCTTTCCGTGTTTCTGAGATTCCCTGGCTTTAGATGATGAGCTTTTCATGATGAGTACCATATTGGGATGAGCATGTGAATTATCTTTCAGGTTTTTTAAATTGTCCCCAGGCCTCAGAGAAAGAGCTGAATCAGAGAAATTTACATAAGAATCTTGATATGTTGCCCTATTGTTTTCTTAGAGGCTCAGTTTAATGTAGAAAACATCTGCCTGTCTTTGAGTGCTTATGGATCATTTGGTTGTTTGAGAAGTCCCATTTCACTCCTTTTCCTCCATTACTTGGCTGAGAAGTGCTTGGTCTTGGTAGCTGTCAGCCAAGAGAACAAACAACAGAGATGAAAGAGAAAGAGAGAGACAGAATGAAAGAGAGAAAGAGAAGAGAAAGAAAGAAAGAAAGAAGGAAAGAAAGAAAAAGAAAAAGAAAAAGAAAAAGAAAAAGAAAAAGAAAAAGAAAAAGAAAAAGAAAAAGAAAAAGAAAAAGAAAAAGAAAAAGAAAAAGAAAAAGAAAAAGAAAAAGAAAGATAAAAAGAAAAGACAACGAAAATCTATTTAATGCACTTATCAACATATTTTCCTACACTTGGCACATTCTGCATCAGAGAAGTCCTAGGCCTTCATGACTATTCAAGGACAAATGTAACAAAGATACAATAGATACTAATTAAAGTCTTCAGGAAACGTATTTTGATTTATATGGTATTGTTAATAATATAAATAATAGCATAGATTCCTGGACCTGCTAGATAGGCCTCATTAGAATTGCATCCCTAGTATGCAAGGAGCAAGGCTCTGTCTCCACAGAATTTCCTTCCCTTTGGAAGAGTTAATTTCTATTTTTGTCTTCCAGTACTTAAATTTAATAGCCCCTTAGGGTTTCCAAAATATGCTCTAGTTGTGTTTAACATTTATTTAGGAACTTTTACATCATTACTTTCTGTAATTAGAACATCTAGTGGCAATGGTGATAGACACCGTACAAATTAGTGTTATAAACAACTAATTTCTCTATCAGACTCCAAGAGGGACATTATCTTTGTTTTTCTGTTTGATTTTGGCTGTCTCATGGTGAATCTGAACATACTTTTTTCCATACATTGTTGGTTATTTTACAAAAAAAAAAAGGAATAATTTTTCCATATCCCATTACTTGGCTTTTTGTCATTCTCCAGATGTTACATGTAAGAGCAAGCTATTCTGCTTTCTATGGTGATGTTTTCTGTATCTTCCATGAAGTTGTAAAAAAAATGCTGCTACACTTTTCTAACTTTGTCTGACATTTCTAACTTAGATAAAATTTACAGAAACAATTATCCAAAACTAATAAAAAAACTCATAGACTGCAGAAGAATACTGTGGCTTGATTGTGTAGCAGAAGCTAGACTTTCCTCACAGAATTTTGCATAGAAAATGGATTCATTAACAACTTTCCTCTAGGTTAGAAGGATTTGGTTGCTTTGGTCTCTTAGGCTTTAAGATGTTCAAGGGAGTCTTGCTACCCAGACAGCTGCATATCTGGAGGGGCTTTATAATATTTCTCCTATTTGATCTATATAAATTTTCGTTAGTTGTATTTCTTGCAATGCATATTTTCTTTATTTGTTTCTGTTTAGGTTTTTTTTTTTTTTTCCTTCTCAGTAAGTGCAAAGAATCATGAGTGATTGCCCAATAGACAAAGGTGTTACATTTTTGACATAGATTTTGTCATCTGTTTTAGTAGGCATTGAAATTAAATATGTGTTAATAAAGAATATGATTTTGTTTGGAGTCTTATGACTCTAAGCTATTTTTTTCTCTGTCAGCACTTTCTTTGTTAATTTCATGCCATAATTCCAAGGTATTTTACAATCACAAGTGCACTTTTATGGTAAGTATGGTCTTTCTTTTGATCTACCTCATGTACCCTTTATAGAACACAAAGAACAGCAATGCAATAGCCCCACTTGATATTTCCCACCAGGTCCATGTGAGGCTCCCTGGGCTTTCCACTCTCTCCTGCTTTCTAGCTAATAAATAAACACAGTGTTGAGGCTGTAGTCCAGGACTTGTTTTAAAACATCTGAGTGCTAAGGTATCTGATGTTACGTGTGTAAAGAGTGCTGCTTTATTCTCTGCTTGCTGTGTGACCTTGGCAGAGTCACTCACTTTGCATGTCAGAAAAGGCTGTAGGAACTCGAGGTTCAGCCAGAAGCGGAAGGCGGTGAAGCTGAACTGCAGCAGCAAATGAGTCCCTGAGATCCCAGATGCAAAAGGGGTCACTGACACTGCCATATCTTTGTGTGGCCTCGTGTACCCAGCGTAGGATGAGCCAAGGTGAAGGAAATAACACATTATAACAGTATCCTGTTGCCTTCTGGTTGCCTGGGGCACTAGAGCCATTGGGACAGTCTTTGTGGTAAGGTTGCGTAAGAAATTGTATTCTGGCTTCCCAGGCTTGAATTAGTCTTTACTGTGTAGTCTCACATACCCAGTGCTGTGGCAAAGTGTCCTTAAATTAAGAATAGTGTCCATTTTAGACCACTCAGATGTCCAGTGATAAAGAGTCACTCAAGCATTATGTAAACACTCAAGCGTTATGTAAATACGGTCAGGATTATATGGCACGATGTAGATGGAAGTGTTATACTTGGTTTCTGTTTTAAAGGACTACACATATATTCTTATTTGTTCTTACAGGTAGTCCCATTTGTTATATTATCCTATTGTTATATTATCCTAAACATGTACTTTTCATTGTTGTTTTCTTAAACCTTGTCAAACCCTGAACAGTAAAATACAGACAGGCTGCAGTGCACAATGCAGGATGTGAGAGAGGCTCTGCTGTTTATCAAAACTCATTGTAGTCTCTTTTAAACACTATGAACACAATCCTGTCCAGTTTACATCAGGTAAGGAAAACAGTGTAGTAAGGAGTTTTGGGGATAAAGAATAAAGGAGAGTTGAAAGCCTTAGGTGGAAGGGCAGAAAGTCCCAGATAAACATGTCTCTGATTCCGTCCTTCTGGGCAGTTCCTCCTGGGGAGAGCTGAACATCTTGTAAGTAGACCCTTCTTTTATACCAGACACTCTTAGGTGTCTTGGGTTGCTGTCTCTGTAAAAAAACAACAGATTTAATTGTTTCTTAATATCCGCTAATATTTTGTATCATAATATCCCTTCAGTGCTTTAAAATGAAACAAAAAGACACCATTTAATTCCAGCAGGCCTTTGGTGCACTTTGTACAGTGCTGGAGTTATACAGCAGGGAAAAGGTGTCCCTGCCCTGCATTACAGATTCATGAATTTCTAAACTCACATTACAGCACAACTGCTGTCTAGTAACAATAGGAAGCTGGCATTCTGTCCAGCAGAGTGTGAAGTCCCAGGAGAGCAGACAGAAAGCAGTAGGACCTGGAATAAAAGTGCATTTGCATGCTACAATAAAAAGCACACTTTCCCTTCCCTGTTTCTTGTCTCACCACTTTTACCTCATTTTCTTTGTGTATACCTAAATACTGCTTGTGTCCAATGGAAGTGACAAGAAGCACTTACGCGAATTGGCAAAGAACAAATTAGCAAAGTGAATTTGTCGACTGATATGGCTCCAGCAGGTTAGTTAAAATGTAGAATTCTAAAACTGCAAGTTTTATTGCATTTGCAACATTTTAAAAGTACCTGCTAGAGTTAATTTCTTATGCTATTTTTAATGCTAGTTATAAGCAAGTACAACCTCTCCAGCCACTGAAAGTCTGGTGAGCATGTCTGTGTCTGTAGCAATATTTTAATTTTGACTGAGAAGAGCAAAATGTCTGGATACTTCCACTTATAACTGAGGGACTTTCTTTTGCCTGCTTTGTACATCTTCACTGTGGGTGTGAATATGCCTGAGTTATTTTCAGCACTAGGTGATCACTTCCACCTTCCCTGGTGCAACAGAAGCTTCATCTTGCTCAAACAAGGTATGAGCATCATTGTGAAGGATCAGTGTGGTGATGAACAATCTCTCAACACCAGAATATCTCCATCGAGTCCAGTTATCCCAGGGTAATTGCAGTTAATTTCCTGCTGCATTTTTGTGATCAAACCCAGGATTATTGTGTCTAAAAACTTGTTAATTTCTTTTACAGTTTTAGGGAACTGGTACATCAATTTGTTGCCTCCCCTTCAGCCTGGAAGGGGAATTTTTTGCATGTAGTGGTGGGACAAGGAGGAATAGATTTAAACTGAGAGTAGGTTTAGATTAGATACTAGGAAGACATTCTTTACTCTGAGGGTGGTGAGGCACTGAAAGATGCTGTCCAGAGAAGTTGTGAATGCCCTATCTGTGGAAGTGTTCAAGGCCAGCCTGGAGGGGACATTGATTAATGTGGTCTAATGAAAGATGTCCCAGCCCATGGCAGGGGGTTTGGAACCGCATAATCCTTCAGGTCCCATCCAACCCAAACCATTCTACGATTCTATGAAAAATCAGCTACCTACCTCTGAACCAGGTTTGTCCTTGTCAGTATAATAAGAAAAATGAAATGAATATTTATATCTCATAGTGAATGTGCACACACAGGATAAGCACTGCTTTCAGAGGACTGTGGTTTTTTTCAGCTTGTCTTTTTCCTTTCCAGGGGCTTTCACATCAACTCCTTTTATTATTCACAAATAAGATAACTGATCTTCTGAGCACTCCTGGATATATAAATTATCCATTCTATGGATAAAGCCATGTGAAAACAGGGTAAGAAACTATTATTGGAATCAGAGCAGAATGCCTCTAGGAAAGAAATTACAAGTAAGAAAAGGATGGAATAGGAAGAAAAGCATTGTCTGGCTTCTGACTGAGTTTTGGAGTTCACACTGCTGCAATGACTTGCTCTGTGAAGGAATCAGTTAGTTTTTACTTTGTCTGAGTAAGATTTCTGTTCGTCACTGATACTATTGAGCAGATTTAACTCTTCTACAGTATTTTCTGTGTGTGGATGGACTTGCTGATAATGAACAAAGGGTGTTTTTCTTTAATGGTTAAGGCTGAAATTTTACCATGTTTATATCCTAGGAAATGAAGTAAATTAAGTGGAATAGTTCCAATTCATCCCAGATTCATGCAATCAATATTTCAATAGGAAACATCTTCAACTTTTTGAATCTCAGTGTACTACCCTCCTGACTCTTGAGTGGCTCCTTAAATCTATATGCCTTAATAACGCAGACATTGGAGCTTGCACCAAGTGTGCTTCTGAAAAGCACTACATAATTATTTCAGTTCTTTGTATATTGGAAAAGAAATGATATTCCATTTTTGAAAGACAAACTGCTAGAACTACTTCTCCAGGTGATCTTGTGCAGTACCTGGAGTTTTCTAGCCTTTGGCCATGTGCAAAAGAAAGTATCAGACATTGACAAGGTCAACTTAAATTATGGCAGGGGGAATGGGCAGGACATTGTATGGGGATTTCTGAGTTGCCAAACAAACAGGGATTCTGGGAACTCACAGTTACCACAGTTACTGTCCAAAAATCCTCTCCTACAAAAGGTGCATATGAGCAGAGAGATGAGAATGCTTGCTCAGTTATAGCTATAGGTTGCATTATATGGTATTACTGTCCAAAATCAGAAGATTCCTATTAAATGCCTAGAGCTCTCACATTATTCTTGCTTTAAAGTGCTAGTGACTTAGTAAAGGTTTGCCTTTTAGATATATTTTGAAGTCCTGTTTGCTTGTAGTAACTTTCTTGGAAGTTTATAGCACTGAATTTTGAGGATTATTTGCAGTGATTACTTTTACCTTTTTAATAGTTGTTGTCTAGGAAAGAATTTTTCATCTGATCTATATAAAGGTGTTTATTCTCATCAACTGTTGTGCTTTCCAAGTCCTGGGCAAAATGTGTTTATTCAGTCATGCACAGAGGCTCCCAAATGCAATATTAGCAGTGAAGGATGTAGAAAGCAGAGGTGAATGTGTTGCTGATGTGCTTCCCCTTATGAAGGGAGAACAGGGTCGCCTGGAGGAAGGATGTTTTGGCTGATGGAGCAAGACTTTGTAAAGTGTATTGTTTGGACGTGGGATACCCTGAAATCTCTGGAGGACAGAGGAAAGTTGACCTGCGAAATGCCTGGGACCATGCCGTTCAGATGTAATCGGAAACATCACCAATATTTGTGTGAGAGAAGATATGAAATAAATGGCCAGGACTTGTTTCAGATCACAAAGCTTGCCATATTTGCATGAGGGTGAATGTAGTACCAGTCTCTGTGGGACAACTTCACAGCTATGGGGTCTTACACAAACCAGCAAAGGCAAGTGAGGAAGACTGGTGTCCTCATAATTTTCCATTGAAAATCCATACTTGCTAGAGGTCTTCTCAAGGGATAATGAGCAACCACACTACCTTAATGTGAACAAATTGTAAGCAGAGAAGGTCTGAAGCCAGTGGGAAAAGAAATAATTCTGAAAAAGTCTTGAATGTCTTCTAATTCCTTCTGGGATTAATCATGCTTATGGGTCTGGTCCCAATGGTCCTATGAGGTCAATGGAAACACATCTTCAATCAGGATTTCTGTTCTTGAAGCTCTTTGTTATTATGTCATCCCAAGATACGCAAACCACTTATATACAGGAATATCTCAGCTGTGGTAGTGCAGTGAACTACAGTGCAGCTCCACAGCATAAATGTGAAAAACACCAGAAACTGTAGAACAGTGGGATTTTTGAAAACAGAGTTCTTCTATAGTTTTGTATATAGCATACAGAAGTAGAACTTCCCCTGTAATCTCCCTTTTTTGCATTTGTGGGCAATATCCTCCAGATAATATGCTATCTTTTTCTTCTCCTCTGAGCTCAGCACATTTTAAATGATATAAGAGTATGCAACAAACTCTTCCTTCAAGGCACTATGCACTTGCTGTCAAAGTTTCAAAACCCTGCTACTCCTTTTCATTTGAAATGTGCCTGTTACAGGGTTTTCTTCTGAGTGGGATACACATAAGGCAGCTCCTCCTTAGTATAGTGACCATACCAACTTCTACAGCTATCTACAATACCCTGAAGGGTAGTTGTAGTCAGGAGGGGGCTGGTCTCTTTTCTCCAGGCAGCAACTGACAGAATAAGACACAGTCTTAAGCTGCACCCAAGGGAAATATTGGTTGGCTATTAGGAAAAAGCTTTTACTGAAAGAGTGCTGAAGTACTGGAATGGTCTGCCAGGGGAGGTGGTGGAGTCACCATCCCTGGATGTGTTTAAAAAAAGACAGGATGTGGCACTTGGTGCCATGGTTTAGTTGAGGTGTTAGGGCAACTAAACCCTAGTTTGGGGGGTTGGACTCAATGGTGTTGAAGGTCTCTTCCAAACTAGTGATTCTGTGATTCCCATAGTGGCATAAAGCTTTCCTGAAAAACATCTAAAGATAAGACTAAGAAGAGAATGTGTACTCATTTACATGTATAAGAAGTTTCAGCAGCTGCTGCTGTTCAGACACAATTATTTCTCATGAAAATATTTGGAAACAGTTTTAGTTTTTTTAGTGTAATCAACTCAAGTTATTGCATCTGGGGAAGATTTGTCGCTATGAAAAGTAAGCACCAAAAGGGGCATAGGAAATAGAGTTCTCTGAATGGAAATCAGTAGCATTAACATGATTCTACCTACAGGTGACTGGATGTTGCCTCCTTCTGGTCCTTCATGCTGAGAGGGCAGCTGCATATGAATCTGAGAGGTATTTCTTTTATATATATATATAGTCTTTTCTTCCTAAGGACATCTGTAAAGTTAAATTATTGGATCTAGGCATAATTCTACAGACAAGTTAGTATAGTTCTCAGAGTGGATCCAGGAAAAATTCAAATTGTGTGCCATGCTGGTTCTTAGAAGAATTTGCTATTCCATCTAACTTGAATAAAAGATTTACTAAAAACCCCTGAAGGGATAGGAAGGTCTTCAGAACACTCATTCATCCTTGTTCGATTATGGTAAAGGATCTGACCACTGACTACTGGAACACTGCACAGCCTCAGCATTGTTGACTGGGATAGGCTCAAAGACATTCAATAAATTTAACATTAAATTTAACATCAGTTATAGGCAAGCATCATTAAGTTTCTATCAGCAGATAAAAAAGATTCAAACCGAATCCAGCCCTACTGAGATATTTGCAAATACTAAACATAATGCTTTGATACCTACAATTTCAATCTTGATTTAAACCTACATGCACATGTAATATGCCTGTGCTGTCAAAAGGGTATTTATAGCAGCAGAGAACATTGCCTGGTCTGCTGAAAAGCTTGATTACCTACCTGCCTACATTAGTTTCTGCATGAAATACAGTGTTTCTGAATTTATATGTGCAATTAAAGACATGCTGTCAAGCTTGGAATTGACACAATGCTGCAGTAGGTAGTGGGGAGGAATCCTAGCTTTATGCTTTAACTGATCTTTTCATTCTTGGCAAAAGCAAAAACTCCTAATGTAAAGACAAAATTCATATCACCTTCAGAGTTGAATCAGTTAGTCAGCTCAGACCATAAAGAGATACCACAGCACAGTCCCTTGTCTGCCTTTTCTGTGAGTTAGTGTTTTACCTCTAGTGTTTGTTCCACCAGCTCCTTTTTACTGAGTGTGTGATGTGTCACATCCATGAATATTTGTGTTGTATCTGTGCAGCCTATCCTCTTGCCCTCCTTTGGCTTTCCCTTCCCACCTGTAGAGCTCCTATTAATTTGTTATATTTTATATCTTTTGGTCCCTTACCACTCCAGCCTGAGCAGATACTGAGTGCTAGTGTTGGAGAGAGATTTTTGTTGCCTTCAGATCTACAGCTAAATTTCGCGTGATACAGTTTCCAAAAGCAAGCACCCTGGAAAATATTGGAAGAAAAACCTGACAATGTGTTTGGGTGTACCATCATCATGTGTCTAAGGTAGTCAGGAGTAGCATGTAGTGAATTCTGTCACCTTGCTCTCCACTCCTTTTTCAGATCACTTTTGAATATGTAGAAGTCTTATTCATGAAGACATGAACTGGAAGCACTTAATTAGGCAGTGCTATGTATTGTGGCACTTGAAAAAAAATTAAAACTCTCAACAGTTAATGTATTTAAGAAAAAAAGCCCTTTTTTTATTGCTAATTTCACTTTGTACCATCACCATACTGAGGTATTGAACTTGTACATGATGTAAGTAGACATGTGCTTAAGTTCATAAACCTTTCTTATTCTTACTCTCTCTGTTGCTTCATAGATCATGCCATAATTTACAGATGCAATTTGCTTTCTGCTTGGGCTGAAAAGTCACATAACTGTTGTCTCTGACTTGGCTCCATGCTCTTCAGGGTTATAGTAGTCAAAGTATTAGAGAACATGATTTGAAACATCTTGGAGACTTCATAGGATAATCACTTATGGGAGCTTTGTTTTCACACAGTATCATCTAAAGAGCTGATATTTAATAAGCGGTTAAAAAATAACTGAGAGGATTTAATTTTTTACTATAGGCCAATAGGGGTGTCTTCAGCTGAATAATTCAGTTTCATGGTTTGAGGCAGAAAATTATAGCAGGTTGCTAGAAGTGGGGTATTATTTATCCTTCTAATAATCTGAAACTTTAGTTTCTATTTTTCAACATATTATGCTGATTCATTTCTTCATGTTGATACAGCAAATATGAGCAACTCATTCACACACAGTCCTTGTCTTGTTCATTCTGTGTATATGTTTTGCAAGCATTTTGTGCTCATGTGAATAACATGGGTTTGGAAGTCCAGCTAGTATTCAGTTTTTTTCAAATGTTGGCCTCAAATTCAATCTGATGTTAACAATACTTTTTTTTTAAAGACATATTTATTTATATACTTGTTTTTCATCTCGAAAGGTTACTCATCTCACAGTGCAAACCTCTTGGGAAACCTATCTTGTTCCAGAAATATTTCTGCTGTCATTAGAAATGCTGATGGAATCTGTGTAAGTCATAAAATGTTCAGTTACGGCTCTGGAGAAGGAAAAACATTCTGTGTTTTATTACAACAGCATTTTTTTTTTTTCAAGTATTTGTCTTGAAGAGAAGCTTTTAAAATGTTACTTGATTCAGTTCATCAAACTTTCAACTTCTCTGAAGAACAGCAGTATGATCTCAGCTTTGATCCACTAGCTGCTAGAGATGTTCTTATTTGTTGGTCTTATTCCTGAAAGACTGGCTGTGGTGAAGAAAAGCAAGGGATTTTTATGAAGATTTAAGTAGCTAAGGCCAAACTTTTTATTGAATGGCACAGAATAGTATTGTAGAAAAACAGCTGATGTTGCAGAAAGATGCGATAAACGAAGCTTTGGAGCATTCTACTGTGTGCGCAAACAGCCTGGAACTGGCTGGGACCCCTACTTCATGCTTCAGTTGATTGGGGTCCTGCTTCTTCTCTTCATTTTTTTCCATTTTTAAGTCATCACAGTATATGATTTACCCTGACCACAGCAGCATAATATAATAGCTATTGAAGTTTGTCCTGTGGTTTTATATTAGAAATCCTCTATTTTTAGAAGTTTCTAGCTAGACCATAAAACTTTGGACAAGCTTGGGGTTAGAAAACTTCTGCACAGGCATTGTATTAAAAGATGTAATTAAAATTCACAGGCTGTATTTGGAAAAAAGTATATGCAACTAACTTATGTAACAAAACTCTAGTCACCCTCTGTGTACTGTGACTTCCCTAGTAAAGTATATTCTCAACAAGATTTGCTTGTACATTTATTAAACCCTTTTACCAGCTCTATGCATATTTCTTCTACATATCTCTTGTATTCCTAGATTTCCGGTTTTTTTTTGTTTTTTGGGTTTTTTTTTTTAAATTTTTGGTGTTTGTTTTTAATATCTTGATGCACATCCAGCCTTCTTTACCTGGAAGAGGTGTGTTTTTACATATGTGGCAGTAGGTGAATGGTGGGTGATGCCCCCATGACCATGGAAGCTGGTAGCTTAGTCTTTAGTAGATAGTTGAAGGTGTTTTCAATTCCTCAGTACCTTACCAGTTACATTCATAAGGGTCTTCAGGAGCTGTGAAGAAGTTGTGAGGTTCTAAAGGCCCTTTACAATCCCTTTCTTATGCCAGAGGGATGCTGGCAGGAGGGATGGGGCTTCAGCAGAGCTATGCCAGCCCTCAGGCACTGCAAAGATGAAAGCCCAGTTAGCTTTTACTAAGTCAATAAAATATCTACAGAGCTTGGAGATGAGAGAAGTAAGGAGTACCATGACCTAAATTTTCCATACCTAAATAAATCTAAGAGAGCAGCACTTATGGGATTTATAATTCTTTATAGAAGCAGGATGTAGAGAGTGAAGGGCGACTTGTGACTGTCATGTCTGTGTTGTTGGAAAGCTGCCATCTCTGTTTTTGTTAGGTTGGCTTTTTATCCTTTCTTTTGTCTCCTTGCACATCAGCCTGAGCAGAGGAATGGACGTGACTCCAGGATCACTGGAGCATAATTGCTTCAAGGAACGAGCCAGCTGCTGTTACCCAGATTGGGTACAATGGGCAGCAGCTCACCAAAGCAACAGTCACCTACCTAGGATCTGTTTTTTCCACATCAGCACAGAAGAAGATGTCACCTAGCAGAGGAGCCAGAAGGTTATAAAAAAGAATAATGAACCATTTCTAGCAGCTTAGGCTGAAGAAGAAATCTCAGCTTCAGGAGCTCAGCAGCGTGGAAAAGAAACAGAATAAAAACACACCCTAAGGGAAGAATGAGATAAAGTGAAGGACAGTTTTCAGGCATTAGGGGTGGATTCAGCTCACCCGACCAAGGTGTCTGTTGAAGCCCGTAACTGAGATGTTTTGAATCCCTGTCCAGTCATTGGGAAGGCTGCTGCTTGTGGAGGTTTCCAGAGATGGATCACATCTGTGTGAATTACTCCACATTGGATGGGTGGGATTCTACCTTTGTCAGATTTATAATCATCAGTAACAACTTATAATTTGTCTTTCAAGTAAAATGAGCAGTATCTCAATTTCTTCCAAAGCTTCTGTATAGTATGCATATATATCTACTAAAGGGCTCACACACAAGGCTCCTCTTTCTGGCATGTGAGAAGAATCTGACAAGTTGGTACTTTGCCGTGGGACATGCAACTGCATTTTGAGTTCTTGATCTCAGGAGATATGCAAGACAGAGAATGTACTCTTTGGGAATATGCCACAGGGATTTAAGGGCTTCTAGACACAGCTTAGGCTCCAGAGGCTTGCAAGCGCTACATATGCGAAGACTGGGTTCCCAGTGGACCATCTGAGCTTTCAGCAGAGGGTGTGTGATTAGGTTTTCATTTAGGTTTCCTTTAGGATAATGAAAGTCACGATTTTCTCCATGCATATTCAGTATATATAATCTTTTAGGCTTGATTGATTTTTTCCCTTTTATACAGAGTAGAGGAATATAAGGTCGTTGTTATTAACTTGACTTTGAGAGCCTAAGAGTCTCTGGAATCTGTCTTTAAAACACTTATTTTTCTAAGCTCTTCAGAATTTTATCCTGTAATGTTAAGTTGTAGTTGTGTGAATATTTTCTTCAGCAAGAAAGCTACTTTAAACTATCTCTTCAATCAAATAAAACATCTGTAATGACATTGCTAGTAACAATTTCAGTTGCATATTTCTAAGGATTATACTAATTTAAAATTGAGAGATTAGTACTAAGTTATGTATGGAAGTATCTCTTAATCAAAACAGTAACAGATGATCTCAAAGGAAAAGTACTTTCCCAAGCTTGCCAAAGGAAAAAAGCAGACAAAAGCAGCAGATCTCTTTGAACATTTTGTTTTGGTGTTTCAGGTTTTAAGTACTTTGTCTCATTCTTAACCAAATGCTCTTTCAGAAGAGAAGAAGAGGAAAGTCAACACAACTAGGAAGGCGTGTTTCCAAGGTGTATTAGGACTATAATTTAGCTACATCTTAACAAAATGCCTCCATTTTTTTTCATTCACAGAGTTAAATCTGAACAAACTGCATTGAAGAACTTCTTTCTGCTTTAAAAAACTGTACAAGGTTTCTGTTTCTAACACTTGTGGACAGCTTTTAAAAATATGAGCCAAATGTAAATTTATACAATGTTGTTTTCCCAAGTTAGCTGGCAACCTGAAATTACAAGGCTTGGCCAATTTCTTTAATAAAGGGCTTGACTGATAAACCCTGAAAACTGCTGAAATACGAACACAGTGACTCTTGCTACAAAAATACATTGTTAATGTATGTCTCCTAAAATATGTATATATATATATACATCTGTGCTTCAGGAGCTTCCAGAAAAATCTCAGTTTGAACATCCTCAACTGCCAAGATCTTTATCTTACCATTCCTCGCTCTGTCCCACATTCTCCAAGCCTTGCTAGGTAAGAGCTGAAAAAAATCCTCTACATCCTGACAACGATTGTGGAAAAATGTACCTGAGTTACCTCTGGTAGCAGGCAGTCCATTGGAGCTGTAAAATCTGAGTTTAAATTTGTTGTGGAGACTCCAATTTCCCGTGAAGCTAAACAATGTAATGCTTTTGCTTGGGGTGAAAGGGGAAAGAAAATAAAGAAAAGGAGCCAGCCTGTTCAGATAATTTCTAAATTATATTCTACAAGTGGGTTTAAACAAATTCATGAATTTCAGGGCTGCTCAAGCTTTCAACACCTTGACTGTCCCTCAGCTGTTCAGGCAGGGTGCTGCAAACATGGGGTGCAAACCAGGAGGTGACAGGTCTGGCAGCCTCTCTCTAGCCCTGCTGGAGACTGCAGAAAGGGTGTCTATCTCTCTGGAGGTGGCCTACAGGCAATTTGTGATCACTTCCACTAATTAGTCCATAACGTTAGGCAGCAAAAACTATAAAAAAATAATTGTAGCATCTCAAAGTTATTTTCTGTTTCTAATGATCTGGTTTTGTCACCTGTATAACAGGACTAGGAATCAGAATAACTTTCTTATTACTTCACATCTTGACCACTAACTTTAATTTCCTTAGAGTTGAAGCTTATTAAACCTATTCCTTTTCCATCAGTTTCCTGAATATTTATTGTAAATAACTTCTGAATGTTTTAATACTTAGCACCTTATTTCTATCCTGATGCACATCTCTAATGAGATATTTTTTTGTAACCTTTTTTAACTGAATCCTTTTCTTTTCCATTAAAACCCACATCTAGTTGAGAATTGTGCCATCTTATAGCATTATTTTTTTTCTATAAATTAGTTTCTGAGCTGACAGCTCCATTTTGAAGTTAATAGGAAGGTTGATACCTACTTCTGCACAAAAAAGGACTCTGCATGGGAAGGTGTTTTTCTCCCCTCTACTCCCAAGGAAGTTAAAAGTTAAACAAGTTTATGTAAAAATCAAATTATATTTAAACAACATTAAGTCATGCAAAGAGTATTACTGTTACCTGATGCCTCCAGAACTCATGCCTATCACTTCTATACACTAGGATGCAGCTTAGACCATCCAGTCTACACATTTTAATGGTCTAATTAAAATGTGAAGTTTAACACTTGGAAAAGAGCAAAAATTTTATAGATCTATAAAGCTTATTGTCTTTGTTTCTAATCTTTGTGTGTGTGCTGTACCAGAGTATATATCCTTTGTTTCCATCTATTTTGCAAGGAGAGTCAGCTGGGTCTGTGTCTCTGACCTTTCCTCTTCATTATTTCTCAGAGAACTAATTTTCTTGTCATCTGCAAATTTGATCAGCAAAGATTTTTATTTGTTTTCTTTTTTTCCCCCCTACCAGGTTCCTTAAAGGTCCAAAATGCAATCTGTGCAGGACTCCATCAGTAACACTCCTGGATGGAAGTGGGTGCCTGTTTACAATTACAATTTGAAACCTATCAGTTAGCCATCTCTTAATTCCTTTAATGTTGTGGCTGCTATATTGATTTTACATCATTTGAGTTCCCTGATCAAAATATTATGTAGTACTCAGTCAAATGCCTTACATAAATCAAGTATATTACATTATCACTATTACTTTAATGAGTCAGATTTGTAACCTCATCAAAAAAGATAAGAAATTTTCTCTCTGACAAAATCTATTTTCCATAAATCCAGGGCAAATGGCATTAATTGCATTATGCTCCTTTAATGTAGTATTAATTAAATTCTCTCTTTTCCTGTTTCGTTTTAGCATGAACTGTAGTCCTGCTGACAGCCTGATTGTGGACTCATGTTTCATTAATGCTTTTAAGATATTGTCACAGCATAATTTTTCCTTTCAGCCATCTGGAACTTTACCAATATTCCAAGAATGATGGAAAATTAGCTTTAGTGTATAGATAGATGTGAGGGAAAGGACACTTTTTTTATTCCTTTCTTTCTTGGAAAAGCTACCAGGACCACTGACATTTCCCTAAATCTGCTGTGTCCAGCTTCAAGTCACAGGATCCAAGCGATACAAGGAGCCATCTTTTAACACAAGAAGTCGCTTCTGTGGCAGCCTGCCCATTTCTCCAAGGCAGTGGAGTGAAAAGTAAGTTGAAATCATGTATCTCTCTTTGCAGCACTCTGCAGCTACCAATGCCCAAGGATCACAGCTGTTACTGGGATTGCCTGGGAGGAACGGAAAAATTTCTTAGACCAGGAGTACAAGGTTTGCATTAGAATTCACAAAAAAATATCAGTTTGAACATATTTTCTTCTGTTTTTCAGGTTGCTTTAAAGATTTTTTTTTAAATTCAAACTGAGCAGGTTGACTAATTGACTTAAATAAAGTGAAGTGACTGAAAAGAATATCTCTACCAGTGGGCATGACACAGACTATGACTTCTTTTGGGAAATAAATATCTTCACAGAGACAGAAAGGAAAGCAAGCAGTCCTGAAAAACTTGGATTTTGTAAATCTTTGAGTTGAAAAATTCCTTTTTGCTAGCTGAAATGTTATTTCTGGCACTCCTCTCTGCAAGGGAGGGAGTGAGTGGGAGCCCCAGAGCCTTGGAGCATTGCATGGGCTGCTTGTGGAATGGCAGCCTGAGTTACTGACATGTGAGAGAAGCACTGCAGGGCAGCCAAAGGCTCCACCACCCCTGATGTGGGCAAAGCACTCCGCGGGACTTGGGCTTTTCTAGACTAAAAATTCCTGGACGAGGCAGGAACCAACCTATGCTGAAGTTCAGGGAAGTAAATAACAGCCACCTTGATGCACTCACTTCTAAAGGATGGAAGAACTGGGCAGCCAAAGTGACATTATTATGGGAGATGCTGTGCGAATTGAGCTTAATGGAATGTTTCCACTTCCCTTGATTTAATTTCATGCTTTGAGGTCCCCCAGCCCCACCCAGCATTTCCTGAGCGCTTGGTAGTACCTCAGCACATCCTCTTAGAGCACAGAATATTTCTGAAGAAAACACAAGAAATTTGATTCACATCCTGCTTTTTAGGCAAAGGCAAGCAAATTCAGGCCATGCTCTAGAAGACAGAAGTATAAATAATCTCTGAGCTTGAAGCTAGGGAGTATAGTTAGACTAGTGCAGAGCCTGCATCAATACATTTTTCAGCGAGGAAATTCTATATCGCTCTTAGACCTCTTCCACTGACAATTGCAAGACAAAGACTCTTTAGAGTATTTTAACGTGATAACTTTGAACAAGTTAATTTTTAAATGAAGCAAGGTAGCTTTAAAAATCTAGAGTATTCAGTTTTCTTAGTTTAAAGGATAAAAATGAAGAAGTCTTTTGATTTAGTGTAATTTTATACAGAAAGCTTTAATGATTAAATTTTGCCCTTTATTAATAAAAACACAATATAAATAGCAAATTTAAAATGCTCCAATACAATCTTCAGTGCAAGCCTTCATAAGGCTTCTTTTTAAATATTCAAAGTGATTTTTTTGCCTGATCCACAGATTTTTTTCCTGTTTTGTGATCAGTTCAGTTGAAATATACTGTCCCTAACACGCAATTACTATGATCTTAGCAACAGCAGACTTTTTGGGTGGAGAGCAGAAACTAACCAGACAAAAATGTATGTGTCTGAAAGGAATGAGTAGGGTGTGATACCAAAATGTAAGCATTACTCATTTTTCAAAGCTTACTTTTAAATTCACAAATACTGTGAGGTTTCTACACATGCAGAGTCTAAAAAGTTAGAGAAAATTGGGGTGGCTTCACATATTCTGCATCAAAATGCAAGACTGCAACGTGAGAGGCATTTCACACCAGCACTAAGACTTTCCCATGGATTTCTTGGTATGTGGTCTTTACCAATTGGCAAAAATCTAAGGTGAAAGGAAGCTGCATAACATTCTTGCTGTGTAGTCCCTGAATAGAGATAAACAGTCATCAGTGCAAAGTTTGTGTAGAGAAATCATGCTTAAATGAAAGTCCTAGAAATGCAGCTTTTTAAAAATTGCTACACCTTTAGAAAAAACTGACCGCAGTTTTTTTACAAGAGTAAAAGAAAAAGCTTTCCAAAGTGTTGGTTATGATTTTATACAGCTTGTGCAAAGATACTGAAGGGAAATCTAAGAAATTCCTCCACTGCCAATAATACAACTATTGTATTGTTTTTTGCTACAATATGGAGGAATAAGAGTCATATTCTAAAATTCCATCTGTTTTTTTTTTTAAGAGAAATGTTTTTAGCTTCTATTATTTCATAATCACTGAATGGATATCTGAAACTGCAAAGACAAGGTAAAGACCTGATTTTTCACTTTTCTTGTTGTGTAAGGCATAATTTGCTCTCATTAGAGGCTTCTTCCATGATGGCATATGTTGTCATCCCTCTAGCAACACATCTAGAGAATCATTTTTTTAGTGAGATTTCCTTAGGGAAAGCTATTTCCACACTGTACTGCCACTATCTAAAAGGTGGTGCTCCTGGGTCGTGCCTTAGGTGATGGAAGGGACAGACCTAAGGCATCCACCAGTGTGTATCCAGTAGTAATTTCTCCCATGGAAATATCACAAAACAAAGTAGAAATTCAAAGTAGTGCCCTACTTCTAAGTGCACATATTCCAGTTGCTAGTCTCCAAAGGCCTGTCTACTATGCAGTTTACTTCATTAGTAGGCAAATAAGGAGATACAGAATACGAAGAAGGTGGGGAGGATAACTTTTAGAAAATATTATTAGTAAGCAAATGCATCCCTTGAAAGTGTCTTGCTGTTTCTGATTTTTCTTTACTTGCTGCCTTTCTCCCCAAAAGATACTTTACAGTTTATTACACAAATTCTGATTACAGACCTGTCAGAAGTAGATTTTGCCTATGTGAACTTCTCTCCTCATCTGAACAGTGTTCCATGCTTGAAAAACCTGTTGTTGGCACTATATTTGGGAGGACACTCATGAAATCACTAATAAAATCAATATCTGAAAAGTCATTTAAGCTAATAATTAGGAATTCAAGTAACAGGATCTTTAATAACATTTCCCTCTTTGTATGATAAGGTCTTGTTTAGCATTATTCAGAGAGAAAAAAACAATCTGCCTGAAGGCATACAGAGTTCTGAGATAAATAATTCAACACATTCTTATCTTGACATATATTCTCATACCGTGCTACCTTCCTTTTGAAAATTTGGTGGGAAATTACACAATTCAAATGAGGTAGTTGTCTGCATTTACCTTGCATGGAGTAGATTCACTCCTCAAGGTGTAATGCCAGGGTGAGGCTGGATCCAGTGATAGTTACTTCAGATGATGTGAGCCTTATTGTCTTTGTGGTGCATGTCTTCTAGCACGGGAAAAAAACTTCATAAAATACTAGAACAATGGTTGAATCTCTTGGGAAAGCCACATAAATACAATGAAAGCCATCATGCATCTACAGTTTTTTTTTTTTTTAGTTAAAAAACCCAGAACATATAAACACAATTTTTTTTTCTCTTTCTGTTTTGCAACTTCCCCTTTCCTCTTGCCTTCTTTTACCTCCTCCTGCCCAAGTCGAAGACATATGGAAATTCTTACTGAGACCAGTCCATTATGGGATGTCATACAGATTAAGAAACAAAGGATTTATGGAGGGCTCAAATTTGTAGATTTAACACTCATTAAAGGACATTTTGAAATCTTTTCTGGATTATATACAAAAAACAGATGCTATATCTTAGAAAAAATTGTCAGTTACTTCCTACTTGACTACGGGGTGGGGGGATGAGAGTGTTCTATCCTATTGTGAACTAAGACAATATTTTTTTCACACAAAAAGGTTGCTTTGCTTCCTTTTCCCTGTTGGGGTATGTGTTGTCAATTAAAGAATATAGCACTTCTGGTGACAAATAATTTTTTTTAGAAAGAGGACAATTATTCAAAAGCCACCAAGAACAATGAAAAAGAACAATGGCTTGGCTCAGAAGAAGCAACTTCTTGTTGAAGTCAAAACCACAGAAATATTGATAGAAACCATGTTACCTCTCCTCTGAGAGAGGAAAATGCATAATTTGGCTGACATAAAACAGGACTTAAGTTTATTTTATCCTTATTGGACTAATTAGGGACCTTGCTAGGTCTTCACTTACATCAGCTGAAAAATGATCTGTTTGATGAAATAATCCTTTTGAGGATCTCCACTCTGCTGGCATAGTAACTCTCTATGGGGTCTGGAGTGTGCTCTCACCAGGGATTCCTCTATCCATAACAATCCTCTTCTGATCTGCTTTGTGAGCTTTTCTCTGATATTACACACAGAGCCTGTAGGGCCATGGGCAGAAGATCCCTTTGAGTTCCCACAATAAGCATAGACCCATCATGGGGGAAAAAAAATTAGTTATAATGACCATTTCTCCTTCAAAGGCAAAATCTTCACTTTCCTTAAGGCAGACTGAGTTCCCGAGGGAGTTGGCAAAAATCTTCAGATCCTTTAGAGGCCAAATACTGTGTCTTGGGATGGTAGGCTTAAAACAAAGTTAATTTGCTGCTCAGAAGCAGTGCATTGAAAGGAAGTGGTTCTTGAAACTTTTATTTTCTCTCTTTGTATTTGCATTTTGGTCTTTACTGATGACTTGGACAAGAGGATCAGGTGCACCCTCAGAAAGTTTGCAAACAAAAAGCTGGGTGGGAATGTTGATCTGCTGGAGGACAGGAAGGCTCATCAGAGGGATCAGGACAGGCTAGATTGATGGGCTGAGACCAATTGTGTGAGGTTCCACCAGGCAAAGTGCCAGTCCTGCACTGAGTAACAGCATCATGCAATGCAACAGGGTGGGGGAAGCATCACTGGAAGTCTGTCTGGTGAAAAAGGACTTGGGAGTGCTGGTCAACAGCAGCTGAACCTGAGCCATCAGTGTGCCCAGCTGGCCAAGAGGGTCAGTGGCTTCCTGGCCTGTATCAGCAATGGTGTGGCAGCAGGAGCAGGGCAGGGATTGTCCCCCAGTATTTGACACTGGTGAGGCCACACCTCAAATCCTGTGTCCAGTTCTGGGTCCCTCACTGCAGGAGAGGCATTGAGATGATGGTGAGGGTCCAGAGAAAGGCAATGGAGGTGGTGAAAGGTCTGAAGCACAAGACAAATGAGAAGCAGCTGAGGCAGCTGGGTCTGTTTACACTGAGGAAAAGAAGGCTCAAGCAGGGAGAGGAGACCTTACTGCTCTTTACAACTACCTAAAAGGAGATTGTAGTGGAGAAGGAGCTTGGGGTCTTCTCCCAGGTAGCAAGCAGCAGGACAAGAGGAAATGGCCTCAAGATGGACCAGGGAAGGTTTAGACTGAATATTAGAAAAATTTAGTCACTGAAAGGGTGGTCAGGCACTGTAAGGAAGTGGTAGAGACACCATCCCTGGAAATGTTAAAAAAAATTGTGGATGTGGCCCTTGGGGACATGGCTTAGTTATGAACACATGACGGTGCTTAGCTAACAGTTGGACTCAATGATCTTAAAGATGCTTTCCAATCTTGACAATTCTGTGATTCTTTGGATTTCCTGCCTCTAGGTTTGCTTCAAGGATCTCTTATTCTTTGGATTTCCTGCCTCTAGGTTTGCTTCAAGGATCTCTTTTTCATTTATATTTTTTAAACTAGCTATGATTGTTATTTGCCAGTTTGTATTTTTTGGAGTGTTGTCGTTTATTCCTTATATTTGCTGATCTCACTTTAAGTATGTTGAACATTTAATTAGGAGGATCTTATGTTTATTTATGACTTTAACCAGAATGTTGCTTGTTGCTGGTAGTGGTGCACAGTGGTTAGCTGTCAGTATGCAATTCCTGTGCTCCTATCACTTTTTCGGTACAGAAATAATGGTTTTAAAAAAAAAACCCAAAACATATTATGTGCAAGTTTTCTATTTTATCTTAAAGGAAGACTACTTTGACATATTTTTGCCCAGATTAAATTCAGTCATATTATATGCTAATCACAATATATGGTTCCTTTTCTTATCTTCAAATGCTGCAAAATTTGAAGAGAAAAAAAATGAAAAAAATGTTATTTGAATTAGAAAAAAGTGGTCCCAGAATTAGGATGGAAGGAGGAGACTCAAAACCAATTACATTCAGTTTCTCTATCTAACATTGAATTGGAGTTTACCAGTCCATATTGACATTTGTAGGTTTGAAACAATCGTAGCCACAGTGAGTTTAGTGGCGAACAAAACACTTCAGCATTTTGTGTGCATATTTTTTTAATGCACTAATTCTTGAAAATGAAGACTTTAACATAATTTTTTTCACACAGGTATTTTCAAAGGTGGTAATTTTGAGAATGATAGTTACTGTTGTCTGAGCCAAGAGCTTTTTCCAGAGAAGCACACTGGAACATTAAACGAGTGCCTCATTGTCACCTGGGCAGTTGAAACTCTCAAGTAGCATCTGCTGGGGATTGCTGTGCTTATTCTGCCTGTACTGTCTTGATAAAAATTATGGTAGTGCTTTATTTAGAACCTGTCTCTCCGACTACTCAAGCAATTGTTGCCTTTTCTCAGGAAATCATAAGACTTAATGGCTGTTGAAGTGTCTTTTGTTTCATGGAGAGCTGAATAGTGATGAAAAAGATGGAGAAGTTTTACAATAGTACTTAAGCACCTACAAAAACAGCTGCCTTATCATTGTTTCCTTAAAAAAATCATTAAAGTACCAGGGGTCAGCTAGAACAATTCTAAGCTGAAAGATATAAGTAGCCCCTTAGATGCAGTCTGGTGTGAAATAAGACTTAAAAGGACTAGCAGGAGCAGCAGGCTTTGCTCTTTCCTGGTTCAGTTGAGGTATAATGTTTTTTATTTGAAAATAAAGTCAGTTTAAAGACTGCCTGTCAAATAGGCTGTTGGCTGTTTATTTATCTGAGCTGGTGAACATGGCCTCTGTGAGGTCCTAAACTAATTTATGGCTCGTTTAATCAAAATCAACAATTTAAACTTTACCTGCAAGTTCACTAACACATAGTATAGCTTATGGAGTCCTGGGTTAATGTTTGCATTGGGGTATTTGGAACACAGGTCAGCTTCAGTTCCAAGTGAATTCAAGCTGTAAATCTCTGAGCACTTGTTTTAGGAGCATAACATAGACATAAATATGTTTGCCTCTGAAAGAGCTGTCCTGCCTGTGCCCGGGTAACCAAGTAGGAATACTTGGTCCTTATTCAACAGTGCATGGTCACAAATTCAATTTTTCTGCACTCATACTATTATGACCATTTATAAAAATCACTGCTGCTGAAAAAGCATAAATTCTCAGCTCTTAGTTCTTCTAGAATTCACAGTATAATTTCTGGTTTGGACTAAAATATTAGGGTAAGAGTATTCTTCATGTCTTGAATACAAACTTACTTCTTGTAAAAAATAACTTAGCTTAACTTAAAGTAACTTAGCTTCCTCTCACCTCAGTTGTCCTTCACATTTGAAAATTGCTAGAATAGGTGATGACATTAGAGAGCTTTTTGACAGGGTGTGTAACTCAGGCATTTTTCATTTGACTTCTACATCAGTAATCTATCTCTTTGAACTCTGCACACTTCTGTACTACCTCTTATTGAGAAAGAAAGCCTTAATAGCCCAACAAATCTGTGAAACTACTTTTTAGCTTCACCTATGTCCTGCTAGAAATTGAGCTCAGAAAAATAACCTTTTTTTAGTTAAGAACTTTACAGGTAATATTCATATTGTTTAAAAGCAGCCATCTGGAGGTTTCTGCTGACTTAGCCAGAGGGTGGTTCTTTTCCCTCTAAGGTAAGGACCCGGCTGTGTTAGATATTTGGCTGTCTCCACTGTTTAAAGAAGGAGTTCTGATGATGACCTCAAGAAACACACATATGACCAAATAATTTAATTTTGCTCCTGGGTCTGGTCCTCGATTGCCTACATAATGAGTCACAGACAACAGGTATGACCAATTTTGAAAAACATGCCGGAGACACATATAGATTTATGTATTACATACCAGCTTTTAAAATCTTGTTGTAAGGATTGTAGTTTCCTGTTAACTTGAAAAATGAGTGACTAGCATAAATCAATTTTGTCTGATGCAAAATCTAGTGTTTATATATGTAATACTGACTCAAGTTTTGCAGTAGTCAACTATCTTTTCTTTAGTGGATATATAAAATTTAGATGAAAGCTTAACTGAAATATTTAATTCTTGTACCTGATAAAAATGAGAAAATACTTTCAGATTAAATTATCATAAACACAGTAAAATAATAAGGAATGCAAATTTGCTCTTCCACAGCTCTTAGACTTTGCCTTGAAGCTTACACCTGTTTTTGACTATATTTCCCTATTGTTTCTCTGTAAAAATTGTTAGAAATAATTTTTTAACTGTCATTATTTTTGAATTTAAAAACATATCTTTTTTCTTAATTTAAAAGTGGAATTTTCCTAACGCAAGTGGACTTCTTACATTTTGGTAAAATCACTTTATATTAACTCAGTACTTCACATTACATTTATAGGGCATTCAGCAGATGAAAAATGGGGATCAGTACAGATCCTTGCTGAAAAGTGTTAAGGCTTTTTCCACTAGAATATGCCATCCCTGATAGATTTGTCATTCACAGCCTATGCAGATTTACTGATATCTATAACAGCATCTTTGAACTTCACCAGACTGTTTATTGTAAAGAACAGATAGTTAGGTCAAGGGGATTTCAAGTAAATAAATGACCATGAACTCAAGAGTCACAGATACTTTAAGTGGAACTGAAAAAGCTGTTCTATTCCTAGCCCCATATAACTTTAAAAGTAGTACACAACACTGTGATGGTTTAAAAGCAGCTGTCAACTCTAGCTATACTTAAATTCAAATGAGGGTAAGCAATGAGTATTACTCCTTTGGTCAAGGCTAGGTACTATGTCAGACCATGAGGCTGCGAGGACATTTAGTCAGGAAGGCCAGACTGGAGACCAGCCTACCTAGAGCCTAGCTCAAGGCAGGTCTGGGTGCCCAGGCACGAACCTACATGGAACCTCAGGGCCACAGGCAGGGGTGTGGGATGGTAAGGGACAGAGTCTGAGCCTTTACGAGGTTGAGATAATCAGGACCATTAAGATCTATTAGTGAACTTTCGGACTTGACAAACCCTACTTTCTTCAAAGCTCTTTTTCACCCAGATAACGGGAGCAATGCTCCATTTCTTTCTTGGCTGTCATTGTCTTTCACTATCTCTTTCTTTTGTTTTCACTCCTGGATGGCTTCCAGGGAGAACAAATTGTTCCTTGAGCAATTCTATTCCTTGGTGGGCTTTCCTGAAACCTAAGACTTTGGTGTTTCTCAGGGGTTTCTGTTTGATCTACCTATCTCCATCCAGTCTTTAAGCACCAAAATCCAGAATGTCACATTCAGCTTCTTCAGCCTTGACAGTTCAGAGATTTTATCCTGTTCCATTTTCTTTTCCCTGCCTCATCTCAAACTTCAGGTTGTCTCTCTATCCCATTGTGAATGTCTGACTGCCACCTCAAGCATGATACAGAAAAAAAGGCCTTTCAGTCCTTTACTAAAGGAATGTCACCATGGAAGTAGCAGAGAGTAGCAGGGAAACACCAATGCTTTGCCTGCAGCTATATCCCCATGACCAGAGTTATAGAAGAAATTTCCAGGCTATTTCTCTGTAATATTTCTGAAAAGTCTTTTCTGCTCCATCCACACAGCTAATATTAAAATTCAAATTTAATCTGAATCTTGTCAATGCAATAATTTTTTTTTCCCAGTACTCTCAAATATAAACTTTTTAGACTGTAACTGACAATTTTGCTAGCCCAAAATTTGAGCAAAATTCCTCCTTTTTTGAGACTTCTCCCTTAAGGTGACTGACTCAACTGAATTCCTCAAAGTCCTTAAGGGCATATAGTGAACTCTAGGCAATACTTAGGCATGATTTTAGCAGCGCTGTCCTCCTTGCAACCCAAGGCACACAAAAATTAAATATATCCTCACTGAAGTTAAAGATACTCTAAGCCAATACCTTTACTACTACATTCTATGCCTTTACTACTGTAAGAAGATGTCCAAGGGATAACCTCAGGCTTCATGTCCAGGTGCTAGACTTGCCCACTCCATACTGCTGAGTGCTACTACCATCTTCTGTCAGGGATGTGTATTGTAGGTAGAACAGTAAAAAAAGTGAATTAAAGGATGACCTGACAGTTTGGTAGCATAGACAAGCAGGGCCAGGTGGCCCTATTTTATTTAGTAGTAATAGTTTGCACTGTGAGATGATATCACATCAGGCGCCACTAACATTATCCTAAAAAGACAATTTATGTTATAGAGTATGTGGTAAATGAATTGGAAATTGGAGAAGTGCAGCTCAGTGGAGGTTAAACATTTGCACTGAGGAGAGGAAAACAAGAGGAGGAATATGCTAAAACAAAACATGCAAGAGTGTCTCATTTAACTGAACTGAATATAAAGTTATCAGTTATATTTTCTCTTTCAATTTGATGGATACTTAGCAAGCTAGATAGATACACATCTATACCTCTATCCCATTTTGAATGCACTTCTATGCCACTGAAATTGTTTGTTGTGCTGCTAATAATAACAGCAACAATAAAAATTTGGAGAAAACTTGTTTTTTAAGGGATTTGCAATTAGAGAAGGGTTCTGTTTTAGGGGTTTTGACTAATTCTCACAAAAGAAAGAAATATTTCAGCTTTTCCTAATAAATATAAATTCATGTTTTTATAATAGGAGGACCACTAGTATTATGAAAAATATTTTATTCAGAAAGAGAAAAGGAGCACTCAAAAAGAAGCACTCAGTTCCTCTTCTAGTAAATACATAGAGGAGAATTCTATTATAACCAATTCCATTTGGCAAAGCAGACATAAAAGGCTAATTGCTGTGCCCTATCAGCAAGCTCTTTTGTACAATGCCCGAGTAAATACTTTTTTCTTTCAAATTCTCAAATCACTATTGTTTCTGAGGGATTTTTTTACAAACTCAGTTGAAAATTGTTAACTGAAAGAAGTTATAGCTAGTGCCTTTTTGTGCAACTTCTGTGTGAGTAGTAAATATGACAAAGATGGAAATGAATGAAGCTGCTACTTTCTTTCAATAATAACATAAAAACATTAAAATAGATAAGCTATTGTGGCCCCTTCCTAATAAGAACCATCAAGAGTTCTCCACCCACCACTTACTTGCTTCTAGTCAGCACCACTCCTTTTGACTCCAAGACCAGTCAATGTATAAAAGATTGCCTACTAAATAAAACTGTGTTCTAATAATACACAATAATGACTCATTTTTGCTGTGTGACTGCAGAACTGTAGGCATTGTGATTCCTGTTGGGTATGAATTAGCTGACACCTCTGACCACCAGCCTGGACTTGTGTTTTGCTATAATGATACAAACAGATGGCACATAAGATTGCCCAGGAAAGAGCATGCAGAGGTTCAGCTGTTGCTTGTTCTGCTCCTGAGGGAAATCACACCAATCCTGACAGCACAAGCACTGTCTACCCCAAGTGACTCCACCCAGTTCTCTCTTGAAGAGTCACTATTTGACTGGAACTCCAATGGTAACTCCTTAATAGTTCAGAATACCAGAATTCTAATGTAGGTTGTTCGTGTATGTCCTTGGGGCAATGGAAATGTCCTTTGTAATCCTAAGACTATGAATAAACTCTGAAGAATGCAAAAGATGAATGAGATGGCCATTTTCTGGGCTTTTTCAGATGACTTAACAGAACCTTTTATGATGTTGCAATAAAATTGACCCTTCTCTATTTTTTAGTGTTAATTTAAAAGTGAGAAAGTATATTAATGCTTTGAAAGAATTTAAGAGAGTGCCAAAAAATAACCCAATGAACTTGAAATCCTTACTGATTTTCATCAATGCCAGCCATGGGAGCAAGTGGAACAATGTGAATGGATCCTTGATTTTGCAGAGCACATGTAGAGTGATCTGGTACAGTTGTATATATTCAAGCTGTTGGGATAATAGAATTGGCCAGTTTTTGTACTGGTAATACTCCCACAGTGCAAATTTTGTATCCATCTCTGTGAGAAAATATTACTGTAGAAGCAGTGAGGCTCAGAAAAAAAAAAAACACTTTACAATGGTAGTACTTAATTGAAAGAAGACATCTGGGAGAAAGAAATTATGCCATAAAATACCTGACAAAGGTAGCTAGTACTGTAAATGGCCAATAAAGCTTAGCATATTCTGAACATTTATATTTTAAAGGTGTCCGTACATCTTCAGCAACCTGCTTACCTGATCATCATGCTGCTAGGTGTTTCCATTTTGAAATTACTGTTATTGGAATTCAAATAGATATTCCAGCCAGGACCAGTCAATGTATGAAACATTACCTACTAAATAAAACTGTGTTCTAATAATACACAATAATGACAAGCAAGCAGGGTCCTTTAACAAGACAGTTGGGTTCAAGATTCCTCACTGTATGTCTTGCATGTGCTGGTCTTGTGTGTGTGAATAGGTGGATTTATTAAATGTGCAGGTCCCCACTGGTTACTCAGGTGTGCATTTTGAACATGAGCTCTCAGAAAAATTAATCAAACACTTAACTCTGATCTACAATCCAAATTTCTTCCTTTCAGGCAGTAGATCTCAAGTTTTGGAATTATTCCATATTCTATACAGGCAGCACTGTAAAACAGAGAAAATGCTTATCTTGAAAGGTGGAAGGCAAAATGATGCATTTATTATTGCAGTTCTTATCTACACTTGAGTTTTCTATGCTCTTCTTCACTGATATGTCTAAATATTTCATCCAGAAATTTGGCAAACATGATGAGGCTTTCTTTCAGCTTCACATATTCCTTTGGCATGACTGTTTTTTATGGTTAGGAAATATTTCACTGGAATATATTGTATTTATAATATCTGTATGTAACCTTTTTTTTTAATCTGTGCTCTTCTTAAGTGAGGCATGACACTCTTAGAAGCAACTGGCCAGCATTTACCTGTGTTTACAGCTGCAGAACAACTAAAAGGAAAACTTTGATGTGACATTGCTTTTATATTACACAAGTATGAAAAATAATCTTCTTGCTCTGTGGCCTTAAGCGCTGATTTTGGTTGGGGTAGAGTTACCATTCTTCACAATGTCTGGTATGGGTCTGCGTTTTGTATTTGTGCTAAACATAGGGTTGATAATGTAGAGATGTTTTTGTTCTTGCTGAGCAGAGCTTGCATGGAGCCAAGGCCTTTTCTGCTTTCCATAGCGCCACACTGGTGAGGGAGTTGGGGGTACATGGGAGGTTGGGACCAGGCACAGCCAGGACAGGAAACCCAAACTGGCCAGAGGGATATTCCAGACCAAATGGCATCATGCTCAGTATACAAATGGCATAAAGTAGGAGGAAATGGGAGGATGTTTGTAGTGATGTGTTTGTTTTCCCATGAACCTGTTGGGGCCCTGCCCTCCTGGAGATGTCTGAACATCTGCCTGCCTGTGGGAAGCAGTGAATTAATTAAAGTTCAACTTTGCTTGGGTGCACAGGTTCTGCTTATCCTATTGAACTAGCTTTAAGTGAAGCCATGAATTTTCTAACTTTTGCTTTTCTGATTCTCTCACTGATCCTGTTGCTAGGTGAGTGAGCAGCTGCATGGTGCTTGGTTGATGGGGTAAAACCACAACACCTCAACTGCCAAATACTTAAGAGAATATAATCTGTTTGTTAATGAGCTCCCTTTACTTCTCCTTCTCTGGATATATTACACTCCTGGAGGCAGTGTTGGATGGTAAGAAGTACACAAGTGTGACTGTATTTCATTGAACCCTCAGTGGCTTTCTGTGTTGATTCCTCAGTCGAATAGGTGTTAGCTGAGGGGACGCTGGTATTTGTATATCTTACTATGTCCTCTAGATCAGCCCAAATTTATTTATTATTAGTGTCCAGTGGGAGAATTCTTTGACTCTGTGACTCTCAGAAGGGAAAACAAAATCTGTTATTTCTTTTTCTTCTTAGTATGGTTGTATGTATCTGAAAAAGTACCCAGAAAAATTCCAGAAGAAAGGTCTTGTGTGGGTATGTCACCCTTGATTTCAGTTTCTTTCTGTTTTGCTGATATGGAAGTACATCTTTGAACTGATCTCATCAGCTGAAAATGTTTTTTGATTGTTAGTCATAATACAATCAAGCAGTAGATCACGAGGTATCAAAACTCCTTTGCTTTTCCCATGCTCACCTATCACTTTTACAAACTGCTAAAGGAGGTAAAAACTTCCTATTTGAACTTTTAAAAAAGTATATGCCACTTATGAATCAGTTTGATCTGCTTTAAATTTATTTTGTCATCCAGAGCATGTGACGTCTTTGTGGCTTATTTCAGTAGTTATTTTATCAAATAAACAGACACCACTGTATTCTATTTAAACTTGCTCCACTGCCCCCATTACATACTACAAATCTCAGTTCTCCTATCAGTAAAGTTTGCCCTTGGTGCTAGTGGAATCTGTTTCTGTCAGCAAGGAAGGCTCTCACATCTCTGGGGTGACAATGATCAGTGTTCTCGTTCACATGGGCTCCTACCAGCTGACCTGTGTAGGTGAATTCCTGCCAGCTCAGGTGATGAGCATCCTCTGGCTCAGAGCCTTAAGCAGTGAGACCAAATTTCCCAAATGTGTCTGGCAGCTCTAAGGTTCGGCCTCCAAACCCTAAGGACAAAAAGATGTAGCCTCACATCAGTGTAACCCATCTTTTGGAAGGCTAGGCTTTCACACTGAATAAATACAAAGACGGCTGGGTATTGCTTCATTTTAAGGGAACATTAATATTAACCAACAATGAAATCCCTTTGGGAATGTGTGGATCCTGTTCAAATTCCAAATCAAACTGTTATGACTGATGCTGAGTATTAAAAAACAAAATAAATCTGGTTACAAGGCACTGAATGTATTTGACTGAGAATTTATTATAAGGGTAAAAAATTGTTGCATTGAGTACATATCTGAGATTACATCATTCATTCTTCATATTCTTGAAATGAATATGAGGTTTAAAATAGTTGTGTATAATCACAATATACCAATTTACAAAAGTGGTTCAGTGCACGATCTTGCAGTAGAGGACAGCTGAGCCTTCTCACTTATTTCATTGAAATATTTCATTCTCAAAATCAGTATAATATCATAATACTAAATCATAGATGTTTCTTACATTATTCTACATTCAAAGGATTCTTCCTTTTTTGCCCATTTGTATTAATTATTTTTAAATGCCTCTGTAATATAGAAATGAAGAGTACACCTATCTCCTTATTAGATGGACTGCTTAATCCTGCTAGCCCTGACAAATAATAAAGTACAAAGTAAAACATGTAACAGTGTGAAATCATTTGATATCATAGCTGAGCAAATAGCAAAAAAATACTTCCTATGAATAGTAACTAAATTAGGATACAAACATAATCAACACCATTTTATGAAAGCTTGCTGTGGTAATTTAATGCTTAGAATTTACTATCAAGAACACTCTAAGAGTGTGTTCTTAGCTGAAATGCTTGGATCGTCTGTGGAAATAAATTTTGATTACAGCTTGATTGTACAAGATGTCCTTTACAATTTGCACTGGCCTGCATAATATGAATTGCAAATACTGCAAGAAGCTACAATACAAATCTGCTCTGTCAGAGACACTAAATTCACCTGAAGGATGGCCTATTTCCAGCTCACTGGCTAGTTCACACTTAATCTTCATCTGGACACCCCATGACAGTTGGCTAACACTGCTTCAAAGATGAGGCAAGATCCCAGTGTATTCTAGTCCCTGCTTTTTTTTTTTTTTTTTTTTTTTTTTTTTAAATACTATGGCACTTTTACAGCAGGGTAAGCCATGACATCTTTACTGGTCACTAATGGAATCCACAAAGGGAAATAATTTAAAAAGTTATTGGTGTTCATATCTTCTTTGGTAATAATCTTCCTAATTTTGTGTTTGAAGAATTGCATTTCCCTGTTGTACTCTGTGCGGAATTGTTGTAGGAGTGCTATGTAGTGCATTGCGAAAAAACAACCAAGCTCTGACACTTTTTCCTTATCCTCCTATCCACTAGTAAGCTGGATGAAAGGAATAGTATATATAGGAAGGGATAAAGAGGTGGACAGAAATGGAAAGAGCTGATAGAGCTTTACAGAAGGTGTAACTTTCCAAGGCAGGGTTATAACCTAGCCCTTATAGGCTTTAGACATGAGAAACCATTTTCAACAGACAAGTCTCAACTAAAATTTTTCATATTAAGTCACCCTCGGCTTTCTCCCTTGCTCCCAGTATTTTGTTTCCAGAAAATGGTTGCTTAAAAGTACCCAGAATAAGGTCCAGAAATGCAAAAATACAACAACCTGACTCCCAGCATGGCAGATTACTTTTTATATTATTGCTCTTGGTAAAGGAAGTTCTCATTTACAATGTTCATTTACAGATACATTTTTACTCTCTCAGACACACAAAAAAGGGAGAGCATGTTCACTTTTGGTCTTCTTTCTCAGTTCCTATGCCTTATGTCTTTCAGTTATAATCTAAAGGAAACACTTTTATTTTTAAGAGGACAAGTCAACTGGCCTGAGATCATCCCCAGCTTGTTCCCTTGTTCTGTTTTCTACCACTCAATTTTGCTTTCACTAAGACAAACGTGCCTAAGGAGGGTGGGTGCAAACCAGCTGATGTCATCATCCCAGGTATTGGTCTCTGGTCTTCTCAAAAAATAATTGGTAAATATATGGCCTGTTCTGCTTTCCCAGTAGCCCAAACTTCTACACATTATTATTACCTCCTCTACCTTCTGTTACGTTCATTCATGGAATCAAGGTCTTCTATCATCATCTTAGTTCAACAGTTCCGACTTGTGGGAGGGGGTGTGGTTGATGGCCTCCCTGCTCTACCCTGGGAGGCCACAGACGTGTAGTTTTCCCGCCTCCCCAGCTGTCAGTTATCTGTTATCCCTTCCCCCTGTTCATGGCAATCATTTTGTACTCCGTCCTCAGTTCCAGAAAGTTCTAAGTTCATTGTACCCCCATTGGTTCTCCCCCCGAAACCACTCCTTCCCTCTATCCTGGTTGGCCGTTGCCGTGTCACTCCTGACTGACTCCACCCTCAAGCCCTCACCCGGTTGGATGCTCTGTACCCTGACCCTCCTTCCCTGTTACAGTTATAAACCCTGCCCCGCCCCTGGTTCGGGGCTCTCAGAGCTGGCTCGCCCTCTGAGCGGCTGTATCCCTTCGCTACCCACCTCACCTTCCCTTCCTGAAGCCCTCAGAAATAAAGCCAACTGAGAGTCACCCGCCTGGTGGAAGTCTCTTCTCTCTACTACCATCGCGGCTCCTGAGGGCCCGACCCTGTGGCTATCCGGAGTGGTCGCGGACCCGGGAACCCGCACCGACTCTTCCTCTAGCTGGTGTGTTTGCATGATGACTGTCTCATTCATATAACAACAGGCTGACTAAGGAGTTGTCATCTGGTGTTTCATGTCTGATTACAAGGGTTTTTTTCCCAAGTTCCATATGGAAAATAAAATATGCTCACAGTAAAAAGAAGCATCTTATGCCTCACTCTACCACACTGGAACATATGCAAAATATTTCCTCTCACTCTTTTATTAAGTAAAACAATATCAAAAGCTTGTATTCAGAGGCTCAGAAGTCCAAAAAAAATTCACAAGTGATTTGGAATGACAATAAAACTGTGGCTTGTTATGAAATTTAGTCTCCAACAGCAAGAATAAAAGGGAAAACATTTCAACTAAATATTTCTCTGTGACTCACTCTCTCGCCTTTGGCTATATTATTTATTTTTCAGTGCTGTTTAATTTTAAAAATACAGTTTCCTCATTCCTCATTCAAAACAAGCAGGAAAGTACTCCCCAAGATGCTTATGTGGAGTCATGTCACATATACATGTCCAAATAACAAGTGAAAACACTTAAAATGTTCTAAATGGGGAAAATGGCAATGGGAATTCTTAAGAAAATGTACCACAATGCTCCATTTATGTTATGTACAGTAATTTGAAAACACATTTGTTTTTGCTAAAGACTGTGCGTCGCAACCCTCTATGTGTTCTTTCTTTAATTTCTCCATATGCTGCTTGCTTTAGAGATTTTATTAGGAGACCAAGGTCTAGATTTCAACATAACTTGGATGTGATGTAGACCTGGTGCCATTACTAAGACCACTGGAACTGGCTTGCCAGTATTTCTAATATTAGTCATAGGAAAGTAAGCAGGCAAATCTTCAGAATCTGCCAACTAATCCCATTTAACATTTGTTAATTCTATTAAATTTCACCCCTTAATCATCTTGCTATCAGTTTCTACATTTTCTGTGGCATTTCCTTTAGGCCTGAATCTTCCCTCCCTTAATCACAAAACCTCCAAGTCTCCTTTGAGGACTCTTAAATAAAAAGTGCCTTGCCCTTGCTTCTTATATACTACTATGCAGTAATAAACTACTTCTGACACTACACTCTTTTGTTCCAGTTACATTCTCATGAAATCATATCCCCTGAAAAAAAAATCCTAAAATAGTTACTGAATTATCTCTGAAAATACATAATCATCAAAGCTATCTCAGCCTAAATCTATTTTTCTTCATATTAATCCTTATCATGAGGACTTTCTTCTCTTTGCATTAGAGTGATATATATGGGATTCCACTGAAACATGATATCCCAATTAAAAATGTTCTCCTCACATGTGAGTGGGAGACAACAACACGTCTGCCCAGACTTTTCTGATAGGAGTGCTACATCATCTTGGGATATTTTAAACTGGCATTACTCTGGTTTTGGCTTTATTACAAGAATTATCCACAAGTGAACCTCCACCTCTCTGTTTGTTCATGATGATAAAAGGGACCTGAATCAGCCTGGAGTAATGATTTTGTTTCAGCTTTGCTGAGATCCTGCTTATTGAAACAGGTATTGTTCTGTATTGAAAATAGATTTTTTTTTTTTTTGATCATCCAAAAAGTCTTTGTTTAAGCTAGCAGTCAAATATGATGTTGAAGTCACAGCCTAGTGGATATGCCTGATTTTGTTAATTTCTTACTAAACTCAACAGGACAAAACATAATTCTAAGCAGGGAGCCACGTAAAATCATAGAACTGTTAAGTTTGGGAAAGATTTGCAAGATCATAAAGTCCAAACAAAATAGCTAATAAGAATCTTTGAGGAATAGCTTGTGAACTCTGAAAAATAAAATCCGTCTTCACTCACTATGCTAAATATTTGATTATTTTCTTGCTTTAAAACTCAGGATAGTCTTTTCTAAAGTGAAACACAGAATGCATAAATCCAGTAACTCACTTTTGCTTAGGGATGGACTAATCTTGGATTTTGGAGGCTTAACTTCAGACCTCTGTTTTTCCTGCTTGTATTTAGACTCTGAGTTTAAAGACTGTTTTTCTGCTACCCAGAAACAATTCTTAACTTTGGTCTATGGCTGCTGTTGGGCAGAATTACCTTTAGCTCTTTCTGTTCAGTGTTTCAATTGCCTAAATACTTATATTGTGGTTGGTACAGGAATTGAGGTATGACACCCCAGGTAAGTGTCCTACCAAATTTCACAAAAAACTTCTTTCCCTTTTCCTCATTGAAGGACTGGGGCCTTCTGAGACAGATTTTGAGAGACCTGCTAAAGCTGAAGTCTGAAGCCAGCTGCAAGCTTGCTCAGCTAGCTAGTTTTGTAAAATCCACTGGCACAAGACAGGGACATATCTGTCATGAGACAGTATTTCAGCGTTAGTTTTGAAGACCTCTGCAGTGTCTGAGTATGCGACTAAGGCACTCAAAGGGCAGCAAAAAACAAATTTTCACACTGCTAATACAGAAGAAATTATTATCATCACCCTGCCTAACTCCTCAGCTTAGTTTTGGGAGTCAGGCTCTCACCCTGGAATCTCAGATGTTTGCCCCAAGGCCAATGCCAAGCATCACTGAGTTTCACTGATAGCTCATGTATACCTTTGGGCCTTACCATTTTACAGCTGAGAACTAAGCAGAGGGAAAAGCACTATGAAACCCCAGAAAATTAATGTCTTCAGTTGTTAAATTTATGCAAAGGCTCTAAATATATTTGAAAACTGTACTTCCATACTATGAGTGAAAGTCTATTGCATCTTATTGAAATACAAAGGGCCTGAGAAGTACAGGCTGCCTGCTGCTTTGTCTCCTTCTAAATCTTCCAACTCTTACACAAAATGTGAGACCATATCTTCATTAAAAAAACAGTTCCTAATGCTCTGAACACCTCAATTCTCAATTTTTTTCTCTCTGACCTCTGCCAGAATTTAGGCAGAAGGTTATTAACTGTTGATGGGGCTACCAGTATCTCCTGTTTTAGGGAGACAAGGTTATTCAAATGTTAATGGTCTTGTTCAGTCTCTCTGGCTCTGGCTGCTTTTGCCCATAAAATAAAAGATTTAATTCATACTTAAGGTTTTGGCCAGAGGTGAAGATCAGAAAATCAAGCAGAATTCATAAGTATACAGAGACAGATTCTCTGAGCTGTCTCAACCACTTCAGCTGCCAAGGCCTTATCTTGTAACATCACCCAGGTGCATTTGTGAACTCCCTCTCAAATACTATTCTCCCTTAGTACGTCTCAACAATACAGTTTCTATTGTAATTTAAGTTCAGGTAGCTCTATTTCAGCAAGAGTTGAGCTGATGAGAGCTGTGGAGTGTAGATTTTTTACAGAAAACTTGCCCTGGGAGAAAATAAAGGAGTTGAGTACAATCTTTCCCTTTTTTCCAAGACTGTGATAACTGAGTGATTTCAAAATTGTATATAAAATGTTACTGTACTTATTTGCAAACAGAAAGATGTCAGTCTGCCATGAAACAAGGAACTGCAATGTCAACATGCTGTGGGGAAATATGAATAGTTGATAAGAACAGGTGTGCATGAAAGAGGTGTGACATGTTTTTCTCTAACAAAGTTATGACAATATCTTTATCATTCATTTGCACAAGCAAGCACACACATGCACACACATGTTTTTCACCTGCTGTGTTTAGAGATAGCTTGCCCACTGAAAATCTGCATCTAAGAGACTTAGGATTTAATATTTGAATTATTAATTATTTCATTCAGATCTGTCTCTCTTAAATGTGATTGTTATTAAAGGCTTGAAATGGCTTTTCCCCCTACATGTTTTTTAAGAGGTCAGGAATATGCATTAAATTTTCAATAATAAATACTGTATCTATGATAAGTGTCATATGTTAATTTGAATCTGCTGATGCTATTTCTTTCAAATGTCACCAGACTTGCTTGTGAGCAATTTGTTCAAGTCTTCAGCAGGTATATAGATACAGCATCAAGAGTCTGTGACAGCTCAGGCTTAGTTTGACTGAATTATATTTGATACTGAAAAGGAAGTCAGGATAGCATGGCTGGAGCAGAGAAAAGGAGGGGAGAAAATAATGTAGCTTTCCAAAAACTGCTATTATTGTTATGATTTGGGAAATGAAAATGGCACCTGCAAACCTGAAAGCAGAAGTCTCCATAGTGGGTGCTGAAGGGCCAAGATCTTTCCTTCTGAAGCCTGAATAATGTGCTTCAGTATAAAGAAAACTTGTTTTAACAATTTTGGTTTTAAAATATCTAAGTTGAGAGAAGTCAGATGGGTGTGAATGTGTAGCTTGAAATAGCTTCCATGGTCCACTTCAAGATCTGTCCCTTGGTGAAGTCTTGAGGGACAAAGAAATAAAGGATTTCATGGAGGAATAATAATGGGAAGAGGCAAAGCACAAAAAAAAAAAAAAAAAAAAAAAAGAAAGATGTCGCAGGGGGCATCCTACAAAAATTTGTAGAGACTAGTGGTTTGTCCTCGTTTTAAACAACCCTATACCAAGTTTGCCATTTGTGACATAAGATTTATGATATTTCCTCTTCCCTCCAGAAAAAAAGTTTGATAAGTGGAAGTTTCATTTGTAGATATATGATAATCTTATTAAAGTAATTCAGAGGAACAGAATGGGGTAAAATGTATAAAAATGTAATTAAAAAAATAATGTAAAAAAAAATTATCCAATATTACCTTTCCAATTAAATAAAGAGGAAATCACCTATCACTCTCAAATAATTATGTTACAATTCATTTTGGTGGGGATGATTAGGATAAATATGTTTTTATCATTGACTTGGTAATGATCTTTAAGCTCTGCGGTAGCATTTTCTTGGGATGCATATGTGAACTGTACCATTTACTGATCCATGGCTATGATGGCAGTGGGAATGCTGCACTAGAGAGAGCTCAGATGTGCTCTGGCCATGTCCCAAGTCACAGCAGGCAATCCTCTTCATACTGTGTGTGTCTGCACGAGTGACTGATAACTGCATCTTGGTTACTGAGAGCATTTGTTAGGTACAAACAGGGAGCAGCAATACAGTTTTACTCCACTGTTTAAGACATGATTTCAGCATGTTTGACATGAGGCCAAAATGTTTCACTTTCTGCTATGTCAGGAAAAGACATGTGAGATGGAAGGCAAATGGCATCTACGAAAAGATCTGCCAGTGTTAATGTGGCCAGCAGACAAGCTCTGTCTTTGGTCAGCATCGCCAGGAAACCCAGCTCACTGCATTAACTCACAGATGTGTTCAATTCAAGAAATGTCAGACAAAGGGAGGAGCCATGACCAGAAAATACAGATTTTGGAGAATTCACAGCTCCTTGACAGCAGCTTTCCTTCTTTCGTGCCAGAGAACTCAGGAATCTTCTATTTCAGAAAAAAACAGTTGGCTTATTCCAAGGCTCAAGGTGGTGCATTTCTCAAATATTGTTCACTCTTCTTGCCAATTTCACTTCCACTCTACCACTAACTGTACTAGGATAGCTACACAGATTAGCAGTGGGCAGGAGGAAAGATACTGCCAAGAGCTTTCCCACTGGTGAAAACGGCAGTGTTGCTATAGAATATAGAGGATTTGAAAAGCCTTTCTAATGTGATACCTAGTAAGCAACTTGAAATTTCCTTTCAATTAGAGTGAAACAAACATTGGACAGTCAAGACAGGTGTTACCATTAATCCTTTCCAGAGCCAAAGCCTTGTCTTCAAAGAACACAGAGGCTCCCTCTGCACCACAGTCATAGTTCAGAGAAGAGTGAGAGCAAAGTCTACATCAGTCTCAGTTTATGTGTCAAGACTGATGCAATGATGAAGAAAATGTTGAAGCTAAATAGCAGGAAGAGGAGAAATACTTCAATGTCTAAAACCAAGCAATTAATATATGGGACTGCCCAATCATCTTGACTTCTGTTCAAAAGATCAATGTAAAAAGATGTTATCTTGTGTTCCCAGCTCCCAGTGACTGTAAGCTCACAGCACCTGTCCTTGGCCATTGCATGCCCTGTTATCAGCACACTGCCTGTGTCTTTGTCATGTTGCGGGACATGGCAGGGGAATGTGAAGCAGCTCTCACACCAGCTGGAGAGAAGGAGGATGCAGCTTTGATGAGACTGCAGCAGCAAAGAGCTGTTTTAATTGCCTAGAAGCCTTTATCAGGAGTGGCTGAGTAGATCTACTGCATCACATACAGTCTAAACTTAGTCATGTTGAATCACCTTGACCTGACACTGATAAGGAATTCTTTAACAACTAGAGATGTCATCCATAAGGCCTCCAAAGCATCAAACCACTCTGCCCATGACCAAAAATGAGATTGCTTCTAGGGCAAAGCATGCATCTCTGCTTCACAAGCTGGTTGAAGATCAACAGTTTCAAAGCCTCTTTGCTTGAGCTTCCTGAGCCTTTTAAGAATCTCACAGAGTGAGAAGACTATCATTCTTCTAAGGTAAAAGTTCATTTAAAGCGAACATACTGTGAAGGAAGAATATTCCATTGTATTCTTGCTGACCATACAATAGATGATTGGCTGCAGCATTCAACTGTTCAAGTCCCCGCAGCAAATGCAGAAGAAACCAGCCTTTCAGAAGACACAGCTGATGGGTCTGAATGATTGCACTGCTACTGAATTGTATCTTTTCTACAACATTTCCAAACATATTTAGCAGCCTTGATATTCCATCAACTCCTTTGATTTTCATTGAGAGAGATACAATGTTGTAATAGGGCCTTAAGGTTATAAGAGTAACACTATCAAAGAGCAATTTTGTCTCATTTTCAGAGCTACCTGTCATTCCTCTTCAGTCAAGACTTACTAGTGAAAGGTCGGTTTTTAAAAGGCTTATAGTGTCTGTCATCCTGTGAACTCCTCCTCACATTAGATGATTAGTAACTTGAGCAGGCTAACAAACCTAAAAGGCAGAAATCACAAGGAGAATCTGGTGCTAATCTGAAGATCTCATAAAGAACATTTAAGGATGTGATAGGAGAGCCAAATCCCTGAGTCCAGCTAGCAGCGAGGCAGAGATGTATCCGCAGCAGGCAGACACACACAGAGTTACACCACATACTCACGTGTGCGCATCACCAGCTGCACTGACCACACGGACATTCGGAGCACCCACAGGCACAGGCAGCACCAACCTCCTTCCCTGCAGGAAGGAGATGTATCCCCAGCAGGACAGGATGGAGGGCCATGAGTGAGAATATGCATGCACATGTGTAAAGTGGATTCCTCCAGTAGCCACATACAGACTGCCCAGCTGAAATAGACTCTGAAGCACTAGAAACACGTGTTCAAGGAGCAGCACTCTGTTATGGACTAGAAAGCATGAGTGAACCTGAGATTCTGTATCTTGAGCTGTGTTAGAGGAGCATTAATGTATGGCAAGGGAAATAACAACTACCCCATAGTTAGTGTTGCTAAGGCTCAGTTAGAGCACTGTGTCTGCTCATTGCGTCTGCTTATTGTACTTTATGAGGTTTGTAGAAAAATTTGACAGACACCAGAAGAAAGCACACAGAATGATAAAGGGCTGAGAAATGTGGTAGCTTCCTTTGATGGATTTTTTCCCTATAGAAGGACAAAAACAATCCCTTATTTTTTCAAACATGATGGTTTTAGTAAGGTTTGAGATGAAAAACCCTGCTTTAAGGACAGGAGACATGGGCCATTGAGATGAGTATCAAAGGATTACCATGGAGGCCCCTTCATTCCCAGCTCTTAAGCAGGGACTGAACCACAGTCTGTCAGGAATGCTGTAGTCTAAGTTTAACCAGAGACACAGCTGGGCTAGTGGATCCCAGCACACTGCCTCCAGCCCTAGCTCCCTGGCTCTGCATTGCCTTGCAAAAAAATTGCCATCTAAAAATAAGGGAGCCAATTAATGCTATTTGGGATAAAGCCACTTCCCCCCTAGGAATCAGATGAAGAGTAAGGCACTTCATACAGGCCACTAAACAGCTGTCAGGTGGTAACAGTGTTCAGCTTCCACTGACCTGGGGAACTGAACCATTTATATTTTAGTGACTTGCAGTGAAAAGGTCTATATGCCAGTATCAATCCCCTGGGCAATGAAGCCCCTGTTTTAGAGTTCCTTGACAAATGAGATTTAGTTTCCAGAGAAATGTTGCTAGGTAGCACCTTTTTATGCCTAGATATTAACTTGTCACACCTCCCACTGTCTCTCTTTTCACTCAACAAAGTATATAGATATTAACCAAGAGAAAAAGGACATAGATTGGAAGGTATTTTACTGCAATATGGTTTTATGTTGTTATCATAAAAGAAGATTTAATTGGCCCATTCAAACAAAGAGGGAAATACATACAAAGCTCTAGTGTTGTGAAATTACAGGGAGTATTTAATTTTCATGAAAAGGTACATCCTTTAAAAATTATCATTAGAAGTCTGTGTAAGTATGGTTTGAGATTTTCAAGCTTTCTGCTGGGAGTCCTTCTGTTTTACTGTTTTGTAGAAAGCTTATGATACCACTCTGTCTACTTATTGTTGATATTAAACATCCCAAAAAGAGGATTTTTCTCCCATCCTCTCCCCAAAAAAGACTTGTTGACAGATTTTTGACAACAAATAATTAACTTTAAAAATTTGCAGTGCTCATTTGTGAGCCAGACAAAAGTTCTAGGTGTGATATAAAAATAAAATTATTTAACAAAAATAGTTAAACCAAGTTGTTATGGTAACTTGATTTTGAAAGGATGTATGTTAAAAAAAAAAAAGAAAAAAGAAAGGAGGAAAATTTATGCTCCATCTGCTCTAATCACTGTGGTAAAACACAATTGTTAAAGAAAAATACCTAATGAGGATAATTTCACATCTGGCATCAAGCCTGTATGATATTTCACATCAACAAGGCTCCCAGATGTGAGTCAGATTTTGCTCCAATATCTGCCAGGTTATAATATGAGTGGCATTTGACTGATGATCATGCTGAATTACTAATTGAACTTAGTAATTTTGAGATACTTTACTGTGAAAATTCAATTCAAATGTTTGCATTTGATCATTCATGCTAAATACATTGTACTTGATGATTTTGATTAAATTATATTAATGCACGGTAATTATCTGATATAACGTAATGTCCATGGCTTCTGGTTTCATGTCAGTGTGCTGTTTTGACAGATGTACTGCAAGAGTTTGTGTTTCTGTATCTGGGCAGGGCACGGCATGGGCAGCCCATCACCATGACAGGCTCATGTAGGAGCATGGTGCTGTCACTTGCAATTGCATTTCTGCCCACTATCATCTACTGCCTTCTCAGCATGTCTCTCTTACACACATTCATGGATGTGCTCACTGTATCTGCAAGGCTCCTCTCACAAACGCCATTCATGTTCAGAAGTTAGAAGAAGGCAATAACTCAAAACTATCATCCTATCCCAATTGCTAGCAAGGGCAAATTACTTGACTTTAAGGATCTAAAGAGCTTTGCCCACGAGCCTCAGCCAGTTGGTCTTCACTCCAAAAATATTTCACATGGAAAGAATATAAATAGTGCATATTTTCTAAAGGGGCTGCAAAAGAGGTGGCGGTCTTAATAACATTACAGTAGGAAATCTCTATACTTTGAATGCAGTTTGGTCAGTAGGAATCACACCTGAATCACATACTGTTATACAAACAACACTATTGGTTTATTTAATTATAGGGAAGACAACATTATTCATAAGTTCAGGGTGGAAGTATCTCACTGCAAATCCTGTAATAATCTTCTTAAATTCATATTTCAAAACCCTTAAGTGAGGAAAAAGACATATTTTTAAACTTTTCACATTTTTGCAATGTCAGAATAAGGACTGTTGTGTGTCTTACACAGTTGCCTCAGACATTTCTTCCCTCCTCAAGCTTTGTTTGATTTAGGTATTAGTGTGCCTTGTTTGCCAACATTCTTTATGCTGTCACTGACTTCTCTGTGTACTGCTAGGTTTTATGTGGCCACACTTGATTTTTCTTTCCTCTGCAATAAAGTTCACCTTAGGCTGGTGAACTGCATTTACAGAACTACAGAGCATGACACTGCTGCAAAGAATCTATCACTCTAACCTTTAGTACGCCCAAGGTCAGAACACAATTACAAGGTTCAAGTGTTCAGTAAGTTATTTGCTTGCACAGACTGCTGATTGATTGCTCTAAAATTGTTATTAGGTAGCTAGCAGCAGTGATCAAAGGGAAAGGAAAATGAAACAGGAAGCAATAAGCTAGGGAAGCTGCTACAGCCTAGTGCTTGTGTATAAATAAGGGTAATGTCAGTGAAAACAGGAAAACACTGGAAAGTAGATTACGTCAAGTGAGACAAACTACGCAGTGGCAGATAAGCCTAAAATCCAGTATTCTGCGGAACTCCTTTTCTATGTTGAATAGAGTTTTTCTGAAAGCTTTGCTTCAGTTTGATTAAACAAAAAAAACCCAAAAACCTCAAAACCAAACCCGACACCAAAAAAAATCAACATTTAAAAGAAATTATTCTTGAACTCTGCAAAAGCTCATGTAGTTAGATTTACCTATTGACTGGTTGCACATGATTTGATCAAGGCTTCAGGAAGGAACACAGAGAGCAATTCCTTTGATGGTGTTTCATCCAAGCTTCTCCAGTAGGGACAGAAACGAAAAGATGACTGCTAGGCTAAGCAGGCTGCTTATGGCTCTTACTATGTTCTTCTGTCCATGGCTTATGTCAGTGCAGGGTCAAGAAGACTAATCAGTCCTGGATTCTTTAACCCGTGTAATCCTCAGAAATCCTTCAGAGTAATCTAGATCAGCACAACAGAGCTTTTGCAAATTCCAGCTGTTATTTTCTGTGAATCTTTATGGGCTGTTACAAAGGCAATATTTAGCCCTTTTTGTCATTGCACTTGGTGTGGCTCTAGTCCAGGCAAGTTGGCTTAATGAAGATGGCAACAGAGCTTAGGAAACATGTTACTTTGCTTTTGAATGGGCATCATCACAGTCTGTTCTATGCTATCTTAGCTGATTTTGATTTTTTTTTATATGTCACTGTTTTAGCTGTGTGGAGAATTTCTTATAACACATTGCCTGACCATGCCAACAGGGACAGCCTGAAGCAGCATTGTTCCAAGGTAAATCAGATTTGAACTTCTTTAAAGGTCAGATGTACTAGACTTTGAAGGTTTGGATTTGTGCCTAATAATAGTAGAAATGTACTGAAGTTGTAACTTAGCCTCTAGCAAATGTACACTACTTAGCAACATATGAAGTGTTTGTAATGTTTTTCAGTGTCAAAAACACTTGTGAGGAAATTAAAGGAGTTTAAGAATGTAGTCAAACTGAAAGCAGTCTTCTAAGAGGAAAAATCTCATCTAAAAATTGAGATTGGAGAAGTAGTTTTGATATAAACCATTATCTTTTTATCAACACCTATATAAGAGTTACATCTTATTTTGTTAGTAAATAACGTAATAACTCATGTTCACCGTATCCCCTTGAGTACTGTAGACTGCAGAATTATGCCCTTGATGTGGATAATTTCTTCCTGGTGTCCAGGAATGGAGAGAATGGATTGGATCTTTAATTTTTTTCTGGGAAGGGGCTGTTTATTACTGGATTACATTCGTGATCACAAGATATCATGGGGTAGTGCCTAGATAAAAGCATCTCTCAGGTAAGAAAGACCTTGACTAAAGCTGCCCAGCTTTGATCAGATTAATCCAGAATGAGCTCAAAAACCAAGGAAGAAGTAGGTGAAACTTGTTGGGCAATTGCATCTAAATTCACACTTCTGGGATGCTTTTGAGGCAGGAGATGAGAGGGTGAGGAAACCCTGGTGACAGCTGCAAACTGGCCTGATGTACAAAGGGAGGGAACTGCTCCAGAGCTGCGTGATTAACAAGGGCTTTAGTGCCTCTTGGTAACTGTCTGATGCAGATGGTGCCAAATACTAAAAGCTCTCCTTTGGGAGCAAGTGAGACACAACCAGGGATGCCCAGAACCATGCAGGGGGCTGAGCCAAGGGCTGGGGTCCCACCCAGGACTCAGGCTGCTCTCAACTGCCCCAGGGGCAGGAGCCTCAGATGGTGTGAGTCATGGGATGGAAACTTTGGAACAGAAGTTGGTACTTAGGTCCCCACTGGGAGCAGGGACAGATCCTAAGACTCTGTGGAAGATTTAGGACCAAATCAGGTCACCACTGGACCTCCAGTGCTCCATAGCTGTATCCTCCTTATCTGAGGCTACTCAGAGTTCCTAAACTACTCTCTTTATGCCAAATCATTGGCTTTTTAATGTCTTCACTGGTGCACTGGAAATCTGTTAGCATGTATCAAAGAAATATTCTTCAAATCTCTCCAATAAAGAGACTAGATGGTCTCCAGAGGTTCCTTCCAACACTAACAGTTCTGTGATTCTGTGCAAACAAAATTTAGCAAACTACTCCATTTTCTCACTTCATTTGCTTCCAACATAAATTTAAGAGTCCAAGTTAAAATTCACCTTTCTTTATTATTTATGCTTTGAGAAGGGTTAGGCCTCAGAAACTGAGTTAATTAAGATGCTTAAGGAATATGTTTTTGAATTCCAGGGCCAGGTGAATATGTGACTGAGTCAATTTTCTCTGCTTTTGTTGGAAGGTAGCCAGCACAGCCAAAAGGAAGGACCAGTCTGGAAGAAGGAAGGGACTATAGTCTCCCTGGAGAAATTGAGAATGAAATACAACATAGTTTTGCCTGCTGTAGTGTGTGGAGTCAAGGACATCTGACACTTATAGAAAACAGAGGATGTAGTTGATAAAATCCAGATGTTCCAGAGTCTTGTCTTTCCTGCAGGTTTGGAAGACACATCCCAACAAGGATTATTTAAAAAACTTGGGATTTTGAGTTCCTTAATTTCTTCAGAAATACTTGATATGCTCAAGTGCTGGACAGAAAGCAAGCCTCTACCTGAGGCTATGTATGCATTTGTCTGCTGGCCAGAACAGACATCTGCCATTAGATGTCCAACTGGTCTGAATTACAGAAGAATCATCCAAAGATCTGAAATGGTCACTGCAAATTTCTTAGAATCTCTAGGAAGAAATAGACATTTTGAAGGCAAGGCTGAAAACAGCAAGCAGTTTTTGGCTCAAGACAAAATAAATCACAGTTTAAAAATGGTCTTTTTCTCTTCATTGTCAGTAAAGGCAATTTAGAGTAGCCAGGCTAGACATGGATACTTTAATAACAGGCATCTAGTAAAGCAAGACAATAACTTTCCTCAAATATTTAATGTGAAGACTGGAACAGCTGATTGAATAAAAAAGCTGGGTTGGCATTCTTGTAATATCTGAATAACTAAATTTCATCAGCAGCTATCCTGAGTAGAACGAGACAAACTGTGTTGCTTGTATTGAGGGGAAAAAAAAAAAAAAAAAAAGACAGCAAGGACAGGTCAGGATATCTGTATACAGCTGTCTGATGGCAAAGAAGCAGAATTTATCTTCAGCAGAGTTTTACCATAGATAGCTAAGCATGTTAGTTATCTCAGATAACAGCACATTTTCTCTCCTTTCTTCTTTCCTCTGCTCCTTCCTCTTTCCCTTCCCATGCGCTTTCCCCCTTTCCTTTTTTTTCTGTGCAGCTGTAGAATATTAATTTGTGGAAGAAATATAAAAAGAAATTGCAAAGATCTGACCCCCCCTAAAAATCTTCAGCACCTCAACATACATGCAATGCCAGTGGAATATGCACTGCTACTGGTACAATATTTTTGTAAGTAGACAGAAATGAAAAAAAACATCCAGTTTGTTAAAACTGTGACACTCTCTAATAGCATGTGAAAAATTTTTAGGTTGCTATGCACAGCATGTTAGCATTTTCTAAAGCTTGCTTTTGGCAGAGGTTGTCAGAAGGAGAAAAGACATTGTAAAGAAGGGCACTGAGACATCTCAGTTCCTAGAACTGTGGAGATCTTTGGCCATTCCAGGTTAGGCACAAGTTTTGAAGGAAGGGAGCAGGAAATAGGAAATAAAGAAAACCACCAACAACTTCCAATATAATTGAAGGAAAAATGAGATGCTACTGGCCATACCTTGTAAATGGGTAAGCTATGCCCCTTTTCAGTCATTAATGTTTATATGTAAACCTTTCCAAAGGACCACTCCTGCAGACTGAGTGATCACTCTAACCTAATGGGCTTTGGCTATCCCCCACCACATCAACACATTCTTCTGACCATTAATACCAAGGAAATGTCCTGTACTTTGCTGGCTTTTTTTTTTAAGAAAGAGGGGATAGACTCAGATTATGTGAACTGCATCCATTTATTGCCCTTCTGTAATTTCTCTTGGTGGAATTTCTTATGTGATGTAGTGTCTTATGATATGCCAGGGTGAAACTCAGAAAAAAGTGATGTAATTTAATAGCCTGGCTATAAATCTACCAAGACTTTATTTCAGATCCCTTGACAGAGAGCAAGTTGATCCAAATTTAAAGTGACTAATGGACTTCAACTTTCGCATGGTTGTAAACTCCCCACCTGTGAGTCAGTTCTATCTGGAATAAGAGACTTGATGTCTGACCATCACTTTCTTTTACTGAGGTCTCCTGGGAACTTTGCTGCTACCTCCCTAATTCAAAATTACTACTTGTTTTATTGTAGTGTAGACCAAAGGATTTTACACTGCCTTTTCCTGAATAAAGCAAACTCAGCAAGCTTGGATAACTTCAGAGATTCTTCTTTTTACAGATTTTTTCAAGGCATACCACAACTCACTGGGCATGTAATAATTGCAAATTGGAAAAAACCAAAAATCACTTGATCATGGATATCTGTCTGGGTGTTTTTATTGTCACAGAAATCGAAACATCCTTTGTTTAAATACAGCACTTAAATAGCAAATAATCTAAATCAACATCCCCTAAGATTCACACAAACATGATAAATAAAATTCTTCTGGCAGGAATGAAAATAATTCAGCTTTAAACATGTAAGAACCACATGTCAATCAGTACCATGTGCATTCACCCTACTCATTATCAGAGAGGCACAGCACACAAACCACAAGAGGGCTAATCAAGAACATCTTCTGTAGTGCAATGAGAAAACATTGTACAGTTTATAAGACCTTCAACCCACTGGTTGGCCTCAGTAATTACTGAAACATACTCTCCTTATTAAACAAGCTCTTAAA